>NC_057345.1:43617500-44867500 GCF_016509475.1 Prionailurus bengalensis | reverse complement strand
TAGTGGGATCTGTCTTAGTTTTGGAATCAAAGTAATGCTGGCCTCACAGAATGAGTTGGGAAGTTTTCCTTCCGTTTCTATTTTTTTTTTTAACAGTTTGAGAGAATAGGTATTAACTCTTCTTGAAATGTCTGGCAGAAATCCCCTGGGATGCCATCTGGCCCAGGACTCTTGTTTAGTGACAGATTTTCAATGACTGATTCAATTTCTTCAGTGGTCCTGCACCCCGAGCATCACTGGCGAAGGGGCTCTCCCCTAGACCTGCGTCTCGCTCTGCCAGCTGGCCTCAAAGCCGTCCTGCCTGGAATGCGGATCTCTTAATGAGCTTTTACAAAACAAACCTGTAGCCGCTAGACCCCTCTATGCAGAAGACTAGGACCTACACCTTGGATTTGGACGAGGAAAGCAAAGTAGCAATGTGGTTCGGTCCACTTCTCCCTCCCACACCCTTCCTCTCCTGGCTCACCTCTGACTGTGAACAAAATTTCCTCCTCAGCAGCTACCATCCCACACACGCTGTGGAGCAGTGGCCAGTGCCTCCGCTGGCCTGTGCCCTCTCTAGGGCTCTACGGGGCTCAGCTAGATAGATCCATGTAGAGCATTCGGTGTCTGATAATAGCAGGCATTTTTAAGTGCTGGACACTGGGCTGGATAATTTACAGACAACATGTCACTTAACCCCCATCTGCCAATTAAGTAACACTACTCCCAATTGTGAATAAAAACCACGCACAGGGGCGCCTGGGTGGCGCAGTCGGTTAAGCGTCCGACTTCAGCTCAGGTCACGATCTCGCGGTCCATGAGTTCGAGCCCCGCGTCGGGCTCTGGGCTGATGGCTCAGAGCCTGGAGCCTGTTTCCGATTCTGTGTCTCCCTCTCTCTCTGCCCCTCCCCCATTCATGCTCTGTCTCTCTCTGTCCCAAAAATAAATAAAAGTTGGAAAAAAAATTTAAAAAAAAAAAAACAGGCACAGAGAGATTTGGTGACGACCCCAAGGCCTTGTGGTCAGAAGGTGAAATTGAGACTCAAACCCAGCGGCCAACCAACTCCGCCCCTACGTCCCCGCTCACCTCTCCCGTCCATCCTGAGGTCTCTCTCTGAGAGTGTCTCCTCAGCCCCCATTCAGTTTTCGGGAGCCGGCATAGGGACGGGGGACAGGGAGGGAAGAGCAAGAAAGCTTCAGGCCACGGGCCCCCGGAGCGGGCACACTTCTTGAATTGGAATTCTTTTTTTTTTTTTTTAACTTTTATTTATTTTTTGGGGACAGAGAGAGACAAAGCACGAACGGGGGAGGGGCAGAGAGAGAGGGAGACACAGAATCGGAAACAGGCTCCAGGCTCCGAGCCATCAGCCCAGAGCCCGACGCGGGGCTCGAACTCACAGACCGCGAGATCGTGACCTGGCTGAAGTCGGACGCTTAACCGACTGCGCCACCCAGGCGCCCCTTGAATTGGAATTCTTAAGAAATTCAACATGGCCCCTCTCCCTAGGGACTGAGGAAGCCTTTGGCTTTCAAGACCCCAAGGGTCCCAGGGGAAGCATTTGATGCTGAGCGAGTTTTGATGTGCACAGTTTATTTTAGTCAAGGAGCGGGAAAGGAAGAGGGAAGCGTGAGGGGGTCGTAGGAAACCTACTAGCGTTGCATGTCTTGGTGGGGGAAGAATATTTTGGACTCTTGCCACCCACTAGAGTACCAGGCAGGCATGTCCCACAGAAGCTTTTGCCAGTGTAAGAACGTGACAGTGAAAAGCTCTACTCTCCCACCTAGGATTTCAGGGTGGAGGGAGGCACTCGGCAGGCCAGGAAGGCTCAGACTGAATTCGTCCACTCCTCAAACACTGATCACACACATGCTGGGCGTTTTGATAGCAGCGTGAATCCGAGGGCCACGGTCATGTAACAACCCAGGGCGTGGTTACCCCTACTTTTCAAAGGAGAAAACCAAGCTTTAGAGAAATGAAGCGTCAACGCTCTGGTTCCAGCCGCTTTCCAGTGGCACCAAATCCAGCGTCTCCCGCCACCCAGGGGTCCTCCCCTCGGAGACCTCGTGTTCCAGCGAGGACTCAGACCTGTACACGGACACATGTCACACCAAGGGGCAAGGGGGCCGGGAAAGTGGAGCAGTTCAGGGAGTAGACTTTGAACTTGGACAGACCGGGAGGCATCACCCAACCCTGCGGCCTACAGTTGCGCGGTTTGTTAGTGAAGCTTTCCACAGATGAGTTTTGTCATCCGCAACAAGGACGCGTCGAGTCCTGCCTCACAGAGGTGGGAGAGGATTAAGCAAATGTGAAAGTCACTTAGCCCAGTGCCTTGGCACAGAGGGGCAGCTCTGGAGGTGGGAGCCGCTGTATTTGCCACTGAAATGGAGCGTGTGCAGAGGGAGACCTAAGAGAGATGTGCTGGCCCCAAAGGCAGACCCAGTATAGTCATTCCTATGCGGCTGGAGTGGGAGCAGGATGAAGGTCCTCGCCTGGGGGGGTTAGCAGGTGTATAAACACCTGAGACAAAAGATAACCATTGCTCTTTCTAAGCTCCACCTTCTGGCTGGGAAGAGGGGACTCCAGGAGCCTAAGCCTAACCAGGGCCTTGAGCTGAGCAGTAGGAAGGTTGGAGCGAGCCCCACACGAGGGTCTGTGCAGAAAGCACAGAGCCTGCTTGGGACTCTCTCTCCCTCTCTCTCTCTGAGCCCCGCCCCCTGCGTTCATGCTCTCTCTCTCTAAACAAATAAATATGTTTTAAAAATAAACAGGGGCGCCTGGGTGGCTCAGTCAGTTAAGCATCCGACTTCAGCTCAGGTCATGATCTTGCGCTCCGTGAGTTCGAGCCCGTGTCGGGCTCTGGGCTGATGGCTCAGAGCCTGGAGCCTGCTTCTGATCCTGTGTCTCCCTCTCTCTCTGCCCCTCCCCCATTCATGCTCTGTCTCTGTCTCAAAAATAAATAAACATTAAAAAAAATTTTTTTAATAAAAAATAAAAATAAAAATAAATAAAATACAATCTTAAAAAAAAAAAAAAAAAAAAAGGAAGGACAGAGCGAAGTTTCTCCGTGCACTCTCACACCCAGGCACACTGGAGTTATGTCCTCCTCCACTCCATTACCAGCTGTGTGGCCCTGGGGAAAAACTTAACCTCTCTGAGCCTCAGTCGCCACATTTCCAAATGGTGAAGGGTAATGCTATCTCATTATTAAAGGAAATAATGTATATAAACCGCCCAGGGCAGCGCCTGGTGCACAGACATGCCGGAGAGACAGCAGGTGTATAAGCCTCCCCCTTCACACCCTCTTGGCAAGCTCTGACCTCCCAGCAACAGGTGAAGCCCTTCAGTGGCCACCCCTCCCTGCCCCCCGCACCTGCATGTGCACACGGGCACACACACATGCGCACAACACAAGGGAGGGTCAGGTCGGAAAGAGTCTTGGCTGTGTGAGGCAATCACCGCCCTCAAAAGAACGTTTGCCTCTGACTTCGGCTCAGGTCACGTTCTCGCAGTTTGTGAGTTCAAGCCCCACAGCAGGCTCACAGCTATCAACACAGAGCCCGCTTCAGATCCCCTGCCTCCCCCACTCTCTCTCTCTGCCCCTCCCCTGCTTGCACCCCCTCAAAATAAATAAAACATTAAAAAAAGAAGAAGAAGAAGAATGTTTGCCTAAAACCCGAACAGCTCTGGGGTCTGTCTCCTCCAGGGCTGTGAGCAGCTTTGCTGCATAGTTATCTTCACATTGTCCCCCCTGCTCCCATCCAATCCCCATTCCAGCCACCGGAAAGGAAATTCTTCCTCACAGCCCTGGACACTGTCCAGGTTGGACAGCCCCGTGAAAGGTTTCCATTTTGGCCAGTTAAAGCACTTCCTACATAAGGGTCCCTTCTAATCTGTGGGAGAGGCCGGGTTTCACAGCAGTGGTGCTTGGTGAGAGCCTGAGTAGGGAAGCGAGTCAGGAAGAGGGTTCAAGATGTCAGATAAAAGGGGGCGGCAGGAGGGCCATCAGCCAGGAACCATTGGCGGCCAGAGGCAAGGCCTTCCCACGCTCACCTAACATCAGCAGGGGTGACTTCCTTTCCTTTCCTTGTGGTTACAGGGCCATGAGGACAGGCCATGCAGGTTCCCGTCTCCTCTCTAGCCTTCGAGCCAGGCATTATGTTCCCTGTCGCGCCGATGGAGTTACTAAGTTTAGAGAAGGGAAATCGTTGTCCCAGACCATGTAAATGATGAGAAACACTGTCACAGGTTCAAATCTCCTGGTTCCTAATCCAGAGCTCTTGGACCAGGATGCTTCTCTCATACTGCTACAAAATTAACACTAATAATAATAATAGCAACAATGTCACAGGGCTGGCACAGAGTAAGAGCTCAGGAAAATTTAGCTAAGGGCTATTAACTATCACACTCACTCCTGCAATAACCCAGAGAGGAACGTAGTAGAATCTTCATTTGCGAATGAGGAAACTGAAGCTCAGGGGTCAGCAAACTGGCCCATGGCCTGTTTTTGTAAATAAAGTTTTATTGGAATACAGCCCTGCTCATCCGTCCCTGTATTGCCCACAGCTGGTTTTGCACAGTAACACCAGAGGTGAGTGGTTACAACAGGGAATACAGAACCCAAAATGCCTCAAACATTTACTAGCCGGCTCTTCAAAGAAAAAAAAAAAAGGCATCCACCCCTGGTCTAAGTGATTTGGAAAAGCTCCCACCATTCTAGAGGGTAAAACCACGACTTGAGCCCAGACCTAATTCTAGAGCCTGCACCTGTAATTCCCGTGCCTTCCCACACTCCATTATTCAGTTTTTCAGGAACCCTCTCTTCATTACTGTTAGGGGCTGAATTGTGTCCCCCGCCAAATGTATGTGTTGCAGTCACCTCAGAATGTGACTATATTTGGAAATGGGGTCTCCATGGGGATAAGTCAAAGCAAGGTCCTTAGGGTGGCCCTGATTAATATGACTGGTGTCCTTCCAAGAAGAGGAAATCTGGACCCTGACACAGACAAAGAGAGGACCGCGCGAAGACACGGGGAGAAGACCGCCATCTAGAAGCCAAGGAGAGGGCCCTCAGAAGGAACCAACATCTTGACCTTGGACTTCCGGCCTCCTGGACTCTGAGAAGACAAGTTCCTCTAGATGAAGCCAACCAGTCTGTGGTGCTTGGATCCAGCAGCCCTGGCATATTAATACCATTGCCCATTCAGAGCCAGACACGGTTCTCGGGGAAAGCAAACAGGGCCTGGAACACGGCCCTCCATCAACATTCGTTACTGGGGTCATTATCCGAGCAGTCTGCTTGCGTTGACGTTTCATCCTCACAGAACGCCCATTCCCTGAATACTCTTTTATCCCATTTTACAGGTGAAACGTATGAAGCCCAGAGAGGGTGTGTACTTACCCAAGGTCACACAGCTAAGAGGAGAAGAAGATGTGGGCCAGTGTCCAGTGGGGTTGGGTATACTGGGCAGCAAATGAACGGTCAGACCACTGGCAACAGCCACTGCCTCCTCGGCTGGTTCAAGGAAGCCTCTCTATGCAGCAAACCAAGCAGTGGGTGGAACCCACGAGATATGCCCTGTGCCTGGCCCCCTGCCGTCGACACCCCACCATGCCCTGCCCACACGGGTTTTTGGTGACACGAGA
Source organism: Prionailurus bengalensis (assembly GCF_016509475.1). Classification (NCBI taxonomy): domain Eukaryota; kingdom Metazoa; phylum Chordata; class Mammalia; order Carnivora; family Felidae; genus Prionailurus; species Prionailurus bengalensis. The sequence continues at coordinate 44,861,874 of NC_057345.1, read as the reverse complement.
TCTATGGGACTGAGAATTACCTGCTCCCCTGGGAAGGCTCTGGGTGACTTGAAGTGTCATCATCGCCCATTGCCCTGCCTCTTGGCTTCTAGGAAAAAAATCATCAAAAATTTCATTGAGACTCAAGTTAAATCTTCTGGACTGTGTCTCCTTCTCCAGCACCGTCAGCTGGCGGGGTGCTGGAAAGTCTAGTGAGGTCCTCCGTGACAACCGCCTCGTTCAGAGCTTGGTGCAAGGGGACTCTGAATGACACCCCTTCCTCCGCCCTCGCTCCTCACTTCCTATGGGGCTCTTTTTAATAACGCCGAGGAGAAGAGCCAGGAGAAAGCCCTGATGCGTCCCGAGGACAAGAGGCAGGGGCCCTTGAGGGGGTGAGGAAAGACATTTCTCAGGAAAGGTCATTTACACAGGACCAGAAGTAGGAATGAGCCAAAGGAGAGGGGTATCTGAGATGTGCGCCGTGCTCCTGGGCCGACCAACGCATAGCGGTATGACCTTACGCATTTCCTTCTCAGTCTGGGCCTCTGCTTTTGAACTCATACAATATAGGGGTGGCTGGGGTCATATTAAAGTCCCTCCAAGTTCTACAAGCCTATGGCAGCTTTGGCATCGAATGCACACGAGAGAAAATTTGCTCCCATAGCTCTTTCGCATCCTGGAAAAGTACACATCACTCTGTCCAAAAATTGAACTGGGAGCGTCTCTGTCCTCCGTGAGACTGAGCTCTCCGGGGTCAGGGATGGGGTCCATCCAACGTGTGTGCCTCCCACGCCCAGGACAGAGCCTAGCACACAGTGGGAACCGAAATTTTGGCCTGTGTCTTTTAGAGACTTGAGGTTACCACCGAAAGTGAGAGGCGTCAGTAGAGACCATTTGGGGATCCCAATGCAATGAAATGATTTTTGTTTATTTTAAATGTTTTTCTTTATTTTTGAGAGAGAGAGACAGACAGGGCATGAGTGGGGCTGGGGCAGAGAGAGAGAGGGAGGGAGAGACAGAATCCGAAGCAGGCTCCAGGCTCCGAGCTGTCAGCACAGAGCCCGGCCCCGGGCTCGAACTCACGAACTGTGAGATCATGACCTGAGCCAAAGTCCGAGGCTTAACTGACTGAGCCACCCAGGCGCCCCTGAAATGATTTTTATTCAGATCCCCCATTCCCACGTTATCAGATGGAGTTGTGAGCACAGCCCCATGGGACATGCGTTACCACCCCTCCCCCAGTCCCAGATGCGGGAGAGGAATTCACATTGACAGAGCAGCAATTATGCACTCGCTGCTTAGAGTTGTCATCTCCCTTCATATCTCCTTTCACCCCAACCTGCCACATAGAGATTATCGGCCCCACGTTAGAGATAAAGGAAGCGAGGCTTACAGAAGGCAGATAACTCGCCCAAGGTGCTGAGTTAAGAGTCAATATCTAATCCCCAAACTGGGACTAATTCCAAAGTCCATGGCCCTCGTTCATTCAGTTCAAATATCAGCACATAACAGGTGCTGCTGCCCCATCGTGCCCCATGGCATCCCTGACCCTGAGAGACCCAGAAGCAGAAAGCTGAGGAGTGAGGGTGGGGTAACAGGGCAGGTACCTCCCTTCCCCACTGGAGGTCCCTCAGGCCAAAGCCTGGCCTAAAACAGGGAGAAAATGAGGGGCACCTGGGTGGCTCAGTGGGTTGAGGGCCCGACTTCGGCTCAGATCATGATCTCGCAGTTCACGAGTTCGAGCCCCGTGTCGGGCTCTGTGCTGACAGCTCGGAGCCTGGAGCCTGCTTCGGATTCTGTGTCTCCCTCTCTCTCTCTCTCTCTCTCTCTCTCTCTCTGCCCCTCCCCCACTCCCCCTCTGTCTCTCTCTCTCTCTCTCTCCCTCCCTCAAAACTAAACATTAAAAAAAATTTTTCAACAGGGAGAAAATGAAGTCTAAACTGGAAACGAGGTTGGCGTTGGAGAAGACTCAGGCCAGAAAACGTTCAGCTCTGCCACAAAGGGACGTTCCATCAAGCCCATCTGAAGGCAATGATTAGAGGAAAGCAAAGCTGTCTTGTGCTTACCTCTCACCGAGATCCACCTGTTCCAGGCCCTAGTTATAAAAGCCCGGGCCCATGGGCGTAGAGAGGCGCGGGGTTCCAGGGAGGGACGGGGCAGAGGGTCAAGGCCCCGCTGTGTGGGCTGAGGCCGTCCCTAGGAGGCTTGTGGCAGGAGCCGTAGGGGGAAAGCCTTCGGGCGGAGACCCGGTGTGCAAACAGAGGGACATCCAGCACGACTGCAGAAGGGAAGTGGACATGAAAAGGAAGAAGTGGGGGTCGGAAGGGAGGGGTTCACAGGGCCCCTGTAGGTCCAAGAGAGGATTCTGGGCTTTGTTGTAGTACGGGGTGGAGGTTGGAACAGTGAAGATGCCGGTTCTAGAAGCTCAAGAGGAAACCCAAGAGAGGACGGTGGCTTGGGTTGGGGACGATGGAGATGGGGGAGGGGAGGTGTACAAAGGATTTCAAGGAGCTCAGCAGTCACCTGTGGTGAAAGAGTCATTTCTATAATTTCTCCAGAGGAAATGCAGGACATCAGGACGAATCTGTGCTACTTTCGATCAAAAGATGTGCTTGACTAAGGGGGCCCTGGGCAGGCAGCCAGGCCTTGCCCCTGAGCTGTGATGCCGGGGGCATTGGAGCCGAGAGGGAAGGGAAGCAGCCCAGTGGTGGGGTAGAGCGGCCTCCAGCAGAGGCATGATCGAGTGATAGATGTACCGACACGGAAAGAATGCTTAGCAGGGCGCCTGGGTGGCCCAGTCGGTTAAGCGTCCGTCTTCGGCTCGGGTCGTGATCTCGGGGTTTGTGAGTTCGAGCCCCGTGTCAGGCTCTGCACTGACAGCTCAGAGCCTGGAGCCTGCTTCAGATTCTGTGTCTCCCCCTTCTCCGCCCCTCCCCGCTCCCGCTCTGTCTCTGTGTCTCAAATAAACGTTAAAAAGAAAAAAAAAATGCTTAGCGAAATCCCTCATTTCACAGCTAAGGCACAGTCTCCATTATCCGACAGGCCTGGGTTCATCCTGACCTTGCCACTGACTGGCTGGGGAAGCCACTTGACCGTGGTAGCCTAGATCTTTCTATCTGCAAAGCAGGTATGGTAAGCCCTCTCTCTCGTGAGTCTTGCAGGGGGGCTGGGAAAGTTACGTAAACTTGGTGAATCACCAAGCACAGTCCTTTACTGAGGCTCCGGAGGTAGAGAGCAGCTGGAAGATAGTCGGAAGTGAGGAAGACGAGGAATTGGCGACTGACCGGATGTGGGGAGTGAGAAAAAGGGCAGAGGCCAAGATGGCACTCAGATGTCTGCTCCAGTGCACCGTGGATGCCGGGATGTAGGATCCCTCCCACGGTTACCCCAGCCTGCCAGCCCCACCTGTAGGAGGCTGAGAAATACTCCACTCCTCTCTCTTCCGTCCCGCGTTGCCAAGAAATTCCCTAGAAGACCGGGTACCCATAAAAGTGAAAAGGAAAATGACCATCCATCAAGCATTTGCTACGTGCCAGCTGAGGGCTTTACTCTCACTGCGTCGTCATGTAAGCTCCCGACGGCCTGTGTGAGGAGGCAAATCCCGTCTCGTCTCCCCGGTGAGGAAACTGAGGCCCAGAGTGGGGACACCGCTCCCCCCAGGCGGCCCGGTGAATGAGGAGCAAGCAGGTCCCAGCCCCAAACCTGGGCCTGGCTCCCGCCCACCCGAGAGCTGCCGGGGCTGCGGACACCCTTGCTGGGGCCCTGCTGTTGCGAGCCCCCCACGCGGGCGGTCCACGCCCGTTCTGTCAGGTGACTGATTTAGTGGGGAGCCTCGTCAGGAACAGGCAGGCTCCTGAGCAAATTTGTGACCCCCACAACCAGGTGTTCCTGCCGCCTGGTGACGGCACCTGGATTACACGCGGCTGGAAGAGGAGCAGGCCCCGGCCTTTCGACACCGGGTTGCGGCAGCAACCTTTGCTTCTCGGGGACCTCCTACTCTCCAAAGTCTGTGCTCCCCGACAGCTGTGCGCCTCAAAGGCTGGTCCCTCGTAGCCCCTTACACATTCAGAACCTCGGGCCCCACTGGACCTTGGGAATCCGAATCTCCATTTGAAGAAGCTTGACAGGTGCCTGGCCTGCACGGGGACACAGCAGAAAGCGTTAGCCCCCAAGTCCAGAGACCCCTTTTTTTTTTTAAGTTTATTTATTTGAGAGCATGAGAAAGCGGGAGCAGGGGAGGGGCAGAGCGAGAGGGAGAGAGAGAATCCCCAGGAGGCTCTGTTCTGTCAGCGCAGAGCCCAGTGTGGGGCTCGATCCCATGAACTGTGAGATCATAACCCGAGCCGAAATCAAGAGTCGGACACGTGACAGACTGAGCCACTACAGGCGCCCCCAGGGACCTTGATAAGAGTCCTGACTGGCCGCTGAGATGAGGCTCTGTGACCCCCGGCGAGTCTGAGCCTCAGTTTCACCACTTATAAAATGAGGGTGTTAACACCGGATCCTCTCTAAAGCGATATCAGCAGGTGGAGGGAACGGAGGCCTGGGAAGTCAGACCGGCCTCCCTGCTTCTGGTAAGGACCGGCCAGCGCAGGGCAGAGCAACCCCCTGCACACAGCCCCTCCACCTCCGGTGACCCATCCGAGACCGTGGTCCATGTCGGTGAACGTGAGTGGACGAGTGAGTGAGGGAACTACGTGGTCCCGTGCCACGGGACAGGACCGTGCACGCGACGGTGAGGAGACCGTGGAGAACGCTGTTCAAGACGTGACCTTTATCACGTGCAGCTCTTCCTGAGAAGGTTTCCAGAAGAGCGCTGCGACGGAGAGAAGACAGCTTGCACAAATCACCGCCCCTCTCTGGGCTTCCTGTCCTCCTCGCCGCATCACCTCTAGGCTCTCCTCTAGCTCGTTCATTCGGAAAGGGCCCCTCCACAAAGAATACCTGTCCTGTGTCCGCAACGATTGTTTGCGGAGCAAAGAAAGGTGATCAGACTGGCCCGGGATAATATTTGCAACAGGTGTGGTATGAGGGTGGCGAAAAGAGGGACTTGAAGTCTTTTTCCTTTGGGCCTGACTCCGTGATTAAGAGTCAGGCGGGCAGAGCACCTGGGTGGCTCAGTCAGTTAGACGACCAACTCTCGGTTTGGGCTCAGGTCATGATCTTGAGGTTCCTGAGTTTGAGCCCCACACAGGGCTGTGCGCTGACCGTGCAGAGCCTGCTTGGGATTCTCTCTCTCTCTGCCCCTCCTTGCCTTTCGCTCTCTCCCTCTGTCAAAAATAAATATTAAGGGGCGCCTGGGTGGCGCAGTCGGTTAAGCGTCCGACTTCAGCCAGGTCACGATCTCGAGGTCCGGGAGTTCGAGCCCCGCGTTGGGCTCTGGGCTGACGGCTCGGAGCCTGGAGCCTGTTTCCGATCCTGTGTCTCCCTCTCTCTCTCTGCCCCTCCCCCGTTCATGCTCTGTCTCTCTCTGTCCCAAAAATAAATAAACGTTGAAAAAAAAATTTTTTTTTAAATAAATAAATAAATATTAAAAAAAATTTTTTTTTAACGTGTGGGAATTGTACAATAGGTCTGTGCGCTCTATGGCTGTATGCACAGAACACACCTCTAGGTAGAGAAACGACATGAGCAAGACACGGCAGCTGGCTGGGAGGACTGGCGGGCAATTAGCAGGTGGGAGAGGGAGCTGGAGGGGAAATTTTCCCCTTATGTCACTCTGGGCTTTTTTTCCCGTTTCTTTAGAAGCCGATTTCTGGTGAATTAGAAAAAACAATTTATGTGCCCGGATCAATCTAGTGAAGACATTTTGACACGGGTAGAGCTTCATATATTCCTGTCGCTTCTGGATTTTGCAGCTTGTGGGAGAGTAGTTCAGAAAGAGCCAGCCTCCTGCTTTGTTGGAACTTAATTCAAGAGTTTTTGATGTGTAAGCCTCTTACCTGGTCAAAAAATAAAGGAGGAAGAGGAAAAAAAAGAACAAGCTATTTTGAACGTGTTTATCTCATCCAGTCCCCAAATGGGGGCTACTGCCGACCCCTTCTTCCATTTGCGTAGATCGGCCCTCATTCCAAGTAAATTCACTTCTTTTATAAGCTGCTGATGCATGGATGTGCAGAAAGACTGGGCATCTTTTTTTATGGATAAAAAAAAGCCAACACTTAGCAGGAATAAGTGACTCGCTCATGCACACACAGGCAGTAAACCGGTTAAAATGTTTTCAGCTTAAGAGTAACAGAAGACTTGATTTATTTTTTTTTTCCAACGTTTATTTATTTTGGGGACAGAGAGAGACAGAGCATGAACGGGGGAGGGGCAGAGAGAGAGGGAGACACAGGATCGGAAACAGGCTCCAGGCTCTGAGCCATCAGCCCAGAGCCTGACGCGGGGCTCGAACTCACGGACCGCGAGATCGTGACCTGGCTGAAGTCGGACGCTTAACCGACTGCGCCACCCAGGCGCCCCAGAAGACTTGATTTAAAATGGCTTAAGCAGTAAAGGGCTTAGGAACTGGAAACGAGGGGGGATTCTGTTTGCTTAACTCGAGGGCAGGAAGATGTCAAAGGCTCAGCACGTTGCTGGTTTCTCTCCTCGTGGTCACAAGATGGCTGCAGCAAGGGTCACTTAAGGACACATTATCCAAACAAAGAGGACACTTTTTTTGCTGTGGATTTCTCTTATCAGCAATGAAATCCTTTCCCAGAAGCCCCAAGTGGGTTTCTGCTCAGGTCCTATCTCCCATATGACTGATTCATATGTCCATACCCAAACCAATCCTAACAAAGAGTTTGAGACCACCAAGGATGGCTTAAACCAGTCACGATTCATCCTCCTGGCGCTGAGTAGTCTCCCATTAGCACAGGATGTCCCCAAATTGAGTGTCCTCGGCAAGGGTAAAACAGCTGTTATGTACCCAGCCAACAATGTCATCCGGGTAGTAAATGATAAGTCCTCTCCTACAAAGCTGGATGTGACCTGGTTAACTAAGATCATTAACAAAACCCATTATTCAGTAAACTTTGCTGGGTACTTGCTACGTGCAAGGCAATCCATATAAGGTAGCAGGGATTCTGAAGTGAAAGGCATAGTCCTTTAAGGTCCTTCCCACTGCAGGGAGGAATGCAGACCAGCAAAGACACAAGTCCAGCTAAGCACGGCCAGAACCCCAAGGAAAGGAGGCTCCGGGGACTGCGGGAGGTGGAAGAGGAAACTGGCTGGCCCAGAAGGTTATGGGCAGATCTTCAAGAGAAGGGAGCCTTGAGAGGTGCCTGGGTGGCTCAGTCAGTTAAGCGTCTGACTCTTGATTTTGGCTCAGGTCATGATCTCACGGTTCATGAGACAGGCGCTGCACTGATGGTTCAGAGCCTGCTTGGGATTCTCTCCCTCTCTGCCTCTCCCCCCATTCATGCTCTCGCTCTCTCTCTCTCTCTCTCAAAAAATGAATAAACTTTAAAAAGAGAGAAGAGGAAGCCTTGAGCTGTGAACCAAAAGAACTGGAGATAACCAGGTAACGGCCAGTGAGGGGGATGGAGCAGAGAATAGCCTGCACAAAGCCTGGAGCCGGGGAAGCACAGTGTGCATGTGAGGGACCACGCGGTGGGCACAGGTGCAGCAGGCAGGGCAGCTGTCCTTGCTGAGCCTCATGGGGCAAACCTTTAGCCAGGAAGGTGAGAAAGTCAGACCGTCTTTAGTAGGGGTCTGACATCCCCAGGTTTACACTGTAGACGAGGAAATGGGAAGGAAAAAAACAAGGAGGAGGACTAAGCAAAGAAGCAACGAATGGAGAAGGACCGAGTCATTGCAGACAGCGACTGGGGCCAGACTCCGTCCTAGGCGCAGGGGGTCCGGCGTGAACTGGGCAGAAACGGCCCTGCCCTCACCATCGCCATCACCATCCAGATAGATGCTGACCACATGCTCTAAACCACTGGTCATCTCGGGTGTCAGGGGAGGCTCCAGGGAGGAAATGGGCTTCAGGCTGAGATCCAAAGGATGAGTAGGAGTGAGCTAACGAGGGACTGGAGAGGCGTTCCAGGCAGGGGAGCAGCATGTGCGGAGTCCCTGAAGTGCAGAACACGTGGCACGATCCAGGCACGGGGAGGCCGCCAGAGTAGCTGGAGCTCAGAGAACAGGAGAGCTGGAAGATACCTCTGGGCCGACGCCCTGGGCCGTCTTTAAGGGGCTTCCGATTTATGGAGAGAAAGAAACAGAAGAAACACAAGGAGGAAACAGGAAGAGAGAGGGCTAGAAGGCAAATTTCCTGAGTTCCAGCCATCGGAGATCCCATTGGCAGTTGAAAACCCCAGGATGGGATTTCAGAGTATGCAATGGCCTTGGGCCACGCTACCCAGCCAGGGATGGCGTGACAGCCTCCTGACAGTCCTGCACCCCCCCGCCCCCCCCTCCCCCAGCTCAGGGCCCTCCGCAAGGTGGGCCTCGGGCCTCTAGGGGGAAACCTTCAGAAGTGAGTGATTTGCCCCAAGGACCAGCAGCAGAGGGCCTGTCCTTTCCCCTGGCAGCTTCCAGACCTACTGCAGGTGGAGGCCATCAAAAAGAGATTAGCACGCAGCCCCGAGACACCTGCAGGGAGGAGCCTTACCGACCCTCTTGCTGGAAACTCCTCCAGCTGATGCGAAGGGAAGAAACCTGAGCTCTCTTTTGGCAGGAGTCAGAGAAGCCTTGGAAACACATTTCCCCAGGGCGGGGGGGGGGCTTTGCAAAATCCGCGATGGACTTGGGACTTGCAGCATTTAGAACTTTTTTTTTTTTTAGCCAAAAGGTGTGCTCAGGAACTTTAGGGAAGAGAAAGCCAAAGCCGAAGTGGGAATATGACTTGCCCAAGGTCACAAAGGAAGTCATGGGAGAGCAAAGACTGGTATATGAGTCTAAAGACTCTGTTCAGCACTCTTACCGGTAACAATAATAGTAGCTAACAAGTATTGAACACTTACTATACACTAGCCTCTGTCCTAAGTGCTTTGAATATTTTAACTCATTTAATCTGCACCCCTACCCCATCAGACTGGTAATGGCATGATTCCCATTTTACGAATGAAGAAAGTGAGGCACAGAGAGATTAAGCAACTCTCCCAAGCTTGCATAGCTGGCACAGTTAGAATCTGAACTCAGGCAGCCTGTGCTTTTAAAGACCACTCAGAATTGGAGGTGGATGTTCGACCTCTCGGTTCCAGCCCCACCTCCTCCGAAAGCCAGAAGCTATTCACTAAAGTGGGCCCCGCCCTTTAAACTGTGGTTTGTCTTGGGTTCATCTCTCTTCTCCCACCCAGAGCCCTCCCTTGGTCTGACACAGCCCGTGGTCCACACTGACAATAGACCAGGTCAGCATAGCACTTTTTCCTCTGTGTAAATAAACACTCACATCTCCGCTAACCCCAAGGCAGAAACAACAAGGTCACCTGCCAATATGTCCGCTAAGCCCCACGCTCCTCCCACCACTGACCATGTTTCTCTTCTTGCTGGCTAAGTTGTATAGATTATATGGCTGGGCGTCCTTGCCCTCTGGACAATGGGAACAATGGAAAATACGATCAGATTAGAGGAATAGAAAATAGAGGCTGGTGTACTTATTCCTCCCCCCGCCCAGTTCCCTGTTTTTCTGGTTGCCATAGGCTGGCTGAATCTCTCACCTGCTACCCGGGTCTAGCTGCTACCCCGGGCAGGGGCTTTCACACAGCCTTCTCTTCCTTGGCTCCTTCAGAGCTGGGGATGGTAAGGGAGCCTCTCTGTTGCTTATTCCAGGGTTCAACCACATCCCTTGTGGGTTCCCTACACCCTGCCACGGCGCCATGGAGAGCCCCCACATGAACTTCTCGGTGGGTCCTCATTTGAGTGTGCCTGCCGTTTTCTGAGTGATGCACAAGCCACTTCTTGATCTTCTGGATTGTGTGCTCTGCCATCGCCCAAGTGAGCTGAGACTGACACACAGCAGCTGGTCACTCACGGGTGGCGCCCATCCTAAAAAGCCCCCCAGGCTCGTCATGCTCACCAGCTAACGTCAGGATCCACCAGCTAACGTTGGGGTCCTCATTACGGATGGTTCTCGAGTCCAAAGCCTGATCTCCAGAGCCGTGAGCCTCAGTCACAAACATGGCCCGAGTGAGTTCCCAGGCACCGAAGCTGGGCGGTGCACACACACGCTCTCTAATCCCAACAGCAGCCCTCCAAGCTTTGAGGCATCACCCCATGTTCCAGGCCAGAAACTGGGGTCCAAAGAGGTGGACATCACAGCTCTGGTTGCTGAGGCTCGGCTATTGCTTGGCTGTGGAGGGGTGCCCTACGTGCCTCAGTTTCCTCATCTGCATGCTACAGATATTCAAAACAGCACCTTCCTCCGAGGGCTGTCAGGAGGACTGAACACTTAGAGTAACAGCACTTAGAGCAGCACTTACAGTCACGCCTGGCGGATTGTGACGTCTCAGTAAGCGTTAGGTCTTGCCATCCTCCTAAGGCACGCAGGCCACCCCAGCCTCATTCCGAGCCGCGAGACCACTCCGCACCCACTAAGGGAGAGACGGCTGAGGCCAAACAGCTAGACCTGCCCCCCGGTCAGAGTGCCTCGGGGACTCGGAGCCTGTAGGAGAGGCATCCACAGGCTTGGGGCAAAGCAGGCCTCCAGGCGGGCAAGTTCAGGGTGTCCCTGGACGGTCCAGTGCATGCCAAGACCTGGTTATTTTTACAGGCCTGCTGGGAGGCCCCTCCCACACCCCTCCGTGACCACCACCCGACTGCTGGGCTGACCTTTTCCTAACCATCAGCGGCCCCAGAGACGCAGGCACCAGGCCAGGGCCCAGCTCACACCCCGCCTGCCAGAGAGCACACTGCCGGGCTGCCAATTGGTTTATAGTTGTGCTGCTACACCCAAAGACAGAATGGGATGTCTTCGGTTAGAAAGGAAATTGTGGGTTTTGTTTTTTATTGAATTAAGAGTGTCCCTGACCAAGAACCAGAAAAAAATGCATAGGGAGAAAAAAATGCCTGGAACCAGTCAGGAGGCCCAGACTCCAGTCCAGGCCTGTCGCTGGCTCGCTGTGACACCTTGGCTGGTCCCTTCTCCTCCCTGGACCCCGGTTCCCTTGACTGTGGAGTCCTGGGTGGGAAGGAGACAGAGCAGCAGAGGGAAGGCAAGTGGGTTAAGCAATGCCGGTGGCCTCCTTCCCGTCCAACACTTCAGAAGCTCCCTTTCACCACAAAGACCTGTTACTCTGCACTTTAGAAAAATGAACCTTCTGCAATCCTAGCACCGGTAATCCTGCACCATGCTTCCTCCCTGCTCGCTGCTCACCGACCAGGGGGGGTGTCTCTCGTGAACCCGCAGCTGAAGCCCTCCCCTGCCCTCCCTTTCCTGTCTTCTGAGAGTGTAGGGTCTCAGAACTCACTGGAAATGGTAACAAATGACCGACGTTTGCATCAGCCCTTTGCAATCTAAAACTAACTTCACGGTGATAGCTTTGTTTAGCCTGAGATTGACAGAGGCCTATCAGATCCAGTCCAAACCTGAGGCTTGCCCCTCTCTACTGGAGTGGCAGATTGCATTGTCTTCCTTGTGGAGTCTCTAGCCTCCAGGGTGGCTGGAGGATCCTCTCTTAACAAATGAGACCACTCCCCACCTGGTGGTTTCTGGAAAATCAGACTTAGATATAGGAGGGGAATCCCAGTGGTTAAGGGATTCAATCAAGGACCACGGTGGCATCTCCAGACTGAGGATGTCAAGAGCAGTGCCCAATAACGCTTCCGTGAGGTCTGCAAGAAGTCCTTTGAGTGGTTTTTACCAAACCTGATCATTCTACAGCCTGTAACACCAAAGCAAATAGACCTACAGTATTGCGTTGCCAGAAAATCATCTGCGACAACTTAGCAGTTAGAGGAATATTTGGGCTCAAATCAACCTGGAAGGGAGAAAGAAAGAAAGAGAGGAAAAGAGAAAAAGAAACAAAGAAAAGAAAGAAACAAAAGAAAGAAAAAAGGTTCAAGAAGGAAAAAAAAAAATGAGCCCCTTGAGGCAAATGTATCTGACCCAGGTCAGACTCTGTAAACAGAACCACATGAATGTTCAGACATGTTGGTCAATTAGCTTAATGGAACATTCACCACACCTTGCAAATGCTTTCTTCTTTTGGGGGGGACTTTAATTAAGTGGCCAGAAGAGGTCTGGTACAGAGGACGACAGATGGGAAGGGATCACCTTAGAGAAGACATTGGCACAGAAACAGAGAAATCTGGGCTGGCTGGGATGCTCAGCATTCATTAAAATTCCCAAAGTGTGAACTCACGCCTGAGTCAGACTGTCAGTGGGGAGGAGAGCGGGGCCCGTAATGAATTCTGCAGCCAGAGGCCTATGCCACCGACTCCAAGCCCAGCACCAGGGCTGAGGCAAGGAAGGTAGAAAACCAAAGTATGGAGAAGGAGCCTTAGGAGAGCAGGGGCCCAATCCAGAATGGGACTTGCCTTGGTGGCTGGGGTCCACCAAGGGGGCATGTTTGGGCCTCGGCCGATAGCTGGTCTAAGGAGGATGCTTCTGAGGCTGAAGAAACCATCCAGGCATTGCATGGTTGTGTTCTCAGCAGGAAAGGAGGCTTGGTGCTTGGAGCCAGGCGGCCTGTAGGACCTTCCCCAGCCCTCCTTTGTCCATCAGTCCCGCAAAGGTCCGTCTTGACCTGCTCCTCTCATTACTCCCCTCCAGCTCCCACCTTACCCACGAGTCCCAGACTCCTATTAACTTCTCTTACCAGATGCCTCAGAGGCCTGGATCCCAAGCCCACCATCCCTCGCCACCCTCTACCCGGAATACCTCGGATGCACATCGGCACGTCCCTGCAGAACCTGCCTAGGTCCAGCCAATCTCCAGCAGCGCAGAGACTCCGGATGGCTTCCCCTCCTGTTGAATCGCAAGCGCCCTTCCCCAGGCTTGCGTCCCAAAGGCAAGCCAACACTGCCAGTTCTCACGGGACTCAAGATCTTAACTTGTTGCCCTAGGGCTCCTTGTTTCTCCTTCATCTGGGACTCCTGACTCGGCCCTGGCCAGGAACCCGGACCCCCCACCCCCACCACCGTGCAGGCGCTCAGAGACCCCTCCGTGCAGCAGGTGAGCAAAGGGAGAGAATACGGATCGAAAGCAGAAGAGGTGGAACGGCCTCCACTCCCATTTCCCTGGCCAGAGCCCAGTCACAGGGCCACACCCAGCTGCAAGGGAGCCTGGAAATGTCGTCGAGCTCCACGCCCGGAACGAAGGAAAAAGAACATGAATGTTGGTGAGTAAAGCATTTACGGCCACACCTGGCAAGGTTTATCGGGCAAGATTCTGTCTGTTTGGTTAGTTACCAAGGTTAGCCTTGGGAAGGAGATTGACTGGAATTTAAGTAAATTGATTGAAAACAAAAACCAGACAGAAACCACCTTGGGCAAGAGGAACCCGATGGACAGCAGCAAGAAAAATAAAGGGGAAAGGCCCCTTCAGACTCCCTCTCCTGCTGCTGCAGTGCCAGCTGCCTCCTCCAGGCAGCCACCCAGCACCAGCTGTCTCCTATGGAAGGTGGGGATTTCCTGCCTCAGAGAGGGTGGTTTAACTCCTGGTTTCTTGCGATGACCCAAGAGACCACAGGACCGGGCCTCCTCACATACTCGTAAGTGCCCAGGGCATCTCACTGGGTTACTGGAGGAGTAGTAAGAACAGGAAACAGTTAGAAGATCCCAGGACACCCCTGGGGAGAACCATACCTGCAGCCCAAGCTACAAGGTCAGGCCCTTTACTTACATCAGTGGGTCTCTTTTGCTAAGCTCGGAGCTACTCAGAGGCAGAATTTCTCTGTAGTCCCAGGGCCTGGGGCAGCATCTGGCACGCAGTGGCCATGAATCCAACTCCTCCCTGAACCACAGCCTTCCAGAACCTGGTCTGGGAAAACTGGATCCCGTTAGCTAGGACACCCAGACCTCAAGGACAGGCCAACAGAACACTGGCTCAATAACCTGGCTCTATTTTCCAGATGAGTCACCAGAGGACACAACCCAAGGGGCATTACTAAACTCAGTCCCTTCGGGGTTTTTTGCCTGCTAAGCGTATGTACAAACCAGAGTTATTGGCCAGAATACAAGTTGGAACGTGGGAGGGGATTACATATTCCTGGAGGAAGGGAAGAGATACTTAGTAGCCCCCGGATCGGGTGTGTTTCCTTCGTGAGGGCGTTTCATCTCCTAAAGACTGCATAAAGGTGATATTTGGGTGCCCGTTTTGCAAATGAGATAGGGGGAGTTCGGGAAGTATAAGTAATTTCCGCAAGGCCGCCCAGGCAGTGAGCGGTTGCCTCCGGCTTTGAACTCCAATCCTTCTTCAAACCTGCTGTCTTCTCACATACCGTGATGCTGGCCTCCTCCCACCGACGAGCCTGCTTCGGATTCTGTGGCCCTGCTCTCTGCCTGCCCCTCCCCTGCTCATGCTCTGTCTCTCTCTCTGTCGATAAATAAACATTAAAAGTAAAAAAAAAAAAAAGAAAGAAAGAAAGAAAGCTGTAAAGACAAACAAGGAATAAAACTCAACAATACATAAAACCCCAGGGGACAAGAATTGCTGTCATTAAGGAGACTGCCTGTCATCTTGGACACTGGCTTGCTAAGATCTTAAGTCTTTTGCATGTCCTGGTTTGTTTGTTTTTTTATTAAATTTTTTTTAATGTTTATTTATTTGTGAGAGAGAGAGAGAGAGAGAACATGAGCAGGGGGAGGGGTGGAGAGAGAGGGAGACACAGAATCCAAAGCAGGTTCCAGGCCCTGAGCTGTCAGCACAGAACCCAACGTGGGCTTGAACCCACAAACCGTGAGATCATGACCTGAGCCCAAGTCGGACGCTTAACCGACTGAGCCACCCAGGCACCCCTGCATGTCCTGGTTTAAATGCCACCTCCTCTAAGGAGCCACTCCCCGGAAGGAATCCCTCTCTCCTTTGCCTGTACTGTTGGGCGGTTAGCCTAGAATTTATCATCTTCATTCCCCAAAGTCACTAAATTGTAATCCTACTGGAAGCAAGCAACCCACCTTCTTTGCAGTAACAAAAGTAAACTAATAGCCATCATTTGTCGGGTGCTCCTTATGTCCCATACGCTTTATTTTGTTATCTCCTGTAATACTCAGGATACTCTTCCTTCGTTTCACCGATGTGGAAACTCACGGTCAGAAAGATCACTCACGGGGGCCAGGATCCAAACCCAGATCCAAGGCCGGACTCTCTCCAATATATGACAACGCACAAAGTATTTACTAAAAAAACATTTGTTTCATATTTGTAAGTTCGGGGGTTCCAACCCCATCACCCTGGGTGTCACTTGAAAGTGAACGTGATCGGGGGCGTCTGGGTGGCGCAGTCGGTTAAGCGTCCGACTTCAGCCGGGTCACGATCTCGCGGTCCGTGAGTTCGAGCCCCGCGTCAGGCTCTGGGCTGATGGCTCAGAGCCTGGAGCCTGTTTCCGATTCTGTGTCTCCCTCTCTCTCTGCCCCTCCCCTGTTCATGCTCTGTCTCTCTCTATCCCAAAAATAAATAAACGTTGAAAAAAAATTTTTTTTTAATTTTTTTAATTAAAAAATTTTAAAAATTTTTTTAAAAAGTGAACGTGATCATGTATCCATTTTTGATTGCTGCCTAATAAATCGCCCCAAATCTTAGTGGCAGAGAAAGACAATCATTCCACTTGCTCCTGATACTAAAGATCAGAAATTCTGGCAGGGCTCGTTAGGGACCACTCCTCTCCGCTCCCCGAAATCGCTTTTTTTCTTCCTTGTGACCTCTCTCTCTACGGATACTCTGGGCTGTTTACACGGCAAGTATGTTTCTCTCCAAGGTGAAAGCAAAAGCTCTCTTAAAAAGCTTCTTAAGGGGCGCCTGGGTGGCGCAGTCGGTTAAGCGTCCGACTTCAGCCAGGTCACGATCTCACGGTCCGTGAGTTCGAGCCCCACGTCGGGCTCTGGGCTGATGGCTCAGAGCCTGGAGCCTGTTTCCGATTCTGTGTCTCCCTCTCTCTCTGACCCTCCCCCGTTCATGCTCTGTCTCTCTCTGTCCCAAAAATAAATAAACATTGAAAAAAAAAAAAATTTTTTAAAAAAAATAAAAAAAAAAAATAAATAAAAAAAAAAAGCTTCTTAAATTTCAGAATGTCGGTTCTGCCGCATTCTACCGGCCAAAGCAACTCACAGGTACTTTACAAAGTTATCGACGAACAGTATAGCACTTGTACAGAATTGAATGGGCTCTAAGTTAAGCCTTCTCGCCAACCAGGAGTTTTGTTGTGGCAGGGACCACGCGGACCCTTCTGGACCCCGGAAACCATCACTGGCACTGGCACCCCACTGGACACAAGGCACAAAACGGCCCCCGCCGGCACCAGGAGCCACTCAACTTGCCCCTGAGCCACTCTTTCAGAGTCAGAGCCTCTCAAGTGGACATTTCATTATCTGGAAATCCTACCATGTGGAAAATTCCAGACGGGGCAGGAACTGGAGGAAAAGAAGCTATCTGTCAGGAGAGATGATTCAAGTCCACCAATTAGTGCCGGGAGAGACACAGCCGGTCCTTACTCAGCCTGCCGATCAAGAGCAGATGCCGACACTCAATACTCTCTTCAAGGCGTGTGACAAACCACTTTTTCAAGTCCGCTCACTACCTGCATAGTGAATTGTATGAGCTCCCAGCAGATTCAGGTAGTACATGATATCTGCAACGGGGGCGGGGAGTGCAAAAAGGGGCTCTTCTTAAAGATGCGAGCCGAGTGTAAGGAAACCAACAAGGAGTATTGCAATGCCCTGGAGTCCACAGGAGCAAGGCTCCCTGAACTTAGCCATGGTCTCCTGGCTGGGAGAATACCCTGTGATGCCCCCCTCCTGCCACCCCAATCTCCTACCGGTGCTGGCCATTGTCTGATTCCAACCAGAAGAAGCCACAGGGCAATGGAACCCATAGAAGCAGTCTTTCAGGATCAACTTCCCAGGGCACAGGGCAAAGAAGAGAAGAGAATGGGGCTGGAAGGACAAATGGCAGATGATCCAGCATTCAGCCCCTCGGCTAAGCAGCACACCCGGGGGTGTTCCTAAAGATCACTCCCTGTCGTGCCTGACTCGACAGTCTTTAAAATCCAGTTTTACCCCATCCCACGTTTGCAGGGAAGAAGGATAGCACACTTGGATTTGTCCAAGAGATACCCTCCAGGGCTCAGTGCTCTGACGTATACATTTCAGATAAGAGCTTGGGTTTCCTGGAGTTGCCGTGTGAAAATCCAGTGAGCTCGTGAATGCGTTGCATCCTTCTCAAGTATAAAGCAATCCACAGATATGCTCCATCACATGTGATGGGGGCAGGAGGGCACAGATACGAAGCCACACCTCCAGCGAAGGACACGTCTCGGCCAGTTCTGTCACACCCATGACCGCGTGCACATCACTCCTCGACCACAGGTCCAGGCAAGCTCCCAGATCCCTCAGAGGCCACCTCTGCTCTGATGCGTGAGGCCAGCGAGGAGTCCGGCCGACCCTGCAGCATCAGTGATGACCTCCTGGGAGGACATTGGGAAGTCAGTCCCTCGGCGGCATGCCTGATGAGCTGGACATCCGTGAATGTCATCCGAGGTTTTGTTTTAGGAACACTCTTCTCTCCAGAGAGGCCCTGTGAGAGCATTGAAACCCACAAGGTTTATTTAGGGGCCTGTGAAGTAAGTTGGGGACGCCAAAGTGCGCAGTCCCCGGGGAACAGCCTTACACGGGCTGCTGGCCAGAGGGATTCAAGAGTCGGCCGAGCCCAAGGCCGTCCCTCCGCACCCTCACAGGACCCTTGCCAAACTCTCGGCAAAAATGGCTCCAGAATTTATGAGGCCAAAAGAGGCTTTTAAATAATTTTTATTTTATTTTTAAAAGAAATTGGAAGAGTGCAGCGGGAACAGCGATATCCCTGTCAGAGGGGGTGAAGCGGCACGAGAGCCCGTGGAAATGGGGCGGAAGAAATTACCATGGGTGTGCCCACTTGACTTACAAGTAAAATATCCATTTTAGGGGCCCCTGGGTGGCTCAGTCAGTTGGGCGGCCGACTTCGGCTCAGGTCACGATCCCACGGTTTGTGGGTTCGAGCCTCGCGTCGGGCTCTGTGCTGACAGCTCGGAGCCTGGAGCCTGCGTCGGATTCTGTGTCTCCCTTTCTCTCTGTTCCTCCCCAGCTCATGTTCTGTCTCTCTCTCAGGGATAAATGAAGATTTAAAAAAAAATTTTTTAATAAAAAAAACAAGTAAAACTCCATTGGACGGGGGAAGGAGGAGCAGACTCTGCCTGTCTTTCCCATCTAGTGGCTCCCTGCTGCCCAGAAGACAACAATGCCCCAAGTTCCTTAATCTGGCCTCTCAGAGCCTCCCCAACTGGCCCCGGCCGATTTTTATAAATTTATTTCCCAACACTGCACCTTTACAGGCTCACAATTCTGGTGTTACCTGGTGGTCAGTTGCACAGGCTTCAGAGCTGACACGGCAGCTTTGCAATCGGGACTCCGTCCCTTGCTCTGTTGTGTGACTTTGGCCAAGGTATTCAGCCTCCCTGACTCAGGTTTCACACCCTAAAAATAATGGCGTTTGCCCACAAATTAACACGTTGGCTGACCAACCCCCTCCCTACCTGCCCCCCCACCCCCCCCCCCCCCCCGCCAAAAAAAACAACTCAGTAAATAGCAGCTGATAGCAAACCAGTCTCCTGGCTGTGCCGTGTCCTTTGCTCCCAGAATCCTGGCCGTCCCGCCCTC
The DNA here is from genome assembly GCF_016509475.1 of Prionailurus bengalensis. NCBI lineage: Eukaryota > Metazoa > Chordata > Mammalia > Carnivora > Felidae > Prionailurus > Prionailurus bengalensis. The sequence goes on along the minus strand of NC_057345.1, from coordinate 44,843,121 downwards.
CACCGATACAAGCCCACCCCAAGTTCAACATCTCCAGCTGCTCTAACCACACAGGCCTCTCCCCTGGCCTTGACCTCCGATCCACCAGAACGCCGGATAAACCAGTCACCCTGCAAAGGTCACCACCACGAGATAAGAAATACTGCTGGGTTCAGCACCCAAAAAGCCAAGTTCCCATCACAGCCTCTCCGATGATTCGCCACCTGACCTGCCCCCCAGTCACTCAGCCTCCCTGGACTTCCATTCCTCTTCTCTAAAATAGGGAGAATGACCCCTTCCACTCACTGTGGAAAGTCAACAGGATGATAACATGGGAGGACTGTGTAGTTCTGAAATACCTGAAAAACCCCGGTATCTGCTGAAAAACGCAGGGTGCTGGTTCAAATATCCAGGCCCCTCCAGTTCACCATCACTAACAAGCAGAATTTCCATGGACTCCTTGCTCTTTCCCCATGCCCATCTCTGAAAAGTGAAAAAAAAAAAATTATGTTCAGTTTATGTTGTTGCTCAGACCACGGGAGTTCTAGTTCTCATCTGAAGGTGCTTCACAGTTTACAAGCCACTCACACATCCCCGTGCTAAGGACTCTACAGTTGACCGGAATAGCCAGCCAGAGTTCCCCACGGCAGCCTGGGTCACTGCTCTCCCTCCAAACCCCACGGGCCCAGGGCTTATAAAATTACTTGAAAACCAGAGAGCAACCCATCCCACCTGCAAAGGGCCAAAAGCCCATGGGAAAACGGGATTCTTTGGAATGCCCAGTCACATGTAATAGAATCAAGCCAGAGTTCTGTAACCCGAGAAATAAAAGGATTGCTTCTTTTGTTTTATTTCTTGCAAAGGGCAAATCTAGCCCTTTGTCCTTCCCCTGAAGTTTACGGCCCCGGAACAGACAAGGAGAGCCCAGTTTACCAACTCCGGCTGCCTGTCAAGGCTATGCTAAGCCAGCGTGTTTCTTTCATTTTGACCTTCTTGGCTGACATTTCTTAGTCTAGTTGATAACGCACAAAGTGTGCATTTTCTTCGAGACGAAGGAAGCTATCTAGGGGAAGCAGATTTATCTGTAAGCACAAAAAGATTAGTCAACTTGTTTAATGCTACACAGCGCCACAGCTGGGGTTAGAACCTACGGCCTCTAATGGTCTAGGTTACCTCGGTGAGGTAAACAGTGGAAATCCTGAGGTGGGAAGAACATACTTAAGTCTGATTGGCAGTCTTGGCAGCTGGACTGTCAATGAGAAAACCCACTGGTCCCACTTCTGCCCCTAGTTCACTGTATAACCTTGAGTAAGTCAGTTCCCTTCTCTAAGGTTCATTTCTTTGTTGTTTAAATGAAAGGTTAGATTAGGTGAATTACAGCAAGTATGTGTCGGTGCCCCATGAGCTCACTCACCAAAGCCCATGCAGACATTACTAATCAATCTCAGGACCCTTTCCCAGGAAGTAGGACACAATCCAGTGCTTCAGGCCATTGTCACCAGAGGCCAGAACTGGCACATAAAATAAGTAAAACCTACTTGCCATCCCTGAACTAGATAATTTCTAAGGATTTTTACCAGTCTTGACATTGTGTGATCTATGAGGGGTTAAAAAAAAAAAAAAAAAGCAGAAATCAGGAAACCTGGGGCCATGGCAGCACCCTGCCTCTTTCAGTGCCCCTGAGGAAGGATCTCAAAATCTGGGTCTCTGCTGCCTCCCCTGCAAATTGAGAACAACAATTTTATTCTTCTTCATTTTTTTAATGTTTATTTATTTTTTTCGAAGGAGAGAGCACAAGCAGGGGAGGGGCAGAGAGAGGGGGAGACATAGAATCTGAAGCCGGCTCCAGGCTCCGAACTGTCAGCACAGAGCCCAACACGGGGCTCGAACCCACGAACCGTGAGATGATGACCTGAGCCCAAGTCGGACGCTTAACCGACTGAGCTATCCAGGTGCCCTGCGCAATTCTATTCTTCTTATCTTCAAGGTCTTTGTGCAGGTGGAAACAGAGATGAGAAGCGTGTGAGAGAACTTTCTAAACTGAAGTCCTCACTATGAGAAGAACACTGATGCTTCTTAAGCACGAGACTGGGTCCTCAGGTTTATGTCCTGCCTCATTTTCCTGCCCTCACCACTGCAAAGCTGGGTTTCTGGCACTTGCAACCAAAGGAAACCTGATTGACAGAGACTGCAAACTCCTCCAGAACAGGCCTGTTTCCTCTGTGCCTTTGTCCCAGCCCAGAGCCTGGGGCATTCAATTAAGTATTTATTGGTTTTCTATGATTTTCTGTAAGAAATCGTGGCTCCTGAAACAGTAATTGAAGGCCTATTCGGGAAGCTGAAGTGTAACTGCAGGACTGAGCTAACAGTGGTCTCGAATCCCAAGGACAGGTCAGGGTGTCCTGCATGGATTTTTTTTTTTTTGCCTCATGGTCCCAAAATGGCTGCTGTATCCCTAGACCTCACATTCTCACAGTGTGTTTCCGAAGTCAAACATCAAGGGGGTGGCCAAGGCAATAAAAGAGAGCTCTTGTGGAATACTTACCTCCTTTTATCCGAAAGAGACTCTTTCCCCAGCTGGCTTTTCCTTATGACTCTGTGGGTCTCCTGATCATCCCGGAGTGCAAAAGAGGTTGGGAGTATTAGTACTTGGGAAGAAGGCAAGGAAGGAGGGTTGTTAGAAATGGCCATTAGGCGGACGAGCAATGATGCCTCCCAGGGGAGGCATTTCAGGCATTCTTTGTGTATTAGTTTCAGATTGTTGCTGGAGCAAATTACTACAAACTTATTAGTGGCTAACACCACCAATTTAGGGTCTTACAGATCTGGGGGTCAGAAGTCCCAAATGGGCTTCAGCAGGCTAAAGTCAAGGTGTCGGCAGGGCTGAGTTCCTTTGCAAAGCTCTAGAGGAAAACTCTTTTCCAGTTTCTACAGGCTGCCCTCAGCCGGGGCTTGTGGCCCCTCCTCCTCAGCAGCCTAGGGTCTTAGAGTGCCCCCTGACTCTGCCTCCTTCCTCTATCTCCAACCCTCTGCTCCCTCTTCTGGCTTTTAAGGCTTGTGGCTTGTGAGAACACTGGTTATCCCACCAGGATAGCCTCCCCATCTCAAGATCGTTAACTTAATCACACCTGCAAATCTCCCTTCGCAATGTAAGGTCATAGAGTCTCGGGTCCTGGGGATTAGACAGGGACACCTTCCGGGTGGCTGTTCAGCCTGCCACACCTCAAGTGATTCCCTGCAAACCTCTTCGTCCTGAGCACAGACCAACTGCTCCTGAAGGAAGGCTGAAAACAAAACGAACTGCAGACTGCAGAAATTTTCTGCAGAAATCTGCCTGCTTAGATTTCAGTGGTCCACCTTCAAAAGAGCCACAAAGAGGCTAGTTCAGGCCATTACCTGTCTTGACAAGCTTTCTACCAAGCCCCTGAGAGGAGATACACAAAACAAATTTGCAAACAAAAAGAAATGTGTTCCTTGGGTTAAAGGAAATACTATTTTTTTTTTAGACTATCCCACAGCACCCCCCAGTGCCAAGAGGCGGGAAGAAAGGCTTGCAGTTTGACAAAGAATTTTATTTAGCCCAACGTTCCTCAGCTTTGTTGAGACTCCCTAGGCACCGATGCCCAGGCCCTAACCTCAGAGACCCAGATGCAAGTAATGTGAGGTTGGGCCCAGATGCGAGAAGCTTTTGAAACATCCCAAGCGACCGTGTGTCCAGCGAGAACCACTGAGCTCAGCGTCACAATGAAAACCATCCAAACACCTACGAGGCCACGGAGGGTCCAAAATAGATACAATCGTGCCCCTCCTTTCAAAGAGCTTCCAGTCTCAATAGACTGTGAAACGTGGCGGAGACGAGCCACAACCAATGACTGTGAGGCAGAAAGCAAGTTACTTACCCTCTCTGTGCCAGATTCCGCATCTGTAAAATAAGACTAGGAAGAGTCCCGGACTTAGAGGGTTAAGAGCGTTAAACATACAAGCCACGTAAAGAATTTAGCGTGGTGTGTGGTAAAAAAAAATAAGCATGCAACAAGTATTAGGTGTTCCTGCCAAGTTCCAGGGGTAGAAAATACATGACCCACATGCCACCCTCCCCTGTCACTCAGGGCAGACAGCACTGATCTGAATGCTCTTTCCTGCCGAATCTGGACAAGCTTCTAGGCCAGTCTCCCAGGCCAGGCGCTCTGCGCATGCAGCTTTTCAGCACTCACCAGTTTGTCCGGCTCTGCCTTGGCCACAGCACGCCGTGCTCGTGGGCTCCTTCCGGTCGGGGCTCCTGGCTGTTCTTGTCCTCTCCACCGCTGCCTCCTGGGTATTCTGCAGTGACAGAGGGACCTCAGAGTTCCTCTGAGGGCCAGGCACCCAGAGTGACATCATAAGAACTCACACCCAGGGATTAAAACCACAGATTAAATTTACAGAGCCCTGACACCAGCCTTTTGCTAATTGCTTGATTATATCTGATGAATCTCAGATAGCGTCGTGTCGATCCCGCCAGGCGGGGATATTTGTACCCCCCGGTGCATCGATGAGGAAACTGAGGCTTTAAGAATTTTAATATCTAGACGGTGGTAAAATTATTCAGAGGCAAAAGAGTATCCGAACCCAGGGCTGGCCCCAACAAACTTGACCATACCTTTTAGCTTTACCTATCCGTAACTTCATGAAACAGAACCGCTATACTTTGCCCCGATCCCAAAGTTTCAAGGCTTCCCTCGGTCATGACATTTACTACATTACATTGAACCTGTCCTGTCCAAGTAAGGGTCTCCCCCATAAGACTGAGGTTCCTCTGCTGCTATATTCCCAGCACACACATAAGCATACATATACGCCTTTTCTACCAGGGCCCTACTCATCCTTCAGTGTTGTGCTTAATAGTCACTCCTCCTCCAGGCAGCCTGCCTAGACTGCCAGGTGTCCCTGCTCTACGCACCAGTATCAACCTGTATTTCCCTTGTCTCAGCCCTTGCCAGACTACGTGGAATATGTTCTCTGACTACAGTGCAATTAATCTAGAAGTCCCCATAATGTCAGGATCTCACCATTCCCGTTTGAGCTCTACGTCGGGCTCTGTGCTGACAGCTCAGAGCCTGGAGCCTGTTTCTGATTCTCTGTCTCCCTCTCTCTCTGTCCCTCCTCCACTCGTGCTTTGCTCTCTCTCTCTCTCTCTCTCTCTCTCTCTCAAAAATAAAGAAACATTTAAAAAAATTAAAATAGTCAAACTCATAGTAACAAAGACTAGGATTGTAGTTACTTGGGGCTGAGGGCTGGGGAAAATGGAGACATGCAGGCCAAAGGGTACAAAGTTTTAGGTATGAGATGAGTAAGTTCTAGAGACCTCATGTGCAGCATGGGGACTGTAGCTGACAGTACTAATTGTATACTTGAAATATGCCAAGAGAGGGGCACCTGGGTGGCTCAGCTGGTTAAGCGTCCGACTTTGGCTCAGCTCATGATCCCAAGACTCATGAGTTCGAGCCCCGTGTCGGGCTCTGTGCTGACAGCTCGGGGCCTGGAGCCCGCTTTGGATTCTGTCTCTCTCTCACCCGCCCCCGCTCACACTCTGTCTCTCTCTCTCTCTCTCCTTCAAAAATAAACATTAAAAATTTTTTTTTTGAAATCTGCCAAGAGAGTAGATCTCAAGTGTTCTTATCACACACACACACACACTAGCAATTACGTGAGATAGTGGATGTGTTAATTAGCTTAGTTGTAGCAATCATTGAACCATGTATACGCATACCAAAACATCATGTTGTACGTCCTCAATATATCCAGTTTTTATTGGTTAATCACACCTCAGTAAATGTGGTAGGGAGGAAGAAACACTAAATTGTACTTAGTAGTGACAGCTATCATATTGAGCTTTGTTCCAGACACTCGCTACACTAAGCACTACATAAATACACACACACACACACACACACACACACACACACATATATATAATCTCACCTAATGATCACTCCAAGAGCCACTTAGGTAGATAATAATAATCTGTGGGAGGTAGGGTTGGGAGCCGGCAGAGAATGAGCCTCAGAAAGGTTGTGAACGGCCCAAAGTCATGCAGTTACACATACATATGTGGCAAAACCAGAATTTGGATCCAGATCTGTGTCTGCAGGGCCCAAGGTGTGGACCGCCATGCTCCATGCAGCCCGACTCACACCCACAGCTTTATGCAAAAGCCAGCGGCCCCATGAAAACTCGTCCAACCCTTTCTCCTCTTCCTACTGCGATCTCAGCTACTAGAAAAATTGCTAGATTGTGAACAGTTCATCGAATTCCATCGCCAGAAGTTGCCAATGAAGAGCAAAGTATTCCGAAAAATTGACACCCCCCCCCCAAAAACAGGAGCTTGAGGGATCGGTCCTAGTTCCAAAACTTGAGAAGGAACTGTTGAAGCAAATATATATATGTTAACTTCCCATCAGAATCTGAGAAAAGACATGGTTTTGTTCCTTGCTCCCTCCCTAGAACCTACAACAGTGCCTGGCACAGGGTCAGTGCTCAAAAAACACTACTGAACAAGTGAGCGGGCTCACATTAACCCAGATAATGGTAGCACACGAGTGACGGCAGACAGCAAGGATAACCCAAAATCATGATAAGAGTCCTCCAAATATGGCACAAAAATTTGTTTCACGTAAATTTATAAATATTTCAATGTTTATTTATTTTTGAGAGCGAGAGAGAGAAACAGAGCATAAGCAGGGGAGGGGCAGAGAGCAAGGGAGACACAGAATTTGAAGCAGGCTCCAGGCTCCGGGCTGTCAGCACAGAGCCTGATGCGGGGCTCGAACTCACGAGCTTTGAGATGACAGACTGAGCCAAAGTCGGCCGCTTGACCAACTGAGCCACCCAGGCACCCCTGTTTAATGTAAGTTTAAATGGTCAAAATTACATCTACTTCTTAAGAGCACAGTTATCCTTTTTTTTCTTAGATCTGCCCTCAAGAAATTAATAAAAATTATTTGATACAAAATAGACTAATCACTAACGCATATTTCCTCTTACATCACTGCTGACAATGATAATATGATCTAAAACATTCTAGTAATTAACGCACAATATATCACATGAATTGTTTGATGGAAAACAGTTAACAGATTGCTACCAACTCTCTTATGAAGGCCAGTGGACATCTACTGGATGGAAGGGGACAGAGGGACAGGTGTGTGGCAGAAAACAGGCCAGGAGCGTGCTTAGAGGCAGGAACTGACAAGTTCAGGAGACCCGGGCGAGAGGAGGCTGAAGCCAGAGGAGGGAATTTCCAGGTGATAGTTAGACAAGGCACAGGAAGAGGCTCCAGGGAGGAGGGCGGGTACGGCATTTCAGCAGCTTGGCCAGTCACAGCAAACTCCCTTGTCCCAGGACTCGTTCACTCTGATCTGCAGACTCTGCCTCCCAGAGGCTCATTTGTGGCCCTTTTCAATTGTCTCCTAAACGCTCTACCTTTCTGCACAGCAATTAATCCACCCCACCCCTCCTCAGGGAGAGCTAATCCTAAACAAATTAAGAAACTGTTAAAAGAAGAATGCACAGGAATTAAGAGGAGCTCTTTACCAAAGGCTGTTAGAGAAGAGGACATAGTCTCTTCTGGGAGTGGTTATGGGCAGCCTCCTCCTACTCTTGACTGAACTGCATCTTGAAACCCTATTCCATCCTGACGGTGGGTGGCAAGAAGAAAATACTACCGGCGGCCAGCCACTTCGGCCCGCCGACACAGCTGTGCCCATGTCCACAAGAGGGCAGCGGTGTGTGTGGCCTGAACCAAAGGTTCAGACCAGCTGCTGCAATCAGCATTAGAAAAAGCAATATAAGATCCAGGGTCAGAGAGTGGAGGTGCCAACACACACACACACACACACACACACACACACACACACGGCACTAAGACCCAGCGAGCAGACCTGGCAGAAACAAATTACAGAGCCAGACTTCCTTCCCTACGTCCGTGGGTCCCACACAGAGATAGAGATCCTGGTAACGGGACACTGGGTCCCCATCCAGACCCAGTGATCAGTATCTCTGGGGGAGGCTCAGGCATCAGTGATTTTGAAAGCACCCCAGGGTGATGTCCTGCTTACTGCCGCCTCTCAACACAAAGGATACACAAGAAAGAAAAATTTGACTCTTCTCTACTTTCGCACATTTTGTGACACTGAACAGAAAAAGGCAAGAAAATGTGAAACACGAGAACGTGTATATGAAACAACGTGAAAGTCAAAGTCTCGGCAGAAAATAGACGTCTCGCTCAAATCGGGTCAGTTGGAGAGAGTTAATAAAGGAATTTCAGAAGTATAATCAGAGTGGAATAGAGGATCAGTCTACGGGACATTTACCCCAGGCCAGACCCAGAGGAGGGAGCAGGTAATGGACCCTACACAGCAGGGAGCTGCAGCCCTCAGTACAAGGAAGCAGCCAAGGAACAAATACCCCAGACCCACTCTCCTCTGCCCTCTGAGCTCCTGCCAGGCTTCCATTAGGCCGACCTCAACCAGGTGCCAAAGACAGAAATCCATTGGTGGAGTCCCTTGAAAATAGCTTCCAGGGACAAGGAGCAGGGTGGCAGGGGACAGAGAGATGATCGGAAGTACAAGCAATCACACACCATTCAAACATATATCTGTCCGACAAAAGCTGAATGAACAGCACTGTTTAAAGACACTATTGGAGGGGCGCCTGGGTGGCTCAGTCGGTTGAGCGTCTGACTCCAGCTCAGGTCATGATCTCACACTTCATGGGTTCGAGTCCCACGTCAGGCTCTGTGCCGATGGCTCATGGAGCCTGTTTCAGATTCTGTGTCTCCTTCTCTCTCTGCCCCTCCTCACTCTCATGTTCTCTGTCTCTCAAAAAAATGAATAAACATTAAAAAAAAATTTTTTTTAAATAAATAAATAAATAAAAATAAAGATGCTATTGGATGTAAACCAGCTTCACTTTAAACCCCCATGGACAAGGAGTAGACATTCTTTGCTAGTTTGAATACCATCTAGGCAAAGTCACCTCTGGGAAAACAACAATTGAGTTTTATTTGGACAAAAGAGGAGTTTCTAAACATCCTTATTTTTTTAACATAGTAATGAGCAACTTTTCTTAGAACTGGACGACAAAGTTTTCATTAAGTTACAGTACAATGAGGCTACAAACTTCCTGGTTAGTACTATAGAATTTCCTTTCTGAGGCTTAGAAAAAAATAAATAATTTCCTTGTATTTATTATACAATACCTGTCTTTCCAAAGTGCCACAAATTATCTCATTTTTAAGGTAGTATCTTTACTCACCATCTTACAGATGAGAAAGCTCAAAGATGGAGAAGTCAAACCATTCTCAAAAGGTCAGCAACGGAGCAAGGGAAGAGGGACAAGGCCAGGCCCTCTGATGCCCGCCCCCCACTGCCCCCAGACCCTAGACCTCCAGCCCCCCTGCACCAGTGTTTACCTCACCCTGGAGGTAGAGTCAGAAGGTTTACAGTTAAGAACTCAGCAGGGGCTCCTGGGCGGCTCAGTTGGTTAAGGGTCCAACTTTGCCTCTGGTCATGATCTCGCGGTTTGTGGGTTCAAGCCCCACGTTGGGCTCTGTACTGACAGCTCAGAGCCTGGAGCCTGCTTCAGATTCTATGTGTGTGTCTCTTCTGCCCCTCCCCTGCTCCTGCTCCGTCTCTCTCTCCCTCTCAAAAATAAATAAAACATTAAAAAAAAAAAAAGAATTCAGTAAACGGGGTCCCAACTCTAACAGGACCCCCCCCAGGTGGCCCGCTCTAGTCACTTCCCTTCTTTGGGCCTCCGTTTCCCATGAGAGATTTGGACTAGACTTGTAGTTTTTAAACATTTTCGGCAAGAGGACTTTTTCAAGCAAAATCTTACTTGGAAACCAATGATCTGACTTACCAGCTCTGTTCTTGCTGAGGCAGACGCCCTCTTACCCTGTCACTAACACCCCTGAGGAAATTCTAGAGGACTGTTCAAATTCCTTCCAGGCCTACGTTCTGTGAAATACTGGTTCCGTGAGATAGTAGCGTAAGCATTCAGGGAAAGGAGGGAGACAATTCATGCACTTGATCAGCAAAGCCAACAAATCTCTTTCCTGCAGGAATCTCCAGGGTCTTTAATATGCTAACATGTTTCGTCACTCTCCGAGCTGGCGGTTTAATATAGAGTTAGGGAAAGCGTGATCTACACAAGTGTTTCTCGGTCTTTTCTTAACACCATCCACAGCCAGAAATATGATTTCTATCGCGACCACACACGCACGTGCGCACAGAAACAAGATGCACAAAATAAAATCCGTCTTTCCTGCACTATTCCGCTTCCTTTTTCCCATGTCTAAACTCTGTGTGAGAACGTACATGAACGTGCATGCCTGTGTGTGTCCCTGGGTCATGACGCGAAATTCAGTTCTCACCGTGGGCTACAGTCAGAAATGTTCGAGAACTGCTGTCTTGGCAACTGTCGGCTCTGTGACTCCAGCCACGCAGGCTGCAGGCTGCTTGCGGGTCTCCGAGGTGCAAATTAACGGATTCTTTTGGGGGCCTAAAACATGGGAGCCTCTGTGCCTCTCCTCACAGCTGAGTTGGGCCAAAGAATGTGGACAGGATGGAGCGAAGAAAGTTGGCATTGCCCTCGTCTGGGAGGTACAGCTCAGGGACAAAGAGGGAGTTTGTCTCAAGGGCTGCCAATCCCGCCTCATTCACAGGCACTAAATTCATTCAGCCTCCACCAGCCCGCAGGCATCCCCTCTCGCCCCTTGGGGCCTGCCAGCCGCTGCTACAAGGGGATAGTGTCAGATCTGGGCAGCTCTCCCTGCCTGATGTGACGGGCATTCAGGCCGCCTGTGAGAATCGGAAATGGAGTCACTCTTGTCTGTTGAAAAACAACATCCTTCCCCCATAACCCCATGTGCTCCCTGCTCCCACCCCCACCCTCTGGGGACCCGAGAAACAAACCTATCTTGAGATGTGCGTCCGTTGTGGGGAAGGGTGCTGGTTGCCCGGCGGCTGCTTGCAGGTCCCAGAGGGTCCCCATTCCTCACTCTCTCCCTCACTGGGTGTCCCTCCTTCTTACTCTGAAAGGGCTGCCTTTCCACAGCACCCTCAGCAGCGGCATGGAGAGAGGAGGAAGGAAAGGGAAGAAATCCTACCTTGTTCCCGGCAGCACCCTGGGTACCTCGCATCCTCATCTCAGGTATCCCCCGTCGTATACAGAGGAGGAAATGGGGCTTAGGGAGGTTGTCACTCAAGCCGGTGGATCCCCAGGCTCAAGACCTGCTAAGTCACAGGGAAGAGGGAGATGGCAGGAATAGCAGGTCAGAGGAGTCAGCGGAGGGCAGCCCCAGGCTTAGGCAAAATGGCCTACAGAAAGAAGACCCAAGGAGTCTATGTGTGGGCAGCTGAATACAGGTACAACAGGCGTCATAGGCTGAATGGCGATGGGGACAATGGCAGATAAGGTGCCCATTTTGTAACCACACAGACTCGGGGGGGGGTTTAAATTAGGAGTCTATTCTTGAGAGCAGTTTCAGCTTCACAACAAAACTGAGCAGGATGTAGGGTTCCCACATACTCCTGCCACACACATCCAAGCCTAGCCCACCACCCTCATCAACATCGCCCACCAGAGTGGTACCTGTGTTACAGTGATGAACCTACGTGGGGACATGACCACCACCCAAAGTGAGTGGTTTGCATCAGAGTTCACTTCCTGTGTTGTACATGCTTTGACAAATGGATGACCACACGTATCCACCATGATAGTTTCATGTAGAATGGTTTCACTGCACTAAAATTCCTACCTGCTCCCCCTAACCACCCCTCCCTTTCTCCTCTCACATCTCTGACCCTCGGCAATCTTTTCACTTCCTCTATAATCCTGTCTATTCATGAACTTGGGTCCATTTAAACTCTTCAAAAGCAAATAGCTAGCCTCGGATGCTTTCATTGGACAATTCTACTAAAGGTCTAATTTAGAATTAACACTAGTACTACATAAACTCTTTCAGAAAATAGAAGAGGATAGAGTTCCTCTCAGTTCATTTTCTGAAGCTAATATTACCCTGATACCAAAACCAGACAAAGACAATCCTAAAAAAAGAAAACCACAGATCGATATGCCTTATGAATATAGATGTAAAATCCTTAACAAAATATCAGCAAATAGAATCCAGGACAGATAAGGAAAGAATTATACACCATGACCAAGTAACATGTATTCCAGGGATGCAAAAATGGTTCAGTGTTCAAAAATCTACTGTGTTAGGCTAAAGAAGGACAATCATATGATCGTATCAATCAATGGGGGAAAGTCTTTTGACAAAATTCAACACTCACTTATGAGAAAACTCTCAGAAAAAAAATAGGAGTAGAAGGAAACGTCTTAATTGGTCAAAGATCATCTACAAAAAAATCCGACAGCTACCATTATACTTAATGAGGAAAGATTGAGTGCTTTCTCCTTAAGGTCAGAACCAAGGCAAGGATGCGTGTTCTCTTGTTCTTTCCATTCCTAATCAGTAGCTTGCTGGGACTTTTAGTTCGTGCAATAAGGCAAGAAAAGGAAATAAAAAGCATATTGATAGAAAAGGAGGAAGTAAAACTATCCCTGCTCTCAGATGATGTAATCGTCCATGTAGAAAATCCCCAAAATCCTCAAAAAAAAATTTTTTTTAACTCCTAAAATAACTGAGTTCAGAAAGGTCATCAAATATAAACATACTTAAATCAACTATATTTGTATACGCTAACAAATGAAAAATACCATTTACTCAAAAAGTAAATGCCTAGGTGGAAATCTAACAAACCATGTAGAAGACTTGTATGCTAAAAATTACAAAATGATTGGGGCCCCTGAGTGGCTCAGTCAGTTAAGCCTCTGGCTTTAGCTCAGGTCATGATCTCAGGTTCATGGGTTCGAGCCCCGTGTCAGGCTCTGTGCCAACAGCTGAGAGCCTGGACCTGCTTTAGATTCTGTGTCTCCCTCTCTCTCTGCTCCTCCCCCACTCACGCGCTCTCTCTCTCTCTCTCAAAAATAAACATTTAAAAAAATTTTTTAGGGGTGCCTGGGTGGCTCAGTTGGTTAAGCGTCCGACTTCAACTCAGGTCACGATCTCACAGTCTGTGAGTTCGAGCCCCACGTCAGGCTCTGTGCTGACAGCTCAGAGCCTGGAGCCTGCTTCACATTCTGTGTCTCCCTCTCTCTCTCTGCCCCTTCCCTGCTCATGCCCTGTCTCTCTCTGTCTCACAAATAAATTAAAAAAAAAAAAACATTAAAAAAAATGTTTAATAAAAAAATAAAAATTACAAAATGATGATGAAAGAACTCAAGATCAATGAGAGACATACGGAGTTCATGGATTGAAAGATTTGACACAGTAAAGATGTCAGTTCTTCACGAATTAATCTATATGTGTAATGGGATTCTTGTCTAAGTTCCGGCTAGACTTTTTGTAGATACAGAGAAGCTTATTCTAAAATGTATACGGAAACAAAGGAACTAGAATAGCTGAGACAATTTCAAAAAAGAAGAATGTGGGAGGAATCAGACTACCTGCTTTTGAGACTTATTCTGTAGCTACAGTAATCATGACCGTGTGACATTGGTGGAGGGACAAACACATAAATCAGTGGAACAGAAGAGGGAGCTCAGAAATAGACCCACACAAATACACCCAAATACAACAGCCACCCAATGGAAGAAAAATAGCCCTTTCAACAAATGGTGCTGGCGTAATTAAACATCCAAAGTAGCAGAAAAAAATGGACCTCAACCTGAGTCTCACACCTTCTACAAAAATTAACTCAAATGGATTACACCCTTTAATATAAAATGTAAAGCTATAAATCTTGGGGGGGAAACATAGGGGTAAAAAAACATTCAAGATCTATAAAGGGAAAAATGGAAAGAATATATTTTATAGATATTAATTTTTTTTTTTTTTTTTTTTTTTTTGCTCCATGAAAGACCCTGTGAAGAGAAGAAAAAGACTGACTACGGTCTGGGAGAAAATGTTTGCGAACCACGTATCTGACAAAGGGCTAGATACATATCGCTGGAAATTTGAAAGTCAAAATAAAAACCAGTCTAACTAGAAAGTAGCAAAAATGTGTGTAGAGACATTTCACCGAAGACGATCTATAGATGGTAAATAAGCATATGAAAAGATTTTTAACATTGTCAGCCATTAGGGAGATGCAAATTAAAACCACAGGGAGATACCGCTACAAATCTATTCCAATGTGCTAAAATAGAACAGAGACAAGACCAACTGCTGGGAAGGATTCTGAGAAACTGATCACTCATGCATTGTTGGTCAGAATGTATAATAGCACATCCACGCTGGAAAACGGGATGGCAGTTTAAAAAAAAAAAAAAAATTAACCAGGCAACTACCATACAAACCAGCAATAGCACTCCCAGGCATTTATTCCAGAAAAACAAAAACTTATGTCCATTATGTAAAAACCTGCCCATAGATGTTTACAGCAGTGTGTTTGTAAATCGTCAAAAACTAGAAACAATCCAGATGTCCTTGCAAATGTTTTACAAATGCCAACAATGCCACTTAATAACCATTCTTGTGACATGTCTTCTTATACACACACGAGAGCTTAGCAAACACCGCAGGAAGCTCTCCCACAGTCCATTTTCACCTTCAAGCTTATTCTAATGACTGAGACAGACTCGATCCCTGCTTTTAGAGAGCTCGCACTTTCGGGGGAGACACTGGCAACCAAGTGAGTATAAACAATTGATTGCTGCAGCAACGGCTTGTTGTTACAAACCTCTGTTAGCTCACGGCTCTCCCGACCTAAAAAGGTGCCAAATCCAGTAGCTGACTTCACCATTCTACACAGGAACCTAAGACTGTTTGATACTTTTATGTAAAACTCATCACAAAACTTTCCAAAGGACTAGGTGACAGGCCCAGGAACCCTAATTAAATCTCTCTGGTTTAATTAGAAACACGGAGGTTCTCTGATCAATGGAGCAAGGAACAATTTGCCTGACTTAATTATTTTGTAAAAAAGATAGTCTTTCACCCTCTTCCTGGACCTGTGTATTAATGAGTCCCTAGAGGAAGTAAAGGTATTAAGAGCTCATACACCAGACTCAGATCATCCCAGCTTCCCTCCTTCTTCGCAGTTAGCCTTTCCTTAACTTCCTTAGGCTTTAGTTTCCTCTCCTGTAAAGAAACACTTCGTGAAAGTACCTACCTGATTGATAAGGCAATTGTATCGATTAAATAAAATAATTCATATTGATAACGCAGTATGATTAATGCGAATAATTCATAAATAATGCATATTCATGCACAATGCCTAACATATAGCAATTTCTCTATCCCATGACAGTAGTCCTCCCGGTACGTTCCAAGATCCCCAAGGGTGCCTGAAACCACAGCTAGTACTGAACCATATATATAAATATACAAACCTGTATATTTAAACCTATGTTTATAGGTTTTTTTCCTGTATATACACACCTATGATGTTGTTTAATTTATAAATTAGGCACAGTACAAGATTAGCAACAACAACTAATAAAATAGAGCATCTATAACAACATATTGTTATAAAAGTCACGTGAATGTGGTTTCTCTCTCTCAAGATAATATTGTGCTAAGGGGGATGATGAAGGCATAGTGATGCTGCACAAGGCTACTCTTGACCTTCTGAAGACACATCAGGAGGACCATCCGCTTTCAGACTGTGGTTGATCATGGGTAACGGAAACTGTGGAAAGTAAAACCATGGATAAGGGGGGACTACTGTGTATAACAGCAAAATATTCAGCTTATTTCCTTAGAATGACTCTAAGGAGGAGTAGAAGGGCAAATCAAAGAATTTAAACATTTTTAGGGGCACCTGGGTGGCTCAGTCAGTTAAGCGGCCAACTTGGGCTCAGGTCACGATCTCACGGTTCGTGGGTTTCAGCCCCACGTCGGACTCTGGGCTGACAGCTCAGAGCCTGGAGCCTGCTTTGGATTCTGTGTCTCCCTCTTTCTCTGCCCCTCCCCAGCTTGCATCTGTCTCTCTCTCTCTCTCAAAAATAAATAAACGTTGAAAAAAAATAAACATTATTAAATCTCATGAAACACATTATCAAAATATTTTCTGAGAATGGCTAGATTGATCTACGTTCCCACCTGCTGTGTAGAGAGCACCCGTCTCTCCTTATCCTTGCCAGCTGTATGTGCTTTTATGGTAAAGTCTTTGTTAATTTGATAGGTGAAAATTTGTATCTTCCTTTCAATGTGTTTCTTTATCAGCAAGGTTGAAAAAAATTTTTAAATATCTGTTAGCTATTTGTATTCCCCCCCTTGGTAGATCATTGATTAATATCTTCTACCTACATAATTATGAGGGTCTTCACTTTTATTGACTTGTAGGAGTTCTTTATATATTAAGGATATTAATTCTTTGATGGCAGTGTGAAATGTACGATATATGTGTGGAAAGGCTGAGAGCAGTTCTAGTGCTTCGTCGCTGGAATGGTGAGTAATGTTTATGAGATGTATGTGACCTTTACGGCTTTTAATTCTGCACAAATGGTAAGGCTACCATTGTTTTCTTCTTTTTTTAAACTACCTATGCATCATTTTCCATCCTGCACAGATCTGAAGATACAGCTTCTGCTTATGATTTCTAGGGAAAGAGTGGATTATAGTGGGTCCCACTGGTGCCCCCTTCCCTACCCGGTGTGAATATTGCTGACAAAATTCTGCTGCCGTCTTCTGCACAGGATTGCCCTGAAGCAACAGGAGAACCCTCATCAGAGAGGCTATACCCCTCCTTCCTCCTTCTTCCGTTCCACCTGTCCGCAGACCTCAACCAATAACGGATTGACATTCGGGTACAACAGCCCCAGTCCCTTACTGTGAGATGGCACGCTTTGTGCTCCAGAGCATCCCCACGAGAGCAGATGGGAGCCAGATGCCGGAGGCGACCACACTCTTGCTCGCCTTTTCTCCTCTGCCCTATACCACTTCCCTCTCTCCCCTTCTCCTGGGAGTGTTCTCCCAGTAAACCTCTTAAACAAGAATACCTGTCTCGGGCTCTGCTTCTAGGGGATCCAACTTAAGGCCGTGGCCTTTCCAGGAACACTCATTTCTATTTGTACCTTTGTTCCCCAGCCATGCTGAGACACGCTTCTTCGTGGCCACCCTGAGCGTACAACTACTCCTTTATGGTTGAGTAAACCAAGTGGTGAATTGTTCAGTGGCTTGTCCGAGGTCAGCTGGTATGTAGTTAATGTTTACTGAGACCCCTGAGGCAAACTAACCTGAGTATGAACTTTTGGCCAATGGCAGCTAGAGCTTGGCCCAGGCCCTGACGAACTGAGATCTCACATCACGTTCCCGACTCCAGGGTTGGCTCCTTCTGGGCAGAAAATGATTCACACTGGCTCGGCGGCTCCAGTAGAAGGTACAGAAAATGACTCACCCGGAGGCGCAAGAGGTTGGAACATGCTGGTTTGCACAACCATACATGGCTGGAGCTGGAGAACCCCATACTGAGTATGTAATCTTACGGATAGGGAAGCCAAGGCCCAGAAAGGTGAAATTACTCATTCAAGGCCAAGCAGCAAGGTTGTACAGCCAACAAACAGCAGGCCATGCCAGCACAGGGCGAAACTACGGGCCTAGCTATAACTTCTTCGCCTTCGATGCCCCTTTTTTATCTCCTGTCCCTTCCTTGCTGCTCAAGCTCAGCCCATGGTTGGTTTGCCTGAAAGCAGCCCTCCTCCACCTCCTCATCAACCTTGCGCTCCTGCCTCGTCTTTCTCGGTTGCTCTTCTCAGCTCCTGCTCCCAGCTCCCCAGGTGCTGCTGGAGAAAGTGGCACTGGCAGACGGGTTCCTGGCTTCCCTATCAGCTGACCCTCGCCTCTGACAGCCTCAGCTACGGGGGTGGTTTGCTCTCCGTCTCGTTCCGTTATTGCCCACCCCTTAAAACACATACACTCTGAACAGCTTCTTCGAGAAGAGACATGACCATGCATGTGCCCCCTGAGCCTTCTGTCCTGCTGCAGGAGAATTGACCTCTGCACCCAGATCCCCATCTTCCCTCTGCCCCTTCCACTGCTACCACAATGCCTCCTGCTCCCTAAGGGCCCAGCCCCTTAACGCAGACTCTCCTCTCTCCGGTATCCAACCTTGCCGTCACACCTCCACCAATAAGCCCGCAGACTTGCTCAAGTCTCTCCCATCCTAAATGCAAGCCAACCCACAAAATGCCCCTTGCTTTAAACCCTGCAGTCAAGAGCCAGTGGCCCAGATGCCTGCAGAGGCCACGGTGGCCCGGACCCGGTCCCAATCTCCTCCTCAGCCCCAGCGGCATCCACTCCCCACCTCTGACTCGCTTCTCTGGTGACGGTGAGGTGCTTCGATTTCCCCTGAGCGCATAAGGCTCTTTCTTGCCTTACTATCTTTGCCCATACAAGCCCCTCCTTCTGGAACATCTTCCCGCTTCTCTCTTTTCCCGAGACTTGGTTCAGCTGCTATTTCCTCTAGGAAGCCTTATTTGCTGCCAAGCGAAGCAGAGCTCCTCTCTGCCTGTGCACCCTGCCATGTAGACCACCACCAGGCCACTGACTGCCCTATGGCAAAAACGTGTGGGTCTGTGTCTGCATCTTGTAGTAAGCCAGAAGCTCCAGAAAGCCCAGGACTGTGGCATATCCCTGCTCGAATGGGGTTCCGGCACTGGCACCTGGGAATTTCTCCGTACCTGCCTATTCAACCTGGCCCTTCCTGTGCAGGTGGTGTCGAGGACCCTCTGCCCGGCAGCGTCAGCCCTTGACATTGCGACAATGCCGTGTCAGTACAGGTAAAACCATTCCCCTGGCCCTGCTGCAAAGAGCCTCCACTGCCGAAGAAGCTGAGCTCAGCCACCAGGAAGTGCTTGCTGGAGAACGCCAGCCCCTTGTGTTTTCCAACACCCAGGAAGGAGATGCATACGATAAGAATAGGTCTTTAAACGTTTTCCCGTTTTCTCTCTTCTATTCCCTGACCTGTCACAGTGCCTTCCATACCAAGTGTCTTCAACACACCCCCTCATCTTTGCTGTCACGTTGGTGTCCCTCTGACCTCACAGTGGCCAGAGTCTCTGCAGAGGATGGGGGCAAGGGACAACCTGAGCACACTCATTCCGTTTTAGGGGTGTATCCTAATTTACCTATCTGTCTGCCTCCAGTTTAGGGTGTTTCTGATGTTTTGCCACTGTGAGATAGGTCTCAAAGAATGTCTTTGGCTGGAGAGATTCGCCCCGGCCCCTCCACTTACTGGTTGTTTAGCCTTTGACCTTGAACCAGTTTCTCATCGTCTCTCTGCCTCCGTTTCCTCAAATGCAAAAGGGAGATAATAACTCCCGCTGCCTAGGGTTGCTGTAAGGACCTACTGAGACAGACGCTCCAAGGTTCTTGGAACAATTGGCAAATGAGTCTTCTGATTCGCTTGAGGCAACAAAATTAGGGCTGAATTGATATAATTCCAGATCAAAGGAAAGAAGCTTTATAGTTTAAGAATCATTTACTAAGGGGCGCCTGGCTGGCTCCATGGGTGGAGTGTGGGGCTCTTGATCTCAGGGTTGTGGGTTCAAGCCCCATGTTGGGTGTAGAGATTGCTTAAAAAAAAAAAAGAAAGAAAAAGAACGGTTTACAGAAAACTCACCCTGTGCCACTCAGGCACTCATCGAGATAGGCACTATTATTGACCCTGTTTTACAGACAAGGAAACAGATTAGCGTGCCAGCGGCACTTAGCAAGCAGATAACAAAGCTGAGATCCAAACTCCAGGGATCTGATAACAGAACTCAGACTCTAGTGCCCTTAGCTATCGCCAAGATGATGAAACCAAACTATGAGATTTCCATTATGTTTTGTCAAATACAGCAAAAATCTGGAGCCCCTCTCTCGTTAGCTTGACACATCTCGAAGAATCTTCAAATTCCAGATGAGGAAACACTGTCATAAATAAATCCCTCTCAAGATACTAATCACTTTCTGTTTGTGTTTAGTTTCACCACTTAAATCTAGATAGTTAAAAAAGCTACCTCGTTTTTTTAAAACACTTGGTTCTCTATGTATCCTTTCCCTCTCTATCATTGAATACATTTAAACTGCTCTGCCCAAGGGGCGCCTGGGTGGCTCAGTCAGTTTAGCATCTGACTCTTGATTTCAGCTCAAGGCATGATCTCACGGTTCATGAGTTCAAGCCCCCTGTCGGGCTCTGTGCTGATGGTGCAGAGCCTGCTTGGGATTCTCTCTCTCTCCCTCTCTCTCTGCTCTCTCTCTCTCTCAAAATAAACAAACTTAAAAAAATAAACTGCTCTGTCTGAAAATACCACAAAGAAGCTTCTTAACACCAAGCATTCACATGAAGCTAAATACTCCCGGTCCATGTGGGTATACAGATGTCGATTTTCTCTAACTCGGAGAAGCGTGTATATCCTCTTCGTGGCACCATTTTGCATTCCATCCTTTTTACCCAATATAAGTTTTACGCCTTCCCTGCTGACATGATCATGCATTTGTCTTTTGAAGCCTGCTACATTAAATGGTTCATGTGCACCAGTTCGCCTCTCCACCTGCCAACGTGGGGTCCGTGTGATGAATATGAGCTAGAAATGTCTGGGGAGTTTTGTTTTAACAATTGACCTTCTTTTCTTTTTAAATTATTTACTTAAGATATTTTCCCAGGGGGCGCCTGGGTGGCTCAGTCGGTGAAGCATCCGACTTCGGCTCAGGTCACGATCTCACAGTCTGTGGGTTCGAGCCCCGCGTCGGGCTCTGTGCTGACAGCTCAGAGCCTGGAGCCTGTTTCAGATTCTGTGTCTCCCTCTTTCTCTGACCCTCCCTGTTCATGCTCTCTCTCTCTCTCTCTGTCTCACAAATAAATAAATGTTAAAAAAAAATTTTTTTTTAATTAAAAAAAAAAAAAAGATATTTTCCCAGGGCGCCTGGGTGGCTCAGTCGGTGAAGCATCCGACTTCGGCTCAGGTCATGATCTCCCGGTTCGTGCTGTGCTGACGGCTCAGAGCCTGGAGCCTGCTTTGGATTCTGTGTCTCCCTCTCTCTTTGCCCCTCCTCCCCTCTCAAAAATAAATAAGCATTAAAAAAATTTTTTATAATAAATAAAAGACACTTTCCCCAAAGAGAGTCTACCCACCGCTGACTCTCAGGCGGCTTCATACACGTTGCTTAATCTCATCCTAAGCCTCATAAGTCAAATGGTAATAATACCATCCCCACAGGGGACTGGTATTATCATCAAGGATTAACAGTAAAATTAAAGGCATCAAACTCGTAATAGACCCTAACTAAATGGAGGCAGGCATTGGTTGGCATTACTAACTTAAGGCTTTTTATTTTTCCTTTTTTTCCCAAGTTACTCTCTTACTTTCCAGCTTGCACAGTAAAGAGTTTAATTACTAATTAAGACTTAAATCGTTTAGCTTGATCTCAGTTCAACGGGTTTTCCCTTTATGGTATTTTCTTTTTAGTCAGGTATTCCAGAGACAGCACACCTTAGTGCAAATATTAATGGTGGAATTTATCAGCTCGTCACAAAATATGGGAGGAATAGGAAGATGAGGATAATGATAATAAAAATACTTAGGGCTTCACATTAGTGTCATATTAATAGCTAGCATTTATTACTCACTCTCTACATGCCAGGCCCAGTGCAAGAAGCTTGATGGTTTTTTCAGACTTAATCCTCACAGGCATGCACGTTACGAATCACAATGACCCTTTTAAAGATGAGAACACTGAGTCACAATGATGTTGTGCCCTGGGCTGTACGGACAGGAGAGGCTGAGTTCACTTTCAAAACCAGGTCTGTGGGACTCCAAAGCTCACGTTCTCTCTTTGACATCGGACTGCTTCCCAGTGAACTGGAATCAGCATCTCAAAAGCAATCACGGCCAGTGGACAGACACCTGGGGGATGTCCTGGGTATGCGTGGATCTCTCCAGAATCTGCTCTTTTGATGATCATTCTTTGCTGGGTGCCTGCACCGGAAACCATGACTTAATTTGAGATTCTTAACCCCAAGGCCAACATTTCAGGACGGGCTCCCCTACCTTCAGTTATAAGCCCACCTCTGCTACTTATTGACCTTGACCTCCTTAACTTTCTAATCCATAGGGTGAGAATAATAATAGAATCTAACTCAAAGGGTTAGAATTAGGAAAACTAAGTGAGCTAATACACGTGCAAATTCCTAGTACAGTACTCGGGAACTTATTAGTTCTTAGTAAATATTTCCTAGTATTATAAAATTAACACATTATTACTAAACGAGAGACTAACCTACTTCCAGTCTAGATGTCCTTGCCCCGTCCTCTTTCCTTCCCTGCATGGCTCCCTCATCCTATCCCCCACGGTACAAAAGCTGTTTGGAGATTATTTCTGCCTGGGGATAGGAATTTGGGAAGAAAACAAAATTAAACCAATCAGGCTATAAAAATTCCTCTTTGCCAAGATGGCTTTGTGCCAGGCCTGCTGGCAGTCAGAATGTACGAACCAAGGGGAGATGAAGGGTACAAGTCCCTTCAGAAAACGCCACCGCCAGGATCAATCTGTGGCATGAAGTCAGACCGTGCCTCCTCTGTGACAGGCCAAGCTGGACTGGACAAGCAGGCCTCGTTGCCCCCAGAGGCCCCTGCGGAGGTCAGACCCCAATCCCCAAGTGTCACCCAGCCCGACTTTCCCAGCAAGAGAGTGAGGGCAGAGCCAGGGGCACCAGGGGGGGGGGTCCCCTCTCACGGGGAGGGGCAGGCCTGGCCAGGACGTGACACATCTATCCCCGCAGGGGATGCGTCCCCCGAGCAGGGGATGCTTCCTCCGGGTACCCAGTGGCGACGTAACAAGCATAGGTCGTGAGAGTGGACATGACCAGAGACCAGGTCAAGGTGGGGAAAGAGGGCGCAGTCTTCCAGGCAGCAAGAAAGGAAGGGAAAGTCCTGAGGGAGTAAGGTGGGTAGAAGAGTGGCCTGAAAGGCGTATGCAGCTGGGAGCAGTGAGCTAGGGGGGAGGGTTGTGCCGGCCGAGGCGATGGCATGGAGACTCATCACTTGGCACCCTCTGGGGCTCTGCTGGGGAATCTGGTTTTGACCCTGAAGGAAATGGAACGTTTTAAGCAAGGGAGACACATGCCCAGAGTTGCGTTTTTAAACAACTCACTGAATGGATATTCTTGAGGACCTACAAAGATCATGCAAAACGCTAAGAAGAACACTATGGAAACAGAATAACCCTGGCTGAGCTCTCAGTGTAGCAGGGCCATGAGACTAGTTGCCAGATGATCACAATGTCACGTGGAAAGGTAATGTTTCATTAGGAAAGTTTTTTTTTTGTTTTTGTTTTTTTTTTTAAGAAAAAACGGCAGGGTGCCTGGGTGGTTCAGTCAGTTAAGCAGTCGGACTTCAGCTCAGGTCATGATCGCACGGCTCATGAGTTCGAGCCCCGCGTCAGGCTCTGTGCTGACACCTCGGAGCCCGGAGCCTGCTTCGGATTCTGTGTCTCCCTGTCTCTCTGCTCCTCCCCCACTCCTGCTCTCAATCTCTTTCTCTCTCTCCCTCTCTCTGTCTCTGTCTCTCTAAAATAAATAAAGATTAAAACATTTTTTTTTTAATAACAAAAAAAAGTTGTGAGACTTCGGGCAAAGTGCTCAACCTCTCTGTTCACCAGTATTCCTTTTATTCAAAGCAGACGTTAAAGGAGACATGGGATTTGGACCTACGGAGCGCGTATGGGGGAAGGAGGCCTAGAGGTGGAGGACAGGACGGGAAAGAACATGGATAGAGACCCAGAGGCCTTGAACGCGGAAGAGCAAAGCAGCCCCATTTGGCTGGGACCAAGCGTGTCAGAAAAACCGTGGCGTAGAAAAGGCTATTAACGCTTTTTGGATTTTTACCAGGTGCTGGAGCCCCGCACATGCGAACACGTTTATTCACAACCACCCCGCGAGGGAGGTGGGATTTCCTCATTTTCCACTCCAAGCGGTTGAAATTCTAAGATGTCAAGCAGCTTCACGAAGCTCCTGAGGGGTAGAGAGTGGATTGGAACCCCCATCCTCTTACCCCAGAGCTCACACCCGCTCCACATGACCACGCTCATGCCTCCCCACCCAGCAACCCCCTGCAGCCACCAGGACAGGACAGCATCTTTTCCTGTGGTGGCCCCCCACACTCCCCGAGCACACTGGGCTGCCGTCACCGAGGACATCCCAGAGCCTGAGCCGCACCTGGGAAGGCAGTTCAGAAAAGAGTACTCCAAAAGTCGCTTTGAGCGAAACGATGATGTCAGACAGTGCCTCCCTCCCAAAGGAGGTTCTTTGAGGAGTTCTGCAGTCACTTGGAAGTGTAAGATCACTGGAGGTTTTTAAAGCCTCAGTCACATTACTTTATATTCACACCTCTGTGTTACCTTGGAGTAGTAACAAATTAAGCCGGAATCAGCTATTCGCACTGAATGATTTTATAACGCTCTCTCTGCTCCCACAGCTTGGCTATTTTAAATGCAAGCGACTTGCCTAAGGAAGCAGATAGGGTGGAAACGGCATTAAAAGAAGGTTCATAAATCACTCCAAGATCCTGGACCCTTTACTTCCAGAATTCCTTCTTCGTTGATTCTCCTAGCTCTCAGCTACAGAAAAAGAAGGAAGTATGGGCAAGAAAAATAAAAAAATGTTACTTCTATCCACCCCACCCCACCCCCCAAAAACGTTAACAGTGTGTCTTTTGCATTGCACAGTAAATTCTGTCATAAAAACAAACGGGAAACAAACCGGCAGGTCTTTGAGAATGGGATCGACAGTTGAAAGGGAATTGACATTTGGGGAGTTTAAAAATAGATACTCCAATAGAAAGAGCATCTGCCCGCTAAAAATATGAAGCAACACAGTCCTGCCGCACTCTGAGAGCACTGACCAGGTTATTAGGCTATTTAATAATGCCCTATTTTTAGGGCTGGGAGGCCAAGAAAAACAGGCTGGCTTCAGTGGCTCAAATAAACACATAATGCAAGGACACTCAGAGTACGTCTCCAACGTACCTAGAACTAAGGGCTTTTAATAAAGCAGAACAAAGTTTTCTGTGGCAAAGCAATGATTTGGCAAAGTTTTCCGTAGCTTTCATAGGCTGCTCAGGTTAATGGGAAAGGGCGGGGGGCGGGGTGATGGCCTTATCCTTTCTCATTTTGCTGGGATTGTTAGCATGAAAGGGACCTTAGAGACTACCTAAGACTCGATATTTGATGTGGATTGGCTGCCCCCAGTCTGAACCCTCTGATTCCTACAGTGGGGAACCCCCGTCTGAGGAGGGTTGGTGACCAACAGAACTTGCCTCCCTCTCTAGGAAGCTGTCTTCTAGTGGCCCCAGAGCTGCTGGAGCTGGGGCTCTAACATATGACCAAACTCAGGGTGTCAGATTCACCTGCTCAGGCTTTGGAGTCAAAAGGTAATGACTCAAAGGAGGGAGGGCGAAGAATTCTTTCCAAGGGTAACAGCTAAGGCAGCGGCATCTAGTTCCCAAGGGCAGTGTGGCCAATGGTGCCAATGGTCCAGTGCCCACTGCTGAGAGGAGTGGCATGATACTCAGCACTTAGTGGCACATGGGCTGCAGTGGCTTCATGGAGCCTGGTCCCTCACTGAGATTCTGGTCCTGGTTTGGCCTGTATAATCTTCCTTGTTCTTGCCAGTTCTCAGGGTCTGGTTCTTCAGGCTTCCTGGTAATCCTGTGAGCGGTAAGCCTGTGAGCGGGCCAATGTCCTTTCAATCAGTTCCTTTTCTGTTTAAATTGCCCAGAGGCAATATTTGTTCTTCACAACTAAGAACCCTGAGTGCCTGAACAACCCAACCCTGTTTTTTACAGATGTAATTAAGAACGAGAGGACAGGAGTGCCTGGGTGGCTTTGTCGGTTAAGGGTCCGACTTCGGCCCAGGCCATGATCCCGCGGTTCGCGAGTTTGAGCCCCGTGTTGGGCTCTGTGCTGACAGCTCAGAGCCTGGAGCCTGCTTCAGATTCTGTGTGTGTCTCTCTCTCTCTGCCCTTCCCCCACTCGCTCGCGCGTGCATGCACGCTTTCTCAAAAATAAACATTGAAAAAAAAAGTGTTTAAAAAAAAAAAAAGAGAATGAGAGGGAAAAACACACAACTACTTCACATCAAATCCAGGCCTCAAAAGCAGACCCCTGACACAGTTTAGGGTGCTTTCTCCCACATGGGTGCAGGCTTACAGAGGCACAGAAGATGTGTTCTGTCCCTGACATGTGCTCCATTTCGGATGCCTCCCCCACACCCACCACCAGAGCGGGACATGTCCGTACTTTCTTCCCCGGGGGTCACCACTGTCATGGCCTACCCACCAAATTGTTTATATATTTCCCGAGTCATTCCAAATGTCATAACCTACCTACCCTCAGTCACTTTCCCTCTGGGCCCTTCCAGGTTACAAAGTCTCTTTAGAAGCTTCCTTTCTTCCGAAAAGGATTCAGTGAGTACCTCCACATGCCTGACTCTACACAAAGCACTAAGGATCCTACGGGGAGGAAATCAGAAACGGACTCAGATACCATGAACATCACAGGGCAGGAGGGAGACAGATGTTAATCAAATAATCGCACAGGCATGTAACGACAAACACAGTAACTAAGAAAAGGATAGGCTGTTAGAACAGCATTTCACCGAGGGGCCTTTTCTAGTCTAGAATTCAAGGAAGACTCCCCGAGGAAGTAACATTTGAGCTGAGATCTAAAAGTCGGTTAAGGGGCGCCTGGGTGGCTCAGTCGGTTAAGCATCCGACTTCAGCTCAGGTCACGATCTCGCGGTCCGGGAGTTCGAGCCCCGCGTCGGGCTCTGGGCCGATGGCTCGGAGCCTGGAGCCTGTTTCCGATTCTGTGTCTCCCTCTCTCTCTCTGCCCCTCCCCCGTTCATGCTCTGTCTCTCTCTGTCCCCAAAATAAAAATAAAACGTTGAAAAAAAAATTTTTTTTTTAAATAAATAAATAAATAAAAATAAAAGTCGGTTAAGTTCATCTGGTGGGAAGAGGGGAGGGAAAATTCTAGGCAAAGGATTGGCCTTCACGGGTCCCGAGAGAGAGAAGCCCCGGGACTAGAAACTAAAAGAAGGCCAATGTGCCTGGCAAGGGGGAAAATGAGAAGGGCTGGGTTGGGCTGAACTGTAGGGGTGGAGTGAGGTCACTTAGGGCCTACAAACCTTGTGAAGGAGTCTGCTCAGGGCAGCAAGCAGGCATGGGATGATTTTAAGCAGAGGAGAGACACGTGGCCATACTGTCCTTCAAAAAGATGGCCGCCGCTGCCCTGTGGAAAACGAATTGGAGAAGAGACTAGAGGGAGTATTTGCAAGCAAATTAGCAGGTGGGGCCAGAGTTCAAGGGGGAGGTGATGGTAGCTTAGAGTCAGGAGATAGGATCAGGCTGGAGAGAGACGTAAAATCAACAGGACTCGGCGTTTGAGGAGATGGGAGAGAAGGTGTTAAGAAGGACGCCACATTGCTGGAGAGTCAGTGAAGTTATTCACC
This sequence comes from Prionailurus bengalensis, assembly GCF_016509475.1. NCBI lineage: Eukaryota > Metazoa > Chordata > Mammalia > Carnivora > Felidae > Prionailurus > Prionailurus bengalensis. The sequence goes on along the minus strand of NC_057345.1, from coordinate 44,815,600 downwards.
AAAAGAGGCAGTGTAGAAGGGTTGGTTTTGAGAGAGACACCATGAGGTTGGTTTTCAGTAAATGGACTTCGAGGTGCCTTTGAGACTTTTGAATGGAAAGGGCAAAAGACGAGGCTCTGAATGCCAGGAGAGTAGATCAGAGGAAAGGTGTACCTTTGAGTGTGGCCTTGCGACCTAAGTTAGCTCCTCTTCGGCCAAGACGAGTTCTCAGAGAGCCCAGGCCTCTTAAATCAACCTTTGCCTGAATTCCTTGCAAAACGGAGCACATTTTTGGCAGGAACAGGCCAGAAATCACCCCCAACATAGCACAACTGCTTCAAAGCCAGGCCGCCCGTGGCCTCTGGAGACGGGCTTCAAGCGCCCAATCTCCTCCCTCTGCTTCACTCGTTCCCTGCAGAGTCCAGGTCTGGGCGATTTCATCGCTTGTTACGAGAAAAAGAAACCACCACGAAATTTCTCATCCGCTTTCACCTCCTCTCCTGGGTGGTCCTATCCGGAGGGAATCTGCTGCGTCGCATTTCTCTTCACCGGGGATACCAAACCCACCGACGTGAATCGGGAGACTTCGCTCTCTTTGCCACCCCACCCCCCTCCACCACACTCCCTTCCTTCCCGTGCTTGGTCTGCGTCCCAAGCAGCTGATGCTGTGGGCCACAAACCTGGGCTCCATTGTTCTCTGAGTTCCAGTTGGGTCTGGCGCTGGCGGGAGATGGAGAGCTAGACCCATCCCTCCACGCGCCAGTAACGGCTGCACCCCTCCAGGACCTCAGCCCCCCAACCCCGGGGAGTCCCTCCTTCATGACGGCAGCTCCCGAGAGGCCTAAGTGGTGGCGGAGACTGCCCACCGCAGCTAGTCCCGGTCGCCCCCGCAGTCCTGGCAGTTCCCCATCCTGCCCTTGCCTCTGTGAAATCATCCCTTCGTCCAATTCGCTTCCAAGTTCCATCCAGGTGTACTTCTGCTTCCTGCCACAGGACCCTGCCTGACACACCTGCCCTTGTCCCTTTTCATTAGGGGAGCAGGGGCTAGACGGTTGAAAATTTAAATGACAACAGGGGTCACACAACCATAAAGTCACGGTCGGGCGAAGTGTAAGCACCTGTCAGGCAGGGACTCAACTCACATTTTTTGCACCTTCCTGACCTTGGAAAGCAAACTCCCCCAACCTGCCTCAGAAAACACTTTCTGGTGGACGCGGCTCGTGTTTCTCACCAACGTGGCTAAATTCCCGACCAAAAGACATTTCCGAAGGTCGGTTGACTTAGATGTTTTTTTTTTTTTTCCCCCCTGCAACACCGAGCAACACTGATTAACAAGGAAAGGTCTGTTAATTTTCAGTGAGTTGGCTTCTATAAACAGGCAGGATGTGAAATTCTGAAGTACGTAAAAAACCTGTGTCCTCCCTTCATGGTGCTCCGGGGCTTTGAGTCTCTTCCACAGGAAAGGAAGGAGAAAAGGTAGCTAGTGATACTCAGCTGCTAGTGACCTGTGACAGCTCTTCAGAGTCCTGAAATAATTGCAAAGCAGTGTATCTGGTTTTCCCATACAGCAGGCTGTCACTCCTGTATCCCCCCAGGTCTGTCTGTCTCTCTCTCTCTCTCTCTCTCTCGTACCCCCGGAGAAAAAATGGAGAAACCATCAAAAGAGACTATTTGTTGAGTAATAGCGGGTCAGTATGGTCCTTTGGTGGCCACGCTGGTGGTGGTGGCTCAGAAGAGAGACGTCACCTCGTCTTTCTTAAGGTCTTCTTTTCGCTGGCGTTGGAGTGTAGTCTATGCCTCCGACTTTTGCATAGCCCACATTCCACCTAATCTTTATTCCTTTCCTCTGACTCTGCTGTGGCACCTTGTGGTAGCTGACAAGTAGGCATGTTAGGTGTGCCTTTATTATTTTTGACACAGGAGAGTTGTGGTAAACACACACACGCCATTACGGCTGATGGATTGCCTGATACTGTATCTGCGTTGAGTACGGCAGTAAGCTTAGTCCTAGAGGAAGCAATGATTCACGCCTCCCCCAAATAATGAAAACAGCACGTAGGTAAATGAGCGGATGAAGGTGGAGTTAAAAAATGTGCAAGCATCCCCAACTTCACCTTGAAGAGCTCCCCAGTGCCTTGGCTTAGCATTTGAGATTTCCCATTGGCTGCCTCCTCCCTACGTCTCTAACCTTCCATATACAGATTCTCTATCTGAGTCCTGTACCCTTACCCAGGCCTACCTCTGTGCCTTTTCCTCACACCCAATGAGAGAGATGATCCAGGAATTCATCACAGCCTTTACTTCTTCCCTCTTCCATCCACAAAATATCTAGCATGCACCTATGCTCTAGATATAGGAGAAGGATGGGCTAACCCAGTCCCGAGCTGACAGGGAGCTGAGGGGTAAGGTTGCCTGACCTCATAACCCTTGCATGGCTTCGGCTTCATCAGTAAGATAAAAATTGGGGTGGGGGGAGCAGCGCCTGGGTGGTTCAGTTGGTTGAGCATCCGACTCTTGATAACGGCTCAAGTCATGATCTCATGGTTCGTGCGTTCAAGCCCCGCATTGGACTCTCTGCTGTCACCACAGAGCCCGCTTCAGGTCCTCTGTCTGCCCCTCACTCTCTGTCCCTCCCCCACTCATCCCCTCGTCCACTCGTTCTCTCTCCCTCAAATAAATAAATAAAAACTCAAAAAACTTTTTTGAAACACAATGAAGTTAGATGGGGTCAGAGACAGAGGCAGGGAACAGATGACATAAGGTAAGGAACTTGGATTTTCTTTTCATTGGGATAGTAAGCCTTCTAATAATTTTAAGTAAGAAATCTGACACGATCTGATTTAAGTATTTTACTTTTTCATTTTGAAATAATTATAGATCCACAAGAAGTTATACAAAAAATGTACAGACAGGTCTCGAGAACCCTATACCCCCCCTTCCCCAATGTTAGCATTTATGGAACCACAGTACCATGAAATGGACATTGCTACAATCCACAGACCTTATCCAGATTTCTCCAGTAGGTATGTGCTCGTGTGTGGGTGTGTGTGTGTGTGCATGTGTGAGTATCTATAGGCAATTGTTCTAGGCAATTTTGTACCACGGAGCTTTGCACAACCACCTCCCCAATGAAGATTCAGAGCTGACCCACCGTGTGGCCCTCTTGTAGCCATGCCTACACTCTCCCCACAAGCACTAACCCTGGCAATCACTAATCTGTTTTCCATCTCTATAATTACAACATTTCAAGAATATTACATAAGTGGAATCGTACAGTATGTAATCTTTTGAAATTGCTTCTTGCACAGGGTATAATTCCCTTGAGATCATCCAACTTGTTGCCCATGTCAAGAGTTCATTCCTCCTTACTATGGAGTCATGTTCTATGGTAGGTATGTACTACCCATTGGAGGACATCTGGGTTCTTTCCAGGTTTTAGCTATTATGAATGATACGACCATTTGTGTGCAGGCTTCCACATGAGCATAAGTTTTCATTTCTCTGGAATAAATGCCCAAGGGTGCAATTTCTGCATTGTATGGTATGTGAGTTTATTATTTGTGGATTTCGTTTCCATTCACCTAATGGCTAATGATATTGAACACCTTCTTCTGTCATTACTTGTCCTTTGTGTTTCAATAGTGTCTCAACATGGTTTTTTTGCCCATTTTCTGATTGGATTCTTTCTTGGACTTTACTGTTGAATTTTGAGTGATCTTTGTATATTCTAGAGAGAAGCCCTTTGCCAGATAGGTGATTTGTGAATATTTTCTCTGATCTGTGGCTTATATTTTCATCTTTAAAAAAATGTTTTTAGTATTTATTTTTTAGCGAGAGATAAAGAGAGAGACAGAGTGCAAGCAGGGGAGGGGCAGAGAGAGAGGGAGACACAGAATCCGAAGCAGGCTCCAGGCTCCAAGCTGTCAGCTCAGAGCCTGACGCAGGGCTCAAACCCATAAACCGCGAGATCATGGCCTGAGCCAAAGTTGTACCCTTAATCGAATGAGCCACCCAGGTGCGCCTTATCTTTTCGTCTTTTAAACAAAGTCTTCACAGAGCAAAAATATTTAATTTTGATGACATCCAGTTCATCGTTTTTTCCTTTTTTGGGGATTGTGCCATTGGTGTCAAATCTAAGGAATCTTTACTTCATCCTAAATCTTGAAGATTTTCTATGTTTTACCTAAAAGCTTTGTGGTTTTAGGTTTACATTTAAATCTTGGTCCTAGTTTTAGCTAATTCTGTGAAGATTAAGTCCCATTTTTATTTCTTACCTTATTTGATTCTATTTATTGTTTGCCTACGTATGCCCAGTTGTACTGGCACCAGTTTTGGCAAAAGCTATCCTTTCTGCATTGACTTGCTTTTGCAACTTTGTAAAAAGTCAGCTGGGCGTATGTCTAGGTCTAATTCTGGGTCCTCTATTCTATGCCATTGATCTGTGTGTCCGTCTGCCAGGGCCATACTGTCCTGATTACGGCAGCTATATAGTAAACTTAACTTGGGAGTGATTCCTCCCAAGTTACTCCTCCTTTCTAGACCGTTTTAGCTGTTCTAGGTCCTTTGCCTTGACAAATAAATTTTAAAATAAGCTTCTCTAATCTATAAAAACTCTTGCTAGGCCTTTGACAGGAATTCCATTAAGCCTGTAGATCAATTGGAGGAGAACTAACATCTTCACCATGTTGAGTTTCAGTAAATGCATAATAAAGGAAACTTACCTTCTTTGATTTCTTTCATCTATATCTTTTCACGTTTAGCATACAGATCCTGTGCATGCTTTGTTAGATTTATATTTAGATATAAATAAGTATTTCATTTGCTGAGGGGCTGTTGTAAATAGTATTGTGGTTTTAATTTCAACTTCCACATCTTCCTTGTTGGTGTATAGAATTTTATGTGTGTTCATTTTGTAATCTGATGCCGTGCTGAACTTATTTGTTCTGAGATTTGTTTTGTTTCCTTTGGAGGTTTTGTGGGCTTTTTCCCCACTCCCCACTGATTCCTTGGGTTTGTCTACATGATAGACAATCATGTTGTCTGCAAATCAAGACAATTTTATTTCTTCCTTTCCAATCTGTATGTCTTTTCTTTCTTTTTCCTGCCTTATTGTGCTGGCGAGGATTTCTAGTACTATGCTGAAAGTGGTAAGAGTGAGCATTCTTACCTTTTTCCTAATCTCAGGGAGGAAGCATTTAGTTTTTCACCATTAAGTATAATGTTGCTTGTAGAATTCCTTTTGTAGGTGCTCTTTATCAGGTTGAGAAGTTTCCTTCCATTTCTATTTCTTGAAAGTTTTCATGAATGGGTATTGAATTTTTGTCAAATGCCTTTTCTGCATCTATTGATATGATCATGTGGATTTTCTTCTTTAGCCTGTTAATATGATGGGTTGCATTGATTGATCTTCAAATACAAACCAGCCTTGCATACCTGGAATAAACAACCTTTTTGGTTGTAGTATATAATTTTGTTGCACACTGAGGCACCTGGGTGGCTCAGTTGAGCATCAGACTCTTGATTTTCTCTCAGGTCATGATCCCGGGGTCATGAGATTGAGCCCCACATTGAGCTCCATGCTGGGTGTGGAGTCTGCTTAAGATTCTCTCTCTCCCTCTCCCTCTGCCCCTCCTCCCAACTCATGCTCTGTCTCTAAAATAAAAATAAAACTTAATTAAAAAAATCTTTTGCATATTGCCAGATTCACTATGCTAACATCTTGCTGGGTATTTTTACACCTAAGTTCCTGAGAGATATTGGTTGATTTCTACTTTTAAAAGATTGCTCTGGTTTCTTGGTGGAGAATGGATAGAAGGGCATGACTGGCAGTTAGTAAACTAGTTAAATGTTGTTATTTTCTCTCAACCTTGAGCTTCTCCCTCAACCTTAATCTGCATTTGCTTCTGAAATTATGTTTGCCTTCCCTGGGTCCAAGGAACACTGCAATCTGATTGAATATAACCCTGGTGACCCTAACCCACCAGCTCCAATGAGTTTGCTCCAACTTCAGCAAGAAGAAAGAAACTTTCCATTCCGGCCATACAAGTCCTTGTGTTCAACGTGCCATGTACCTTGTTTACGCCCTACCCTGCCCTCAAGATGTCATTCAAATCTTGGAACCACCTCAAGCTTTCCTAACCATTCCAGTCAGCTGGGAATTGTTCCTTCCTGTCAGCTCGTACAGATCTTATTGTCCACGCTGCTCACTGCGCTTAATTAATTCACTTATGCAGTCAGTAAACATTCATTGAGCACTTTCTATCTTCCAGGCACTTTGTAGATACTGGGACACAGCCGTGACCAAAAGGGATGCAATGGAATTTATAGTCTAGCATTAAATAAAGGTTCACACAAGCATATATGTGTACACATTATGTTTGTGTGTGTATGTATATGTGTGTGCACATACACTGTAAAGAGAGAGAGAGAGAGAGAGCTACAAATCAAGATACGTGCTGTGAAGACAAAGTATGGGGTGTTTGGAATAGACTGCTTTCATTTATTTTTTCCTGCACATATTCCAGTGTAGTCTAAGTTCCTTGAGAATAAAGACCATATTCAATAGTGCTCAGTCAAACTTAGAATCTAACCCATAATAGGTAAGCAGTGGATGTTTATTAATGATGATAGTGACCGTGAAGAAAAACAGTATTGTTTGGGGAAGACTCTTAAGTACTAGGAGCTGAAGAAAAGACACTTTGCATTCCTGAAAAAAGTAAGCGATCTGTTGAAGCCTGGGTGGCTCAGTCAGTTAAGCATCTGACTTCGGCTCAGGTCATGATCTCGCGGTCCGTGAGTTCGAGCCCCGCGTCGGGCTCTGTGCTGACAGCTCAGAGCCTGGAGCCTGCTTCACATTCTGTGTCTCCCTCTCTCTCTGCCCCTCCCCTGCTTGTGCTCTGTCTCTCTGTCTCTCTCTCTCTTAAAAATAAAAAAAAACATTAAAAAAAAATTTTAGGGGCGCCTGGGTGGCGCAGTCGGTTAAGCGTCCGACTTCAGCCAGGTCACGATCTCGCGGTCCGGGAGTTCGAGCCCCGCGTCAGGCTCTGGGCTGATGGCTCAGAGCCTGGAGCCTGTTTCCGATTCTGTGTCTCCCTCTCTCTCTGCCCCTCCCCCGTTCATGCTCTGTCTCTCTCTGTCTCAAAAATAAATAAATGTTAAAAAAAAAAATTAAGAAAAAAAAAGTTCATATAATTCAACTTTAACGACTGTATGGATCAGCTGGCTCAAAACGTTCCTAAAAATTTAGAAATTGGCTCTCATGACACCTAGGAGCCAACTCCCGCACCCCACGGTGCAGCTTAATAGACCCATATATGTCCCAGATGGGATCCCACTATGCTGAGTCTTTAGACACAGGGAGAAGGCAAAGTTGAATTTTGCTACTGAGGCTGTTTCCCTCAACCCTCTTCTCCAGCTCTGCAGAACAGCTAACAGGCACGCTGAAAGCTTCGGTGTGGCAACACTTCAAGATGGATGGTGGAAGAACCACTGACAGACCACCTGTCCCCTGTCTACTTCAACTAGGAAGTCTGGAAAAGTTAAGCATTCATTTTCCCAACTTCCAGTGAGGTTGAGTGGCCAGTGAGACATGACACTGCTGGGGGGTGGATAGTGGTCTGGAAAGGCTTTTTCCTTTTCTGGTATAATGACTACATGAGTGTTTTACCCTTCCTACCTATCTCAGACATGAATATGATGTCTGGAGCTGCAGCAGCCATTTTGGAACCATGAGGCAATATGCCTGAGGAAAAGGCCAAGAGAATTGAAGAGCCACTGGCTGTGGGTTCACTGGGCTCCCAGACTAAAACCAAACCTGCATATTCCATCAGACCTGGTGTTGTATAAGGGAGAAAGCACTTATTCCTTTAAGTGCTTATGTTAAGTTTTCTGCTACTGATAGCCCAAACTATCACCAGCCCATATAGGAATTAAAGGCAACTGATATAACAGGGATAGTCTTGGGTGGTTTTCATCTCCTTTAAGTTTCACAACACTAGGAGAGATGACATTTATACAAATGTATAATTTATCATGACTAGTCACACTTTAAAGGAAGGGTGGGGTTTTTTGTTTTCATTTGAGAGAGAGAGACTATGTGTGCGTGGGTGCATGTCAGCAAGGTAGGGGGAGAGAGGGGGAGAGAGAGTCTTAAGCAGGCTTCATGCTGGGCATGGGGCTCAATCCCATGACTGTGAGATGGTGACCTGAGCCGAAATCAAGAGCTGGATGCTTAACTGACTGAGCCACTGAGGTGCCCCAAGGAAGTGTGTTTCAAAGGATGATTTGAGAGAGCTGCAGCTATGTGGACCTTAAAAACTTAATTTCAGTGTAAGTTTGCAAAGGTTTGAACACTTAGCCCTCTTCAGTAAATTAAAAGCACATCAGGGGCATCTGGGTGGCTCAGTCGGTTAAGCGTCTGACTTTGGCTCAGGTCATGATCTCCTGGTCTGTGAGTTCAAGACCCGCATCGGGCTCTGTGCTGACAGCTCAGAGCCTGGACCCTGCTTCAGATTCTGTGTCTCCCTCGCTCTCTGCCCTTCCCACACTCGCACTCTCTCTCTCTCTCTCAAAAAGAAATAAACATTAAAATTTTTTTTTTAAAAAAAGCACATCACAGACATTTCCTTTGGACAAATTAGACACAAACTACCTATTGATAGACGTAGCATAGCATCCACGCCTACATTCTACCGAGCGAGTAAGGACATTTGTTTTGATTAACAAACACCAGGAAAGATTTTTCCTTTTATCAAAGTTGGCCTGGGTTTCAAGGAGATAAAGAACAGGTTTAACTCCCTTGGGGCTGGGTGGTGGCAGCTACTGAGGAGGAAGAACTGCTTGCTATGGGGTGGCTGGTCCTCTCCTAGGCACACCAGAGGCCTCTGTTTCCCAGGGGTCTGGGATTCTCCCAATGAGAACCAAGAAGGAAACATGGGAGAGCACGGGGCTCCCGGGGCTCAATCAGCCAGTCACCCAGTGGTTAGAAGTCCCTGGGCTTTCCAAATGTATGGAAGTTGGAGGCCTCCCTGACATGAGTCAGAAGGACTGGGAAATTGCACAGAGTTCCAAGGGAGAAAAGCGAGGGTGGGGTGACAGCCGCCACACCAGGAGATACTTAAACATCGTTGGATGCATTCATTCCCACCGGAGGAGTGGAATTCCTGCCAGGCAGCCGTTCTCCAGTCATTCAGAGGAGGGACGTGTACTGAGGGTCCACTGTCCATGACGTCCTGGGAATGTAGCAAAGGAGCAGACGGAGGTCCTGCTCCCATCGAGTCTTCAGTTTACTAGAGAAAACAGTTAAAAACGAGGTATAATGAAACGGGGTGAGTGTTACAATTCCTGAAGGCTATTATTTACAATTCGTTTGCTTGCCTCTGTGTGGCGCCACCGAACGAAGAGAGCGTTGGACAAGAGCATCAGTGAGCCTTGCTTGGTTAAGCCATACATAGACATTCTTCGGTTGTCTGTCCTTGAGTAAATCTCTTTACCCTTTCCATGTTTCTTTTTACTTTAAAATGAGGTCAAGCTGGGTGGTTCTGATTCTATTATTTATATTAAAAATAGAGGCGGGGGGGGGGGGCATCTGCGTGGCTCAATCGTCCAACTCTGGTTAAACGTCCAACGTGGTTAAACGTCCAACTCTTCATTTCGGCTCAAGTCACGATCTCACAGTTCGTGGGTTTGAGCCCCACATCGGGCTCTGTGCTGACAGCTCGGAGCCTGCTTGGGATTCTGTCTCCCTCTCTCCCTGCCCCTCCCCTGCTTGCTCTATATCTCTCTCAAAATAAATACAAATAAAAAACTTTAAAAATAGCAGTGGTAACTCTTAAGACTATCTCCCACCTGCTTGCGATTGCTCCATTTGGTCAAGTACCATTTCATTGTTTATCGGCGTGTCCTAAAGTTTGTTCCAAGGAATACATTATTTCCTGAGCATTTCCTGTTTCCACCCGGATCTAACTTGGGTTTCCTGGCCCTGCCTTCCTAGTACTGAAAGCCAGATCTGAGGTTGATCAGCTCACTGCTGGCAATACCATCATTCTACAGCAAGGGCAGGTCTTTTGAACTGGTTCTTCTACGTAAGTATATTTTCAAAGCAGTATTAAGTCAAAGTCTTAAGTTCCTTGGAGAACCAAGGATCAGCTTGTAGAAGCCCATAAATCTTTCAAAGGCATGTTAAAAATGGATACAAAAATGCGTGTGTGCGTGTGTGTGTGTGTGTGTTGGGGAAAAAGAGTTCAAGGGGTTCGTCAGATCTTCAAAAGTGCCCATCATGCCAAAAGACTTAGGAACTTTAGGCTGGAGATTATGATATAATCTTGATATGGTCTCTCCATCTTCTGAATGTCTCTGTTTCTTACACCTTTTACCATTGTTACTACAGGGGTGTGTATCTTTCCTACCAGATTATTCCTTCCTTAAGAGTGGAGATTGGGGGCGCCTGGGTGGCGCAGTCGGTTAAGCGTCCGACTTCAGCCAGGTCACGACCTCGCGGTCCGGGAGTTCGAGCCCCGCGTCGGGCTCTGGGCTGATGGCTCGGAGCCTGGAGCCTGTTTCGGATTCTGTGTCTCCCTCTCTCTCTGCCCCTCCCCCGTTCATGCTCTGTCTCTCTCTGTCCCAAAAATAAATAAACGTTGAGAAAAAAAAAAAAAAAAGAGTGGAGATTGTATCTAATTGAAACAAGTTACACACACACACACACACACACACACACACAGATTTTGGAGTCAGACAGCAAAACCCACCATAATACCCCTTTCCCAGCTATGGAGGTGGACAGCAGAGGGGCACATGACCCCCACTGGCCAATTGAGTTCCTTTCTAAGATTTCGCTAAGTGGCACTGGCTGGGCGGGCAGGGGGCCGTGGGCTCCTTTCCTCTCTGGCTGCACATAGACCTAAGCCGTGCATAGGCCTGTGTCCTTTCTCGCGAGGACATCAGTCTGTACAAGGAATGAACAGAGCTGGCAAACAGACGGAAGCAGAGGTACGAGAAAGAGAACTTGCTGGTTTCAAGGCTCCAAGCTTCTCAGTGGCATGAAGCAAAAGACGCCCCTCTTCACCGAAGCAAATTTGCATTCAAATCTGTCCCATGCAACCAGAGTCTGGAACTCATCCGTGAGTAGAGCTAATAACGTCTACACCTCAGGTGTGGTGAAGTTAAAGTAGCACGTAGCGAAGAAACTGCCAGCGAGCTTTCACCCGGCTTGTGACTGTCCCATCTCAACAGGTACCTTTTATTTGTTCTTCAGTGCGTGCCAAGGGACTCTAATTACACAGGCTGTTACTAGGTTTTCTCTGAGTTGAAAAAAATGACTAAATAATTTGATAAAGGCCTGCTTAAACAAAACTCTTTCCCAAGGGACTTTCCAGAGTCTCCAGTCTTCTATGTTGCCTCTTGAATTCCCAGCTTGGGCAAAGCCACAGGACCACAGGGCCCTACGTCAAGAAGCATCTGTGAACACGTTTTGGGAACCGCGGCCTCTGTGGCCAATTCAGGAGTTGTGCTGTCACAAACACTGCTTCAGGGACAACCTGACGGTCATCCAGTCCTTTCTACTGAAGCAGAAGTCCAGCAGCTTTTCATCCCCCGTTCTGATGATTACCAGCCATGAGCCTTGGAAAGCCACTTGCTTTCCCGGAGTCTCCGTTTCGGTCACCAGTAAGGTGATGATAATAGACGGCACGACATCCAAGAACCCATCCAATTACGCAGCCCTCTGCTCGTGGGATTATAAAAGGTTCTGAGAGGACTGACTGCAGGGGGCAGTGGACACTCTGGGCCGAGGAAGGTCAAGAACGGCCCAGGCGGTTGAGTGGGGAGAAGTGAGCTGAAACAGGGAAATGCAATGAGGGCTCACAGCCGTCACCAGAACCAGCTCCATTTTGGGGGAGATCTTATGCCAACGTTCTGGCATAGCAATCTCTGGATTTTCTCACCTCTCTTAAATTGAAATTTCTAATAGTACTGGATTCTATGGGTTTGTATGTTGTTTTATGGGGCCTCATAAAACAAAAGGTTAAAATGACACAATTTTCCCTTGTGGGTCCTCAAAGGCCAAGAAAACCCTTCAGCAAGAGGCAGAGAGCAAAGATCGTCACGATTCAGACTCCGAGTCCTGAAAAGCATTGGGTTCTTTCCGTTCCTATTCAGTTGAAATGTGATCAAGACAGCTGTGAACCAAACCCTCTTCTCTTCTGTGACCATCAGCTAACCAACAGGAACCCGTCGTGTTCCTAGGGATGCTGGTAAGTGTCAATGAGATGCCAAAGAGAAAACCTTTCGAAAACTGCAAAGCACTCCACGGATATATTATTTTTATTACTATTCCTAACGTTTAAAGTATTAATCCTGGCTTTCCCACAGACATGACTTCAGGCGAGTAATTTGTCAGCTCCACCCTTTATATAAAACAAACGCAGTGAGGGATGGGAGAGATTAACTCGAAAATGATGGGAGACGCCTTTGAAAATTGAGGGTCACTGCAATACTCACTAATTAATAGTAACCATGCAATTGTGAAGTTATAAATAGCTCCGCATCCTAGCAGAACCCAGAGTGCTCTGCTACTTTTTCACTTGTAGCCATTTTCATTCAGCCCATTAGCTCCACTGGCCTATAATTAGCACAACACCCTGGAAAATTAATACAGCCTGGTGAGTCAACATTGGGGAAATGAAACAGACCTCTAAATCGTGTTGGAATCCAGCTGAAGTCTGAGAGCCGGGTCCTCCTGGTTTCAGAGGGAACTAAAAGCCTCAAATCTTGATTTTCTAGCTAAAGATAGAGGAGTCCTTCACTGTATTCTCGACAACCGAGTTTCAACGTTGCTATTAAGGTAAATATATCCCTTATTGCAATTTTCAGTCAGTCGGAGAATTGCAGCCTGTTACAATATAGTCATACAATGTATGACATAAAATGCAACTTTGGAGAAATGAAACCTGCTGATACAATGAAGACAAAGTGTCCAAATCTCTACCTTCTGGCAGAGACCCTGAGGTCAGCCTGAGCAGGAGGGTTCTGAGGGCCAGACTAGCAGAGGAAATCTTTTCCTGGAAACTGAGATTGCTGAAATCTGAGCCCAGGGAAAGAGGTACCCAATAGGCAGGGAGGGAAATCACATGTTCCTGTAGACAGGAGGCAACAAGCAGATTAAAAGCAATATGGAAGGCTCGAATATGGTGCCGTGAAGGTCGTCAAGAAGACGTGACTGCCAGTTGACCCAAGCTGAACTTGGGCCATCAGAGGCCTCTCACCCACCTTCCCTGTCCTTAGAATGGGCATTTCACTTGCCTTCGCCATGCTAGAAGCTACCCCATCAGAGCCTTGAGATAACAATGTGGTACTGAGACCATCTGAACAGTATACGTTACTGAACCCTGTTAATGCCTCTACATAGACTTTTAAGATTTAGCAGGCAGGCGCAGAGATGCATTTGTCTTATGGCCACCCAAGACAAGCCTCATTTAAGTAAGTTTGCTTGCCTATTAAAACTGCCACCTACTGGGGCGCCTGGGTGGCTCAGTTGGTTGAGCGGCCGACTTCGGCTCAGGTCACGATCTCGAGGTCCGTGAGTTCCAGCCCCGCGTCAGGCTCTGTGCTGACAGCTCGGAGCCTGGAGCCTGTTTCCGATTCTGTGTCTCCCTCTCTCTGACCCTCCCCCATTCATGCTCTGTCTCTCTCTGTCTCAAAAATAAATAAACGTTAAAAAAAAAAAATTTTAAAAACTGCCACCTACTAACATGGAGTGATGGAGTGGTCTGCCTCTTGCATCGGTCTCTCCTGGCCCTCCGTGTACAGGGCTCAGTTTGTGAAACGAGATACGGAACCAGCTACCCAGGAGCAAGGAGATGAAAATGAAGAGCAGTGGGTAAAGATGGGCGTGTGTGCTTCTCCTAAAATGCTTTTTGCTTTCTTCAGCGGGCACATAGTGCCATGTGTAGGTGAGTGTGCGGAGTTAAAGGCCAGGCACTAGGTCATCAGAGAAATAAATGGGTCCTTTCATCTTTCTCTTTTTGTAAAGTCGTTTCACTTTCCAAATTAAATATCCCCAGTATCCTTTCCTTGTAAATGTTTATCCGCTTAAACTGTTTTGTTTCCAATGTACACGTGTTATACAATTGGGGAAGTCTGCACGCAAACTTTCCTAGTGAAATGTCAGCTCATGTAAGTCCAAAGTCATCATCTTCCCTTTTGGTTCAAACTCTGACTTCAGATTACCTAGCCTTCAAGTCTAGAAGTTTTTCCTTTTCCTGGATCGTCAAATCCAGTCGCCAAGTCCTGAAGAATCTACTCTACTTCTGCATATGCTTCTTTTCATTCTCCCCCCCCCCCCAACACCTGCTTATTTAATCTCTTGTGTCCGACACATTAATACCATTTTAATCTCCAGAAAGCGCATTCAACCACATCATTCCCTGACTCAAAACACTGAATGGCTGCCCACTGCCTAACAAATTAAAGAAAACTCCTCGGTTTGGCAGTCAACACCTTGGCCTTACCTCGCGTGCCTCCTCTCCACTTGACAATCTAATAGCATATATTTATGCTGTGGATGGTTGGATTTGTAACTCACCTGCTACAAGGGAAAGTGGAGGGAAGGGAAGGAATCTGCACGCCCAGGGGATGCTTCTGCCCATTAGTCACGGGGCGCCAGGGAAAATTCACTCCGGCTGCTGGTAAAAAAAAACAAAATCTAATGTTGGACTACCATCAGGCCTGTCACATCATCTTCTTAAGTGAAGGAAAATACCACGTTCACTTTTAAATGACTCCCCATTTGGCAACATACAGTCTTTAGTAAAGGGTGGGAGGAGCCTTGGACTTAAAAATTATGTTTTCCTCTTCCTTCTTCTAGCGTTCTCCATTTTTCATACTGATTTTTTTTTACATTAAATAATCAGAATCGCATCCCTCTAAAAGTAATTGCTTTCCTAAATCCCCATCACCTATTTAACCCATCCCCTCACCTAAGGAGTGTACTTGTCATGATGAACACCGCGTAATGTACGGAAGTGTTGAATCACCACATTGCACACCTGAAACTAATAGAACACTATTTGTTAACTAATCAGGATTAAAATACAAATTTAAAATAAAATAATAATAATAGTATCAAAAGGTTTGCGAGTCTTAGAATATATCTTGAGATAATTCTGGGGGGGAAAGCTATCTATGTGAGTTTTACATGAAGGCATTTGATTGCAAAAACAGTATTTCATCCTTTTTAAATCTGCTTTTAGGGGCGCCTGGGTGGCGTAGTCGGTTAAGCGTCCGACTTCAGCCAGGTCACGATCTCGCGGTCTGGGAGTTCGAGCCCCGCGTCGGGCTCTGGGCTGATGGCTCAGAGCCTGGAGCCTGTTTCCGATTCTGTGTCTCCCTCTCTCTCTGCCCCTCCCCCGTTCATGCTCTGTCTCTCTCTGTCCCAAAAATAAATAAACGTTGAAAAAAAAATTTTTTTTTAAATCTGCTTTTATAAAATACAAAATTGGGTCTGCATTATTTTTGTATCATTTTAGTTAGTAAGTTACTCCATTTTCATGGTTAAAAAAAATAAAAAATAAAAGCAATCGCTCTCTTTCCCCCAGCAATATTATTACTGTGTTTTTAAACAAAATACAGTATTAGCAGATTGAATCCAGTAACATATATGAAGTATGGTGCACCATGACCAAGTGGGATTTATCCCAGAATGCAAGATGGGTTTTACATATGAAAAATCAATGAATGCAATACACACTATCAGTAGAATAAAAAACATAAACCACATTGGTCATTCTTAATAGGAATAGGAGAAAACTATCTCAAAATAATAAAAGCCATATATGAAAACCCCAAAGCAAACATCATTGTTAACGGAAGGATTAGATGCTTTCCTCCTAAGATCAGGAACAAAACAACCATGACTGCTATCTGCATCTCTGTTCAACACTGTACTGGAGGTCCTGGCCAGGGCAATTAGACAAGAAAATAAACAAAAGGCATCCAGATTGGAAAGAAAGAAGCAAAACTATCTTTATTCACAGATAACATGACCTAAGACATCCACTAAAAAAAAACTATTAGAATTAATAAATAAGTTGGGCAAGGTTGTAGGTTAGAAGATTAATTTATAGGGGCGCCTGGGTGGCTCAGTCGGTTAAGCGTCCGACTTCGGCTCAGGTCACGATCTCGCGGTCCGTGAGTTCGAGCCCCGCGTCAGGCTCTGGGCTGATGGCTCAGAGCCTGGAGCCTGTTTCCGATTCTGTGTCTCCCTCTCTCTCTGCCCCTCCCCCGTTCATGCTCTGTCTCTCTCTGTCCCAAAAATAAATAAACGTTAAAAAAAAACTTAAAAAAAGAGAAGATTAATTTATAAAATGCAACTGTATTTCTATACATTTGCAATCAAACAATCCAAATTACGAAAACAACTCCATGTGCCATAGCATCCAAAAGAGTAAAGTATTTAGGAATAAATTGAGCAAAAGAAGTACAAGACGTACTCTGAAGAGTACAAAACACCTACTAAAAGAAATTAAAGAAGTAACATGTTCATGAATTGGAGGACTTAATATTGCCAAGATGGTAACAGTCCCCAAATCTGCTTACCGACTCAGTGGAATCCCTATGAGAATCCCAGCTGACTTCCTTGTAGAAGTTGGAAAACTGATTCTGAAATTCACATATAATTGCCAGGAACTCAGAATGGCCATAACAATCATGAAAAAGAGCAAAGTTAGGGGCGCCTGGGTGGCTCAGTTGGTCGGACTCTTGAATTTGGCTCAGGTCAGGATCCCAGGGTCTGCCCCTCCCCTCTCCTCTAAAAAATAAAAACTAAAAAATTGACCACAAAGAAACTTTAATCAAGACAATGTGCTATAGGCATAAAGACTGACATATAGATCAATAGGATAGAATTGAGATTCCAGAAATAACCTATGTGTCCATGTTTAATTGATGTTTGACAAGTGTGCAAGACCATTCAATGGGGAAAGAATAATCTTTTCGACAAATAATATTGGGACAATTAGATAGCCAAATACAAATGAATAGAATTAGACCTTTACTTCACACCATATACAAAAATGAACTCAAAATGATCAAAGATCTACTATAAAACTCTTAGGAGAAAACACAGGCAAAAACATTTTATGATAGGAAATTTGGCAGTGATTTCGTGGGTATGCCACCAAAAGTACAAGCAACAAAAGTACAAGCAATAAAGGAAATAAATAGATTGTACTTCATCAAATCTAAGAGCTTATGTGCTTCAAAGGACACTAGCAAAAAAGTGAAAAGATAAGCCACAGAATATTAGAAAATAGTTACAAATAATATACCTAGTAAAGAACTTGGATCTAGAATACAAAAGTCTTACAACATAATAACAAAAAGATGAATAACCCAATTCAAAAAAAAAAGGCAAAGGACCTGAATAGAAGATATACAAATGACCAAGAAGCGGGATGCCTGGGTGGCTCAGTTGGTTGAGCATCTGACTTCAGCTCAGGTCATGATCTCGCAGTTCATGGGTTCAAGCACCATGTCGGGCTCTGTGCTGACAGTTCGGAGCCTGGAGCCTGCTTTGAATTCTGTGTCTCCCTCTTTCTCTCTGTTCCTCCCTGCTTGCACCTCTCTCTCTCTCTCTCTCTCTCTCTCTCTCTCAAAAATAAAGATTAAAAAAATTAAAAAACAAAAACCAAATGACCAAGAAGCAATGAAAACATGTCCACACAAGAACATTCATACAAACAGTGATAGCAGCATCATTCATAATACCCAAATAGTAAAAACAACTCAAATGCCCATTATGAATGGATAAACAAAATATGGTATATCTATAATGAAATATTATTCAGCCAGAATATGGAATGAAATACTGACACATGCTATAGAACATGGATAAAGGTTGAAAACAGTGTACTAAGTAAAAGAAGCCAGACAAAAAAGATCACATATTGTAAGATTCCATATACATGAAGTTTCTAGAACAGGCAAACCCATACAGACAGGAAGTAGATTAGTGGTTGCTTAGCACTGGGGGGAATGAGAATACAGAAGAGATGTAACTAAAGGGTATGAGGTTTCCTTCTTAGGTAATGAAAACTGTTCTAAAATTGACTTGTACACTTTAAATGGGTGAACTGTATGGTATGTGAACTACCTCTCGAGAAAGCTGTTACATATTAAAAAAAGAAAGAGAGAAAAGAAAAAAAATCAATGCCCAAGTAGAGTATTCATGGTGTAACCATTAATGCCAATTTTTCTGGTGGCTGTTTTCATTGGTTTTTAAACATATACAATGGGGATGAATTTGCTTCCATCAAAATGTGGGACATTAGGGGCGCCTGGGTGGCTCAGTCGGTTAAGCGTCCGACTTCGGCTCAGGTCATGATCTCTCGGTCTGTGAGTTCAGGCCCTGCGTCGGGCTCTGTGCTGACAGCTCAGAGCCTGGAGCCTGTTTCAGATTCTGTGTCTCCCTCTCTCTGACCCTCCCCCGTTCATGCTCTGTCTCTCTCTGTCTCAAAAATAAATAAACATTAAAAAAAATTTTTTTTTTAAATGTGGGACATTGGGGCGCCTGGGTGGCGCAGTCGGTTAAGCGTCCGACTTCAGCCAGGTCACGATCTCGCGGTCCGTGAGTTCGAGCCCCGCGTCGGGCTCTGGGCTGATGGCTCAGAGCCTGGAGCCTGTTTCTGATACTGTGTCTCCCTCTCTCTCTGCCCCTCCCCCGTTCATGCTCTGTCTCTCTCTGTCCCAAAAATAAATAAACGTTGAAAAAAAAAAATGTGGGACATTAAATGTCATTTTAGGGGCACCTGGGTGGCTCAGTTGGTTAAGCATCTGACTTTGGCTCAGGTTATGGATCTCACAGTCTGTCAGTCTGAGCCCTGCATCAGGCTCTGTGCTGACAGCTCAGAGCTTGGAGCCTGCTTTGGATTCTGTCTCCCTCTTCTCTCTGTCCCTCCCTGCTCATGCTCTCTCTCTCTCTCTCTCTCTCTGTCAAAAATAAGTAAATATTAAAAAAAAAAAATTGGGGCACCTGGGTGGCTCAGTGTGTTAAGCATCTGACTTTAGCTCAGGTCATGATCTCACAGTTCTTGGGTTCGTGCCCTGTGTTGGGGGCTCTGTGCTGACAGCTCAGAGCCTGAAGCCTGCTTCGGATTCTGTATCTCCCTCTCTTTCTCTGCCCCTCTCTCTCTCAAAATAAATATTTAAAAAAATTTTTAATGTCATTTTATTTTTTCAGAAACAAATTAAAGCTCACTCAATGCCCCTTTGCTAATGTATTGAGACGTTGAATAACAGTCATAATTAGGGTTCCCTCTCCTACTGCAGGGGGGATTTATGCAAATTGTACAGGCTTGTGCATCTACAGCATCATCGGAAGGAGTCCTCTAGCCTGTGGTCTATACTCATTAACACGGAAGGGATCACAATCTAAGCCTGCATAGGCTAAGGTCTTTTGAAGGAAGGTGATTCTGTTGATTCCCTGCCCTACAGAGGAATCTAGAGACTGGGCGATTTTGTAGAGGCTGCAAATCTTGGACTCAGGCCGTCATTTCTCTTTGAGCTCTTTCTACTTCCTGGGGCAAGCTAGCAAGGCAAGGCTCTTCCTCCTCATCGAATATCCAAAATACTAACTTCCTCCTAGTCTTGGAAAATCTCCCTCTGTCAAGGTCTGCTCCTTTTACCCACTGCCTTGAAGGAATTTTCTCCATCTTCTTCTCTTCTATGGGATGTCTGCTTCCAATTATGACAGATTTGCTTAGTTAAGATCATCCCTCTTACTGACACCAACTAGACAAGCTGGGCAGAACAGAATATCTGCTTGAAGGCACTGAAAGCTTCCGAGGGAGAACTTGAAAGGCCAAATCGCAAAGAGAAAGGAAGTGCAGAGAGGTAAGCCCGTCATCTGGCACTGCTTTTCCCTTTAATGGGCTTGCCGATTAATCAGCAACCAAGTTAATCAATCAACTCAATGCTCTACCTTTACCCTTTCTCCCTTTTAGATCATCCGTCACACAGCACTCTTCCTAAAATTTAAATAACAGCACCTCTCTCCTTCACATAAATATTTCAGTGGCTTCCCATTCCCTTAGAATGAAGTGCAAACTCCTTATCAAGTTTAAGTAGTCCTCTCAGATCTGGTGTTTGGCCACATTCCCAGATTCCCTTCCCACTATTACCTCTCTAGAGCTCCAGCCATATTCCGCTGGCTTTTAATTCTTCTCAGTTGCTTTCCCCTTACTCACTCCAGGGCCTTTGCACATACCGTTGTAGTCTTTGGATCGCTCTCTTTTCATGTCATATTCATTTTCCTGGCTTTCCTACTTCCTGGCAGATTATAGTTTAAATACCCTCTGGAAAATTGTCCAGATTTCCTACGCTCAGTAATTTTACCCCCAGAGAAGGCAAGAAATTTGCCCCTTACATCTTGAAATTCCCTATCAAAGCACCTACCACTCTTTATGATTACTGCTTTATTGTCTGTCTCCCTTTAAAGACAGCAAGTTCTAAAAGGGCAGGAACTGTGTCCTGTTCTCTAGTCTTTTTGTCTCTAGTCTTGCTCCCTAGACACCGAGAGTTGTCTCTCTAGTCCTCAGCCTGGTTCAAAATAAACCCTCACTAAATATTTTTAAAATTACCTGTTAATATTAGAAAGCCCTCATATTTTGTCTTCCACACAGTTCATCATACCTCTCTCTTCAAGACCTGGCTATTTTTTTTTTTTTCTTCTAGAAGATTCTAGAGAAGGATAAATGTGAACTGAATGTTATTTAAAATTTCTTAGTCCTTGTAACATTTTCAAGATTTTACTGCAATAAAGATTAAAATGTGAGTGGAAGCATGACTACTCACACCACGGGCCCCTCCCCTATTAATCCCAATTCGATAGGGATTAAGGCCTCACTTGCTTTCTTACATGCAAAAAAGTGTGATTACAACTATTTGCATCCTCAAATGACATTCTGGCTTTTCAGCCACTCCAGGATCCGGTTCAAAAATGGCCTTCCTTGTTTTTTGTAGCCTTTTGTGGCTCCTTTCCAGTTTTTATCACAGACTTTGTTTTTCTCTGCTTCCTTCTCTGCTTCCTCTTCTCAGCTCGGCACAGCTCCCTCTGTCATGTCCTATAAACCTGCCACTGTTGATGAGTCTTTTTATGTGCCATCTGAGTTGGCCGGCTCAGTCTCATTACCTCTTGGGTTCTGTCTCAAATCTCAGTGGCAAACAATTTTTCCCTTTACCTGTTACTTATTCCCCCCTCGTAATCCGTTTCTTAATTTGGTCACCAAATTAACTCGGCAGACCCCTGGCGAAAATGAATGCCATCACTTTTCCATCATCAAATTTTGTCAGCTTTGTTTAGCCCTGCATCACCAGTGCCAAGAACGGTACCTGGTGCCTGATAAATAGCACATATTTGTTGAATAAATGAAGTATCTTGGCATATGCTTCATGATCGGCTACTTGGTTTCGTTTACATTACTTTTGGTCCTCATATACCACACATAAATATTTAAGCACCATTGAGGTACTTGAAAGTTAATGCCACTTAGTAAAATTTTATTTCAATATATACCCTGGAACCTGATTCAGTTCCAGGCATTCTTCCCTGGTAGGTTCTTTTGTTGTTGTTGTTGTTGTTGTTGTTGTTGTTACTGTTTAAGAAATGTAAGAAGAAGGATTTGTTTTATTTCCATTCACAAACTGACTTTACTTCCTTTGGGGATAAGGCCTAGCCTTTGTCCCATAATACAACCTTTAATCAGTACAACAAATGCAGTCAGTTCATTTAAATGTAAACAGCGATGAACTCACCCTGGAAATCAAATTGTTGGTGTTTAAAAATATAGGTAGCAAGTAATAGGCAAGAAGGGTTCTGTGGTCCAGGGGAAGAGGTGCTAACAGAGTGCAGAGAATTTTCTGGGTACCGACCCTAATTTAAGATTTGGGACAGGTGGAGATTTCAGCAAGTGCTGGGCTGTCACAGGGAGGGGTTTGATGGGATGAGAAAGGTTAGTGGGCTTCAGGGTTCTGGAAGAAACGAGGGTGAGGGCATTAGGAGATAAGCTGAGTTAACAAATACGTAGGGAGGTAAAGAAGAGACATCAGGATCTTGGGAGATGGTGGGGAAAGAACCTAGAAGCATGAATTAAAGGAAACTGAAGGGGGAAAAGAGCAAGGGCCAAGGCTTGGATAGTGGAGTCAAGGAAACTAAAGACGCAGCCTCTGGGGGCTAATGTTAAAGGTGGAAAGAGAAAGCAAGGCAAATAGGCCTCAAAGGGAAGAGGAATGAGTGCTTAAAGGGAGAAACGAACAGCGGTGGGGTCCTCCCGTAAAGGGCAGAAAAACAGAGGGGGCAGGGTTCTCCTTCAAAAGGCAGAAACAGAATCCTGAGCCGAGAGATACAGTAGTGTGAGTAGGTGGCTCAGCATCAGGAGGGGAGCACAGGTCCAAGGAGTTCGAATGAGTCTGTGGCTGGCCATGGGAGGCAGTCTGAGGTTTTCGGAGGTTTTCGTTAGCGCTGGGATTCTGAGTTCGTAAAAACACGTTTCAGACGCCCAGGGGATTTCAGTGTTAAGAGTTTGGTGGAATACGGTGGGGTTCGGTGAGGGGCAGGTGGCCAGTGACGATAGGAACCTTCAGCGAGGGCTGGGAATCCATTTCAGCAAGGTTGGGGTAGTTTCAGGGAGAGCCGGAGGGATCTGGGTCGGGTTGCGTGGGGGTGATTTTCGGCCCCGGTGGACCGATGTGCCCGGTGTGGGCATGAATTGAGGTGGGCGTTGGGGTGTATTTCTGGCAGCGCGGCGGGCCAATTTCCGTGGTTCGGGGCGAATTTCTTTTGGGACTGCGGCGAAGTGCAGCCGCGGCCGAATGAATCCCACCCGGGATGGGGTGCGTCTCGGGCGCGCGGGGGCGAGCGAGGCCGGGAGAAGAGTCCAGCGGGGGCTCTGAGCAGCTTCGGGGTGCGAGGGGACCGCCGTCGGGGCTGGGCCGCACGGACGCCTCGGGGGACTTCGGGGACGTTCCGCGCAGCGAAGGGCACCTCGCCTCCACCCGTCCGGCTCCCGCGGGAACCTGTTGCCGGAGAAATAGGCGGGCGGTGGCGACGGCCAAGGACCCTCCCTCGCCTGCGCCCGGGTGTCTGCGCGGCCCTTTCACCCCAGAGACGCTCCGCGGCGCGGCCCCTCCCTTTGCTGTCTAAATTAAAAAAAAAAAAAAAAAGCCCCCCTCCCCCCCCCCGAACACCCGCGCCCGTCCTCGGCGAACCTGGGGCGGCCCGGGCCGCTTCCGGGAGCGGAGGCGCGGCCCCGCGGGCCGGAGGAGGCGGAGGCGGAGGCGCAGGCGGAGGAGGAGGCCAACATGGCGGCGCGCAGGGCTGGGCCGGGCCGCCGCCGCGCCTGAGCGCCCCACCGCCCTCGCTCGGCTCCCGGCGTCCACGCCCGCGCCCAGCCTGGCCGGGCGGCAGCGGAGCGCGCAGGCCGGCAGCGCAGGGGCCCGCTCGGGCGCGGGAGCGGCGCGGAAGCAGCGCCGCGCGGCCCGCCAGGCCGGGGAGCCGCAGCTTCGCCGCTCGCCGGCCGGCGCGGCTCGGAGGCCCGAGCCATGGAATCGGAGGAGGAGCAGCACATGACCACGCTGCTGTGCATGGGCTTCTCGGACCCCGCCACCATCCGCAAGGCCCTGCGCCTGGCCAAGAACGACATCAACGAGGCCGTGGCGCTGCTCACCAACGAGCGGCCGGGCCTCGACTACGGCGGCTACGAGCCCATGGACAGCGGCGGCGGCCCCAGCCCCGGGCCCGGCGGGGGCTCGCGGGGCGAGGGCGGCGGCGACGGCGGCGGCGGCCCCTCCCGCGGCGGGAGCACCGGGGGTGGCGGCGGCTTCGACCCCCCGCCCGCCTACCACGAGGTGGTGGACGCCGAGGTGAGGAGGGCCACCGTGACCCCGCGGGAGAGGCCAGCGGCTGGAGTTCCGCGGGCACGGGGGACACACCCCACTGGGCTGGGAGTGCGGAGGGCGTTTGGGGCGGGGGTTGGCTCGGAAGCCGAGAGAATGGAGTCCCGGGCCCGGCGGGGGCGGAGGTCACCGGGCCGGGGTCAAGTGGGGAGAGGGACCCCTCCGGGAGGGGCTGAATGGGCCTTAGGGGACGCGGGGCAGGGCTGCGCGGCAGGGTGGGGAGGGGGTCTCGTGGGCTTCGGGCTCTGCACGCCGCAGGGCCGGCCGGCCGGCCGGGGATGGGAAGGAGGGTCCAAGGCGTGCATCTGCGATGCGGGAGGATCGACGCGCTAGCCTGGAGTGTGTGATGGGGAGGGCGCGTGTGTTAGGGGTCAGAAATGGGATACTCGTAGGCCGGGCTGGGGGCGGCGATTTCGTGGCACCGGCTCTTAGCGAAGGAGTAGGGGAGGCACCAGGTTCAGGGTCTGAGAAAAAGTGGGATGGGCCAGCCAGAGTAGTGGCCTTTGCTAGGGTCAGAGGAGGACTGCTGAGGTTAGGAATGGGGCTGGGGTTTTAGCCAAGGGCCGGAAAGAGGGGAGATTGGACAGGGTCTAAGAAATGAAAAGGGGCTGGTAGGGACCAGGGAGGAGAGGAATTGATATAAGGCAGGCGGGGGAGGGGGCTACGTGCAATAAGGTCTGGGTTGGGGGGACTGACGTTAATAAGGCCAGGTGGGGATTGGACTGAGGAGGTTAGAAGCAAGAGGCCAGGTTGGGATTCAAAGCTGAAGAGGCCTGGAATTGAAGGATGAAGCTGGGACCAGGTCTGGGCAAGGAAAGTACTGGTCACAGGCAAGGTCAGGAATGAGGGAAAAGTAGAGGGGAAAAGGGAGTGCAGTCATACTGAGGGTGCTGTGCAGAGGGACAGGGGACACGGTGGGACAGAAATGGGAGGAGTGGAGGCATCTGTTAAGGAGAAAGGGTTCCATCTAAGCGAATGGCTCTGATCGCAGATCTCAAGTCTGGGTGGAGAAAATCAGGCCTGTTTGGATGGGGATGTGAGCAAAGGCCATGGGGAAGAAAACCGACTTTAACTGCAATTTTAAAAGAGATCAACCAGAAGCACCAGTGCTTGTGAAATAATTGCTGTGCAGGAAAATGGCAGCTCACCTGAAGAATTTTGGTCAGATTCACTGAATAGTGCATTTCGGGGGTCAGGTAGAGAGCAGCTTGGCCCAATCCCAGAAGTGCGCGGGTCTCACAGATCTCAGATTAGTGGGCTTGTGTTTTTAAAATAGAGACTTGAATTTGCATAATTCTTAATGAAGCTAAGCCTTCTGAAAGCATTTTCCCTAAATTATGTTATATCCTTTTAATTACATGCTTTTGCAGCAGTTGCTCGGGCTGAAGTCACTTGGGGGGAGAAGGTGGCACTTCAGAAAAACCGGTTTCTTCACAAGATTTTTTAGGTGCCCAGACTTCCACACACGTGATTGGTCGCCCTTAATTAGCCTGTAACTCGGTTGTATGATTGACTAGTGTGTGAAAGTGAGGATTGTTATTATTCCTGATTTGGGGAAATAATCCCACATTATTAAGTAAGTGTACTTAAGTCACTTTAAGAAATGAGCTTCTCTTTGCAAGTCCCCATCACTCCCCTACTTGCTCATTCCAGTTTTGACCCAGTTTTGCAATCAAGGAGAAGGCCGTTGCTTTTTCTGCAAGTATTTGTATAACTATGATGTTCATTGTATCCTCATTTTGTGAGGAATCTTATTCTTTGTTTCTTTTGTCACACCTTGTAATTGTCTGTAATTGAAAAATCAAATTAAACGATGCTTGGTGGTACCTCACCCTCAGCTGTACCGTCCGTAGATTTAAGTGCAAAGAAATGGGACTGGCATCTTTTCACATGAATGACAGGCAGAGGAGTTTGACTTTAAGTAAAATCCAGGGAATCTTTATCTTTTCGAAGAATTGTGTCAAGTTTTCATTTCCTCTTGACCCCGGGGATTTTTGGCCTGGGGAGGCCGCACCATTTGATTTGGAGAGTTCAGGAGGGGCTCCTGGCTGAGGCTGCTTTCCCCAGAAGCATATTGGCGGGCTACGAGCAGACACTTTGCAGGCACACGGGAGCCTGGTGAGAACGTTTAACCCAATTTCTGCTTCTAGTTTTACAAATCTTCTGCCTGTCACCTGTGCAGCTAGCTGGGTGGTCATCCTTGCTGTAGACAGTAGGAAACTGAGGCTTTTGATCCTGGGAAGGATGCTGATTGTTGTTGAGCATCTCCAGCATGTCAGGCACTGTAGTAGACGCTTTACTATACGTTCTTTTAGTCCTCAGTGAGGTCGTTAATAACATCACTGTTTGAGAGAGACGATTAGTTCGTGGCAGTCTCTTGAACCTGGTGCTCTTAGGGCTTCAGAGACAGTGTGCTTTTTTTACTCTGCTCTCCTCATGGTTTTAGGATTGGCTTCATTTTAGCATAAGGAAGAAAAATTAAGAGGGAAAAAGATGATTTTGAGGCTGGGGAACTAGGCTAGGAATGATGGCAAGCACTGAATCAAGGCATTAGGAGTAGAATAATGGGTGGAATGAAAGGATCACAGATGTTTAAGGTGGAAGACTTCAGAAATTAAGAATTTGTTCAGCTCTTTTGTTTAAACAAACAGCCTGGCGGGGCCCAAAGGGGAAGTGACTTGTCCCCACAGAACCAGTTCATGGAAGAAACGGATCTAGAACTCAGGCCTTCTCACTGCATGGCCTGTGCACTGTCTCACTCCCACTGCCTTCCTTTCAGATGAAGAAGGGTCAGGCTGCAGCAGTGGCTTAATGGGGAGGAAGACAAGGGAAGTGTAACAAACTGGCTGACGTTCATCAGCTCTTATAGAACCTACCTGTTCTGTTTCTTAAAAAATGAGTACCTTATTTTAAATTCTGTAAAGTTATTTTTGGTGCACAGGAAATTTCAGTTTTAGTGTCTTCTTCAGAACGTTTTGGGGATAAACAGATTAAATTATAAACGTTAAAAAAGAAAAAAAGGATTACATTTGTTTTTGTAGTTTGGAAACAGGCAGTAAACATTCAGTACCTTCAGTGTCCCCTGGCGGGGGGGGGGGGGGGTGGCGCGTGGGAGTAGATAGTGAAGGTGAAGGTTACATTCTAGTGGCTCTCAGTGCAAGCCTCTCATTTTACAAGAAGCGACTTCCCAAGGTCATGTAGTTAGTTAGGGAAATCAGTTTGGTAATTTGGGCCCATGCCGTAATTAGGATTTGGTTTAAAAATTAAATTTTGGAAAATAAAAGCAGTTAACTTCTGGTTCAGGAGAAGCAAGAAGAATGCAGATAAGAAAACACCCAGATAGCTAACAGGGGGCAAAAAAAAAACCAACAAAAAACCAAAAAAACCCACCCAGATGTGTAGCAGAACACATAAAACTGCTCAGAAAGCCACCTTTGCCGTATCCTCCAATTAAGTAAAGGTGTTGCTTCACACATGTTGTATTTGGTCGCTACGAGTATTGTTGGATACATGTAATTCATGGGCTCAGTGTCTGGAAGGGACTTTGAGAAACTACCCAGTTTTGATTCTGAATAGCATTACTTCAAAACCTGTCGAAGGCAGATAAGAGTTTGTTCTATTATTTAGGAAAATGGAATCTCACATCTGCCCTAAGTAACTTATCCAGATGTTTATCACCCCCACTCAGAATTTTTTCCTGTTTCTTACTCTGATGGCCACTGCTAAGGGCATGCCCTCTGGTTCCCTCCTTCCCAGAGCTGGGAGAATCTCTCTCTTAAGCATTGTGATCCTTGATCTGGTCCATGGGATCAGTAGGAATCAAGCAGGTGCTGTTGTGGGCATTTGAGACAATTGAACAATTGCGATACGTACTCTATTAATTATTGTCTTATTTTTTAGAAAAGACTGAAAATGGAATTTTTTTTTTTGTAAGGAGATATCAGCTAACAGCAAGAAATACCTTTCTTCACTGTCTAGTTCTGTGATAATATTCCCAGAAGTGACATTTAATACCGTGATCTGACAAATATTGGGAAATTCTTATTTTGTTCCTTTTTTATTTTTTTTTTTATTTTTTATTTTTTTTAAATTTTTTTTTTCAACGTTTATTTATTTTTGGGACAGAGAGAGACAGAGCATGAACAGGGGAGGGGCAGAGAGAGAGGGAGACACAGAATCAGAAACAGGCTCCAGGCTCTGAGCCATCAGCCCAGAGCCCGACGCGGGGCTTGAACTCACGGACCGCGAGATCGTGACCTGGCTGAAGTCGGACGCTTAACCGACTGCGCCACCCAGGCGCCCCATTTTGTTCCTTTTTTAATGTGGACCTAACTTCTGGGGGTATTTTGTGAAAAGTATTTGCAAGATTTCTTTCTTTCTTTCTTTCTTTTTTTCTTTCTTTCTTTCTTTCTTTTTTTTAATTAAAGCCTCACAGTTGGTCCTGTTCCAGTATATCTAAATCACATTAATTTGTAGTTCTTTAACTTATCTCATTTCTGCCTCTCTTTTTTCCTTTGATAGTATGTGATAGTTCTAAATGAATTAAAATTTTAGTATCATCAGTGCTTATATTATTTATTTTAAAATTCATATTCCTCAAATAAAACAATCCTACTACATTTGAGTGTGGGGTAAATATCAAATATGATTTGGTAAATTAAAAAAAAAAAGGAAAAAGAAGAATCCATATACAGATTTTAAACTAAGAAGTAAACTAATTCCAAAAAATTGGTTGAAAGTGATGACATAAAAATAGGGAATCTGCAAGGTTAATTAGCATAGCCTAATTTTTGAAATAAGTATTTCTTTATAATCTAGTATACGAATCTCCTTTGGGAATTAGGCCTATGAGTTCATCTAACAGTTGGCTTCTCACCTTATAATTACCTGGCCATATGCTGTTAGAACGAGTGTAATTTGGCACAAAGGAAGCACCTTTTGTGTGTTGTTGAGTGCAGTTCTAGCAGAATCATAGTAGGTAGTGACAGTTTTATACAGCATAATGGTGCCGTTAGCTTAAAACTGGAAACCAGTTGCGATGTTCGAAAAGTAAATGTTTCAGTTTTAACAATTTGAAGCAAGGATTTCAACTTTAATACAACTTAAATAGACATCAGCGTACTACATACTTCTGTACTTACTGCCAGGTACCGTATAACATTGATTTTGTTTGAATCAGAGTATGAAGAGGAAAAGTTTTTACTTCTGATAAGAACTATAGTTGGAAAGATTTAGTCCAATAATACTATTTATATCTGGAGTTCAGTTGTCCAGGAAATTTTCACATTTGAACCCGGAGAGAAGTAAGTAGATACATAAATACGTAAAATTGAGCCATTGCAAAACATCCCCCCACATTCAGTGCGTTCACTACATGCGTTTCACTCATTTATTGTTTTAACTTTTTTTAAAAAAACGTAGTTCATGCAAATGCTGTTATTCCACGTCCTAGCAAATTGGAAGAGGTTTTGTTGCAGTCCCAACACGAGGCGATGAGCATTTAGAGGGAACCATATTTGATAGTAGTGAGAAGTGACAGGTAGCAGTTCAGTGGTACAGGAGGGGACAGGAAAAGTTGAAAAGTGGGCCCAGGGGCGCCTGGGTGGCTCAGTCAGTTAAGCGTCTGACTTCAGCTCAGGTCACGATCTTGCGGTCCGTGAGTTCGAGCCCCGTGTCGGGCTCTGGGCTGATGGCTCAGAGCCTGGAGCCTGCTTCCGATTCTGTGTCTCCCTCTCTCTCTGCCCCTCCCCCGTTCATACTCTGTCTCTCTCTGTCTCAAAAATAAATAAACGTTAAAAAGAAAAGAAAAGTGGGCCCAACCAAAGCGGGACGGCCCATGTGTACAGGTCCAAATGAAACAGCTTTGTGTGCTTCATGACCCCAGAGGATGGCTGGTCTTAGTGATGTTGCACTCAAGAAAAGGTTCCAGTATGCCGTTTAGGAAGGGTCGCTGGGGCATCTCGGTGGCTCAGTTTTGTTTTTTTTTTTTTTCAATGTATGAAATTTATTGTCAAATTGGTTTCCATACAACACCCAGTGTCGGTGGCTCAGTTTTTTAAGCGCAGAGCCTGCTTGGGATTCTTTCTTTCTCTCTGCCCCTCCCCTGCTTGTGCATGCTGGAGCACATGCATGCTCTCTTTTTCTTTCTAAATAAATAAATAAACATTAAAAAAAAGGGTCAGGAAGGGGCACCTGGGTGACTTAGTTGAGTGTCTGACTCTTGATTTCAGCTCAGGTCATGATCCCAGGGTCATGAGATTGAGCTCTGCGCTGGACACAGGGCCTGCTTGGTATTCTCTCTCTGTGTCTCTCTCTCTCTCAGTCTCTCTCTCTCTCTGTCTTTCTCTCCCCCAGCCCCTGCCCCATGCACTCTTGCTCTCAAAAGAAATAAATAAACTTAAAAAAAAAATGGGTCAGGGATGTGGAGTACAGTTTAGCAAGGTTTTAGTTTTTAACCAAGAGAAGGAAAGGAGAAGAAAGTTGGGCGCATGAGGAAGTAAGCTTCAGGTGCCTTGGAAATTCAGACACATGGGGCATTTCAGTGGAAGGGCTCTGGACTGCTAAGGCCCTGCTAAGAAGGTTGTGCTTCGTTTTTAAAAGAATAAATGTTGTCTCTCACCTTCCTCCTAGGGTTAGTTTCTTTTTTAAGTTAGTAATTCTCATTCTCATTAGTATCATAAGAATTTTTATTGCTTAGTATTGGAACATTTTTTACTCACAGTTGGATTTATGAAAATTACTTGTTAATTAGCATGTTAGCAGTAGGAGGCATTATTTATTGTTTAGTGTTGATCATCTCTATGGTGAGTTTTTGGCAAAGCGTTTTGTAGCCTTTTTGTTTTTATGGTATGTTTGTGAGTTCACTTCTCTATCCAGCAATGGGAAACCTGGCTTCCACCATTGGCTTACATTGTGTGTGTGTGTGTGTGTGTGTGTGTGTGTGTGTGTGTGTGTGTGTAAGGGACGTGGAATCTACTTGGTGTTAGCTGTTAACTTTAAGCTGGTTAATAGAACATACAGCTGTACATTTGGTTTATTTTTGTTTGTTCTGAAGAGAAGAGCTAACACAATTAAGTCGAAATATTATTCTGGCAATCTTTCCAGAAATTGAAATGCTTCAGCCGTGATGCAGAGTTCTGTGGAATCTTTTCGTAGGACTGCGTTGAAGATTTGATTTTCCTCTTACAGATAAATATTAACAGATAAATAACCTCTTAGGTGCCCACCCAAGTCTTCTCACTTCTAAAGATGAGCTTCCTTGTTCAGACCCCAGTTTGCTTTTCTGTGGTATCACAGCCAGTTATTTGTGTTATAAAATTCAGTTGACACTATTTGATATGCTTTCACTTAAGTTTAAGTTGTTTGTGTTAGAAATATTTTGCTAAAAAAAAACAAAAAACAAAAAACTGAGTAAAAGGCATGGTGCTTTTTTAAAAAATGTTTTTTTAATGTTTATTTTTGAGAGAGAGAGAGAGACAGAGTGCAAGGAGGGGAGGGCAGAGGGAGAGGGAGACCCAGAATCCGAAGCAGGCTCCAGGCTCTGAGCTGTCAGCACAGAGCCCAGCGTGGGGCTCGAACTCACGAACCACGAGCTCATGACCTGAGCCTAAGTCAGTTGCTTAACCGACTGAGCCACCCAGGTGCCCCAGTGCATTCTTTATCATAAGTTTCCAAATGGTTTCTGAAATTAAAATCTTTTTCAGAAAGATTTATTGGCTAGATATTCTGTTGTCAAGACTTTCCAGTTTCTGCTTTGTGTGCTTTTAAGAATCCAGCTTTTCAAAAACAGGTCAGCATTCCCCCCCCCCCCCCCCCTTCTCATTTCTCATCTCTACATTGTCAGTTTTGGTGGAAAACTGAAATGCTTTCTGAAACCTGTCGCTGGAAATCTAGAGTGAAGCATTTTGGTAACGATTTAAAATCTATTACAGATCCTAGAAATTTTCAAGGCATTCCACACTGCAAATGGCAACATCATCTAGCAATTGTTTAATTTATTCTGGGACTCTTTCTTTTCTTTTCTTATTGTATAGCCTATTAATTCTCTAAATATCTCTCCTGCCTCTTCTGTCTATCCCCATTGTTACTGCTCTGTGTTCTATTCCTTTCTTACCTTTTCTCTCTGCCACTCACTGGCACCAGAATGATCTCTCTAGAATGCAAATTTTAATCCCAGGATAACCTTGCTCAAAAATGTTTGGTGCTTCCTCATCTTCTCTAGGTAAAATCCAAATGCAAACTTCTTTTCTTTCAAGGTCTCCATTCTTACCCATCTGTT
This sequence comes from Prionailurus bengalensis, assembly GCF_016509475.1. Taxonomy (NCBI): domain Eukaryota; kingdom Metazoa; phylum Chordata; class Mammalia; order Carnivora; family Felidae; genus Prionailurus; species Prionailurus bengalensis. Next base: position 44,783,397 of record NC_057345.1, on the reverse strand, counting down.
CCTATCTCCTGACTTCCAGTTTTGTGTTCTCCCTTGCAGTTCAGGGGCCATCTCTTGGCCCACTCGCTCTCCTTATCTCCAGTCTCCATCTGCCTAACACCAATTCATTCTTGTTAGCTCCAGTGCCATATCTCTTTAAGGCAAAAGTAAAGTGGTGGTCATATTTTAGTTTAAAAAGTTACGTTTACCTTGCATGTATCTGTTTTTCCACTAGGCTTGAGGAACAGGTCTCATTTGCTCTCTCTGTCTCTGGCACCCCAGCTCATAATATTTGATTGGACAGAGTGACAAATGAATGGAAAGAAAATTTTAAATGAAATAAAAAGTCAAATGATAACTGGAAAGAGGATTGAACCTGTGGTTTGGGAGATGGTACCTTTTGTTCAGGGTTCTGTTGCTTGCTAACTCTTCCATTGGGCAAGTCAGTTTGCCCCCGAGTCTCCATTTTCTCATCTGTAAAATAGTGTGATCTTGGACTAGATCTGCAGTTAATTTTTTTCATTCATTGACTTCTTTTGAGAAATTAAAAGCGAAGAGGCCTCTCAGATAACAGCGTATGTAAATATATATGCTTAATGTTTAAAGTAAGCTGGTGCCAAAGTATTAATACTATTATTTGGGCTAATGGGATTACTATATTTCTCAATTAGAAAAAATTTTAGGGGCTCCTGGGTGACTCAGTTAAGCATCCAACTTTTCATTTCAGCTCAGGTTCATGGTTCATGAGATTGAGCCCCACTTTGGGCTCTGTACTGACAGAATAGAGCCTGCTTGGGATTCTCTCTCTCTCTCTCTCTCTCTCTCTCTCTCTGCCCCTCTCCCTCTCCTCTGTCTCAAAATAAATAAACTTTTAAAAAACGAATTTTTAATGAGCTTTAAAAACGTATATAAACTTTATTCAAAAAGACCAACCAAACTATGGTGTTTATTAAAATGGAAATAGCTTTAAAAAAAAAAAAAGACTATTTTGTGAGTCTTAGGAAAATTTTGCCTAGACCCCAAAATTATTTTATAATTGTGCTATTGTTTCATTTGTGTTTTATCTAATTAAAATGTAGAAAAAAAAGATTACTATTTCCTAGCATATCACTGGGAACAATTTTCTTTTAACCTAGAATTCATATTTGATTATCTACTTATTAGTTTCCAATTATTTTTAGTTCTAAGAAAACCATGGTTTGGAAGATGTGATTCAGTAGGACTTTCCAAATTTGAGTCAGAGATTAAGCTTTAATAGAGTTTCTGTTCAGTGGGGTTTTTTCTTTTTTTTTCTTTTTCTTCTTCTTCTTTTTTTTTTTTTTTTTTTTTTTTTGCATGCTCTCCCCTGCCATCGAGTATCTCAGCATTTTGCCTTGTTGATTGGTTTTAGGATATTCTTTTGGGTGACTCCAGTATGTTTTAATTGGCCTTTAGATTATCTGCCAGCATTTAAAGACCCTCAAAGGTCTGCAACTATATTTTGAAACCAGCTGTCTTTAGAGCAGAGGGGTTTTTGTTTGTTTTGCTTTGCCAAAGGTATGGAGTAGAGATGCGTGTCTGGCCAACACAGCCTTCCCTTGTCACCTGTTTCCTGTGACCTAAAGCAGTTTTACTCATGATCGTTGGGCTCTTAGTAGGCTCCAAACCAATCTCATCCATTATTTCCAAGAAGCATTCCACTCCCTCGACTTTTTCTGTCACTTATATACTTTAATGGACAGTACTCTCTCATGTCTTCTTGCACAGTTTTAAGAGGGTGGGATGGCTGTTTCTGGTATTCTTATTAAATGGAAGATAATTAAAGAGTTCTCAGAATAAAAACTCTAGATACGTCTGACATAATGATACAGTTCACATTCTAGTGATAAAAACAGACATTCAGCTGAAAATTGTTAGAGCAACAGAACAGTAAATAGCCCATTTAACAAAACAGCCCTTGATTCCGTAGGTTTTTATTGAGCAGTGATGGTGTGCTAGGCACTGAGCTAAGTGTTGGGAATATAATGGTGAACCAGTCACACATAGTGTCCTCTCTGTGATAGTTTGAAGTCTGGTAGATTTCTTGTGCTCTAAGTGGAATACATCATGATGTTCTAATTCAGAAACTAGACGCTTTGAAGAATCGGGGGTTGAATACGAAAGAGCTTACATCTATCAAAAGCATTTAAATAGTGCCTCAAGGATTTTTTGTGGTAATTTGATTTCTAGTGGGATCCATTGCCAGGAAATCAAGTGGTATTTTTCTCAAGTGATAACGTCTTTAGCACCATGGAATGTACAGAATTTGTATTTATTTACTTGTTGGATGTTTAATATTAGTAGTTGTTGTTTCTCTCAACTAGTACCTCTTCTAAGAATGGTGCTAATTGTTTCCTTCAAATTCTGTTACTTTTTGTTCTAAAATCATGAAGGTATGCGTTTTTACCAGAAATGAGAAATTTCTCTAGAAACTGGTCTGATTTCAGGCTAAACATTCCTTATGGTTGTGGATAATACAAAAGAGGCTGTTTTAAAGCTAGAGCAGTGTTGATTTTAGAAAGACTTAGGATGATAGAAATAGCAGTAACTATGTAAATGAAAACTTGTCTGGGATTAGTAACATAAGAAGTCCTTAGTTTATTATTAGTATTTTGGTTTTTGTGGTCAGTTTTACGTCGGAGTGGGCTGTCTTTCCTAAAATACTTTAAAAATATTAGTAATTTTCATTTTGTAAGATTTACTTTTCATATCTGCCTCATTTGAAGTGTTTTGGGGAGTTACAGTAGCACAGATCATCCTATGTTTCATCCTTTCGACATCATATTTGTTTTTGAGAAAATGTCAGTTATCTATTGGGCAGTTGGTACTGTAAGTGTTGAAATCACGCCAGGCCTGTGTGTGTGTGTGTGTGTGTGTGTGTGTGTGTGCAATGTATGCCATAAAAACAATTGGTTCATGTTATGTGTATAGATACACTTACATCTGTGCAGAGTAACAAGTGGGTCCTGTTTGCTATTCATTACTCTTGAGGTTTTTATGGCTGAGTATAAACCATGTCTGTGATAGAGGAATTCTAAGCATTTGTTAAGGGGGATCAAAGATGAGGATCAGTGCAGGATGACCAGAGATTCACCCAGTTCATAGTGATTATAATGTGGGAGAGAAATATCAAGAATGCTTAGCAAGATACACTTTATGAGACAGAAAAATTATCTGTAGAACTGAGAGTGTTTCTTGTCTTCCCCTCTCCCTACTCCGAGAAAAAACCCCCTGAAAGTGATAAATGTAAGGGTGAAAATGGAAGATTCGTTCAGAGCTGGAAGGGACCATGGGGATCTTGTGGTGTTAAATCTTGCCAATTTAGGAATGAGGACCTTGACCCTGGATCATTAGCAAAGTCAGGAAGGGAGTCTAGCCTTCTGCCTCTCTCAGCGTGTAGTTTGTATTCTTCACGCTGTCTTTCTGACATGAGGAAGTCTTTGACTGTAGGTCATCTTTAATATATCCTTCCTCGTAAACTCTCTGTATTTTAATCACCACCATTTCCTTTGTTAGGTATTAGTTTGCATTAAATGGGCAAAGTTGACATTTGATTCATTTTCCCCCCCTCCAAGTATTTGTCTTGCTTTCTCATTCAGTGTTTTTTAATGTCTGTGGTTATTGATGTTTATAAAAGGTAGTAAGGGTTGAAGAAGGGAAGGTTGAGTAAGTGCTGTCACTTGTGAAGGTCTGTGTCTGTCCACTTTAGCATCCCTGTATAGCTGATCAGGATTAGTGATATCCTTGGTCCACCCACAGTTGCACACATGCACTGGGTACTTAAAAATAAGCTCAATAATCAGTATGCAAATGTCTTGAAACAGTATACCGCCTAATTTGTTTTACATGTGTATCTCTTCCTTAACTTTTTTTTTTTCTGCGTATCAGATACAGTGTTTATTATAAATATCAACTGGGATGGGGGCGCCTGAGTGGCTCAGTCGGTTTAGCATCCGACTTCGGCTCAGGTCATGAGCTCACGGTTCGTGGGTTGGAGCCCCATGTCAGGCTCTGTGCTGACAGCTCGGGAGCCTGGAGCCTGCTTTGGATTCTGTGTCTCCCTCTCTCTCTGCCCCTCGCCCACTCATACTCTGTGTGTCTCTCTCTCTAAAAAATAAACATTAAAAAAAGTTTTTTTAAATAAATATCAATGGGATGTGTTATACACTTGTAGGTTTGAAATTAAACATTTTTAATGATACCTTGGAAAGGTATCAATATGCTAACAGCATAATATGTGCCTTAGATTAAATATCTTAATGAGTACAGAAATAAAACAGTATATATTGATTAACCCTTGGAGAATAACTTGAAAAAACCAGCCTTTAAATATGCTAGTTTTTTTTGTTTTGTTTTGTTTTGTTTTTTTAACGACTGTGTGCATGCTTTTTCTCCTACCTGGCGTGTCCTCCTTACCCCCTTTTCCCCTCTTGTCATATTGGGCCATGGAAGTTAGTCCACAGCACTGCCTCTGTGATCTCTGCACTTCATCTTTTCTCTGCAAAGTAGATTTCATACAGGCTTGCGGTCGACGGAGAGTAATGAACGCCCTCCTTATTTCAGTACAGCCAATCCTAATGCTAACATACCACATGTACTGTTGATCAGGTTTGCTACTGGTTTTCTAGTCGGGCTTGATACCTTCCATTATTTTTCCTCCCATTCATGGTTCTGTTTTTCCTGGTTAAAAGTCCCTCCTTGACTTTGAGTAGAGATCCTAACATTCCCCTGCCACAGCATTTATCTTTCCCGTTGGAATTATTCACTTACTTGTCATGCGGACTGAATTGTGAGTCTTCTGAGGACAGGGTCTGATCTTCTGTATTTCCTGTAGCGTTCAGGGTAACACTTGACATAGAAGGTGCTAAGTGAAGTGAAAAATTCTGATCTGGAAAATAGGTAGTTTGCATCACCATTCTGGAACACATTTTCCTTCATTTGCAAGTATCAGATAGCATCTGAAAGCTAATCTTGCCTAAAAGAACCTGCTCCATAGCTTGAAGGCAACATAAACATTTTGGGAGTCCTATAACAGATTTCTGTTGTGGGATTTATCTTGTTTTACAGTTTGTGGGAAGGAACTTTTCTTGAACTGTTGCCAGCGTCGTTAAAACGGGCACCATTTTGGTGCATAATAGCACATTAAATTTCAATTTTGGTATGCAGTACCACTCCCTTTGCTTTATAAACTTTTCTATGGCTTGCGCAGAAAAATACTGAACACAGGAAAAAACGTGATGGCTGCTGGAAGAAGCAAGCCTTTTTTTTAGCCTTAGGTGGGACGGTTTGCCAGTCTGTTTTTCTATGGTTTTATTGCATGGCTTCATTGAGCTCTACTTCAGTAGGGAGAAGATTATTTGCAGAGATTATCGTTTCTGGAGAAGAAAGAGAAAACATGCTACAGTAGAATTAAAACAGGAAACGGATTTTTATTGTTAGTTTTTGTTTCAGGTTCTTTTGTTTCATTTATCACTATAATAATCATTAATGATGTTACTGTTGATTTAAGCGGGTTTATTTTCAAGTAAAGCTATTAAGATGCTCATTTTTTATCCCTCTTTTGTCACCCCAATGTAAAAAAAAAAAGATGTGTAGAGAGGAAGAAGGAGGAGGAAAGAAACAGTAGTATGGGAACCATTTGTTTAACACTGAACAAATATTTATTGAATGCCTTTGGCTCTAGTCTGTTCTCTGATTGCTAAAACACAGTTCCTGCTTTTAAGGAGTTTACAGCCTATTGCAGTGGTTATGAATGGTGGGTAGGGATGGCCAGCACCAGGTCAGAATCAATTGGGTTGCTTTTTCAGAATAGCTTGTCCCCAGCAGAGCTTCCAGCTGTCCCAGGATACATGCCAGAGTAGGGAGTACGGGGTAAGACTGCTTAATAAAGCATTAGAAAAGGTGCGTGTTCTGTGGTCAACTACAAATCCAGTGTGGATGTAATTTGATTGGTATGCTAGATGTATTTTTCCCAAGTTTTCATCTTGAACAATTTCCACCCTATGGAAAAGTTGAAACAATAGTACACCTTTTGTACCCTTCACTTTGAGTCAACATTTGCAAGTGTTTTGTCACATTTGCTCTCTCTCCTCTCTCTCTAAAGGCACACACACATACACACACGTGCGCGTGCGCACACACCCATTTTCTTTCTGAATCTTTTGAAAATAAGTTGTAAACGTCATGACACTTGACTTTTAAATACTTCGGTATGGGGGCGCCTGGGTGGCGCAGTCGGTTAAGTGTCCGACTTCAGCCAGGTCACGATCTCGCGGTCCGTGGGTTCGCGCCCTGCGTCAGGCTCTGGTCTGATGGCTCCGAGCCTGGAGCCTGTTTCCGATTCTGTGTCTCCCTCTCTCTCTGCCCCTCCCCTGTTCATGCTCTGTCTCTCTCTGTCCCAAAAATAAATAAACGTTGAAAAAAAATTTTTTTAAATACTTCAGTATGAATCTCCTAAGGACAAATACATTCTTCTACAGAAGCACAATACCATTATCTTAGCCCAGGAATTTAACAATGATATATTAATATTCTCCATCATTTAATTCATATTTAGATTCCCCCCACTTATACCAAAAATAGACTTTATAGACATTTTAAAAATAACCCAGGATTGAACCAAAGAATATGCATTGGATTCAGTATGTCCCTTTAATGTAATTTCTAGAATAGTCTTTGTATCTTTTTAGTCTTTGGATACTGACATTTTTTAAAACAACCCAGTTCTCTTTTCTGTTTTTTAAAGATTTTATGATTGAAAAATACACAAGGAAGTTTTATCATGATCTGTTAAGGCAGTAAGGAAAACTGAACAAAAATATTAACTTCTTCCATCACATAATTTTTTCCCCCTTAGTGTGACTGCACTTTCAATCATCTTTTTCTGACTTTTACAAAATGTTAGCATTTTTAGAGCTTCAGAAAAGAACGTGGATCCATAGGTAAGCATTTTCATTTTAGAGATGAAATTGAAGTATGAAGATACCAAATCTTATGCAAGAACGTGGTTCTCAGCCAGGGGCAGTTTTGCCCCAGGAGGTATTTGGCAGTGTCTGGAGACATTTTTGGGTGTCACAACTAAAGGGGTGCTTCTCGCACTTCATGGGTAGAGGCCAGGGATGCTGCTTAAGCATCTCACGGTGCACAGCACAGCCCCCTGCCCCCCGCCTCAGCAAAGAACTATCCAGCCAAAACTGTCAGTGATGCTAAGGTTAAGACACTCTGGTCTAAAATCACACACTAACTGCGGGACTTAAACTCATTTCTTGACTGTCAGTTCTGTCTTCTGTCCACACGTGAAAAACACAGCACCTCGCTTTGTTTCCCATTGATCCCCCCCCCCCCCCCTTCATCCTCATTTCTTCACGCTGAACCTTTTGATTAAGCCTAGTGAATTATTTTCTGGCTATAAGGATTAAGATGGGTTAGAACATATTGCTGGAGAGAGCATGGAGTATCTTTCTAAGAGAAACATAAAAGTGCTTTCAGTGGAATTTTGTTCCTGTGATAAAAATCTGCAGAATAACCTTTAGGAGCAGTTTAGATCATCATAATAGCACTTCACTTCTGTTTATATGATGTTTGAGCGTATAGAGCGCTTTCACATATATTATCTTACTGAGTATTCACCAAAACCCTTTGTATTAAAAGCAAACAAGTGGCCGTCTCCTTTTCACAAGCGAGGGAATAAAGGTTCACAAAAAGTGACGTATCCCGTCTGACTGTGGTTCAGTGGGTATTCGTCAAAATTACATGAAGAGAGATTGCAGTTGAACTTTTACCTGTGCAAAAAAGGAACAAGCCGTCTCAAAATGTTGTAAGCTCCTGGTCACCGGACATATTTAAGCAGAGGCTCTGGGGTTTTTCTGGGGGTATAGAAGGGATTTACGTATCAGATAAAAGTTCAGACACTGGAACTAGAATGGAGACAAGATGTGGCTCCTGTCATTGAGTAGCACCATCTAATTGGGACGCCAAACCTGTGAGTAGGTAAAGCTTCCTGTACCTCAGTGTCTGATGTTCTGGGAACAGAGGAAAGCACTTTAATTATGCTGCGCTCTGCCTTTGGTGGCAGACCCTCACACACAATTCTCTGTGCCTAGAATCCTGTCGCCTTCTCTTTCATTTCATAAGGATTTAATTCACTTGGTGCTTAACATCGATCCACTCACCAAAACGTATCGAGCACCTGCTCTGTGTCGGGGGACCGTTGCACATAATGCAACAGACAAAACAGAAGTCCCGCCCCCGTGGAGCTTACATCCTAGGTTCAGGGAGGCAGGCAGCAAACAGGGTAACAAGCAGGATGTTAGCTGAGAAGTGCCACAGAGAAAAAGAAAGCAGGGGACGGCGGGGAGAGCACGCTGGGCTGGGGATGGGTATGGCAGGCCCGCTTTTTTAAAATAGGTTATTTGTGGACAGCTTCACTGAGAAGGTCGCGCTTGAGCAAAGACCTGCAGTGGGTGAGGAGCAAACTGTGTGGTCGTCCGAGGGGAAAGCGCTCCGAGTCAGATTCTGTAAAGGGCCAGACAGTAAATATTTTAGGCTTTGCGGGCCGAGCAGTCCCTGTTGTAGCTACCCAGCTCGCTGTCGCAGTGCGAAGGCAGCCACGGACTACACAAACCAGCAAGATGGTCTGTGTGCCGATATAGCCTCATATCCAGAAGGAGAGAGGGGACCTGCCGACCCCTGAGCTCAAGTGGAGGAACGCCTCCCGCAGAGGTCCTGGCGGGGAGCAAGGCTGTCCCGCTTCGGGGCAGCGGGAAGGCCAGCGTGGCTGGAACTTAGCAAAGAGGGGAAGAGCAGGAAACGAAGTCCAAGGTGAAGGAGCGGGAGGTCCTGGCCAGGGCCTCAGAGGCAACTCTGCTGATGCCTCTTTGTCAGAAGGAGGAAGGCAAGCCTTGAGGGTTCTGAACAGGAAGGTGACACGACCTAGTGGGAAGGATCCAGAGTCTGTCTGGGGGGCTTACTAGCTCAAGACGCTTATTAAACGTCCGAGGAGAGGTGTCAGAGAGGAAATCGGATAGATGCGTGGAGGCGGGGGAAGGTGTCTGTCTGGACTGGAGCTAAAATGTGAGAGCCTCACCTTAGAGGTGGTATTTAAAACCAAGAGACTCAGCCTCTCAAAAGGGCCAGTAGCACTCCAAAAGGACCAACACTGCCTCTTGAGGGGTGAAAAGAAATCCTAGGTATTCTGGTGGTTTTCTCCAGATCTCACCCCTCCCCAACACAGCCTTACTCTTTAATATTTAATTAACGGAGATGAGATGATTGGGAAGAACGTATGGAAAACCCCTCCCTGAAGGAGGGATCATGAAAACAAGGTTGGGAAACACCACCTGCACCGTTGAAAATCCACATTGTAACTTTTGACTCCCCTGTAACTTCACTACTAACAGCCTATTGTTGATCAGAATCCTTTCCTGTAACTCGAACAGTTGACTGACACACATTTGGCATGCTATACGTGTTATGTATTAGATTCTTACAATTAAGTAAGCTAGGGAGAAGAACATGTTATTTCAAATCATGAGGAAAACGCATTGACAGTATTTACTGTGTTTATCAAAGAAATCCGTGTATGAGCGGGCACACACAGTTCAAACCTGTGTTGTTCAAGGTTCAGCTATATAAGACAACTTCTCGCGAAAACCTCATTTCTGTGATCATCTAAATACATGAATACCCACCAAGAGTTGTGAAAGAAGGGCCATAAGAAATGTCAGTAGAAAAGTTAGAAAATTCTCTGCTGCTTATAACAGAATGAAAATGAATTCCAAGAAAAATAATTTGCAACCAGACTCGAGACACAATGTATTAGTAGCCTGGGGACTCCCTGCCCTTGTCCGTCATCTCTCTTTTTCCAGGAAGCAGTCAGTATTTTAGGAATCATTTTCTCTGGTCCGAAATAATAGAAGGAACACCAGATCTGTACATCACTGTCTCTGAATTACTTTGAAAAATATTTAATACAAAAGACTGACCATCTCAAGATTTAGTGAATGTTACAAATTCGTGATACGGAGTCAAGTGTTCGTGTTTTCACGTTTTTCCTTAAGTACTTGACATACAGGATGCGATATGTTTATTTAAAAAATTTTTTTAATGTTTATTTATTTTTTGAGGTAGAGACAGAATGTGAGCAGGGGAGGGGCAGAGGGAGAGGGAAACACAGAATCCGAAGCAGGCTCCAGGCTCTGAGCTGTCAGCACAGAGCCCGATGCGGGGCCTGAACTCACGAACCGCAGGATCATCACCTGAGCCAAAGTCAGATGCTCACCCAGCTGAGCCACCCAGGTGTCCTGCAATATGTTTATTTGAGTTAATAGATTTATTTTTAAAATCATAAAGAAATCAGTTTGGCATCCTCATTTTTCTGTATTGGTCGGAAATGTAGATTCTCTTCTGAGTACATTGTTGGCTAATAAAATAGCTCAGTATATGAATTTTTATTAAAAGATACTTGATGCAACGTTGCCCATCTCCTCTCCTTTAAGTTGAATAATTTTATCTGTATTTGTTGAGTCAGTGGACAGATAGGAACTTATCTGTAAACTGACAGGCTGTGCCTGCTTGAGTAGGTTTTGCTTCTTTGATCAAAGAAGGCTTAAATTTTAATAATACATCCTTGTTGAGTTCAAGACTTTTTTAAAACTCAAAGGCAGTTTTCTAAATAAATAACTCTGTGATTAACTTAAAAGCTTATGCAACGATATTTTAAAGCTCATTTGCGAGAGTTAAGTAAATTATATTGTTTTGTATACTCAGCCACTAGGTAAGGTATTGCCTGTATTGACTTTGGTTCAGCTGCGCTTTTCAAACAGGCAAGTTTCTGGATATGGGCAGTGACATATTTTAGCATATCTAACTGTAAATATAAAAGGAAAAACACTTTTTTCAGAATAACCTACTTGTTCAATCTAAAGATCTTTGCTAAACTGTGTAGGTAGGTTTACACTATACACTTGACAACATTTGTCAATTCCATGAAAAACTTTTTCCAACTCCCTAAGTTGGAAGTACTTAGTACTAAGGATTAAGTTGCCATTTTAAGTAGGTAAATAGTAAATAGTAAGTCTCACCATGAACAGTTTGCCAATAGATGAAATTACAACCGCCACTATTTGAATTCCCAGCTAGTTTATAGCACTGTGAAGTATTAGGGGAGTTACAGAGGCTTTGTTTATATTTTTATCTGTATTTATGGATATAAGTAACATTATTTAGGAAACAGGCTAAATTATATCCAGTAATATTAATTGTTTTGATTGTCCTTCTGGCCTATTCAGAAACCCTAATTTAACAACATTAACTCATTTATTTTCCTTAGATGATTAAACACACAAGACTCAGCGTTAATAGAAAATTTTCAGGTTAAAAATGACATTCAAGAATTGTTTGCAAGCTCATTTCTCTGTTGCCTGAATGACAGAATTGTGCATCTCTAACAAATGCTAAATTTACATCAATATTATAAAATAGTTTTTAAAATTAAGGTTTTTTTTTTTACATTTTAAATGAAATTGATGGAATATCATAGTAAGTAAAGGCATTGCCTCAAAAGGCTGAAAACTGAGTTTTTATTACTTAATGTGCTTGAAAAATAATACTAGTTTTGAAATAACACTCTGTAACCTTTTGCTTGGGTTCCTGTTTCCCTTAAACTTCTTCGGCTGTGTATACACTCATTCCCACTACAAATGCATGCACAACACCCAGAGGCTAGTGGATCCCCCGGCCCCCAACATTCACATTATCCTGTTCTTTAAAGACAAGAGTTGTGTCTTTATCTCTCTCCAATGCTGAGCACCTTGGCTGGAACATAGAAAGCTTTTGATAAGTGTATTTCTAATTGATTTAGAAGCAGTAATCATTCATGGTTACTTGGGTGTTGTTTGGATTTGGCATCTGATGAGAAAATGGTGTATTGCATTCCTTAATTCCTATTAAAAGCCCACTACCTCATTTCTGTTGGGAGCTATTTTGCAATAGGACAATTCTGAGCTGCTTTTGTGTGTGTCCTCTTGCTCAATAGGTGATTTTTGCCAAGGACAGGCTCTACTCAAAGCGATGACTCAAAATATTAAACCAACCTGAATTTGGGTTCGTGTCACCCATTTCCTCCTCTCTTGCGATTCCCTCTCTCCGTATTGGCAGCAACCTCCTGTAAATGTAACGCTGCTCTGAATCGTTCGTTAGCCCTCATGTATACTGTGCCAGTTCTCTTTTCTTTCAAGGTCAAGAATGTTAACTGCTTAGGATGAGATTTTTTGCCTGTTAAATCTCAAATACGTTACTTCTAAAATTGCAGATTGAAAACTGTCAAATGGGCATATGTATTATTTTTATTACAGATCATTAGGTGCAACCTTGTGTTTTGAAATTCTTAGATATATTTACATACTCACTCGTGTTTAGTGACTACAACTATTGAGTTCATTTTTGTTATTCAGCTTTTTCAAATAACCGCCTTGAGATTCAATTCACATACCATAAAGTTCACCCTCTTAAAGTATGCCTTCACAGAGTTGTGCCACCATCGCTACTCTTTAATTTTAGAATATTTTAATCACCCCCCCTCCCTCCCCAAAAGAAAACTTATAGCCATGAACAGCCACTGTCCCTTTCTCCCTCCTCCCATCCTCTGGCAACCACTAATCGACTTTCTTTGTGAATTTGCCCATTCTAGACATTTATATAAACAGAATCATATGATATATGGCCTTTTACGTCTGGCTTTTATTTACAATAGTGTTTTTGAAGGTTATCTCTGTTTCTCCGTTGTACGGATATACCGTATTTATTCATTCGTCAGTTTTGACGACATTTGGGTTTTTACTACTTTTCGACTATTACCGATGCTGCTGTGCACGTTCATGTACAAGTTTTTATGTGGACGTATGTTTCCTCTCTTTAGGGAATATCTTGTAAACATAGAGAAGACTACAGTTGCTGTGTCCTGTGGTAACTGGGTAACCTGAGGAAGTGCCAAACTGTCTTGCCAAGTGGCTGCACCATTTTGTAATCCCACCAGCAATGTATGAGGGTTCCGGTTTACCCACATCCTCACCGATTCTTATTTCTCTCTTTATTTTTAGTCATTCTAATGTATGTGAAGGTGGCATCTTTGGGGTTTGATTTGCATATCCCTGAGGACCAATGATACTGAGCATCTTCTCATGTACTAATGGCCATTGCTACTTGGTATATCTTCTTTGGAGAAATGTCCATTCGAATTGGTTGCCCATTTTTTGAAATTAAAAACAAATGTTTATTTATTTTGAGAGAGAGAGAGTGCACACAAGTGAGGGAGGGATGGGGCGGCGGGGGGGGGGGGGGGGGGGGGGGGGGGGGGGGGGGGGGGGAGAATCGCAAGCAAGCTCCACACTCAGCGTGGAGCCCAACAGGGGGCTCCGTCTCACCAGATCTCACCACTGGGAGATCATGACCTGAGCCCATATCAAGAGTCAGATGCTTAGCTGACCTAGCCACCCAGGGCCCCTCGTTTGCCCATTTTTTATTGAAGTGTTTGTCTTTTTGTTCTTTAGTTGTAAGAGCTCTTTTTAGATCAGTCTGTTATCAGATATGAAATTTGCAACTATTTTCTCCCATTCTGTGATTGTCTTTTCACTTTCCCAATGATGTCCTTTGATGCACAAAAGTTTTTAATTTGATGAAGTTCAAAATTCAACACTTATATATTTTTTCTTTTAACATTGTGTTTTTGGTGTCCTATCTAAGAAATAATTGCCTAATCCAAGGTCACGTAGATTGATTCCTATGTTACATTTTGAGTTAATTTGTATGTGTGGTATGACGTGGGGGTTTAGTTTCGTTCTTTTGCTTATGTATGTTCAGTTGACTACCATTTGTGGAAAAGGCTAACCTCCTTCCATTGAATGCTTTTATGCCTTTGTCAGAGATTAACTAAATTACAGTGTCACCCTTATTGAGAATCCTTTGACCAAAATGTATGGGTTTTATTCGTGCAATCTCAATTCACTTCCATTGATCTGTATGTTTATCTTTATGCCAGTACATTCTCTTGGTCACTGTAGCTTTGTCACACGTTTTCAAAGTGAGAAGTCTAGGTCCCCAAACTGTTCTTCATTTTGTTTCCAAAATTATTTTGGCTGTTCAGGTTTTTTTTTTTTTTTTTTTTTTTCCTTTCTGTGTGAGTTTTAGAGTCAGCTTGTCAATTTTTGCAAAGAAGTCAGCTGGAATTGTGATGCCATGCTGAATCGATAGACTCACTTGGCAGGTATTGCCATCTTAACGATGTTAAGTTCCAGTCCATGAACATGTGATGTCTTTCCATTTATTTAGGTCTTCCTTAATTTCTTTGCATAATGTTTTGTTTTCAGTGTATGAGTCTTGTACTTCCTAGGTATTTGATACTTTTTGATGTTACTGTAAATGGAATTTTCTTAATTTTAGTATCGTTCATGATTAGTGTATAGAAATGCAGTTGAATTTTACTGTTTAATATAGTGTTTTCGGCAACTGCAACCTTGCTGAACTCATTTATTCTAGTAGGTTTTTGGGGGACAGGGTGTTGGTGGATTCCTTAGAATTTTCTGTATACAAGATCATGCCATCAGTGAATGTAAATAGTTTTACTTCATCCTTTTCGACATGAAGAGATGCCTTTTATTTCTTATTTTGCCTAAGTGCTCTGGCCAGATACTTGATTACAAGATATCCTTCTTTTTCCTGGTTTTAGAGAAAATAATTGAGTCTTTCACAATTAAGTATGATGTTAACTATAGATTTTTTGTAGATGCCTCATATCAGGTTGAGGAAATTCCCTTTTCTTTGTTGAGTTTTTTGTTTTTGTTTTTGTTTTTTTTTTCCATCGTGAAAAGGTGTTGGATTTTGTGAATATTTTTTCTGGATCTATTGAGATTATCATGGTTTTTGTTGTTGTTGTTGTTTTGTCTTTTGTTATGTAGTGTATTCTATTGATTGGTTTTTGTATGCTAAACTAACCTTGCGTACTGGGGATAAATCACACTTCCTCGTGTGTATAATCTTATATACTGCCAGATTTGGTTTGCTAGTTTATTGTGAGGATTTTTGTTTTTTTTTTTTTTTTTTAATTTTTTTTTTTAACGTTTTATTTATTTTTGAGACAGGGAGAGACAGAGCATGAAGGGGGGAGGGGCAGAGAGAGAGGGAGACACAGAATCGGAAACAGGCTCCAGGCTCTGAGCCATCAGCCCAGAGCCCGACGCGGGGCTCGAACTCACGGACCGCGAGATCGTGACCTGGCTGAAGTCGGACGCTTAACCGACTGCGCCACCCAGGCGCCCCTATTGTGAGGATTTTTGTATCCAGATTTGTAGGGATATTGGTCTGTCCATAGTTGGTTTTTTTTTTTCTGATATCTTTGTCCATTTTTTAAAAATCGTGGTAAAACATACATAACATAAAATTTACCATTTTAACCATTTTCAAGCGTAGTTCTGTGGTAGTAAGTACATTCCATTGTTCTACAACCTTCATGCCATCCATCTCCAGCATTTTTTCATCTTCCCAAATTGAAACTGTATACTCATTCAGCGGTAACTTCTTATTGTCCCTTGCGCCCATCCCTTGGCAACCGCCATTCTATTTTCTATCTCTATGAATATGACCACTCTAGTTACCTCATAAACGTGGAAACATAGAATATTTGTCCTTTTGTGACTGGCTTATCTCACTTCGCACTAATGTCTTCAGGGTTCATGCCTGTTGTAGTATGTATCAGAAGTTCCTTCCTTTTAAAGACTGAATAGATTGTGTGTATATACCACATTTGGTTTATCCACTCATTCATCAAGCATCCCTTGTCGGGAGGTATCTTTGTCTGGTTTTAATATCAGGGTAATACTGGTCTCCTAAAATAAGTTGGTAAATGTTCCCTTCCTTTCTTTGTTTCTTTGTTTCTTTCTCTGTTTCTTTGTTTCTTTGTTTCTTTTTTGTTTTTTGTTTTGTTTTTTTTTGAGTGGGGGAAGAGTGTGCAGGATTGATGTTGATTCTCCTTTAAGCATTTGGTACAATTCATCAGTAAGAGCATCTGGCCTTTGGCTTTTCTATGTGAGAAGCTATTGATTACAAACCATTCCATTTCCTTGGTGTAGGTCCTTTCAGATTTTGTTTCTACTTGAGTCAGTTTTTCCGGTTTATGTCCTAGGAATGTGTCCATTGCATCTAGATTATCTAATTTGTTGGCATGTAATCAATCAATAGTATTCCTTGTAGTCATTTTTATTTCCAAAAGGTCAGTGTTGATAATCCCCTCTTTTCTTTCCTGATGTTAGTAATTTGAGTCTTCTTTCTTTCTTTCTTGGTCAGTCTAGCTAAAAATTTCTCCTTTTTGTTGAAAGGAGTTCTCTTTTCAAAGAACTAATTTGGTTTTTTTATTGCCTCCATTGTTTTTCCTATTCTTTCATTTATTTCCACTCTGATCCTTATTATTTCCTTCCTTCTGCTTCCTTGGATTTAGTTTGCTTTTTCTAGTTTCCAAGGTTCATGGTTAGGTTATTGATTTGAAATCTTTCTTCTTAAAACAAAAATTTCCCTCCAATCACTGCATCATAAACTTTGTTATATTTTTACTTTCATTCCACTCAAAGCACTTTCTCATTTCCATTATTTTTTTTTTGATCCATTAGTTATTTAGAATTGTGTTGTTGAATTTTCACATGTTTTTGGATTTCCCAAATTTCCTTGTGTTGATTTTCAATTTCATTCCACTGTGGTCAGAAAACACTTTGTATTATTTTAATCCTTTCAAGTTTATTGAGGCTTGTTTTAGGACCTAACATGCTCTATCCTAAAGAGTTTTATAAATGTCTTTTAGATTTAGTTTGTAGTATTATTTAACTCTCCTGTGTCCTTGTTGATCTTTTATATTGCTCCATCTATTACTGAAAGTGAAGTATTGAAGTCTCCAGCTTTTCTTGTTGAATGTGTATTTCTGTCTTAAATTCTGTCACTTTTTCCTTTCTGTACCTTGAGTCTCTTTTGTTAAATGCATGCATTTTTTGTAATCATTATGTTTTCCTGGTGGATCATCCCTTTATTATAAAAAAATCCCTCGCCTTTAGTAACAAATTTTCACATAACATCTTTTTTTTCTGATATTAGTGTAGCGACTCCAGCTATCTTTTGGTTATTGTTTTCATGGTATGTCTTTTTTCATCCTTTTATTTTATCTTCCTCCTATATTGACCTTTTTTTTTTTTTTATCATTATGAAACGTCTCTTTTTATCTTTGGCAGTATGTTTGTCTTAACATCTAGTCTGATACCTGTATAGCCACTCTTTGCTCCTTTCTGTGTATGTGATATATCTTTTCCCATTCTTTTTTTTTTTTTTTTAAACGTTTTTATTTATTTTTGAGACAGAGAGAGACAGAGCATGAACGGGGGAGGGTCACAGAGAGAGGGAGACACAGAATCTGAAACAGGCTCCAGGCTCTGAGCTGTCAGCACAGAGCCCGACGCGGGGCTCGAACTCACGGACTGTGAGATCATGACCTGAGCCGAAGTCGGACACTCAACCGACCAGGCCACCCAGGCGCCCCTTTTTCCCATTCTTTTATTTCACCCTCTTTGTGTCTTTGAATCTAAAGTGTGGCTTTAGACAGCATATAGTTGGATCATTTTTTAAAATCCATTCTGCAAATCTCTCCCATTTTCATTGGAGTGTTTAGTCCATTTATGTTTACCATATTACTGATAATTCTAATTTAATTGAGAAGACAAAATTTACATCTACCATTTTGCTGTTTGTTTTCTATGGTTTATGCTGTTTTGTTCTTCCATCTTCCATAACTCCTGTTTTTTTGTATTACATAGGTATTTTTGAGTATACCATTTTAATTCCCTTGCTTTTTCTTTCACTATATATATTTTTTTAAGTTATTTTCTTAGTGGTGGCCCTGTGGATTATAATTAACATCTGAATTTGTAGCAATATAGTTCAGATTAGTATCAACTTAATTTCAATCGTGTACAAAACATCGCTCCGTTACTAGTTTTATGATTATTGCTTTGTGCATCAGCCTTTTAAATCAGGTGGGAGAAGAAATACTACATTAATACTGTCTTTATATGAGCGAGATGATGGGGGCTCATGGAGGTGGTGAGAGCAAGGTTAGTTCCACATTTGTGCATTTTTAAGAAAATAGAATCTGTAAAGAAATAGCTTTTACTGGAAAAATCGTTATTAAAATGTCAGTGTGATTAATTTTTAAGTGGTGGAATAAACGGTAGGTTTATTTTTCGCTATTCATGTTTTCGGTGTTTTCTATTAAGAACATGTGTACCTATTTAGCAATTTAAGACAAAAAACATAAAAGTATTTAGAAGCTAAATTATTTATGTTACCAACTGTAATGGAGTTCTTAAGTAGAGTATACTAAGTATAATGTAACTTTTTTTTTTTTAAACCACTACAGGTACACCCCCATCTTTCTAGATTCATTAGATTCTTCCTGTGTAAAGTATGGAATTTTCTTAGATTCTGTATGGCACCAGAATTCTATGCCTTTTATATATTTACCTAACTAAATAGTTTTTAATTTTGAAATAATTCCTGACTTACAGACAAATTGCAAAAAGGACATTACAACCTTACCATAAATCTGGAATTTTTATATAACCTTTATTCGGGTTCTTCAAATGTTAACCTTTTATCACATTCTCTTTATCATTCTCTCTTTGTATGTGTATATTATCACGTGTATATAAATACGTGTGTGTATGTATTGTTACTGCTTTTCCTGAACTGTTTAAGAATAAATTACAGACATGATGCCCCTCCATCCTTAAATACTTCAGTGTGTATTTCCTAAAAATGAAGATACTCTCTTTTTTAACCTTAGTACGTTACCAAAACGAGGAAATTAACACTGATCCAGTACGAAAGTCTTTGAAGCCAAGAAATAAACTAAAACAAACAAAAGCCCGTGCTGCATTCAGTTATTATGGCTGTCCGGTCACCCTCAGTCTTTCATAACTTTGGCGTTTGTGAAGAATACAGGCTAGTTATTTTTTAGAGTGTTCCTCATTTTGGGTTTCCTCATGACTGGATTCGGGTTCCGCATTTTTGGCAGGAATACCCCAGCAGGGATGTTGTCGTGCCTTCACAGTACGTCCCTTTGGTACGCACATGAAGTTCGTCTCATTACTGATGCTGTTAAAGACCTTGCGCCCCTACCCCCCAAAGGAAGCTCTTAGCTTTTCGGTTGGCTGTTTTTGGCGTATGAACAACAGAAATTCATCTTGCGCTGTTCCAGAGGCTGGAAGTCCAAGATCAGAGTGCCCGCATGGCTGGGTTCTGGTGCGGGCCTTCTGCAGGTCACAGGCTGCCGACGTCATTGTGTCGTCTCACATGGCAGAGAGCAGGGAGAGAACGCAGCTCTCTTGTGACTCTTAGGAAGCTCTTGGGGGCTCTTCACTTAGTAACTGCTGGGTGCAGTTGATGATTTCATATATGATGTGATCTATTAACGCCTGTGGAAATTAACAATAGATATTTCATAGTAATGACATAACCTGTCATCCAGTTGAATTGTATTTGTATATGCTTTAGTTGTACTTTGATCCTAGGTTAATAAATTGAGGCAGTTAGCAAGTATGCTATTTTGAAAGTATACAGAATCTTTACTCTTAGAGTATCCTCGGCTTCCTTTAAGTAAAACTATTTTATTTACAGAACTTATTAATTACGTGTCTTTCTGAAGAGAACTGAGTTTTCCGCATGTGTTACGATTGTAAACCTACTTGGTCCACCCCCACCCTTCACCCCCAGTTTCCATTGTTGTCTACTTCATTTTTAGCTTTTCATCACCGTTTTGGTTATTGTCTTATTTTCTTCCCAGCTTAACCGTGAACCTAAAAAAACTAGAGTGTCCCGTTCCTTTAGCCCTCATGTGGGATTGAAAACTGTTTTCTTCTGTGTATTTTTATCACTTCTGCTTTATATTTATGGTCTTTTCCTTAATTGAGGCTAAAGGTAATTTCTTTTAATGGAATGATTATAGAGTGAGTTGTGAAAATATTTAGGTTTTAAAGAAACCAGAGTAGGTATGAGGCAGTTTGGAGGAGGGGCCCAGTTTGCTTTATAACAGATTACTGTGGTAAGAATTGATGGAAAGCCTGGCAGGTCCCCTATTAGTAGTTGAAACTTTGTTTGCACAAAGTCTTTTTCCACCTTATATATATTAAACACGTACTCTGTGTTAGCCACTGGGTTCTGGAGATACAGATACAGAGGTCGTCAAAACCAGCCCGGGTTCCTGTCTTCATGGAGCTTGGTCTAGTGGGGGCAAACATAAAATCATTCACAAATATGGGGCACCTGGGTGGCTCAGTTGGTTAGTTCAACTCTTGGCTTTGGCTCGGGTAGTGATCTCACAGCTCATGGGTTTGAGCCCCACATCGGGCTCTGTGCTGACAGTGTGGAGCCTGCTGGGGATTCTTTGTCTGTCTGCCTCTCTCTCCCTCAAAGTAAATAAACTTAAAACAAAAATCAATCACAAATAAATGTAAAATTAGATCTGTGAGCTGAGCTACGAGGAGAAGCTCAGGATGGCAAGAGTATAAAATAATTAGGGAAATTTGGTATAGTTCGGATGTTCTGGAAAGGCTTTTCTGAAAGAGTTAAGGATGTACAGGAGTTGACATAGGTTAAAGAAGGTGGATGGGTGAATTCAGGAGTAGTGGCACCTCCGTGGAGGTGGGCGGAAGTAGATGGATTGGAGAGAAATTTAGGAGGTCTTATCACCAGGTCTTGGAGTGGGGATGGGAGCACAGGGTTTTAAGAACGAGTCCCTGATTTCTGGCTGTGGTGCCTTTCACTGGGATGGAGAACACCGAGAGGAGAGAAGAGAGCCTAGCGCTGAGGTTTGAGAAGCTCCAGTATTTGATGGCCAGGAAGAGGGGGCGAAGAGACAGGGCAGAACAGCCAGACCCCCGGGGAGGTGAGGGGTGAGCTAGTCTTGCAGGAAGAGGGAGCGGACAGAGGGGCAGACGCTGCGGGGAAGGAGGAGAAGGAGCGTCCGGTAATGGCCTGAGCAACAGTGGCTGTGGGAGAGTGAGGGCTCTGGAAAAGCCATACTGGTGCGGGGTCAGGCGTCACTCGGTGTGAGGAGATGGGGACAGCAATACAGAGGACCCTTTGGAGAAGCCCGTCCCCTCTGGCAGCGGGAGAGCAAGGATGGCTGCAGGTGAAGGTAGCTTGCTGTTCTGTAACGAGACACTGAGAGAGCTCATTTTTGAAGAAAGGTGAAATGACTTCTGCGAGAGCGGGATGTCACCGTGAGGGGAGTGGACAGTAGCCCAGCTGGTCCGGCAGATGTGACCGTGAGGGAGCCGTGGGGGATCCACACTCCGCACGGGGCGTTACCGCTGGGCATGCATCTCCGCTGTGCTCAACGTACACGCGTTGTCACGCAGTCACTGATGCGTCTGCTTGTGTTTTTGCCGTCATCCCTGTTTGTCAGAAGAATGATGAAAACGGAAACTGCTCGGGGGAAGGGATCGAGTTCCCCACCACGAATCTGTACGAGCTGGAAAGCCGCGTTTTGACCGATCACTGGTCCATCCCCTACAAGCGGGAAGAATCACTGGGCAAATGCCTGTTGGCGTCCACCTACCTGGCCAGACTCGGTAAGCTCTCCCCCCGCAGGCCCCAGGAGGGGGGGGTGGGCGGGTGGATCGATACCAGGCCTGGCCTTAATCCTCCCTCTTGTCCCTGCGCGTCTGGGTGACATTCGATCATTTACTCTCCTGGTCTCCGTCTAGCCCCCGTGGACTAAAAGCTTTGAATTGAACCACCTGTTGTCTCCTAGCTCCAATAGAGTATGAGAGTCTTCAAAATATAATTGAGAAGCTTTGTGGAAATTGAAAGGAACGTTGTCCACAAAAGCTTGGAGCATTTTAAGGTTCAGTTCAGTGGCTTTTTGTCCTTTAAGAGAAAAAGTACTACTTATTTAGCAAACATTTTGCGCATATTAAATGTTTGGCACTGTCTTCAGTACTTTACAAATATTAAACTAATAGAGTAATAAGCTATCTCTGGGTTGGAAAATGGGTATCAGTGTAAGGACGCTTCTAGACTCTGTACTGAAGAAAAATAGTTTTCGTATTCAGTTCAGTTATAGGATGAATTGGTCCACTGTTTTGTGATTTTCTTTTCCTCATTAAAAGTATACGTGGTTTAATTTACCATCATGATTAAATATGAGGCACATCAAAAGGAAATATTTTGACTGGGATCAGGTTTAATCCTCGTGGCCTCTCGTGGTACGTTCTGACTGGCTTCTCAGCAGCAGCATTTATAGCGCGCCTGTTAGGATGTGGGTGCTGTGCTACGTGGTGGGTCTGAAAAAAAGAAAATGTGTCCAGCGGTATTCCCAGCGATAAGCAAAATACATTATTAAGTGTTGTGTGTGTGTGTTTTTTTTAATGTATTTCAGAGGATAATTTGCAGTGGAGTCATTCATTCACTTAGCTAGTATTCACTTACAGTGTGCCAGGCACAGTTCTGTGCGTTTGATAACACAGAGTTCATCAGTTTGTTTTAGGGAAGAAGAGTGATTTGGGTATCTGTTGAGAATACTTTTGTTTTTATAGAGCTGTTTAAGATAACACTAATGGCTAGTAAGAAGCTGCTGTTGGTGTTTTATTAGCTGTTTAATCAGATCATTTGAAGTTACTCTGAAAATGGAAAACTAAGTTCAACCGTTTCACTTCTAATTAGTAACTTATTATACTATTAACCAATGCATAGGAATTGGTTCATATTAACATATTGTGCTATTAACAAATACATTAATACTGTGATTGTTTCTCGGTCTGTTCCTTCAGCAGGAAAAATGTATATATATATATATGTATATATATTCTGCTTTTAATAATCCCTTAAGAAGGTTTCTATAAATAACTAGTCCCATGGGCATGAATTTGGAATGATACATATGATTTCTGCAAACTGCCTAAAATCTTAGTAAGGCATATTGTTTCATTTATTTTGCTAAGGTCTTTCCGAGTCTGATGAGAATTGTAAAAGATTTATGGATAGGTGTATGCCTGAAGCATTTAAAAAGGTAAGAAAAATGCGCGAGTCTGGGTTTTTTTTTTGGAGGGGGGCGAACAGGCTTTTTGTTATAGTTTCTTGTGGGAGGCCAGTTTACGGGTCTTGTTCACGTGAAGAATCCCCCAGTATGCCCAGAGTCACTCTGAATTTGGGGCTTACGAAGGATTCACTTTTACATTTAACTGTTCGTCCTGTCACATTTACTTCCATCTCTTTCATTGCCGAAGAATAGGTGAAGGCTCACTGATACTTGGAAATTGCGCATCTTCCTAAGCTCAGGCCTGTGGCATTGGGAAAGATAATCCTTACCCAAATACGAGCCATTTAATCTGATTGTTGTACTGAGGCAGAAGCAGGCGTTTTAAACCGTGCAAAGTTTGACCGGATTGAGTATGTTTCATGGCAAGTGGCACGCGTATGGCAGCATTTCTGTCAGAGCTAGAGCAGTGTGCTTCCTCCCATTCCGGTCACATCGCTTAGAAAGCAATTTTTCTTAACAGGGAGAATAGCAGATCACAGGACTTGTGTTTCTGAAAGTAGTCTAACTCAGCATGACTCCCTTTGCGGGACGTGAGTCCTGAATCCCCAAAAGAGCAGAGACAATGTCATAGACACTGTAGTTTTCGCCAGTGCACAGCCCGCGCCTGCCTCTTCTGGGAAAGAGCTCAGTAAATCTTTGTTGAATGAATAAATGAGTCTCCTGCTGTCTTGTCCTTCTGGGTTTTGACATCCATTTTTGTCCCGTATGCAAGGAAGTCACTAGAACTACAGATGGGTGAAGATTGTATTTATCTTAAAACCCCGTAAAATAAACTGTTCATTTGTAAACTGTCACTCCCATCTACATCTTGGTAGCATCTCCCTCGCTTGAAGGCTTAAAAAATACCAAAATTAATTTTAGGAACAAAAACAGCTGCATCTTTGAAAAAAGTGCAGAATCTTTTAAAATTGTCATTTGGGCGGGGATTATATGGAATCAAGGCTTATGTTCATTTTGGATGAATTCATCTACCAATTTATCGTTTAAGATTATTTTAAACTTTTATGAATTCTGTTAAGAATTACAGTAATTTTTTTTAATAGCAGAATTTTTACAGTGTGACAATACTGTATGTAGCACATTGCACTGTATGTATAAATTTATAGACAAAGAAAATACAGGCTTATTCAAAGTCACGGAAAAGGATTTATCAGTGTAAGGAGAGGACCTTTAGGTTGATGATCTCCAGATCCAGAGAGCCCTGTGTCAACGCGGGTCATTGGCAAGTTGCGTCTTTGGAGTATATTACTCTGTGTGCAGAGACAGTCCAGAGAACAGTTTTATATTATGTGCTCAGCTGTTTGTAATAGCATAATAAGTGGTCCAGCGGTTGGTTGCTAGGTTGTTTTTTCCCAGAAAACTACGAGCACAAAGGTACCCTACGTTCTGTTGTTCAATGTTTATAGAAAAATGTATGTGTTAAGTTCCCTTTACAGTTAAGAGCTATTAAAAAGGTTCTTGTCCCCATCAAAAAAGCATACTTTAAAAAAAATTTTTTTAATGTTTATTTATTCTTGGGGGGTGGGGGAGAGAGAGAGAGAGAGACAGACAGACAGACAGACAGACTGAGCGTGAGCAGGGGAGGGGCAAAGAGTGGGAGACACAGAATCCGAAGCAGGCTCCAGGCTCTGAGCTGTCAGCACAGAGCCCGACGCGGGGCTCTATCTTACAAACCGTGAGATCATGACCTGAGCTGAAGTCAGACACCCAACCGACTGAGCCACCCAGGCACCCCCCCCCCTTTTTTTTTTTTTAAATCAGAAGAGCTAAGGACTCTGTGTGCCTTTGATTTGGCTACGAGAAAACTCAGTGGTATTTTATATAATTGCCATTGCTTTCCTTAGCTGTGTTTCCGGGTATGATGACTATTTCTCTACCCTCTTCCCTTGGCTTTTCTTACAAGCCACCTCAAATGTTTTAGTAGAAGGAAGGTATGAGTAATAAGCAATTGTATGAATGAGGCGCACAAAAGGGACTCTGTTGTCGTGTCTGCCTTCTTCACCTGTTACCTTCAGGCCAGCCTGGATTCTTTACCATGTGTTCAAGCAGGGAAGGAAATCTAGGTCTGGCCATAGCGCATAGTTACGTTTAAACCTTGAGCACAGCTTCCCCACAAAGGGCTGCCTGTCTTTGCCCTCTTCTGCAAGGTAGGTTGAATTCCCTTTTCAGATTAAAAACTGAACAGTGAGATGGCAACAGAAGGAGTGGTGCTGAATTTTATTTTATAGTCCTATGAAGCTTCTTGAGTGCTAATCTCTGCTTCATCTTGCTTTATAATTTAGGTATAGGAGGAATATACAGGCAGGCAAAAAATTCTTGCAAAAAAAGTAGTAACTCATTGGTTTATATAAAGTCGGTGTTATGATTATTGCTCATTGGAGCAAATCGTGCAATTAATTGGTATTTAGAAAATCTGGAACTGAGGTTTTTCTCTGCAGCTAGAGAAGTTTGGGCTCTTTCAGGCTGCTCTTGTTAAGGGATTCTCAGTGTGACGAAGATGGAATTTTTATTGCATAGTATTTTCCCTCTAAAGGGAAATCTTAGGAAAACATGAAACCAGCATACCAATTTGCCATTATTTTAATAAGTGAAACCCTTTGATTTCTCATTCCCCATTCTGGCAAGTTATTCCTGCATTAGATTTCCCCAAGGACTAGAAGCCTGAGGCGTGGAGAAATCCACTGATGGTTATTTGAGTTTCATCTGTGCACCTTTTCCCGCCTTGTTAATGAATCTGAGATGCTGTCTGAGTGTAACATGCACGATTGTTGTGTATTTTATGTTTTGTATTTAAGAGAAGCAGTAGCAAAGTAAATAGCGTTACAGTGCCTATCACTTAGAGCTATTTTAGATTGGCTTAAACAATTTTAAAAACTGAATATTACTTTTATACATATCAGAAAGGAAAACGTAAGCAAAATCTGTAAAATATTTCTAAAATTGTTTCCACATTCATAGTCCTGTTGCCATCTGGTCAACAGGTGGGAAGATGCAGTTCTGACATGTAAAAAATCTGACAAGAATGTGTGTGTTCAAATCATGAAATATAGCATCCATTTCTTAGATTCCAAGAATATCAGTTAGTATTGGCGGCCACGATATATTTAATAACAGTACTGCACTATGTATAAGATACTTTTTCACGTTTGTTTTATCTTTTGATATTGAGCACATCTGTGTGAAGTGGGTAAGAATTTGCCTCTTTGCATGAAAGAAACCGAGCCTCGGGAACTCAGGTAAATTTGTCCAAGATCAGACAGCTGGAAAACAGTGGTAGCCCCAGGATTTGGTCTCATGTTCTCACTTGCTCTACACCACTTGACCTCCCCCCAGTAATGATGAAAAGTAGAGAAACAAATGCAAATTTTCTTTTAAACAAACTGCTTCAATGTAAGGGAATTAACATGCAAAAACAAAACTCAGTGTTGACTCTGAAATAAAGGAACGAGCAGACGGGCTACAGGCTTTCCTTAAAGCAAGACATCTGCATAAGAGTAATATTATGGTAATAATCTCTTGATTATTCAAGATTGAACTGATAAACAATAGACTTTTTCTTTTCAAGTTAGACCCTATAAAGTGCCCTTTGTTTTTGTAGCTCCTGACATCAAGTGCTGTTCACAAGTGGGGTACTGAAATTCATGAAGGAATCTACAACATGTTGATGCTATTAATAGAACTGGTTGCAGAGAGAATTAAACAAGATCCGATTCCCACAGGTCTCCTGGGTGTGCTTACGATGGTACAGTATCTCTAAAATGAAGCACTTTGTGTTTTGCTTTTATTTAAAATACCTTCTGTCTGTCCTCTGACTTGTAATTAATGATGAGTGATAACTAATATAGTTAAAGATCTTAATTTAGCTGTTGGGGACCTTGCTTTTTATTTTAAACACAGAGCAGCCATTCATTCTGTGTTTTCAGTTTTAACGAAATACCTTTCTAATTTTAATAGCTTTTTCAGCTCTTAGAATGATTAAATAGCTTTCCCTCATGTCTTCCTGATTATTCACATAAATGCTTTCACATGGGGTGTTCTTGCGGTTTGGTTTCTGGCCTTTTTCCCTGACTGGTCACAGTAGCTGTGTGAAGAAGGGGACTTTACTGCCCTGCGGCCCACCTGTCCCTGTGGCAGCTCCAGGGCCCCTGGTGCACCGGCCTCACCTGGCCCGAATCCTGGTCTCCCTCCCAGCGAGCCCTGAACCGGATAGGAGAGCCCTGCTTCAGGCATTCACTCCTCTGCACCGGCTAAGGAGTATGTGCTGTGGGGATATTTGAAAGATTCCGCTAATGGAGGAGTCCAAGGCTGTATTTTTCTTCTTTTCTCCTGCTAATATTGTTGCTATAGAAATAGGTAATAATAATGCTTCTCTGTTCTCTTTGAATCTAGGCTTTCAATCCCGATAATGAGTACCATTTTAAAAACAGAATGAAAACATCTCAAAGGAATTGGACAGAAGTGTTTGGGGAGGGAAATATGTTTGCTGTTTCACCTGTGTCTACTTTCCAAAAGGTAAATATAGTCTCGTTTTGTCATTTTATAGAGAAATATATTGAAAAAGTTTTTCTGTGCTATAAAAATTTACGTGGAAAGATTAAAACAGTCTGTGAAAAATGACAGTTATTCCATATGGCTCATAAAATCGCTTAACTTTTTTTCAGATATTGCATATTTTCCATAGCTGTTAACTAACATCATAAAGAATTTTATAGATTCGAAATGATGTTTAGTGAAATGTGGAATGACCACATGACATCAATGCCCTATTTATTGAATTGTCAGAACCCCAGTTTAATGGGTGTCCCAGTTTCTTATAGATGTTTGAGAGGCTAGAGCATTTGAAATCGTTATAGATGTTTGAGAATCCAGAGCATTTGAAATCGTTTGAAATGACTAATTAAGCCTAGAAAAAATAATCCAGAAGTTAGTTTCATGCATCATTTTCTTTTAAGCTCCATAAGCATTAAAGCTTTTGTTTTCTTTCAAGCCAAGAACCAATATCTTCATTTTATATTTAAAGGTCTACAATGTGCCGGTGACATTATACCCACAAAGAGTACATAATTTAAACAATCTGTTGACTGAACTCTGGCTTTCGAGAAACAGTGGAAAGCAGTAAATTTAGTAGATAGAAAACTTGTCCGTTGCTTTAGTGGAAGCAGAGGTTTAGCTCAGCCGTCTTATAAAGAGTGCTAAGGCGTGGTTCCTAGCTTACAGCATAGTGGAGGAGATGGGAAAACAACATATTACAGGACCATAGGCAGTAGGCAGTAGGTGCACTTGTAATAATATGGCCTGCACGAGGGAGTGGTCCCGTCTCGTAGAGCCAGGCAGTCCCCAGAGGGGAGGAGGAGGTGACAGCCGAGCACAGAGGGCAGTGAGGAGACACTGCAGCATTTGACCCCCACAAAAACTGTGAGTTAGGTACTACTTTTAACCCCGTTTCATGGATGAGAAACTGAGGCACATAGAGGTTGAGTCCTTGTCCAAGTCTGTAAACCTAGTAGTCATGGGAAGAACCCATGTAATCTAGCCTTCTAGTCTGCATTCTTTAGCTACGTGCAGTCTTACTTCCCGAAGTATGAAAATCTGATCCTCAGCTTTGTTGTGAAGATTAAAGGGCAAGTGTATACAAAACACTAAGCATGGGACTCCCCTGTAGCAAGTGCCCAGCAGAAGGTCATTCTCTTCCCCTCAGCTTAACATGCGTGACATCTGGGGCCCAGAAAGGTCCAGTCTGTTCATATCCTCCCGTTATTGCAAAGGAGTTTCTCCTGCAGAGGCCCTTGCTCATCCCCTTTCCTCTTGCCTTCTGAGGCATTTTCCTCCTCAGGTTTTCTATCCTTTGTTTGGCATCCTCAGTCTTTTCCTCTCTGTTGGATCACTCCCGTTGTATACAATGTGCTCTAGTATTTTCCATCTTTTTTTTTTTTTAAGTTGAGAAATGCAGACTGTGCGTGTGTGTGTGTGTGTGTGTGTGTGAGGGAGAGAGAGAGCGAGAGAGCGTGCGTGCATGCAGGGGAAGGGGAGGGGCAGAGAGAGAGAGAAAGAGAGAATCCCAAGCAGGCTCCACGCTCAGCACAGAGCCTGACGCAGGGCTCGATCTCAGGACCCTGGGATCATGATCTGAGCCAAAATCAATAGTTGGATGCTTAACCAACTGAGCCACCCTGGTGCGCCATAGTATTTCCTGTCTTTAACAATTCTGCCTTTGATCCCACATCCCTGTCTAGCTTCAGCACGGTTCTCCGTCTCCTCCAAACCCTTACCAGAGAAGATTCCACGTTCTCCTTTCCCACTTATTTTACTGGTTATCCAAAACTTTAACTTAATGAAACAAAACCAAAATTTCATTAATATCTTTGTGTTCCTCTGAGCAGTACCTAGACCTTGGAATGTTTCGTGTGCTCGCTTCCCACCTGATTGACTTAGTCTCCGAGAGTCCCTCTGGCCTGCGGCATCTTAGTCCTTTCCCGCCTTGCTTTATGCTCAACTAGGTGTCAGCATTGTTATTTGATACGGTGTTTTGACTTGGCCACGTTTAGGCGTTCTCTCTTTGTGTACTATTCCTTCTCTATCTCTTCCACTGGGATGATTTTTCTTCTGCCTGCCTACTAATATGTCCTTTAGTAAGTGTCCATTGGTGATTACGTCTTTGTTTTTGATGGCCTGAACTTAACGTTAATCCCCCACGCCTTAAAGAATGTTTTCCCTGGGTTTTAAATTCTAGATTGACTGTTACACTTTCAGAATATCAGAGATACCCTGTCAGTGTCTCCTGGCTTTGATTATTGCTGTTGACAAGTTGCTGTTTGATCTGACTGTTGTTCCACTGTAAGAAATCCACCTCTCCCCCCATGGCTGCTTTTGGAGATCTCCTGTTTCGCTTTGATGTTTGGCAGTTTGACTCTCCTGTGACTGACTGTGGTATTCATATTATTTTGCATCAGAAACATTGGGCGTCTGCATCTAAGGATTAATATCTTGTATCAGTTTTGGAAAATTCTCAGCCACTATCTTCTTAAATAATGCCTCTCCTCCATTAATCAGTCTCTCCTTCAGAGCTTCAATTGGATACATGTTAAGCCGTCCCTCCTGTCCTCCATGTCCCTTAACCTCTGCTGTTTCCCATCTTTCTGTGTCCTTGTGCTCTGACAGGGTGTGATCATTTTTTTCAGCTCTGCTCTAGTTCACTAATTTTGTTTCTGCTTGTGTCAGTTACGCTGTTTAACCTGTTCATTAAAAGTCTTCAATTTCGTTACTTTTCTTCATTTATGTAAATTCTATTTGGTTCTCATTTGTTTTGTCATTTTTTACCATCTCATGTTCTAAACACGTATTTGCGTTCTCCTGTGTGTTTGTCCTGTGTCTGATATCTACAAGTCTGATTCAGCTGGCTCTGGCTAACTTTAACTTGTTTTGTATCTGTGTGTATATACACAGAAAAAAAAAAATTACACTTGTTTGTGTTTGTTTTTCTGTGAAGTCCTGTTTCTTGGAATTTAATCTGGGAGGATGGTTTGAGGCCTGGAGTGAGGGAAAGTTCCTTCCTCCAAGGAGGATTTACTTACTTCTTCCAGGTGCCTGGAACCACTACAGTCTGGGGCCACTCTAGAATAAATTCTCAGCTTACGGTGTTTCAGACCGTGAAATCAGCGTGAATTTGAGAAGTGAAGCCGTGTGAGGGCAGTTCAGTGGCCACAGATTCTTAGAGAATTTTTTTTCTCCCCTGCATCCAGTACCAGAGTGCTCGTAGGCAGGCTTCCCTGTTGCTCTCCCTTTCTCCAGGTAAGTTCTTTCAGCTCACCTTACCCTGAGGCTGTAGCCCTTTGAGCTCCAGTTTTATGTGACTACCTCCTCTTAGTCTCCCAGCCCCCACCTTGGCTTTGGGTCCTGTTTCTCAGGCACCGTAGGGCTGTGAAAATGGAGGCAGGAGGTCACCAGGGTTCCACAGATGCCTACATGGTGAAGGCTAGCCTCAGAGTCTGCTTACCTCACACGATTTCTGCTTTCTCTTTGTGTTCAGCCTCTGAGCACTTTGTGCCAACTCAGCTATGTGTGTTTAAAGATTTTTTTTTAAATGTTTTCATCCGTCAGAGAGGTGTTTAGGGCAACTAGACAAAAGTCTCCATTAACTCTTCAGAGTGTGCCAGTCTGCCTTCTTTTTCTGCCGGTCCACTGAAACCACCCTCGGTAAGGCACCAGCACCTTCTAAGTTTCCAGAACCCAAGGAAACGTCTCTTAACACCACCCACAGCAGTGGTCACCATCAGTTTGTCCCTCTCCTAAATCGGTTCGTCTGGCAGTCTCTTGCTACCTGCTAAGTCACTTTGCCTTTCTTGATTCCTTGCTTTCTGTCCAGCTTTAATCCAGAGCTGCCCTCTCTTTGTTCACTATTCTTTCCCCCAAGAACTATCTTTCCTTCTCATGGAAGCAAATGCAGTCTTTGTGCTGATGGCCCTTCGGTTTGTATCTCTGTGGCCCAAACCTCTCCTCTGAGCACACCATACTTGACGAGCCAACCATTCCTTTTGGTCGCCACACAGATGTCTCCAACTTAGTGTGCTTGAAATGGAACTTCCTTTTGTCTCGCCAGCCTTCCTTCTTCTCCCTCTCTGTAAACCACATCACCATCTACCTAGGTGCTCAAGCCAAAAGCATAGGAGTCGGCCACGATTTATCCCTTTTCTTACGACCCATAAGCAACCATAAACCTGTCCTTTGAATTCATCTCGAAGGTGTCTTCAGTTGCCTTCTCTCTGCCTCCACTGCTGCCATCCTACCCCCCCCCCCCCCGACACCATCCCGTCTAATCTAGTTACCGCATTAGTCCTCCAGCTACTATCTCTCCCTCCACTCTCATTTATCTGGCCCATTCCATCCTCCACACAACTGCAAGACTGGTCGTCGTAAAGCATGAAATGCATCGCTTCTGGCTTGAGCACTTTTGTTGCTTTTTCCTTCCAGTCGCAGCCTGCAAGTTTCTGCATGGTCTGCACTCTGCCCGTCTCCACAGCTCTACCCGTGCCGCTCCTCGCGACTTGCTGTGTCCCCGCGGGGTGGTGGGGGAGGTCCCCTCAGTTACTCTTGACTGCCTTCCCCAAACAGGACCTTTGCCATTTCGGCCTCTCTGTCTGGACTATTTGAGTGGCTAAATCGGTCTCATCCTGTAGGATCCAGCTTGAAGACCACCTCTTCAGAGAGGGTTTTCATGACCACCACTCTGAGCAAAGGAGGCTCCTTCTGTCTCTCATTTGAAGACCTTTTTGTGGTTTTTCCTTTTGTGGGGCTTAGCACAGTGTGAATCCTGTTAGGTATGTGTTGGTTTGCTTGTTTCTGTTGAAGCTGCTTCAATATGAGCTCCGTGAAAGCAGGTACCACATCTCTTCATAGTCACTGTTCCCCAAATATTATTCAGCCCCCAGAGCAGTGAATGCTTAGAAAAAGAAAGGAAGGAAGAAAAGAGGAGAAAAGAAAGCACTTGCTCCAGGGCACCAATTAGTGGGACAGCAGGGGCTAAAATTTAACCTTTTTATTCCTGATTTGCTCCTCTTTAGTAATAATTCTTGATTTCTAAAAGGTAATTTTCCTAGAGAATTTGACTCAAGTTACCCTGTACCTTGGAGAGCTTAAACAGCTGACGTCAGCTACCCAGAAATGCAAGAAATGCTCCATACTGTAGCAGTGGCATCCAAGTACAGACGTGCAGGCTCCTAAAATTATATACAAATGTCAGAGACTCACATTAAGAAACATGTAGAAAAGCCTTTTGAAATATTTTTCAAATCTTAGTATTTTCTTCTCCCAACTCTTTGCTTAGGTTAAAAAGAAATCTATGGTAGGGGCGCCTGGGAGGCTCAGTCGGTTGAGCGTCCGACTTCAGCTCAGGTCATGATCTCGCAGTCTGTGGGTTCGAGCCCCACATCAGGCTCTGTGCTGACAGCTCAGAGCCTGGAGTCTGCTTTGGATTCTGTGTCTCCCTCTCTCTCTGCCCTCCCCTGCTCATGCTCTGTCACTCTCTGTCTCAAAAATTTAAAAAAAAAAACAAAACATCTGTGGGCCCATGGGGAAGTTCTCATATTGCCAGCTCAATTTCTATTTTCTTTTCTCATAGGAGCCTCACGGATGGGTTGTGGATTTGGTAAATAAGGTATATAACTTTTATTAATATAGTCGTATTTTCCTTCTTTTAATGAAATTGCTTAGAGTTTGGTATTTTAGGTAAATGACAGCTAGAAAGAACAATAAGAATGTTTTTCAGTTCCTCCTCTTCTTTCTCATATGCTGTTTATACAGATGAGCACCAGCGTCAGGATTTAGCGCATCTCCTGCAGTGTATCGCAGGAGCAATAGAATTCTCTTTGTGATGGCTTTCTCTAGATCACTATTACAGAGCACGTTGGCAGAGTAGAATGGTAGCCTTTGTGTCTTGTTTAAATTATTAACGTACAGCATTTTAAAATTAATTTGTGCCCTTTCTCTTCTCAGTTTGGAGAATTAGGTGGATTTGCAGCAATCCAAGCCAAGCTTCATTCGGAAGATATAGAACTTGGGGTAAGTTAAACCAGTCTGTGTGCCCACAGCAGAGGTTCGCTTTATTCGGGCTGGTATGTTACCCAGGGGACGTGGTCTGGACACAGTCAGTGAAACGTTACAGTGTTAAGTTATCTCTGCAGGAGCGGTTTCAGTGGCTCTGATAAAGGAATGTTTGCTCCTAATCGTAACCAAATTTCAGTGTAGGGTATTTGCTTCCCCCCCCCCCCCATTTCCCTTTGCTTTTGGTGCCTCCTAATTTGTGATGGTTGTGTGAAATCATCTTGCTTTTTAAGGACAGTTGCTGTACGTGGCAAAGATATGTGTACATACAGTGTTATGACTCCGTTACATCAGAAAGTCTTCCCTGGTGCCAGGCACAATAAAATATTTCATTTTAAGGTTGGTAGGAAGTTTTTTGGTATTGTAGGACTCCTAGATAACAAAGGGCTGTCACAGGACCTTAGAATCCTCCCTCAGAATCAGTACATCCTCTTTTTATATGGGACTTCATTTTCTCAAAGACATTTAACCTTACGGTAAGGGGAATAACTTAATCTTTTATTTTTCACAGAGGGCTGACTTGTTTGTAACTAGGAGCATTTTATTCTGTCTTCTGGTTGACTGTTCACTTAACTGCTCGTTATGTACTTGGCCACATGTAGGACACTGTGCTAGCTACCGTGATGTACTGAGAACAGAAGGTGATGGGGTAGAGTCATCCGTTGCCCCTGAGTGACGTAGGATTGTGCTTAGAGCAGCGCTTGCTCCTGCGGAACCGCGACTAATCAGCTAACTTGCTTGGTCCGTCTTTGGGCGAGGGAAGTAACATCCAGGAGAGAGTCTGATGGTACGCTTGGTAATGAACTGACCCTTTCTTGCCACCCACTGTTTATCCTGAAAGATTAAGTGTCTGCCAAGCCTTCTGCTGACACTGACCAGGGAGTGTCTTCTCCCTTCCCTGAATGTTAACTAGGCTGTTTGGCCGTCATTTTGATCCCCATTGAGTGGACCAAGCATGTTAGAAGTGACTACTGATCTGGAAAATAATGGGTAATGATTTAAGAAGCAAAACCGTTTATGGGGCGCATCCGACTTCGGGTCAGGTCATGATCTCACAGTCCGTGAGCTGGAGTCCCGTGTCGGGCTCTGTGCTGACAGCTCAGAACCTGGAGCCTGCTTCAGATTCTGTGTCCCCCTCTCTCTCCGCCCCACCCCTGCTTGTGCTCTCTGTCTTTCAGAAATGAATAAACATAAAATTTTTTTTTTAAAAAAAGCAAAACCATTTAAAACCAAAAACCTTTTCAGAT
Source organism: Prionailurus bengalensis (assembly GCF_016509475.1). Taxonomy (NCBI): domain Eukaryota; kingdom Metazoa; phylum Chordata; class Mammalia; order Carnivora; family Felidae; genus Prionailurus; species Prionailurus bengalensis. The sequence goes on along the minus strand of NC_057345.1, from coordinate 44,748,429 downwards.
ACAGGGTTTTATCCAATTTACTTATTTCTCAAAAACTGGCTGTATAGGTCATTGGTCATATTAGAGATTAGCTTCCAGGTGCCTGAGTGGCTCAGTCAATCATCCGACTCTTGATTTTGGCTGAGGTCACATTCTCACCGTTTGTGGGTTCGAGCCATGTGTCAGGCTACATGCTAACAGTGCAGAGCCTGCATGAGATTTTCTCTCTCTGCCTCTCCTCACCGTGTGCATGCATGCTGTCTCTCTCTTTTTTTCTCTCTCTCTCAAAATAAATAAACTTTTTAAAAAAAGAAATTGCTTCATATTTTTAAAATGTTAAAATACTAATTTCTGGCAGAGTTAATGTATTTAAAAAAAAATACAGAGCAGTCCGAGTTTCTACCCTACTTGGAAGAAAATTGGCTTAAAGGTAGATACATAGGAATCTGGACTTACCCTCATTATTATTAAATATCTTGAGGTTAAAGATTCCTCCAAGATTTTTCCCTTAGGTCAGACCATTTTTCAAACAACCGTGTTGTTTGCTGCAGTTGGTAGAGAATTATATTGCTTAGTTGTATTTGAGATGATGATGAAATTCAGACATAGGAGAAAGAGATTCCAAAGATTAAGACTCTGATTTTATCAAACAAGGATTAAAATTTCACAATAAATGCCTGCTTCCTGAGCAGTTAAGGTGACTGTGTCCTAGAATAAATATAGGCCACTGAGTACAAGTAAATGCATGCATTTTACATTTACATTTATATTTATATATTTTTGAGTTTGAAAAATACTGTGAAAAAGCAACATTCACAATTGATCAGTTAAAAATACCTGTACAGGGACCCCCGAGTGGCTCAGTTGGTTGTGCATCCGACTTTACCTCAGGTCATGATCTCACGGTTCATGAGTTCAAGCCCCACATCAGGCTCTGCTCACAGCTCGGAGCCGGGAGCCTGCTTCAGATTCTTTGTCTCCCTCTCTCTCTGCCGCTTCCCCCGCTTGCTCTCACTTTTTCTCTCTCAAAAATAAATAAGCGTTAAAAAAATTTTTTTTAATTACCTGTACAAAGTAAGGAATGGAAGGTGCCTGTCCTCCATTCCCCCAAGCCCCCACACCTCTACCTTCTTCCTAGGTAGTAGCTACCCATTTGACTCATAGCATTTCTGACTTTTGCCTAAATTTATGTGGAATATACCTGTGCACGTTCTTTCCTGCTTTCTCTGTCTTTAAGGCTGAATTGTAATCAAGCTATGTGTAGTAGCATATTTTCATTTAACGTTATATCACGGACATCTTTCCAGATCCGTGCTGTCCTTGATTTTAATGGCTGTAATGTGTTCCTGCAACTGTTGTGCCATGATGCTGTCATTTATTCATGGGCACCATGTAAATATGTAAATTTGTCTTTGTGTGCATATGGTACCATTTCTGAAGGACAAATTCCTAGAAAATGTGATTTTTAATATAATTCATAGTAATAAATCTCTTTCCAAAAAAGAGATTTATTTGGACCAGTCTGTACTCCCATAAACTCGTTTCCTATTTCTCTCGCTAGTACCGAATATTTTCCATCTTTAATTTTTTCATTATAATGGACAAAAATAGTATTTTGTTATTTAATTTGCAGTTCTCTCATTTCCTGTGAATTTGAGCATCTCATCATGGGATTATTGGCTGTTTACATTTCTTCTATAAATTGACATCGTTATTTAGGTTTCTTTGGGTTTTTCTTGTTAACTTTCCGGAATTCTTTTTATGTTCAGCGTATCAATGCCATGCCCATTTTATGTATCTGTAAATTTTTTCTCCCAGTCGTTTGCTTCTCTTTATTTTTATCGATAGTGTCTTTTGCTTACAGAAGCGTCCACATTTTATAAAAGTTCCCCATTTTTTCTTTAATGGCTTTAAGAGTTTTCTAACTTACTTAGGGAATATTCTCCCATCTCAAAGTTATAAAAATACCTGTTTTATTTTATACTTTTACAGTTTTATTTTTTGTACTTGGTTCTTGAATTCATTTAGAATTTATTTTTATATATTACATAAGATAGAGATCCAGTTTAATTTTCTTCCAAATAGGTAACTGATTGTCATCAGATCCTCTAATGACTAGTCCCTGATTTCTCTCCTATTTCGACGTATTGGCTCAGTCACACGTCACAGCCCCACGTGCACGCGGGCGTGTTCCTTCCGTTGGTTTGTTCGTGCGTTCTTTGCCCATTTCTGTACTGTTGCTGCACAGCTTTCCTTCCTGGTGGTACCAGTCTGCCCCACGTCCTCCTTCTCCCAGATCTCCTTCATCGTTCTCGTATTTCTGCCCTTTGACTATAATCAACATGCCAGGTTGTGCTGCAGAAATCCCCCGGAGATTGTGTCTGGAATTGTGTTAAACCTATAGGTCCCTGTGTGGAGAATTGCAGCGCTGGTTCTTTCCGTTCGGGAACATGGCATCTGCTTGTTTGTCTGGGCCTTCCCTTACGCGTTTCAGTAAAGTTGTATAATTTCCTCCACGGGAGTCTTCGGTGGTTTGTCGAAGGCACGTTTCACTCCTTCGCCTACTATCCCCTTCTCTTTCAAATAAAAACTGTTAGTATTCTACAATATAAGTTTTAAAAGTCTTTCATCCAGTCCTCCAAAGAAGTCGTATTGGCATTATTACGATTTAAGTTCTATTAAATTTTTGTAACAATGTAAATGGATTGACGTCTTGTTACCAGTTCTTCCCATCCGGGGGGGTGTGGTTTGTCTGGTCATTCATTCGGGACCTGATCTAGTCACCATTTCAGATTGTCCCTGAAAGGGACGTGTTTAATGCTGAAAGGAAAAACACCCTCTCACACTGATGTCTGACCTTCACTGTCCTTGTTTTCAGGCGGTCTCAGCTTTGGTGCAGCCCTTGGGGGTGTGTGCGGAGTACCTCAATTCCTCGGTGGTTCAGGTAAGACAGGCCACTTTACATTTGCTTCAGAAGGTGACCTAACGCATACAGACAGTAATAATTACCTTTTTATCGGTTGGTCAGAATTGTGCCCTATTTCTTTTCTTTGTTCAGATTAGCTATTTTTCTAATAAAAATACTCTCAGAAAATAACGAAAAAATGGTTAATAATTCAAGGTAGAGGAGACTTCCAATATTTAAAAAGATGAGTTACCTTTTCAGTTTATCATTTTATCAAATAGAATTTATATATGATTACATGTATTTTTGTTTCCTTATCTGTAAAATAGGCCACATATATCCCAACCCCCTTCCCAGGATTGTTTAAGGATTCAGTGCCATTATGTATTAAATGAGATCAGTGTTGAACAACCCACTGGGCTTCCTTGCTAGCTAAGTCACTGCTGAATAACAGCTTAACAGCACATCTTGTGTGATCTCCCATCCCTGCAGGTTGTAAGTCAACAGGCCATCAAACAGTCAGAGCTGTGCACGTCCGTTTTCTAGTGCTTAAGGCCTATTATACTTTCTTGTTTCCTTTCCATCTCAGTTGACAGGTTTTACTGAATAAAGTGTCACTTTGAAATACCTTCATTTTTTATTTTCTTTGTAAATAGGTCTGTGAAACCTGTAACTTTCCCAGAGATTTTTTTAAAATCACTATAAATGGCTTTGAAAGCATAGAGTCCTTTGGGAGCAGTGTTTTTGTATGCACTGTTCCTTCTTGCTAATATCTCATTTTAACAAGGGAGATACGATTTTTTTAGTAGGTTCAGGAAATTTCTACCATTTCTAAGTGTTAAATGCTTTCTTTAAATGTCAGAGTAATCCTGCAAAATTTTTACATGCAATCAGATGGTGGGCTATTTATGTATTTCTTCATTCTGGATATTAAGCTCATTAGAAACATTTTATGTTCTTTCACCTTATTAAACATATAATCATTAATTTTATAGTTGAAACACTAAGATATAAGAGGCAAAATTATTTGACTTTTTAATAATTTAATAATAAATACTAATAATTTAATAATTGGCTTTTTAATCATCAGAGCCAGGATTGGATTTTTAAATGCTCTCTACCCATGCATTGCCTTGTGGAAAGAGATTTAGCATAAAAGTTCTAGCTTTTAATTAATATTAAATTCTTTAGAAATTCTAAGTTTTAGAGATGCCTGGGTGGCTCAGTTGGTTAAGCCTCCAGCCTTGAGTCAGGTCATGATCTCACGGTTCATGGGTTCGAGCCTTACGTCAGGCTCTGTGCTGACAGCTCAGAGCCTGGAGCCTGCTTCGGATTCTGTGTCTCCCTCTCTCTCTCTGCCCCTCCCTCCCTCCCTTGTTCTCTGTCTCTCTCTGTCTCTCTCTCAAAAATGAATAAAGACTAAAAAAAATTAACAAAGAAATTCTAAGTTTTAGATAAATAAGCACAGTAGACTTCAAAAAGAGTAAAAAGTATTGAATTTCCAACCAAAGCATATTTAATTGCTTCAAATTAGCCAACCTTCGATTTACTCAGCAATATATTCGTGCTCTGAATTTATTCTCATACCATGTTCACATCTGGATTACCTGATGCAAATTAACAACGGTCTCTACCACTTGCCCCTTGTATGCTTTGGAAGACATATGTAACATCTGTGTTTTGGCCTTCTTGTCTGTAAAATGGTGATCATGCCCTTTGAGCTGCAGTGAGAAGTGAGCCGGGGGGTGCCACTGACGAGAACAGCACTGCTTGCCTCCTACCCTAGCAGCCCCCAGTCTTCCCCGGACAGGGGACACAAGCGTAGAGGAAGAACTCCCAGTTGGATAATCGCCTGGTGTCATTTTAATTCTTTGCTAATGTCTTCTTGGCTTTGACAGCCATATGCTGTCTATCTTCTCTTGTCACCAGAGAAGTTTTTAAAAATTATTTTACTTAGTTGGAAGTGAGCATTTAGACCTAGCTAATATTTTCCTCCTCCTCATGTAATATTTAGAGTTAGTTATCTGATTATGCTACCATCCCGGAGCGATGTGTTGTAGGAGTCTCGTCTGTAGGCCTCATTTATATCAGCACACAAAAATAGTGCATATCACGGCATTTTTTTTTTCGTGGTCTGTGCTTATATGCACTTGTTAAAATCAAACACCAAATATTTACTTTATTACAGAAATAATACCTACTCATGCTTCATGTTTTAAAAGTTAGCTTATGTGTCTTTGGTTGCTCTTTGAAAGGACCCTTCTGAGATGGTGATGACAGGGCTTGCACCCATGTGGTATTAAAGGAGCTGGGGCATGGAGTCGGGTACGGCCTACTTGGGATGGTAGGAGCTAGCTAGCTATGGGGCTCTTGGCACTAGAATTGAGATCCTTCCGTTGCACTCTGTCCTTTGTGAAGTGTGAATGAAGAAGTGTCTGCTCTCTAGTTCTGGGGCAGAATCCGGAGTCTTTATTAACCGCAGCACATCTTTTCTGCAGCCGATGCTAGACCCAGTCATCCTTACTGCGATCCAGGATGTACGGAGCGTGGAGGAAAAGGACCTCAAAGATAAGGTAAATCCCGTCTCCAGACAGGTGGGCCCCAGAGCCTGTTAGTCCTCAAAGCACAGCCAGGACTCGGGGCAGGGTTCACACGCCATGGTTCTTTGGGTTCTGGTCATATACAACTCACATCAAGTTCATTTTACATTTTCTAAGCAAGAAACGCTTTTTGTAAAGCATCAGTATTCTGAAGCACCAGGTTGGCATTAAATCAATAGAGTGATTATAGGGTTCTCAGCAAGTGATACCATTCAGAATTTTACTAACGTGTTGATTTAGAGAGTATTCTAATAGGTATAGCATTGACGAAGCTTTTAAATAATTCAGTACTACAAGCTTGTCCAAAGTTGTTTAAAGTAATTTTAGCATTTAACAGTTTTTATGTTGTTGACCTTGAAATTCTCGCAGGATCCGTCCCTTTGCTCACCTGTGTGCTAACTTTTGTTTAGAAGCAAACTAGTTAATTGACCATATGGAGTATGGGATACCACCAACCATTGCTGTTGAAAATGTCCCGTACTCCCGTGTCTGAATTGGGAGCAAAACGTTCTCATGGCTCCTTTTCTGTTTGTGTGTGCTTTGAATAAAAGAGATTGGTTAGCATCCCCGAGCTCTTGTCTGCCATCAAGTTACTCTGCATGCGCTTCCAGCCGGATTTGGTGACCGTGGTGGATGACCTTCGATTAGACATCCTACTGCGCATGCTGAAGTCGCCACATTTTAGCGCTAAAATGAATTCCCTCAAAGAAGTAAGTTTTGTATTTGTTTGTAGAAGACTTAAAGCACAGACGCTTTAAGCTCTGCCAGAACTTGCGGTCATTAATATCAGAATGTTGAGAAATGAAGCAGAATAATTTCTTGTAATCATACAAAAAAGAGGTAACAGTGATTATATATAAAATGGTATCTGTGTTCGTCATTGTTAACACGATCTTTCTACATGTGTTACATTCAAAATTCATTCTCTGAAATATTTGGAAATATTTAGTGTTTTTGTGAAATTGCCCAGAGAGTGCCCTTGTTGGCTCCACATTCTTTTTTTTTTTTTTTTTTAATATTTTTATTTATTTTTGAGAAAGAGAGAGAGCACGAGTGGGGGAAGGGCAGAGAGAGAGAGAGAGAGAGACACAATTCAAAGCAGGCTCCAGGCTCTGAGCTGTCAGCACAGAGCCCCATGTGGGGCTCGAACTCATGAACTACGAGATCATGACCTGAGCTGAAGTCAGATGCTCAACTGACTGAGCCAGCCAGGTGCCCCGGCTCCTTTTAAAGAGACATCAGGAATAAGTAGTCTGTTAACTTATTACAGTAACTGGCCTTTGATACATTTTGGCTAATTATCAGACCACATTGCAACACTGTAAAAGTCACAGGGTATGTATACATATATATGAAGATTTTGATTGTGCATATTTGTGCTGGATTCTGTCACAATAATCCTGTCTTCTTAGGTAACCAAACTAATAGAAGATAGCACTTTATCCAAATCTGTGAAGAATGCTATAGATACAGACAGATTGTTAGATTGGCTGGTTGAAAACTCGGTTCTGTCCATTGCACTGGAAGGTAAGTTGCTTTTTAAAAACCTATATTTCTTAACACGTAGTTGTAAGTGATGTATTTTTATATCAAAGAAAGGTGTGAAAATGTTGTTTTGACTGTATTAGCCTTTAAATCTGGTAGCGAGTTAATATTGCTTTGAATTAATAGAATCGTATTTAGAAAGTCAATGTTCACTGAATCTGTCTGCCTCTTGGGTGTTTCTTCCCTTAGGCAACATAGACCAAGCACAGTACTGTGATCGTATAAAGGGGATTATTGAACTCTTGGGCAGTAAATTGTCTTTAGATGAACTTACTAAAATTTGGAAGATACAGGTAAGTTGATCAGAATTATTTTTGCCTTTTTCTGACATTTCTGTCAGAAGGAGAGGGAAGGAGAGTGGTGAACAAGCAGGGAAATGGATCTTGTATCCTGCTTTAGTCAGAGCGGAGCTGCTCCAATCTGTTTTGCAGTTCAGGGCTTCTGCTAAGATTGCATATGTGCAAAAGGATCGCACTACCCAGAAGATGTAAAACTACCCAGCTAGTCTAGTCTTCTCATGTCTCAGATTGGAAAAAATGAAAAGCTTTACCATAGGCCACACAGCAGTTAGGAATTACATGTCTTTTGTCTGTCAGTGTCCTGTTCTTTTCACTGCGTTTGCTTATCTATGTTCATGGAGAGGTGTTTCCTGTTCAGTTCTGTTAAATGAGGATGAAAGTAACAGTTTACAGACCTCAGCTTACCAGGACCCTCAGCAGCTGTGACAGAATCAGCCACACCCTTCATTTTCTTTTTCCTTCGCTCTGTTAATATCCATTTGACTCATTTTCCTCCCACTTTTCTGGCACCCTCTGCAAGTCTCCTTTACTAACTTACTCTCTTCTACTTTGTACATGTCACTTTCTTTCAAGCCTTAGTCCTTGGCCCTTTCCTCAGTGTATAATCTTCCATTAGGCAGTTTCCTCCACTCCTGTGGCTTTGACTGCTTTGGGATGCTGCTGACTCCCAGAATTCTGTCCCTAATCCATACCTCTTCTTGGCCCTCCAGTGCAGTGTATGTAAATGTATATATATAACTCTTGTGCCTTCATGCATGCCATCTTGTAGGCATCTCAAATCCAGTATGTCAGTACCTAGTCCTTTTTCGGTCTGTTTCAGTAATGGTGTTAGCCTTCATCTAGTTGCCCAGCCAGAAAGAGGCCCGGGGCTCACCTCGACTGTACCCTCTTAGACACCGTATCAGTCAGAACCTGGTCAGGAAACAGAAGCCTCGCTAGGTGTCTCAGAGGGAACTGGATACTGGGGGTTGTTGACAAAGGTGTTGCTAGGGGGGGAGAGCAAAAGAGAGAAGCAGGAATGCTGGGGGAGCGGAGTGGGGAAAGGGCATACAAAGTGCAAGGAAAGGAATCTGCTTTTGGAGATGCTTTCGCTGCAAATGCCGGGATTGCCCATGAGCCTGGCACCCCCAGCAGGGCTCCTGGAAGCTCATGCTGCCACCAGGGCCAGCACCTGCGTCCAGTCCCTGAGCACAGAGCAGTGCCTCTTTCTTCCCCCTGCCTTCTCATCTCCCCGCAGTGCCTCTCCTGGGCAGGACCTAGCGAGAGCATAGCTAGTAGAGGAAATATGATTGGCAGGTACAGGACTGACAGAAAACCATCCTGGGTCCTACAGATCTTACTTCCCCTGTCCGCTTTCGTTGATTGAATACCCTCACAGAATGTCGTGATTGTAAGTTGTGAGTCCACATAAGGCCAAAGATTAGAGATCATGATGGATACAATGTATATCCCTACTGCATGCGGTGAATGTTTGTATATGGCACATACTGGAAAATTCTTGTGGAATTGACTCTAAAAAAGTCCCTGCCTTTCAAGTCCTCCACATGGTGAGCAGTGAGGCATCATGGAGTCATGGTTGAGGTCATAAAGTGAGTTTCAACCATAAGGACAGCCACAGGACCTACATCTCTGAAGCAGAAACTTACTGCCCAAGGAATAAATAGCTATTCATTGAAGTTACAATGTATCTATGAGCAAAATAGAAAAGGAGGTGGAGACTCCCCTCAGCTGGAAGTGAATGCGAAGTCCTGAAATCAATTTGAATCTTTATTTGCCAGTCGAAAATACTTTGCACTCCCGTTGAAGTGAATATGTCAGATTGAGCACTTAACTGTCATCTTTTGAAAGATTTAATACTGCTAGGAATTTAACCAAGGCCAACCGATGGCCATTAACAAGGGTCGCTTCCTTTAGTTTTGCCAGTATTCTCTTGCAAGGGAATGCCAATGAAACTGGAATCAGTTTATCTTTATTGCTGCTTTGCTTTCCTCTTCTGTCAGTTGCAGGAGGGGGGAATGGGGGGGGGGGATGGGAGGCTGAGGTTTTTTCCAAGTTCCAGGACTTAACTTGCCCCCCATGTTTCCTTTTCCAGTCGGGACAATCATCTACTGTGATCGAGAACATCCATACTATTATTGCTGCAGCAGCTGTCAAATTTAATTCAGATCAGCTTAATCATTTGTTTGTTCTCATTCAGAAGGTACGTGTCCAGTCAAACGTGCTAGCTTTTTAAGTTTTTTCTAAAAGAAGCTTCCCCCTCTAAGCTGGAAGCATCTAAACATACACTCTTCTTGCTTTATCGAACCTTTCTAGCTCAGGTGTAAACTTTCTGCGTATTTTGCCGGTTTGATGATACAATTGGATTGTCTTGCCTTTTCCCTTCCGCAGAGCTGGGAGACGGAAAGCGATAGAGTAAGACAGAAGCTGTTGAGCCTGATTGGACGAATAGGCCGGGAAGCTCGCTTTGAGACCACGTCTGGAAAGGCAGGAGGATGAAATTAATCTTTCCAGCTCCACATACTTTATGCGGTTGTTCGTGCATGTGTGGGCTCATCTTGTGTGGTGTTATTGTAGGTGTTAGATGTACTCTGGGAACTGGCCCATCTTCCGACCCTGCCCAGTAGCCTTATCCAGCAAGCCCTGGAGGAGCACCTGACGATCCTGAGTGATGCATACGCGGTGAAGGAAGCAATCAAGAGAAGCTACATCATTAAGTGCATAGAAGATATTAAAAGGGTTGGTCTTACCTTCGACCTCCTTTTGTTGTCAGAGCATCAATAGCATTGTCTGAGTAATTAGGACCCAATGATTTTCTTAGCCTATTATGTAAATCAAATGTGCGACCTGGAAACTCTCACCTTAGAGTCCGAGATTTGGAAATTGTAGGTACTGCTTTTACCAAGTCACTTACATTTCTCTTAAAATTCATTTCAGCCCGGAGAGTGGTCAGGTTTGGAAAAAAACAAGAAGGACGGATTCAAGGTAAGACTTTTCACATGGAACCGCCCAAAAGGTATACTAATTTAATAATTTCTTTTAATAAGTGTTTTGGTGTTTCTTTGAGTAATGCTCGGAAACTGCCGTCTATTCACAAATCCAAGGTCACATGCACAGGGTAGTTTTATTATTTTCATAAAATTGTAAGACCTTTAACTTAGTTTCTTCTTTTGTAAACTAAATGCGAAGTGTGCACCGTTTTAGTGAGTCCAGTGGATTCTGCATAAATACCATGCCCATTTTTCTGCCATGAGGGAGAAGTGGAGCACTGTTCGTGGAGTAAGAAAGAGAAGGGAAGAAGGAGGTTCATTCAGTGCTGGCACATAGTTGTTTTTCAGGTGCCTAGTCCAGAGGTGTTCATAAAGTGATTCCTTGGTGAGTCTTGCTGCTAGGACCCAATACTAGGAGGCGGGCGTAGGCGGTGAGAGCCAATGGGGCCACTGCTCTGGGAGCCCTTTGCCTCGGGGCTCTGCCCTCCAGCCTGCTGGGCACCTAGGGGCTGCCCTTTAAAAGCATGGTTAGCAGAGTAAGCAGCGATGACCGTAGCTCTCCTGTCCCTGCAGTGCTTAGACAGCCCGTCTGTGCTCCGGAGGGCTGATCTTGGGGCGGCTCATTGGAACGACCTCCCCTGTTGCGGCAGGAACCCCCCCCCCCCCACCGCCCCGCCCCACCAAAGCAGTGCCCTCCTCTAGCCGAGGCCCTTGGGTTGCCCAGACCAAATGGAAAGCCTCATAACAGGAGGGATTTCGTTTTATTGTAACATAAAAAAAGGTTTTGGTGAATGTGGCTTCGTAATTTCATTGGCTAAACATTTTTCTTGGCTTTCATTAATAAGTGTTTCTTTAAAGGTTCTTGAATACTGCTAATTTTCATTGGTATATTCAGAGACTCTTAGCTCTTGTTAAGAGGCCGTGGTGATTCAGTGAGCTTTTATTAAGTTATATTTGGTCATAAAGTTTAGTTAGGGACACGTAAGAACTTTGTGTTTTAGATTTCTGATGCCAAAATGTGATCAGGTGAATTTTCTACATATAACCTAGCCTTAGAGATTTTCAAAAAGTCACTCACAAACTGGAGCTGATGATGCTCAGGTTGTAAGGAATTGTTCCTTTAATTCAACAACATTGCTCTCGCTCTCAGATACAGTGTGAATTTTTCCAGTTCTCTCAGTTTAGCGATTCAGATACTTTGTTGCAGTCCCTGTCTTTGCGGTTGACCCTCATCCAGAGTGAGTTAGTTGTGTAAGGAGTTTAGACCCTTCCCTAGCAGTAGTAATAGCAAGACGAAAAGGTATCTGTAGACAAACAGTCTTGTCTTCTCAGCAGCAGATACATTTCTTTATAAATCTGAGGGTCCAGCTCAAGGGACTTTTTCCTGCCTCCAGGGAAATGGCTTTTGAACCCAGCACCCCTTTCCCGCCGCCTGCTCCTTCCTCGCCGTGGCTCAGCATGACTTCGCTCTTCTAGTCGTAGCGTCGGTGCCTCTTTGTTGCCCCTCTTTGCGGTCACTTCATTCATGCCTGTTGTTTTATAACAAAGCTCAAGTCACGTGGCGATTTTTGGAGTCATTTTGTGAGACTTGAAAGGAGTGCCCTTCCGTTTTTATTTCCCACTGCTCCCAGTTAAAGAAATTCTCGTGTACCATGATTTCATTCCAAATAATACCTTGCGTTTACATAGCACTTTTCAGTGGACTGAGTGCTCTCGCACATTCGCTCTGAAAGTACACATGGCTGAGGGGGGCAGCGGGAAGATCAGAGCCCCCTGGATCTGGCTCCAGGCAGGGGGGTGAGTTATGTCCTGCCACTAAAGGTGTTTTTCTATGCTATGCCCTTTCCTGCCAGGCAGCAAGGTGGGCTGACTGGGGATTATGTCTCCCTGCCAGGCTACACAGAAACTAAGCAAAGGGTAAGACAAGATCACCCACCTCTTACTCCCCTCCCACCCTCAGCTACCTCTGTTCCCCCAACTGATTCCCCTTCCCTCTGCTTTTGACACTTTTAAAATTCCCAGATTCCACTGTTGTGTTCGGAAATTCCGACCCTTATTTCTTAACTTTATTTCTGTAGATTCTGCCAGGATACCTACCCTTGGCTCCCTTGGTCCTCTTTCCTTTGCTTCCTTTACACCTTCCACTGTTTACCCCCAACCCTCTCCCTCTTATTTCACTCCTTTTTTTCCCTTCAATTAAAAATTTAAATGTACGCATCCAAAAAAAAAAAAAAAAAATCACTAAGCCAAAAAAGTCGTTTTTACTCAAGTAGCAGTGTTTGGGTATTCCCTCAGTCATTCTCTTCAGCACCACCCCCGCCCCCCAGCACAGTGCCTGGCAGCTTCTAGGTGGATGCCCGCCCCTTCCTCTTAATCCGCCCCTTCACCCTGTGAGGACACTAAAATCGTTACTTACCCAGAGTGGAGTGGCCTCTACTTGCCAAAGCACGTAATTCAAAGCAAAAGTAGCAAGATGTCCTCAGTACAGCCTCACAGTGATGTGGTTAGCACAGGAGGAAATACTTTTTTAAAAAACGTCCTCCCATGCAAAAATGTGTGCTTTGAATCTAGGGTAAATGGCTAGGTCTGGAAAAAGAAGACAGATGAGAAAGGGGGGATGTTCAGCTTTGAGAAGAGAATTCAAGAAAGAATATGAAAGTGTTCTTCAGAGACTTAGATTGTGATAGAGAAGTTTGATCCCACCGACTTTTTATGTCTCCCAAGAAGTCGCGGGAGGCCTGTTTCAATATGAGAGAGCAGCGAACTTTCCGTGAGAAGTCGGCGGTAGAATGCACTGTCTCCTCATCGCGGGAAGCACTAGGAGACTAGTCGTTAAACCAGAGTGACTGAGGATTTAGGCATAGGTTTGCAGGCTATACCAATTGACCTTGAAGGCTTCATCTGATTTTGAGGTCTAATTTGGACATACCGTTACCGCCTACTTATGAAATCTCAGCTCCATTACCAGGCATTATCAAACGTGCTCATTTTAATTGTTCACCGTAGTCTCTTGCCCTTTTGGTAAGCGGAGAAAAATAATTTAAATTTTTCTTGTAACTGAGCAACATCGTGTCGTGGATATGATGGAATAAATAACATCTTTCCTGTTTGCTAAACTTTAGAAAGGCCATATCAGAAATACTTTTTAAATTCCAATTTTATTTGATTTCCTGAATTTTATTGGATGGTGAGCTACTTTCAAAGGATGATTTTCTATGTTAAATAAAAATATTCTAACCATAATTAACTGAAATCGTCCTAATACTGCTTTTTAATATATCTGATTATTTGCTAGAGGGTTCATATTTATATCCTCATGTTTATAATCCTTTTGGTAGGTATGAGTTTGGACTTAAGCCTTAGGGTTTTAATCTTTGTCATTTTGCAACTCTTCTGTTTTAGCACAAATACGTAGGTAGTCTTGCAAACAGTTGGCCTTTAATATATACCTTATTTCTCTGATTCTAAGATGCCAGTGACTGCAACCTGCATCACAGATTTAGTAAGTTGCAGAGAAGGAAAAAAGAAGCTACATTTTAGTTTTACCATTCTTTAGTTTAAAGTCACACTCAAGAGTTTGCATCTAAGCCTCTTTCTGACCAGTCTGTACGGCTTCACTGGCACAGTGCTTTTCATTATCTGGTAGTGACTTTGACCTCCGTAAGAATGACTGTATCCTTCCGAGGCATGTTAAAGACTATGGAATTTTGTGTCCTTGTCCTTTTTTGTAAAACTCAAGCTGCTTTTTTCCTTAACTGAGTCAAGTTGTGTATACTACAAGATAAACAGCTTCTCTTGAATTTTGGGTGCAACCTTTGGACAGAGACATTTAGTGGTGGGCGACACGGCCCTTCACAGGGTATGAGTCTGTCACACCAAATTCTCCTGGCTTTGAGACTGAGACCACTGGCAGGATTCTTTGCTTTTGAGTTGACACACACGGCAGGCTAATCCTGTTACATCGTAGTGTCATCTCTTTGACAGTTTGAGTAACAAATCTGTGATCTAAATTCAAGTTAAGAAGCCATCCTTGTTTGGTGCTACATATATGAGGTCGCAACTAAAATGACGGGTAGACGCACAAGTAGATACATTTCATATACAGCTAAGGGTGCACGTACGCAGGTAAGGACAGCCGTGTCAAAACTTTCTCCCCCCCTTAGTGGCTGCTAAGTTACTTTTGACAAAATTGTAAAAAGTGTCAATTTCAGAAATGTTGAAATTTATAAAACCTGTATCTTAGAATCCAGGAAATACGGTATTTGCGATTGGGTGGCTGATCTCCAAGAAGACCAGTCTTGTTTTGGGCAATAGCTCGCTCTCGTTTACATATTCAGTAGTATGCTGTTTTGCTGCCAAAGACAGAAAGTAGGTTTTTTCAGAAGTATTTTCTGCCCCATAAAGGTCTTCATGTTACTGAAAGACGTGAAGAAGCAAGAAGCCTTTAAAAACGAAAGCAAAATTCAGCCTTGAAAATAAAGGCTAAGGACCTAAAACTTATTGTACTCAGTTTTTTAGACACTTAATCGATAATTTGATTAATAGTGTTAAACTGACAGCCTTCCAAATTTTACAGATCTCTTAATTTGAAAGTTGTTCTATGTTAGAGAGCAGTTCTGTTTTTAAAGATTATTTCACGAACATCAGACTTTTCAGATACGTACTACGAAGATCTGGATTGTCCTGTACCAGTTTCAGAAATAACATTTGAAAGTGTTTCTGAAAAATACAAAGTACAAATGTAAAGTGGCTGTAAAAATTAATAAAAATTGAATTCTCTCTTGCAAAATTGTTTTAACTAGGAGATACAAGCAGGTCACGAGTATTTTCTTGAATATATAGACCACTATCAGAGTCTTGATCATATCATTGGTATCTTAATCATATAATTGTAGAAAATCACATTTCTATACCATTTTCCTCACCAGCCAGTCCAGTATCATCCAAGTTAAACTTTGCCCGTCAGTTCATTTGATCATGTCAACATGTCCTAGCAGCCTGTGCTACTTAATCTATCCTCTGAAATTGCTAATCCCTTGTCGTCTGTTTTTTGCTGATGTACCCTATACATTTACTGTCACTTCACATCCACTCCTGTTTGCAGTTCTTGGCCTTAGGAAATTGCATGCAGAATAAGAAGTTGAAGACTGACTTACGAGTGCATGGAGATGAGCTGTAAATGAGCAGTGTGGACAGGAAAATAATAGAATGTATAGCATCAAACCTAATCGACTTGGGAAATTTTTATAGCTAATAAACGTTGCCTGCCATTCATTTCTAGATGCAACTAATGTAACTTCTTTTTAACTCTAGTCGTCTCAGCTTAACAATCCCCAGTTTGTATGGGTGGTGCCAGCCTTGCGTCAGCTCCACGAGATCACCCGCTCGTTCATAAAACAGACCTATCAAAAGCAAGACAAGGTAAGAGAGCAGCTATGTTTGATCAGCATACGATTCTACCCACTTACACAACTTCTCTAATAACAAAACGTAAATAAAATTGCTGACTTGTAAAGTCACCATTTTACATCCTGATGATTATTAAAACAGCTCATTTATATTCCTTAATAATCTTGAGTTCAAACATCATTCTGCTCTCATTTCTACAAGAGCTCTTCTTTTCCGACATCCTTGATTCGTTTCCTTTTTTTTTTTTTTTTTTTAATTTTTTTTCAACGTTTTTTATTTATTTTTGGGACAGAGAGAGACAGAGCATGAACGGGGGAGGGGCAGAGAGAAAGGGAGACACAGAATCGGAAACAGGCTCCAGGCTCTGAGCCATCAGCCCAGAGCCCGACGCGGGGCTCGAACTCACGGACCGCGAGATCGTGACCTGGCTGAAGTCGGACGCTTAACCGACTGCGCCACCCAGGCGCCCCATGTTTCCTTTTTATTTCCTTAATTGATTGACATGATTATGCCAGTTTTTAAAAGGCTGAATGGTATTTCAGAACTGTGTTCAAAAAGATTTAAAGACATTTGATCTCAGGAAGACGAGATTGTTTAAAGGACCCAGAGCTCCTTCAGCGTACGAGCCTTGGGAGGAAAGACCTGAAAAGTACGCAAGAAGCGAAAAGATTCTTTTCTGAAATCCGTCTTTAAAAAAAAAGAGAGAGAATGTCTCTAGAAGCAAAACGTTAGCAGAGAAGTTTATGAGTTCCCTAGTAAGTGCGCATACTAGATGATTTTGTTTGCTTTTGTGTAGGGAATGAATCCTCAGTGAAGCAATCCTTAGATTTGCAGTCCCTCACTAGGGCTATGTGCTGAAGCGGAAGCTTCTGCTAAACTCACAAAATGACTGCAGATTCTCATGCCGTTTTTCTTTTTGTTGTTTTTTGCCAAGAGCATCATTCAAGACTTGAAGAAAAATTTTGAAATCGTGAAGTTGGTGACCGGAAGTTTGATAGCTTGTCATCGACTTGCAGCCGCTGTGGCTGGACCCGGAGGCTTGACTGGTTCCACGCTGGTGGATGGCCGATACACTTACCGGGAGGTATCCGGAGCTGTGCTTTCGTGTCGTGCTTTACAGCATCCGTTTGGCTATTTGCGCGCGAACTATAAACGTGATACTGGTAGGGTGTCGCTCTAGAGAGGGGGCATGAGGTTTCTTTGTAGCGATGTAGCAGTTTTATGTTTTGACTATAACCATTTTACAATAACAGCTTAGGAAGTTGTTATTTGTGGGCGAATCATTCAGCAAATCACCTTAGAACTGCATACGATAAAGTGATAAAGATTACCATGTTTCCTCTGCCTTTCATATGAAATGATAATGGTCTGTGCTGTGGAGAATTGCTTTCGTTTTTCAAATCAGTTGATTAGTAATACTGTTTTTAAAAATTAGAAAAAAAAACTTAACCAGTGCTTGCGGTATTTCGGTATGAGGTTACGGAGATGATATTTTACTGCCATCCAACTTGACTAGAAGTTGTAACAGACTTGAAGTAGTTTCCACTGTATCGTGCTGTTAACAGACGTCTCACCTTTATTTCACCCTAAATTATATGTGCAAGCGTTAGGTAGGATTCTTGTTTTAATTTTTAAAAAGTTTGTTTTAATTTTGCTTTTGCGCAGGAATGCCTGGAGTTAACTAATTAGCATTACTTCTTTTTGCAGTATTTAGAGGCCCATCTAAAATTTCTAGCATTTTTCTTGCAAGAAGCCACTCTGTATCTGGGTTGGAATCGTGCCAAGGAAATCTGGGAGTGTCTTGTGACTGGCCAGGATGTTTGTGAATTGGATCGAGAGGTAAGAAGGTGGTAGTGTGGCTAAAATAAGGCAGAAGTGGGGCTTCTGTAGTTTACCTTTTTTATGGGTCTCACATCGTCGATTCTAAATGCTTCTCAAGGGGCGCCTGGGTGGCTCTGCCGGTTGAGCGTCCGACTTCAGCTCAGGTCACGATCTCGCGGTCCGTGGGTTCGAGCCCCGCGTCGGGCTCTGTGCTGACCGCTCAGAGCCTGGAGCCTGTTTCGGATTCTGTGTTTCCCACTCTCTGCCCCTCCCCCGTTCATGCTCTGTCTCTCTCTGTCTCAAAAATAAATAAACGTAAAAACAATTTTTTTAAATGCTTCTCAATTTGCTAACTAAGCACACATTTATGCTAATCGGCCAGGAGCTGTAAGTGCTGAAAAATACATTGTATGATACATATCTATGACATAAACGTGTGAGTTCGGTAATTTTTATACCATTCTGGACAAAACCAAATTGAGCCGAAAGAGCACAGCTGAAGAATTCTCAGTATGTCTTATAATTTTTCTCCCTCCCATGGAACTAATTTCAAGTTACCAACCAAGAACTTTGAGTTCCTGCAATGATGTTGTATGGCAGAAACACAAACACAAACTTCTTTGTTGTAATCTAAACACAAAGAAGAATAAATGCCCAGACAGACTTTTTTTCCGACTATAATTAAACAGCTGAAAATAGGTTAAGCCAGGAGCAGAACCCCTGACTTGGCGTATTGTAACGATGAATTGTGTGCTCATCTCTGTTTGCAGAGTTGTAACTACTTCCTAGGATCATTGAAAGGACTGAATAAATGCCCGTGCCCAGCACAGCGGCTGGCACACAACAAGGCTTATGAATGAACGTTAGTGGGCAAGCCCAAGTCTAACCTTCATTGAACAGGAGGAGTGTATATTTTCATTATCTGAGGGAAAGGCTGCTAGGAACTGCTTTATTTGGCTCTGGCGTTCCAGGCGTTTCCGTTGTCCCTGGTAATACAAATTTTTGAAGCATTGAACGTAGCCTATCTTCTGTCTCCCACTTTGGAATAAGTATTTGCCTAACATGAATTTTAGTTATAGGGTAACGTTTGTCTTAATCCACAGATGTGTTTTGAATGGTTTACAAAAGGCCAACATGATCTCGAGAGTGACGTTCAGCAGCAGCTTTTCAAGGAGAAAATTCTTAAATTGGAGTCATATGAAATCACCATGAATGGTAGGAAGAAAACTTCAAGTCTTTTTTTCTCAGTTCTTTAAGAAATGTGATTGTTTCCTTTCCCTGTAAGCCCACTTCTCAGAAGCAACTAAGCAGTCTGGATTATCCTTCTGGACTTTTCTTTAGGCGTATAAGGACATATCTGTGTATACCTGTGTTTATATACACAGATTAATTCCTTTTTATGTGAGTAGTATCTCGCGATTCACTTTAAATTATATGGCCTTACCATTTCAGTTGTCAAATGGTAGCACATATCAGTATCATTCTATTTTATGGCTGAATAATATTTCATTGTATGAGTATACCACATTTTGTTTATCCATTCATCACTGATGGATACTGAAGTGTTAATCACTTTTGGCCATTACTAATAACACCGCTGTAAGCATTCATGTACAAGTTTTTGTGTGGACGTTAGTTTTCATTTCTCTTGGGTATATACCTAGGAGTGGAATTGGATCATACAATTAACATTTTGAAGAACTGTCAGACTATTTTGCAAAGTGGCTGCACCGTTTTATAATCCTACCAGCAACATCTGAGGGTTTCAGTTTCGTCACATCTTCACCAATCCTCGTTACTGTCTGTCGTCTTTATTCTAGCCGTCCTGGTGTGTGTGAAGTGTTATCTCGTGGTTTGGTCTGCATTTCCCGGATGACTAAGGATATTGAGCATCTCTTCATGTGTTTATTGACTGTTTGTATATATTCTTTGGAGAAATGTCTGTTCGGACCTTTTGCCCGTCATGAATTGGGCTGTTGGTCTTTTTATTGTGGAGTTGTGAGACTTCTTTATATATTCTGCCTAGTGGCGCCTCATCCGATAGACACTCTGCATATATTTTGTCTTTTCACTCTCTCATAGTCCTTTGAAGCACAAGAGCCCCTAATTTTGATGAGGTTCAGTTTACCTACTTTTTATTTTGCTGCTCGTGCTTTTGGTACCATGTCTGACAAACCGTTGCCTAATCGGAGGTCTTGAAGATTTATGTCTGTTGTGTCCCAAGAGTTTTACAGTTTTGGCTCTTGATATACTTTGAGTCTCTTCCTTGGTTATCTGTGTTACTTAGAGTGCATGAATTTATCTGACCTTCTGTAATTTCAGGGTTTAACTTATTTAAGACTTTTTTTGAAAATGTGAATCTTTGTGATCATCGATTGAAACGACAAGGAGCTCAGTTGGTAAGTACCTTCTTCCAAAATCTGGATAATTTGGATAGTCTAGTAAAACATGGCAAAAAAGGTGTTCTAATTGAGAGAAAACACGACCTTTTTTAAAGAATGGGCATCGCCTCAACTGCGTCTTTTGCTTTGATGACAGAGCTTCTCTTAGAGCGTAACGGAGGCTCCCTTTCTGGCACAGCGACACCTCGCTAACTGCCCGGGAGAACAGAGTTGACTTCTCATCCCTCCGTGCTTCTTGCTGACCCAGGGCAGCCAGCAGCCTCCTGTGGCTAGGTGAATGCAGGACAGGGATAGTTTTATCGAAGCTTCCAGCTCCTCAGATCCAGTAATGGATGTGTTCCTAAAAAATAACAACATCTTGGGGCGCCTGGGTGGCTCAGTCGGTTGAGCATCCGACTTCGGCTCAAGTCATGGTCTCACGGTTTGTGAGTTCGAGCCCCACATCGGGCTCTGTGCTGACAGCTCGGGGCCTGGAGCCCGCTTCAGATTCTGTGTCTCCCTCTCTCTCTGCTCCTCCCCTGCTCACACTCTGTCTCTCTCTCAAAAAATAAATAAAAGATTTAAAAAAAATAATAACATCTTTCATTCTGAAGATGAATCTTCGGTTCATCACAGCGA
Source organism: Prionailurus bengalensis (assembly GCF_016509475.1). NCBI lineage: Eukaryota > Metazoa > Chordata > Mammalia > Carnivora > Felidae > Prionailurus > Prionailurus bengalensis. The sequence continues at coordinate 44,727,864 of NC_057345.1, read as the reverse complement.
CAGGGATTTGGGGAGGAAACTTTAGGAACAGACAGTGAAGCAGGAGAGTGTGAGGATCTGTCGAATGTATGCAACTTATGTTTATATTTACATGTGAACCTTAAAAAAAGAGAGGCAGTAAATAATGGTCTTTTTTAAGACCTAACTCTTTTGATTCAAGGCCTGGCTTCGTGGATGGTACGGATTTTTACAAGATCTTGTAAGTGTAAGCTTGGATCCTGCCGTTTGAACTGAGCTTTGGGAAGACCCGATTGAGCCTCAAGGATTATTAACCACTTCTAGCCTGGCTCTGTTTCCTTTTGAGGACAAGCTCCTGAAGCTGGTGCTCCTTCACTCCTGTGCTATTTTCTGTAACCTGCTTGGGTAGATTTCCAGCTTGGGTTTAGGAACATCTGGAGAAAACTCTCCATATCTCCCCTGGTTGCCATGGACATAGCCCAGTGTTTCTGTGGTTAGTTGTTTTTGATTTAAAATACAGTACAGTAGTGCTCTCATATGTAGCTTGGCTTTCGCAGTCTTAATGCATATTGAACTGAAAGGTGTGGACTTAATGATATAACAGAAAATAATTGTAATTTTGTGACCTTGGTGTGCTGTATGATTTTTTTCTTTTGAACAGTATGTAGAAAAGCTGGAATTGATAGGAATGGATTTCATTTGGAAAATAGCCATGGAATCACCTGATGAAGAAATTGCTAATGAAGCTATTCAGTTAATCATAAACTATAGTTACATTAATCTAAATCCCAGATTGAAGAAGGTGGGTATCAAAGGACAGAAGGTACTTACACACAAAACAGAAAATTATATATATATATATATATATATATATATATATATATATATATATATATTTTGACAAGTTCTGACCTTTGGCATGCCTGAAAATTGGCTTTTTTATTTTGATGTTTTCTCATTAATAATGATTGCAATTAAATGTCGGGCTAATTTTAATTTCCATGTACCTCTTACTTTTAGGATTCCGTATCGTTACATAAGAAATTTATTGCTGATTGTTACACGAGATTAGAAGTGAGTGGCAAATTTTATTTAACATGTTTTTGAAATAAATGCTTTGACATTTTTCCTTTTATAATCTTCTGTTTGAGATCATGTGTCATGTTGATATTTGTGGCTGGGTTCTGTCGAAGAATTTGTCAGCCGTATTGTATTGTCACAGAGGGAACAGACATTTGCCTGGATTCCCCCAGTACAGAAATGTCCTCCGTAGGGAAGCTTTGCTTCTCTTTCCACCACGTCTCATCCCTACTGCACCCGCCCCCCCTTTTGGGGTATGGGAACTGTCTTCAGAAAACGGGCCTACTCGACATTCCACATTTCTAGTAGATTCTTCTCCCCTTTTTCCTTCTCTGCCCAGGGATTTTATGCAAGAGCTTCTTTTTCCCACCCTTGCCCATGTTTCAGCTGCGATTATATCTTAGATGCTATTAAAGGCCATAGTAGGTGGTATTGGTTGCCTTTGTCCATTAGAAGCCTGCTGTGTGATACTATCTCACATACATTTCCAGTGCCTTGGCTCCAGGATGATGATTAAAGCATTAAACAGTCATTTCTGTTCTTAAGTTGTGTTTAAGTTTTTTACCTATTCCAGAAACGTAATGCTACTGCCCCCAAAGGTCAAGAAGTTAAACCTCGTGATGACGAATACGTGCTTGAATCTGTGCAGGATTTTCATAGTTCTTCACCCAAATCTGTGACTTCACCCAAATCTGTCATCATAAAAAGCCATTTAAAGTATTCAAGTACCTTAATTAAATGAGGTACCGTTTAAGTATTAACATATGTAGAACAGTAGTTCTCAGCCAGGGGTTATTTTGCATCCCAGAGAGCATTTGGCAATGTCTGGAGACCTTTCTGGTAGCAGTAGGTGGGTAGTGACTAGAAATCAGAGATGTGGCTAAACATCCTGCAAAGCCCGGGAAAGCCATCTAACAACAAAAAGCGTCCATCCAGCCCAAGATAGCAATCGGCCCGAGGTTTGAGAAACCCTGATAATAGAATGATGGTTTCATGTTTCACAGGCAGCCAGCTCAGCACTTGGTGGCCCCACTCTGACGCATGCAGTGACCAGAGCAACAAAAATGCTTACGGCAACTGCTATGCCAACTGTAGCAACATCCGTTCAGTCTCCATATAGGTAAGTGTGCAGAAATTACAGCACGTACTCACACGATGCGTAAATACACATGTACCTGTTTGGAAAAATAACTGGCTTCTTTTTTGGTTGATTTTCCTCATTCTGTATCATAGTTTTTGCAGAGAGTCGTATCCTGAGAAATTGTGTATTCCCATCATACGTCCCAGATCTGCATTTTTTTTCTGAAGATCCGTAGGTCATTGTCACCAGAACCAAGTAGTGGTCTGCCCCGACCCTGTGCCTACTGGACAACTATTGTTGTTTTGTTACTTTTTTAAAAAATTTGAATTCTTTCACTTTGACTCTGTGTAAATAGGAGTAAGCTACTCTTTACAACAGACTAAAGATATACTCATTGTGTGAAGAGTAATTTTTCAAGTTTGAAATATGTGCTTACTGAGACATAACCTGTCTCCTGGTGCCCAAATCCAGGGCACTTAACAGCACACGCAAAATGAGACAGAGGGTAATGATTAATTAAAATTGTGCATTATAATAACATCATAGTTAAAATATTTCCTTAAAATTAGTTTTCAATAACTTCTAACAAGAACTTAATCCCCAGATATTTGTGTTCAAACTTTGAGCTGAAGTCTCCTGTTAGATTGCCCTGTTTAGTGTTTTCAAATATTATCAGTGAAACCCGAGTTCAGTATTTGCTATAGTTCTTTGATACAGTGAGGAACATAGGTGAGTATTCAGAAACATTAGACTGAAGCATAGCTCAGATGCTCCTGTGAGGTTTTCTGAGCCTTCTCTTCTTAGTAAGCAGCCCCCAATCACTGATGCCCAGGAAACCTTGGCAGGTGTTCAGAACGAGGCCTGCTCTGCTGCCCTCTAAGTGATGGGTGCACGTATTGTCTCTCTCTTCTCAGAATGACTTTATGTATGTACATATGTTATTTATCTCTATTTACAGTTCTTCTTGTTTTTAAAGGCTCCCTTTAGAATAGGAATCAAAGCAATAGCCTTGCTCACATTCATCATCTTTTTTTAAATGAGTACTGTGTAGTGATACTAATATTAGAGAGGCTCCAATAAAATTCAACCCTCTTGGACTTTTTTTTTTTAAATGCCAGAAAGCAGGGCGCCTTGCTGGCTCATTCAGTAGAGCATGCAACTCTTGACCTCGGGGTTGTGAGTTCAAGCCCCACGTTATATTTAGGGATTGCTTAAAGATAAAATCTTACCAAAAAAACCCAGTTAAAATGGCGGCAAGTGATTATAGATTCAACTCATGACCTTTGCGTTCCCACATTGTTGGAAGTGTATCTTAAATAGACTCTCATTAAGAATGCATGTTAAGAGTAGGGGTACCTGGGTGGCTCAGTCGGTTAAGTGTTCAAGTCTTGGTTTCAGCTCAGTTCATGATCTCATGGTTCGTGGGTTCGAGCCCTGCGTCGGGCTCTGTGCTGGCAGTGCGGAGCCTGCTTGGGATTCTCTCTCCTCTCTCTGCTACTCCCCTGCTCACACACTCACTCACTCACTCTCTCAAAATAAATAAACTTTTAAAAAATGCACATTAAGAGTCTTTAGTTACATGTTTGTAAGATGTGGTCCATCTTTATGACCTAGGTCCTTAATGATTCATTTATCTGACAAACGAGAATAGAAATCCAATTTTGAACTATTGGATTGGGATTTCCAAACTGTAACATCTTTTTTTTTTTAATTTTTTTTTTTTTAATTAAAAAAAAATTTTTTTTTTTCAACGTTTATTTATTTTTGGGACAGAGAGAGACAGAGCATGAACGGGGGAGGGGCAGAGAGAGAGGGAGACACAGAATCAGAAACAGGCTCCAGGCTCTGAGCCATCAGCCCAGAGCCTGACGCGGGGCTCGAACTCCCGGACCGCGAGATCGTGACCTGGCTGAAGTCGGACGCTCAACCGACTACGCCACCCAGGCGCCCCAAACTGTAACATCTTTAAATAAGTGCGTTATTTTTCTCTCTTTTTACTAAGTGTTTTTTATTCTGAATCATTTCATTTCATATTTGACTGACTACAGAGCACAGCCACAGGATAGTTCTTAACTGTTCTTATTATAAACTCCAAACACTGTTCATAGGAGTGTATAATTTCAAAGTTGCATTTGAACCACGACATTATAGTTTCTTATTTCACTGGTTTTGAGAGAACTTCTCAGTGACCATAGTTCCACCTTTGGTGGCAGACGGGGGTCATCTCTACAGTGGTCTGCAATGTTGTCTGAGATTTAATTCATTATTGAGGCACAATTAAGATAGTTCACTCAATAATTCACTTATTATAGGGGCACCTGGGTGGCTCAGTCGGTTGAGCGTCCGACTTCAGCTCAGGTCATGATCTCATGGTTCATGAGTTTGAGCCCCGCGTCGGGCTCTGTGCTGACAGCTCAGAGCCTGGACCTGCTTTAGGTTCTGTGTCTCCTTCTCTCTCTGCCCCTCCCCTGCTCACGCTTTGTCTCACTCTGTTTCTCAAAAATAAGTAAATGTTAAAAAAAAAACTTTTTTTAAAAATAATTCTGTTACTATAGCATTTAGATATTCCTAAAGCTTCCCCACCTGAATATCAAATTCTAGTTCTTGCCCATAGCCTGAAAGAATTTAGAACTCTGTTAAATATATTTAACAGTACTATTACAGCGTATTTAACAAACTCTTTTTAAAGTAGAATTTTCAGTACTGCTAATCAGCCAACCAGACCAATTGTTAGAAAGTGTTAGTACCTCTTTTCAGATTTAGAAAGATGCCTGTTTGAAATGCCTAGACTTTCTTTTCTGGGAGAGCACATGTTTAAATTAAGGACATTTGGATTTCCATCTCTTGATGTTAACACACGTAATGTTGTCTTTAGAATCAAATATGGAGCTGTGAGTACATAAGCTGCTGGACGTTAGAGTCTTGTTAATTCAAATAATAAGTAATATTCCCTAAGTCTGACCAAAAGGGATCTCGGGTCTCATTTTCAGGGGTTAAGCTAGCACTTAACCTTGCTATATGTTGCCTGTTCCAGAGATGGTTGTCTCCTGATGAGTGTTGATTTCTCAAGCACTTTGAAAACCTATAGGATAATAATTCCTAACACTTGTGTGTGTTTTATAAATTCTTTTTAATGTTAAATTATTTTTGAAAGAGAAAGAGAGAGACAGAGTGTGAGCAGGGGAGGGGCACAGAGAGAGAGAAACAGAATGTGAAGCAGGCTCCAGGCTCTGAGCTGTCAGCACAGAGCCCAAAGCGGGGCTCAGACCCACAGACCGTGAGATCATGACCTGAGCTGAAGTTGAACACTTAATCGACTGAGCCACTCAGGTGCCCCCCACTTGTGTGTTTTAACTCTACAGAATGTTCGTTTAAACCAGATAAACAGTTGTTTGTCCTTCCTTCCTCCTCATTCTTAAACTATTTAGAACAGCAAGTCTTATTTGTGGTACACTTACTAGTTTTCAGCCAATTCAGAACTTTGTCAGATTCCATGTGTTTACAGAATTAGGTGGCATATTTTAGTTGTAAGATTATGAGACTCAAACCTACTGGTTGTTCATTCTTGGTGGATTGATGGACAGACAGGCCTGGAGTCCCAGGTCCTCATTTATGAAACAACTGTAAAAAGACAGAAAGGAAACGACAGAAAAGGAAACATGGAGGGGGCCTGCCTGTCCTCCCTTGCTCCATCAGTGCACAACGGCTGTAAGGTGGCTGAGCCACCTCCCGCCCTGGGTGACAGGGAAGTTTAATCTTTGCAGATTTAAGCCTTCGGCCACTGAGGCTAACTGCGTGGTTTTGGTGGAGCAGACTGGAATCGTGCGACTTATTTCAAATACGTTCAAGTCTTCAGTTCATTTCAAATATGCTCAAAAAAAGTTTTTTAATCTATAGATCCACCAAACTTGTAATAATCGAGAGACTGCTGCTTTTGGCAGAACGCTATGTGATCACTATAGAGGTAAGCCTCTCTTCTTTTTAAAGCAATTTTATCATCCTATCGTTAGACTCGTGTTAGGTGTGTACGTTGGAGACTTAACAGTGACGCTGTGCGTCTGACTTGTTTGACTTCTGTCTTTTTCAAGGATTTTTACTCTGTTCCACGAACTATTCTACCTCATGGTGCCTCATTTCATGGACATCTTTTAACTCTCAACGTCACGTATGAGTCTACCAAAGATACCTTCACTGTAGAGGTAGGTTTACGTTAAGCCCTGTAGCCATTTTCATACTGTCTTGTTTCCTTCCCAAGAGCACTGTGGAGCGGGATAGCTCCACGGGGAACTGTTCTGCAAGCTGTTTAGCAAACAAATATAGACTAAAGGCCTGCAGTGAAAGGGAACTGATGGGTGTACAGAGGCACATGAGTAAGTATATAATATAGCATCAGGTGGTGATGAGTGTTCTAAAGAATAAGAATAAAGCAGAATAATTGGGTAGAGAGCCAACGCGTATGTGTGAAATGTCATCAAATGGGCAGGGAAGTTCTCTCCGAGGTGGTGACATCTGAACAAAGATGGAACGAAGTGACAACAAATAGTTTCTGCGGAAGAGCATTCCAAGCAAAGGGAGCGGCAGGTACTGAGGCCCTGGCGAGGGACTTGCGTGGCTCACTGAGTGACAAGCAAGGTGGCTGGTGTGAGGGGAGTGTAGAGAGAACGGGAAAGAGTGGAGACGGCGGCAGCAGAAGGACTCGAGATTTGATTCACAGGAGATGGCGAGGCATGGGGGGTGGGAAGACGGGACATTGAATTACTGCGGAAGGGAAGCCTTACAGGGCGGGGAGTTTTGTCCGTGGGTCCTCTGCTCTGTTCCCAGCTTCTGGAACAGTGCCTGGTACGTAGTCCGTGCTCGCTAGCAGTTGTTTAAACGGACAAGTAAACAAAAGACTCCCAACAGCGTTTAATTTTGTCTTACAGGCTCACAGTAATGAAACCATAGGGAGCGTGCGATGGAAGATAGCCAAGCAGTTGTGCTCACCTGTGGACAACATACAGATATTTACGAACGATAGCCTGGTAGGTTTAAACCCACACTCTGTGGCCCTTCAGCCTGCCGTCAATGCCTTCCTCTTCCTGCCAGTAATTAAGAAACCACTTTTCGCAGCTGACCGTGAATAAAGATCAAAAGCTCCTCCACCAGCTGGGCTTTTCTGATGAACAGATCCTCACGGTGAAGACTTCGGGCAGCGGGACCCCATCCGGCAGCTCCGCGGACTCCTCGACCAGCTCCAGCAGCAGCGGCAGTGGGGCCTTTAGCTCATCGTACGCCATGGAGCAGGTACGGGGTGCCGGAGTCAGGTGACCAGTCAGAATTTAGGAAGCCCCCAGAGACTTGGATGACCGGGTCCTCTTCTCCCAGACACGTCCTGACCGATGAGGTTCCTAAGGGAATGAGCGTAGACAGAGGAGAGGCCAAAGGACCGAGCCAGGGAACTTCTTTGTATAGAGATCGAGGGTGAAGAGGACCCAGCAGGGGAGACCACAGAAGAGCCAGAGAGGAAGGGGAAAGCCAAGCGAGTCCTGACAGCCGAGTGAAGACAGGGTTGCAGCAGATTGTTGACTGTACCTTTAAAATACGCCTAAAACCTAGTTACTGTCGTCTGCCTCCATGGCTTCCACACCAGTCCAGGCCCCCGCCATGCCTCGCCTGGAGTGTTCCAGCAGTGCCTCCCTGCTCTCACGGCTCTGCCCCAGACCCGTTCAGTCTCTTCTCTGTACAGTGCCTGGCAGCCCGGGGTCTTTTTAAACAGCAGTCATGTTGTGCCACCCTCAGCCCAAAGACTCCCAGGACTTCATCTCAGAGTAGGAGCCAGGGTCTGCCGATCCCCACAAGGCCAACCTCACAGACCTTCGTGGAACCTCTCTGATCTCTCCTCCCTTGACCCCACCTCGCTCCCACCCCTCCAGCTGCACTGGCCTCCACGTTGGTCCTCAGACTTAGCAGCGTCCGTGCGCTTGCTCGTCCCTGTGTCTGGAACGTTCCTCACCAATATCCAGGTGGTCCCCTCTCACGTTCTTCGGCTCTCACTCAAATGTTGCCTTCTTGGTGGCAATCCTATTTACATTCTTAGCTCCAGCCCTGCACTTCGTATCTCCCGTCCCGACTTAACGTTTTCTTTAACGTACCGTGTGTTTTATCTTATGTAATGTCTCTCTCTCCCCAGTGAAATATAAACTCCATGAGAGCAGACTTCTGCCCGTTTTGCTCACTGTTGTATCCCCAGCACCTAAAACAGTGCCTAGAACATAAAAGGTACAAAGTCAGGATTTTTTGAGGGATTTCCTGAAATCAGCCCGTGTACTTTGTACCTTCTCTGTGTCAGGACCGAGCTTGGCACCAGAGATACAAACCAATGAGACTGGTTGTGCTTCTTAGCTTTTATAGTCCAACAAGGAACATCACACCAGACCTTATGTAAAGGTATTCTAATAGCATGTGAAGGTTTTTTTTTTTTTTTCATATTTGTATATATATACACATATTGCCTTATTTCCAATTACAAGATCTTTGTGTATTATGTTTTTTTACCTTTAGCATAATCTTGCAATTGATCTCAACTCCTCAGGGTCAGTATTAGTATAATGTGTTTGTTTTTTAAGTAACCGTACTTATAGTAAGAATTTAAGGAAGATCCCATTCAAGAGTAGCAGTATGACAGTTAATTAACAACAGAAAAAAATGTACAAACATCCTTTTACTTTATTGCACTTGGCAGATTTGGGTTTTTTTTTTACAAATTGAAGGTTTGTGGCGACTCTGCACCAAGCAAGTCTGCTGGTACCATTTTTCCAACAGCATTTGCTGACTTTGTGTCTCGGTGTCACGTTTTGGTAATTCTCACAACATCTCAGACTTTTTACTATTACATTTATCATGGCGATCTGTGGTCCCTGACCTGTGATGTTACTGTAATTACTTGGGGCACCACGAACTGTGCCCATAGAAGACGGTAAACTTAGTAAATGTTGTGTGCGTTCCGGCTGCTCCACAACCAGCTCTTCCCCTTCTCTCTCCCCCCCTCCTCGGGCCTCCCTATTCCCTGAGACAACAGCAATACTGGAATCAGGCCACCATTTTAATAGCCCTGCTGTGGCCCCTGGGCGTTCAGGTGAGAGGAAGAGCTGCACGAGTCTCCCTTTCGGTCAAGAGCCAGAAATGACGAAGCTTAGTGAGGAAGGCCGAAAGCTAGGCCTCCTGCACCGAACGCTTGGCCAACTTTTGAGTGCAAGGGAAAGTTCTTGAAGGAAATTGAAAGTGCTACTCCAGTGAGCTCCCAAAGGATAAGAAAGGGAAACGGCCACATTGCTGATAGGGAGAAAGTGTGAGTGGCGGGGATGGAAGGTCAGACCAGCCGCAGCATCCTCTTAAGCCAGAGCCTGATCCGGAGCAAGACTCTAACTCTCCTCACTTCTTGGGAAGGCTGAGAGAGGTGAAGAAGCTGCAGAAGGAAAGTCTGAAGCTAGTAGAGGTGGATTCACGAGGTTTAAGGAAGGAAGCCGTCTCCATGACACGAGATTACAAGGGGAAGCAGCAAGTGCTGCTGTGGAAGCTGCCGCAGGTTCTCCAGGAGATCTGGCTCAGAGAATTCATGAAGGTGGCTGTACTACACGACAGATTTCGGTACAGATGGAAGACCTTCTATTGGAAGAAGACGCCATCCAGGACTTTCCTAGCTAGAGAGGAGTAGTCAGTGCCTGGCTTCAAAGCTCCAAAGCACAAGCTGACTCTTGTTAGGGGCTAATGCAGCTGGTGACTCTAAGTCGAAGCCAGTGCTCCTTCACCCCTGAAAATCTTAGGGCCATTGGGAATGATGCCTAATCTACACTTTCTGTGCTCCATAAATGGAACGACAAAGCCTGGATGACAGCACATTTATTTACAACATAGTTTGCTAAACCCACTCTTGAGACCTGCTACTCAGGAAGGAAGACTCTTTTCAAAATACTGCTGCTCAGTGACAGTGTTCCTGGTGACCCAAGAGCTCTGATGGAGATGTACAACGAGATGAATGTTGTTTTCGTGCCGGCTAACCCAGCATCCGTTGCGCAGCCCGTGGATCAAGGAGTCATTCATTTCCACTTTCAAGTCTGAAAGTCCTGAGGCTATAGCTGCTATCCATAGTGATTCCTCTGATGGATCTGGGCAAAGTAAATTGAAAAACTTCTGGAAAGGATTCACCATTAAGATGCCATTAAGAATATTTGTGATTCTTAGGAAGTGGTCAAAATAACAGCATTTGCAGGAGTTTGAAAGAAGTTGATTCCAACTCTCATGGATGACTTTGAGGGGTTCAAGACTTCCCTGAACGAAGTAACTGCAGATGGGGTGGAAAGAGCAAGAGAACTAGAATTAGAAGCGGAGCTTGAAGATGGGACTGAATGCTGCAATCTGATGATAAAACCTGAACAGAGGAAGAGTTGCTTCTTATGGATGAACAAAGTGGTTTCTTGAAATGGAATCGACTCCTGTGAAGATGTGAATATTTTTGAAAGGACGGCAAAGGATTCAGAGTATCACATAAACTTAGTTGATAAAGCAGCGGCAGGGTTGGAGAGGACTGACTCCATTTTTTAAAATGTTTATGTATTTATTTTTGAGAGAGAGAGGGAGGGAGGAGACGGAGACTCCCAGGCAGGCTCAGCACTATCAGTGCAGAGCCCGATGTGGGCCTCGAACTCATGAACCATGAGATCATGACCTGAGCCGAAACCAAGAGTTGGATGCTTAACCGACTGAGCCACCCAGATGTCCCGGATTGACTCCACTTTTGAAAGTTTTGTGGGTAAAATGCTATCAGATAGCCTTGTGTGCTACAGAGAAATTGTTCGTGAAAGGAAAAGTCCATCAGTGCAGCCAACTCGATTGTTGTCTTATTTTAAGAAATCGCCATAGACACCTCGGCCTGCACAGCCGCCACCCTCACCATCGGCAGCCATTGACATCCAGGCAAGACCCTCCACCAGCAAAAAGATTACGACTCGTTGAAAGCTCACATGATGGTTAGCATTTTTTTAGCAATAAAGTGTAATTAAGACACGATACATTGGGTTGTTTTTTTTTTTATATAATGCTACTATACCGTTCATAGACTACAGTAGAGTATAAACGTGTATGCACTGGGAATCCAAAAACTCACTCGATTCTTGCAGTATTTGCTTCTTGCTGTGGTCTGGAACTGACCCTGCAATATCTGAACTATGCCTGTACACAACGTCTTCAAGCTTAACATTTTCAAATTATATCCTGAATTTATTAAAAACCTTCCTTTGTATAATAACATTCTGTAGCGATGTCTAGTTTCGTAACTTTATAACCAGAAAATAGTACTTTAATCACATCTACATCTGTTCTACGTGTTGTGTGTGTTTATACATTTGTACTACTGTAATTTTGCTCTTAAATCTTTCATTACCTTGTTTGCTCCTGATGAGCCATGATCAGCTTCTAATGGTGTCTACTCTCCATTCTCTTCATTATACCTGCCCATCATTTTACCTTTCTTCCACTGCCTGCCTTTTGGCGCCTTAGCCCCTCACCTGCAGGCGGGTAGGAGAGAGCCCTGTAAGTAGACGCACTAGAAGGTAGTGGTCCCGCCGGTCTGTTCCCAGGTGTTGCTCCGTAGGGCAGGTAAGCACGCTGTTCCCTTCAAGCTTTGTAGTGGCCAGTCTTTCAGAATTAGTCATTTTATTGTTGGCACAATATTTCTATTTGGTTAGAAAAAGAGAAAATTCTTTCGTCAGTTTGTATTTATATTTTGCTTTTTTCCTCAGGAGAAGTCCCTCCCTGGTGTTGTGATGGCACTTGTATGTAATGTGTTTGACATGCTTTACCAGCTCGCCAATCTGGAGGAGCCAAGGTATGATGGAAATATTTATGAAGCATGAAAAAGAGAAAGCTATTAAAGTTAGGGAGCCCAGCGTATTTTTACTTTACATCTGTCAGGAACAAATGACTTTGTTCTTGAAACTGACTTACGTGACAGAACTTGTATTTGACAAATTTCAGGATAACTCTACGCGTACGAAAGCTTCTCCTGTTGATACCCACTGACCCAGCCATTCAGGAAGCCCTGGATCAACTTGATTCTCTAGGAAGAAAGGTATAAGCATCTTGGACAGTTACCTAACTGGCATGGAAATTTGATGTCATGATTCAGTAAAAATACAACCGGAAATCACTTTAAGGCCATGTGATACCATCTTTCCCATAACAGCTCTTCTTTAGAAAATTACTTTCACTGTACATGGAAATCAGAACTTCATGTTGACTTTTAAGTGATCTAGAGTCAGTAACGACATCAAGTTTTGAATATCCTCTATTTCCATGTTCTTCTTGTTCTGTATTAAGAAACTCTGAAGCCCAGAGAGAGGAAGTGTCTTGTCCAAGATCAGACTCTAGTTCTGATTCAGCAAAGATGTTTTTCTTCCGTCCTGATGCCTCTCTGAATGTGATTGTTGTGTGTGTTTGAGTTGCTGGCATAATTATATCATTTCATTTTTTCCACAGCTGATATTTAAAGTTCATCTTAATTTCTAGAATGTTGTTCCTCAAGAATTTGATTATGTATTGAAATTGTATTTTATCTGTAATAGTGTTTAATTATGTTCTCAATAAGTTCATGTGGAACAAAGCCGTTAGAAGGTATGAATTCACGTTACCAGTGGCTAAAGGTTTAGATCAGCTCGTGGTCTTGTCGTACACGGCTCAGGTATTATTTGTGGGGAGAGGAAAATTAACGTAATTCTAAAACATATCACTAGTACTGGCTAAAAACGTTTTCAAAACTACCACTTCTACAGTCTTACAATTTTAATTACCGGTATTTAGTAGTGCAGATGTTAAAAACACGGAAGCAAATAAAAATGACCTTGCTAGTGTTGCCTGGAAGACATTCTCAGACGCATTCATGGTAGGGTTGGAACGCTGTTGAGCACGTACAGTTTGTGTGATGGAATTTGATGTTTTGTTAGTAATTACAAAGCGATGTGTCTTGGAGGTTGATTTATAGAAGATTTCTTTGGTGCAATTATAATAAAGAGAAAAGAATGTTAGAATACGCATTAAGATGTGTTTCTCTCTAATTTGTGCTTCTAACACATATATTCTTGGTTTTCATTCTTGAAAAACTTAGAAAACATTACTGTCCGAAACGAGTTCTCAGTCCTCAAAGTCTCCATCCCTGTCCTCAAAGCAGCAGCATCAGCCAAGCGCCAGCTCGATTTTGGAAAGTCTGTTTCGCTCTTTTGCTCCGGGAATGTCCACCTTCCGAGTGCTCTACAACTTAGAAGTAAGAAGGCTCATTTCTTTTCGTTTCATTTGGACAGATTCGTTTTCGTTTGCAGATTCCTGCGTTTAGATACCAGAGATAAGTAAATAGGTTTCTACTTGTATTGGATGATCTGTGAAAAAATTAGATTTCAAAAAAAAAGTAAGAAACAGAATATAAATTGAAACATTTTGTTGTTTTGGGGCCTTAGAAGATGCTCAGGCTTTTTTTCACTTTATACCTATGTATGTTGTTATAGTTGCAAAACAGCATCTAAATAAATAGTGAGGAAGCCTTATGTAGTAATATACGCCATCATCTTCCTCTGGAAATTTAGCAAATTGTCTAACATGAGTTGTTATCCTCAGTCTTCTCGTTACTAAATGCATCCTAACTTTTTATTTATTTTTTTTTAAATTTTTTTTTTTCAACGTTTATTTATTTTTGGGACAGAGAGAGACAGAGCATGAATGGGGGAGGGGCAGAGAGAGAGGGAGACACAGAATCGGAAACAGGCTCCAGGCTCTGAGCCATCAGCCCAGAGCCTGACGCGGGGCTCAAACTCACGGACCGCGAGATCGTAACCTGGCTGAAGTCGGACGCTTAACCGACTGTGCTACCCAGGCGCCCCTCATCCTAACTTTTTAAAGAACGATTGTAATTTGTTGTTCTAAATGAAGCAGCGAGGGGGTGGTCAGGAAGTACATTAACCTTCTTATTTCAAGGTTTTAAAAAAAGGTTTGGAAGTATTTAAACAAAAGTACATGTTTATTACTCTCTTTTCCCCAAAGTAGCTTTAAACTAGTAGATTTAGTTCAATAAACATCTGATAACTGTATAAGGTGTGCAAGTCATTGTGGTCGCTAGAGGATGACCGCTGAAAAGGCAAGATATTTGCTCCAGAATCTTGAGTGAAACGTAAGGAGGCTACATTCTCTGAGTCTTGAGAGCAAAGCGTTGGGAGAGTGAGCAGGTGGAAATAGTCCCGTTCTTGGAGAGCGAAGGGTCAGACCCTCTTGCCATTTTCGGTCTGGAGAAGATAAGGCCCTGAATGATTTTGCTTTGTCCCAAGTTTTATTTCATCTGACAGTCTAATTTGGAGTGTGTAATTCTATTCATTCATTTTTCTGCATCACTTCTTGCCTGTGTGTTCAAGCTGTGTTATTTCATATTGGCCTTAAAGTAATCATTCTTGTGAAAAAAATACGTGGGGTTCAAAATGAGAAAATATTTAGCAAATGTTTTTAAAATAAAGTATGTCTTTATTTAATGTGGACATTTAAAAATGTTTAATATTCCAAGGCAGAATTGCCCATTAATTTTTGGTCAATTTAAGCTTATAAATTTTTCAGTACTTGCCAGATTTATCCTTTGCCTTTGAATGACTGTCTCAGAAAAGTTAAAGTATAAACTTTAACACCCACATTTGAGAGCACCTAGAAAAACGGAATGGCATGACAATGAATCTGGGTTGTCACCAACTACCTAGGTTGCCACATCTTACAGCCTAAGGACAGTGGTTGTAAAATACCTCCAGCACAGTTTCAGGGAAATCCTTTGATAGGTTGTTTTTTGCTTTAACACAAAACATTTGGAAAACCTAATACTTTCAAAAGCACTTTTTTTTTTTTTTTTTTTTTTACTGACTCCTGAAAGGCTAATTTCCTTGCATTTCAGTCTTCCACTTACATTTGCCTACTAGGTAGCTTCAAAGAGGATATTCCAAATACCCATTCCTTTGAAGAAATTTTTCTTCTTTACTACATTGTTTTCCATTGAGCATGAGGAGTACGTGCATGTGGCTGTCCGCTCACAGGAAGGATTAGAAAAACACTGTAAAGGATTAGAAAAGGATTGTTAATGCTCATAATCTGAGGTTGAAGAGCCTGTTACCCAAAGAGCACTTTAGGAAGATAGCATCTGTAAAAAAGAAATCCCATGCTAAAAATCTATGCACATACGACCCATGGATTCATAGAAACAGACTTTTCTAGAATTGAGAAGGATCTTGAATTGTATCTACTTTAAAAATACCTGGGGGGGGGGGCGCCTGGGTGGCTCAGTCGATTCAGGGTCGACTTCAGCTCAGGTCATGATCTCGCAGTCTGTGAGTTTGAGCCCCACATCGGGCTCTGTGCTACAGCTCAGAGCCTGGAGCCTGCTTCGGATTCTGTGTCTCCCTCTCTCTGTGTCCCTCCCCCACTCACACCCTGTCTGTCAAAAATTATTAAATGTTAAAAAAAATTTTTTTTAATACCTTGGGGAAACTGAGGCAGTGGGTCTTTTTTTTTTTCTTTTTTTAAATTTTCAATCATAACTAAGCAGTTGTTTACTAAGTCTCATGCTATAGTATGATTATTTACTAGAAATAATATCTGCCATACCAGAATTTTCAGTTAAGCTTTCCTTTAGGTACTTGTGTCAGTGTCATAAAAGGGGCATAGATGTAGGAGGGAGTTTGAAGTCACTTAGCCTTTTGGGTCTCAGTCGTGTACAGTAAAACACATAACACCCGCAGGGTGAGATATAAGAGAGAAGGCATGCTAACAGCCTCATCCTCTTTTGTTGTAGGTGCTCAATAAATAAGAGTTTGAGAATCATTATTAGAGAGCTCGTCTAGCATTTTTAAAAAATATTTATTTATTTTGAGAGAGTACACGCACGTGCACATGCATGAGTGAGCGGGGGAGGGGCAGAGAAAGAGAATCCCAAGCAGGCTCCGCACTGCCAGTACAGAGCCCGACTCGGGGTCAGTCCCATGAACTGTGAGATCACGACCAGAGCCAAAATCTAGAGTCGGACGCTTAACTGACTGAGCCACCCAGGTGCCCCTTGTCTAACATTTTTAATGAATGGGCTATTTTATAAAACTTTATATACTTTTTCGAAAGCATATCTAGCCTATCACATGGAATCTGAAGTGGGCTCTAGGCTCTGCGTTCAGCACAGAGCCCGAAGCAGGGCTCGAACTCATGAGCTGTGAGATCATGACCTGAGTCGAAGTCGGACGCTCAACCGACTGAGCCACCCAGGTGCCCCTGCTCTTATCTAAGCCTGAGAGCCTGAGACATCCACTTTTGCTGGTTTCGTGAAAAGAACACACCAGCTTTCTTCAACAAAACAGATTTCTCTTGCCAAGCGAATAGAACTTGGAAAATGTGAATATTTCCATTGCGACACGTTAGCCTCCTTATACTTCTGGGGGGGGGGGTTGGGAACAGCATGCAGCACTTAAAGAGACTCAGACTCGAGTTATCTGATTCTTTTACTTAGTGAAGGAGTAATTTCTGCTGGAAATGTTGGGATGATTAATTGTATTTATCTGTTTTCAAGGTTCTGAGCTCCAAACTCATGCCAACAGCTGATGATGACATGGCAAGAAATTGTGCGAAATCCTTCTGTGAGAACTTCCTCAAAGCAGGAGGGTTGAGGTTAGTCTCACTGTGATGTTACACGAGTTGCAGAGAATGGGTGTAGTTATCGTGGCTGGTTTCTCCTGCCAGGCCTTGCTTCTGCCTACAAGGTATTACGTGAAGCATCATGAGAGGTATAATCAGGAGTGATGTTTCAGTCTTCGGAACGCCTGGATTCATTCTGTGACTTTTGGTTCTTTGGAGAACCGGCAGAAGCACATCTCCTTCCCTCTGGTAGTGGAGGAAATTCTTGAAGAAGAGAGGAAGCAGATCTGTTTCTGTTCATTCCCACCTCTGTTTCACACCAGGTGAATGTGATTCCTGGTAACGCTGTTACCTACGAGTGCTGTACGAGGCACTCGTGCTGGGGATGCAGAGATAACTTCGATCTCATCCCTGCCCTAGAGCGGTTCATGGTTTTAGCAAAGAATAACAGTTATTGTAGGTCCCAAAACAGGCTAATAGAAAGTCCTTGGGGGCGGGGGCAGAGGTTATGGAAGAGAGTGCTTAAGTGGTTAAATTTTCATGGGATAATAAGATTAGGAAGCGCTTCACAGAACGTGGTGTTTGAGCTGGGAATTGAGAAGTGAGCAGTCATCCCCTAGCGGGCTCGTGACGAGAGGGCCCGCTAAGCCAGAGAGGACGGGGTGAGCACAGGCACTAAGGTGCGTGGCCTGTCCTGGGAACCACGGTAGCCCGGGGAGGTCCCGAGCACAGGCGGAAGGAGAGATGTATGTAAAGTAGGGCCACCCTGAGGAACTTCAACCTTAGCTTCTAGACCGGGGAACACAGGAGGTTTCAGAGCCAAGCATTGCCTGGAACGCTCGCTTTGGCTGCAGTGGGGACGATGAGTAAATAGAAGCGGGAGAGGTAGAGGCAGGGAGAGCCCTGTGGAGCTGTGGCAGTGGCCCAGAGCAGAGTAACAGGTTGTAAATGTAGGGCACCGATAATTGACATTTATAGGGTAACATGGACAAGTCTTATGACTAGAAGTACCGGAGGAGATTTCGAAATGGCCCTGTGATTCCTAGCCTGGGACAGTGAGCAAATGGTGAACATTTGGTCAGTGTGGGAAGTAAGCGTGGAAGGAGATGGAGGGCACGGGACATCAAGAGGGACGGACGTGGTTGGTCAGGTGAAGTGCATGCTTTGGCGGCCGCGATGCCCTCGAGGGGAGCGGAGAGCAGCATTGGCGACATGGAGGGGCCAATGGTGTGTGAGTGGCGTTAGGGCACGAGTGTTCAGCGGTGAGCGTGAGGGCAGGAGGTGGAGTCAGACTGCAGGCCGCTGCTCTACGGTGAGCAGAGAAGGGGGTGACAGTGACAGTGACCGGAAGGGAAGAATAGCTGAGGGGAAAGTTGGCTTTTCTGCCTTGCTTTCACCTCGGGGAAGCCTAGGTTGCCTTTGCAGACTGTCTTAAAAAGAACGACCAAAGGAAAAGGGATGATCCCTGGGGCCAAGTTCTCCTGCTCTGGAAAGAAGCAGGCCTGCCGTTTCCTCAGGTGAGGAAGCCATGAAGGCCGAGGACTGTTGAAGGAATTCCTGTGGGAGGCCTTGTGGGGAAGAGGCTGAGCCGAGACCTTAAAGGGAATGGGCCTGAAAGAACCCCCAAGCGTATGGAAGGCCTACCGCTTGGAGCTTTATTTGTTTTCAGAATCGCAGAGGTGTTCTCAGTGAACACTCATTTCTGATTACTCACTTCCGCTTACAGAGCTCTGGCGTGAAGGCGTTTTACTGCTGGCTTAGTTTTGTATGTCAGTTAACCTCCATGTCAGGCATTGTTCTGAACACTGAGAGCAGAGCAGTGAACAGATAAGACAAACTCCACATCCTTGTGAAGCCTACCGTCTAGAGGGGGGAGATGAACAGTAAAGAAATAAAGGTAAAAGCATATGTCGGGAGGCGAGAAGAGCTGTAGACAAAAATGAGACCAGCAAGAGGGGACGGACAGGGTTGTGATTTTCAGTAGGGTGATCAGGGAAGGTGTCACTGATGGGGTGATGTTTTACAAACATCTGAAAGAGGTGAGGAAACAAGACCTGGAGATCCCTGGGGGAGAGCCGTCCAGAAGGGCAGTCAGTGTGTGCCCCTGCGTGAAACAGACCTGGTACCTTTGGAGACCAGCAGTCCCGCGTGGTTGGGGTAGTGGGAAGGAGGCAAAGCAGGGACACATGAGGCTATAGACATACCAGAGGTCAGCGTATGTAGAATCTTACAGGTTCGCGTGAAGACTTTTTTCTCTGCAGGAAATCAGAGGCCCGTGGAGGATTTTGTGCAAAGCAGTGCGATGATCTCACTTATATTTTAAAAGGATCACTCTGATCTTTTGAGAGTAGATTTTGGGGGTGGAGAGTCAAGAGTAGAAGCAGGAAGAACAGTTAGGAAGCTTTTATAGGAATAGAGATTGTAGCGGATGTGATAGCTTTATTGAGTTCACCCATCCCAGGTATGTTTTTTAACTGTTAGTTCCAGTAATAAGATAACGGTTAATCAGTGAACTCACAGCAGTTAGCGAAAAGGAGGACTATCCAAATGCTTTATCTTTTGGCTAAGCAAGGAATCTAATGCTAAAGGGACCGGGAGGGTTATAGGTATCATGGGAAATCATTGCTAAAAATATATCTGGTCCATGTGTATGTAAGGACCTTGTAGAAATTGTAAGTAATTGATAACATTTACATGAGCAATTAAATTAGAGAAAATTTCCTATGAAAGAAATACAAGTCTTTATTTCATATTCTGCCCTTTTGTTTTCTTTTAAGTTTGGTTGTAAATGTCATGCAGAGGGATTCCATCCCCTCAGAAGTAGACTATGAAACAAGGCAGGGAGTTTACTCCATCTGCCTACAGCTTGCAAGGTAGGTAAATACATCCTACTAGTCTCCCAAGGCAGTATTTTTCTTCCCAAGCCCTATCATTTTGAGTAGTTATGAAATGACCTCAAATAAATGTAGCTTTTTGTTTCCTTTGAAGATTCTTACTTGTTGGGCAAACAATGCCCACGTTGTTAGATGAAGACCTCACCAAAGATGGCATAGAAGCACTTTCTTCTCGCCCATTCCGAAACGTCAGCCGGCAGACAAGCAGGCAGATGTCCTTGTGTGGTACCCCAGAGAAGTCCTCCTACCGACAGTTGTCCGTGTCCGACAGGTCTTCTATCAGGGTCGAGGAGATCATCCCTGCTGCGCGAGTTGCGATACAAGTAAGTGATCTGTGCATTCAAGCAGTGTGGCGTCTTTCCTCTTTGAAGGAAGTTATTGACATGAATATGGCCTTCAAGGAACTTCCAGTGAGCAAGAAAGAGACCACTAGTGCAGAAATGACTGTAATTCAAGGCGGGAACCGTCAAGGGTTGTGGGAGGGCTACAAGGGCAGAACATTTGCAGGCCTTCAGAATAAGAACAGTAATCGCCTTCACCCATGGCTGTCGTGGATGATTTTACATAGCAGGTGGCATTGGTGTTAGGCCTCAAAGATAGGAGAGATTACAGATGGCGAAGCATGGAGAATTGTTCCAGCAGGAGGGCAGGTGTGAGCAAAGGTAGAGAGACAGAACAGAGCTTGTAGGGAAGGCCACGGGGTCGTTCACAGAGTAGTGTGGGAGAGGAGAGTGGCAGGTGTCTGAAAGCCTGAGCGTGGAGATCAGTCTCTGTGTTACAGGTAGCAGAGAGATACTGAAAGTCTTTGAACAGTATGGAAGCATGAAAAAGGCTGTCCTTCTGGATGATCTTGGCGGAAAAGAGTCTCACAAAACTGAGACCAGTGAGAAGGTTCTGGAAGTCAGTAGAATAATCATGTTCCAGTACTACCTTTTCTCATGACTCTTTCCATACTTCTTTAGACAATGGAAGTAAGTGACTTCACGTCTACTGTGGCTTGTTTCATGAGGTTGTCATGGGCTGCGGCTGCAGGACGACTGGACCTCGTTGGGAGTAGCCAGCCAATTAAAGAAAGCAATTCTCTGTTTCCTGCTGGAATTCGAAACAGACTCAGCAGCTCAGGTACTGATTCAAAAGGACAGAGTAATGAGCTCGTTGGGCAAGAAAGAAGCTGTAAGAGTTACCTATGCATAGGCTTGTTCAGAGTCACGAGAAGAAAGCCTTTTCTCTTGCTTTTGAACATGAGTAAAAAACCCATGAAGCTGTGCACTTAAGACTTGTGCACATTACTGAACTTGTGCCATACTTCATCGAAGAAAACAAGCATTGGTACGCAGAGAGTAAGTGGGGAAACCAAACCAAGCAGAGTTTTTAGCTCACTGAGGGTTGTAAAAGTGCCAAGAGGCGAATAATGGTGGCTGTAATAAAAACGCATCTAGAATTCCTACCTGGGAAAGTCATTATCTTGATTTGGCTGGTTATTTTCTGCTACGCTTTTATAAATAGCTTTATTTCTCAGCTTCATTTGGTTTCCCTCTTCAGTTTGAGTGTGTGTGTGTGTGTGTGTGTGTGTGTGTACCTCAGTATAAAAAAAGTTTCAAAAACGTATGGCATTCTTACAGTGAAGCGCAGAAATGTTAAATGTACATGCTTTTTGGGATTTTTCTGTACGGATAACCCATCTAGATCAGGATGAGGAACATTTCTAACATCCCCACAAGACTCTCTCATGCCTTCCAAACTGCACCGTTCTCCCTTCTGTCACCTCAAATGAGTTTCGCCCCATAAGTGCATATTTTGAGTGCCTCCAGATGTGTTTTAAAGCAGTCAGGGTCAGATAAAGTGATTAAGTGTCTCTTGTTTCCTAGACCAGAATGTCAGATTGCCTCTTCACACCCTTTAATTTCACTTGAGGCTCCCGGGGCGCATTAAAAGGATGTTAGGGTACTGTGAGGGTCCTGTGGGGTCCGCGGTAACCTCCTGCTTGCCTCTTCCCAGGAAGCAATTGCAGCTCTGGGAGCGAAGGGGACCCAGCAGCCCTGCACGCAGGCATCTGCGTGCGCCAACAGTCTGTGTCCACCAAAGACTCCCTGATCGCCGGGGAGGCTCTCTCTCTTCTTGTCACGTGCCTGCAGCTTCGGAGCCAGCAACTGGGTATGCAGGCGGCTTGTTTTCCCTTCATCTCTTTTAGGGAAAGGCCAGGTTTCTGTTGGCCTTCATAGATAAAGTCATACTAATAGAAATGGAAAAGGGGGCAAAGTTAGCAGGTGGAATAAGTAAGAATAGTGCTTAGAGTAGTTAGATTCTGAATAAGTATTTATTGAGTACCTTCTGTAAGCAGGGTTCCACAGTAGGTGTTGAAAGGGCACTCTGCCTGCCCTCCAGGAGCTTACTGTCTAGTTGAGGAATTAAGACAACCCACATTTATAGCCCATGAACCACAGAACTAGAATTACATATCAGTCTCTAAACTGATGATGACTCTAGTAGTCAAAGTCACGAAACTTCAGATTTGCCTTTTCATCTTCATTTGTGGGCTTTGGCAGACTGGGGCTGTTATTGATCCTACTGTAACGTTAGAACACCGCAGGGTGTTCTCATCACACTCTCTTCTCTGTCTGTGCCCCTTCTCCCCATGATCTCATCCACCGTCACAGCCCCACACTCCTTCTAGATGCAGATAATGTCTGAATTTGGAGCTCTGGCCTGGATCACTGCCCCGACCCCTCCACTGGGCTCTTAGGTAGACTTCCCAGGCTTGACGGTTCCACAGCTGAAATGCTCAGCTGGCCCGTATCACACACATTTACCAGCTTAGTTAATAGTGGCTTCATTCTTTCACTTGCTCTGGCCAGAAACCTTGCAGTCAGTCGTCCTTGATTTCCTTTCTCACACCCATTTCTAATGTGTCAGCACATTCTCCTTCCGACTGTGTCTAGATTCCACCCTCTGGTACCACTGTCACTGTCACAACCCTCTGATCCAGCATCACCCCTTGCTTGGATTATAGCAGTAGCACCTTCACTAATCTCCCTGCTTCTACCCTGGCAGTTTACTCTCCACACAGTAACCAGAGTGGACCTCCTACCATGTAAGTCAGATTGTATCACTCCTCTGTTGAAAACCTGGCAGCGGCTTCTCAGGTCGCACTGAGTAAAAGCCAAATCTTAATTACTAAGGCATTCGAGGCCAGACAGAGTCCACCCCTTCGACGCCTCTGTGCCTTCACCGTCTACTGCTCTCCCCTCACTCCCTGTGCTTTGGCCGCCTGGCGTCCTGGCTGTTCCCCAGCACTCCAGGCACGTTCCTGCCTCAGGACCCTCGCACCGGCTGTTCCCTCTTCCTGGTGTGTTCTTCCCCCATCTTTCCCACGTGGCTCTCTCTTCCTCATTTCCTGCAAGTGTGCTTAACCTCACCTACTTAGTGACATGTTGTTCTCTGCCCGCCTTTTTGACGAAGTCACAACCCTCCCCTCATCCCAGCACTACCTAAACCCCTTACCTTGTTTCTTCTTTATCGCTTACTGTTTTATAGCATAGAATATAATTTGTTTACTTACTATGTTTATCGTCATCATCCCTTCCCCATCTGGACTGTAAGCTCCACAGAGACTTTTGTCCACTTTGTTCCCTACTGAATCTCTCACACCCAAATACTGCCCAGTATGTAGTAGGCCCTCAATAAATATTTATTCAGCAACAAAGTCTTAATAGCTCCACTTTTAAAAATTGTACCAGCCCATAGGTGTCCTGTTCTTCCCTTCTATTACCAATTCAGACTGCCTGTTGTGTAGAATTGATCATGATGTGTTTAGTAGAATATCCAACCTCTTTGTATAAGACACTCAAGGTAAAGCTAGAAAAAACTTAGACATTTATAGAACGGTAAGTAGTGTCCAAATGGTTAGTTTGAGCAAGAATGCTTTTGAAGACATATATAGGAAGTATAAGTCATTATGAAATGCTTTTGAGCAAATGTCATAATCATAGATCAATTTTCCTATCATTATTTTAGTGATATTCTCAAATCAAAATGTGAAAGAATTACAACTTCCCTTCAAGCTTTTTTATCATTTGTAATTGTATGGTAGGGTACATTTTATAGTTACAGGTATTGATAGTTTATCAAGGCAAGATATATTTATAACCAGTATGTACGAGACACCGTGCTGAAATGCGCAGGTACAGAGATGACCAAGAGTCTCTCGAGGGGAAACTCAGACGTGTGGAGGCAGTTATGGGCAGTACTGAATTCGATTCCATGTAGAAGAAGAGACGAAATTCTTCTGTAGTTAAGCATAAATTTTTCAGAATTTTGAAAATGCATTTCCTGACTTATTTCCCACCCCCGATTCTCCTTATTCTTATCGTTAGCATCTTTCTATAACTTGCCCTGTGTTGCCGATTTTATCATTGATATTCTGCTTGGATCACCAAGTGCTGAGGTAAGAATTTTGACCATACTAAAAAATCCCCTTGGTCCTGCTCTGTCGAGGGCCCTTTGGAGACCTGTGACCCTGCGTGGAGTACAGAGAAATGGCATTTAGCCCTCTCAGGAAGTCCTCCGAAGGGGGTGGGGGCCACTCTGAGAGCAGAGTAACCATTTGGACTCTCTGCCCTCCCTTCTATTCCATATTCAGAAGTTCAGAGACTAGTGCTAGGGTCAGTTGTGGGTGTTTGTAACAAACAAAACGTTACGGCGGCGTTGAGCATCCGCCGCTGGCATTCAGGGTCAACGTGTTGGTCACAATCAAGAAAGACCAGCTGCAAGCCGTGAACTTTCACTGGATTTTCTCATTCTGATTTTCTTGTATGGCCTTGAAAATTCACTTGGAAACACTTGAAGAGTTTTCTTATTTTCATTTTTATCAAATTATGAAACTATTGATTGGCGTAGGAGAGAAGAATACTTGGGGAAATCCGTTCTCAGACTGCATTTGTTTTTAATCAGCCCTAGGGTATTTAATGTCAACTTTACCATTAGTGATTAAACCGTTCACGCCCTTATAGTATCCTTCAGGTTGTGGACTTTGGAGGAAAATCCTTTTGTAAGCAGTGTCTAAGTGTCGGTTGGTGTATGTCCTTTGCCACTCACGATGTAATTTCAGATTCGCCGTGCTGCCTGTGATCAACTATACACTCTTAGTCAGACAGATACTTCAGCTCATCCAGATGTCCAGAAGCCAAACCAGTTTCTCCTAGGTGTGATTCTCACAGCCCAGCTACCTCTCTGGTCCCCAACTAGTATAATGAGAGGAGTCAATCAGAGGTATGTAATCAAGATGAAAAAGCTCACGTCATGCAGAAAGAGAATCATGATTTGCATGCTGCCCCCTGCTGAGGTCCACAGTGCATTACTCAGATGACAAAAGAATTTCTCCTTTCCTCTTGTACCCTTTGTGCCCCGAGAGAGGGTATTTCCGTTCTTATTATCCCCATTCAGGACAGGAGAGTCAGAAGAAACAATACCAGGCCTTCTTCCCCTTGAATTACTTCCCATTCTCACCTCCACCCCAGCTGCTCCACCACCCTCAAGAGAAAGAGGAGCTTTCTTTCTGAAAGCTGGTTGGTGAGAGGCTGAAATTATTGGAGCCAGGTCACTTTTTGAAGGTCCGACTCCTCACGTCCTTGCATGCATCCCTCTCTCAGAGCAGCGTACTTCCTGACTTCATGTCCAGATATAGCTGAGGCATCCTTCTGGCTTTCTTCCCTGGTTTTACATGTGCCTGGGCACGGAGGGAATCTGCGGTCCAGGCTGATGGAGCGGCTTGAGTAAGTCCGTTCTGCCTGCCCCACTGTCCCTCAGTGGGCCAGCCCGCATGCAAGGCTGCCCCGGGCTAGGCCCAGGATGAGAGGTGAGGGGATCCCATGCTGACCTCCACTTTCTCCAACTTAGCTTCACCAGAGAACCCTTGCCGTGGGGCTCATGAGATTTGTGAAATCGGTGTCCACTTGCTTTGTGTATCTGCTTTACAAATTAGAGCCCTGGAAGGGAAGGAATGTTAGAGCTACTCCAAACCCCTAAGTGTGGCTAAGGATCCAGACCCCTAAATTTGGATCCAAACTCGGTCTTTGGAAGCATACAGTTCAATAGCATTAAGTATATTCTCATTATTATGCAACCATCTCCACCAGCCGCTTCTAGAACTTTTTCATCATCCTCAACTAAAACCTGCTGCCCATTAAGGAAGCCGTTGAATGAAAGACTAATAAACTTGACTCCATAAAAACTAAAATACTCTGTGTGGGAAACTAATACCATAAATCCAAAAGTCAGTTGACGGACTGGCTGTATAGATTTGTAACATGACAGACAAGAAGCTAATTTTCATAATGTATATAAAAAGCTGTTAGAAATCACTAAACAAATGACCCAACAGCCAAATTGAAAAATGGGCAAAAGACACGAAGAGACGGTTCCAAAACAAATACAGGTGGGTTGTTTTGTGTTTTTTTGTTTTTCGATTTGCTAGGTTTTTTTCTTTTTACTGCAGCAAAATATACATACAATTGATCATTTTACTGATTTTTAAGTCTGTAATTCAGTGACGTTAAGTACGTACACATTGTTGTGCAGCTGTCCCCGCTGTCTGTTCCCAGAACTTTCTCATCATCCCAAACTGAAACTCTGTATCCATTAAAACAGTAACTCCCCGCTCATTCCCCCTCCATCCATTCTTCTATTTCCGAGGTTCCTCCATGTCATAGCTTGTGTTAGGGTTTCATTTCTAATTAACACTGCAAAATATTTCCTTTATCTGTTCTTTCTTTTGTTGCCTGTGCTTTTGGCATTGCATCCAAGAAATGATCACCAAATCCACTGTCACAAAGTTTCCCCTCTATGTTTTCTTCTGAGGTTTTTAGTTTTCACTCTTATGCTTACTTGTTCGATCTATTCGAGCTAAATTCTGTGTGTAACATAAGGTGCCCAACTTCATTCTTTTCCGTGTGGGTAATCCAGTGGTCACGGCACCTTTCTCCCATTGAATGGTTTTGACAGCTGATGAAAAATCATTCGACTGCTGGCTTGCTGACTGATTGATTGGCTCTTCGTTTCTCTTCCACTGATCTGTGTGTATCTCCATGCCAGTATCACATGGCTTCATTGCTGTAGCATTGTCGAATTCTTCCAGCGTTGTTTGTCCTCTTCACCGTGCGAGCCTTTTGCTTCCTTTGCTAAGTGGATGCCTAAGTACTTTACTCTTATTGGTGCTTTTGTAAATGGAATTGTTTCCTTTTTCATATTCTCCATTGTTGGTGTATGGAAGCAGAACTGATTTTCGTGTCACGATTTTGTATCTTGCTGCGTTTACTGATGAACTCTAAATCTTTCTGTGTGGACTCTGGGGTTTGCCACATGTAGGATCACGTCATCCACAAACCGAGAATTGTACCTCTGTGTAAGCCATTTTTTAAGAAGTGAGCTATTGCACCTGTGCTTTTTGTAAGATTCAGATTATTTAATAGAACTTACATTTAAGAGTTTGATTTGATATTAAATTTCTCAAAACTCAGGAAAGAAAGAAAGCATTGGATGAGTTTTTGTTTTTTTTTTTTAATTTTTTTTTTTTCAACGTTTATTTATTTTTGGGACAGAGAGAGACAGAGCATGAACGGGGGAGGGGCAGAGAGAGAGGGAGACACAGAATCGGAAACAGGCTCCAGGCTCTGAGCCATCAGCCCAGAGCCTGACGCGGGGCTCGAACTCCCGGACCGCGAGATCGTGACCTGGCTGAAGTCGGACGCTCAACCGACTGCGCCACCCAGGCGCCCCAATGGATGAGTTTTTAACATACCTTCTCAAAGAATCTCTTGGATGTAGAGCATTTTAACTTCACCTAAAATTGAATCTTTAGTTGTATGTTTTTATAATTTGAAATGGTGTTTCACAACTTACTCTAATGGCCGTGTTTGATACATGTTTTCCTTAACAGTGATGACGACAATAGCTCTTTCTGTGGTCTGACTATGTGCCGTGCAGCAGGCCAGGTTCATTGCATATAGTCATCCTGTAATGCTCACAATGGACAAATGAGTTTGACAGTCTTATTGTCTCTTTAATCATCGTATTTCTCGGTTCATTATCTCTTCTCATCATTAGTGCATTCTTGAGCCTTTTGTGTGTGTGTGTGTGTTTATTTCCAACACTCTAACAAGCATTTTAGAAATTAGAAACCAGACACATTGTCCCTAGACGCCCAACTGTAAGTGGTGGAGCCAGGATTCGAACCAAGGTCGCCTGACTTTAAAACTTGTGCTCTTTCCTGAGATAATGACAGAGAAGCTTCACTGACCACCCTGGATAAAAGAATTTACCTTCTGTTTTTTCTCTTACTGCACTCTGTTTGCCTTCTTAATATCACCTTTTGACATGTGTATTTTCTAATGTGTTGACTTTTTTGTTCTTTGTCAGCTCTTCTAAAACAGTTGCAAGCATATAGTGGTGCCTAGTCAATGTCGGTTGCTATTTGAATGAATGAGTGTAATCTGTGCATTATGTGTGCAGTCAGCCTGTATATCATCACAAAATGTGAGACTTAGTAATACTGTTTCCCCTCTTTACACTGTAATTTCTATAGTGTATCTGTATCAGCAAAGTCACGAGTGTATTTCTTGCTAAGATATGGAAGTTGAATTCATGTAAAAGCGGTTATTTCATGCTTAGGAAAATTCCCTTGTTCAGCTGTGTTATGAGCCTTTTCTTACAATGGAGATGCTTTTTATTTCAAAATATGACATTTTTTAATACTTGAAATCTTATCTTTTTTTAGACTACTATCTCAGTGTATGGAGTATTTTGATCTAAGGTGCCAATTATTAGATGATCTGACAAGTAAGTAAATGTCTAACTTTGATTCATGTAGGGGGAGGGGAGAGGGAAGAGTAGAAAAGAGAGCCAAATGGACATTTCTAAATCTGACTGAGTGTATCTTAGATAAAAATGAGATTATAATCACTGTTCGAAGTTGAGTTTTATTTTCTTGAAAATAGCATGCAAACCCATATACCAGTTCTCTGTTCTCCAATTATATATGTAACCATTAATGTGTTGAGAAGATTTGTTGGTTTTAAAAATTGTCAAAGACACATGTTTTAATTACGCTGATATGGGGCGGGGGGGGTGCGGAAGAGGGGAAAGTGGGTGATGGGCCTTGAGGAGGGCGCTTTTTGGGATGAGCACTGGGTGTTGCGCGTAAGCGATGAACCACGGGAACCTACCGTGGAAACCAAGGGCACTCTTTACGCGCTGTATGTTAGCCAATTGGACAATAACTTATATTAAAAAAAGAAAAAAGAATGACTGGAAAACATGTTGATACTGAATAAAATTACTTTCTTCTTTGAAGAAAAAAATAGTAATAATTACACTGATACAGAACTATTAGGAAGAATCTTTTCTCTCTAGTATAGTGAATTCTGACCATTTTAAAGGCTGATCATTGAAGGAAGGAGGGAATCTCTGTTGAGGTATATTGATAATAATAGAAATGAGTGATAGAAGCCAGTTAATTATTTTGTGTCAGGTGATTGAAGTATTGTTAGAAATTTTAGGGTTAGAGCATTTGGATTTTCATTGTACTTTTGTATAACGCGAATGTATGTCGGGATGCTCTGTGTAAATTTTAGTTGTTTCAAATCAAGAGTCTGTTAGTTTATTTTCCACTCTTTACATAAAAGATTTGCCTCATCTTACAGAAAATAAGTAAATAAAAATCAGGCCGAACAAAAGTACTGATTGGAAACATTAACTGGAAAAGAATGTCAGCGCCGGGCGGTTACAAAGAAATACCTTGCACGTATGCTGGCTGTCAACCTCCACAGTCAGAATTTGGTTGTGAGGTTTGCTGGGGGACAGAGGTGAAAAAGGAAGAAAACCGAGTGGTTTCTCAAAAGAAACAGATCTTTTTGCCAGCACTTAAATCTGAGAGAGACTTGGTGCAGAGGTCTTCGTGTAGTGCACACGTGAAGACGTAGTCATTAGTAAGCCTCAGGAAATGTCTCCAAGGCAGATGCCTTCACCAGTTTCCCGAAAGTGTCTCTTGAAAGTGGGAGACACGGTGCTCTGAGCAGGACAGTGAAAAGGTTGTGTTGGAGCCTGAGATAATGTAGTCTGAGTGGATGTCTCGATGCGGGGGTCAGACCTGTTGTATCTGTCATCCAGAGAAGTGAACGGGTGACATGTCCATCTAACAGTCCAGCTGAATGCCACATTCTTCTGCCAGGCCACTGGCAAGGTTTGCTGTCTGGTTTGGACTCGGAGAGGGTGGGTGTTCTGCTTTGCTTCTCG
This sequence comes from Prionailurus bengalensis, assembly GCF_016509475.1. Taxonomy (NCBI): domain Eukaryota; kingdom Metazoa; phylum Chordata; class Mammalia; order Carnivora; family Felidae; genus Prionailurus; species Prionailurus bengalensis. Next base: position 44,697,894 of record NC_057345.1, on the reverse strand, counting down.
AGGACTGGAATCGTGTGTTGGCTGTATACATGATACATACAACTTCAGAAGGCATGAGCACGCTATTAACATAGGCCTTCCCTGTGGTCATCGAGTGACTAATGAGGGATCCAGCATCTCTTATCGGGATGTTGAGGGCAGAGTGGGAATATGTCTGGAAACAAGCAATGTTTGCCATTTGGGGAGTATTTTGTATATGCCAGTTCCTGTACTAGGCACTTGATACCTAGCACCCTGAGTGTAGGTGTTAGCCTCATTTTGTAAATAAGTGGATTCAGATCCAGTGCCGGTTCCGCTCTGACCCTGAAGTATTCCTTTTCACCTGATGCTGTGGGGCCCTACCGCTTGTGGCTGCAGTGCAGTGGAAGGAGAGCACGGTCCGTCTTCTTCTCCTTCCCAGTCCCATCTTCCAGTGTGGAACCTTGCTTTAATCCTTGCTTACAAGAAAGTAAGGTAACTTACTACAGTAGAGCAGGGTGGTTCTCGGGGTTTGGGGCACTATTTGGAAACCTGCGCTCTGCTGCTGTGCTGCGGACCTCCGTCTCCTTTGCGGGACCCCCTTGGCCTAGGTGATGCGGTGGGAGCCTTGGCTGTCTTCGTACCCTCCATCCCTGCCTTCTCTAGAAGGGTGTGCTCCCAGGGGGCACCTGCTGACACCGCCTGGACCAGGAGCTTCTTTGGAGCAAGATTAGCCCCTTCGTCTTCCATCCTCGGCGTATGGCCCACTGACCCGCACAGAGGGGCCCTCAATACATGCGTGGCTTAGGACTGAGAGAGTGGGGGGCAAGGAGTGAGTGTGCGAAGCCGTCACGTTCCTCTGAGGCAGCAGATGCAGCCCACTGTTGATTAGGGACATCTTTCTCAGATCGCCAGAATGGAAGGGTGGGACTTGACTTTGCCTGCTTTAATTCAGGATTTGGACTCCATGAAGGGAAATCCTTTTTTCTTTGAAATGGATTTTTTTTTTTTTTTTTTTTCCCCTTCTTAGCCTCAGAAATGGAGCAGTTAAGAATCAGCCCGGCTACCATGCTCGAAGATGAGATCACTTGGCTGGATAACTTTGAGCCTAATCGCACGGCTGAATGTGAGACCAGTGAAGCAGACAACATCTTATTGGCAGGACACCTACGGCTCATTAAGACCCTTCTTTCACTGTGCGGGGCAGAGAAGGAAATGCTTGGTAATTATTGCTTCCTCTTACCATGCGGCAGAATACCTCCCTTCTCAGTCCTTGCCATAGTAGTGTTTGTAATTAGGAGAATAGGATAAGTGCTCAGTGCTCTGTAGAAAATTGACCCTTCAGGTAGTATGAGATTGTCTGGAATTTTAGTGGCTAACAGACTTCAGGTGTATTCTACCTGTGTCATTAAACCATATGAAGAAGTTGATAGCGTTCAAAACGGTTGGTCCACATAACTTCTTAATACCAAGTAAAACTTACCGTTCAAAATAGGGTTTTCTCTTCTTGCTGTTACATACCTTATAAAATATTATCTGTTACAGATCTTACCTCTTTTAAGGGTAATTCTCATCTGGGAGGCAGCCCCCTACCACTACCCCCTGCCTCGTAGGGTACATATGAATGTCCTGGGGTACATGTATAATTTGTCAGGGCATATTCAGTATTAGAAGGTACATTCAGAAAACAAGTCAAAACATTAATTATTATCACTTTTATCACATGAACTAAGCTCTATAAAAATCTTCTTGGCTATTGGGGATACATAGAAAAGAGTGATTCTACACCAGGCTAAGAAGGGTACATCACTTTACCTAAGGAAGGCAGGATTTTAAAAGTTTCAGAAACCCTCCTGTGGACTCCCCTATGCCCAAAGTAAGAATGAAGTGTTCACTCGGACCGCTCTGCCTCGTGTTCTTGGCATTTGTGTTTCCAAAGTGAAAGCATGACTTCTTTCACTCCATTGTCAGCTCATAAAGGAAGGTACCCTCACTTGTCTTTGTTCCCTGTCCCCTGACCCTCCCACCCATCCCCACCCCTCTGCCCCACAGACCTTTGCCATGTGTTATAAGTGCTCAAACAATAAGCATCAAATTAAATTGAATGCCCTGCCATTGGGTGCCTTTGCTGCTCTGATATGAAAGTACAAAAACAGAGTCTTTGAATTAAAATGTGTTCATCCTCAACATGAATATTATGCTCTATTCCAGGTTCATCACTCATTAAACCATTGTTAGATGACTTCCTTTTCCGAGCTTCTAGAATTATTTTAAATAGTCATTCTCCAGCTGGCAGTGCCGCCATCAGTCAACAGGACTTTCATCCAAAGTATGGAAAATGCACGTTGTGTTCAGTTTTGGTAAAAATTCTAATTCGAAACTTTAGTCCAAAAAGCTTTTCTTAACTTGGAGTTTGTTTCCATCTTGTGAGTGTGTGTAGTTATAAGATATTATCCACCCTATGAAGAAATGCATGTAAAGGGGCTCAGGATAAGCCTGCCTGGCACATAGTGAGTGCTGTGCAAGGATGCTGGTGCCATTATTACCATCAAATAAGAAGAGTAAGTAGTAAATAATGTGCTTAATTTGGTCGGTAGCAAATTCCAAGACAAACCGAGATCAGAAGAATTAAATCCAAAGTTAAATAGGCTCTGAATCTTGAGTTTCTTCTAGGAAGAAAGCATAGGTGCTTTTAGTGCATGAACCTTGTGATTTGCTGGGTATTGCCTGTGTCCTGACGATTAAAACTGCTAGTGACTTATTGTGGTAATTTTAGAATCAAATACTGTATTAGTTTTTATGGGTAGAAATTTGAAAGATCTTTCCGGAATGTTGACCCTACTTGGGTGCTCCTGGAGCTATAGGAGGAGGCTGCCCCCATGCTGCCATCTTCCTTGCTCTGAATCCAGCTTACTCCATTCTTACGAAAACCAGACTTAACTGAATAATCCTGAAGACACTGGGGATTTGGTATTTAACCAGTGAAAAACACTCCCGTATAATTTCAGTGGTTATTGAAACGAGCAAGGCACAAGAAGCAACATTTCATGGAATCTCAAGCGATATCTTTTCATGTATGAGTATTTCTCTGTGTAGCTTTCCTTACTAGCAAAATCTGTTTCAGGCAGTCAGCCTTCATTAGAACTCTTGGGGTGGTCTCTCAGGCTTTGGCTCCCATCTCACCCCTGCCCCAGTCTTGTTCTGGAAGATCCGGCACTGGCTCCGTTGGGAGTCTTTTATTAAAGTAGTAGAAATACGTTGAGTATCTCCGTTTTCAGTGAACAGGGAAAATAAATCCTTAGCAGTTTTATTGAAATTTTTATTCGTGAACCCTCCTTGTATTTATTAAAAGTAATACCTCCATCAGCAAGGAGTTGGGTTTTGTAATCATACACAGTGCCTTAATTAGAAAAGGTAGTGTTTTGTTTCATCCCTCCCCGTGCATTGAGTGAGGCTCACTTATCACAGTGACTCCAGCTGTTTCCCGTCTGAACCCTAATGCCAGAAAGAGCTTTAAAATACACAGTATTTTCACAAGTGACATTTATTCTTATTAACACTAACAAAGGAATTTCGTAATGCTTAGCCTGCGTGTACGGTTCCTCCTGTTCGTTCTTTACCTGTCCTTTGCAAACCAAAAGTCCAAGTAAGAGGCAAAGGACAGGGCCAACTGCTGGCCATTGTCCTCAGGGCCTGGCCCAGTGCTGATCTAAGAGCCCCACAGCCCCTCGTGAACACATCTCCCACACTGCACCCCATACATGTTTCTCTCAGAGGTTCGATGTCCTCTTTTCTGTGTATCCTTCCTAACCTGTGATCTCCTCAGTAATGTAAGGTTGGCCTAGGTGACAGTGAGAAATTACTGTCCATCCCCAAAGTGATTTCTTCTAAACGTGAACAATTATCAGAAGCCTTTGGTTTCCTGCAGACTGCCTGCTAGTTACCTTTTATTGTCATTTGAAACAAATTAATTTGGCAAACCACGTATTTCTGTCTCTGTTTTCTCGGCAAGATGAAGTTGATTAGTGTCCTCAAAGAATTTTTTATCACCAGACACATATAAAAAACATTTACGGGTATCTCTTCTGATCCACATAGCTTTCTTTTCCTGCCATTTAGATATTTGAATTTCAGGACAATGTCTACAAAAAGCTTCCTTGCTACCTACTTTGAGAGAGAGTTATTCTCATGTTTTCCTTGGTAAAGGTTTCAGACTCTTTATCCTCCATTTTTGCTGATCTAAACCTTAGATAAAAATACTCTGGACTCCTAAGTGAGACATTTCGCTACTTTATCAGGCCAAGAAGATATGTAGCTCTTAACCATAACCATTCCTCCTGTATTCATGGCCTCTTCCTTTAAGTAAACACTTCCCGCTGGATTCCTAGAGCTCTGCCATCAGACCTGATTAACTCAGTTTGAGGAATTGAGGCTCTGATACTTTCATTTCAAATGTTGATTTAGTTTAATGACCAACTCAAGTGGATTATTCACTGTTGGAACTGACTTGCATCTTTTGTTTGTAGGTGTAGTACAGTGAATAGCCGACTGGCAGCCTATGAAGTCCTTGTGATGCTGGCTGATAGTTCCCCGGCAAATCTTCAAATTATCACGAAAGAACTGCTTTCCATGCATCATCAGCCTGACCCTGCTCTCACCAAGGAGTTTGATGTAAGTTTCCTAGACCTTGATACACTTGAATTTTGTTTAGGATGCTCAATCAAACGTATAACTTTGAAGCCTATGTCTGCATTACCCTAATCCCAAAGAAAGTCAGTAGTATTCTTTTGCTTATCATGTTCCCACACTCTAATCAAGCATAATCTACTAAATTACTTCATACCATGCTAATACTGTATTACTCAATGATACCCTTTTTACTAATTAAAGAGAAGACATTTTTAAGTCACTTGATAATTACTCTCGGTAAGAAGTAGCATGGCAGCCTATGTTTTGAGTAACTGCGCGTGGTACAGGGCCAGGCCACGGAGATACATACTCGAACGTTGGCTCTGTCACAGTGCAGTCTACATTCATTTAAATTCAGCTAAGATTTATGGAGTTTAGAATGCACTAAGAGGTGTGTTGGGCTTTTGGAGCTCAAAAACGCAGACAGGATTCCAGCCCTCGAGAAAGTCGGTGTCGAGTGGAAGAGACAGACCCGCAGGCAGATAATTTCAATATAATGTGATCGATTGTAAGAACCGGGTCATGTCCTGAAGGCTGTCCTCGCAGAGGGCCACTCTACCACCAGACGGTGGCGTCTTAGAAGGCGTCTTAGAAAGGATGAAGCTGGAAAGAGAACTCCAACGCTTCACAAGCTGGTGGGAAGGTGATTCCACAATGAGAAGGACGTGGGCGGAGCTGTGGAGCCAAGCGGCGGCTTAGTATCCATTGGGAACTACAGGAGGGGAGCAGCAGACCAGGAGCCGGAGGACGCTTTGAGAGCTTTGAGAGCCGCTTTTGTGTTCTCCACGGACCTTGTGGAGTCAGGCCTACCCCTTCGGACAGCTGAGCCGAGTCGTGTGCGGCATACAGGTTAGGCAGGAAAGGAAGGTGTTCTAGACAGAGAAAATAGCACTTGCACAATGAAATGCGAGCGTGTAAATTGGAAACTGTTTTTGTATCAAAACATTTAGTTTATAAAACGTGTGCTTTAGTTGTACATAGTTTATTTGACAGATTTAAATGGAAATTTTATTTTTTTCATAAGTCAGGGGATTATGTCAGCGTAAGGAAGAAAACATTTTTCTCATGTAAATACTTATTTTTTAGCACTGTTGTGAACAAGTTTTTCTTGTAACTTTTTAAAAATCTGTGCTTTGGACTCCACAAATACATTACCGTATTGATTAGATCTTAGAAATCACCCTGCTCTACGTGTATGTCAAATGTAAGTGGAAAATATATAATATTTAGCAATTCCTTGAGGTCTAAAAGACCTGCAGGGTTTTGTGGGTTAGTTGTAATGCAGGTACTTAATATATATGCAGAACGGGTGATTCTGGGCATGGCATTAGAACCAAGATTCTGCTTAAGTGGCATTTCAAGGTGTGTCCTATCCATTTCTACTTTGAGAAGTGCCGTGTTCAACTTTATCCAGGAAGACTTTTCTAGATTATTTCTACCCAGAAAAGCATTGTAATGGGATCTGTGTTAGGACAAAGCATCCTTAAGTGAAATGCTAGCGTATTTACCTGTTCCTTTAACTGTATGCTGATTAGCAGTGGTTCCACAGAAGAAGCTTACTTCCTTAAAAAGGAAGGAAGGGAGGGAATATGAGGCTTCCTTGACCATCCAGATTGGTCAGGAATCTACAGAGTAAACACTGCATAGAACCCTATTCCATTTGTGCAGAGTGCTACCTCAGTTTGTAAGTAGATCTGTTTACTTGCTTGATGTCTCTGTAATCGAGCGGGCTGTGAGCTCCTCGAGACATTATGCCTGGCACGGTGCTGGCACCCAGTGGGTTCTTAATAAATGTTTGTTGAATGGTAATCAAGTGACAGAATGCGTGACTCCTAGATGGGCAAACAAACAAACATGACATGTTAGGTACTTTATGAATGGAAAAGGAGCATTGAGGTATTAGTATTATTAGCATCTGTGGAGGTACTTCCAGAACATAGGTTTTGTTAGCGTGACTCCTAAGCCACTGGATGGATAAATCTGTGGGTATATCTCTTTTCCCTTTCAGACACCTCAGATAACCATGGTGAAAATGGGCTGGTGACAGATACACTAATTCTTTCTCTACTGTTCCTACTCCTCTCTCTTCTAGTATCTTCCCCCTGTGGATAGCAGGTCCAGCTCAGGGTTTGTGGGGCTGAGGAATGGCGGTGCTACGTGTTACATGAATGCAGTCTTCCAGCAACTGTATATGCAGCCTGGTCTGCCTGAGGTGATTGCGTTCTTCTTTCCTGTTTGGTATGACAGATAAAGCGTGCAGTGGCTGAAAATGGTCCCATATTCATATATTGCAACATAGAGGGGTCAGGAGCACTGACCACCACCATGCAGTCAAAAATATAATTTATATATTATTGCATTTTGGGTTTACTAAAAATCTAGACATCACTAGGGATTCTTTAGTCACTTCTGAAATCTGTGCACATCTGAACACATTGTTTACAGTTGCATGTTTGGGGGTTTTTTAATTTTTTTTTTTAATGTTTATGTATTTTTGAGAGAGCATGAGCAGGGGAGGCGTAGAGAGAGCGGGGGAGACACAGAATCCAAAGCAGGCTCCAGGCTCTGAGCTGTCAGCACAGAGCCCGACGTGGGGCTCAAACCCCCAAGCTGTGAGATCATGACCTGAGCTGCAGTCAGACGCTCAACCGAGCCACCCAGGTGCCCCCAGAGTCACATGTTTTTATAAATCTGCTGAGGGAATATGCTGCCTGTTTGACAGCTAGACTTGACCAAATGGGATTTTTGAACTAAGTTACTGTCAAATTCTGTTCTATAACATCACTAATATTTTTAGTATTTTAGAAAAATTTAGGGTCTGTCATCAGTGTTTTATAAGAGTTCAGTTGACTCTTGAACAACATATAGGGGTCAGGAGCGCTGACCACCCCCCTCATGCAGTCAAAAATCCACACGTAACTTTTGACTCCCCGCTGATATTAACCACTAATATTCTACTGTTGACTGGACAGTTAACACAGATTTTTGTACATTATATGTATATATGCGTAATATAGTGCAATATGTATTACATATTCTTACAGTGGAGTAAGCCAGAGAAGAAAAAATATATTTATAATACTGTACTGTACTTATCACAAAAAAATCCATGTGTAAGTGGGCCCACACAGTTCAAACCCACGCTCAAGGGTCAACGTATAGTAGAAGCTTGTGATATCGCAGTCAGTAGTGTTGAGAATATCTCCGTGTATCATGGCACGTTTAACCTCTCATAGAGATAACTGGTATTCCTCATTCTAGCTTTTCGTAATCAAACAGGCTCAAATGATTTGTTCACGTTTCCACCAGCTAGGAAGTATGGAGGCTAAACATACTGAGAGTTGTAGCCACGCTCAGACATATGTAGCGCTGTGAAAGCAAGGTGGGAAGTACCTGTGCATATGTCCGTGTTTCCTGTGGAGCAGTGCACTACTTCTAGCTTAATCCATTGCGTTTCTTTCCAGTCGCTACTTTCAGTAGATGATGACACAGACAATCCAGACGACAGCGTATTCTACCAGGTGCAGTCTCTCTTTGGGCATTTGATGGAAAGCAAGCTGCAGTATTATGTACCTGAGAACTTCTGGAAGGTATTTCACTCAGTCACTTTAGATAGTTAGATCTAGTGATAATTGTTTCTGTCTTTATTAACTCCAGACTAATCCCGTTGCCAAGAACCTATAGAAGAATGGGCTGTACCATTCTTCTTAAGATCGATATTTGATTTCAGATGATTAGAATATTAAGAAAAGTCATTTATAATTTCTAGGGATTTGCTAATCTTAACAATTTTGAATGCTTCTCATGATTCTTATTCTGATTCTTTGGATATTTGTTTAAATTCATGTTCTAAATATTTTTTTATTCTTTTTTTGTTTAACGTAAATTTCAGTTAGTGAACGTACAGCGCAATATTGGTTTCAGGCGTAGAATTCAGTGGTTTGTCTCTTACATTCAACACCCAGTGCTCATCCCAGCAAGTGTCCTCCTTAGTACTCATCACCCATCCAGCCCGTCCCCCGCCCACCTCCCTCCATCAACGCTCAGTTTGTTCTCTATCTTTAAGAGTCTCATATGGTTTGTTTCCCTCTCTCCTCTCCCCACCCCTTTCCCATATGTTTATCTGTTTTGTTTCTTAAATTTTATTTATTTATTTGTTTATTTTCTGAGAGAGAGAAAAAGAGGGAGCAGCATGAGCAGGGGAGGGGCAGAGAGAGAATCTTAAGTAGGCTCCATTTTCCACGCAGAACCGATTCGGGGCTCTGTCTCACAAACTGTGAGATCATGACCTGAGCCGAAATCAAGAGTCAGATGCTTAACTGACTGAGCCACCTGGGCGGCCCTCTTAAATTTTACCTAAGAGTGAAATCATACGCTACTTGTCTTTCTCTGATTGACTTATTTTGCTTAGCACGGTACATTCTAGCTTCATCCACGTCATTGCAGATGATAAGATTTCGTTCTTTTTGATGGCTGTATAAATGTATACACACACACACACACACACACAGATATATCACCTCTTTATCCATTCATCAGTCACTGTGCTCTTTTGGGCTCTTGCCATAGTTTGGCTATTGTTAATATTGCTGCTGTGAACATTGGGGTGCATGTGCCCCTTTGAATCTGTATTTTTTTTTAAATTTTTTTTTTTTCAACGTTTATTTATTTTTGGGACAGAGAGAGACAGAGCATGAATGGGGGAGGGGTAGAGAGAGAGGGAGACACAGAATCGGAAACAGGCTCCAGGCTCTGAGCCATCAGCCCAGAGCCTGATGCGGGGCTTGAACTCATGGACCGCGAGATCGTGACCTGGCTGAAGTCGGACGCTTAACCGACTGCGCCACCCAGGCGCCCCGAATCTGTATTTTTATATCATTTGGGCAAATACCTAGTAGTGCAATTCCTGGGTCATAGGGTAGTTCTATTTTTAATTTTTTGAGCAACCTCCATACTGTTCTCCAGAGTAGCTGCACCAGTTTAAATTCCCACCAGCAGTGCAAGAGGTAAAGAACATTACTTTTTAACATTGCTCCACCCTGTTTCACAGGAGGAGTACCTTGTATTTTCCCCTGTAGTTTGGAAAGTTCTAAGACAGAAACTGTTCTGTGGCCTCAGGTCCCAGCCGGTATGGTTTCCCAGACTTGTTTCGGTTACACAGAAGCCAGGGAAAAGCATAGATAACCAAGCTCATCTCACTTCTGCACAAGTGTCTAATGTCCTATTAGTGAACTTGGTTTTTAGAAGCATTTGAGTGCTCTTTCACATCCGTGTTCTGTATTCAGAGATTGCTGCTTTTCCTTTAGCAATATATTTAATTCTTGTCTTGCACAGATTTTCAAGATGTGGAACAAAGAACTTTATGTGAGAGAGCAGCAGGATGCATATGAATTCTTCACTAGTCTTATTGATCAGATGGACGAGTATCTCAAGGTAGAGAACATCTCACTTTCCCTCTGCCTCCCTCAAACTGTAGTACGAGAGCAGAGTTGCAGGATTTGGGATGACTGTGAAACCTACAGATCAGAAAGTGGTCGTCTGGAGCACCCCACCTGTAATTCATTTCCTCTGGGTTTGAACATCAAAACAGGCACAGATCACTGAATGATGGACTTCTCTTCTTAATTCCTCCAACACTTGATGGAGAAGAAGGTCATTCTTCATCTGTACTCCACAGTAACCATTTGTGTCCACGTGCTCTTCCAGAGGTTGCCTGACCTCAGGAGTGCTGCCCTCGCCAGTGACCCGACGGCCCTGTGCATAGCAGCCCAACTCAGCCAGAGGGGCCAGATTAAAAAGTTATTTGTGGTGATGTTTGAGCCCAAAGCCTCCTGCCCCCACCCAGCGTAACGTGTGACAAACTTCCTAAGTGGTGCTGCCTTCTAGTTATAGGGCGTCCTCCATCACTGCCATTAGCTGTCCCTCTTCTCCTTAGTAGGCACAAGTCAGGATGTCCTTTTTCAAATAACTTAGGAATTGATAGCATTTTATCCACAAGGAAGAAAAGATTGTGAAGAGTTGCTACTAACTTGGTTGTTGCGGCGTGGGGAGAAGAGTTCGGAATCGTCACGGAAATGACAAGCTTTTCTTGTCACCAGCTGTGACTGGCCCCTCTCCTCTTCCTTTGCCGGCTGTTCAGGCTCTTCTAATAGCCAGTGGGGCCAATGGGTTATAAGCCTCCTATTCATTCCCAACTTAAACTACCATCATGACTCTTTTTATTTTAGCTGTTAAGTTGAAATCTGTGCTTTAGCTTAGGTCTAAATAAAATTCTCTCTAAGTGACCTAGAAATTCTAGGGGCATCAGCTAAAATTCTAACTTTTGATTCCACCAGAAAATGGGGAGAGACCAGATTTTTAAGAATACTTTCCAGGGCATCTATTCTGACCAGAAGATCTGTAAAGACTGTCCTCACAGGTTAGTGAAGTTACCACAGACATCAAAAAATGTCATCATTGTTTTTATTTTTTTTCTCTTAATAGGTAGCACGTTATTCATTAATTTTCATCCGTATTTCACTTGGCTAAAATGACAATGTATCATGGGGCGCCTGGGTGGCTCAGTCGGTTGGGTGGCCGACTTCGGCTCAGGTCATGATCTCACAGCCCGTGAGTTCGAGCCCCGCATCGGGCTCTGTGCTGACAGCTCAGAGCCTGGAGCCTGTTTCAGATTCTGTGTCTCCCTCTCTCTGACCCTCCCCTGTTCATGCTCTGTCTCTCTCTGTCTCAAAAATAAATAAACGTTAAAAAAATTTAAAAAAAAATGACAATGTATGAAAATCTCAGCTGTTAATCTTTTTAATGATTATTTATTTTGTGAGAGAGAGAGAGAGAGAGAGAGAGAGAGAGAGAGAACCGGGGAAGAGCAGAAAGAGAGGAAGAGAGAATCCCAAGCAGGTTCTGTGCTGTCAGTACCGACCCCGATGTGGGGGCTCTAACTCATGAACCAGGAGATCATGACCCGAACTGAAATTAAGAGTCAGACACTTAACCGACTGAGCCACCCAGGCGCCCCAGCTAGTATCTTTTTTAATAGGATTTTTATTCCATAAGCTACTGTAACAATTTATTGATATATTTTTATTCAGCCAAGTTCTATGATATTCAGGCTTGTGAGCATCGCCATGCTTAGTATTAAGTAAATCATGATGCAAGCAGATTTCCTACTCATGTATTTAAGGCAAAGCTTTAAGAATGCTTTAAGTTTCATTTGTAAGTATGTGGATTTCCATAGGAAGTCACAAATCCTTAAATAGGAAAATACGTATTCTCAGGATTATCCTGATCCAGAAATCAAATTTGGAAGCAATATTTTTATAGTAGAAAAAGGATTCAGTATTCAGGTAAAAACATGGAAATTGCTAATTGGCTACAGTCGTAATGTACATGATCGTTGTCCTTTCTATTTTTATTTTTTAGTTTTTTAACAGTATTTTTTTTTAAGTTTCTTGTGAAAGAGAGACGAAGAGAATGTATGTGTGTGAGTGGGAGAGGGACAGAGAGAATCCCAAGGAGGCTCCACGCTGCCAGTACAGAGCCTGACGGGGGCTCGATCCCACAAACCATGAGATCATGACCTGAGCTGAAGTCGAGTCAGACACTTAACCGACTGAGCCACCCAGGCACCCCAGTCGTCGTCCTTTTTAAATAGTGCTTCTAGTGTGTTGTGAATCTTGCATTTGTTGACAGACTTGCAGATCTGTCTCCGTGGACCTGTGAAGGTTTATTGAGTTAAGTTTCTTTGGTTTCCATTTTTAAAATTTCTTCGTTGAAATTCCTAATTGTTAAGTGATTTTGAATTGCCAAAAACTGGTATTTGTATTTGGCAGTGTACCTTTAAAAGGATGAGGAATGGCACGTGTTAATTTCACTGATCATGAACATAGACCTGTGTTCAGTCTCTGCTACTGTGGTAGTGTCAAGATCTTAAATTATTTAAATTCCATGGTTGATTATGTTTTTTCTGTGATTTGCTAATCAGATATGAGCGTGAGGAAGCTTTCATGGCCCTCAATCTTGGAGTTACTTCTTGTCAGAGCTTGGAAATTTCTTTGGACCAGTTTGTTAGAGGAGAAGTTCTAGAAGGAAGTAATGCATATTACTGCGAAAAGTGTAAAGAAAAGGTATTACACTTGCCTTTTTTGAAAAACAAGATCAATTTGTTACTCATTTAGTTTGTCTTTATGTTTTATGTAGGAACAGTATTAAGCTCCAATTGTTGCTTCCATTAAATTGTGTCTTTCCCTGTTTTCACATGGGCAGGAAAGGCCTGTGAAAATCTGTGACCTTTGTATGACTTTGCTGTTTTCTTTCCTCCATGGAGGTAATTGGGTTTTGCTTTTCTTTAGAGAATAACTGTGAAAAGGACCTGCATAAAGTCTTTACCTAGCGTCTTGGTAATTCACCTAATGAGATTTGGATTTGACTGGGAGAGTGGACGCTCCATTAAATATGACGAACAGATAAGGGTAACTTATTTTTTTTTTCCCTGAAATGTCTTACAACCGTTACCTCACTTTCTTTTCCGCTGTTTACTTTTTATATTTTTAACTTTCATCCCCACTGTGAAAGGCTATGGTCTCAGCATTCTGAGGGGTACACAGCCCCTTGTCTTAAGCGCCTGCTGCCCACGGACAGGCAGATCCGTAAACAACCCTCCTATCTGGTGATAGAGGGGAGGTAATCCTAGCTAGAACTAGGAAAACATCCCTCTTTTTTGAATCTGACTTAATTGGGTATTGCCGTGGATGTTACTCATCAACACTAATGTTGTCCTTTTGCTTTTAAATAGTTTCCCTGGATGCTAAACATGGAGCCCTACACAGTTTCAGGAATGGCTCGCCAGGATTCGTCTTCTGAAGTTGGTGAAAACGGGCGAAGTATGGACCAGGGAGGTGGAGGATCCCCACGAAAAAAAGTTGCCCTCACTGAAAACTATGAACTTGTCGGTGTCATTGTCCACAGTGGGCAGGCACATGCGGGTCACTACTATTCCTTCATTAAGGACCGACGGTAGGGGTCTCACGCGGTCCCTCCCCCTGCCTTCCAGTAGTCCTGCCTCCACACCCGCTTCCTGTCTCTCTCCTCCACTCCCCCTGCCCTCCTCTATCCCTCCTCCACTCCCCCTGCCCTCCTGTGTCTCTCCTCTGCTCTCCCTGCCCTACTTTATCATCCATGCTTATGAGTGTAGTGCAAAGAAGCTTTTGCATTGCTCTTTGGTCATATTTCATATTGGATTTTTAAAACTTAGTATAACAGTTTTTACCTCTTTGGTTTGAAAAGTTGTTTTAGAAATTTAAGGGTTGTCCATTTGAAAATACCCAAATAGAGTCATCTGCTCTATTTGTAGACAATACATAGAGATAAAGGCTGGGGAGGGGGATGTTGGGTTTCCATCTTATAACATTTGTTTCCCTGTGGGCTTCAGGGGGTGTGGAAAAGGAAAATGGTACAAGTTTAATGACACAGTCATAGAAGAATTTGACCTAAATGATGAGACCCTGGAGTACGAATGCTTTGGAGGAGAATATAGACCAAAAGTTTATGATCAAAGTAAGTATTTACAAGTGGATGTTTCACATTAGTTTGTTTGTTTTTTAACTTACGGTTTTCTATCAAATTGGAAGCAGTATTCTTTACATAAAAATGTAATTTTATTCTTTTTACATACCACTTTTCAGGCTGTATAGATCCACAAACTCATAGATAGGCAGAGTGGAAATGTTTAAGCTGCTTACAGAATGTTTTTTAAAATAATTCCTTGCAGGTGAATTAGACAGGTGATGGAGGAAGAGGAAGAAACGAATATCAGAGAGAAACTAACGAATACAGAATTTCAGCCTTAAAAATTGTTTCAGAGGAAGCAGTTGTCTGCTAAACTTCTCACATTTCCTTTTTACTTTCAGAGAGGCACGATGAATTAGACAAGACCCCTCGAACGCCTGTTTTTGAAACCGTATTTATTATGTAGCGTGGCAGTCCTTCTCTCCACAGCCACTGCCCCCCCAGAAGAAAAACTATGAGGAAAAGGACATCACAGAATCCAATCAGAATTTGCCATGGGGGGGGGTGGGGGGGGGTGGGGAGGGGGACATTTTGTAGAGATCTTAGCATTTCTGAAACCTGATTTTGCAATATTTTAGGGGCATTTAAAATTTTCTGCCTGTATTTGGGTCAGAAGGAAATAAGAGAAACAGGTGAAGGAAGTAAGAGGTACAGACTTCTAATTAGAATATAAGTAAGTCACAAGGATGGAAAGGAAGCCTAGGAAATCGAGTCAGTAATATCGTCATAAAGCTGTATGGCAACAGATGGTGATATATTTATCTTGGTGAGCATTTCGTAGCGTGTATAATTGTCAAAACACTATGTTGGCTACCTACAACTAACATGTCAACTATGCTTCAATTAAAAATTAAAATGAAATATTCTGTGTCAGATTTTGATGCCGTGCCATGGTAGTCCTGTGTCTAATAATAGTAACCTTTAATGGTAAAATCCAGTATTGTTGCCAAAACTTACCTAGATTTGGTTGTTCTATGCAAAAATGGCTAAGTGAGGCAATTATAATCCCGTCCTGTGCCACAGAACTTCTTTTTAAATGTTCCTTGCCTTTTGTTTAAATCTAGACTCGCCTAGGAATGTTTATCTTCTTTACCCCATCTTTGTACAGCTTCCTTACGGGTCTTCTGTGTCACCTTCCAAGCAGTATGGTACAAGGACACACACTTTACTTACACTTTGCATTTAAGTTTTGTAAACATTTGCTGGATTTATGAGCCTTTCTTTTAGATTGTCGAGACAAGAAACCTTCTTTATTCTATTTACAAAGGCTTCTTCCTTCATGTCTTGTTATAAAGCAAACCCGTATACAGATGTTCGCCGAAGATACTGGAATGCCTATATGCTCTTCTACCAAAGGGTCTCTGATCAAAACTCCCCAGTATTACCAAAGAAGAGTCGAGTCAGTGTGGTACGGCAGGAAGCTGAGGATCTCTCTCTGTGAGTTTCTCTTTCACGTAGTTTGCTGTGTGATTTCAGTAGGTGGTCGTTGTAATCTTGAGTATAGTGTTCAGGATTTACAGGTAACTTGTTAAACAAACTAGGGAGAAATTCTAAAAAGAAAGTGAGTAAATCTCATTACCCCTTTTCTTATGGCCACCTTTTTATTATTTCCTTGGCAGAAGTTATTTCGTATTTAGAACATGCACGTAGGGGCACCTGGGGGGCTCAGTCAGCTGAGTGTCCAACTCTGGCTCAGGTCATGATCTCACGGTTCATGAGTTCGAGCCCTGCATCAGGCTGTCTGCTGACAGCACAGAGCCTGTTTCATATCCTCTGTCGCCCTCTCTCTCCACTTTCAAAAATAAACAAACATTCAAAATATTAAAAAAATAAATAAATAAAAGAACATGCATGTAAACTATTTTGTTCTAGAATCGAGATTTTTTTCCAATCTCAGCATTTATCGAATACACTTTATAGTCAAAGTGTGGCACTTTGCCAGCACTGTGGGTTTTTTTTTTAAGGTCGTCTTGTTTACAAATTTGCGTTTAAATGTATTGGATCGGTAAAGTACGCAGTTTATCGTTAAGCCTCGTACCCTGTGTACGTAAGTGTGTCAGGTTGTGGTAAGTGCTAAAAGGACAGCTGTTTTACACCACACGGTTTTCTGATTCTGTCCTTAGGTCAGCGCCGTCCTCACCGGAAATTTCACCTCAGTCCTCCCCTCGGCCCCATAGGCCTAACAATGACCGGCTCTCTATTCTAACCAAGCTGGTTAAAAAAGGTGAGAAGAAAGGGCTATTTGTGGAGAAAATGCCTGCTCGAATATACCAGGTAAGACCCACGTAAGAAATTCTAAGGGAGAAAAATCACATAAAAGTCCAAATCTGCCCCGTAGGTCCGGAAGTACTCCTGCCAGCCTCCTTGTGGACTTGGTTGGCCTTGCGTGCCTCATCCGACCCACCTCATCTCACGAGTCTTTTATAACAGGTCACAGAGGTGTCCACAGACTCAAGGGGGCCGGCACTGTCACTGGCCTGCTATGTGGCTGGGGGTTGCCACAGATACACAAGTGGGAGGGAGTGGCCGGTAGAGACAAACGCCGCTGAAACTAACTTACCGTCTGGAGAGGAAAAGAAGTTAGGGTTCAGTATCTTTGGGTAAAACTAGTATGACAGTGATAACCACCAATTACTGAATATCTGCTCTGTGCCACGTGCTTTAAACAAATCCTTAATTGTTTTTTTTTTAATTTTTTTTTTCAACGTTTATTTTTATTTTTGGGACAGAGAGAGACAGAGCATGAACGGGGGAGGGGCAGAGAGAGAGGGAGGCACAGAATCGGAAACAGGCTCCAGGCTCTGAGCCATCAGCCCAGAGCCCGACGCGGGGCTCGAACTCACGGACCGCGAGATCGTGACCTGGCTGAAGTCGGACGCTTAACCGACTGCGCCACCCAGGCACCCCAACAAATCCTTAATTCTTAAAAACTCTTGTGAAGTAGTAGGTTTTATTCCCATTTTTCAGATGGAAAAACTGAGGTCAGAAAAGGAGAAATGTGAGGCACCTGGGTGGCTCACTCAGTTGAGTGTCTGACTCTTGATTTCAGCTCAGGTCATGATCTCACAGTTCATGAGATTGAACCCCGTGTCAGGCTCTGCGCTGACAGCACGGAGCCTGCTTGGGATTCTCTCTCTTCCTCTTTCTCTGTTCCTGTCCTGGCTCACGCGCATGTGCTCTCTCACACTCGCTCACTCTCTGTCTCTCAAAATAAACTTTAAAAACAGAAAGGAGAAATGACCTACCAGTTCACAGAACCAGGATTTAAATTCGGAACTGTCCAACTACCCAGTCCAGGCTTTATACATAAGTAATCCAAAGCTGAGTTAGCCAGAACCAGAGAAGTTAAGAAAATTGTGGAGTCTTTCGTGAAGAGAGAAAGATTTAAGCCATCTGATACAAGGAAAACGTGAATTTGGTTGTGCTTGGGAGAGCTCTGTTTGTCCCTTCCAACCCAAAATAACTGGTTTGACTTCACTTGTCCCTCATATGGTGGTTTTCCTAAATTTCCCAGAAGTATTTGGTTTGATGAATAATAATTCACCTTCTTACAGCTTCTTATATTTAAAGGAAGATTTTCCTCTCTCCCTTTTTAAAATTTCAAAGCTCTAGAGAAGGGTTTTTGTGAACCTTTTCTAACTTAATGTAAAACCCTTTCTACTTAATGTATCATTAAAAATCTTCCATGTGCTGAATATTTTGCCCCGTTTCTTAAAAATAATTACTGATTTTCTTTTGTAGATGGTGAGAGATGAAAACCTCAAGTTTATGAAGAATAGAGATGTATACAGTAGTGATTATTTCAGTTTTGTTTTGTCTTTAGCGTCACTTAATGCTGTAAGTACTAGTTGGCTTGTTAGTAAAGGACTAAGAAAGCAGAGTGAAATCTGTCAGCTCAAGCGTTCAGTGACAGCCCTCGGTTGTTAGCATTCAGATTGGATGCCCAGAACATTCCCGCAAATAATGTCACTTACTGGGTGATATTAAAATACTGGCAGTGCTCAGAACATATAATGCGGATTGTGAATGGGTGCGGGTGTCCACATACTGGCTTTTTAAAGTGCTTTTTAATTTTATGAAGAATATCTGAGAATAGCCATGAGGCGAGGGCAGTGAATATTGGGCTTGGTGGAGATTAATTTGTCCCAATTTGTCATCAGACATCTTCAGACTCAAGACGAACTTCCAAGTACTTCTTTTTCTTGAGTACCATGATTATGATTCGCCAATAAGGGAGAAACTTTCTTAGTCTGTTGACAGTGTTTAACATCCTGTGGTCTAAAGGCTCTATTTTGAGAGGGCTTCATAAAAAAATGAAGAGGATGTCTTTTCTTAACCTTTTTAAAAATTTAAATGGAACGTTTTTTCTATAATAAGCTGGCTAGATTTTTCTTATTAGTGTTTAACTTTATTATAAGTCATTCAATTCATAACATGTAATAATCTATAAAACACCTTTGAAAAATGCTGTGTTTTTTCACTCTCTCTCAGACTAAATTAAAGCATCCATATTATCCTTGCATGGCAAAGGTGAGCTTACAGCTTGCAATTCAGTTCCTTTTTCAAACTTATCTACGGACAAAGAAAAAACTCAGGTAAGAAATGATATATTTTGATAGTCTGTTGTGACAGAAGGCACTCGTTAATTCAATTAACATTGAATTTATAAATTCAAAGCATTGTGAAGGCACCTACCTAATACATTCAGGTGACTAAGGCATGGTTCCTATCTTTAAGGAATTTCTAATCTCATAGGAAGGATAAATCAGAAGAAGCAAGGCATAAATGCTGTACGTCTTTGGGAACTGGACAAAGTCCTATCCAAATATGGGGATTGGGTAGGTGTTAAAGACATTGGCGTTCCCAGAGAATTTTGAAAGGCAAAAACAAACAGAGGGAATAATCTAGGTGAAAGGGGAAAACCTGAGTAACGGATAAGACTTGCCTGAAGAGCTATGAATGACTAGTGTTGTGCTCATGCATGTAAGGACTCACTGGAAGTGAGGTCACCTGTGGGCTTTGAAGGAGCCTGTCAAGTGTCGTGAGTGCCACAGAGGGGAGCTGGGCCTTTGTTCACTGGGAAACCATGAAGGGTTTTTGAACAGGGGGCAGTATGCACAGAGGAACGCTAGATTTGGACCGGCATATTGTCCACCGTTGGTTTTTATCTTTAGCACCTGGAAGGTGCCCGACACATGGTAGGTGCTGGGTGAAGAGCTGTCTGTGAATAAATGGGTGAGAGGCGAAGAGTAAGTTACCCGCTGGCCGGAGGAGGTACCCGGAGCAGGGAGGGACTCGGGCGAGGAAGGCAGCTACAGTCGGAAGACCGGGACAGTTCTGTCTGTTCTCTCTCTCCGGTCCCGTGCACTTCTCCCACGTATGGGCAGGTGTTTTAGAAAGACTCTGCAATCAAAAAACACTGGAGAAGAAACAGATATGATGGCAACTTCATTTTCATGCGTAATTAAGATATATTAAATGATACTGATCTTTATTCTTCAATTGGAAAAGAAGGACTACTATGTTCCTTTCTCTTAAAGTCTGGCATAGGACTAACTAAGGAATTGCATTCCTTTTGTTTGTGAAGTTGGCTTGAGCTGTTGGTACATCGGAGACTGTTTCCATTTTGTTTATATTTGCCATTTTGGGGCTGGAGAGAGTGGAGGGGTGTTACGTGAGGTCACGGGCAATTTAGTCATTATACCTCATTGTCTGCCCAAATGTTTTTCTTCCATAAAGCAGGATTTTTTTTTTTTTAATTTTTTTTTTTCAATGTTTATTTTTGGGACAGAGAGAGACAGAGCATGAACGGGGGAGGGGCAGAGAGAGAGGGAGACACAGAATCGGAAACAGGCTCCAGGCTCTGAGCCATCAGCCCAGAGCCTGACGCGGGGCTCGAACTCCCGGACCGCGAGATCGTGACCTGGCTGAAGTCGGACGCTTAACCGACTGCGCCACCCAGGCGCCCCCATAAAGCAGGATATTAATAATTATAGCAATGAAGTATAAAAATGTTGATGTAATAACCTATTTTGAAGGTGGGCATTTTGTGAATGTCGATCAGTGACGCAAAACAAAATGCTGCAGGCCAGACGTTTTTCCCAATTAAAACTGTTTGAAGAAGATGCAAAAGATAAAAGTTAAACTCTAAGACTTAAGCTTCTTTACACATTTTTGTGGGGAGGAGGGACAGGGATAGGCGAATCACATCACAAATACCAAAAAATGCAAAGCACTGGCTTCCGGGGTGCATGAAGCCATGTTAGTCAGCGGTCATTGGGTATTCAACTTACCCTCTACCCAACCTCCCCCAAAAATAGGTTAACTAAAACCAGGGTGACAGTCCGTGGGGTTATTTGCGGGGGTCATACTCCTTACATCTCTGTCTTTGCTTTTTTTAAAGGGTTGATACTGAAGAATGGATTGCCACTATTGAAGCATTACTTTCCAAAAGTTTTGATGCTTGTCAGTGGCTCGTTGAATATTTTATTAGTTCTGAAGGACGAGAATTAATAAAGTAAGTGTCAAGATCTTTTAATTAATTAAAAGAAATCTGTGTCTCTTCTAGTGATTTAGAGCTGCAGTTTCTTGTGACTATTTTTATTTCTACTTGAAATTGCTTTTCCGATTGGAGTCAGTTTTGGACTTTTTTCCCTAGAAGCATGAGGAACTGTTCAGGTCACTCTAAAATCGTTCTTTCGTAAAACCGTCTCTGATGGACTAGACTCAGACAAGTGTTCCGTGAGCGCAGGGAAAGCATGTGTGCACATAGCCACACGGTCACAGGCAAGCGTGGCCTGAACTCCTGCTGTGGCTCAGGAGATTCCAGAATATGCGTCTGGTGGCAAGGTGGACTTGCCAGTCCCTCAGGGACTCACAGTCTGGTGGCAAGGTGGAGAGGTCAGCAATGCCCGGTTACTGCATAGCATTACCACAGTATTAGACATCTAGCTATGTTTGGATTCTACTGTTTTTCAGAAACTTACTACTAGTATAATACCTATGGTAGTACATTTACCTACATACCTGTAATAAAAAATAATTAGCTTTTTCTGGTGAAAAGTCTAGATGCTCCAGTCACTGTGGATGTTTAGCCTGTACTCCCAGTCATCCTTGGGCCAGTTTCTCTTGTCCTTGGGGGAGTACAGTACTTACGCACAGGCTCTGTGATCTCATTGTCCCTTGTCCCCAGTGGGCCCCTCCTTCATCTCCTCACCCCTCATGCCTGCCATGCTAGCACACCCCACCTCCAGCTAAGGACCTTGCCTCGGACTTCACTGAGAATATACGAGTCACAAATGAGCAGGCCTCTATCCCCAGCACATCGGAGCCTGTTCTCGTCATCTTTTCTCCTGTTACTGTGGGGGAGTGTCCTGTCTCCTCTCAAAATGAATGTCTACACGAGCAAACCCTTTATCGGCTCTTACTCCTGCATCTTTACCTTCTAGAATTTTCTACAGAGTACTTCTGTCAGCATGCGGATATGCTCTGGTATCTCTCAGCTCGAACAGACAACAGAGAATTCAGAAATACAAGCTCGTTTCACAGGGAGCTCACAGTCTGGTAGCATGTTAGCTGACCGAAACTCTTGATCCCATATTCCTTTCATCTCTAGGTCTGAGCTCCAGACACTCATTTGCCTACTTGATGTCTCCACTTCTTTCTCTAATCTACCTCATACAGCAACAAAAGTGGTTTTTTGAAACAAACTGGATCACATTACTTCTGTGCTTGAAAATTCTTCAGTGGATCCCTGTCAGACGGCTAATAGAATCCACAGCCTTTACATAACCCACAAGGCCTTGCATATGGTCTCACTTCAGTTTCCTCACACGGGTTTGTTGATTCCTTCGACACGCTCAGCTTACTTTCCTGCCTAAAGACCCTTGCACCTTTATTGCCTCTATCTGGGATGTTCCCCCATCCAGTCCTGCATCTTACCCTTGAGATGTCAGAGAAGCCATTCCCTTCGGATGACCCTGTCTAAAGCCAGTATACGATTGCTCTGCTCTGCTGTTGTACCTGTCTCCTCGCTAAACTCTGGCTTCTTGAGGGAAGAAGTTAAGCGTGTTTGGTTCCCTACCGTACACAAAGAGCCTGGCACATAGTAAGCACTCCGCTGTTTGTGGGTGCGTGCGTGCGTGTATGCACACGCGCACATAACACACGGAGAGAGAGCAAGTAACCATTCATGTGAAGTGTTATGTGTGCCTGGCCCTGTGGAGTTTGCACTGAGATGAACTTTCCCGTTTTTCCAGTGTAATTCCAAAGTCTCTTCCCAGTAGTAAGAAGCTGAATATCCTAGAATCATCACATATTTGGAAGGAACATTGCAAATATTTAGTTTATTCCCTTATATCCAACCAGGCTTGCTTTGAAGTATCTCCGGAGGAACTTGGTGACTCCTCTGGGAGGATGTGTGGTTTGTTAGTGTTCCTCACGGTCAAGAAGCCCCATGAATTACCTGATCTGAATTCTTCCTGGGAGAGTTTATTATATTTTTGTCTCTTTATCGCTGTCAATTTGTCACTGGCGGTTGCTGAATTTACATTTTGTAATTTTATAATTACTTCTTTAGAATTCTTAAGATAACCTAGGTTGCCACTGTTATAACTAAAATAACTGTCCGAGTGGGTGTGAAGGGCTGCCGTCTCTTAGATCAGAGCTTCTCAGTGCTGTGCTTTGTTTTTTAGGCAATAGTCAAATGTCACTATAATTGTAAAAATCTGAAGCTGTGGTAACCATTGCTAGAAAATCGAGCTCTATTAAAAATTGATCTAAATTAAAACTACTAAACGAAGAATATTTTACATCTTCTAAAAAGTTTTTGTTGTGGAAGCACTTAAACTTACAGAAAGTAGCCACAATGAGAGCCCTGTCCTGTGCCACTTCCCGGGCCCGGTTCCCAGCACTTTGCCCATCTCGTTGCCCACCCTGTTGCCCACCCCCCGGCGCCCACCACTCACTCACAGGCCTGCTTTTTTTCTGCAAGTATTTTAAAGTCAGTCTCAGACATCATATAATTTCATTATAAATTTTTCAGCACGTGTCTCTAAAAGGTAGTTTTTTAAAAAAAATAAGCACTTTACCATTATCACACTAAACAAAAATACTTTTTTTTTTTTTTTTTTAACATTTATTTATTATTGAGAGACAGAGAGAGACAGCACGAGCAGGGGAGGGGCAGAGAGAGAGGGAGACACAGAATCTGAAACGGGCTCCAGGCTCTGAGCCGCCAGCACAGAGCCCGACGCGGGGCTCGAACTCACGGACCGTGAGATCATGACCTGAGCCGAAGTCGGACGCTTAACCGACTGAGCCACCCAGGCGCCCTCAAAAATACTTCTTTTATATCCTCCTAAATCCAGTCCATATTCAGATTTCCACAGGCATCTCAAAAAGGTTTACTCTTCCACTGAGTTTATACAAATCAGGATCCACACAAGCTCCACACGCTGCATTTAGTTTATACATCTGTTAAGACTCTTTTCATCTATCATTGTTCTTTTTCCCCCACCACCTCCTTTTTTGTCATGCCATCTTTTTGAGGGGCACACTGGCCATTTGCCCTATAGAAGTCCCCACATTCTGGATTTCGTCTGCATTCTCTCTCATAGTGCCTCCTGGTGTCTACGATAGGAAATGTGGAGTGACCCCTGGAGACAGGCTTTCCAGAAGAATTATACCTGAATCTGACAAAGCCTCTAGAGCTGAACATTATAGGCACACTTGTTATCTCTAACTTTCTTGTGGCTGCCACTTAAAGTCTTAGTGCATTTGGAACACAGCCTTTTCAGTCTGGTGCACATTTGGTAGCTCCTGGGCAGCACTAGCAGTTGCGGGGAATAAGCAGCAGAGTGACCACAGAGAGCTCCGCTCTGATCTCTGTCTGGGGAAAAGAAGGCAGGCTCTCCATATACCCCTGAAAGGGGAGGAAGGAAATACCAGTGCTGCACGCAAACAGGGACCAGAGCAGCGTTCTGCTGGCACCTGGAGGACGTGGTCATCAACATTCGGCTGTATTTAAACCTCTCATGTGGAATAATGCGGACTTTCTGTTAAGAAATATTAGAAAAGACGGGGCGCCTGGGTGGCTCAGTCCGTTGAGCATCCGACTTCGGCTCAGGTCATGATCTCACGGTCCATGAGTTCGAGCCCGCATCGGGCTCTGTGCTGACCGCTCAGAGCCTGGAGCCTGTTTCAGATTCTGTGTCTCCCTTTTTCTCTCCTCCCCCGCTCATGCTCTGTCTGTCTCTTCTCAAAAAAATAAATAAATGTTAAAAAGAAATGTTAGAAAAGATAGACGGGTTTTCACTTTGCTGATTACAGAATGAGTTGTCACATGGGAGTGCGTGTATGAAGCAGAACACAAAGCGTGGCTGGAGAAGCACACTCCAGGGCATTCCCACCCCCCTCAGCCCCGAGAGCAGCACCCCTGCCTCTGAGGCCGCCGTACCACCATTCCACGCGTGTAAAGGATTGAATTAGGTTGTGCACTTGCGGGGCACGGTGCGGTAGCTGACCGTACCAAGAGTGCTGAGACGGCGGAGGCGTGTAACAGACCTTGACTGCTGCGGTCATCACCTCCATCCCCATCACGGAGGGAGAAAGGAGGGAAGCACCACCGCTTGTTTAGGGGTCGGGTCATAAGGCTTGGGGAGAAGAGAGGAAAGGAAAGAGATAGAAATCCTGACATACGGGTGGAGGAGGAGGGGCGGTCTTGACTGTGAACTTTATTACGTTACTCTGAGAAGTTCAAGGGATGCCCCTGGGAGAACCCCTTAGCCAACAGAATTTATACAATTTTAGGCCCTTTGCTTTCGTATCTCTTTATGTCCATTTATCTCGTTATGCCGTTACATTTATACAAATCCTCATTTCAGGAGAAGGGGGGGAAGAAGGGGGAAATCTACCTTCAGCGCCCAGGGGTCTGGTTTTCCTGTTTGGCCGCCTTCCCCCTGCACAGTGGCCTGAGACAGTGTCCCAAGGCTCTCAGGAGCCTTGACCCGAGAGCTTGGAGGGATTTTGTTTCTTGGACAGTAGGTGGGCCGGGTGTTGGGAAGGGGAAGTTACAGAAGTTCCTTCTGCCTTCTCAGCACGCACCTTTTCTCTGTGTGTTTTAGGATTTTCTTGCTGGAGTGCAGCGTGCGAGAAGTACGAGTTGCCGTGGCCACCGTTCTGGAGAAAACCCTAGACAGTGCCTTGTTTTATCAGGATAAGGTCGGTCTCATCTCTTAAACGTTACGTCTACATTCTGTTTCTACCAAGTGTCTTAAATTGCACGTAACAAGAAAGAGAGCCCAGGGTTGGAGTCTGGCAATTCTGCCTTAGAGAATGCACCTCCCGCAGTCTGCCCTTCTGATAAATGCCAGGGTAGACGGCACACTGTCCTTGCCTCCTCGCACCCCAGAAGTCAGGATAGGCTAGGAATTTGGGTCTGCTCTGGTCTGCTTCAGCCTTTTCTCTCTAGAGCACTCCTTTTTCAGAGGCTTCGCTCAAGACTCTGTTCAGTTTCACTGAACTGAGACTAACCTGAGTCTTGAGACTCTAGTCTAGACCCACAGACGTTTTGAGCCGCACTTGGCTTTGTCTCTTTCCCAACAAGCTGTTTCCATGATCCAAACCTGCGGTTGGCGGCCAAACCAAATAGTGCCGTCCGTCTAGGAAGGAGCAGCAGCCAAGATGGTTTCTTCATTGGTCTCCATTACTCCTAATCTTTGCTCCTGTTCTTCTGGATTTCTTCTTCCTGATTGTGTTTCTGCAACATATTTTCTGGTTCACAGTTCCACACGTGCTAAACTAAACCGTGGTATTTATGACTGTCCTCAAATTTCAGATATCCCCCTAAGTTTTAAGTCTTAGGGAAATAAATGATATATACTGTAAGTCTGATTATTATTCAATCTGTTATTAAGTCCTAGCAAATATAGCACTTCTTCCCAAGTTTGCTGTTTCAAACAGCTGACACCACATGGAAAACTTTGAAAAATGTTGTTTTCGGATCTGATTGGCTCCTTATAGACATTGGCTGGAGGCAATGTGTCTCAATGAACTAAATGCAAATTCTAGGAGTTGCTGCTTCAGATTCAGACGTTGGCTTTGCTGTTCCACCTTGAGCAAGTCCTTTTGTTTTTATTGTTTTCATTTAAAAAAATTTTTTTTGAGTTTATTTATTTTGAGAGAAAGAGAGAGTGCAAGTGGGGAAGGGACAGAGAGAGAGAGAGAGAGAGAGAGAGAATCCCAAAGAGGCTCTACAGTGTCAGCTCGGAGCCCGATGTGGGGCTCGAACCCACAAACCACGAGATCGTGACCTGAGCTGAAGTCAGACACTTAACCGACTGAGCCACCCAGGCGCCCCCCAAGTCCTTGAAGAAAGATGCTAATCCATTTACAGTACTTAGCTCCTTCAACATTGCCTGACCCGAAGTTCACCGTTAGACCAGACAACCTAAGGAGCTTTGCTCAGCCCAGAGTGAACAAGGAGGTCAAATAGGCCCTTTAGGGAAGACCTAGAAGAAGACCATGGCTCAATTCCAGGAATTCCAAGGAAGCTAAGGTTTACTCTAAGGCACTGGTTTTCAGTCAGCTTAAACAGCAGGACCATTTTTCAGACCTCACCTTACCTGGATGCAGAGTATATAACATCAGTCATTGGGAGCCGCTTAGGACAGTTCGAATACCATTGCTCTGAAATACCCTCACGGAGCTCTTCTGCGATACTTAATGTAAGGGCCTTCTCGCTGTCCTCCTTCCTCCCGTGTACCAACCCAAACGGAGGATAAACGCAAAATTAGTGCGGTCTCCCTCCAGATGGGGTCAGGCTATGGCGTAGTAAGCAGTCCACCAACCCCTAGAGGCAGGACTACAGGTGATAGAAAGGGAAGGGAGTGGTGGAGGACGTAAGCACGGAAGCCATTGCCTCAGTGAATTCTGTTGGACACCCAGCTGATGTATTTTATGCGTATTTCCCCCCCATAACGGAAATGGTGCCTCTGGCCACCCACCTTATATTGTAAAGTACTTTGAAAACGAAGTGCTATATCAATGGTAGGTTTTACTGTATTTATGACGAGTGTGACAGGATGGGTGGGAGTATTTCAGAAGCCTGTGAACACCATCTTCAGGGGAGAGGAGCGAACAGGAGTAGTGAGCTGGTCTTAATTCTCCAGTCACAGATGGATTTCTAGGGACTTGTCCAAAACCAGTTGGGGTGGGAGGGAAAGAAGAAGCAATGTGATTACCAAAATGGTTTCTAAACAAATAAAATGTTTTTCAAAGCTTTCCATGAGGCGTCCGCGGGCTCTCAAGTAAGTTCACAGTTGAGTTGATATTACCGTTGTCATTCTGTCAGGCTGTTGCTCTCCATTTGCTCCATTGGCTTGATTTCTGGCCCCTATGCCTGTGTCTGTGTTTTTTATTCTTTGCATCTGTGATTATGTGAAGACGTAGCATAGTGGAGGGAGGGATTCAGAAATGTTTCCTCTTAAACCTCCCCTCCCCACTTTTCTTTTAAGAGACAGAGAGAAATTGGCTCTGCAAAAAATGTGACCATTAGGCCAATGAGTCCTGCCCTTGCATCTTCAATCGAGAAAACAAGACTAGGCTTTCCTCCTAATTGTTTCTACAGCACCAGTCTTTCCCTGGAGGATAAAAGTGATGATCCGTTTTTGCTCTCCAAAGCATAAATCCATCTGAATCTGAGACTGGATTGTATCAATCAGACTTCCTTTTGTTCTTGCGGTGATTTACTTCGGATTAATTCCATTACAAACGTCTGTCTTCTATTCTTTTTCTTTACGTGATTTCGTCTTTCCTCAACCAGTTAAAAAGCCTTCATCAGTTACTGGAGGTCCTACTTGCTCTGTTGGATAAGGATGTCCCAGAAAACTGTAAAAACTGTGCTCAGTACTTTTTCCTATTCAACACTTTTGTACAAAAGGTAAGTGATTTTTTTTTTCTTCTAATATCTTTTCCTTATTTAGGAGATTTTTAGTCTCAAGGGACTTTTTATACATGGGAAAAATTTAAACGGGTCAATATTGGATCTAAATGTAGGGTTTTATGAGCGTTGCTTCTTAAAAATCTTTATTTGTGGGGGGGCGCCTGGGTGGCGCAGTCGGTTAAGCGTCCGACTTCAGCCAGGTCACGATCTCGCGGTCTGTGAGTTCGAGCCCCGCGTCGGGCTCTGGGCTGATGGCTCAGAGCCTGGAGCCTGTTTCCGATTCTGTGTCTCCCTCTCTCTCTGCCCCTCCCCCATTCATGCTCTGTCTCTCTCTGTCCCAAAAAAATAAATAAAAAACGTTGAAAAAAAAAATTAAAAAAAAAAAAATCTTTATTTGTGGATTCTGTTACTTGCCAGAATTCTGATACAGGTAGATACAGTTACTCGTTGATAGCAGGGGGTCTGCTTGAAAACTAGTGCCTCCTCGCATGTCTGGCAGCCGTTGTGAAGCAACGTGAAGTTGTTGAAACTCAGGAGGTTTTTAAATTACATTTTTAACCATATTTTCTGTATGTAAATCATGGCATTTAAAAACTTACCCCTGGGGCGCCTGGGTGGCTCAGTCGGTTAAGCATCTGACCTCGGCTCAGCTCTTGATCTCACGGTTCGTGAGTTCGAGACCCGCGTCGGGCTCTGTGCTGACAGCTCGGAGCCTGGAGCCTGCTTCGGATTCTGTGTCTCTGTCTCTCTTTGCGCCTCCCCTGCTCATGCTTTGTCTCTCTCTCAAAAATAAGTAAATGTTAAAAAAAAAAAAAACCTTACTGACCCCTTAAAACTTCTCGTTTAACTGTGTTTTTAATACAGATTTTTATCTGGAGAGATGTATAACTTGTCATTCTTGATATCTTGTGACAGCAAGGTATTCGGGCTGGGGATCTTCTTCTGAGGCACTCAGCTCTGCGACACATGACCAGCTTTCTCCTCGGGGCCAACCGGCAAAACAATCAGGTAACGCCCTCTACTTTGTGGCCCACTGCAATGGCCATGGTTTTGTCACCACGTTGTCTCTCTTTGTAGGTGATGAATATGTTTTTCATTTCATAAGAGTCCAGATACTAGCACTATGTAGCCTTTAAAATTCTTTGGAGTTCACTTGTTTTTACGGCCTCCTCAAAGATAATAGTCTCCTCGTAGATAATTAGTCTGATAATAACTCATGGAGATGACTAACTAGAATATCCGTCAAAAAGTGTCCTACGAGGAAAGATGGGCTCTGCCTGGGGGTTTCAAAAGCCTTTAAGAAACAGTGGCATTGGGACCTCCGCTTGCCACCTGGGACTGTGAGCAAGGCCGTTCTGGTGGAGGTTGTAAGTGGGGTGCTGGTCACAAGGGCAGAGTTCAAACGGGAAGTTGAACGGTGATGCACTGAGTGATGCTGTGGATATAATGTTCACGGACAATGAAAGGGAAGTTGCGATAAGTCAGGCTAGTTACAGCAAAAGAGGACTCTCCTGGGGCACCTGGGTAGCTCAGTCGGTTGAGTGTCCGACTCTGGCTCAGGTCATGAGCTCTCGGTCCGTGAGTTCAAGCCCCGCGTCGGGCTCCGTGCTGACAGCTCGGAGCCTGGAGCCTGCTTTGGATTCTGTGTCTCGCTCTCTGTTCCTCCCCCACTCACACTCTGTCTCTCAAAAATGAATAAATATTTAAAAAAAAAAATTAAAAAAAAAAGAGGACTCTTCTGTGTGGAGTCTCTATATTGCTGTGTTTCTCCCATTATTGTATTTCTTCTGTTTGATAGACTTAACTGTGAAACATGTGAATGTGCACTCACGAGGAACACTGGTTACAGAATGCTTATTACGTGCCAGGCACACTAGTTACTTTACACACTGTATCTCCGATATGGGTCAGTAAAATAAGCATTCCCCTCCCCGCCCCCCATTCTCAAGCAAGAATCAAAGCTCAGAGAACGTCAGCGAGTCATGTCAGGCCACAGAGCTACAGCATTGTGGGGCAGAGACTCAGACCCAGCTCTGCTTTCCCTGTGCCGTGTAACGCATCACGTAGGAGCGCGTTCCTTTCTCTGTGAGAGGACACAGACTTGCAGGCCAGGCCTCCTCTCGGCCGCCTGTTGTGCCGCCAGTTGCTCTCTCCAGTGTCAGAAACGAGTGCTGCCTCCACAGCGTGTTCCGTGGGCTGATATCGTGTTGAAATTTACAGTGGCTTGTTTTACTTCGCGCTGCATCCTCTCAGACTCCACTGACCCTGACGATTAATTGATACTGACCGTGATTTAAATAAGGTTTAATTTAATTAATAGTGTTACAGAATTCGTATTGTTTTGCTTCTGTGGAGCACATATAATATTGAAAACGTTTTCTTTTTTTTTTTTTTTCTGGTTTTCATTTCTGTTTTTTTTTTTTTTTTTTTTTTTAATCTCCATCCAAGTGCGTTAGCATATAGTGCAATAATGATTTCAGGGGTAGATTGCAGTGCCTCATCCCTCACGTGTAACACCCAGTGCTCATCCCAGGGTCTTCCTTCAGGCCCCTTACCCATTTAGCCCATCCCCCCACCCCCAGCCCCTCCAGGAAAACATTTTCGCTTTTAGCGTTTCATGTGACCCTCACAACCACGAAGCGGACGGGTATGTTGTCTCTGCTGTTCCACAAAGAGGCCAGGTGCCGTTACGGCAGAGAACTTGCCCACGTCCAGCAAGCGTGGTGAATGGCACAGGAGGGCCATGGGTCCGGCTCTCCAGCCTCCCGGGTTTTCCCCATCAAACTCAGGTGTAGGAAAATAAACCCAGCACTCGAGAAGCGTGCAATACCTGACTTCATGATGTAAATGGAACTGTTTCAGAGCACAGTATGTCCACAGGAAAAAGAAATACAGGCTGGCTTAAAACCCATGACTTTCTTTATGCTTTGACTTCTTCCGTCAGACACGGAGAAAGACTTGTGGTTCAAAACATCATGAACCAGCCTGTCCTTTCCCTTCTTTTTCATGGTACTTCTAACCCACACAGTGACGCTCAGTCTGTTTTCACTGTCGACAGATACGTCGGTGGAGTTCAGCACAAGCACGAGAATTTGGGAATCTTCACAATATAGTGGCGTTACTTGTTTTGCATTCAGATGTCTCTTCCCAAAGGAACGTTGGTGAGCTTTAATATATCCTTGATACAGCAGAAGAAAGAAGGCAGAGTGAATTTGTCAGTAATGCACAGAGACTAATAATGTTAGCAATTAAATGAATATTATTCTCGTTTGGCTATTTGATATTTGAGGAACACTTAAATTTTTTTGTTTTAATGCATGTTAAATTTCACCTTATTAGTTTGTCACAAGAGAAAGTCATTTATTTGGTGGGGAGGGGTATACAAATATTTTTTAAAAATACTCTAGGGGGCGCCTGGGTGGCGCAGTCGGTTAAGCGTCCGACTTCCGCCAGGTCACGATCCCGCGGTCCGTGAGTTCGAGCCCCGCGTTGGGCTCTGGGCTGATTGTTCGCAGCCTGGAGCCTGTTTCCGATTCTGTGTCTCCCTCTCTCTCTGCCCCTCCCCCGTTCATGCTCTGTCTCTCTCTGTCCCAAAAATAAATAAAAAAACGTTGAAAAAAAATATTAAAAAAAAAAATAAAAATACTCTAGGATTAGAGGCTAATTCAGAGTTCACTCATTACATTCATTACTATAATTGGCCCAGCTAATCTAGTGGGGAAAATAGCCAAGTGTGGGTTGCAGTCTCCTAGCTGTGTGAACTTGACCTTTCTGATCCTAGATACAAAATGGAAATATTAAAAGCATAACTCCCCAGGTATAATGAGGATTAATGAGATAAAATGTTAAAGTACTTTGTAAAACCGAAGACGATTCAGACGAGAATTATGTCGTGGACGTGTGTTTGGATATAAGAGGCAACAGTTGGTACCTTTCCCGCTTTGTCCCCCAGAACCACTAGTCTGTCCTCATTTAGCGCAGCTGAGACACAAGTCGCCTCTGTGCTTAATCCAGTATCCTAAGCTGTGTGTGCACCACGTTTTTATACTGTGCCCGGGCCTTGTCAGGACAGCACCAACAGCAGTGACGATAGTCATACAAGAGGGCAGCTGGAAAGTATTCAGTGTTTTCTGTGTGCTGTGTGCTCTGTACGTGTGAAATCCCCTCAGCAAACCTGTGAGGGATAGTCCCCTTCCACAGACGGGGAACCAGAGCACGGGCAGGCCTCGGAGCTTACACAGGCCTCAGCTGGGAAGTGGCACAGGGGTGGGTATGTGAGCGCAAGCCTCTGGTCACCAGCAGGTGTAGTAGGCGTCCCTGTCATCTGACCAGGAAGATCTGATAGAAGTCCCGGGCATCACTCTGATCTGGAAATGCTTCCTGACTCCAGAGGACCACTGAGGAGCGCTCAGATGGTTGTGGGGTAGTTTGTTTCCTTCACTCTGACTCATACACCTAAAAAGACAAGGCTGCCTAATCTGTGAGCTCAGACAGGTTTGTAAAAGAAAGCCAGAGTGTGAGTCCGTGTTTTCTAGCACGTGGGGCAGCTCACCCCTTCCATGTGGGGTGATTCTGCTTAGCATCGATGGTGTTGGCCATTATTAGAGGGCGCTTGTTTGAGCAACTAATGTCTCGTCCAGTGTCCCTTCAGAGGGCATTTGAGCATTTTGTTTCATATACCATTTACATTTTACTTCTTTGAAAGATTGTCTTGGGTGGGGTCACTAGGAGTCTGGAGATGTAAGTAGTCGCTCTGACAACTTAGGCACACGCTGTGAGAAGTAGGTAAACATTTTGTCCTGTCTGCATGCCCGGCTTCCCCACCAGACTGTGAGGGAACAGGCTGTAAGTACTGAGCAGTTGCGTATATGAATCTCAAGAGCATCGCTTCACCTTGTAGATTGTCTGCCTTGTAAGATAACATCAAGTGAGATGGGTGTGCTTTTTTTGGTCCCCTAAAGCTCCTGGTGTATTTAAACAACGGCCACCTATTAGCATCGCCCCCTCCAGCCCTCTGCTGCCCCTCCATGAGGAAGTAGAAGCCTTGTTGTTCTTGTCTGAAGGGAAGCCTTACCTGTTAGAGGTAAGTTCTTGATCTTCTGGAACCATTTTCTTTTTCATTATTTTCTCTTTGCGGAAACATGCCCTTTGTGATATTTTGCATGTCGCTCCGACGAAGGAGAGTATTGTTAAGAGAAGAAAAGATTCTTTCAAATCAATTTTTCTTCCTGGGTATATGTCAGAAAGAAATGATCCGCTGAAGGAAATTTTTATCAGTCCTCTCTGCAAGCGAGGACTGGACCTCCGGGTCCAGCCCAGCTGATTTCCCCCCTGCCCCGCCCGGGTCTCAGGAGGAAGTGAACGACGCCATCAGTTACTCAGTTTATTATCTGAAGGTTTTGTTCCCAGTCTTCTGTGCGGGAGACTACATACGGCTCTGGAGCACACCCTTTTGGTAAATCTCAGGACTGTGGGAGTGGGCTGCTCCCAGCCCTTCATCGTGTCACACGCCGTGTGGCCGACCTGCAGCTGGCGTCCTTCCCCTTCCGCCCAGGGCTGCCTACTGCTAAGAATTTAATCTGCCAGACCCTCTTCCGAAACTTGATTTACATGTATAAATCTGTGAGCCGTGTATCATACTGGTGGTTTAATCATGTCAGCAGTGCTGTACTCTGTATCTTTTGGTTTCTTTAGCTTAACATTGTTTACTTTAGGGATCTGTCAGTGACTCTCTTAATTTAGTGCTGGCGGTGGTGGTGCATTTGGGGCATTTATCTTTGAATATCCGATGAACGCGACTCCCCTGGGGAAAGAAGGTGTGCACATTTGCACAGATTTTTTTTCCAGACCGACTTAGGCCTCTGGCAGTTAAGAAAGCCTGTTGTGAGGTGATGTTGAAGAGCTTGACCCTGAGTATGTCTATTTCAGTTAAAGTCAGAAACAACATATCGACAATTAACCCCGCCCTGAGAAAGTTTCCTCCTTTCATACCCTCCCGCCAGGTGATGTTTGCTTTGCGAGAGCTGACGGGCTCGCTCCTGGCGCTCATCGAGATGGTCGTGTACTGCTGCTTCTGTAACGAGCACTTCTCCTTCACCATGCTGCACTTCATTAAGGTAGGGTCTCCGCGAGAGACCGGCGCGGGCTGGGGGCCTGCCGCCGAGTCTGTAGGGAAGGGCGCCTTTGCTCCCAGGAAAGATGCCGCTTTCAGCGACTTAGTTGCTGTTTCTAATCAGAAACATACTGTAGGCCCCTTTTGTTTTGTTTTTTTGTTTTTGTTTTTGTTTTTCAACGTTTATTTATTTTTGGGACAGAGAGAGACAGAGCATGAACGGGGGAGGGGCAGAGAGAGAGGGAGACACAGAATCGGAAACAGGCTCCAGGCTCCGAGCCATCAGCCCAGAGCCTGACGCGGGGCTCGAACTCCCGGACCGCGAGATCGTGACCTGGCTAAAGTCGGACGCTTAACCGACTGCGCCACCCAGGCGCCCCTGTAGGCCCCTTTTTAAAAGCTAAAGACTAAAAAGAACCCAGAGTCTTTCCATTCACTGATAATCACCACGAACCTTCCCTTAGGTTTCCCTTTTATTTTCTGTGCGTGTATTTTACCGTAATTGGAATTTTACCGTCTTTACGTCTTTGTGTCCTTTTTTCACCTGCCGTTATAAGTATTTTCCCACGTTATGAAGTTACCTTCGAGGCCCTTTCATCCTCTCGTCTACCATCATTTACTTAGCCATTCCCTTCCCGGCGATGCACGTTTGCCTTGGGCTCAGCTGTTAAGTACTTAGAATGTACTTCATAGTTAATCATATGCAGTGG
The DNA here is from genome assembly GCF_016509475.1 of Prionailurus bengalensis. NCBI lineage: Eukaryota > Metazoa > Chordata > Mammalia > Carnivora > Felidae > Prionailurus > Prionailurus bengalensis. Next base: position 44,662,919 of record NC_057345.1, on the reverse strand, counting down.
TGACCGTTACTATGTAAGATGGGTTTCCAATTCCAGGTCCTTTTCACCAGGCAACATTTTAAAACTCAAAAGTAGGTTTTTCTTACCTCCTGAAGAAGTGACGTAACTCATTAGGAAGCTCTGATCGGTACTGGACTCGTCCAGACGTTGCACTTAACTGGGCACCACGTGCTGTTCCAGCCATTTACACATGGAACTCTCAAGTGGTCCTATGATGTAAATACTACAACTGTTACCATTTTACAGTTGAGGAAACTGAGGCACAGAGTAAGTAACTTGCCCAGAGTCCCGTAGCTAGTAAGTGGCAAAGTGGGGATCTGAACGTCGGCAGTCTGGCTCCAGGGCTGTGCTCTCAGCCATAGTGCGTACTGCCTTTCTGGGAATTACTAGAAAAACCTTGAAGCCAGCACATATTTTTCTTAGTTTTTAATCTTGAATTTTTTTAATTATACGGATAATGCACGCCTGCGTTTTCTTTGTGAAAAATTAAGACGTGATAAGGCCAAAGTCCACCAAGCAAGCGTGTCCCCTCTCCATCCTACCTCAGGGATCAGTCCTGTCCCCTTCGCTGTGTCCTTTCAGGCCTCTTTTTGTGAATCGTTACCATATATATTGGTTTCTGCTCACAGAATCTCGGCCACCCCTTCTTACCTTCTTATCTGCACCAGGATTTGTAATGGTGACACCTGTAGGGTTAAGAAGTGGCAGGTGAGCAGTGGATTATGTGTTCAGACTGTTCCTAAAACGTGTTTGCCCTGAGCCTTTTCTGTGGAGACCTGTGTCAGAGGTGATTGAGTTCCTCTTACCCTTTACTAATTATACGGCCTCAGGCAGTTTCCTCCTGTTAAGTGGAAGGGAAGTATGACTTAACAGACTGTGACACACGGAATGCCCCCTCAGTACCGGACCTGGCACCTTGAAGGGCAGTGTTGTAACGCAGTGTCCTTCCCCACGGTCCACATGCGTGAGGCCGGTAAGGCGCCCAGCGGAGCGTGAGTTTTACGAACCGTGATCCCTTCACCTAGTGTGCCTTGGCGAGTTTTCTATTCCGTAAGCTGACCTTTCTCACATATATCACTCATAGCATCCTTACCCCAGAGCGTGTGTTCTGGAAAACAGAGTAGGTTATGTGCGAATGAAATAGAAACAGAAATTTGGGCCTGTTTGCTTAAAATTCTCTTTTCCTCTCTGCCTTTCTTCCTCTGTCCTTCCTAATTGCGTAGTGCGGTATCCTGGTCTCGCAGTGTTACAGTCCGTAGAGACTGCTTTAGTCCCAGGCTTAGCCCAGAGAGGACAGCTGGCCCAGGGTCGAGCCGACAGTGGTGGATTTAGAACTGGAGTCCAGCCCTGTTGCTTTTGCCACTCTGATGAGCTTTCCACTGAAGACTCACTGGAATTTTTGTGCTTCTAAAAAATTTTTCAGAACCAACTAGAAACGGCTCCACCCCATGAGTTGAAGAACACGTTCCAGCTCCTCCATGAGATACTGGTAAGTGAAAAACGTTCTGATTCTCCTGTGCTGTTCACTAGGGCTACCGGTCAGGGCGCTGGGGTGGCTCCATCGGTTGCGCGTCCAACTCTTGATTTCAGCTCAGGTCGTGGTCTCAACGGTTGTGAGATCGAGCCCCATGTCAGGCTCTGTGCTGAGTGTGGAACCTGCCTAAGATACTCTCTCTCTCAGGGCGCCTGGGTGGCTCAGTCAGTTGGGCATCTGACTTCGGCTCAGGGCGTGATCTCACGGTCCGTGAATTCGAGCCCCACGTCGGGCTCTGTGCTGACAGCTCAGAGCCTGCAGCCTGCTTCGGATCCTGTGTCTCCCTCTCTCTCTGCCCCTCCCCTGCTCAAGCTCTCTCTCTGTCTCTCTCAAAAATAAACGTTAAAAAAAATTTTTTTTTAAGATTTTTTCTCTCTCTCTCTCTCTCTCTCTCTCTCCCCCCCTGCTCCTCTCTCCCTCCCTCTCTCCCTCCCTGCCTCCCTCGTCTCCCTCCTTCCTCCACTCACACTCTCTTTCTAAAATTAAAAAAAAGAAAATAGCTTGTTCTAGTCAGCTTGTGTTTGCAAACAGAAAGTTCGTGTCCTTGTATCGTCTTGTACCCGCTTGGCCCGCACTTAAGTGGGTCCTCTTTACCGCAGTCATGTTTCTGTCATTACTGACTGGGAGGCTAGTGGTAAGGAAACTACTTCGTGGGAACTCACAGTGGAGCGAGGGAGCCCGCCAAGTATAGGCAGTGACAGTGCAGAGAGCAAGGAAGTGGTGGCCGGGGGACTGTGCCGAGCACGGATGCCGTCTCCTTCAGACCTCAGGATAACCGTCACGTAAATTGCTGCTCTACAGTTCATTCACATCTAAGACCCCGCTGATTGCCCACGTGCTACTAAAATTCCTGCTTACAAGCCACGAAACGGGAACGTGATCCACCGTGGGATGCGTTCCAATTCCGGATACGGAGGAGAGGCAGGGGAGAACTCAGCTGTAAGCAGTGAAGTCCATTATTGGTAGAAACTGCACCTCAGCGATGTGGAGGGATTTGCCCAAGGCCACCCTTGAATGGAAGGGACAGAGTCAGGATCTGAGCCAGGCGACCGGCCCCAGGGCCCGTGCTCTCCACCAGCTCGTTTGCGGGGCCCGTAAGGAAGTGGCGTCAGCAGGAGGAGAGGGAATGGAGTAGGGCTTGGGGAACAAAGCCCAGACCAACTCGTGAAAGGCTCCGGGTACCAACGCATGTGGGCTTTTTTCCTGTAGGCCTGTGGTTGCACGCTGGTAGCCGGGTTCTGCCTACATGCCTATTGTATTTGACCCAGAGTTGTTTTGTTTTGTCATTTCTGGGTTCTGGCCTGTCTTGACAAACCAGGTCATGTGACACACTGGCCCCATTTCCTGGATGCCCCAGTCACCCAGAGCAGTTAGCAGCTTGCCCCGCTCAGCTGAGGCACATGCTGTCCAGTGCCCCTCTGTCCTCACTGCTCCTTATTGTCATTCCTAGCCCTCTTGGTTCATTTCCTGCTGTCCTGGCCTGTGTAGACATTTCATTTTGCAACCCCTGCCATCACTGTTGGGCGCCATGGGAAGGCTTTAACAGGGGAGTGATGGGACCTGACTTAGGTCTTAGAAAGGTTCCCCTGGCACTTGTTTTGAAGGACTGACCGAAGAAGGAAGCAGGGTTGGAATTGGAAAACCACACGGGCATGTGTGGCAGTAACCTGGGTGTGAAATAACAAGGTCCGAATGGCAGAGAGACAGGGCAGAGGCAGCAAGGAACAGGTCTCGACGTGTTTGGTGGGAGAGGCAATCAGTAGACCTTGACGACTGGTTGTGGGCCGGCAAGAGCCTAGCCCAGGGCTCGCTAAGCAGATGCAGAGTCCGGGTTTCTGGTAGGTCCCTGAGACTTAGCTTAGGCCTTGGCACAGGGTGGGCATTCAGTAAACATTTCTGAATAAGGAAAGACACCATGGATACCAGTTAGAAACAGCCTATCTCTCTGGTCGTTTACCTCCTTTTTAGTCCTAGCACTTTTACAAAACACAGAAGATTGTTGCCCCTCAGGAGAAGGACAGTGTATTGTTGGTCTGTTCAGCAGCAAACCACTTGGCCTGCTGTCCTGTGCATAGTTCAACGCCAGGCACAAGAAGGACAGCCACAAGCAGGACACAGATCCAGCCCTTTGCGGCTTGGCATAAACCTCCATGCAGCGTGGAGAGACTGTACTGTAGCAAAACTTTCACGTGGTTTTGACAGACAGTTTAGACCCTAAACCTCTTATCCTTGGGATCATGCAATACACGTCCTTAGAGCCCGCTAGGTTACTATTGACAGCTGTGGATATAGTTGGTAAGAACACATAGACAGGAAGTGAATGGATCTGCAACTCTTCCTGAACTTTTTCATCTTTAGTTTAAAATTTAAGGGGTTCCTGGCTGACTCATTCAGTAGAGCATGTGACTCGATCTTGAGGTCTCAAGAGTTCGAGCCCCATGTTGGGGACTAGGTTGTACTTTAAATAAACAAATAAAATAAAATTTAAGGTACTGTCGAGATACATGTCAGTGACACGTTGTTGGCATTGGGTTTTGTTAAGTGAGGAACTAAACCTCTTGAACAGAATTATTTTTAAAAGGCACCAGTGCGTGCCATCGCACAAGTCCCTTCTTTCATTCACCGGCCTTTGTCTCCTTCCTGTCACAGGTCATTGAAGATCCCATACAGGTGGAGCGAGTCAAATTTGTGTTTGAGACAGAAAATGGATTATTAGGTGAGTAGCCTGGCCTTCCTGAGAAACGTCTGTAGCAGACGGGCAGATGGCCTGTTATGGCTGGCCTCCTCCCTGACAGGTCTGCTCCGGGGCTCTTCCCCGCGGGGGACCTTGGGGTCCCGTTCCTGGGGCAGATAAGAGTCAGCGATGCTGTGACTTTTTTCAACAGCGAAAGGCTGCTTTCTGATGTCAGAAGTCTTTCATTCTGCTCTGCAGCCACTGGGGAGGGAAAAGGACGTTGTCATGCTCATGAGATAGGATTGTTGTTTTGTTTTTACCTGTGGTATGAATGCACCCAGATTTCTTTTATCTGGTTGTAAATTTTTTGTCAGAAGGCTAAAGTGGCTTTAATGAGCTGTTTCTTAGAAAGTGTGGTTAAAAATAGTCCTCTTCAACATCCACCACCCACCTGTATTTCCAATTAATCTGAGTCATTTTAGATTTTGCTCTGTAGCAAGAGATTTAAGACCTCTTATTCCAGAAAAGAAATGCAAGCTAAAAAGCCGTGACATTCAAGGCCACTGAGCGGCACCCAGGCTCCCTGGAACTTCCAGACCATGCCCTCCTCAAGGGCAGGGACCAAGTACTATTTACTTCTACATCCCCAAAGTGCAGAGCAGGAAGTATGTGTTGAACTGAACTAATACCCAAATTTCCATTTATCAAACTGAAAGTGTTGTAACCAGTCTTCTGTCAGTAGCATGGTGGGTAGAAAAGCTCGAAGGTCTGTTGAATAATCAGTAGAAGTTTTAGTTCCTTTTGGCTCTCCTAAAAGTCACACCTCCACCGCCACATGGTTTCTTGAATACTATTCAGTGTTTCTGCCCATCAGCATGTGGGGAGTCCTGTCGAATCCGCGCCCCCATGCTGATAGTCCGTCCCCTGTCTACTGATCAGACCAGCTGGCTGTAAGTGTTCAGAACAAGAGAGTAGTGTTACCGGGACCCGCCTGCAGTGCCCTGCTTTCTTGTCACAATTTCCTGTTCTCTCCACTCAGCTCTGATGCACCACAGTAATCACGTGGACAGCAGTCGCTGCTACCAGTGTGTCAAATTCCTCGTGACTCTTGCTCAAAAGTAAGTATCAACTCAAAACGCAGGGAGGAGACGGTGTGTTCAGTTACAAGCCGTATGGCCAGGAAAAAAATCTGCCTCGCTGGAGTTCCTAGAGAGCCTGAGTCAGGGCGTGCTTGCTGGGGTGGTTCAGAAACCGGCTCACGTGACCTCGAGGAGAGGTGAAGGGAATGTCCGAAGAGCAGCAGATCTTGCGGAACCCAAGACCAAAGGCTGAACCGGCGGGGCTCGTGCAGGCAAGGCAGGAATCAAGGCGGATTTGGGGACCTTAACCAGAGTTCACGCACTCGGGCTTGAGATGGCTTCAGGTCACGTAACACCCTACCACCTCTGTCAGGCGCTGGATCCCCACTTTCTAACCGGTCTCTCCAGAGACAGAACAGTGTTGTGGCTGCCTCCACGTAGGAGCCCAGGCCCTGTGCTGAGTGCCTCGCCCTACTCTCATTTAATCTTCGCAGCCGCTCCGCGCGGCTGGATACCGCTAGTCCCTCGGGGTGGGCGGTTTAAGCGGCATGCCTGCAGTCAGAGCGAGGGCTCGAGCACAGGCGATGGGCTTCACGGAACGGTCCTCTTCTCCTTTGCTTAATTGTGGTAAAACACACACAACACAGAAGTTACCATTTCAGCCACCCGTCAGTGTACAAATCCACGGCGTTAAGTGCGTTTGCGTTGCTGCTCAGCCATTGCCGCCACCCGTCTCCAGAACTTTGTCAGCTTCCCAAACTGAAACTCTGTACCGACGAAGCAGTGACTCCCCATTCTCCCTTCCCCTCTTCCCCCAGCAGCCCCCCTCCTACTTTCTCTCTCCACGAACCTGACTCCTCTAGGTGCCTTATGTAAGTGGAATCCCGCAGCGTTTGTCCTGTCGTGACTGGCTGAGTTCACCTCGCGTGGTGTGCTCAAGGTTCATCCATGTTGTAGCCTGTGCCAGAATCCCCTTCCGTTTTCAAGGCCCAGAATACTCCCCGGGGTGGCTCTACCACGTTTTGTCCACTTGGCGGTCGACAGGCACTCGGAAAACCAAGGTTGTTGGTGTTGGAAGGAACCGTCGTGGTTTGCTGCTTCGGCTCCCCTGGGTAGGACGTGGGCAAACAAAAAGCCAGAGTGGCCGCGTGGTGACCCGAGGCTACAGAACACGTTATGCCACGCCACTGGGTCTCCATTTATCTTGCCCCAGATTTTTACCGATTCTTCAGCATGGGTATTGCCATCCTTGGATTTGTACCCAAATACGAATAAGAAATCTCTTGGCCTTACTCTTGCTGCATTTGAGTGTCCTGCACAAATTAAATGAGAGCTCTGGTGAAATAATGGGCGAACGTGCGTTTTCCCAGTGACACAGCATTGTGGACATGAGGGAGATCATCCTGCCACGGTTGTGGGTTCGTTAACCAGGCTCGATACGGGCGGCATGACGTGAGAAGTACTCGCCTAAGTGGCATTTCCAGGTAGTGTTGGGGCCTCATGGTATGTCTGATGCGGGTACGTAGTCCAGATAGCAGTGTCTTCATCTGTGCCTCTCTGTCCCTCCTGGAACCTGCACTGCACACACACAGGATCCCCGTCAGCGCTGCCTTTGACTCTGAGAGGCAGCTTTCTAAGTGGACAAAGAAAACTGCAGAGAGAGGGGGGCTCCGGACCATACTTTAAAATTGGCTTTCCGGGAATTATGACTCGCATCACAAAAGTGTAAAGACTGGCTTTGATTCTTTCGAGAATCATTTCTGTAGTTAGCTGTACAGTGTGTCGTGGGGTTTTCTTGTTTATTTTTGAGTTTCCGTCTTTGAATTGTAATAGGACTGAGTGGATGAACTGGTCGTAGGTCAGAGACCTTTCGCTACACGTTTACCTTCTTTTGCCTTTTGAAGTTTAAACATCTGAATGTATCTGAACCAAAAGCAAGTAAAAAACTCTAGAAAGACAACTGAACTTTAGCAAAAGTAGCATTTGTGTATCAGAATCAAAGGGGATGAAACAAGTATATTTGCAAGGAAAGCATTTGGCTGATAGAATTCCCCAATCACCAGGTGTCCTGCTGCTAAGGAATACTTCAAGGAGAATTCCCACCACTGGAGTTGGGCTGTACAATGGCTACAGAAGAAGGTAATTGCATTTTGAACTTTTCTGGCTATCACGTAGGAATCAGTAAGAGCACATCTTGTTTGTTTGTTTGTTTATTTTTGAGAGAGACAGAGTGTGAGCAGGGGAGGGGCAGAGAGAGAGAGGGAGACACAGAAGCTGAAACAGGCTCCAGGCTCTGAGCTGTCCGCACAGAGCCCGACGCGGGGCTCGAACTCATGGACCGTGAGATCACGACCTGAGCCGAAGTCGGACGCTCAACCGACTGAGCCCCCCAGGCGCCCCAAGAGCACTTCTTACCAGGAAAAACCTCTTCATTTGGAGACTGGCCTCAACGTTTGGTCAGACTTCAAACTTTTTTCGGTACAGCTGGTACCTATCATGACACATTAAGTTTGCGTCTTAACACAGCATCTTAACTGTATAGGTAAGAGAGCAGGTGATTACGTGAGATGTAGGATCTCACTGGGGTCTTGCGAGGGGACGTGAACCCCTCCAAGAAAGCATCTCCTGGTGTGTTAGACCTGGGTGGGTCTGTGTGCTGTGTTAATGCTTTTTATATTCAGATATCTAATGGTGGAAATTGTGGACTCCCGTGGGCTTGTCTCTGATGGCGTCTTTGACTTTCCGTCTCAGATGTCAGAACATTACTGGACTCCACAGAGTAATGTCTCTAACGAAACATCAACTGGAAAAACCTTCCAGCGGACGATTTCAGCTCAGGTGAGGCCTCTCTTTTGGTTTTGTGTGGCTTGAAATCCCACAGGTAGGATTTGTGGTGTGTTTCACACTAAACATCGTAGTGCACTTAGCATGTGCCACAGCCTCGGAGCGACGAGAGGTGTGGGTGGCAATGAGAAAGGACCGAAGAAGGGAGTTTCTGTGAAGAGACAGCTTGTGTGGCCGGCAAATTCTGTGCCAGAGGAAAAGCGGTGGGGGCCGCAGGGGTGGGGGCACCCTGGCTGCTGCCGCGAAGGTAGCCCCTGGGGGTCAAGCGACGGGGAGTCTTTCTGGTGGCCCCACACACCCTGACTCTCTGCTCTCGTGTTCACGTCTCTCACAGGACACCCTGGCGTATGCCACAGCTCTGCTGAATGAGAAAGAGCAGTCCGGGAGCAGTAACGGCTCGGAGAGCAGTCCCGCGAACGAGAACGGGGAGAGGCATTTACAACAGGTACGGCTGTGGCCCGCGGCCCAGGGGAAGGGGCACCGCGCCCGCTCTGAAGCTTTACAGAAAGAATTTCCGTAATCAAGACCAAAGGAGACCCCAGCTCCGCCCTCTAGTGATGCTGTCGGGGGGGGGGGGGGGGGGGGGCCTCGCCGGCACTGCGCTCACAAGACAGAACAGCAGCAGCAGGGAGGGGAGGGAGGGGACTGCAGGGCTCGGGGCTCAGTGCGTGCTGGCCCTGGTGACCAAGATGGTCCTCGTACAGCCGGGCCGCAGACGCCTTCGTTCCAGCTGGCTCACGGCACTGCCGGCTTGCCACAAGTTCCACGTCCCGCCCCCCACCCACCCCCGCCCCCGCCTGTCACTTTCACCAGCCTCCCCAGAAACACGGACCCTTGAAAGGAAGGGCCATCGAAACACCTACTTGTCAGGGGAGTCAAAGAATAATTTTAAGCTTATTAAAAAAAAAAAAGAAAAAGAACACTTGATATGGGTCGCTCCGGTAGAAAAAGGAATGAAACATTGCTGGCGCGCTCACCGATGAAGCAGCCGTGAATGTCCCGCCAAGCGTCGCGTCTTCCCTCGGCCTGTATCACCTTGCGCCAGGGCGGTCTCCTCCATGGTCCCGCCACAGTGCTTGGCACAGAAGGCTCATTAAACGAATCCTGTTGATGTTGTGTGTGCCATTGTTTTCTAACCTTTCAAATTCTCACAACAGCCTCTTGAGGTCCCTGTTACCCTGACTTCACAGAAGGGACACGGATGCCCAGCACGGTGATGTGGTGTGACCCAGCAGTTGCCCTTGTCACCTACTCTGTTTGCAGAGAAGATCAAAGCTGTGGGACGAGAGGTCTCGCGGCTGCCAGGCTCACAGGCCCCAGGAGCATGTGTCCCCGCACGCGTGTACCCGCACCCTCGCCCACCTGGAACCTCTCCCTCTCCGCACGTCCCTTCCAGCAGTGTGTGTTTTGACACACCCTGTTCTCGCCTGTTCTCTAAAAACGACTCTCTCCCCTCTCTTCCTCTTCCCTCTTTCCCCGTTTGCACAGTCAGACTTCTCCAAGAATTGTCAGAACTTACAGTTCTTCTCTCTTGCTCCTCCTGGGACCTCTTCCAGGCTGACCCCCTGCCTAGTGGCTGGCTCACCACTAGGTAGGGGTGACAGGTGGCCTCCACTTGTCAGGCCTGGTCGTAGTGGAGCACACAGCAGCATGGGACCTTGCCGGCCGCTCCTCGCCTCTGGACAGTCTCTCCTGGGGCCTCCACGGTGCCTCACCCTCCTGGCTTTCCTCCAACCCCTCCACCTGTTCTCTCTCCGTCTCCATGGCTGATTCTCCTGGGTGCCAGCCGGGGCCATCCAGCTCCTTCCCTCAAAGGCCTCTCACGGCCAACATGCCTGATGCCTCCGCCCACCCCAGCGAGGGCTGGCCTTCCTTGGTGTCCTTATTAGAAACAGCGCCCTGTGTAGCAGGTGTCTTTCTGGACATTCCTTCGCACGCTGCAGTCCGTTCACCGATTGTGCCAGGTTGCCCTCTTAAACATCTCCTGTGCGTCTCTTCCGTCCTCATAAGGACTGGAGTGTCCTTGGTCTCTGAGGATGCCCCTGCATCACTCTTCCTTCCCGCAATGGGTCTCCATTGCTGTTAGGATAAAAGCCAGAATCCTCAGCACAGGCCTGCTAGGTTTGGCCCCTGCCTGCCTCTCTCCTCTCATGTTCTGTGTTCTGGATGCTGATGGCCTTCTCAGAGTTGATCAGATACCCTCTTTCCTTTTGCGTGGGGCTTCCCCCACTCACCCCTAACTCCCACTCGGCTTATGTGTCACTTTGTGGAGACTGCCTGCCCGTTCCCCACCCAACCCCCACCCACATCAGCCCCAACACACGACAGACATTCAGAACTTTGTTCGCATATCAGCTGAAGGCCGCACGGCTGGTGACAGAAACGGAATTCAGGGGTGAGCCAGAAGCTTCCTGGTCTTCGGCAGGCAGTGCAACACAGTGCTGGGGACGCAGCGGTTCACGTGGCTTTCCCAAGCGCGGCCTGCATTGTTGTATAGGAACATGATGACCCGAGGGCTCAGTGACCACACGAGAGCATAGAAATGAGAGTTTTGCACAATCAGGAACTGTCAAACACAGGGTGTTACAGTTAGGTTTTTGTTTCCCTTTGATCAAACGTGAAGCTGTTGAATGCGGACATTACCGAACACAAATAAGTCCCTCGGTGTTGAGAAGCTTTTCTCTAACTTGACCGTGCATGAACTTAACCTCCTTCTCTTTTTCGAAGGGTTCAGAGTCACCCATGATGATTGGCGAGTTGAGAAGCGACCTGGACGATGTCGACCCCTAGAGGAACAGCATGCCCAGCGTGCGGTGAGGAGTCACAGCTCTAGCACTGGGTGTTCAGCGCCCTCTCAAAACCCAGTTCTCACCCTTGAGCCCTTTAGAAGAGCCCGAAGCTCGGACTAGGAGAGCCTGCCGTGATCCCAGAGGAGCGTGTGTTTTTAAAGAAGGCACTCTTGGCCCCTGGAGAAGGTTAAGGAGCTGTTTGGCAGTGGGAGGAGGCCTTCCTCCGGATCACCTGTCCCGGGGCACAGTCCAAATGTGGATTCACAGTTCTGTGGAAATTCTAGGAAATAAAGCCGCTGGCAGACTTTTTCGTTTCACAAACATACAAGAGTGAATGAGGGTAAAGCCGTTGCTTTCTCCTTGATGCTACAACAGAAGTTCCTTTGGATTTTATATTTAAAAAAAAAAAAAAAAAAGCAAGCTGCCTTTAGATAGGCGGGGGCAAATTTTTAATCTTGCAGTAACATTGAATAGGAATATCCAATTTAAAATGATGTAAAGATAGGTAATAAAATTCCTTCCCATTGTAAAATAGTAGTTGAGGAACTCCGTTTACACAGACCTTTGTATTTAATATGTCTCCCTGTTTGTATAGCATCTCAGACGGGTCAGGACCAGAGGCCTAGGCATGAAGTTGGACCGTGATGAAATGTTACCAGGATCAAAAATTGGGAAATTTATTATGCTCTTTATTAAGGTATTTTTCTGATATGATTCAGGTTGAAAAGAGCAATTAAAAAAAAAAAAAGTGTTCTTCAGAAGTACAGGGTTCATTCTTTGATATCAATCGCTAAGGAAGTTGTGGCATTTTTCCCCAAATTTTGAAAACCGCAAAATAAAAAGCACTTTAAATTATAACCTTACGGAGTTTGACTTCATAAAATCACCTTTCTAATGCTTGGAGACATATTGAATAAACTGTAGTCTTAAATCATGTGATCTGCAATCATTTGCTTTTGCTTAAAACATACTTATCGAGACCCTTTGGCGCTGGTTGTATATGAAGTTAAATATTTGAGTTGAGAAACACTGCTCGGTGAGTTGTAGTAATTTGAACGGGGAGAAGGAATTTGAGACCTTGTTTCTCTGCAACATGACTAGCCAACAGTGAGAAGAAGATCGGGACAAGATTTACTTTCCCAGAAATAAGCATGAAGTAATTGAACAACTGGCCACTTCGTCGGTATTTCCCAATTCTAGCACCATTCACTCCTTTCAGATTTGGATCCCAGAGGGGAGAAGGGATATGCCAACGTACTTCATATATTTTGTGCATTTTGGATTTTGAGTCACATTTTACCTTTAGTTATGTGCTCTGCCTTGTTTTCAACTCACCGCGCACAGAACTAGGGAAGCTTAGGAAGTGCCAGGTTGCCCCTGTCGGTTAGATTTGCCAAGTCAAAGAGGCGTGGCCAGCCCCAAAGTGCCTTTTTGGTGGCTTTCCAGTTGTGTGGACACGTGACAGGACAGCTCTTCACTGCTGTGCACCTCGGCACCCGGCCCCGTCACTACTGAGCGCTGAGGTGACTGTGCAGCCGGCCGCAGCCGGTACCCGTGTCTACAGCCCGCCGCAGGCCATTGTCAAGGACACTGTGCAGAGGGAGGCCGCCTTTAAGAGCAGAACTGCGCCCTCGGAGAATTGGTCAGAAGCAGTTGGCAAATTGTCTATGGTTCTGCCGTCCTTGGGAATTCAGACGTGAGGTTTTAAAATCAATTCTGAGAACACGGATACTTCCCTGTCCTACTGTTTTCCCTACCCCACCCTCAACCTTCTCTCCGCCCCCATCCTCACACAACGATTGCGTAGGACATGACCTTGAAATGCCGGTGATGATCTGTGTTGGGATATCATCGCTGGCAACTGCACTCTCAGGAGCCCAAATTCAGGAGTGAAATTGCCACTTCTAGTCCCTTATTTCCTATGGAAACAACACCCCCCGCCACCCCCAGGACCTGCTGTCCTCACCGTAAGGCTTCATCAGGATCGCCCGTCACTGTTGTGTGTCATACGCGCTGGTTAAGTTTGTTTGTGTCATCGCTGCAGTGGACATCACTTCCTCTTTGCCGGGAACCACTTGATTTCCAACGGCTGCAGTCTGCAAACCTGCTGATGACTTTTTTTTTAATGTACAACAAAGTGACAATTACGACAGGCTTACCTTGGAAGAGTTGTCATTTTTACTGCCAATTTTTTGGACGAAGACGTTTTTATAAATCTTTCAAAATGGTCTGCACATCGAATAGGAATTGCACAACTAACTCAATGCTGTGTGTTCTCAAGAAGCTCCCTTCGTGAGGCCCTCCGGAGGGTGCCCGCTCTGCCCCGTAGAGGCATCTGGGAAGGAAAACCAACGAGCAGCCCGGCAGGTATCTTGCCCATGACTTCTCCTGGAGCGCTCACACGGTCACTGGCACTAGAAGCAATTGTAGGACCTAGGGCATCGTGTCCTCGGACTCACCCTATCTTGCCCCACCTTCCCTGCTAACATTGAGGTGTGTGCAGTTACCTTCTGAGCTTGGAACAAGCAGACTGGAATTTTCCTCTGCTACCTCTTGTGTACAAAATCTTGTTTATAAAATTTCAAAAGGAAGTAGGTAAACTAGGGAAGAATCGTAATCCTAAATTTGGATCATGAGTGGCAGAGTTCTTAGCTTCTAAGGGTATAAAATAAATTTTTCAAAAATGTAGAGTTGGAGTCTCGCCGACCTTTTTCTGCACGGTGCGGGGAGGGGTGCCCTGGGCCTGTGGCCTGGGGTTGCTCTTGGAACTTTGCACTGATGACGTGAATAAGGCCCCCCCCCCCCTTTAACGATGAGAGGTGACGGGTCTTCTGAGCCTTGTGTGGTTCTCTCCTCTGGATAGCCTGATCATTTTAGGGTTCATTTGCCAAACTCAGGCTGATGGCCTACGGACGTCTCCCCTGTAGCTTTTAGGCCTGCCAAGCGGTCCCAGCATAAATCACGTCCCTGGTCCAGGTGGGCTTCTCGCTAGACCCCAGGGGTCTCCGTCTCACTCCTGATGTCCTGTGTGTGTGCACATGGCTCCCCCTCCCCTGGGATGTTTGCTGCTCCACACTTGGCTCTTCCGTGGGCGCACACCCACTCCCCACACGCAGTGGCAGCCTACGCAAGACCCAAGGTGCTCCCTTCCCTCGGTCCTGGAGTGGCCACAGCGTGGAGATCTACCAAACCCACCCCTGGCCCCGCGCCCCCTTGGGCGAGAGAGGGGAGATCCATCTCTGCATAGCAGGGCGAGGTGCCTGTGGGCAGAGACCATTCCTCCCCGGCACGCAGGCTGTTCGCATCCGGCAGTAGTTAAACACCTTCTGTGATGCGCAATGGTCAGAAAATGCAGTCTGGGAGGATTTTTGTTTTGCAGGCAGATTCCCCTATCATCTATGATATGGGCTGCTTAGAGGTAGGCCTCGCTTAAGACCGCTGCCCTCCCCAACCTCACAGAGGCTGGGAATCAGGAATGCCACAGGGGCACCAGTTCCCAAAGAGGGGGCGCCCAGCCGCCTAGGGGACTCAGGGAAGGCAGATTTTATCCTACGACAGGCATATGTGCTCATGACTAACTCAGCCATTCCTCAAACTCATCAAGTGCCTCGTATAAACAGGGCATCATCCTGGACAAACTCAGACAAGGGTCCTGACCAAGCTGTTTTTATTTTACAAGTCGCCATATAATAAGTCCATAAAACCCAGAATAAATTTCTTCGAGTTATAAAAGCGAAACGGAGGTCTAGAAAAGCTTGCTGTAGAAAGACAGTAGAGACAGCTGTTTACAAACAGACCAAATAGAGGAATCTTGCTTGTTTGGGTGGGAGTGGGGGAGTGGAGGAGGGGAGCTGCCTTTCCCCACCACCCCTCAGAAGCCCCTCTTCCCCCACCCCCGGTCACAGTGAACCTGCCAGCGCCATTCACCCAGCGCTCTTTCCCGCCTCAGGTCTGAGTGCCCCTTGGGATCCTCACAAGGTTACCACAAAGATGGGGTGCCCAACCTGTGCAGTAAAAAAACGCTTGGCTTTACAGCCAGATGTGGTTTACGTCCGGGCCCTACCTCACTTCCTGGCCGCCCACCCCGCCTCTGGTTCCCAGTTTCTTCTTCCCCGAAGTGTGGGTGGCCGTATGCCCCACACAGGGTATGAGCGAGGGCTGGGTGAGATGGGGTGCGGGCCCCGCGGCCTCCTGTGCAAACTGCAAAGTCCGCGCTGGGGGATGCCTCCTGCAGGCCATGCTGGGCACACGGCCACCGCCACACCCGCGCGGGAAGAGGGCTGCTGGGAGAAACAAAGGCCCCGGGCGCCCCTCAAACACCTGGGACGGTCTCCTGCCTCTGGCTGGGTCTCTGGCACCGTTGCCGGTGGCTCAGGGGCGGGTACGTAGACCTAGGAATATCACCAACAGAAGCATCTCCCCAGGTGAGCCCTAGTGGCGGGACTGGGGGAGCCCGCAGGCCACCCAGCTGATGAAGATGCCTCTACCAAAGGAGCGAGGACCTGAAACAAGGTATCCCGGCCGCCGACCCATGGTTCGTTCTGGCCTCAAATGTCCTCATCTATCCCATGGGTAGAATAGACCCTGCCTTTGTCCCAGGGCTGTTCTGAAACCCTGGGAGAATGTGGGTGGAGAAACACGTCGGACGTCAGGAAACAGGGGCCAGACCTGGGGAAGCACCGCCCTGTCAACGCCTATCCAGCCTGCACCCCCATAGGTGCGGGAAACTGATCGGTTAATCAGGGAGCCCACGGGCTTCTCCAAAGCAGGCAGGTGAGGAGCCATCTCCCTGTTTCACACTCACTGCCCCTTCCAGCCCTCAAGTGCCCCCTGCCCACCCGTGGGAGGATGATCACCTCCTTCATGGAGCCCTCGGGGTCGTTCTGCCCACCTGTGTTGGCCCCCGGGAGCGGCAGGCAGGAAGCTGAGCGCAACTTGACCCGCATAAATAGCGGAAGGGCCGGCACCTGCACCCTGCTCACCCGGCCTTCCACTTAGCACAGGGCGATCGAGGCTGAGCGGTCACGTTCTCCTGGGTAGGGAGCCCACGTCCCCCCAAGTGCCAGCGCCACAGCTCCAGGAAGCTAGAAGTGTCTCCTGCCCCTTGGGGCCCAGGCTGAGGGGCGGGGGGGGGGGGGGGGGAAGAAGGGTGAAGGAGGAACCATCTCAAAGCTCAGCCAAGGCCTGGGACCACGGCTCCAGGCCTGGGTGGGGAGGCACTGGGACCCCTGGGACCCCTGCCCCCGCCCCGCAAAGACCAGCTTCGGCCAGTGGCCTCCTCACTGGCCCCGCCTCCTGCACCAACTCTTGGCTCCTCACCACACGGGTGTTGTCCCCTTCGTAGGTCCCCAGGATGTGGGAGGCCCAGGGTGGGGGAGGACGCCACAGCCAGTCAGCATCCAGCCTGCCTCGCAGGCCACGGTGACCTGCCAGGGCCCAGGGACAAAAGCAAACGTGTGTCCAGCAGCAGCACACGAGGAACCAGGCCTGCAGAGCACGGGTCCACCACGCCAATATCAAGCTCGTGTCCCCAGCCCTACGCCTCCTCCGGCCTTCCCTCTCCCAGTCAGCAGCAACGCCATCCGCCCAGGGGTCCCCGCAGCCCTCCCCGCACATCCAGCCCATCCGGTCTGCGGGCTCCTCCCTCAGGCTCCAGTGTGCTCCACACCCCGACCCTGCACAGAGGCCCCACTCCTTGGTCTGGACAGTCACAGTGGGTGTCCGCTTGTCTACAGCTGGTCTCCCTGCTCCTGCCCTGTCCCCTGAAGTCTTCCCCACGGCAAGAATGAACCTGTGCCAACCCGGGTCAGACACCCCATTTCCCTGAGAACACCCACACCCCGGGCTCAGAACCCTGACGGGCTCCCAGCTCATTCAGGCAAAATCCAAAGTCCTTACTGTGGCCCTCAGGCCCCATCTGACCTTGTCCTGTCCCCTCTCTGGTCCCCCTGACTCACTGGGTTCCCATCCCATGGGCCTCCTGTCTGCTCCTGTTGCCCCCCAGGCAGGCTCCCCATGTGAGAGTCTTCACCCTGGCTGTTCCCACTGCTGGAACGCTGTTCCCTACAATGTCCTCCACCTTCTGAGTGAGGCCTCTCCGAAACAACGCCCCCACCCGACATACCCTCCCCTGCTTGCTTCTCCTCCTTAGCACCTTTTAAGTGCTCTGTGTTACATTTTTGTTTACCGCCCTTCTCCCCCACGGAAATGGACACCCCAGGAAAGAAGGGCTAGTTGGGTCTGCATACCCAGCGCCCGGACAGTGCTGGGAACGCTGCAGTCCTTGCTCAATACAGGCTGAGCAATGGACCTGAGACAGTCCCTGCCCTCCAGAAATGCGTCATCCAGACCTCACACTCAGAGTCTTGTGCTTTTATCAGCCTCTTCAGAGTGCATTTTAAGAGCAGACTCCCCAAGGCTTCCCATTAAGAAGCTCCCGGTGGCTTTTTAAAGGGAAGAGAGGAGACAGCTGTTGATTGCTGTCTGAAGGCCTGTGCGGGCAGGCCTTGGGCCCCAGGCTGTGTGCGCTCGCTCTCTCTCTCTCTCTCTCTCTCTCTCTCTCTCTCTCTCTCTCTCTCCTTGCTTGCCTTGCTGGCCACTCCTCCACCTTCAGCACTCAGCTCATATGTCCCCTCCTCCGGGTCACAGCAGAGTCCTCTGTCCCCAGAATCCAGTGGGGCTCCTGGCCCTGAGTAGCATCCCAGCAGACTTGTTAAATGGATTAATCAAGGAAACGCAGGAGTACTGCATTTTGTTAGGCAGCACTTACGCATATTCTCTGCAGGGGGAGCCACGTGCCCAGATTGCAAGGCTCCCTAATAGGGGCAAAAGCACAAACTGGCCCAGCTACACATGCGCGCGCGCGCGCGCGCGCGCACACGCGCGCACACACACACACGCGCGCGCGTGCGCGCGCAGTTCACAGTGGGCCGGGGGTCACAGGTGCCCATAGCTGGGTCAGTGCCGAGCCTTAGCTGGAGGTTCTCTGTCACCTCTATTTTCTCACTGAAATAGGAAGCAGGGCGCCAGCTGGAAGGCAGGATGGGGGAGAAGGTTTGGAGGTTTGACGGGAAAGAAGGTCCGAGGTCGTCCTCCCGGGGCAAGGCACATCTCGCAGGGCTTAGGGGCGTGGGCTCCGGGGCAGGGCCATTCAATCTCCTCCGTGCTTCTGTGAAATGAAACAGAAAATGAAATAAGAGGGGACGGGTGAAGGGCTAGAATGTGTGGGTTTCGGGGGCAACCTCAAGGGCCCCCTGGAGGTCCGAGGCTGATCATTCAGGGAGGCCACAAAGCGTGCACGTGTCCTTGCG
Organism: Prionailurus bengalensis; assembly: GCF_016509475.1. Classification (NCBI taxonomy): domain Eukaryota; kingdom Metazoa; phylum Chordata; class Mammalia; order Carnivora; family Felidae; genus Prionailurus; species Prionailurus bengalensis. The sequence goes on along the minus strand of NC_057345.1, from coordinate 44,644,689 downwards.
GCGTTCGGCCACGGGGGTGCGGGGGGGCAGAGCTGGCGGACAGCTGGGCGGAAGCAGAGCTGGGTTTTCGCCCACCTAGTACGGTACCTAGCGGGGCAAGGGCGCGGAGGGTGTGCGCTGGGGGTGGATGGAAGGCTGGCCCGGGAAGTTCCGGCTGGGTAGCAGGGAGACAGGTGAGGAAGCGAGAGGGAGCCAGACGTGAAGAGTTAGTTGGAGGCATCAGAGGGTGGTAGGTGTGGTGGGTGTGGGGGAAAGCGGGAGCTGGGAGTGAGCAAGAAAAAGAGAAAGTGGTGACCGGGAAAGGGGGGTGTCCGACACCTAAGCTCTGGAGGAGACACAGCCACGGGGAGCGACAAGGTTCTTGACCTTGCACGACAGAGGGAGCGGGGCTGAGGGAGGGTGGTGGCAAGGTCTTGCAGGGGAGGAAATGGGATTCCAGAGAGGGCTATCTGTGTGCGCCCTGGAGTCACCCAGCAGGAGAAGGTGACGGTGAGCTAGGCCTTCAGTACATAGGGATGCCACCTGACGACAGGAGCTTCCATGTTGACATTTATGGAGAACAGGACAGCGCTCTAGACGAGGCAGTGAGGAGCAAGGAGGACCCTTCCCCACCTCGGGCCCCAGGCTGTGGGAGAGGAGAAGGAGGCAGCAGTGACCTTGGGGGGGGGGGGGGGGAGGCAAGGGGACTCCAGGCAGAGCAAGAAGGGGAAGGAACGTTCCAAGAGGCATTTGAGGGCGAGAGGGCTGCTGCTGGCAAAGGGCCAGGATTTTGAGGGCAGGCACAGTGGCAGGTTTCAGGAAGGGAGGAAGGAAGGAACTAGGAGGAAGGGAAGGGATGGGCCCAGGGAAGAAGGCCCCTCAGGAGCAGTGGCGGTGCCCAGCTCGACCAGCAGAGGGCGCCCAGGACACAGCGTGAGAAGCCAGCGCCTCACCGCCCTGGCCAGGCAGAGCCCTACCGTGGCTGGTGGCTTGCTTCAGCTCCTGAGACCAGTCAAACCCTGGCCTGCCTTTGGCGAGCCCACAGGGAGGCAGTTAGGAGCACCGGCCTTATTGATGAGAGGCGGGAGGAGACGGTCACACAGGAAGAGATAGGTTAGGTGCTGTGGGAGCCCAGTTGATAGGCACTGGATCCAGGCAGGCTTCCTGGAGGAGGCAACTCAGGACTTGTGGTCCGGCTATAAAGAAGCGACAGGCAGCAGTGCAGGGCCCGGCTGGAGACATTGGGACTGGAGGCTGGTTTTTAATGTCTCCTGAGGTCCCCGTCCCGGGTGGGGGGGGGGGGTCCTGGAGGTTCTGAACAAAAGAAATTCATGGCCCGAGTGCCAGCCTCAGTAATGCTTTCACCTGTTCCCAAAGCCCCTGCTCAGGAGCGACACCAGACCCATCATGCCCTACGAGCCTCCACCCCTTCACCCCCCCCCCTCCCCAGGGGTGTCCCTCCATGCCAGTTCATGGAGAAAATGGGAGGCCAGTGACATGTATTCATACACCGCTTCTCCACACCAGTTCTCTCCCTGCAGGCTTAAAGGGAGGAGATGTCCAGCCGGTTGAGGGGCCCCATCCTTTCCCCCTGCCTCCTCCAGGAACCATCCTCCGACATCTCTCTGTCTCCACCTTGTGCACACCAAGGCTTGCGGTCCCCTTCTCCTGTCAGCCTCTGAGCACACGCAGATCTCTTCCACAGTAAGAATAAATAAAAACAAACAAAACAGACCCAAAGCCCCCCCCACCCCCGCCTCCATCACCGCACGTGTTCCAGGCACTGTTCTAGACCGTGGGGTTACATCAGTGCCCCAGACAGATAAACTCCTCCCCTCGTACAGCCCTCACTCCTGCGGAACGTAATACACAAAGACGTCAGTATGCGCCGTGGTAGAAGAGCTCGGGAGAAAGATGGAAAGGGGAGGGGTGGGAGAGCCGCCCCACTTCGAGGTAGGGTGGTCCAAGAGGATCCGGCCCCTGCCACTGTTCCCAGGGCTCACGCCACACCTCCTGCCCCACCCTCACCCCTGCACACTGAGCTGGGCTCAGTCCCCCAGTCCTGCTGTGCCCCTCCTCAAGAGTGCCCCAGGGACCACGTGTGTCCGAACTCTGGGGTGGGGACAGGGAACCGGTCTGTGGAAAGTGCAGACTCCCCCGACTGACCTGCCGTCTCTAGGGCGGGGCCCGGGAACCTGCATCTCACAAGCTCCCCAGGAGATTCTGAGGCAGCCCAAAAAGTGTGGGTTTGCTCCCTGGACACGTGGCAGTGCTCGAAGTGGCCCAGGCTGCCCCACTCCACCCCGCAGCCGCAGGCGGGTCCACTCTTCCCTTATGGAGCGCCCGCACATCTTTCTAGATGGCCTCAGGGCCGCCTCCTCCAGGCAGTACTCTCAGAAACAGACAGGCCTGGGAGGCCGATGAGACGGGACCCCAGGCTGGGCTCCAGGACAGGGTGCTAGTCCCAGCTTTGCCACTGAACCCACGGTGCGACCCAGAGCGAGTCACTGCCCCTCTCCGAGCCTCAGTGTGCTCATCCATAAAATGGTGACGGTAACTCCGACCTCTCCAAGGAGATGTGAGGCCAGATGAGGTGACAGTTCTGCCAATGCTTTATGTTCTCATGGCACAAGGGGAGGGGTCCATCACAGTGGACACCCGTGGAGGGGGCGGGGAATTGTTGGAGGGCAGTCGCATCCCTCCATACAAACAGCCCCTGTATCACCAGTTTGCATCCAGAAGACCCCAAGTGCTTGCACCCAATTTGCATCAACTGCCCCGGGGTCTGGGGCGCAAGGAGAGAATCGGCCAGCAGCCCCAAAGCCCCAGGCAAATGGGGGTGGGGACCGGGAGGAATGTGCCATGGCAGCTCCCAGCCACTGACCCCGTCACCCCCAGGCCAAAATATTTCCATCACCTCCCGGTCAGGGTGTTAATGATGCAGGGAAGGCAGCCATCTGAGCCCGCATGGCCAGAAGCCCTGAAATCCACAGGGCAGTTAACCACCTTGCCCCTCGCCCTCAGGCCTTGCATCGCAGGGGTGCGGAAACTGAGGCTGGGGAAGATCCCGCAGGGAATAAGGGGTAGGGTCTGGACACCCCACCTCAGGCAGGGAAGATAAAGGTGTTCCCCGGGGGAAGAGGTGGGATGGCATTGACTGGCATCCTGTTACTTTGATCGGAAAAACCGAGGCTCAGGCAGACGGTTTGAACATCACACTTCAGAAGACGAAGGAAGCAGAGAGAAGGAAGAGGCAGGAAAGGAAGCGAGAGAAGAAAACCGGAGTCACTGGGGACATCAAACTGTGCCAGACCGATTTACTTTTTCCAAAGGAAAAAGATGGAGAGGGTCATAGCTGATAATCCAGATTCCTCGGAGGAGTGAACACAGGCCTAAACTATCTGATGGTCCAGTCTGCCCCCGCCACCACCATCACCATCCCAGAAAGAAAAAAAAAAAAAACCCCCGCTGTCCCTAAGTGATCCCTGCCCCCTGGTAAATCTCTGCCCCCTGCTTCTCCTTCAGGGCGGGTTTTCTTTGATTCATCTCAGATGGCACTACCTGCCACCCTTGGGGCGAAGATCAAATTAGCTAACGTGTTCCCAAATCAGCAAACAGCATCACGCACACGGAAGAATGCTGGCTCTCCCAGGACAGCCCGTGTCCCCGCCCAGCACAGCGGTGACCCTGGGGACATTTGCCAAGTACAGAATCAACACCGGTCTCTGCTGGCTTCTTCCTCTTCTTTTCCCTGCTTTTCCCCAGGGTCACTTTCACAGAGATAATCCGGGTTTGTCCCCCCCTCGGTCTAAACCTGTGTTTGCAGCCAATACAGGTGCTGCCTGTCAGCCCCACCTTGCAGACCCCACGGCTGCCCCGTCTTCCTGGGCCCTGAGGCCCAGTGCGGCCTTCCTACTAGTCACCCAGTCACCTGCCCGGCCCCGCTGAGAACCTGCTTGGCTGGCAGACTGGCCAGCGGAGAAGGGTGAGGAGGGACGTGTCCTGTGGGAGCCGAGAGACGTGCCTAGGTCAGGAACACGGGGACACGGGGTCTGGCTTCAAAGCCCAGAGGGAGAGGTGGGGCCTTTGGGGGTGCTGGAGGGGCTGGCTGGGAGCGGGGGAGGACGGGAGGGCCACAGGGGGTGAGTCCCAGCCCCTTATAGCCACACCGGGGACCTTACTCGCTCCAGTTCTCACAGAACCTCAGGTTTGCATGTTTCCCTGGGACCATGGCATCTGCCCTGCCTCCCTCATAAGGTTGGAATAACACCCTGTTTCGGATGGGACCTTTGTAGGTCAAGTTCAGGGCCCTCGCTCCGTGCCGGAATCTGTTCTCCAGCATGCCCCCAGGCGGTCCATCGGCTTCCGTCAAATTCTCTGGTCAGATGGAGGTGAACGACTTCCTGGAAGCCCAGTATTTTATTTTTTTTTAAATACAGCTAGCATCACTGCTTATTTTCTGAGTGTAAAAATGTTATTTCTTGATCATTATTTACATGCTCCCTACACAAATTTCCTAAAGGAGAGTCCCATCACCCAGAGATGATCTCTTTTGAGTTTTTTTCTATTCACAGCTACACACAGGTGTATATGGGATCATATTCTTTTTTTTTTTTTTTAACGTTTATTTATTTTTGAGACAGAGAGAGACAGAGCATGAACAGGGGAGGGGCAGAGAGAGAGGGAGACACAGAATCGGAAACAGGCTCCAGGCTCTGAGCCCTCAGCACAGAGCCCGACGCGGGGCTCGAACTCACGGACCGCGAGATCGTGACCTGAGCCGAAGTCGGCCGCTTAACCGACTGAGCCACCCAGGCGCCCCTATATGGGATCATATTCTACATCTGTTGGGAATGAGTTCAAACTGCAAACACAGTGGCTGGAACAAATCAGGCTAAACTACCCCGCAGAGCTGGAACACCGGCGGTGGCTGACTTTGGTTCACCCCCTTACGGGCCCAAGCCAACGAATTTCTTTGCAGGTCTCATTAGCCAGGCTGGCGGTAGAGAATAGAATCGTCATGACTGGCTTCGGATCAATCAGAACTCATCGCCTGGGCATGGGCATGAGATTCCTCCATACAAAACCAAGGAAGGAGGGAATTACCAGTGTTTGCTGCGTCCCGCTTTACAATTTCTCTTTTTATTCATTTTATACCAAGAACTTCTTTCCACACCCATAAACATAGACTCGGGGGCATGGGGAGGAGATGGGAGATTGGAAAAAAGAAAAAAGAAAGGAGAGTGGTGGTCGCCAGGGGCTTGGAGGAGGGGACGTGGGGAGTTAGTGTCTCGTGGGTACAGGGTTTCAGTGGGGGTGATAAAAGCAGAGATGGCTGGGGCGCCTGGGTGGCTCAGTCAGTTGAGCCTCCAACTTCGGCTCAGGTCAGGCATGATCTCACCGTTCGTGGGTTCGAGCCCTGCGTCAGGCTCTCTGCTGTCAGCACAGAGCCCACTTCGGATCCTCTCTCTCTCTCTCTCTCTCTCTCAAAAATGGGTGCTGGGGATGGTTGCACGGCGGTGTAGACACCTTAACATCAGTGACTGTTCACTCAGAAAGCGTGAAGATAGCAAGTTTTATGTTGTGTGCCTTTTACCACAATAAAAAAAGAAAGAAAGAGTCATTGATGCAATAGGTATTTATTGAGGGCCTGTTGTGTCGCAAGGACTGAGTTAGGCACTGAGGACGCAGTGGTGAACCTAATAGGCGTCGTCCTTGCCTTCGGGGAGCTGAGGGTCTAATGAGGAAAGCGGAAAGTCACCAAAAGGATCCCCAAGTAAATGTGGTGGGACAGCTTTCGGGTAGGCTGGCCAGGAGAGGAGTGTGGCCCTGTGAGAGCAGGGGAAGTCCGCCAGAAGAGTCGCCATGTTTATACCGCCATGTTTCTATGTTGCACAGCCGTGGCTGATCAGCCAGTCTCCTGTTGCTGGACGTTGAGCAAGGCCACAGGTAACACGCTTCTGTAGGTCCGTCTCGGCACCCCTGATTAGTTCCTCAGCATGAGCTCCCGCGTGTGGCCTTGCAGAGCGCGGGGTGGGCGGTGCTGAGACGCTCCCCACCCGCCGCCTCGTTGACCCCCCGCCAGAGCCTGTGTCCTCTCCTTTCCCACCAGCAGTGTAAGAAGCAGCCCTGTCCCTCCACGCTCCGCTAACACCACCTGTCGTGACCCTCTTTACGAAATGGGCCCGATGTCCTGAGTAAAATACGGGTTCTTGGTGTTTCCGGTGGGCATTCCTTGGATCATTCCTGAAGCCGACCGTGTTTTTCCCTTTGTCTCTTTTCTGGGGTGGCAGATCTTTCCGGTGGCTGCCCTCTTTTTTCTTTCCCTGCCTGGTTGTTAGCTCTCTCTCTGTAAAGAACGGTAACCTCTGTCTGTCAGATGTGACTGCTCATTCTTTGCGCGGCTCCAAGTGTCCCAGGTCCACCTTCTACGGACACCGTAGCTTGTCCTGGTCAGTCCCGTCGGCCAGGCCTTCCGCACCTGCTCCAGGGAAGCATCCGCAGTCCACCTGATCGGGCCCCACCTACCCGCCCGTGTCCCCTGCAGCCTTTCTCATCCTATCCTAGGCTCCACGCACACCTACCCCTGGGCCAATTCCTGGAACGTGGTGGGGTGACTCGGGGCGCCCAGCCCTCGTTCCAGCCGGTCTCCCACTCCTTTCTTCCCTGGTGAACCCTTCAGGACTCAGCTCGGTTCGAGTTACCTCTCTGAGGAGCACTTGCAAACTCCCCAGGCGGGACCAGACCCCCACCGTGCTTCTCATGGGAGCGTGGGCCCCCCAGACGGGCACGGGTCAGATGCCTCTCTCTATCCCCAGGGCCTGGGACACGGGGTGACCTCAGGCAGGGGCTTGATGAGTGTCTGTAGCCAGAATAGATGGAGGAAGGAAGGAATAATGAAGTCTACCCCTACCCTTCCCTGCCCCCAGGCTGGCTGATCAGGCATCCGAGGCCTGCAGCTGCCCACCTACCCCCCCTGCTTCAAGTCTGCTCCTGTCCGGGTTTAAACGTGGAGGATGTGCAGGTGGCTTGGGAAATTTTCACCCTGTGGGACCCGATATCTGACCTGGGCACCTCCTGGGTCTCTTGGGCCCTCACTGCCCTTCCCTCCCCTAAGCAGTCTCTGAACTAGGCTGCCTTGGCCAGGACTCTGGTGTCTTCCACAGAAGATCCCGCCTCTAACGGAGGGTTCCCCGTTCTGCACGGCGGGGCTTGACGTCCGCCTTGGGGAATCTAGGAGACTGGATCCACCAAGCTTCAGTCCTGACCTGACATCCACCCAGGATTACCATCACTCTCCGACTGCCAATTGGTAAGCAGGACAGAGCGGATCCACACTGTGCAGACGAGGACACTGAGGCCCAGAGTGGGAAGGAAGGACTCGCTGACGTTGTTCAAGCACCTGCTGTGTGCCAGACACGTGATATCCCTTAATTCTCCATGATGTCCTCCCCATTGCGTAAATGTGGACACTGAGGCTCAGAGAGGGACGGCGACTTGTCCAAAGTCACACAGCAAGGAACTGGCAGAGGCTGAGTGCAAGTCCAGGGTGTGGGATTTTTTTTTAATTTTTTTTTTAAGGTTTTTTTGTTTTTGAGACAGAGAGAGACAGAGCATGAACGGAGGAGGGTCAGAGAGAGAGGGAGACACAGAATCCGAAACGGGCTCCAGGCTCTGAGCGGTCAGCACAGAGCCCGACGCGGGGCTCAAACTCACGGACCGTGAGATCATGACCTCAGCAGAAGTAGGATGCCCAACCGACTGAGCCACCCAGGCGCCCCCAGGGTGTGGGATTTAGAACAAACATGACGTAGGTGGGGCTGATGGATCTGTCCCCAGGGCAGTTGTGAGGACGAGTTGGGATAATAGGCACAAAGGCACCTGAAACAGTGTTTAAGGACTGTTAATAAAAGTGAAATCTTGTCTGTGTCCACCTAGTCACATGGCGAACAGGGACAGAAGCCCAGGGGAGGCTGCAACCTGCCCAAGGTCAAGGCAAGCCCAAGCTCACTACCCCCGGGACCACTTTCTTGTCCAGTTAAGGGCAGGGACTATCCCTCCAGGGCCTTTTCCTCCCCAGAGAGTGGAAACTTCCCAAGTCCCTCTGACCCGACTGGAGGGTGAAAAGAGCCAGAATTTCTGCCACGGTACATGGATCTGGAGCCTGGGGCTGAGGGCTGACATCCCCGGGCTCGCCAAGGCCTCCAGACCTGAAGGGCAGCCCACCCACCCCTGGACCATCATGAAGACCTCGCCCGCCCTCCTCCCAGTTCATCAACCAGGGAGAGGGGCCGTCCCAGAGGCCCATGTTCTTAGAGGAGACTGAAAGTCGCCAAGGCCAAGGGAACAGAGCGCGGCGATGGGATTTCAGGTGTAACAAGCCAGCGAGGCAAATCATGGACTTTGGGAAGGTCAGAGCCAAATGGAACGAGAGCCCCGCTGCCCCCTTGCTCGTCAAACTTTTTTTTTTTTTTTTTTTTTTTTTTTTTTTTTTAATTTTTTTTTTTTTTCAACGTTTATTTATTTTTGGGACAGAGAGAGACAGAGCATGAACGGGGGAAGGGCAGAGAGAGAGGGAGACACAGAATCGGAAACAGGCTCCAGGCTCTGAGCCATCAGCCCAGAGCCCGACGCGGGGCTCGAACTCACGGACCGCAAGATCGTGACCTGGCTGAAGTCGGACGCTTAACCGACTGCGCCACCCAGGCGCCCCCTCGTCAAACTTTTAAAAAAGCTGCAGACCCTTCCTTTCAAACGGGATCCACATCATGTTCTCCTCGGCACCCCCACGTCCCCATAGTCGTTGGCAAGCCCCCCACGGAGGACCCCCAGGCAGTGAGCCCTGAGGAAGAAGAGCCTGGCAGCCAGGAGCCAGCCCGGCCCTCACAGCTAGGCCTCCAAGTCCTGTTGAACATGAACAATTTCATGGAACATCGGCATCAGGCGAAGGCCGCTCTGTGCCCATGACGGTCAAGGCAAATCAAGGCCACCGCGTAACTGTGGCTGAGCCCAGGCAAGCAGGAACACACAACACACAACAGTGAGCACACACCCGCCTCTCGTGGCTGGTCCGTGAGCTCTGCCCATCTGCCAACGACCCAACGACAGCATTAGCTTGGGCCTAGCCTTCCCTCCTTCTAGATCGGACGGATTAATCAGAGGGTTAGTCCTGCTTCCCGCCAGTACCCGGTGTGGGGCAGAGCCCCACTTCCCCAGGCCCTCCCTCAAAACCCCTAACTCCTCAATAAGCTCTTTCTCACCCCCTCTGAGACATGGCTGCCTTGGGGTCTGTCGCCCTCACGGCCATAGTGAACCCAACTATTAACTATGCGTGAGCTCTGGGTGGGCTTCTCCCGCAGGGCACTGGCAGATGGATTCTATCAAACATCTAACTCTGCAAAAGTCAAAGGCAGGGGGCCATCTCACCTCCCTTTTGCACACGAGGAACATGAGGGCCCCAGAGGCGACCAGACTTGCCCGTTTGCAGAGCGGGGTGAATGCATAATTTATCCTTCAGCTGGGACAACTTTGATAGTGAAAGGGTCCACGAATAATAAGTGGGGACAGTGGGCATAGACCAGGACTGCCCAGTGCTGACTATGCATACGGGATCCCCATCACGCTGCAAGACATGGGGGGGACCCAGGACTGGCAAAGCCTGAGCCTTGCCATCTCTCTCTGCTGCCCCAACCTCCCCCCCCCCCCCCCCCCCGCCGTGCCACTCCCCGGGACAGGGTTAGGCTCTCTGCTGGCGGGCTCGGCAGCCAGAGGCTCTGGGTTCTCTAGGGAAGGCCCCGCAGTTGTGATTCAGGGGCACGGGCGGCTCCTGAGATTCTGTGCCACACAGCTGTCCCATATGGTCACCGCACCGCGGGTGGTGTTCACTTTCCAGAGAGTGCCCACGGTGCCCGCCGGGCACGATGCCTTATTCATCCCGCCCACAGAGGGGATGGGTGGTAGTTTCACATAAAAGAATTTGCAGGTGAAGGTGACCCCTTTAAACATCGAACACTTTATTTTAGCTGTTTGCCCAGACGCCCCTTCTGATGCAGGTCACCTGCTCCCCTGACGCTGCACCTTACTGTCCACTGTCTCAGGGCCGCTGGCGGGAGCATGCGATGGCAGAGGGATGTGCCCCGTGGCGCCCTTCACCATAGAGGCTTTCCTACTGGGTGGGGGTGGTAATGACCCAGAATGAAGGGGGAGGTGCGTCTCCAGGGGCGTGTACTCAGCACAGGGCGCGTCCCCCTCCCTCAGCCGAGACCCCCAACTCTAACCCGGAGGCCCCGGGTGCAAGTTCTGAGTGGGAAGCATTGTCACTGGCCTTCTCTCGGACGCTGCCACTGTCCATGCTGGGGCACACAGGCGTTGGCAGAGATCAGACTCATACAAGCATTACACCCGGGAGGCTGCGGGACCGTGATACCTTCGGGGGTTGCTCAGGTAGCCTGAGCTGGTCGTCGCTGCCTTCGATGGCCCCAGACGGTTGTGCGGCTGTCACTCTACTGCCCCCCGTGTGCCCACTGTCAACCCCTCGGCTCCCGCCTTGGCTTGCACTCTGCACTCTGTTCCTAACTTACAAGATGCCAAGCTCAGTAGATCGTAAGCTCTTGGCGGGCAAGAACCTTCTAGGTTCGTGTCTCTCTCCCCCTAAAGAGTCCGGCGTAGTGTCTGGGACACCGTAGGTGCTCCGTAAACACCACCGGAATCAAGCTGAATCGAGCCAGGAGGCTTCGTTTCACCCACAGTCCTAAGCCAACGCAGATGTAGTCTGCAGGGAAGGGGGTTTCTGTGGGGGCTTTCTGCCCTCCTTTGTGACTCCTGTGCATGCCATTTGGAGGTCTGAATGCCAGAGAATGAAGGGGTGGGGGGCTGAGAGCTCGGGGATGGTGATGGGGGCAACCCCCTGCAAAAGGCTCTGCTCAGGCTTGTAAGCCTTCAGTGACCACTGGCCAGAGCGCAGGAGATACTGAGGTGAGGAGAGTTAACGTGCTAGCCTCGAGCAGCCAGCCCTGCTCCGGTGGTAAGTGTTCGAGGCCCGAGGGTGGCACAGAGGAGCCAGAAGTAACTCGGTCCGGGAGGCGGTAACACCAGGCGAAGCTTTCAGAGGAGGGACATCTGTGCCGGGGTCTGAAGGCTGAGCATGAAGTTGCCAAGACATGCAAGGAAGCAAAGGGCACGCTGGTGGAGGGCACAGCTTGGGACGCGGTAGTGGGAGGGGGGCGTGGAACTAGAGAGAGGAGGTGTGGAGCGGGGCTGGCCAGGGGGAGGTCAGCAGAGGCGACTCATGGAAGGTTTTGGATCTGGGGCCGAGGGGGCCACAGGAGGGACATGGGCAGATGGCATGGTTCGCTCCGAATGGGGCGTGGGGCAGGATGGGGGGGTGGGGGGCGGGGAGCGGGATCGGGAACCCTGAGAGGCCTTCACAGAGGATCAGGGTAGCACCAAGTTGGGTCCTGCTCAGAGGCCAGCTTTGGGGGGAGGCAGAAAAGGCTCTTGAGGGCCCCAGCGGCAGCGAATCTTCTCAGTGAATCACAGCGTACCTTCAAAGCTTCACCACAGGAAACTAACAGCTGGAGAGCAACGGTCCACGGACAGCAAACATCCCCTCCCCATGCACTTCTTGGAGCCCCCAGAGTGCTCTCGGGTCCACTGTCTTGTGCAAACCTCCACACAGCCCCATTTGGCAGACAGGGGCATCGAGGCCCTGTGAGGTGGCATGGGGGTTAGCGGTGGTGCAGGGCTAGAACCCGGGGAGTGGTCCCATCTCAGCCCTGGGCGTCGGGCTCAAAGCCCAGCTCCTTGTCCGGAAGGGGGTCCCCAGGGCTGTCCGGCAGCCCATAGTACAAGTCTTCCCCTTCCTGCTCTGGCTCCTCTGTGCCTATGTCTGAAGGCTCCTCTTCCTCCTCCTTTGTCCTTTGGGACTGCTGCCCATAGCTGGACAGGGCGGTACCCCACCATTGCCGCTCTGGAGGTGCGTCCTCTGACGTGGGGGCGTCGATCAGGGCAAAGTCATGGAAGCGGTCCAGCGGGCACTTGCAGGCCCAGGGCTCCCCGGGCGGGGGTGAGGCTCGTCCTCCTCAGGCGGAGATGGGTTGAGGCTGCCTTCCTCATTGGAGCCCACATCCAGGTCATCTTGGAAGGAAGCCAGGGGTGCAGGGCCCTGGGGACAGGCCGGGAGGCTGCAGGAGCAAAGGCCGAGAGGGTGAGGGTAGCCCTGAGTCAGAGTGCCTGTGTCCAAATTCCAGCCACTGGCTGCAAGGCCCGGGGCAGGTGAGTTCACCTGTCTGGGCCTCAGTTTCCTCCCCTGTAAAGTGGGAGAAGTAATCGTACTCACTCCTAGGGTTGTCTCGGAGGATTACAGCGCATAGTGGGTGCAAAGCACTTTGCACAATGCCTGGCACATAGTAGGTGCTCAATAAATGGGCATTATTATGTCATTATCCACACTGAGTCCTTCCTCTGCCTCTCCAGCCACTCAGGGTTCACCTTCTGTTCCCTCGTCTGCCTCCCCCATTGGACAGGGAGCTCCTGAGGGGTGGGGGGCCTTCGGGGCGGGGGCAGGCAGTAGGTTCCAGCAATGGCAGTAGGATAAATGAATAAATGGACGCAGGAGAAGCCCAGTTCATAAACAGCCAGGGAAGGGCTGGGTGGGGAGCGCCCTGCCCGAGGTCCCAGAGCACCTCAGCAACAGAGCCCGCATTTGAACTCAGGTCCTCAGGCTCCCTGCCCCCAGGGGAACTCACAATGAGCATTCAGAGAGTTCAGGGGGCGGTGGTGGGCCTGACACTTGAAAGCACTGTCCCAGTTCTCACAACAACCCTCTGAGGTAGGAGTGATGATTCCCACATGGGGGAACTGAGGCCCAGGGGGATAAGAAGCTCGCCAAGGCTACGCAGCAGAGGAGCTGGGATTCGAACCCAGGCCCGGCCGGGCAGACACAAGCCCAGACTCATGTGTCTGCTACATCTGCTGCCTCTCAGGGTGTCCCCACCCCCATGCCCTCTCTGGTCCCAGATGTTCCCCCACCAGCCATCAGTGGCCCACAGCCCCTCCTCCTTCACCCCAGAACTGGGCAGCATCCCCACTCCTGCACTCCGTGCACTCACCCAAGCCTGCTCTCAGTCGGGCTTCTCTCTTCCCCGTCCTCATCTGAGCCCCTGTGGATGACCACCGCAGCCTCCATCCAGGCCTGAGCCTCACAAGGGCCACCTTCTCCTCCACCACTGGCTCCCAGCTGCGGCTGTCCCGGCTCAGGGGCCAGCAGGGGACGGGGGTCCTCATGGTAGCCCATGACCTTCATCTGGATGTGGCTGAAGTCAGGCAGACTCTGGTCATAGGCGGCTTCCTCCCACAGCCTGACGTATGGGGGCTGGGAGCTGGGTGGGGCACAGCAGACAGCGGAGACAGGACAGACAGGAAGGTGGGCAAAGGTCCACACAGGAGGAGACATCGGCGTTCCCCTCTCTTCCCCCGGCCCCCCTGTTCTGGACATCCGGTCTCCCCGGGTCTCCAAGAAGCCTTTGGGGGGGATGTAACTGTACCCAGTTCGTGGATGAGAACACTGAGGCCCAAGAAGGCGTGGCAGGGCTCAGACTCTCAGTCCAGTGCTCCTTTTACTCCACATCTCCAAAGGTAACCCCAGGAGTACAGTTGTGAGATGCACCCCAGTCCGCATTGGCTGAAAGCGGGCTGCATTTCAGACAGTGGGCTAAAGGCCCCTGCTTCCCATCCCATTTATTCCGAACACCACCTCGAAGCCCAGTGTTGTTCAGGTGAGGACAACAGCCCAGCTGTCGAGTGCTCCTTGCCTGCCAGGCTCCGTCAGGGAGCTCAGCTAATCCCCACCATAACTGGGAGCTGGGAGGCACTGTGACTTGAGCTGTGGGTGCCTCAGACAGCAGGTGGCAGAGCTGGGGCTCCAGCCATCACGTTCTCTATGCTGTCTGCAGCCCCTCCAGAAAGTGAGGTTCGGAGCCTAGCTCCCTCACCCAGGATCACACAGGTGAGCCCAGAACTCAGAGCAGCCTGAGCAGCAGCTCTGAGCAGTGGCCCTCCCTGTGGGACCGATCCCGAGGCTGACCCCTGCGCCCACCCAGGGTCTAGCCACCTCACTCCCCTGGGGACATTCGGTCACTCTGTGCGCCAGGAACAGAAAACACCATCCCTGCCTTCTTCCCTAGGCAACGCAGACAGTTCCAGGGCCCTGATCACACAGACCCTGGACGTGCAGCTTAGCATTCTGAGCACAGAGCCACAGCCTCCAGGGCTGGGGAGGGTGGCTGGTCCCACTCCCTCCCCAGGGTCTGGCCCATCACTGACTCCCTACGAGGTTTAAGGCCTGTGGTTGTCCTTTCTGAGCCTCAGTTTCCACATCTGTATAAAGGGCCCGCCCCCCCCCCCCCCCCCCCCCCCACTTCACAGGGTCTCTATGAGGACTGAAGGAAGTCACGAGTGCATTACCGGTTTAGCCTCTGGTGCAAAGGAAGTCGTTCCTACGAATGGTGACACACTTAGGGAGAGGGCCTACCACGCACCAGGTTCTGTTCTCAGCACTTTGCTTATATTATCTCACCTATCTCTCCCCGAAGCCCTAGGAGAGAGGTGCTATCAGTACCCCTATTTTGCAGGCAGGGCAAAGAGAGGTAAGTCGCTTTCCCCAAATCCCACACGGCTGTGCTTGGCCATCGACATGCCCCTTGTTTGCCGTCACAAGGCATAGTAGCCGTCACAGCTGTTTGGGATTCGGGGCCACACCTGTTCTTGATTTCTGGCCCCGCCTCTACGTCACTCCAAGACAGGGCAAAGTCCCTGAGCCTCAGTTTCCTCATCTGTAAAGTGGGAATAATAACGCCTACGTCGTAGAATTGAGAGTTCAGAACAATCCCCGATTATTAATAGCATGCTCTCAGTGCGTGAGGAGGCAAAGCGGGAACCTGCGGCAAAGCAGAGGAGACACCGCCCGCCCCTCCCACCCGGACTCCATCACTCTCCTCTGTAAGAGGAGGCTGGCCTGGCCTGAGGGGCTGCCGCTGCCCCCCACCCCCACCCCCACCCCCGAGGTCCTGGCACCTACCTCTTCATCTCGGAGGCGAGCCCATTCTCCAGCAGGCCCAGCGTCTTTGGGGACAGGTTGCCTTGGAAGTCAGAGTCAGCGGGTATGAAGGTGATCTGCGAGGCAAAGGAGAAAAGGCTTCTCTGCAGCTCCCCTGCCCATCCTGACCAGGGGGGCCCTCGCCCCGCTGCCCCGCCATGTGACAGGAGAGGGGCTGGCTCAGGACCCAGCAGCAGCAGGGGCGGCGGGAGAAGAGGGGGAGGGTGTTTGGATCTCTAGGCTTCTGCTCCCACCAGGATCTTCATTTCACCCAAAAGACATTTATTGAGCACCGCTGTGTGTCAAGCACGCTCCTTGGCCCTAGGGGGCAGCAGTGAGCAAATGAGACAAACATCCCTGCGCTGGAGGAGGTGGTGTCTTCTCGTTTCCCAGGGTCCTCGTCCAGTGCCCAGAATGTGCCTGGCACACAGTGGGTGCTTCATCCACATCTGGCCCGTGAGTGGAAAGCAGATCATTGTCATCGATTTCTGGGCACAGAGGCTGCGGCGGGGGAAGGGAAGGGAATGGCTGACGTTGCACCCACTAGTCCCTGTCCTTGAACTTTCAGGGATCAAGAGGTCTCTGCAGGTGCAGCACATGGGGTGGGTGCCTGGTGGCAGAGGGGAGGCAGGTCATAAGGGAGGCAGTGGGATGAGACAGAAGGAGCCCTGCTTTGGGGGATCCAGGAGACTGGGGAGATTCCTCCCTCGGGCAGCTCATCCCTCCTCTCAGAGCCTCTACGTGCTCCTCTGTAAAATGGGCTAGCCTCGAAGAGATATTTGCAGCGTTGTTCACAACAGCCGAAAGGTGGAAGCAACTCAAGTGCCCAACAACAGCTGAATAGATAAAATGCGGTACGTACATGCAGTGGAACATCATTCGGCCTTAAAAAGGGGGGAGGGTCTAACACAGGCTACGACACGGATGAACCTTGAAGAAATAAGCCAGTAACAGGGGCGCCATGGGTGGCTCAATCGGTTGAGCGTCCGACTTCAGCACGGGTCACGATCTCACGGTTTGTGAGTTCAAGCCCCACATCGGGCTCGCTGATGTCAGCCTGTCAGCACGGAGCCCACTTCGGATCCTCTATCCCCCTCTCCCTGCCCCTCCCCTGCTTGTGCTGTCTCAAAAATAAACATTAAAAAAAAAACAAGCCAGTAACAAAAAGACAAGTTCGGTACCAGTCCACTTGTATGAGGTGCCTTCAATAGTCACAGTCATAGAGACAGAGAGTAGAATGGCGGTTGCCACAGACTGGAGGGAGGGGGGTGGGGAGTTATTGTTTAACGGGCGTAATAGAGTTTCAGTTTTGCAAGATGAGAAGGGCTGTGGGGATCGGTTGCACAACAATGTGAATGTAATTAACACTACTTCAAAATGGTTAAGACAGCAAACTTCGTGCGATGTGTATCTTACCACCATGTTTGTTAAATGGGGCTAGCGAGACCCGTCTCCTGGGGTTGCTGTGCGGATTCCATGAGATAACGTATGAGGATTTCCCCAGAACAATGCTGGGCACATAGGGGCCGCTCGGTAAACCATAGTTTGATGCTACGGGGGATGAAGTTGTCTGGCCTCTCTGAGTCTGCTGTCCTCAACTGAAAATCCGTTCAACAAATATGTGATGAGACCCTACTGTAATATACGAGAGTCATGAATAGTCTCTCTCTTCCTACAGAGCGCGATGAGTAAAAGATACTTGTTTGCACCGCAAAAGCTCCCTCCTGCTGGGGAGCAGGGGATGATGGGTAGAGGGGTTCTTAGAACTCCTATGAGTGGTAAGCTTCCCCCCAAATGTCTAGAAATAAGGCAAGGGTCTTGGTATCTTCCACACCTACCAAGGATGCCCTGCACTTGCCAGCTGGCTCTGTACTTCTTAGAAGCTGCCCATTCCTCTATCTCATTACCTCATGGCTCAGTCACCACCTCCCTCCCTTCCTCCTCCTCCTCCTCTGCCTCCTCCTTCTCCTCCTCTTCATGAACAACACGATTAGCACCCCCACAATCACCACCACTACCATCATCTCTATCACTGTCACCATCATGTCACAACCACACCACCATCGTCACCGTCACCACCACCACCATCATCATCTCCATCAACATCATCAGTATATCCTTATCATCACCATCACCACCACCATCACCACCATCATCATCATCATCACCATCACCATCACCACCATCATCATCTCCATCAACATCATCTCCATCAACATCACCACCATCACCATCACCACCACCATCACCACCATCATCATCATTATCACCATCATCATCTCCATCAACATCATCACCTTCACCATCACCACCTCCACAGTCATAATCTCCATCAACATCATCAGTATATCCTTACCATCACCATCACCACCATCATCATCATTATCACCATCATCATCTCCATCAACATCACCACCATCACCATCACCACCGTCATCATCTCCATCAACATCACCACCATCACCACCATCATCATCATTATCACATCACCATCTCCATCAACATCATCTCCATCAACATCACCACCATCACCATCACCACCATCATCTCCATCAACACCACTATCTTCATCACGATTACCTTCATCATCATCATGATACACCATCACTACTATCAGCACAGTGGAAAGCCTGAGGGGGAAGGAAAG
Source organism: Prionailurus bengalensis (assembly GCF_016509475.1). NCBI lineage: Eukaryota > Metazoa > Chordata > Mammalia > Carnivora > Felidae > Prionailurus > Prionailurus bengalensis. Next base: position 44,626,969 of record NC_057345.1, on the reverse strand, counting down.
GCTGGAGCATGTTAGAACACAAGTCCTTTTAAGAGAGGGACAGGCAGAGTTGAAACTGGTGAGGGGATACCAGACTACGAGGACCCCAGAACATCAGACTAAGGAGTTCAGTCTTTACCCAGGAGCAATGGGAGCCCTGGAGGAGTCCTTGGCAGACGAGGACACGGGCAGATTTGTGTTCAGGCAGAGCAGTGAGCAGTCCCCAAAGGAAGGTGGCAGAGGGAGCGAGGGAGGCCCGTAGAGAGGACAGATTCATCAGCCACCAATCGGGGGCCTGGTCCCGGGCTCCAGTAGACCTGGCAGGAGAGGGGTTTGGGGGAACTGTGGGTAGAAACAGAGGCCAGACAGGGAGAGGCCCTGCTTTCTCTGCCAGCCCTTCCCTTCTCCCAGGAGCCCTGCCTCACCTCGGCCTACGGGCACAGCGTCCCTGCTGCCCCATCTACCCGATTTGCCCCAATTCCTCTGCCTCTGTCACGCCTGAGGTCCAGCCGACCACCACATCTGACCGAGTGTATTTCAGAAATCCCATGAGATAAGCTCAGGAGACGTGCCAGTGCTGTGCCCGGCCACAGCAGGCCCTGCACATGTGATGAATTAGTTCTTCTCGGTTCCTACAGGCTTGGGTTCAAATTCTGCCTCAGTCCAGGGGCCCACCATCTCTCGCCTGGACCGGTGAGGAGTAGTCCTCCTCCACTGGCCTGGTTGCCCCCCAACCTCCATCCTTTCAGATGTCAGCCTGGGAACTTTCCTGAACTGCGAGGCTAATCGTGTCCCCAGGCCCCGCGGAGCTGAGCCCTCTCCATCTCCACCTTCCTTCCGACCTTCCCCTTGCAGCGGTCATGTCGACCCACCCCCCCTGCCCTTTTACCTCGTGTCTTGGGTCACGCTGTTCCTCCTTCCTGGAAAGTCTCTCCCCACCTTCTCCGCCTGGTGGACTTCTACTTAACCTACAGAGGCCAGCTCGTCTTCTCCGTGAAGCCTGCTCTCTCCCCATCGGGCAGAAAATGGTCTCCCCCATGAGACCCCCAGCCCCTCAAGACAGGGACCGCTTCATTCACGTTACTCTCCTATCGTAACTGGCTGATTCCGTTCCCTTGTATCTGTGTTTGCTTCAACCCGGAAAATTCCCGTTCGTCGGGCACTGAGAGGCAGGGGAGAATGGGCACCGGCGTCTGCTGAGGGCCCCGACGGCCCAGGCCCTGAGACAATGTGGGAGGCGGGGGCCTCTCCTCCGGCGACACCTCCCCGGCCAACAACACACCTTCCTTCCCGGGCCTCGGTGTGCCGGCTCGCACAGCCTGCGTCTCTGAAACACACACCCACACAGCCCCGCACCGGTGCTCACACGCCTGCACACACGTTCAGAGGCCTGCCCAACGCCACACACGCCAATTCTGAGGACGAGAGTGCGATACGGGGCCCCCACATACAAGACCTCCCTGACTCCTCCCACTGGGCCACGCGAGGCTCCCGGAGGTGGGGGGCAGCCCCTGCCAAGGTCACAGAAGAGGGGCGTAGGGAGGAGGGAGTTGCCTCTAGGCCTGGTAGACACCAAAGCGGGTGCTGCCTCCACAGCAGCTGAACACGTGGATCTATCAACAGTTACTCATTAATACCCAGTAAGATTCCCTCTCCCCTCGCTCCCTCACTCCCCACCGCCACCTGGGCCCTCACCTGCCCCCCAGAGCCAACCTCGGGTAAAGGGGGAGAGGGCAGGAAGGACACCGCCCTCCACACCCCTGCTGTCCCCTTGCCGGGCCCCAGGATGCAGCCTCCTCTCTGGGAGGAGGGTGACAACGGAGGTGGTGACGCAGGTGGCAGGGGCCCCGAGGACCTCTTCTCCTGGTGACCTCCACTCAGGGCATTGCACAGACAGAGGCTGGTTGACTGTAAACTGCCTGGTGAATGACTACAAACCAGTCCAGACCGCCCCAGCACCAAACACAGTGACAGCCCGGGGCTGGCCCACAGAGGGGGCAGGGCTGGGGAGAGCCAGGTCCCAGCCCCCAGGAGCTTCCTCCCTCCCTCCCTCCTCCCCTGAACCCCTGAGCATAGCCACCCAGGTGGGAGGGAGGAGGGGGGTGCGGGTTGTGGGGGCTGCCTGGGGCCTGGAGCCCTACATGTCAGGACCCGCAGGGCCCTTCGATGCACCCCCTTTCCGGCACCCTCTGCCTGACACACGCGTTGTACAAATGAGGAAACTGAGGCTCAGCGAAGGAAGGGGTTTGCCCAGAGTCTTCCAGGCCGTTGGAGACAGAGCCCAAGTTAGAATCCATGCTTCTCTCCTTGTCTCCCTGGGTCTGTCTAACCAGCTGTGTGACCTTGGAAAAGTCACTCATCCTGCCTGGGCACTGACAGATCACAACGCCTGACATGCCCCACACATTGCTGGGGGGACCATTAACAGTGCGATTAGAAGCCCTTCTCCTAAATACAGCACCCTACAGTTTATAAAACATTCCTACATCCCATCTCTTCTCTGTTATTCATAATAACTCTGGGAGGCTGGGAGAAATAAAAGCTTGGGGCCCATTTTACAGATGAAAGAAACTGAGGTTCAGACACTCAAATGTCACACAGAAAGTTTGAGACAGAGCAGGAAGTAGAACTCAGGACTCCCAAACCAGTGCTCTTCTCATCATTAAGTCACTCATAAGGCTAGGAGTACATAAAACCGAAGAAGAGAGCACTGCCCAAGCCACACGGTCAAAGTTACCCCTGACCCACCCTAGAACTCTCAGCGGCTCTGGGACACAGGGATAGCCCTCGGAGGTGGACACACACATCTGAGCTCTAAGCCCCAACTTGGACACTTAGGGGCTGAGGGACCTCACTTCCTGAGCCCAGGGCCTCTCCACTCTAAAATGGAACTACAGGGGCACCTGGGTGGCTCAGTCGCTTAGGCCGCCAACTTGAGCTCAAGTCATGATCTCACGGTTCGTGGGTTCGAGCCCCGCGTCTGCACGTTGGCAAAGAGCCTGCTTGGGATTCTCTCTCTTTCCCCTTCTCTGGCCCCTTCTTTCTCCCTCTCTCTCTCTCTGCCCCTCCCTCCCTCCCTCCCACTCTCTCTCTCTCTCTCTCTCAAAAATCAATACATAAACTTAAAAGATAAGAGAATACGGAACTACAGACAGTACCAAAAAGCGCAGGATGAGGACAACCGCACTGTGCGTGCAGGGATGCCTGGCAGGCAGCAAACGCTCCTTAATATTGATGTCAAGCACATGATTGTGCGTGGGGTTTCACTGTGTCTCCCACAGGGCTCAGGGCTCCGGGTCCAGGGGGCTTCTGATCAATCCTGATGAGGAGGAAGGGATGGATGGATGGATGGATGCTCATGAGGGCAGAGGGAAGAAAAGAGAGTAAAACAGGGGAGGAGGAAAAGACCAGTGAAGGAGGGGGAACAGAGGCAGGGCCCCCAAGCTCCCTGGGCCCGGGCCCGCAGCCCATCTGAGGCCACCCCCACCTACCTTGGGGTAGCACTGGCACATGCTCCAGACGACGCCCCCGATCACCATGACGCAGCCCATGGCGTAGAAGGTGCCGTAGACCTGGGGCCGGTCGTGGCTCATGAGGAACGTGCCGAGGGCCAGCAGGAAGAGCCCCAGCACAATGAAGCCGATGCGGAAGGTCTTCTCATCAGCCATGGCTGCCTGGGGGGCCGGGGAACCAGGCACACACCCACACAGAGAAGGAGGGCGCTCCCGGACCACTGGGGACTGGGCTTCGGGTGGAAGGGAGGGCGGCTCCCTCCGGGTCCAGCTCCAGTCGGGGGCGCACGGCTCGTCCCGGCTGCAGGAGCTACGCTTCGATGGGCCCGGGCCGCCCCCCCACCTTGACTCCCTCTCGCCTTCCCTCTGGGCCCGGCCAGAGCCTGTGTGCGTGTGTGCGCTGTGAATCTGGGCGAGGGAGAACATGAGGGAGGGAGCAGGGGAGGTTTCAGGGGCTGGGCCCCGGCCAAGGCTTTGACATCACCTCATTTGCCTGCGTGGGGCTGAGCTGGGCTGGACGGGTGGCCCCACGCCATCCGGCCACGGGAAGCAGGGCACAAAGAGGCCCCGGCCGAAAGACGTTAGCAGGCCGCTGGACGATTCCAGAGCCCCACCGGCTAGCATTTGAGGGTCCTGAAGAACTCTGGACTCTTCAAGGTCGTGTGCCCCTCTGGGGTTCAGGAATAATGGCTCCTATTTGCTGGACGGCGCCTGCACGCATGACACTGTTCTAAACGTGCCACAGGTTTTAACCCAGTGAAGGGGATCCCGGGAGGCAACTACTCCTATCCCCATGCTACAAATGAGGACAGAGGGGTAAATCGCCCAAGGTCACACAGGCAGAGCAACTAGAATCTGAACCCAGAGGCTATGCACCCGGCGACCATGTGATATTGCCTAACTGTAGATGAAAATTTGCAGGGCGCGCTCTGGGGGCCAGGCTTGGGTTCTGGCTCCTCTATGGGGGGGGCGGACAGTATGCCCTTGATTAAATTACTTCTCTGTGTCTCACTTTTCCTCCTCTGTACGACGGGGATAATAACAGCACCTCCCAGGACCAGCGCGACCGCCAGGCCTGGCTTCCCTGGGTTCCTCGTTCCTTTCTCATACCCTGTGCTCCCCTACACCTGCTTACAAAGAGCTGTCCCCTAGAAAGTCTCTGTGCATTAATGCCCCTGTAGGGTGTGAATGACTGACACCCTGACCTAGGAAGATGCCTTAATTCTAAGAATGGCATTTTTTAAATGTTTGAGAGAGAGTGAGAGAGAGAGAGAGACAGAGAGCACACGTGGGGGAGGGGCAGAGAGAGAGAGGGAGACGCAGAATCCGAAGCGGGCTCCAGGCTCCGAGCTGTCGGCACCGAGCCCTACGTGGGGCTCCAACCCACGAACCGTGAGATCATGACCTGAGCCAAAGTCCGATGCTTAACCGACTGAGCCACCAGGCGCCCCTAAGAATGGCATTCTCGTGTTGGGGTGTCAGTCCTGGGAACAGGCTGATGGGACACATCAGATTCCTTCATGGGACTATATGGAAACAAAGGCCATCGGGATCTCTGAAAGAAAATGGTAACTTGTAGTTTTTAACAGGGTTGAGTTGCCACCGCGGGACACAAGGCTTTCAGATGGCGTTGTGACTTAGTAGGGTTGGGGGGGGGGAGGAGGGGGTTCTGTTTGTTGTCACCACCTTCTCCCTCCTCCCCATCTTGAGCTGTGCTCGCTCCGGGGCACCACACCTGCGCTCCCACCCTCTTCCTGGTGCTATGGCTTGCAAACGCTTTTTCCAGGGGAGGCTTGGTGGTGGGGAGAGGAAAAGGGGAGGGAGAGGGGGAGGGATCCCCTGTAATAGACCCTCACAGTGAGAGGTTGCTGAGGGGTCAAGAAAGGCTGAGAGTCGCCTGGTCACATCCAAGTTTGACTCCCCAGGTGAACTTGGGCTGGTGGCTCCACTCTGGACTTGAGACTTGTCACCTGAACACCACAGGTGGTTATCAGGCCACCTCCTAGGTACTGTGCAAGGAAGTGACCTAATGGAGGAACAAGCGCTTTGTAATCTGATTATCAACCTGGCCGGACCCTCCAGGGCAGTACTATTATCATCTTAAAGAGGCTCAGAGAACGGAAGCGACAAGCGCCCTTCCCAGAAGAGGGACTTCAGCCCGTGCGGGCAGGTCCTGGCGCAGACAGGCAGGGAGTGGATCTGCGTGGTCGCGGTCCAGCAGGAGCCTCTCGCGCCCCCTGGTGGCCGTCGTAGCACCCGGTCTGCAAGACGCTCACGGTCCGGGCAATCAGGCCTTCTCTGCCCCTCAGCCCACGTTATCGTGCCCGTTTCACAGGCGAGGAAACTGAGCCTGGGGAGTGGCAGGGACTGGCCAATATCTCCCTAAACTGGGTCGGTGGCTAAACGAGGACCGGGACCCGTGCAGCCCCAGCCCCAGTCCCAGTATAGATGAATCTGGTCCTTAGACTTTCAGGGAAAGCCTCCCAAGTCGCCAGAGCATTTTCCTCTGCGCCCCACCTTTTAGTTCCTCGCCATGATGCAGCCTCCTTTCCCCCTTTTCTCTCTTAAAAAAAAGGGGGGGTGGAGCGACAAGAAAGCTCTGGGACAAGTACGTGGTCAGTACAATGGGTCTGATGTCACCTCTTCCACAGAGCCGCGGTGACGGTTCACTGGGAACATGTTTGTCCGGAGCGTTGGAAACGTTCGGCCCTCCGTGCTTCCCGCTCCCCTCCCACCTGCCGGTGGCCTTCACCCTCCTCCCAACCTCGAGGTCGTGGGAGCAGCGGTTCAGAGGTCTGTCATCTTCCAGCAGAGGGCGCGCTAACCGCTGTTTCCTTCCTCTAGGATGCATTCAGGATCCTCTGGAAAACCTCGGAGGCGTGCGGGGGGAGGGCAGATCACACCCATTTGACAGATACAGAAACTGAGGCTCATGGAGGCAACACCTGTAAATAGCAGAGCCAAGAATTCAAACCAGGTCCCCAGTCAGTCTCTTGCTAAGCACCTACTACACACGCTCTGTGAAGTGTGAGGGAGGCGCTCTGATAAATACGGGCTTTCAGAGAGTGATGGTGCTTGGTCCTACCTTCGGGGGCACAGTAAGATAAAGGCTCTGAGACGTGGGTGAGGTCCAGTATATGCACAAAGCAGAGTGAGGGATAGACTGGCGGGGGGGGGGGGCGGCGCTGGGGAGGTGGGAGGAATGAAGGGACAGATTCGTAGAAGGGATCCTTGAGAAGTCATTTGGAGTTCTGTCAGGGCAGGAAAGGCAGTTCCGACAAGGAGATCAGCAAGTGCAAAGGCCTGGGGGCAAGCAAGCACTGACACATGGCTGGAGCCAAAACTCTAAGTGCCATGCACCTCCCCCCACCCCTCCACTCCCCAGCCTCCTCAGACCCGCCCCTCCCAAGTCGACTCCATCCTTCCAGCATTATTCAGGCCATCACCTGGATATCCTGGCCAGCATCCTTACCTCCCCTCTCACATCCGCATCCTGTTGGCCCTACCTCTAAGATGTAAGAATCCAATCACTTTTCACCCCCAACTGCTGCTCATCACTCAGGTCCCAGCCCCCATCATCTCTGTCTCCCTAATCATCTCTGCTTCTACCCTTGCCCCCCGAAGTCTCTTTTCAACCCAAAGGCCAGGTCAGACCATGTCACTGCTCTGCTCAGAACCCTGGAAGGGGGCCCCGTTTTATCAGAGTAAATGCCAGAGACCTCAAAATGGCCCCCAGGCCCTGGATAATTTGCCCGTGCCGCCCACCCCCTCTGCCCTCTGAGCCCATCTCCTGCCCTGCCCCCTCTCACTGGACCCCAGCGCCCTGGCTCCGTGCTTTTCTCAGGACACAAGGCACCCCAAGGCCTTTGCACCTGCTGTTCCTTCTGCCTGCAAAACTCTTCCTCCAGACACTTGCATGCCCCCCCCCGCCCCGCCCCGCCGCCGAGGTGTTCCCTGTCCTCTCTACCAATTTACTTTTCTCCATAGTACTCGTCCCCATCTATCATGCTATATACATTATTTATTTGTCTTGTCTCTTGTCTCTTTGCTTTGTGCACTGTTGTATCCCCAGAGGCTAGAACCGGCTAGGCTCTCCCCTGATATTGGGGAAGGGAGGGATGGGTAGAAGTTCCAGCAGAGAGGGAGGCCAGAGAGGGAAGCACGGGCAGGGGGCCTCCTGGGGTCATGCCAAGGTATCTGACATCTCTGAGAGGCCAACGTGGGGTCTCTAAAGGGGGTACGCAGGGGAGGGTAACATGGATTAGATTTTAATTCGACAATTATTCTCTGGTTCCAAAAACAGGTTGGAAGAAGCAAAACAGCGTGGTGGAAGAGAGGAGCAGTTGCCAGGCTCTAGCAGAAGCCTAGGGAGACGAAAATTAAAGCGAACAATTGTTAGGAGCGATTAGTTGCTGAGGGTGGGGGCCAGGGGGTAGCTAGGGAGTTTCCTACTGGAAAATTTAGGACCGATTTGAGGTGGCGTGCTTCAGGCGGCAGGGTGACCAGCCAGCCCAGAGGGAAACAGAAGCCTGGGAGGAGCCCAGGGACAGCTTGGGAGGGGCCTGATGTCCCAGGCCCGGCGGCAGCACCACATATAAACCCTGAGTGGTGGGTGAAGAAACCAGACGGCTGCATCCAGGAGGCAAGAGTCCAGGAAGCAAGCTGGTGCCTACTGGGGGCTGTGGGAGTGGCAGACCCAGCCTCACGGGGCTCCCCCGTCCTGCACCCTGCCGGAGGGTCCCCAGTTGACAGGCCACTGTGGCTCAGAAGGGGACGGTGGCTTGCCTCGCAAGGAGACTGGCTCTGTGGTCTGGCTCGGCCTCCAAGACACTGGTGACCTTGAACAAGTCACTGCTCCTAGTGGGGGCTCTTACCGATAAGCCCCGCCCACCCCTGCCGCCTCCAGCTCCCGCTGCCGGCTTCCTGACCCATCTGGTAGGCGAGACTCCTCGGTTTGGGGGAAGGAGGGAATCTGGGCTCTGTGTCCAGAGCCCTGCGTCCCCTGGGCTCTGGGGTCCCAGCCTGGGACCCCATTAACTCCTTAGGAATTGCAGAGATCTGATAAATCCCCCTTCCCCATCCTCATGATACGTGTGGGACTCTGAAGAGTGTGTGTGTGTGTGTGTGTGTGTGTAACCAGCTCAGCATCACACAGGAAGGGGAGGGTGGAGGCGGGATTCCAATGTATGTCTCCACAATAGTGGGAAGGGTCGGGGCAGACGGGAGAGAAGGAGAGGAAGGGAAGGAGGCAGGAGTTGGTGATGGGGAGGGAGAACATTACAGAAGAGCCACAAGATCTGGCTCGCGTGGCTGAGAGGGCCCAAGAATGAGAACAGTAGCGACATCTATCCCTTCGGTCCGCCGGCGAATGTTTGCTGAGCACCTCCACGTGCCAGCCGTTTCTAGGCCTCAGGGACACCAAGGTAAAGGAAAGAAATACCTCTGTTCTAGCAGAGTTTCCTGGTGGAGAGAAACATACAATAAACAAAGAAACGAGAACCAATTTTAAAAGGGAAGCTGTTAAACGGTGACAGGCGTTATTTAAACAATAGAGCGGGGGCTGGGGGCTTCTGTGTTACTGGAGTGCTTAAGGAGTTCACGGGAAGGGGGGCACAGAGGGATGGGAGGGAGGTGAGGAGTGGGCTGTGGGGAAAAGCTTCTGGAGAGGGAGAAGGCAAGTGCAAGGACCCTCTGCAGCCAGAGCAGGGGCTCAGTTTCCTTGCCTGCTAAATGGGAACACCACCTGTAGCAGGGCAGCCTTGATGATGTGAAAGAATGGCATACAGTCAGCCCCCAGGGAATGCTGCCCCTGTCCAGCTGACTGAGCCCCGGGGCTTGCTGTGTGACCCTGGGAAGGCTACTTAACCTCTCGGAGCTGGCTTTCTCAGCTGGCGAATGGGGGGGAGGTAGAAATGAAGGATGCAGAATGGAGCTGGGAAGAAAATAGACATTTCTGCCATGATCTGGAAAGCAAGGGTAGGTAATGAGCTCCCTGTCCCAGGAGGTATGGGAGCAGAGACCAATTGTGCGCTAATCGACACCTGCCATGGGGTTAAGACGCGCACTTGTTATTTGATGCGTTAGTACTGAGCCTACAGGGTCAACGCGAGCTCACAACGCCAGCTGCTACCGTCTCGTTTATCTGTCACAACCCAGCTCCTCGGGCAGGGGCCGACGCCTCTGTCATTCCCAATTCCCATCGTATACATGAGGAAACCAAGGCAGAGAGGGCAAAGCCACTCATTCAAGGTCACTCAACCGGCACGCGGTGGAACCCATGCCCAGGCGGTCTGAATTCAGAGCCCACATTCTTCTGATCACAAACTCAGTGTGTGGCCCGAGGGCCCCCACTTCCTCATCTGCACAACAAAATCTCCCGGCTGCTAGCTATCTGAATGAGCCATCTCTGACATTCTGGCTGGGTCCCCCCATGACTTGCAGCCCCACCAGCATCGTGTGCAGCAGAAAAACCACCCAGCTGGGCCCAGACAACCCACGGAGTCGCGAGAGAGAATAATAAAATGGATTTATTTTAAGCCGTTTGTTACACAGCCGTAGGTCGATAAAACAGCATTCAGCGACAAACATTTGCTGGGCGCCTTCTGGGTACCAGGCACTGTATTATGCACTAGAAGCTCATCTGTCTCCAGCTTTGGAGTGTGCCTCCCCCCACTGTCGTCTGAGCCGGGCCTGGGCAGGAGCACGCGGTGGCGGGGACTGTCTCTCCAGAGAGGCCGTTGACAGCACTGATGATGCTCTCGTAGCTGGGCGGTGGCAAGGGGGGCTGGGTCCCACGCAGGGCATCCCCGGAGGCACAGTCCTTCGGGCTTTCTTCCACGGGGTACGCAGGGGTTGTCGGGGGCCCCTCGGCAGGTGGCGTCGGGGGCCCCTCGGCAAGTGGCCAGCCCACGGCCTCCTCGTAAGTGGGGATGCCAACCGCCTTTGGGATCCTGCGGGACAGAAGAAGAGAGGCTGTAGCAGGGGCAAGGGCAAACGTACTGCACGCCAGGGAAAGAGCAAGGGAGGCTGGGGCTGGGGAAGACTTCACGCCCTGTCCAAACCCGTTGTGGGCCCCAGGTACACACTCAGAGCTTGGAATGAGTCAGCTCTGCCAACCGCAGCCCTCCCGCTCTGCCCTCCCCATCCTGTGAGTTCCCCACACGCGCTAGCTCGCTGCAACTCCTCAGTTCTCTCTGCCGGGAAGGTCCATCCTCCCCCACCCCCCTCCCTGCTGGCCCATCCCCACTTGTCCTTTGAGGCTCTTCTGGGAAGCTTTCTTGACTGGTCCCCCCTCTCCGCGCAAAGCTCTCGCTCCCTGCTCTGGGCTCCCAGAGGGCTCTTCCCCAACACTGCATTGACCCTACCAGGTCCCCTAGGTCATCCCTGAGGGTAAGGATGGACTTTGAGCATCCATGGGCTGAGGGCAGGTGCCTGGGGATGTTTGTGGAAAGAAGGATGGCTCATCGGCAGAAAGACTTCTAGCTTATTGTAATAATCCCTTGCAAGATCCGGAGTTGTAGATACTCCAGGCGGGATGGGAGACATCGATTCTCCTGCCCATCTGGATGCTTGAGGCCCCAATATGGCAAGTCTGCGAAGTGATTACTTCCACTTGCATACCTCCAGAGATGGAGAGCTCACTACCTACCAGGTCAACCACATCCATCTCTAAACAGCCTGGCTTTCCTGTGACTTGCCCTACCTCCAACAAATGAATGACCCCGCAGGGACTTGAGGCACAGACCAGGTCTTCTGTGGCTTCTGTGACCGGCCCCCACAGGTTAGATTCAAAAAACAGGTTACCTGTATTCTAGCCTCAATGCTGATGGGAACGAGGCTGACCCTCAGTCCTCTCAGAACCCTGGCGGGTCACCTCTGGGGAGGTGGTGCTTCTTTCCCTTCCCAGGACCCCAGGGGACAGGAGTGTCATTGATCCCACGTCTGAGCTGATTCCCCTTTGGGGATGATCCTGCCAGATACAGGAGCTGACCAAGTGACCTTGAAGGTCGCTTCTCGCACCAAGTGGCTGAAGGGCTGGTTATGAGTCTGGGCTGTGGCTAGTTCAACTCTCTGCTATGCCACATTCTTGGTGGTAGATCATGGGTCAGTAACTCCATTAATCTGAGCCTCAGTTTCCCCATCTATACAATGAGGACAGCAAGGGCACCTACCTCCCAGGACTTTATGAAGATTAATTGAGATAATACAGGGGAAGGGGCACTTAGCACATGTTTCGTGAACAGGAGCTGATAACAAAATCTCAAAAGTCTCTGCGAGGAAGGGGTGTGGGGGACAAAAGTTATCATAGATCACCCGCACAGTAAGTGCCATACAGGCTATCGCTTGCCCAGAGTTATCAGTCTGGAGCTGGTGGGGAAGCAGTTCAATGCATACCATGGGTTCTGCCAGTGTAGACAGGGGAGGGGCTGATGGCAGGAGGCTGGCCCCGAGGCGGCGGGGGGGGGGGAGGTCAGAGGAGGTAGTGGAGGGAACTTCACTCCAGGGGCTGGTAGGGGGCAGTGCTGGGTACCTGCTCTCACCCCTCACTTGAGAATCCCCCCCCCCCACCCCCGGGGACATGGCCCTTCTCTGGACAGCGTGTCTTCTCAGCCCGAGCCAACCGCAGCCCTCAGAGTGACCCACTGGGGAGGCAGGCTCGCTGCTCCAGTCATAGAGTCATGGAGTAGGCTGGTGGGGAGCTCAGGGTTAACCCCCAGCCTGCATGCCAATCTGATAGAGGGCACCGGCCGGGAGCCAGATCTGGGCTCCGCATCCAGTGCTGTGACACATCTCTCCCACAGACCCTCCTCCTCTGGAAGGCAGCCCGGGAGCCCTGCTACTGAGGGAGCTGATAAGGGGTCTCAGTCTCCCCTCAGCTCCCAGCCTCCTTTGCACGTGAGGGCGGGCAAAGAATATTGCTTCTGGAGGCAAGCAGGCTAGACTCCACTGTCTCGGGCTGTGCCTTGTTCACATGGCCCCTCTGAGCCTCCTTCTCCTCATCTGTAAAATGGGGGTGAGAATTTTATAGATTCAGGGGAGGGGAAAATGGAAAAAGCTTTGACAGCACTCGGAAAAATGCCGGTATTCCAGCTTCCAGAGCCCTATGTCTCCCTCCCCTCCCGCATGCCCCAGCCACACCCCTGCCACTCCCTGGTTCCCCAAGCCCTGGAGATGCCAGACAGATTTGGGGTATGCCTGGGACCACCCCAGCAGGCAACAGCTGGCAGGGCAGGGCACAGATGCCAGGGAAGCTCACCCCACAGCAGGAAGTTTGCTTAGAGGGCAGACGTGGAGTGGCCCTCGTGCCACCTGCTGTCACGTAAGTAGCCGGCATGGCCCAGCCAGCCCCAAGTCCTATTCCTATGGTCCAGAGGCTGGGAACTGGGGGAACAGGAGGCCCCATGCAGAGCTGCCATGTCACACACACACACACACACACACACACACACGGGTGGTATATTCTGGATACGGCGCCCTGCAGGGGTGTGGGGTGGGCCCGCCGCTCTGGTCCCCAGGCCAGCAAGCTCCAGGGGAGGCTGGGGCTGGCCCCGGGGGGGCAGGAGGCCTGGGCCTGGCCTCGGCTCTGCCACCCTTCAGCTGAGTCAGGCAACCACAGTCGGGAAAGGGAAAGGGACAAGGACGGAATACTATTCGCCCAACGTGTAAGCTCCCTAAACGTGTTCAGGACAACCCTGGGGGCTCAGCTCTCAGGCACAGGACAGATGAGTAAAGGCCAAGCATCAACCAAGCAGCAGAGCCCCCAGTCCTAATTGCCAAGCTCAAGCCAACGGCACCTATCACCCTTCTTCCCATCCCAGCCCTGAATCTCCCCACACCTTAGCGCCGTCCTCTGTGAAACAGGCCTAATCCTAACGCTTAACTCCCAAGCCGTTGAGACTCAAATCAGGCAGCGGGCACTAGAGTGCACCGCAAGCTGTAAGGCATAGTCATACGCAGCCGCAAAGCTAAAGTGTGCACGAACTTTGCCAGGCATACACTTCCCCATCTATCACCTCATCTGAGCCTAACAGCAATCTCAGGAGAAAGTTCTGGCACGGCCACATGACAGAGGAAGAATTAGATATGGTTCGGAGAGTCTAAGTAACACGCTCAAGGGCGCACAGCTTAGAAAAGAGCTGACACTGACACCCTCACGTCTGAATAGACCCGTGCTTTTTCTTTTAAATTTTTTTTTTTAACGTTTATTTATTTTTGAGACGGAGAGAGACAGAGCATGAACGGGGGAGGGTCAGAGAGAGATAGGGAGACACAGAACCTGAAACAGGCTCCAGGCTCTGAGCCCTCAGCACAGAGCCCGACGCGGGGCTTGAACTCATGAACCGCGAGATCATGACCTGAGCCGAAGTCGGACGCTTAACCGACCGGGCCACCCAGGCGCCCCGACCCGTGCTTTTTCTGCTATACTCACTGAGGACAGGGGCCCTGGGAGGCCTCCTGTCCAACCACCAGCGGGGCCAGATGCGGGGCTCACCAGCAGCAAGGCTGGGCTGTGTCAGCTTTCGGGGACAAGAAAGGGGCATGAACAGAAGCAGCCTCCCCGACATCCAGCCATCCTAGTTCTGAACCTAAGACTTGGGTCTCTGAACCTGATGGGCCATGAGCACCCGCCCGAGTAGGCTTCTTCCCCAGCCCTGCTGGGAATGAAATCCAACTGGCCCCACCTGACAGACGCTACGGTGGCCCAGACCCTGTTGAGTCAACACGGCTGTGTGTACAGACAACACCCGCCCCCAGCAGTCCGGCCAGGCTAGGAGGGCGAGCAGGGACAGGTTACAGTTGCAGCACCCTGAGGCCTGGCCTGGTTCCCCTCCAGTCACCCACCACCTCGCTGTGTGACCAGGTAGGTCATTGGTCTCTCTGAGACCCGGGCTTCTCATCTGAGACGTGAGGGGACTGGCTGGAGGCCCTGCCCTTCCCTCTCTCACAGTTGGGTCAAACCAAGGCCAGACCATTGTACCAAATGGCCCCTGGTGAATACTCTATTGTCTCTGACCCCAGGGAATCGCAGGCCAGTAGCAGGAAGAATTTGTTACATTCTTTAACTCGCAATACTGTTTTTCCCTCTCCCCAAGGGAAGAAAGGTGTCCAGGTCCCAGGCCAGCTCCCTAGTGTCTGACTTAGCCCCTAACACACACAAGCTTTGCAGCCAGCGGGCTCTGCCACTTTTTAGCTGTGTAACCTTCACCTTCTTCTTCCATAAACGGCAACAGAAATTCTTACCTTGCAGGCAGACAAGACCCGGGATGCATGCGGGCCGCCCAATATGGAGGCACTGCCCATGCTTGACTGAATGAATACGTATTTAACAAGTGCACACATAATGCATCATTTTCTCCCCCAGGTAAAAAAAAAAAAAAAAAAAAGAGCTCTTGGTGTCTTGGTGATGCTCTGTAGATGTATATAATACAGAGATACATACAGAGCAGACAAATATGCAATATATCTGTGGTATGAAAATTTCATGGAGGGGGTGTGGGTAAGAAAAAATGCCAGGGCGCCTGGGTGGCTCAGTCAGTTAAGGGTCAGACTCCTGATCTTGGCTTAGGTCATGATCTCACAGTTCGCAGGTTCTAGCCCCGCGTCGGGCTCTGCACTGACAGCACGGGGCCTGGAGACTGCTTGGGATTCTCTCCCTCCCTCCCTCTTTGCCTCTCCCCGGCTCGCTCGCACTCTCTCTCTCTCTCTCTCTCTCTCTCAAAACAAACAAATAAATAAAAAAACATTGAAAAAAAATGCCTCAAAGGCTCCTTTTAGGAGGGAGAGACAATTTTAAAAAGGTTGAGAAATACGGTCTTAATGCAAGATTTTGTCTCCACCCCCAACCCACCCCGGAGCCTTTGCACATGCTCTTTGGCCCGTCCCAACCGCGTCTCTACATTATCCACTTCAGGAACAGCTGACACTTCCTGTGCACCTACTGTGTGCCAGGCACCGGGCTACGTTCTACACAGACATCATCCCATTGGATTCTCCCCCATGTCCCCTGAGCTAGGGAGCAGTGAGGGTGCAGACTCAGTTCAAGTCCCGACTCACACACACGTTAGCTGGGTGTCCTTGGGCAAGTTAGTTAATGTCTTGGCACGTTGGGCTCCTCATCTATAGATGGAGTTAATAACAGTCCCTACTTCAGAGAGCTGCTGGGAAAACAAAATGAGTACATATATGAAAAGCACTTAGCACAGTGTCCCGCAGATGGTAAGTGCAGGTATTTGCTATTATTGTGCTATTCTTACTCCTGTCTTATTTCAGATGAGGAAGTTGAGGCTCGGTAGGGTTGTACAATCTACTTGAAGTCCTACTTGCTAGTTAGTGATAGAACCAGGAGAGGATTCCAGGAGGTTTACCCCTGGGCCTGGGCTCTTAACCCCTCTGCTACTCTGCCCTGTATGTACCATGCTGAGCTCAACTGCCACCTCCTCCACGAAGCCTTCCTGGATTTCTCCATGTCTCTACAGGACCCTGTCCGTCCCTCTCTGACAGCTCTAACCACCCTGGTTTGTCCAAGTCTGTCAAAGGGCTTGAAACCCCTCCAGGACTCTGCTGATGCCAGTGCTTTATCCACCACTCCCGCCCATCACCTCCACCCTGCCCTGCTGACCTGTAGCTCTCCTTCTCCGAGGGCTCCACAGTGAGGTAGTACAGGTCTCTGGAGAGGTGATATGGGTCCCATCGGGGAGGCCCCCGGGTGCTGGCCTTGATGGACCACAGCAAGCCGAAGAGTAGTAGCAGCCCGCCTGCACCGCAGCACAAGAAGCTGACGGACCTGAGCAGGGGACTGGGGGCCTGAGGCACCGGATGCCCCGTGGGAGGGGCCGGCTGGCCGGGCTGAGCACCTGCTTCTCCTTCACTCCACCAAGCAAAGCAGAGTGTCCCAGCTACCAGAAGCACCGTGCCGCTGACCGTCATGCAGTAATGGAGCGTGGAGGCCGCTCGGCTCACGTCACACGTCTGAACACAGAGAAGGGGAGACAGGAGGTAATGGGCCACGAGGCGGGCCTGCTGGGGTACTGCAGACCCACGTTTCAGTCCTCCCCTGTCTGAGGTCACGGTGCAACCTTGGAGAGGCCATTTGACTCCTCTGTGCCTCAGTTTCCTCATCTGTTAAACGGAGATGACACTCCCGACTTTGCAGGGCCGTTTCGAAGGCCACAGAGAATGTGTCTCAAGTTACCCAGCACCATGCCTGGGGCCCAGGAGCTCAGTAAGTGTGGCTATGTTCACTCTGGGCCTCTCGGGGCCTCATAGGTCCCATCAGCCTGGTGGGTAATGACTCCCACCCCCACCCCGTCGACTACAGGCTGGGAGGGAAGAGAGTGAACACCTGTTGAGTCCAGCAGGCCTTCAGGGTCGAGACCCGCTGGTTCTGCATTGCCTCACCTCCCCTGGTCACAATCCCAAGAGGTGGAATTTGACAGAGGAAGGCACCGAAACCCAGGGCGGGTAAAGGAGCAAGAGTGAAGTCCCGAGTTGAAATGCACGACCTGAGGCACCTTTGTGCAAAAAGGTGTTCACCATGGCCTTATGGATAATGGTCCTAATTTGGAAAAAGTCTAAACGTCCAACTATAGGCAACCGGTGAATAAACCATGGCGTACCCTCTAGATGGGATGTTAACAACTCGTCTGAAAAAACAAGCTCAGTACAAATGCTTAACAACAGGGGAGACGTGTAGATCTTCCTTCTTTCAGCTTTTTTTTTTTTTTTTTTTTTTTTTGAGAGAGAGAGAATCTTCAGCAGGCTCCACACTCGGCACGAGCTGGAAGCAGGACTCGATCCCACGACCCTGGGATCATGACCTGAGCGGAAAAAACAGTCAGACGCTCGGGAGACTGAGCCACGCAGGCGCCCCTCTTTTTTCGGCTTCGTACGCCAAGGTACGCATAGGGTAGCATGTCAATCGGATAAGGAAAAAATGCGCAGGAAAAACGCAAACTGGGAGGAAAACTGGCCCCAGAGCATACAGACAGGAAGAGGCTGAAACCCACGTCCACGTTGTCCCCAAAGCCAATCTCTAGGCCATTGTACATGCTGTTCCCTCTGTCTGATAACTTGCCATTATCTGCCCTCAAGTCTCAGATTGGTCCTCACCCAAGAAGCCTTCACTTCAACACCAAGTGCCCCGGGCCTTCTTGCATCACAGCACTTCTCTGACTGTGCTCAGCCTCTCCTTTGCTTGTCCTCCCCACCAGCCAGGCACACTGAGGACAGGCCCATATTGGCCCCGTTCACTGCTGTATCCCCCAGTGCCTGGCACATAGTAGCTGCTCAATGAACATGTGTTGAAGAAATTCTCTTAAGTGAGGGAAGGCGTTACTGGGCAAACACTTGTTGCGTGAACAGCCTCCCTTACAGCTGGGAGGGGCTGGGACAAGGGAGGCGACACAGGAGTTCGGCAAATGCAACAGCCAGCCACGGAGTGGAGACCTGGCCTTGGTCCCCATTCTGCAGTTCTGGGGTAAGCTTACCAACCGCTCCGGGTCTGTTTCCTCACCCTTACAAAGGTCGGGTTCTTTAGCAGGCTGCTAGGAGAAGTTAGAGACACTGTCCTTTTCCAAAATCTGAGTCAGTGAAGCAGGGGGCTGGGGAACTCACAGACCTGAGACTTCAGGGATCAGGAATGCCTTCCAAATGAGGGCTTACCCGGCCAAATATGCTGCACCCAAACAATGCCCTGCTGTGTAGCTGCTAGCTCCTGGGAGAGCTGAGGGGCATCATGTTCAAGATACAGCAGGTGAAGCTTTAGACTTCAAAAGGGCATGTCGTCAATTCTGTTTAAAAACACATGTGTGTTGCGGGGGGTGGGGGTGGGGGGCGCCTGGGCGGCTCAGTCTGTTAAGCATCCAACTTCGGCTCAGGCCATGATCTTGCAGTTCGTGGGCTCGAGCCCTGTGTAGGGCTCTGTGCCGACAGCCTGGAGCCTTCTTCGGATTCTGTGTC
Source organism: Prionailurus bengalensis (assembly GCF_016509475.1). NCBI lineage: Eukaryota > Metazoa > Chordata > Mammalia > Carnivora > Felidae > Prionailurus > Prionailurus bengalensis. Next base: position 44,608,520 of record NC_057345.1, on the reverse strand, counting down.
TCCCTCTCTCTCTGCCCCTCCCCCGTTCTGGGTCTGTCTGTCTGTCTCTCTCTCTCAAAAATAAGCAAACATTTAAAAACACATACACGTGCGTGTACATGTGTACCTATGAGAGAGAATGTATACATGTAGCAGGGGTGCTCTAAGAGCGGACCCCAAATCTTCCTGAGCCCCCAGACCACCAGCAGCGTGTAGAAAAATGTCATCCGTAAATCACCTGCCGTTCTCTTCCTGTGAATCGGTCTGTGGGGCAAGTGCCTCCTGTCTCCATTATTGTGGGGGGAGGAGATGAACCCGACTCCTCCCTCTCCAAAGTTAGACAGCTACGAGAGGCTGTCGAGAGGGAGAGCTGCAGCAATCAGCTTGGAAAACCCACTTAAAACCCACAGCAGATCAGTAACAGTTCATAGCGCCTTGCCTGTATACCAAGGCCCCTCTTCACACTCCCCACAACCGAGGGGGGTGGGTAGGGCAGAGCGAGAAAATTCCTGCTTTGCAAATGAGGAGACCTAGCCCAGAAAGGTGGAGGACTCTGCCCAAAGCCAGAAATTGCTTTGCTTCTCAACCCTTGAAGAACTTGCTTCTGCACAGGGCAACTTCAGATGCCCTTAGACCTCTATAAAAGCAATAGTTGCTCGTTGTGAGAAAAAGAGAGGACCCCAGAAGTGAATAAAAATGCAACATATGAATCATCATTGCTTCCGCCCCTCAGGATGAACATGACCTGCATGTGAGACGTCCCCTTTCCATCTCTCCCTTGCCCTACGTACATGATGATGGAGGCGGCAGACGTGTGCTGGGCATTTACACGGGCTGGGCACCACCCCGCGCTTTATCGGTGCCCCCGACTGAATCCTTGCAACAGCCTCATGGAGCTTGGAGGGTGACAGCTTGCCTGGGGTCAGTGCCAAATTTGAACCCAATGCTGGGGACCTGGGGACCTCGTCCTGGGGACTCGTCTGTCCCCACCCAGGGCCCTCATTTCACATCCCCCCCCTTCAAGACCCAGTCCAAACACCACCTCCTCCCAGAGGCCCACCTGCTGCCGCCAGCCCCACCTCCCACCAGCCAGCGGAGGCCTATCCCTGCCTCCGATTTATCGCTCCCTCTAACTGCGGCCATTCCATGAGCCCTGTGACCTTGAAACTGCTCAGCATCTCTGAGCTCAAATTCTGCCTCTCAGGGAAGAGCAAGTGGTAAAGACGAGGCGGCAAGACAGCAAGCTGTAATGAAGCACGGTGATACAGAGCTGGACAAGGATGGACCCTGACTCTGACACTGTGCAATTTATCTAGCTTCTCCGTGCCTCAGCTCCCTCCTCTGTAAAATGGGCACCATTGCACTGTCTCTGCAACCAACAAGGGAACTCCAAGTGCCACCCTTCCGGAAGAGCTAAGCCATCTGAACAGGAAGTGGTCCAGACCATCCCCATCAACTTCTGGGTAAACTAAGGCCCTGACTGCCATGCTCAAGGCCACCCGGCCAGTTAGAACACAGGAAGAGGACCTGGGTGTCCACTCTGCACCGCCAAGCCACCGAAGTCAAGGTGAAGAGAGGGGGTCCAGGCAGGGTCAGCATTAGGAGGCGCTGAGATGCTCGGGAAGGAAGGAGAGGAGGAAGCTTATACCCACCTCAGATGAAGCCATCAGGCGGCAGGTGGTCAGGCGTGGTCCAGGCGCAGGGACCAGAGGGAGGTGCAATCCTGGGATGGCTGTCCCTCGGGTTTGCAGGAGGCGCCTGGAGTTAGGGAGCAGCCCTGTTGAAGGTCCCCTAGCCCGGTTTTCCGCGTTCCCCCGAAAGCCCCAAGGTCGGGCTCTCGGTCTGGTCCAAGGGTATCCGAATGCCCCCCCCCCCCCCCACCGCCCGCAGTCGCCGTGCGTCCCACCCGCTCCCTCCACCCCCTACGCGGTGCAGCGAGATGCCCAGCAGGCAGCACCCCACGCGTGCCCGCCCGGGGAGTGGGGGGGGGGGGCTGTGATCCCTGCAGGGGCTCTGCGAGCTGCAGGGGCGCTCTGGGGCGCCAGGCGTGTTCGGGGCCGGGCTTCGTCCTCCGCCCCCGACTCGGGCTCGAGCTGGGGGGGCACCTGCCGCCCCACCTCCCCTGCGATCCCAGTCCTCGCGTGCCGTCGGTCAGGCCAGTGACTCCGGGTGGCCGCTCTGGGAGCTCCAGGTGCCGCGCCTCGGCGCCGCCGGCCCCGCCCGACCTTAAAGCGACAGCGCGACCGGGGAGGGAGGGGTTAGGGTTTCTAGGCCGCGGGGAGCGCCGGGCAGGGGTGGCCACCATCGGGAGCTGGCTGTCCTCGCAGCCGTCCCGCCCCGCTGCCCCACTGGAGCGGGCTTGAGAGCCCAGACGGACTCCTCCCAGAGCCACCAAACCTCAGTCCCGGTCGAGAGGGCTCTAGGAGACCTGAGCCCATGCCTCCTCGCTCTCACTCTACAGGGAGGGAAACTGAGGCCCAAAGAGGGTTTACCGCATACTTCTTGGTAGTGACTGGCTTTTGCTTCTCAGCGCACTGAATCTGAGAGCAGGCCTCCCTCCAGGACCTCAGATCCTGAGGGGGAAGGCGTTCTCAGAAATAACGACTGGCATTTACACGCTTCCCCCGGTCCCTGCAGGAGGTGGCTGCCCTGGCCCTGAGAGGCTGGGGACACTGGGGCTTGGGAGCAGGGCCTCCCACCTGCTGTGTGACCTAACTTCTCTGCACCTTCTTCCTTCTGTGGCAAAGGAGGGCTGATGATTCCAACTCACAGGTCTTCCCGGACTGAATGCGTTAAGTGGGGCAGGTTAAGTGCTAGGCCATTTACCAAGTGCAGGCTAAAGGCGGTCTGGGGGGACAGGTGATTTAGGAGTCTGCAGGTCGGGTGAGGCGTATGGAGGTGTATGGAGTCTGACACCTGAGGGGGACACCTGAGGACTCCTAGCGTCAGGAATGGGGCGTCATGAGTGCAAAGCACGGGCAAAATCACAGGCTGGTTAAACCTCCACAGATCCATGTTGGTCAAAGAGAGCCAGCCCCTGGACTACCTGAGATCCTGGTTTCGCTTTTGTCTTTTCCTGCTGCTCCAACAAGCCAGGGGACTGGGCCACATTCCCCTCAGCCACAGCCAATGGTTCCCCACCAAACTGGTGGCGACCAACTGTCCTTCCAGCCCAGGGACACAGAAGGTCAGAGCAGCCTGTCCAGCTGGGATCTAAAGCTCAGAGAGGGGAAACTGCGGCCTCAGTCATACAGCAGGTCAGCAGCGGGGCCCAGGTCCCCGGTTCCTTCCCTCCTCGTCTCCAAGGAAATGCCACCCAAGAGCATTAGTGTTCTCTGAGCACAGACTCCTCTGACTGTGAGGTCCTTTTCATCTTGGCTGTGTGTGAGCCTCAGGAAGCTCGGGAGGCCTACAGAGAGTTGAGAAGCGGCTGACCTCAGACCAGAATCTCCTTCAGCTTTGCTGTTCTCAATCTGGAGGTGGGGACAAGCTGGTGGGGACCAAAGGCCCCCAGCAGCCCCCGTGGTGCCCTCACGGACTTGCTCCGAGGACAGAGATAAGAGGAGGAAGCTCCTCCTTGAAGCACCCTGCCCCACTCACTCCTGCAGGGGCAGGCGTCCATGCAGGGCGTGAGCCCCTCACTGATCAGGACACATCGACCCCGCCACTCCTCCGTCAGTAGGCCCGGGGGTATGTCACAAGTTGGTGAGGTGGAGGTCCCCACTTGGGGACACCCGTGACCCTGCTTAAACCTGAGTCCCCTGGCCCAGGCTGGACACCAGGCCCTGGAGTTGGACAGGTTGTGTTCTGTCCCGACTCAGCCACCTCCAGGCAAGAAGACCCTGGCCACATCCTTTTCTTGGACCTGCTGTTGCTTTATCTATAAAGTGGAGATCATGGCCCCTCCTTCCCAGGGTAGCTATGAGGGTTAATTAAGGCCTTATGCATAAGAAGCTGGCCTGGGCGCACTCTCACATGGCATCGTGGCTCTATTTGTGATTTTCTCCTAGCTGATGGTGACCTCCCCAAGGGCAGGGACCAGATGTGGCTGGGCTCAGGACCCAGCCAGGCCCAGCACCGCCGGGACCAGAGTGCTCGTAGACCCTTCCTGAGCAAGCAACCTCACACTTTCCTGGGCACCAGCTGGGCGACTCACAGGAGAAAATCGGTGACCAGCTTCTGCCTCAAGGGGGTGGAGAAGAGAGTTACCGCTTGTACCCACTTATCACATGTCACCGGCCATCTGCTTTTCCCATTAGCTGTCACCTCAGCTAAGTCATCGAGGTTGAGTGAGAATGCCAGGGTTACATAGCTAGTAAGTGAGGGGAGGCGGGTGGGGAGAGGGGGTGCTAAAACCCACATGGGTCTGAATCTTCTAGACCCATATGCACTTTTCCATTTTAGCCATATTGGCCCCTCCTCGGTTCCAATCAGGGCTGCTGCCAACACCTCTCACTGGCCTCTCTGCCCCTAGACTGTCTGCCCTTCATGCTGCGCCAGCCTGAGCCTCTAAACCAGCACCCCAACCAGTCCCTCCAGTCCCTCACCCACCTAAGACTTTCTGTGCTCCCCGGTCCTCTCAGAATGATGACCCCAGCTGCCGAGTATCCATTCCCCACCTCCATTCCCCGTGCTCCCCTCAGGCCACTCCTAAACTCATGGTCCAGGGTGTTCCAAGCACAATGCTGGACCTTTGCTACATCCGGTGAGCTTCACCTGATGAGCTCACACACTTCCTTTAAGACTCAGGTCACAGGTCACCTCCTCCGGGTGACTTTTCCTCCATGCCCCACAGCAGAACGATCTGGTCCCTCTCCCAAGCTCCTACAAGTCTGTAAAGTCCATCATTACCCTGAGCCCGCCGACACAAAACCACACGCCTTCCCTTCTTCCGTTCCAATGAAAAGAAATAGCTGGGGGCACCTGGGTGGCTCGGTTAAGCATCCAACTTCCGCTCAGGTCATGATCTCGCAGTCTGTGGGTTCTGCGCTGGGAGCCCGCATTGGGCTCCGCGCTGACAGCTCAGAGCCTGGAACCTGCTTGGGAGTCTGTGTCTCCCTCTCTCTGCCCCTCTCCTGCTTGTGCGCGCTCTCTCTCTCATTCTCTCCCTCTCACTCTCCCTCACAAATAAATAAACTTAAAAAAAAATAGTGGAGATTGCAGAGAATTTAGAATATATCAATAAGTTAGAAGAAATCAGGGGCGCCTGGGTGGCTCAGTCGGTTGTGTAAGACTTAGGCTCAGGTCATGATCTCGTGGTTTGTGAGTCCCAGCCCCGTGTCGGGCTCTGTGCTGACAGCTTAGAGCCTGGAACCTGCTTCCGATTCTGTGTCTCCTTCTCTCTCTGCCCCTCCCCTGCTTATGCTCTGTCTCTGTCTCAAAAATAAATAAACATTGAAACAAAAAAAAAACTTTAAAAAGAAATCAGGATATCTGCCTTCACAGATACAGAGCCCTGTAAGAGAAGAAAAACATTTCCCTGAGTGTAGCCTCATCTGCACAGGGTCTGCTCACTCTCTCACCCCTGCCCTCGCACTCTCACCTTTTCGAGCAGGCTGCTCTGGGGTCCATGGTCCCGGGCCACATTTGGAGAAGCAACGAGAAATAAGCACTGGAATCAGGCTTCTCAGGATTGTTACGAGGATTAAATGAGTTATTATATAATGTGCTTAGCAACAGCGCTTGGCTCATAGTGTTAGCAATAGTGGCTATTATTATTACTATTATTATTATTCTATCTGCACAAAGAAAGAAGCAGTGAGAGAATCCACCATCTTCTGGGAAGAGCATCCTCTTTCCCTCTTCCACCTCCTGCTTCTTGGCCTTTTCCAAGACCACCAACCACCTAGGGACAACCAGCCCCTGTGACATTATGACATAACGCTTTTCCAAAAGTGCACGTCTTACAAAAATCTGATCATGCATTGCATACCATTTTTAATAAGCTTCTGTTTTCATTTAACACAGTCTTATCTTGGATACCTTTCCACATGTCACTACACTCGCATCATTTGCTTACATGTCTCACTCACCTACAGACAGCATCTTGTGGGCAGGCATAGACATCTCATGTCCCGTGCCCACCCTTCTCCCCCACCCCGTGCCACCTCAAAGCTGGCACACCATAAGCCCACTGTGAGTGTGTGTCACGAACGGCATGGGATGTGCAATGGTGGGTTCTGTTCCCTGCCTACGAGCACAGCACATGTCCCTAGGGAGGGGAGAAGGCTCCCAGGGGATGCAGGTTCTGCCAGCAATGCAGCCAAGGCCAGTCAAGGCCAAGGAGTGGGAATATCTTTAAAGAACAGTCTCTGAGCACATTCCCTAATGCCAGATGGCAGCAGGACTCTGAGGCTTGGCTTCATGAAAGAGGGGGTTTAGACCAGTGTTCTCAACCCACGGCGATTTTGCCCACTCTTATTCCTCAGAAGACATTTGGCAATGTATGGAGATACTTTTGCCTTCACAACAGTGATGGGCTGAGGGATGCTGCGGGTATCTAGAGTGCAGGGGCCAGGGATGCTAAAAACACCCTATAATGCTCCCACAGCAAAGAATGATCTGTCCCAGGTGTGGGTGCCAAGATTGAGAAACCCTGGCTGAGACTTAGGCTTGGGAGACTGCTTGGTTCAAAGGATTTCAGCGTTCTGCAGAGAGAAGGAAAAATAAATGTGACTGTATAATATAAAGACATATAAGAGAGAATGAACCTGAGATTCCAGAAAGTCAACCCCATCTTCCTAGGAGCCTTAGGAAAGTCTCTGAAATTTACATGTAACTGCCGAAGGAAACTTACCAGAGTGTCTCTTGTACATAACAGAAAGAGGGGCGCCTGGGTGACTCATTCAGTCAGTTTCCAGTCGGACTTAGGCTGGGGTTGTGATCTCCAGGTTCACAGGTTCCGCAGGCATCGGGCTCTGTGCTGACAGCTCAGAGCCTGGAGCCTGCTTCAGATTCTGTGTCTCCCTCTCTCTCGGCCCCTCCCCTGCTCGCACTATGTCTCTCTCTCTCTCTCTCTCTCTCTCTCTCTCTCTTTCTCTCAAAAAAATAGATAACCATTTAAAAACATTTTTTAATTAAAAAAAAAAAGAGCAGAAAGAGGGGAGCAGGGACCCTGGCCCCATTCCCAGTCAGCACAGGTGCCCTTTGTGTCTGTTTTTGCTACTAGGCTTCTGTGCTGGCTTTTCTTTGGGAAGGAAAAAAACCTCTGGAGGTAGGGGTCGGGTGGAGAAAAGGTTTGAAAACCACTGATCTGTTTTGATCTCTATTTTATAGGCCCAGAAAAGGAAAGTGAGTTGCCTGAAGTCACACAGAGAATCTTAAGTAAAAGAGGAACTCCTTAGGGCCAGAGCCTCTTTTTACCAGCCTCTTGGCCGCTATCCAGAATCACTGATGCCTTGGGCTAGGAGTCAGATACTTAGGGGTGGGGGACAGGCGTGGGCAAACTATGTCCCACAGATCTGGCTCACTGCCTGCTTTTGTATGGCCTGGAATTAAGAAAGGTTTTTGTGCTTTTTTTTAATAGTCGAAGAAAATCAAAGGAAGAGTAATATTTCATGATACATCAAAAGTGTACAAAATTCGAATCTTAATGTCCACAAATAAGGTTTTATGGAAGCACGGGCATGCTCATTCTTTCTATGTCACTCTTGTACTGCAGCATTAGAATTAAGTATTGTGACAGAAACCAGATGGCCCCTAAAGCCTGAAATACTAACTTCCAGGGCTATACAGAAAATATCTGCCAGCGCCTGCTCAAGCTTCTGTCTCAGCCCTGCCACCAATGTGCTGTGCAATCCTGGGCAAGTGACAGAACCTCTCTGGGCCCCCTCACCTACAAAACTGGGATAAAATGTCTTCCCGTAGCTGAGTGTTTTATTTGTGTTCTATTGCTGCATAACAGATTACCACAAACTTAGCCATTTAGAATAACGCCTGTTTGTGATCTCAGGGCACTGCAGGTCAGAAGCCCAGGTGGGTTCAACTGGGTTCTCTGCTTAGGGCTCCACAAGACCAAAGTCAAGTCAAGGTGTGGGCTGAGCTGGGCTGTCTTCTGGGGCTCTGGGGAAGAATCCTGCTTTCAAGCTCATTCAGGTTGTTGACAGAATCCTGCTCCTTGTGACTGAGGACGGACGCCTTGTTTTCCCTCTGGTGGCAGCCAGGGACCGCTCTCTGCTCCCAGAGGTCGCCCTCTGGTCCGGCCCTGAGGCTCCCTCCATCTCAGCAATAGAGACCCTCTCTCAGCCTCACATCTTTGCACCTTTGCCTCTCTTTGACTGCCTTCTCTGCTCTCCTTGGAAGGAAATCCTGCTTTCGAAGGGCTCCTGTGAAGAGGTTAAGTTCGCTCATCTCTGTCTTAAGGTCAGCTGATTATAATCTTAGTCACATCTACAAAACTCGCCTTGCTGTGTAACCAAAAGGCAAAGGTCATGAGTGCCATCTGAGAATTCTGCCCACCACGGGGCTGTGCCAGGGGAGACCGGGCACGTGTGTCATAAACACTGTCGTTACAGGATCGCGCTCTGTGCGCCTGCTGCTGAGACCGCCCGTGTGGAGAGACGGCGTTCACAAAGAATTCAGAAACAAGGCAGATAGGGAGCAGACCTTGCCTCTGCATGCCCCAGGATTTCTAGGCGTACCAAAGGGGAGCCTTCACCAAGGCGTCTGAGCTGGGCTGTGACGCAGGCAGGATTTCCACAGGCAAGGGAAGGTCCGGGACTGGCGGTAGGCAGGACTGCTTGCTCAAGGCATGACGCAGATGACCGGTATTATGTCATTCTTAAGTGGACAATGGACATGTATATTTTTTTAACTTGAGAGAGAGAGAGAGAGAGAGAGAGAGTGCATGAGTGGGGAAGAGGGGCAGTGGGAAAAAGAATCTTAAGCAGGCTCCAGGCTCAGTGCAGAGGCAGATGCCAGGCTCGATTCCACCACCCTGGGATCGTGACCTGAGCAGACATCAAGAGTGGGACGCTCAACCGACTGAGCCACCCAGGCGCCCCAACAACGGACACATTTTTAAGCTTTTGTATAAACCAGCCTATTCAAGGTTAAAACAGCATCAAAGTTAGCATCCATGGACTGCCTCCCAAATGCCAGACATTATGTTAGTTACATCGTATACTTAGGTCCTGAGTCTCAAAGGGCCCTACGTGGTAGGAATTTTGTTCACAGCTCTATTGCAAAATTTGATTCACATACCATAAAACGTAACCATTGAAAGTATACGGTTTGGGGGCACCTGGGTGGCTCAGTTGGTTAAGTTTCAGCTTGGTTTCAGCTCAGGTCAGGATCCCAGGGTCGTGGGATCAAGCCCCACATCAGTGAGCGTGGAGCCTGCTTGGGATTGTCCCTCTCCCTCTCTCTCTTCCTCTGCCCTTCCCTGCTCGCTTACTCTCTCCCTCTCAAATTAAAAAAAAAAATTGTTTTTAATAAAATAAAATAAAAATGAACAATTCAGTAACTTTTAGTATATTCACAGAGTTGTGCATCCATCACCGTAACCAATTTTAGAACCTCATCACCCCAAAAAGAAACCCCGTGCCCCTTACCGTCACCCTCTAGTCTCTCCGTGCCCTGCCCCCTGCCCTAGGGCAACCACGAATCTCCTGGGTCCACAGTTCTGCCTACTCCGGACATCGCATATACGTGGAAACACCTATGTGGTCTTACACGACGACTTCCTTCCTTTGCATGATGTTTTCAAGGTTCGTCCGTGTGGTGGCGTGTAACAGCATTTCGTTCCTATCTACTGCCAGATATTCTATTGTGTGAATCTATTACGTGTTGTTTCCCTGTTCGTCCGCTGACGGACATGCGCGTTGTTTCTACTTGTTGGCTGTTATGAAGACAGCTGCCGCGACCACTCGGGTACCAGACGTATGTTTTCACTTCCCTCAGATGTACGACCTAGCTCATGCACTAACTCTCTACTGAACCCACTGAGGATAAAGGAGGAATTTTTATCTCCACTGTAGTTGAGGCAACTGAGGCTCAGAGAAGTGAAAACAGCCACGCAAGATCAGAGAACAAAGCAGGCTTAAACTCCGAGCCGTCCAACATCAGAGCTCTATAGGTCCTGCCTCTGCATAAATATATAAAATAGTACAGAAGTCTCTGAACCCTTCTCCTTTTAAAATATTAATTTCTTGACAGCGGAGCTCTTTGTCTGCTTTATCCGATATATCCAAAAAGTTCTGGTGCCCGGAAGAGGCTTGACACATAGTAGGTGCTCGATACATGCTTGTTGAGCGAAGGGGAGAATGAGTAAGGAAGTGTGGGTGCTTGGAGGTGGGAGAGTGAGGTGGTGGGAAATCCGCACCATAACTGTTGGGCCACAGTTGTGCCCGACGTGCTGCCAGGATGAGTTTTTCAGACTCTTGGAGCTGGTTCCAGCCACCCCTGCAAGGGACGTGCTCTTCCCCCGCAGTCAACCTTGAAAGGCCGGTCATCTCTCCAGTGGCGCACGGGTTCCTGGAATTCTGCGCCTGGGAGACTATTCACGGACAGGCAAGACGCTGCGTCCTCTGAGTTCCTGTTCTAAAAAAGGAAACTGCCATCTGTGGGTAAGAAGAGGATTAGGACTTCAAGGCCTCAGCTTCCTTGGAAGACATTTTCTGCCCGAGTGAGACGGCCCCAGGCTATTCTGGGGCCTCCCGTTCTGGAAGGGCTGAGAGTAGGCTGGCCGCCTTGGAGCATGGGGGAGATAGCCCTGGTCGGGTCTGAGGAGGAAATCTTGTCTGGGAGCCAAAACAAAGGGCTGAGAGCCGGGACAGTCTGTGGATGGAGGCCTGGCGACAGCCTTGACTCCAGGGATGACGTCCGGGAGCTTGGGCAGACACATAAAAGGGCTCAGATTCTGGGAAAGCCAGCCATTCTCTCTGTTTCCAGAGATCCTGAGAAAGATACGGCAAGCCCGCCTCTCAATATGCTGAAATGGGGTGGAGTGGGGGTGGGGGAGAGAGGTGCCCTAGCAGACAGGAGGGGCTAGTTTGGGTCCTGACTGTGACTTGTGCCCTTGGCCAAGTCTGTGCCCCTCTCAGCCTCAGTTTCCCTGTCTGTAAAAAGTTGAGGGTCCTCTTCAGCTCCTGGGCTCTATTCTGGGGCTTAATTCTCTTTCTTCCTTTCCGTGCTCCTCTTATCCTGAAGGACTCACTCGCTAGTCTACAAGTTCCCATCCAAGTCTTACTAGAAATCCTGGACACTGATGCTGTAGCGTCAGGGCTTTCTTTACAGGTATATGGAGGCTCTTCTGGAGTCACCTGCCTCTTACTCAGGATTTCTTGCATCCTGTACTAATCCACTCCCAGCCCCAGCCCCACTCACCCAACAGCTGGGCTCCCATAAGCACCTCCCACTCAGCCTATTCAAACCAAACCCTCACCCCCCCCCCCACTAAGATGCCCTGTCTCACGTGGCCAACGGTCAGCAAGTGGCACTCCCACTCACCAGCAGCAGCAAAGCCGGATGCCGACAGAAAGGTCCACGCTCGCCACCTTTTCTGGGCCTGGTTTCTCCACGGGTAAAACACAAGGGTTGCATGTGACAGGCGTCTATTGCACTTGATGGTGTCTAAGCCTTGCTGCAGGCCAGGATGCTCTGATTTTATTCCATACCTATCATTAGCCTGCAAAGTGACCCTGGCCAAGTCATTCTTCTCTGTGACCTGTTTCCCCATCAGTAGTTGAGACGGGTGGACCAGAGGAGTTTTGGACTTGGGGAAATGGAAAAAGCACTGACGTTGAAAGCAGGAGGCTTAGTTATCAGTTCGCCTTGCAGCCCTGGGCCAGTTCCTTCTGAAGTCAGGCCACAGTTTCCCCCTATATCGGATGGGGAAGGTTGGGCTACCTGCTGTCCTGGGGCCCTTATTCTCCTATGATATTCTGGCACTCTGAGATTAAGCCTCTTAGGTCATTTAGGTAAAACTCCAGGATATGTTTGTCTCCTCTCATCATTCTGGAAGCTTCCAGATTGTTCTTCGGAACAATTGAAGGTGCCTTAATCACCCTGGCTCCCCAAGCAGTTAGAGAAAAGTTGGCCAGCAGGAGCTTATATTCCATTATTTTAAACAAAAAAAAAATTAATATTGCATTCACAGCCTGTCTACAAAGCCCAACCAATTTTCTGAATTTCACTAAAACACCCTTGAACATCTACTTAACAAATCACTGAGCGTGTCTACATAATAGGAAGTACATAACCTCTATAAAATATGAGGTATTGACCTCATTGCTTGTTATTGACACACAGTAACATTACACAGTATTGGGCACACATTGTGTTTGTTTTCTTTCAAAGAACATGTACCATAATGTAAATTATAATGAAATGATATATCAAATAAGTGAATACAAGGACCACTTAACATAATAAAACAAGTAATCCAACTTGAATGATCACCCTAATCGATAGGAGAGTTTTTGGAGTGAGGTGTGGGGCAAGAGAAGACGGTACCGTGAGTAGTGGCTGAGGCTGCCTGACCTTGGTCTGTGTCCAGACCCAGGAACTGGCAGATGCCCTTCCCTTCTTGACACTTTCGACTCCGGAAGCGAATGTCTCTGACCCAGTATCCGAAGCCATGGATGAATCGTCGGGACAAAATAAATCAAAGTGGACATGTGTTTGCTTTTCCTTGGTTTACAGTTAGTTATACAGCTCTGGGACCACGGTCCCCTCATTGCATTTTTAACTGCGACATGTCTGCTCATGCCATGAGCACGCTCACTGGTAATCACAATTGGTTTGTCTCCTTGACAGGCATGAGTGATGGCCACGTGCTCACGGCCAAGCTCATTCCACCTGTGTGCCCCCACCCTTAACACCCTTCACCACGTCCGCTTTTTCGGCTAATGAGTGCCTCTGTGGGCCACTGGGGCTCACCCACTATCTTCGCAGGCTTTTCGGTGTATTTTTCGCTTAAAATGTGAGCAACATTGCTCAAAGATGTGAGCAATAATGTCCAGCTCTCCTTTGGCCCTCTTCTGCCCCCACTAATCCCATGTCCCCGAATGCCCCCGTTTCTCTTTCCAACAAGCACAGATCATTACCACCTGCCTAGTCCCGTGCTACTTTGCCCTTAAAAAATGAAAAGTGGCGAAAGAAATATACAACCAAGCAAACTCTAGCTTCCTCTTCTCTGATGCTTGCAGAGGAGGGCGTTGCCATTCCCACATCCCACCCTCAAGAAAAAATAATATGGCCCAGTCCCACTCCCATGTGCCCCGGGCAGAAGTCTGTGACCCCCACCCTCTTCGGTGACCAGATGTCCTCTGACCACACTGGACTTTGGCCCTTTCTACATTGTCCTGGTCACTGGCATGGCTTCAGTCACTACTTCTAAGCCCATAAACCTCTACATGCCCCCTCTCCCCTGAACTTCAGATCCACTGCCCTGGATTTCCAACACCACATGACCATACCCTCAGCACCCTCCTGAGGCTCCAGCACCCCTCCTTGTCCCTTCTCCTTCACCCTTCACATCTCATCAATAACCATGTTGCTGATTTTGCCTTGGAACCATGTTTCGTCCAGATCCCTCTCCTCTCCATTCAGAGACCACCACCCCTGTTTCCGGCCCCGGCATCTCTCCCCAAGACCATGCGACAAATGCCCTCCCAGCCCTGCCTCCTCTGTCCGGTTCGCCCCGCCCCACCCTCCTGGCAGCTAGAGTATCTACAGCAAACTCTCCTCTGATCGTGCGGTGCCCTCTGCTTGAGACGCTTCAGTTTGTCAGACACCCAACTTAATCAAGGCTAGGCAGGAATAAATTTAACGTTAGGGCAATGGACTCTCTCAAGGAACCATGACAAGGGCTGGAATGAAGGCCATGTTGCCTTGACTCAAATACTCCCAGGATTCTCGCTCGACGTTTCGCGTTTCTGCCTTTCCTGGTGCAATTGCTTTCACTCTCTCCTTCTTCACGCCGGTTCCCTCCATGGGAGGGGGAACATGGCCACTTGCCGTTGCCAAGCCTTATAGATCCTGTCTTCCTCCCTCTATCACCACCAACACCAACTACAAGCTTTAGTTCTAAGCTCAAAAGGTGCCAGGGGCAATCGCTTGGGTGAGGTGTCCGCCCCAGACCAATCAGCTGTAGCCAGGCAGTGGGGTCATGTAGCAGGGAAATGGCCACAGGGGGCCCATCTCAGCGTATCAGAGCGTTCCTAGAGATGAGGGAAACTGAGCAAGGCAGGCAGCCACTCGGGCTAATGGTAGCTGCTGCAAATGTCTCTACACTCATTTTAGTGCTGCTCTTAGGTTTCAGTCGGGGTCACGTGGCCCACGAGAATTTGATCAAAGGCACAGGCCTCCGTAGGAAGACGCACGTCCTCACAAAATTCTGCATACAATTTCAAGAGATGGAGGGGTGCCTGGCTGGCTCAGCAACAACGCATGCGACTCTTGATCTCAAGGTCATGAGTTCGAGACCCCAGTCGGGTATAGGGATTCCTTAAATAAATAAAACTTTTAAAAAGAGAGAGAGAGAGAGATTTGTAGACCGTCTCAAGCTCAATCTGTGGATTTCAACTTAAGAACTCATGCCTTGGAGTAAAAGTCCTTTGTCTGGTTTCCTGGCATGATCTGGTCTCCCCGCCTCTGCACTCCCCTCTGCCCAGAACCTATTCTTCAGCCACGCCTACTCCTCAACAGGACAGGGTTGGCTTCACTTTTCACTTTGCACCTCTCCATCCCCACACCACACTTTCAATTTATCCTGCAAAATTCAGCTCATGGGCCCTCTCCTTCAGAAAAACATCCCTCCTGGGGCGCCTGGGTGTCTCAGTCGGTTGGGTGACCAACTTCAGCTCAGGTCATGATCTCACGGTTTGTGAGTTCGAGCCCCGCCTCGGGCTCTGTGCTGATGGCTTAGAGCCTGGAGCCTGCTTCGGCTTCTGTGTCTCCTCCTCTCTCTACCCCTCTCCTGCTCACGCTCTGTGTCTCTCTCAGTAGTAAATAAAATTTAAAAAATTAAAAAATTTAAAAAAATTTAAAAAAATTAAAAAAAATTAAAATTAAAAAAATTTTTTAAATTAAAAAATTAAAAAATTAAAAAAATTAAAAAAATTGAAAAAATTAAAAAAATTAAAAAATTAAAAAATTAAAAAAAATTGAAAAATTAAAAAAATTAAAAAAAAAGAAAAACATCCCTCCTTCCAGCCTACCCAAGCTGAGTTTCTAGACTCAGATTGCCTCTAGATAGCCACACCCGTCATGGCAAATAATTCCTAGGAAGGCTTGGAAAAAATCTGGAAGCTTTCCGGGTAGCAACAGAAGCATAAAACACAGACATTTGTGAAGAGCCACTCTTGACTGTCTCTCAGTAGATGTTACTGTGGTCTGGGTGCAATGGGGCAAATCTGGTCTGCCTTCTGTTTTTGTAGTGGGAGCTGAGCCCGTGAACAGGCTTTGAACTCAGAGTAGTTTTTACAGCCGTAAATGGTTGGGGAAAAAAACATATCAAAAGAAGAAGAATATTTGGAGACACATGAAAATTACATGAAATTCAAAAGGCAGGGTCTATAAATAAAGTTGTATTGGAGGCGGCCAGCCTCATTCGTTTACATACTGTCCATGGCTGCTTTTGCCCTGCAGTGGCAGAGTTGAGTAGCGGTGACAAAAACCAGATGGCCCACCGAGCCTAAAATACTTACTTTCTGAACCTTTGCAGAAAATGTTTGCTGACCTCTATTCTAAACCTTCCAAACAACCACCATATCTCACTGACGGTAAGACGTCACCAGTCGTATGACACCATCGGCTTAAGTAACCACCGAGGAAGAAACGAGGCTGCTAATGAGACCTTTATAACAAACCCCAACATCAGAGATGTTACTGCTTGGGAGGGGGATGCCTCTTTGGAATTGACTAAATAGATTGTTCCTGAATGCTGATTATGTGCCAAGTAATACGTTAGCATTTTATATTCATTTTCTTAATTAATAATTCTTAGTTATTCCTTATCCCTAATGAAACATTTCCCAAGAGGAAATAGCTACTATCTCTATGTTGCAGCAGAGGAAACAGTTCAGAGAGGTTAAGTGACTCACCCAAGGCTACACGGAGGAGTCAGAGCGGCTGACTGAACGGCTGCCTCTTTTCCACTCCGCCAGGCTGTCTCTAAGTGCCTGTCCAGATGGCCGGTCCCTTCCCCGTGAGCTCTGTGCTTCGGCATAGTCAAGAGGGACTGAAGGCTCTCCTGGTCCCGAGGCTTTGCACATGCTGTTCCCTCTGCTGGCGCACCCCCGCCCTTCTCATCCTTCCCGTTCCAGCCAACACATCGCTTTCCTGAGGAAGACTTCTCAAAATGGATGAGTGCCCCCGTTTTTGGATTCCCCATAAAGGGCCTGCTTATCTCTCAATCTCTCCAGGGCTTAGATGACATTCTTCAGAGGCAGGAATTTTTCATCCCTACAGCCCAGTACCTAACACAGAGCTTCATGCAGAGTCGGTATCTGGTGCATGTGGACTGTGTGAGTGAACGAGGCCGTCCCAGACATAAGGAGGACAGCGGAGGAAGCCCCAGCCTGGCTGCTGAGGACTTGGTCACTTCTGTACAGCGGGGCTGACCTGGCATCTGCCGCTCCCCCACAAGGAACCTCCGCGTGCTTGTGTCCCTTGCTCTCTACTGCAACCCCCTCGACAGAGGGCAAAACGAGGCAGGGGGAGAAGACGCATAATAGCTCGCACTCACATAGCGCTTTGTGACATGACAGGCAGTGTTCCGAGCGCTTCACAAGATCACCTCATTTCATTCTCCCGGCAGCCCGCTTCCTAGATGGGGAAGCTGAACCGCCGCAAAGTTAAGTCACCTGACCACGCTAGCAGGCAGCAGAGCTGGGATTTGAACTCATACAGTTTGGCCCCAGGGTCTGGCCTCATACTACAGTGCTATACTTCTAAGTCAACAGAGCCTGCTGAAAAGGGCAGAAAGAGCTACTGAGACCAGCCTCTGGCAAAGGGCTGGTTGTAACCAAATCTGACTTCCGGTCATTCCCTGGCTTAGCAGGCATCCAGGCAAAACCAGCCTCACTTGTCTCTTCCCTAGGAAGAGAAAGTAGACCAAACCACAGAGGGTAACCTTTCCTGGGAATTTTATTTAAGGAGGCGTGTATCATGCTGTCCACCATCCGGGAGGCCCTGAGTCACTAAGCGGACAATGGCTCCTATTATGGTTTCCCAAGGGCCCAGATCTGCAGGAAGCCATGGCATCCTGGAAGCAATTGACTCTGCTTCCTTGGAAATCCCAACGTGGGAGTGCGAACTGGAGCCTTACTCATCGGGACAACCCAATGCTAGTGAGTTAACACACACTGGGCAGGTAGCAGAGGAAATCTTGTTCTACCTGTGAGAGCTGCAGTCACTGTTCTGAGCTCCTGTCATCTTGGGCCGATGGTTAGGACACTCAGGGTCCAGCTCCAGATGGGCCACATACTGGCTGTGAGATCCCGGGGGGCTCACTCACAATCCTGGGCCCAGGGAGGATCTACCCTCATGGGAGACACGCCCAGGCTATGGGTACCCGAGGGCAGGCCTCACATTCACCTTTAACCACCGCCCCCCGCAGCACTCAGCACGGGGCCAGGGACAGAGCGGGGACTCTGTAAATGTTGGTTGGAAGAATCCAACTGAGGTGATAGTGCAGTACTGGGTTTGAGGGGCTCTGACTAAAAATAATAAGAATAATGCAACCAGCTTCCATGTGTTTTTACTCCCCACCCCCCCCCAACAACCGTATGAGAAAGGAATGACCTTTTTTTAAATGTTGATTTATTTTGAGAGAAAGAAAGGGGGGAGGGGCAGAGAGAGAGTGACAGAGAATCCCAAGCGGGCTCTGTGCTGTCAGCACAGAGCCCGATGTGGGGGCTCGAACTCAGGAACCGTGAGATCATGACCTGAGCTGAAATCAAGAGTCAGATGCTCAACTGACTGAACCACCCGGGCACCTCAGGATAGGAATCATCTTTATCCCAATTTTCCATTTTTGGAAAGCTGAAGTTCTGAGAAGTTAAATGACGCACCCAAGATAGCACGACTCGTCAAAGAGTTGCATTCTTGCACCAATGGTGGCTGCCATCCGAACTGAGTTGTTTGAATGAGGACCTATGTTTTGTTCTTAGAATCCTGGCCTGTATTTCCCAGGTTGGGGGGCAGCTGCAAAATGCAGAGTAGGAAACACCAGCTCTTGGAGACGGCCTCCTAACCTGTGCATACTATGTCAGGGTTCAATTTGTTCAGCAACACAAGAATCCCAAACTTATCACGGGGGAGTGGTAATAATAAACACTAAAGGGGCGCGTGGGTGGCTCAGTCGGTCAAGCATCCGACTCTTGATCTCCACTCAGGTCATGATTTCACAGTTCCCGAGATAGAGCCCGGTGATGGGCTCTGTGCTGGGCAAGGCGCCTGCTTGGGATTCTCTCTCTCCCTCTCTCTCTCTCTCTCTGCCCCTCCCCCTGCTCACTCTCTCTCTCTCCCTCTCTCAAAATGAATAAACTTTTTAAAAATTAAAAATTAAAAAAAAAACAAACAAACCCTGTGAGTGCCACCTTGTGGTGAGTGCCGCTATCACATGTCTAATTGTGGTGCTTCGACAACTGAGGACACATTAATGCTGTGGTTTCCCAGGCCACAAGGGCCACAGGAAAAGCGAGGGCTCCAAAGACCTCCACACGGCTGCGTCCCCAGGGCCCGAAGCCCAGACTTCCAGGCCCAGAGAGTTCACAAATGGTTTTTGATGGCCCAAGGCCAAGGCCCCAGGCACTCCCCAGGCAAATGGGGTCAATGGGTCCTTGATCCCAGGGGTGCCATGTCCTGAGCTCCTGCCAGAGCCACTTCTCCCCTCCCTGCCTCAGTCTCCCTCCTCCCCATCCCCCATGCCCATCAATAGTACCCACTTCCACAGTGGGGATCCTCCCCGGTCTCCCCACCTTCCCATCCTACCCAATTGGCAGATCTAAATATTATGGGCATCCTTCCATTTCTCTCCTTTCCATCACTGTTCTAGTCCAAACCACCAGTCTCAATCCTGTACAACTTCTTTTTTTTTTTAATTTAAAAAAAAATTTTTTTTTTTACCGTTTATTTATTTTTGAGACAGAGAGAGACAGAGCATGAACGGGGGAGGGTCAGAGAGAGGGAGACACAGAATCCGAAACAGGCTCCAGGCTCCGAGCGGTCAGCACAGAGCCCGACACAGGGCTCGAACTCACGGACCGCGAGATCATGACCTGAGTCCAAGTCGGCCGCTTAACCCACTGAGCCACCCAGGCGCCCCATCAATCCTGTACAACTTCTAAGGCCCACTTATGGACCTCACCACCTCCACTCTTGACTCCAGGGCTATCTCTCTGTGCTATGACCTGAGTCAACTTTCTAGAAGGGAAATCTGAGCAATGGAAATTTCTCTGTAGAAAACCTCCAGGGGACAAAAGTAGGAGAAATGTGCAGAATGGATATATAAAGGATAAAAAATTAATATGTGAAGAAGTTATTTTTAATAGTACCCAATGCTTGGCCTATACCCATTAAATCCCTGCTCCTCAAAGTGCATCTGGGACCAGCAGTGTCTTTTGTCAAAGACCTAATTACAAGACATTAATAAAAGAAACTGAAAAAGACACAAACAGGTGGAAAGATAATCCGTGCTCATGGATTGGACGAATTAATATTGTTAAAATGTCCACACTACCCAAAGCCATCTACAAATTGGATGCACTCTCTATCAAAATTCCAACAGCATTTTTCACGGAAATAAAAAATACAGTCCTAAAAGTTATATAGAACCACAAAAGACCTGGAATGGCCAAAGCAAACTTGAGAAAGAAGAACCAAGCTGGAGAGATTATGCTCCCTGATTTCAAACTATGTTACAAAGTTATAGTAATTAGGGGCGCCTGGGTGGCGCAGTCGGTTAAGCGTCCGACTTCAGCCAGGTCACGATCTCGCCGTCCGTGAGTTCGAGCCCCGCGTCGGGCTCTGGGCTGATGGCTCGGAGCCTGGAGGCTGTTTCCGATTCTGTGTCTCCCTCTCTCTCTGACCCTCCCCGTTCATGCTCTGTCTCTCTCTGTCCCAAAAATAAATAAAAAACGTTGAAAAAAATTTTTAAAAACAAAGTTATAGTAATTAAAGTATTAGTAGTATTGTGATGCAAACGAACATGTAGATCAATGGAGCAGAACCAAGAACCCAAAAGTAAACCCATGCATATATGGTCAATTCATTTATAACAAAGAAGCCAAGAATATACAACGAGGAAATGACAGTCTCTTCAACAAATGGTGCTGGGAAAACCGGCCGGCTACATGCACAAGAATGAAACCGGACCACTTTCTTACATCATACACAAGAATTAGTTCCGAATGGATGAAAGACCTGAACATAAGACCTAAACTACAAAACTCATAGAAGAAAACATAGGAAGTAAGCTCCTTGACATCAGTCTTGGAGATGGTTTTTGTAATCTTGCACTAAAAGCAACAGCAGCCCAAGTAAAAATTAACAAGTGAAATTACATCGAACTACTAAGCTTCCACACAGCAGAGGAAACCATCAACAAAAGGCAACATACAGAACAGGAGAAAATATTGGCGAATCATATATCTGATAAGGGGCTAATACACAAAAGACTTTAAGAACTCATTCAAGGGGCGCCTCGGTGGCGCAGTCGGTTAAGCGTCCGACTTCAGCCAGGTCACGATCTCGCGGTCCGTGAGTTCGAGCCCCGCGTCAGGCTCTGGGCTGGTGGCTCGGAGCCTGGAGCCTGTTTCCGATTCTGTGTCTCCCTCTCTCTCTGCCCCTCCCCCGTTCATGCTCTGTCTCTCTCTGTCCCAAAAATAAATAAACGTTGAAAAAAAAATTTAAAAAAAAAAAAAAAAAAAAAAGAACTCATTCAACTCAGCAGCAAAGAGACCAAACAACCCAATTAGGAGATGAGCAGATCTGAACAGACATTTTTCTAAAGAAGACATCCAGACGGCCAGCAGACCCATGAAAAGATGCTCCACATCACTCCTCATCAGGGAAAATGCAAATCAAAACCACAATGAGATACCACCTCAAAACTGTCAGAATGGTTAACATTAACAACTCAGGCAGCAACAGTTGTTGGCGAGGATGCGGAGAAAGAGGATGTCTTTTGCATTGCTGGTGGGAATGCAAGCTGGTGCGGCCACTCTAGAACACAGTATGGGGGTTCCTCAAATAATTTAAGACAGAAATACCCCACGATCCAGCAATTCCGCTTCTGGGTATTTACCTAAAGAAAAATGAAAATACTAACCTGAAGAGATATATGCATCCCATGTTCCTTGCAGCATTATTTATAACAACAGAGACACGGATGGACAGCCCAAGTGTCCATCAATGCATGAATGGATAAAGAAATCGAGGCATATGGAATATCATTCAGCTGTGAAAAAAAAAAATGAATGAAATCTTGCCATTTGCGACAAGATGGATGGATCTTGACGGCATTATGCTGAGTGAAATAAGTCAGAAAGAGAAAGACAAATGCTGGATGATCCGTCTTATATGTAGAATCTAAAAGACTAACAAACAGACGAGAATAAAGACAAAAACACAAGCTCATAAATACAGAGGATAGATTGACGATTGCCCGAGGTGAGGGTAGAGGTGAGAGAAATGGGGGAAGGGGGGTGACAAAAAAAAAAGTAAAAAACAAGGGGCTCCTGGGTGGCCCAGTCAGTTCAGTGTCTGACTTCGGCTCAGGTCACAATCTCGAGGTTCGTGGGTTCAGGCCCCACATTGGGCTCTCTTCAGACAGCTCAGAGCCTGGAGCCTGCTTCGGATTCTGTGTCCCCCTCTCTCTGCCCCTGCCCTGCTCACACTGTCTCCGTCTCTCAAAAGGTGAATAAACGTTACAAAAAAAAAAGTAAAAAAACAAAACAAAACATGTTCATCTGTAGTCAAGCTCCGTGAATAGTAACTGTTCAGTACTTTCCTATGTCGGAGATGGCTTGCTTCCCTTATTCATACCTAAGAACTGATGGTAATGACTAAATAAATAAAGAAAGAAATAGGTCAGGTAAAAAAAGACATTGAGGCTTTTAAAGAAAAGGAAGTAGCAACTCTTTCCCGGAGCCAGTAGGCAAAAAGTAAAGCAGGTGGAAGCCAGCAAAATAAGTTATAAATAAAATCTAAAGCTGGCAGATGGGGCATGTGGAGATCGGGAGAGAGAGCAGAGCTAGGCTGCTGTGTGACCCCATAAAGCCACTTGCCCTCTCTGGGCCTCGGTTAACTATATGATAAATGCAGGCCGGCAAAGAGGAGGTGGACTCCTCTTCCTCTCTGAGGTCCCTGAGTCTGAGCAGTGAGGCCCCATGTTCGGCTCTGTGGCTCTAGGTCCGGTGGAGCGACGGAAGAAGCAGAGGCTTCTTGGGGTCAGATGGACATTCCAATTGTGATTCCACCACTTACAGGTGGCCTTCACTTACTAGCTGTGTGCCTTCACCTCTCCGTACTTGGTTCCTTCTTTTTTTTTTTTAATTTTTTTTATGTTTATTTGTTTTGTTTTGAGAGAGAGAGAGAGAGAGAGAGAGAGAGAGACAGAGTGCAAGCAGGAGAAGGGCAGAGGGAGAGAGGGAGACACAGAATCCGAAGCAGGCTCCAGGCTCTGAGCTGTCAGCACAGAACCCCACACAGGGCTCAAACCCACGAACCGTGAGACCATGACCTGAGCTGAAGTCCGATGCTTAACTGACTGAGCCATCCAGGCGCTGTTTGATTTCCTCTTCTAAATTGGAGGGTCGTGGGAGGTCTGCATGTGTGCTTTTACTGCAGTGCCTGACTCATAGGGAGCCTGTTTGTTTCATTTCCACTTCATTTCCCTAAAATGAATGCCGAAGGTAGCTTTGAAAATAAATCCCCACAGGCTCTTGCGGATGCAGGCTGGTGTGCAGAGCCTGGCCCCAGACCCACGGAAGGCCAGAGTTCCAAGGGACGTTACAGAGCTCCAGACCTCCCCACCACGGCCCAGGGAGGGAGGTCAGGCAGTCTGTGGACTGATCTGTACAGAAAAAAGTTGTGGGCCATTTTGAACACCACCCCCTTGCACCCCTCGAGTTGCAGGTAACTTAGCTACGGTCTCAGGAGCTGCGCCCCCGCCTAGCTGGCTGCAGTGGGTGGGGGTGGGGGAGAAAGGACTGGAAGGAAACTCGTATTTAGGTATCTACAGTGGCTAAGTGCTCCACAGACAGCACTCACCATCACAACAGTCGTACAAAATAGATACCATTTCCTTGTTTCGCAGAAGAGGAAACTGAGGCTCAGAGAGGTGAAAGGATTTGCCCAAGGTCTCCTGGCTAGTTCAAGGCGGAGTTGGGGCTGCGCTCAGGTCTGACCCCAAGGGTTGGCTTTTTTGCCATCACAGTGAGTATACATGTCCATCTGCCCGGATTCCAGGAATGAGAAGCTCATTCATCCCATTTTTCAAGGCCAGAGCTGCTCTGATGAGCGACGGGGCCATGCTTTGCTCTGCCCTGCCGTTTCCTGGAGAGTACCGTGCTGTGCAAAGGCTGCTGGAGGGAAAAATGGGGCCCATCGACCCCAAATTCATGCACACGCGTATGAGCGCGCACCCACACAGCCACCGTCACATGATGTTGCCCAGGGGGACTCCACGCTTCAGGAGCCCCCTAGGAGGGTTCTAGATTCTCTCTCAAAGTTCTGCATCCAGGCATCAACTTACTCAGCCTGGTTCTGGTGGCTAGGAATCTCACTGCCTTCTTGCCGGCCTCCCCGCCTGCTGTGCGGGTCGGTCACCATCCCTCTGCCACAGAGCCCTCCCGATCCCCCAGAGGCCTTCCACAGGAAACAGTCCCAGCACCTTCCTTGAGGGTCTCCACAACCCGGCCCCTGCCCACCTCTCCAGTGCCCCCGCCTCCCGCCCTCCCACTGGACAGCAGCCGTCCTGAACCACCCGTGGCTTCTCTCCCTCTTGCCTCCCTGCATAGTGGTTTCTTCTACCCAGACCACCTGCGCCCCGCCTGCCCTCTGTCACGTCCCCTGCCACACCCAGGCACTCCTCTGCCACTGTGTGCCTCTTGCCCCTTGCCAGTGAGTAATGTGCTGTGCTGAAAGCAGGCTTGTTCACCTGGGGTCCTGGGGCCCAGCCGGGCCTGGGAGTCTCTGGATATCAGCTCAGAGATGAAAGGCTAAAAAGTGGTGAGGTCAGAAGGAAAGAATACTTGCCTTAATACTTAAATCACTCGGTTTGGGGGCTGGACACAAGGGGCGTGAGGCAGTGTCTGTCTCCTGGCGTCCTGGATAAAGCCAGTGGTGACAGAGCCCAGACTTCCTAGTTTAGGATTCCTTGTTGAGTCAGACCAGCTTCACCTTCTCCTGTTCAGGGAGGAGGGAGGGAACAACCCCCCCACCCCCCCTGCCCACCGCACATGCGGTCACCTGCTGCTTTGTGCTGCCACCTTGTGGCCTCATGGGGAGAGCTTGTGTTATTTTTCACCCCAACGGCTAAAGCTTTCAAAGATTTGGGGTAAAACCAGTCTGAGTTGATTTGATCATAGTAAATTTGCCTCCCCATCTCCCTAATAAAAGACATATTTAAGTGCTAATCAGCAACAGACCACCAGTATGCCCACTCTGGGATGTAATTCCAACCAAAGCCGCAATCCATGATGCTCTCTCAATAGCTTACGACTCCTTCCTATGGATAAGTGTATGCTTTGTTTGTATTATGTCTTTTGGGATTTCGAGGATTGCCCATGATGGGTTGGGGAGAACGTACAATCATGTAGATTAACTGGCCCAGACAATCCAGGCTGCACTTACTTTGTTCCGGGTACTATTCTGGGACTGGGGACCCATGGAGAGCGACACAGAGCTGGTCCCTACCCTCATGGAGCTGACAGTCTGGGGGCAGAGACAGAGCTTAACCAAATAATCACATAAATATACAATCTGAAACCAAGATAAATGCATGGAAAAACATGTACTTGGAGCCATAAAAGCAAAATAATAGGGGAATCGTTTCTAGTTTGGGGGCTCTCAGGAAAGGCTTCCCTGGGGAAGGAACTTTTGAGCTGGGCTCTGAAGAGTGAGTAAGAATGAGGAGAACAGCACTGGGTGTGGACTGGCTTGTGTCTCCCAAATTCATATGTTGAAGCCCTAACTCCCAATGTGACCATATTTGGAAACAGGACCTTTAGAGACTTAATTAAGGTTAAGTGAAGTCACAGTGTTGAGGCCCTAATCCCATAGGACTGGGTCTTTATAAGTAGAGAAGCAGATCTCCCAGAGATCTCCCAGAGATCTAGAGAGATCTCCCTCTCTGTGGGAGCACAGAGGAAAGGCCATGTGAGGACACAGAGAGAAGGTGGCCACCTGCAAGCCCGGGAGACAGGCTTCACCAGAACCCGAGCCTGCTGACACGTTGATATGAGTCTTCCGGCCTCCAGAACTGTAAGAAGATCCGTTTCTGTTCGTGAAGTTATCTGGTCAATCTGTGCATTTTGTTATGCAGCCTGCGCAGACTAGTACAAGTCCATAGAAAGGTCCTGAGGAGGACAGGAGTGTGGTCTATGACAGGTGCTGAAAGAGATCTGTGTGCCCAGAACACAGAGAGAAAAGGAAGGGAGAGGCAAGTAGAGCCCAGCGAGGGTGGTGGGTGACCGCCTTGGGTCTCGCAGGCCAGGTCCGTCCAGGAGCAGTGGGAAATGAGTGAGGGCTTCAGGCAGAGGGTTGACATCAGGTGCTTTATTTTAGAAAGAACACCTGGTGCCACCTAGAAAGTGAATCGGAATGAGCCCAAGCGGCTTTCAGGGAGACCTGTGAGGAGGCTGTTGTGCGACCAGGAGACAGATGGTGGCAGTTTGTGCTAGGGAGGTGGTGGGAGAGAAGTCTCTTGACTGCAGATATTCATAGAAAGCAAAATCAGTGGGGCTTGGCGATGGAAATGGGGAGGAGGGAAAGAGGGCATCCACAATCGTAACTTCTAGATTTCAGGCTTATCCGCCAATACACAAGGGGGCCACTTCCTGACATGGGTCACTGGGGGAGGATTGGGTTTGAAAGAGAGTACGGACAGGTAGGGTTTCAGGCAGCGTGAGGTCGAAAGGCCCGAGGGTCATGCACATGGAGATGAGAATGGTCAGTCTTGCTCCTTCCCAGCGATGTGACTTTGGGTAAGTTACAGGTCAGTCGCCCACCTGCCTGTTCTCCCTCGGGCTGTCTGCTCTGCCCCAGCCCCATATCTGAAGCCCAGGAACCTAGGAATAGGGTGAGATATTGCTCCCCAGATTATGTTACCTTACATATCACATGGCACAGCTGACCTTAAGAAGGAAAGATGCCTAGCACGGGCCTAATATAATCACTGACTTTTCTCTGGCTGGCAAGCAGAAGAGAAAAGCAAAGATTCCACGGCACTAGGGATATTTGACACGTCGTTGCTGAAGATGGGGGGCCACGTGAGAAGGAATGCGGGTGCCTTGAGGGTTGAGAAAGAGGCCACAGCCAGTAGTCAACAAGAAAACAGGGCCTCGGTGCTACGGCTCTGCCGATTGCTGTGTAACTGCGTTACTTCATGGCTCTGAGCCTCTGTTTCCTCATCCGTAGAAAGGAGCAGTGATCATAGCCTGCACCAGGTTACTCTGTGTGACCTGCAGTGCTCAATGTTTCATATACACTCAAGGGCTTTTCTTGAGACTGAATGAGTCCATTCATGGGAAATAAGTGAAACAGCACCTAGCATATAATAAGCGCTTGATAAATGTTAGCCATTCCTGGTTTCCAGGAGTCTGGCTCCAGGACAAAACCCAACGAGTAATCTTTCAGGCCTGACCATGGCTGTTACAAAGCTGTACCTGACAGGCCTCGGGGGAGGCTGCCTGCCCACACCACATGGGCCTAGCACGTGCACCGTGCGCCTGGAGGGGAGTTGCAGTCAGCATTTAGGCCTGGCTGGCCAATCTGTTACTCATGTCTGTATCCCTGGCTCCTCCATTTGAGGCCCCTATCAGGGGCTTTAGACAGAGGTCTTCCTCAAGTGAGATCTCCAGATCAGGACGGAGAAGGGAGCCGGGAGGACAAGACATTTTTCTCCACTCAGTAGTCTGGAATCCCAGCCCCCCGCCCCTCTTCCTGGAGGAGCCTCTTGTTTGGGGCTCCCTCTGATCCTTCGTGGTGTGGCTGAGCCACTCACTGTTCCACATTCTATTGGCCCCTCGCTTCCACTGTTGCAGGGGTTAAAGACTTGACAATTACACTCATTTGGCTTGTCTGAATCACCTACTCAGTTCTCTCCAGGCCATTGATCATTATCAATGATAATATTGATAGTTTCCTCTGCCTCCATCCATCTTCCCCTCAGTCCCCAACATGAAATCCTTGAAACAGGATTCTTTTAAAGGTTCGACGTCATATTACCCTTGGTCTGATGCCTTTGAGCGGGCTTGTTTCCAAGGGCACAATGTCTGCACTTTGTACTTAGGGCCTGGCACAACCGCTCCTGCCCAGGCTTCACCTTGACACCCCACCAGTCCTCTCTAGGAACTCCTGCGGCGGGCACCCACACAGGAGGGCCTTGCCCACGTGGCCTAGCTCCCACTTGTCTTTCAAAACACTGCTCTGGGGATGATGTCTTCCCGGGATCTTCTCCCATGCCCCCAGAGCACGTGCTGCTACTGTCATTGTGTTGTCCACCCTTTGTCACAATCTCACAGTACAGATCAGCTTCTTGAGGGCAAGAACCAGGTCTTATTAGATTTTGTGTCCCTGTGTGTAACACAGTCGCCCGCACATTGAAGGCATTCAGGAGATGTGTGCAAAATGAGAGAGGGAGTGATGAGGGGAGAGAGGAGGGGATAGGAGCAGGGAGGGGAGTTTGAGGGGGGGCGGCGGACAGGAGAGAAGGAAGAGAGAGATAGGGGAAGAGAGAAAAAAAACAGTGGAAAAATTCAAACTCTTTGCTTTGGTATTTGAGGCCTTGAAGAGTGGCTTCCTTTCCAGCCCCTTTCTTGGTGCCCTCCAGCCTGCTGAATGCCTTGAGTACCCAGAGCACAGCATACTCATTTATGCGTCTACACTTGCTATGACCTCTGTCTGGACCATGGAAACCCCTCACTTATCCTTCTCATCCTCTATGTGGTGAGCTTCTGGTCACCTCTCCCTCACCTCCTTTCAAATAGTAGACCTTCCTTCCCAGACCTCCTTGTTCTTCTTCCTAGCTTTATTTTTCTCCATCTGTCATTAAATATGTCATCTGTCCATCCATCCATCTGCCCATCCATCCATCTGTCCATCTATCCACCACCCATCGATCCATCGATCCATCCATCCATCCATCCATCTGCCCACACATTCATCTGTCCTTCTGCAATTTGACTCTTTCCACCTGAATGTAGGTTCCACGAAGGGAGTATTTTTGTCTGTTTTCTTCACTGCTGTGTCCCCATCAGGGAGAACGGCCCTGGCAGCAAGGTCTTCAATAGTCCTTACTGAATGAATGAATTCCTCCTTCAAAATGCAGTCCACCTCTTCCTTTGTGTGAAACTTACCTGCCTCATCTACCTCCCCACCAGGGAAATCCCTGCCTTGCTTGTGTTACTTCTGTGCCTTGTACACAGTTTTGTTTTCCACCTACCACACTGAGGGTTAGATGTCTACCTTAGCCAGGTTTCCTATAAAAAGAACCTGAGGCAAAAGCTTTGTTAAAGGGTACCATTCCCAGGAAGCAAGAGGGAGAGGAAAGGGAAATGAGATGGGGGGGGTGGGGGGAGTAAATACAAGGGTTTAGAGAAGTCAGATAGACTCTGCTATGTACTGAATTGTGTCCCTGGAGTTCATATACTGAAGTCCTAGCCCTCAGTGTGATGGAATTTGGAGGTGGGACCTTTGGTAGGTAATTAGGTTTAGATGGGATCATGAGTGTGGAGCCCCATGATGAGATTAGTGTCCTGAGTTGTTTTTTTTTGAAGTTTATTTTTATTCTTGAGAGAGAATGAGAGTGAGCAAGTGGTGGGGAGGGCAGAGAGAGAGAGAGAGAGAGAGAGAGACAGAATATCTGAAGCAGGCTCTGCACTGACAGCAGAGAGCCCAATGCGGGACTCAGATTCATGAACCATGAGATTGTGACCTGAGCCGAAGTCGGACGTTCAACCCACGGAGCCACCCAGGTGCCCCGAGATTAGCGTCCTTGTAAGAAGAGACAACTGAGAACTTCCTCTCTGTGTCTTCCATGCGAGGACACAATGAGAAGTCTGCTGTCTACAAGCTGGCAAGGGTGTCCTCCTCCAGAGACCGACCTTGCTGGCACCGTGATCTCAGACTTCCAGCCTCTAGAACTGCGAGAACACCTGTCTGTTGTCTAAGCCCCAGTCTACGGTGTTATAGCGGCCTGACCAGACTAAGACAGACTCACTGTATTTTGGAACAGCCCTGGAGCATGCAGGGCAGGCGGCAAGCCATTTATTTGCTGGGTTGTTCCCGTCTCTTGCTCACTCTGGGCATTAACCCCCTGCACTGCCACATCGTGCTGCTTGGCCGCTGGGCAGCTGCCGGGAAAGCCAGGGCCTCTGGGGGTTTGGTCCGGCCCAGCCAGTAGACGGGAGCAACAATCTCTCCTTGTCAGCCGGCGCTCCTCCGTCCGTGATAACCCGTCCACGTTTTGAGGCGGGACTTGATACTAAGGCCACCCCAGCCAGGAAGCAAGGCAGACGGGCTGAGCAGGTGCAGGGGGCAGCGATTTCCTGACTCTGCCTTTAAATGGCTCCATAACTGAGCTGGGCCTCTGCCACATCTCTAAAAGTAGATTCAGGTTGCCCGTTCGTAGCGTGGCTGAGAGAAATAAGGCGATGTCTCTAACATGGCCAGCCCACAGCTGCCAGGGATCACGCTTTTACTGTTGTTTCTGGCTGCTCGGAGTCTCCTGCGGAGCTCAGCACATCAGAGCTCTCATTCAGCGTTCCCTGAATAGACCCCCACCAGGGTGTGCAACACCTTGCTTCCAAATGCATAAAGAACAACCAGGGTTTAAACGAGGTGGGGCAGGGGCACTGGTCGAAGAGGGCTTTGTCGGTAACTGAGCTTGACTTCAAGGAACAGGCAGGGTTTCACTTAGCCCAACTGGATGGGAAGAAAAAGTGGATCTCTTGTCCCTTCCCCACCTTAGTTTTGGCCTCGACCACTGTACCATTCATGCTTGCAAAAAAATTAGTTGAATTAATAAACACACGGTGACTTGGCTTGCCCCCCCGTCACCACTAATTGTGTGTCCTTGAGAGCAGGAACCAACCCTTCTTCCTACTGTACCCTACTATACTTCGTACTATAGTGCAGTGTCTTAACTCGTGGACGGTGAGATTCGTTTGCAAGCAACGTAACCCAACTCCAGGTATTTGGACAGAAAAGCAATGCATTAAAGGATCTTGGGCATCTCAGTGCAACTCTGGGAGGCCTGGAGGACCAGCCTCGGAGGATACGTAGCCTTGAACAAGGCCACCGAGAGCCCCTACTGCTGCCACAGTGCAGTGACTCTGGCTTGCACAGCAAACACCATGACTTGGGTCCTGTGCTGCCTCGGGAAACCAAATTGAGCTACTGCGGCCGCTGCCCCCACCCTCACCATGACAGAGTCCACACGGTCCCTGCCTCCCTGACCTCGAGCTGCTGGGACTGAGCCGGAGAGGCTGATGCCTCTGACTGCAAAGCCCCAGCTGCATGTGGGGGAGGTGGGGCTGGGAAAGCATGGATAGGGCCCGCAGCTTCTGGGTATGGCACTTGCCACCCTCCAGGACTCAAGAGTTGGGAAGAGGTTTAGCACTGAGTGCTCTGAGAGAATTTTGGCTTGAGGAAGCAGGGTGCGCCCGTGCGCCATGGCAGGGAAGAATTCAGAGAACGTGCCGTCTCCCACGCTGGTCCTGAGCTCAAAAGGCATGCTGTGGAATAGTTTAGAATCAAGGCCGGAGAGGTAGGGCAGGGGCACATTCAGAGGGCCTTGAATGCCAGGATAAGGAGTTGCTGCTTTCATCCGTAGACAATGAGGCCATCGCAGGTTTTTTTTTTTTTTTTAATTTTTTTTCAACGTTTTTATTTATTTTTGGGACAGAGAGAGACAGAGCATGGATGGGGGAGGGGCAGAGAGAGAGGGAGACACAGAATCGGAAACAGGCTCCAGGCTCGGAGCCATCAGCCCAGAGCCCGACGTGGGGCTCGAACTCACGTGAGATCGTGACCTGGCTGAAGTCGGACGCTTAACCGACTGCGCCACCCAGGCGCCCCATCGCAGGTTTTTGAGCAGCTGTGAGACACGAAAAGTGGCAAGGAATAGAGCAGGTGATGGGCTGGATGGGTATTGAAGTCAGACAACCTGTATGTGCCAAGGACAGGCCTTTTCCCTACCCCCCAAAACACAGGACCCTCACATTCATTTCCTTCTCTAAAACCTCCCAGCTGAGTCACTCCCCCGGGGACCGAGATGTTGGCCACACTCCTCCACAGAGACAGAAGCAATGGGAGAGTTGTGTTTCTCTCAAGTAAACGCATAGTTCTCACCTTGCAGGATTATCTGAATATTCCATGATTATCTGAATAGTAAATGAGACAAAGTACCTAAAGCACTCATCACATAGTAGGACTTTAATAAAAGGTAGCTAATAACTATTTGTTGAGCAGTTACTATGTGCCAGGCACCCCTCACCACATCCCCGTGAGGCTATGTGCTATCCCATTTCGCAGATGAAATGTGGCCCAGATTTGCTCGAGGCCACCCTGGGAACAAGCGGCGGAACGAGGATTCGAACCCAGATATGCCTGTCTCTTGAACCAGAGCTCTCAGCCGCTGAGCTCTTTCTCAGGGCAGAGCTGAGCTTTAGGGTTGTGAATGCGGTGGCCGTAAGTTAGTGGAACGGGTTGCAGAGGGAGAGATGGGGGGCCATAAGCCCATTTAAGCAGCAGGCTGGCCTCCAAGCTTCATGTGCCTGTGATTCTTTTGGTGTCACTGGCCCCTTAAGAAATCCTGAATTCTCAAGGTCAGAGTCCGCTTTAATTCACCTTTGTAGCCTCAGCCCCTGGCCCAGCACCCAGCACAAGTAACACTGGGGGGGGGGGGGATGAATGAATTGAGTGTACTTTGTGCTCCCAGACAACTGTCCTGTCCATCTCCGTGCCCCCAGTGCCCGGCTGCGTCTGGCACGTGGAGGGTCCTCGTGTGGTCACCGGGCTTCTCATAAACCCAGAACCTTCCCCGAGAAGCCTTTAGACCTCGACTTCATCCCTGCTAGAAAATCGCCTCCCATCTACCTGGTCTTCATGGACAATTTAACCTTCCTAGCCCCCGTGCACTTCTTGTTGTCTGCTGGAGCCTGATTAGAACATCCATTGAATCCCCTTTTAACATACTGAGCCCTGGCAGTGCTCCCAGTGCGCTCCAGCCATAGCCTCAGCCCTTCCCCTCTCGGCCCCAAAACAGCCCAAACGTAGGGACGATCATCTCCATCTTCCCGAGGAGGAAATGGAGAGGAAGGCTGCCTGCTGAGTGCAAGACCTGGGATTAGAAGCCCAAGTCCTGTCGACTCTGAAACCTGGGCTTTTCTTCAGTCCTCACCACCGGTAGGAAAGCCGAAAACGTATCTTCCGTGCAATCAGCATTTATGTAATAAAAGGCCCTTCTGTGGGTCCAGCGTTAGAGAAAAGCGTACAACAGCTTCATCCCTTCTGTGTGTGTGTGTGTGTGTGTGTGTGTATACAGACACGCACATGTATACTTGCACACCCGGTACTCACTCCATAGATGCTAGAGTCACCACAGTTACCTCCAGGAATTCAGAGTCTCATGGATGTCTTGTTTATTTATTTATTTTTATTTTACTTTCCGATTTTTTAAAATTTACATCCAAATTAGCACATAGTGCAACAATGATTTCAGGAGTAGACTCCTTAGTGCCCCTTCCCCATTTAGCCCATCCCCTCTCCCACACCCCCTCCAGCAACCCTCAGTTTGTTCTCCATATTTATGAGTCTCTTCTGTTTTGTCCCCCCTCCCTGTTTTTATGTTATTTTTGTTTCCCTTGCCTTATGTTCCTCTGTTTTGTCTCTTAAAGTCCTCATGTGAGTGAAGTCATATGATACTTGTCCTTCTCTGACTGATTTCACTTAGCGGAATACCCTCCGGTTCCATCCACGTAGTTGCAAAAGGCGAGATTTCATTCTTTTTGATTGCCGAGTAATACTCCATTGTGTATATGTAGACCACATCTTCTTTATCCAGTCATCCATCAAGGGATATTTGGGCTCTTTCCATACTTTGGCTATTGTTGATAGTGCTGCTATAAACATGGGGGTGCACATGTCCCTTCAAAACAGCACATCTGTATCCCGTGGATAAACGCCTAGTAGTGTGATTGCTGGGTCGTAGGGTAGTTCTATTTTGAGTTTTTTGAGGAGCCTCCATACTGTTTTCCAGAGCGGCTGCACCAGCCTGCATTCCCAGATGTCTCGTTTATTTTTAAGTTAATATACCACAGAGTATATTAGCCAAGGTCCAGTTATGCCAGCAGAGAATTTGGTATGCAGAAATGAAAGCTGGTTCAAAATGGCTGACGCAGGAACGGAAAGGTCAAGCAGAAGACACTGAGATATCATGGAGGGAGCAAGGGCAGGGACTGCCTCACTCCTAGGGCTGGGGGTGGGCGAAGGGAAGAGGCTGGACTTGTTCAAAGTGAATACTTGGAGAAGGGCCCCGGGGGCCTGGGACCCAGCCCCTGGGGAAGGGGTGCAGGTCCCTGGCACTGTGCTCCTGAGGCGGAGGCATGGTGAGGATGTTCTTCAGGGAGGGGGAAAACCACGCACTGGATCAGGAGGGAGCTGCTCGTGCAACAGACGCGTCGCCGAGGTGAGGCCCGCGGGGAAGAGCAAAGCCACCGACGTGCTCAGGAAGCACGAGGGAAGGAGCAAGTCCCTTCTCCCCGCCCCACCCAGTGCTGGCCGAGTGCTTCCTCCCTCTCCCTCTCTCCTCTTTTCCCCATTCCTCACTTGCCAAGGGAGCAGGCGCACAGATCCTGACACGGGGCCACTGGGCAAAGCGGACCGATGTGGTTTGCTCGGTCCCAGCTCCAGCCTCAGAGCGGCCGAGTGTGAAAAGGTAGGGCTGGAGGTGAAAGGCAGGAGCTTACTAACTGACACACCGGGTAGGGAAGGCTCGGGGCTCCAAGCCAGCTCCCGAATCCTTATCCTGCCCCTTCCACTGACTCGCTCTGTAGCTGGAAGCAAGGCACTCTCCTTCTCAAAACCTCTGTTTCTTCTGCCGCAGAATGAGAGGGGAGCTCTGACCTCCTGCTTCTCAACCTGTGGTTCTCCTACCAGAAGCGTCACAATCACCCGGGAGCTTGTTGGAAACGCAGTCTCCGACCCCACTCCCGACGGCCGGGATGAGACTGTGCATCTTAGCAAGATTCCCGGTGCACAGTTAAGTCACAGAAGGACTGTGCTAAGTGCCCCTCCGTGCCAGGCCTGTGGCAGTGCGATGGAAAGACCTGAGGTTTATAGGCTGACAGGTCTGAGTTAAAATCCTCATTCTGCCCTTAGCTTCTCTTGACTTCAATTTCCTCGTTTGGAACAAAGCAAAACAAAAACAAAACCAAAGGTGGGGGAGGGATTCCATGAAACTCACAGGATCATGGTAGGGATGAAATGAGATGAGGGGGCGCCTGGGTGGCTTGGTAGGTTAAGCGTCTGTCTGTTGATCTCGGCTCAGGTCATGATCTCACCGTTTGTGAGTTTGAGCCCCTCATCTGACTGTACAAAGCCTGCTTGGGATTCCGTCTTTCTCTCTCTCTCTGCCCCTCCCTGTCCTCTCTCTTTCTCTCTCTCTGAAAATAAACAAAGAAACTTAAAACAAAACAAAACAAAATGACGCTCCCTACACCAGCAGGGCTCAAGATTATTTTGTAGATCTGTGAGAGAATCCGTGTAGATCAGGACACCAGGCCAGACTTCCTAGGAGCAGTACTGAAGCCAGGCCTCCAAGAATTCATAGGATGTGACCAAACCACCCTCCAAAGAGACTGGAATCTAAAAAGACTTTTTAAAAAAAATCCGGAAATGCCAAACATATGTTCTCTTCTCTAGAACTGTCTCTAGATGGCGCAATAGGAATGTTGTGACCCAAGGACTGTATTGGTTATGGGACCTTGCAGGTCGTAATGGCTTTTACTGGCCTCAGTCCCCACATGTGTAAAATGGAATCATTTTGCAGTAGACATTACTTACATAATGAAAAGATATTCCTGTAGTGGTTTATTTTTTAAAGAATGCCTCCAGGGTCACCTGGGTGGCTCAGTCCGTTAAGAGTCCAACCCTTGATTTCGGTTCAGGTCATGACCTCACAGTTCGTGGGTTCTAGCCCCGCATTGGGCTCTGCGCTGACAAGGTGGAGCCTGCTTGGGATTCTGTCTCTCCCTCTCTCTCTGCCCTTCCCCTGCTTGCTCTCTATGTCTCTCTCGAAATAAATAAAGATAAAAACTTCAGGGGTGCCCAGGTGGCTCAGTTGGTTGAGTGTCGGACCGGCTCAGGCCATGATCTCGCGGTCTGTGAGTTCGAGGCCCACATCAGGCTTTGTGCTGACAGCTCAGAGCCTGGAGCCTGCTTCAGATTCTGTGTCTCCCTCTTTCTCTGCCCCCCTCCCCTGCTCGTGCTGTCTCTCTCGGTCTCTCAACAATAAATAGATGTTAAAATTTTTTTTTAAATATATGGTCACATCTTTGTTCTTCAAATTAACTGCTCGAGTGCTCACCTGCCCGTCTCAGAAAAGACAATCTCTCTCTTAAGACACCGGTCTCCTTTCCAGCTAGCCAAGAATTCCAAAGGTTCTGGATTCCAAAGGATTTGAATTCCAAAGGATTCAAATCCTCACTTCACCATTGCAATGACTCACCACTGTCAGAAGGTGTCACTGTTCCACACCGCTGCTGCGGCAGCCCATCAAGGGCACCCCTCTCCTTCATTCCAACAGAAGAACAGCACAGCTAGGCATGGCCCAGAACCCAGCCCTCCGCCCCCCTGAGTGGTTGCTCCGCCACCAGACCCTTGTGGCGTGCAGCCCTTTGAGGCTTTTGATGCTCTTCCCCTAGCTCTAGGACCAGGGACAAGATCACAGTGTCCACTTGCTGGGTGTCTAGACTTTCAGACCTCGGGGAAAAGCACTTGGGAGGTTGGGGGTCTCAGGCCCTCTTCTCCAGGGTTGCTGGATTCCTACATATATATCGGCCTATGCTCCCTTCAGATTCTTTCCTTTACCTATGACCCCCTTTTTTCCTAGAACAGTGTGGTTGTGGCTGAGCCTGAGCCCAGAGACCCTGCACAAAACCAAGTAGGTCAGCACTAAGGCATTTTGCTTGAAAACCGCATTTCTGCCTTGCCAGTCTTCTGCTTCCTAGAAAGGTCTGGGAGACTCTGCATGGAGTCCATGAGTGAGGTCAGCCTGAGATTGGGGGTGCTGAACAGGAGGGGCACAATGAACCAGGGAGGGACCTGAGCCACACCCAAGGCTGGGGGTGGGGGAGAAGAAGGGGCAGAGCCAGGTATGAAGTTGAGCAGCCAGGCTGGTGGAAGGAGGGTGCCAGGTCCCATGCCCAGGTGGACGGGAAGATAGGATTTCAAGGAGGACAGAAAAGGGCTGTCTGGATCAGGCAATTCTAAGTCATAGGCAGTCTACCTGCGAGCCTTTAGGAGAGGGTCACGGGAGCCAGCGTGGGATAGGGATGAGGAAATGGGGGCAGGTTAGGAATGAAAGAATGGCATCGCTGGAAAAAACATAAAGATTATTTTTTAATACCACTAATGTTAGGGGCTCCTGGTGGCTCAGTCGGTTAAGCGTCCGACTCTTGGTTTCAGCTCAGGTCATGATCTCGAGGTTCGTGAGTTCCAGTCCCACATCGGGCTCCACGCTAACAATGCAGAGCCTGCTTAGGATCCTCTCTCTCTTCCTCTCTCTCTCTCTCTCCTCTCTCAAAATAAATAAATAAACTTTTTTAAAAAATCACTGATTTTAGGGGCGCGTGAGTGGCTCAGTTGGTTAAGCGACCAACTTCGGCTCAGGTCGTGATCTCACAGTCCGTGGGTTCGAGCCCTACGTCAGGCTCTATGCCAATGGCTCGGAGCCTGGAGCCTGCTTCAGATTCTGTGTCCCCCTCTCTTTCTCTGCCCCTCCCCTGCTCATCCTTTGTCTCTCTCTCTCTCTCTGTCTGTCTCAAAAATAAATAATAAAACATTTTTTAAAAACCGCTAATTAAGGACAAGAAGACAGACGCTCAAGAGGTTACGTGAACTGTGACCACTCGGCTAGTAAGAAGCGGTTAGTTGCGTTTAACATGTACTTGTCGAGCATCTGTATATGAAGAATTATTCCAAGCACCAGGAGAGATACCAACACGGTAAAGAGGAAGTCTTCACTGTCAACAAATAGGGGATAGAAGTCATGTGGTGCATGTAGGGGAGAAGGGAACAGGGTTGAATCTCCTAGTCTCCTTTTGTCTTCACAGACACCACATGAGTGGGATTTCGTTTTCTTTGATTGGCAGATAAGGAACTTTAACCTCAGGGATAAGATACACTAATTAGAAGGAGATGCAGAACTGAAACCCAGGTTTATCTGATGGCAGGATCTAAGTGCTTTTCCTAACACTAATATAATTCAGGCACTAAAAACCAAATGGGTTCAAAGGAAGAAACTGCCTGCCTCTCTCTGGGAGTTGTAGGAAAAGTTTCGTAAGAGTAGTCGTACTGGATCATTGAAAAAACTCGCAGACAGAAAGCCACCGGGTAGGAGAGGGTAAGGTGGAAATGGTGACCAGAGTGCATGGGAAAAACTGCAGAGTAACTTCCTGTATGAAGAAAGTCCCGGAACTCAGTTCAGCTGGAACCAGAGTCCATGGAGGGCAACAGTGGGGACAAGGGAAGAGTGGGAACTGAGGGCCATAGCATATACAGACCTTACTTAGCCTGGAAGAGAAACTTGAACGTACTCTGCAGATGCTATTTCAGCAGGGAAATGACACATACAATCCGAGCTAGGCTGTAGGAAGACGAACCTGTCAGCATATGTGGGTTGGTGCAAAAGTGAGAAATGGGAGGCCGAGGACAAGTTAGGAAGTTGCTGAAGTAGAGCAGGGCTGGAAATAAGTGAGCGGTCAGTGGAGCTGGAAAGAAGACAATGATTTATATTGCTGTAATACAGATGTGTCTTAATACAACCCATCTCTATTATAACTATATAATTGCTGAGTACATCTGTTCAGTAATAACAGAGATATTTACTGAGTACTTACTACAACCTGCGCACCTTGCTAAGGGCTTTATAAGTGCTAATTCATTTGCTACTCATAGCAGCCTTACGAGGTGGAAACTATCATTAGCCTCATTGTACAGATGGGGAAATGAAGGCTTTGAGCAAATGGGAAACACACCCAGGGTCATATAATTAGTATCTGCAGAAAACGGAACTCAACCCCCATGTGTTTGACCCCAGAGTCCATGCTGTTACCCACATGTTACATACTCAGCCCTCACGCCCATGTCTCCCCGGCTCAGCCTCCCCTAAATTAACAAGATTTTGATGGAAATGTAAGCCCTGTAGAGTGGGATGTGGAATCCTGGTTCAGCTACTTAAAAGCTGACTGATACTGGGCATGTTACTTGACCTCCCGAGCCTCTTTTCCTTCTGTGGACTGGAGACAGCAGACCAACTTTGCAGGGCCGTTGAGAAGACCCAAGGTGGAAGCCCATGGAATATGCCTGGGCAGTGCATGGACACTTAGGAACAAGTGGTCAAGGAATGCTCGTTGTTAATAAGAATAATACAAGGGCCTTCAGATGAGGGCAGCCAGGCTGACAAAAGGACTAGAGATTATGTCATCTGAAGAGCAGTTAAGATGAGTGGCTGTTTTGTTTTGTTTTTTTAATTTTTTTTTTCAACGTTTATTTATTTTTGGGACAGAGAGAGACAGAGCATGAACGGGGGAGGGGCAGAGAGAGAGGGAGACACAGAATTGGAAACAGGCTCCAGGCTCCGAGCCATCAGCCCAGAGCCTGACGCGGGGCTCGAACTCCCAGACCGCGAGATCGTGACCTGGCTGAAGTCGGACGCTTAACCGACTGCGCCACCCAGGCGCCCCAATGAGTGGCTGTTTTTATGTGGAGGAAGGGAACTGTAATAGTCACCTTCAAATGTACAGGGTTGTCACATGGGAGGAGACAGGGAAGACTGATTCAGCGTGGCTCAAAAGGGCAGAACTGGGACCGTGGAGGCTACTCTAGGAGTTTCTAACCACCTGAGGTGACTCACACTGGGAAAACCCTCTTTGCCAGATGGTGGGATCCTGTTACTGGAGGGTTTCCAGAGCAAATATTTACGAAGGTTTACAATAATTGTCCTCATGTATAGGTATGTAAGAATCACTCAGACAGCTTGCCAAATTGATGCGCCTGCTTCCAGAACTTTTGCTTCATAAGGCCTGGGGTGGGGCCTGAGACTTTGCACCTGTCACCAGCTCCCAAGTGACAGTGCAGCTAGCCCATGTTTACACTTGGAAAACCGTTCAGTTCCCAAGAGGGTAATAGCTTCTAAACCCCAGACCTATTTGGTTGGTCCCTAACGATGCTCCCAGACGTCAGAAAAATTATGAAATGTATCACATGTTTCACAATTGCTAAATGTGTTCAATGTGAAAGACTGCTCTTCATTCCAAGACTATGACCTTCTGACTTTTTCTGGTGTCGAAACTGCCTTTCTTTCGCCTAAGGAGAATGATAATAGATGATGGTTCTTTTGTTAGTTGGTTTCTTCACATGGCAAAAGAGCAAGCTGGAAACCCTGGGGTGGTTCTTCATTTTTAAAAAATCCTTTTGGTCCATGTACTTCTAACATCGAGGACGCGCTACCCCTGGGCGAGTAAGAGTTCCGATGCAGTGTTTTCTCTAAGAGATCCCTTCCAAAGTTAAGTTCAGGCGTCTTTTCAAAAGGCATTATACACCTCTTTGCCTGGCGGAACAGCTTACTCAGAACATATTTGACTTTTCATTAATGCTTCCAGTGATCATTAAGCACATCTAATACCATAAAGTGCTCTCAGACCCACAACCATGCCCTCAGGGAGGCTACTTACAGAGGACTGTTTGTCCCTCATTAAACCGCCCATGTGTCAGCTTGTTCTTCTGCCTATCATCCAAAGAATGTCAGGCTACCAAGCTTATTAAATCAGTGGTTTCATTTTACACATCAATTTAAGTCAATAGCCTGTGACTTTGAGACCACTTGTCTCTTACAAGGAATAAGGGTCATAGGCTCAATAAAAGATCAAAGAGAGGTGCCCCTTTCTGTTGCGAAATGGTAATGGCAGGCAATTCTCCCTGAGAACTCACTACATGCCAGAACTTACCTAGAGCAGTGAAGTAATTTGCCCGAGGTTAATTTATGGGAGTCAGGATTCAAACAGAGCAATCAGAATGAAATGGGCACCGCCAACCTTTACTCTGCCCAGTTCACTGGTGATTCCAACAGTGAGCTTCTGTAGTCTGGCCACTGAGTGAACGCAGATATTGTTTGTATGTAGTTTGGGTACATAAAACTATTGCTTTTTGTGTGTTTGTATGTAGTTATTTCTGTATGTGTGTACGTAGTGCTTATGTGCTAATCGTTTTTGTTTAAGGGATGTTCTGCTTGTTAGAAGAAATTGAAATGATTCTCATCCAAGAATCAGGCTCGGGATCAGTTGACTTGGAGACACTGGCCTTGTGCTGTGTGCTGGGCACATGGAGATTAGGAGATGGCTCTACGCCCCCAAGAACTGCCCTTGGGAATGCCAGTAAAGCGTGGAAGTTCTCTGGGCTGCGAGTGCCAAGGAGAGAGATCGGTAATGCCCTAATTTGTGCAGACTACCTTTCGATCACCGAAAGGTGATCACCGACTGGTCAGTCGGAGACACTGGCTTCAGTCCTTCCTATCTAGAAAGCACTGACAGCTGGTCATTATGGCAAGCTGGAAAAGGAGACTGGTGGCTGGATATCCTTTATAGTGGGCTGGTCTTAAGCAAACTGCTCGCGTGTCTGTTGAGAGACACAGGACAGGCCAAAGGGCACAACCAGCTACGTGGTCTGAAGTTAGTACCATCAAAATAACCATGGCATTCTGTAATGTCGGTAAGGGTGTAGAGATATAGCTATTCTTGTACCCCGTGGATAGCATTTGTGGAGAGCAATTTGTCAATTGGTTTTCAAATATAAAAAGAAATTTAAGAAAATTTCATGTGTTCGAAAATATGTGTGATAATGAAAATTTGCTGGAAATTTTCCCATCATAGATTCCCCCACAATGGTCTGTCAGAGTGTGGACTGTGTCTAGTTCACTGCTCTATCCCCAGTACTTTTCACGGTTCCTATACATCAATAATCTCCACCTAGAATTGATTCTCCTTCTCCTGCTGGATGTTGCTGTATCTTCTGGAACGATGGTCACTCCAGCCGTCATCATAGAAGATAACCTGAGAATGACAGTGTAGGCAGCTGAGAGGAAGATCTGGATCTTTCAAGATATCACCGAGCCGGTGAATTAACGAACTCTGGGTCAACCTATGTTCAGACTTCTTGCTACATAAGAAAATAAGCACCCTTCTTCTTGTGGCTGTTTGAGTTACGTGCAGCCAAAAGCATCACAAGTGAGAGACTGAGTGAATGAATGAATGAATGACTCCATCCACTAGTATAAGAAAGCCAACTCCCCTACAATCCAGTTAGTCTTATCTTGGAGACTTGGGTGTTCAGGAATTTGTCCATTTCTTCCAGGTTGTCCAATTTGTTGGCATATAATTTTTCATAGTATTCCCTGATAATTGTTTGTATCTCTGAGGGATTGGTTGTAATAATTCCACTTTCATTCATGATTTTATCTATTTGGGTCATCTCCCTTTTCTTTTTGAGAAGCCTGGCTAGAGGTTTGTCAATTTTGTTTATTTTTTCAAAAAACCAACTCTTGGTTTCGTTGATCTGCTCTACAGTTTTTTTAGATTCTATATTGTTTATTTCTGCTCTGATCTTTATTATTTCTCTTCTTCTGCTGGGTTTAGGCTGCCTTTGCTGTTCTGCTTCTAGTTCCTTTAGGTGTGCTGTTAGATTTTGTATTTGGGATTTTTCTTGTTTCTTGAGATAGGCCTGCTTATCTTGGAGACTTGGAAAACTGCTTACTCTTCTTTTTTTTTTTTTTAATTTTTTTTTTCCAACGTTTATTTATTTTTGGGACAGAGAGAGACAGAGCATGAACGGGGGAGGGGCAGAGAGAGAGGGAGACACAGAATCGGAAACAGGCTCCAGGCTCTGAGCCATCAGCCCAGAGCTCGACGCGGGGCTCGAACTCACGGACCGTGAGATCGTGACCTGGCTGAAGTCGGACGCTTAACCGACTGCGCCACCCAGGCGCCCCAACTGCTTACTCTTCTTAAGAAAGTCAAGGTAATAAGACAATGAAATCTTGACTACCTGAAATTAGTTTTCTGGATAAACTTTTAGGTGAAAGCGGCACTTCGCAAGGGAAAAGAACCTCTTATTAGGGCTGAAATATATATTGTTAATGTAATTATTTATTTAATTATTAATTTAATAAATATAATATTAAACTTATAAATATATAAGAACCTCTTATATATATAAATATATAAGAACCTCTTATATATATAAATATATAAGAACCTCTTATATATATAAATATATAAGAACCTCTTATTAGGGCTTAAATATATATTATTAATTTAATCATTTATTTAATTATTAATTTAATAAATATATATTTATATATTTATATATATAGGGCTTATATATATAAAATAGTCTTAGAGAAGTTTCAGAGTCAAGAAACATTCAGTCCAATCTCCTAAATGTTAGCAAGCATAAGCATAACTCGAAGACCTTTTTAAAAAGCCAATTCCTGGGACTCACCTCTGAAGGTTTAGACGCAGTGGGATGTGTGAGTCCAGGAACTGGCATTTTGGCCAGCGTTCTGAGGTGGATTGTCTGCAGACTACATTTTAAGAAACCCTATTCTGAAATTTCCAGTTTATGTCATGGAACTGAACCACAGGAAACGGCACTTCCCCCAGTAATCAAGGGAGCGTATTCAAGTGATGGAAAAATCCAGAAGATGAAAGCCATATTTTGGCTTATCTACTTCACCAGATTAAGACACTGATCAGGCAGGTTTAGGCCCCCCAAGTCTGATGTCCCTATTTATTAAAAACAATATGGATCGGGGTGCCTGGGTGGCTCAGTCGGTTAAGCGGCCGACTTCGGCTCAGGTCATGATCTCACGGTCCGTGAGTTCGAGCCCTGCATCAGGCTCTGTGCTGACCGCTCAGAGCCTGGAGCCTGCTTCAGATTCTGTGTCTCCCTCTCTCTCTGCCCCTCCCCTGCTCCTGCTCTGTCTCTCTCTGTCTCAAAAATAAATAAAAACATTAAAAAAAATTTTTTTAAATAAAAACAATATAGATCAATAGTCTGCTGCATTGCTACCCCTCAGACTAATCACAAGGACCAAACAATCTCAGTAGATGTATTGTATGCATATAAGGAGATGCTCTTTGTTAGGACTCTGGTATTTATTGAGCTCCTTCATAAAAAAAATTATTGGGGTGCTCGGGTGGCTCAGTCAGTTGAGTGTCCAAGTCTTAATTTTGGCTCAGGTCATGATCCCAGGGTAGTGGGATCAAGTTCCGTGTCAGGCTCCGCCTGAGTGTGGAGCCTGCTTGAGATTCTCTCTCTCTCTCCCCTCCCACCGCTCTCTCTTCCTCTTAAAAAAAAAAAAAAAACAACAATTTGTATTGATTAGGTTATATTCATTATGAAAGAAACGGGGACGCACATTATAGGAAGTCTGCTACGTTGTCAAGCTATAAAAGTGATTTTGCTGACTCTCCAGTTAATCTGAGAGCTTGTTCACCAGAACATCCTATTCCTAAGCATTCTGACTGGGCTTTCAAGTAAATAATGTAGAGTTATTAACAACAATGTGCATTCATGAAGAGACTCCCCACCAAAGGGAGCTTCCTTGACTTGGGCACAAATGAAAGGCCCAACACCCACGGGATGGGGAAAATATTTGCAAATCATATACCTGGTACGGGATTAATATATAGAATACATAGAGCACTCCTAAAACTCAACAATGACCAAAAAAACCCCAAAAACCACAAACCCGATTCAAAAATGGGCAAAAGATTTCAGCAGACATTTCTCCAAAGAAGGTATACGAATGGCTAATAAGCCCATGAAAAGATGCTCAACATCACTCATCATTTGGGAAATGCAAATCACAACCACAACAAGTTACCGCCTCGCACCCGCTAGTACAGCCACTATAAAGAAGAAAATGCAAACCAAAACCCAGAAAACAAGTGTTGACAAGGATGTGGGGAAAATGGAAACCCTTGTGTATTGTTGGTGAAGACAGAAAATGGTGCAGCTGCTGTGGAAAACAGTTTCCGGTTAAGCATAAAATTATCATCGGATCCGGCAAGCCCACTTCTGGGTATATACCCAAAAGAATTGAAAGCAAGATCTCGAAAGGATATTTGTCCACCTGTGTTGATAGCAGCATTGTGGACATGGCTAACACACGGAGCCAACCCAAGTGTTCATCAATGGATGAATGGATAAGTCAAAAGCAGTACATACAATGGGATATTTCGACCTTAAAAAGGAAGGAAATTCTGTAGTATGCCACAATGAGGATGAACCTTGAGGACATGATGCTAAATGAAGTAAGCTACTTCTATGAGAAACTTTGAGTAGTCAAACTCAAGTCAAGAATGGTGGTTCTTCTCTCTGAATGAGATGAGAGGGGGAGGGGAGAACGGGGAGTTATTGTGTAAAAAGCACAAAGTTTCAGATGAAAGGAATTATGGGGCTGAATGGTGGTGATAGATGCACTACAATGTGAATGTATTTAATACCACTGAACTGTCCCACTTA
The DNA here is from genome assembly GCF_016509475.1 of Prionailurus bengalensis. Classification (NCBI taxonomy): domain Eukaryota; kingdom Metazoa; phylum Chordata; class Mammalia; order Carnivora; family Felidae; genus Prionailurus; species Prionailurus bengalensis. The sequence continues at coordinate 44,563,562 of NC_057345.1, read as the reverse complement.
AAAATAGCTACAATGATCATTGTTGTATGTGTTTTACCACTATAAATAATCCTCTACCAACAATTAACGGACCCAAGGTAATCAACTGTATGATTTGATTCTGTTCATATGACCTTTACCTCTGGAAAAGACAAAACTACACAACTGAGAACACAGCTGCGGTCACCAGAGGCTAAAGGTGGGAGAAGGACATGACCTCAAAGGAGGGAGTTTTGGGGGGTGATGATTGTGTTGGTGGTTACAAGAACCCCTCCATGTGCTAACATTCATAAACGGTACACAGTCATAAGCCCTTTTGCTACGTGTTCACTTAAAAGGTAAAATTAATTAATTGACCCGACTGGAGGTTACTATTTTTCTCACCTCGACAATAGCAGCCCCAAAGGTTGAGGTTTAACGGAGACAGAAAAGAAGAATCAAAGATGCAGGCGGGTAGGCAGGAAGAGAGAATGAGAACATGCGGGCTGGGTAAACAACTGTTCTGAGTATGTCTTTGTTCCTTTCCTTCTTTGAGAGTGCTCAGTCTTATTGAGGCTTCTTCCTCCTCTTCCCAAGTGTAAACTATTCTGATCAGCAGTCACTTCGAGGTTTCTCCCACAAAGGACAACACACTTCAGTCTAACGGTGATGTTTAGGTGGAACTTAACTTTCCCAATTACCTAATAGTCCAACGATGCTCAGAATAGTTAAGGTTTGTGTGTGTGTGTGTTTTCCTTTTTTTTTTTTTTTTTTGTTATTGTTGTTGTGTTAGGATGGTTAAGCTTTTAAAGCAAAGCCCTCTCTAACAGTTCCAATGTTTGAGTTCAGGCAGAGGAAGCAGAGGAAAGGCCTTTTCCATAGTGGCTGCAGGGTAATATCGTGTATGAAGTTTGCGTTTCAATTGCTCCCTCTTGACTGGAGCTTCAGAGAGATAGAACTTGAGACAAATCTGTCATTTAACAATTTTTAGTAGCCACTTTTAAAAAGCAAACGCGGCGGGATGGGGCGCCTGGGTGGCGCAGTCGGTTAAGCGTCCGACTTCAGCCAAGTCACGATCTCGCGGCCCGTGAGTTCGAGCCCCGTGTCAGGCTCTGGGCTGATGGCTCAGAGCCTGGAGCCTGTTTCCGATTCTGTGTCTCCCTCTCTCTCTGCTCCTCCCCTGTTCATGCTCTGTCTCTCTCTGTCCCAAAAATAAATAAAAACGTTGAAAAAAAAATTAAAAAAAAAAAGCAAACGTGGCAAGTGAGATCAACTTCAATATTTTATTTAGCCCAGGGCATCAAAACATCATTTCAATGTGTAATCAATATAAAAATTATTAATGAAATATTTTGCATTCTCTTTTTTGTACTGCCTTTGAAATCCAGTGTGTTTTACACTTAAAGTACATCTCAGTTTGGATTGGCCACAAGCCAATAGCTAAGAGCTGTTGTATCAGACAAAACAGGTCTATTCTTTGTGTGTGTGTGTGTGTGTGTGTGTGTAAGTTTATTGGTTTTGAGAGAGAGAGAAGAGCACGCGCAGAGGAGGGGCAGAGAGAGGGGGAGAGAGAATTCGAAGCAGGCTCCGCACTGTCAGCACAGAGCCCAGTGCAGGCCTCAAAACCATGAACTGTGAGATCATGACCTGTACAGAAATCAAGAGTCAGACGCCTGACTCACTGAGCCACCCAGGCGCCCCTAGACTATTCATTTTTAAAGCCCAATGAATATTTGAGCCTCAGCCCACATTCTTCATTCATTCATTGGTCAACAAAAGCTGGAGTGTCTAACATCAAGCATTATGCTAGAAACTGGAAATACAAAAGTGAACGAGACATCATGTGCCCTAAAGCTGTCTGTGGGGGTGAAAGACACATAGATACTTTAAAAATAATGTGAAAGAATCGTGACAGATGCACTCTCTTTTTTGAGCACCTGAAAGGGGAAGGAAGTGCCATAAATGTAGTTTTAGAGGTGGCCCTGAGCTGGCTTCAAGGATGTGTTTAAGGTTAGCTCTACTAAGGACCTGGGTAAGAGCATTCCAGAGGTGCCGGTGTGAGCAGAGGCAATGAAAAAATGAGGGATAATGGGGTCCAGGGAACCACCTAAGAGTGCATGTGTCTGCAAAGATGAAAGAGAGGGAAGTGGATAGGTAAGCAGGACCAGTGTAGGACCTGATCAGTCATGTTTAGCTTCTAAAATAAAAATCTCTTACACTTTCCAAAATATTAGAAAAAACAACCTGCTTTCTACAGAATTGAGGTGAAACGCCGGTAACAGTCATGACTCCTCTGTACTGACTGCCCCAGAGCACCCCACCCCTGGGGCTTGCGACACTGCAGGGCACAGTGGCCGCTACTGCGTTTGCAATGGCTGGGACTCCTTCCTTCCTTCTTCCCCCTCCAGTCCTGCCTATCTGCCTCAGGCAAGTGGAAAACGGGGAAGGGTGCTGACCACAGCCTGTCCCTCAAAAGCCTTTTGGAGTTCAGGGACAGGTCTTCACGCTTCTGGAATGTTTCCTCGTGGATAAAATGGGGCTCACACTACTACCCACCGCCCAAAAAGAACTGCTGTGTAACTCAAATGAATCTACAGAAAGCGCCTCAAGACTAAATAAAAGGTGCATTATGTGGTCTTGTGGGCACGGAGTGACCTGACATGCCGAGGTCAAGGCCAGGTTTGCATCCTCTCCGCCGGCCGGGGCAGGAATCCTGGGCCAAGCTGCAGGGTGGCTGACCCAGGGCGGTGGGGAGCCCCCACCGCACCCGTCGGAAGTAACCCAACGCATGACCGCTTAACGCGACCCTCGAGGAGGCACCACTTAAGGAGCAGGGGCAGCAGCCGCATCCCTCGACCGCCGCCGCCCGCATCCGCACAGCCTCCAGCACCGCAGGGCGCAGTTGACCCCACCAGCGCGCGTGTCCCCGGCCACCCCTCCCCACGCGTCGGAGAGAAGAGGGTGGAGCGGCCTGACTCCCGCAGCCAATAAAAGCAGCGGTTTCCTGGTCCGATCTCCGGCGCGGCTCACCATTGGTCGCCAGCCGGGTCTCGGCCCACCGAACCTTTGCGACCCCAGCCAATCGCGAGGCGGCGACGCGACCCCAAGACTCCCCGGGAGCGGGCTGCGGGCGCCGCGGGCGCAGGCGGGCGAGGAGCTGGTGGCGGTGACAGGCGGCGCGAGCTGGCACCCCCTCCCTCGCGCGGCGCGCCGCTGGCCCCACCATGGAGCCCGCCGTGTCGCTGGCCGTGTGCGCGCTGCTCTTCCTGCTCTGGGTCCGCGTGAAGGGGCTGGAGTTCGTGCTCATCCACCAGCGCTGGGTGTTCGTGTGCCTCTTCCTCCTGCCGCTCTCGCTCATCTTCGACATCTACTACTACGTGCGCGCCTGGGTGGTGTTCAAGCTCAGCAGCGCGCCGCGGCTGCACGGGCAGCGTGTGCGGGACATCCAGAAGCAGGTGAGCGACGCCGGGCGGGGCACACCGGAGCCGGTCCGCGGCACTCGGTCGTGCGCGCTGAGAGCGACACGCCGGGTGCGAGGTGGCGGGCGGTGCGCCGGTTTTGGAGGGGGGTTTGAACTCAAAATGTGATGGGGGGTGGTGCTTCCCGGAGAGGGAACGGAGTGAGCAAAGGCCTTCGGGGGACAGAACGTTGCTCGGTGTCTGTGGAGTGCCTACTATGTGCGGAGCACGTGCGGGTCCCCAGAGGGATATAAAGGATCACGAGATAGGGGAAGGTGAGCCGTGCACAGGTGGCTGCCACCAGTCCCAAGCGGTCTCAGAGCGGGGAGGCCCTCTGGGAGGTGGAGCTGGTACTAGAGACTGGGAAGTAGGGAGGAAGAGGTGTCAGGGGGAGGGTCGGATTTGAGCCGAGGTCCAGAGCGGGAGAAGGTTGGAAGTCAGTTCCGAGCTAGGTTGGGGCGGGGCCTTGAGTTTGGAGTTTACTCTGTAGCAGCCGGGAGCTGTCTACTCCGGTAGACTGAAGGACTAAAGTGAGAAAGTAGCACCCAGCCAGGCGAGGAGCCTCGCGGCGGGGCTCTGGGCCTGGCGTTCACTCCTTGGGGAGGCATCTCCAGTAACTCTGGGAGTCCTCCTCCGTGTCTGCGCCCCCGGAGCCTGCGCCCCAGCCGCTGCTCACAGTGGAGCCTCCTTCTCCGTGCCCAGCGTTGGCATGAGCATCGGGTCTGGGCATTTTCTTGGCTCCCTCTGCCCCTGCTTATGTTCCTCTCTTAGGGGTGTTAGGTTGCAAGGAGCTTCTGTTTCCTGCCACCACCCTCACCGCAGGTGTAGCAGCCTCCATGTTCTGTTGGCGCAGGGCTGGGTGCTGCAAGCAAGAGTGGGAAGATGGATGCTGAGGGCCACTCCCATGAAGGATAAGACCTTGGACTGGGTGGCAGGATGCAGCGTCTGGAACTGCTTTGCGTGGGCTGCCCTGGCCTCAGTTGATCAGTCACAGCTCCAGAGCCCTGCCTACCTTCCCTTCCCAGCTGCACCCTCTTTCCTAGCTCTTTCCACTTGTTCAGATTCTCCATGTATTTGTCACCGCCCCCCCTCCCCCCCACCAATCAGAGTGTGAGCTCCTTGAAGGCAAGGACCGTTGTCCAACTCACATCGGGCCCATGGGGTCTGGCCCAGAGCAGCCCAGTGAGCGCTTGTTCACCTGAACGAAGCCATAGGGTTCACTGGACAGGAAGACAAGGGGCTTGCCCAAACCAGCCCACTGCCTTGGACCTGCCATGTGCCACCGCCTGTGCCCCTGATGTCCATCGTTTCTAATCTCACAGCAACCCTGGTAGGTCTTATGCCTGTTTTACAGGTGGAAAAATTGAAGCTGAAGCCGTAGTGATGTGTCCAAGTGGATATAGCTAGTAAATGGGGCTGGACCCCAGGCCCAGGTCAGCCTGGTTTTAGAGCCTGAACTCTGACCTATCTTCTTTCCCAGCCCTTTCCATTCCACCCAGAAGGTCTGGTTCTGTTGCCTCACACCTAACTCGTGGTAACAGCCATCTGACCAGCCACTTAAGTAGTTGCCCCTTATCTTGGCCGTCCCCACCTCTCTCTGGCACGTGGTCACAAGAACGTTGCCTCCCTGCCCAGATTCTTGTTTGGTTCGCATCAGGATCCAGTCCAACCGGTGGTTCAGGCTTTAAAACCTCAGACTCACTTCTTGTGGCCCATCCGACGCACCCACAATCCATTTCCTGCACCGCTGAGTTTGAAGTCCTGGGACTGCAGAGTCAGGCAGGGGCAAGGCCTGCTTGATGGTGGAATCCCACCTCTCACCCCTTCACAGAAATCTCTTCCTCAGTAACCCTCCTCTGCTCGAACACCTGTGTTTCACAGGGTGCTCTGGCCTCTGATGGTAGGAAAGTTCTCCCCCATGTTGAGCGGTTTGCCTCACAAACAGCTCTTGCTTCAATGCAACGTCCTCCACAACTTGGTTGCATGTGATAGGATCCAAACTCAGATTGGCCTGAACAAAAAGGGATTTTATTGGCCCAGGTCCTGAAAAGTCCAGGAGTAAAACTGGCTCAGGTATGACTGGATCCGGGATCGCCTGTCCCTAATCTCCCAACTCTCCATCCCTCTGCCATCTTTTGGCTCTGCTTTCCTGGGGGTTGACCTCATTCTCAGGGAGACCCGTTTCCCTGTGGAAACCCCAGCAGTTTCATCCAACCAGCTCAGCAACCCCAGTAAAATGGGAGCGCCTCTCCTAGAACAGGTCTTACTGTCCTGACTGGGATCCTGGGCCCATCCCTGAACCTGTCACTATGGCCCGAAGGATGGAATCAGACCTCAGTCCTGTGCCCACCTTCTGGGGCAGGGCTAGACTCAGCATCACCTGGACCAAAGGAAGATGGGAATATTAGAAGCATATGATGAGGAAATGGGTGGTCGAAGCTCACAGCGACAGATGTTCTTCTCAGTAGGAAGGGGACACTTCCTCCCGTGTTCCTGATAGGCATGGCACCTCGCCGTTTGCTCTCGGTGTTTTGTGTTCTGGTCACTTAGAGTAGAGGTTTTGCAAAGCTCTTCCTTCCATCGGATTGGTGGTCCTTCCCTGCCCCTACTCTCGCCCTTCAAGTGACACAGGTTAACACACACACACACACACACACACACACACACACACACATGCTGAGAACAGGGCTTGGCACATAATGAGCCTCAGTAATGAGTGTTAACTGTTATTCTGTTCTTGACCGTTAACACAAGCACATCTATCTTTCCAGGTCTGAAGTTGGACAGTCCTGCCTGTGAATCTGGGCTCTGCCCTTCACTGGTTGATTGACCAAATTATTCTGCTTCTCGGTTTTCTCACCTACAAAAGAGGGCTGGTGATCCCGCCCTGCTGGGGTTGCTGGGAGAAGTAAAGTACCCACAGTGTACAGTGGGTGCCTGGCACAGTGGGGGCACCCAGTAAATGGTTTTCCCTTGTCAGGTTGTGTTATGATGGCTACAAAACCTTTCCCGAGCTTCCCAGTTAGAGTTGTTTCCATAGCACTTTGATCCTGTTTTTTAGCTCTTTCTTCATCCTGCTTTGGGGGTGTGGTAACACCTCGGCTTTTCTGTTGGCCACACTAGCCGGGGAGGCTTCAGAGGGAAAGGCCTGTGGGCCTGCCAGGGCCTGGCAGGATGCAGAGGCTCAGTAAATTTTTGCTCACACGGGAAGGCGTCACTCCAGGCGCCCTCTCGTGAAAACAGGGCCGCGAGCTGCTCTGGGGACCCCTGGTGGGGCCAGCTCAGTCTCTGTCCCACTGTTGCAGGTGCGGGAATGGAAGGAGCAGGGCAGCAAGACTTTCATGTGCACGGGACGCCCCGGCTGGCTCACTGTCTCGCTGCGGGTCGGGAAGTACAAGAAGACGCACAAAAACATCATGATCAACCTGATGGACATTCTGGAGGTGGACACCAAGAAACAGGTGAGGGTGCCACAGTTCCCCGGCTCGGGGAGCAGGTGGGGCACTACCCCTGGTGCAAGTGACTCACAGGGAGACTTCAACCAAGAAGACCCCGACGGGGACGGGACCAAGACCCCTGGTCATCACAGAAGGCTCTGCCATCCTTCAAAACCTCATAGCTTTGGAAGAGATCAGTCATAGCCTTGTTCCCCAGGAGGGGCAAATTGAGCTCAGGGAGACCTGTTGATTGTCAGCAGTTCCATGGGAAGAAAGGTTGGGGTAATCGTGGGCAAAGAGGAGAGAGAAAATGCAACCTATTACCCCTTCCCAGTAAGGAAGCATTCTGGTAAAAAATGGGCTTTGGAGGCGGCAAGGAGGAAGGGTGACCCATTTGTTAATAGACTTAGACATGTGCTTAATCTTTGTCCTGTCCAATGGTTTTTCTTGAAACCTGGCATAAGGAAAAAGAAAATAAGTCTAAATCAAAGACAGCACAGGGGGATTGTATCACTTCTTCCTTCCTTCCTTCCTTCCTACCTTCCTTCCTTCCTTCGCTTCTTCCCTTTCTCCCTCTCTTTTCTTTCCTTTACTTTTTTCTTATCGTTCCTTCCTTCCTTCCTTCCTTCTTTCCCTTCTCTCTCTTTCTTTCTCTCTCTTTCCCTCCCTCCCTCCTTCTCTTTCTGTCACAATTTTATTTCTAATGGAAGATCACACAATACCCTAGTAGTAGGGAGTTATTAGATATGGTATATCCACACTATGGCATTTTGTTGTGAGGCCTTGGCCATGTTGCTTAATGTCCCTGTGTCTTTTCTTTTTTTCCTAAGCAGCTTTATTGATACATACTTGATATGAAATAGTGCACAGGTGTCCAAAGACAATAAATGTTGGCATATGTATGCACAATCAAGACAATGAACATACCCATTGCCCCCAGAAGTTTCCTTGTGCCCCTTGGGAATCCCTTGTTTAGCCCCCTACCTGCCTCTTCCCCCCACATTCCTAGGCAAATAATGGCCTGCTTTGTATCACTAGTTTGTATGTCGAGTTTTATATAAATGGCATCAGGCATTAGGTACTCTTTTTTATTTTGTCTGACAACTTTCACTCAGCATAATTTTTTAATGATTATTTTTGGTGGGGGGGAGGGGCAGAGAGAGGGAGACACAGAGTCTGAAGCAGGCTCTAGGCTCCAAGCTGTCAGCACAGAGCCTGACTCGGGGCTCAAACCCACAAACCAGGAGATCATGACCTGAGCCGAAGTCAGACGCTCAACCGACTGAGCCACTCAGGTGCCCCTCACTCAGCATAGTAATTTTGACATATATCCATGTTGAAGCAAGTATCAGAAGTGCGTTCTGTTTTACTGATGAGTAGTATTCCATTGTTTATGTAGATCACAGTTTGTTTACCCATTCACTTATTGATGGACATTTGGGTTGTTTCCAGTTTGGGGCTATTACCGAGTGGCTAGGAGCATTTGTGTACAGTCTCTATATGGACCTATACTTTCTTTTGGGTAAATACCTGGAAGTGGGAGAGCTGGATCCTATGATGGGAGTATGGTTAACTTTTTAAGAAATGGTTAAATTGTTTTCTAAAGCGGTTGTCGCATTTCACATTCCCACGAGCGTTCCAGTGGCTCCACATCATCATAAACTTGGTGTGGTTGGTCTTAATCCTAATGGTTCTGTAGTGGTAGCTCGTTGTGGTTTAACTTCCATTTTCCTAATGACTGACGATGGGCATCTTTCCATGTGCATACTTGCCATTTGTGTATCTTTTTTGGTGAAGTGCCTGTTCAAATCTTAGGCTGAGTCTTTTTATTGGGTTGCTTTCCCATTATATATTCTAGAAACAAGGCCTTCATCAGACACACAATTTGCAAATATTTTCTCCAGTTTTTGACTTCTTTTGAAAACCAGAGTTAACTTTGGAGTTCAGTATATATAATTTCTTTCATAGGTTGTATTTGTGATGTCTTATTTAAGAAGTCTTGCCCTAGTCCTATGTTTTCTTCTAGAAGTATTACAGTTTTCTGTTTTACATTTAAGACCTTGATCCATTTGGAGTTAATTTTTGCATATGGTATCAAATGTGGGTGAAAAAATATTTTTTTGTATGTGGATTTCCTGTTGTTCTAGCCCCTTTTGTTGAAGAGATAATCTTTTCTCCACTGAATTGGCTTTGCTCCTTTGTTGAAAATCATTGCCCATATACGTAGGTCTGTTTCTAGAATCTTCTGTTCTGTTGATCTGTTTGCCCATCTGTATGCCAATACCATACTGTCTCGATTGCTGTTGCTTTATAATAAGTCCCTAAGAATGAGTTGGGAAGTATTCCTTCCTTTTCATTTTTCTGGAGGAGTTTGTATAAAATTGGTATTATTTCTTCATGCAGTAATTAGTAGAATTAACAGTGAAACCATCTGGGCCTGGATTTTTCTTTGTGAGCAAGTTTTTATCTACAAAATAAAAATTTATAATAGCACTGTGGCTCTTCAGTTTGTTTCTTCTTGGTGAGCTTGGTAGTTTGTGTCTCTAAAGCTGTTTGTCTATTTCAGGTTGTATAATGAATTGACATTAGGTTATTCATGATACTCCCCTACTGTCTTTTGAACACCTGTAGAATCTGTAGTGATGCCACATGTTTCATTCCTGATATTGGTCATTTGTGACTCTTCTCTTCTTCCTGACCAGTCTAGCTAGAGGTTAGTCAACTATACTGATCTTCTCACAGAAGTAGCTTCGGTTTCATTGATTTTTCTCTACTTTTGGTTTGTTTGTTTTCTATTTCATTGACTTCTGCTTTGATCTTTGTTAATTCCTTTCTTTTACTTACTTTGCATTTAATTTTACACTTAATTTGGTCTAGTTTTTTTAAGTTGAAAGCTGAGGTAATTGATTTAGGCCTTTTTTTCTAATATAGATGTTTAGTGCTATAAATTTTCCCCCTAAGCACAGTTTTAAAACAATCCCACAGATTTTGAATCTTTTCACATTCATTTATTTCAAAATACTTTCTGGTTTCTCTTTTTTTCTTTTTTTAGGAGAGAGAGTGAGCGTGTGCACAGGCGAGAAGCAGAGAGAGAGGGAAAGAAAATGTTAAGCAGGCTCCATGCTCAGTGCAGAGTCTGACGTGGGGCTCAATCCCACGACCCTGGGATTATGACCTGAGCTGAGATCAAGGGCCAGACACTCAACCGACTGAGCCACCCAGGCATCCCTGGTTTTCCTTTTGATATTGCTTTCACTCATGGGTTATTTAGAAGCATGTTATTCAGTTTCCAAATATTTGGGAATTTCCCAGAGGTCTTTCTATTACCGATTTCTAATTTAATTCGGTTATGGTTAGAAAACATACTTTATATGATTAGAATCCTTTTCAGCTTACTGAGACTTACTTTATTGCCTAGAATATGGGCTATGCCCAGAAAATGTTCCATGTGCATTTTTTTTAACACGTATTCTGCTCTTTAGGGTGGCATGTCAGTTAGGTCAAGTTTGTTGATTCAAGTTTGTTCCAAGTTTTCTATATTCTTACAAATTTTCTCTCTGTGCTGTCAATTATTGAAAGAGAGGTATTGAAATCTCTGCCTGTGATTGTGGATTTAGTTCTCTTAGAGCTCCATCAGGTTTTGCTTCATGTATTTTGAAGCTCTGCTAATAGGTATATAAATGTTTAGGATTTTTATGTCCTCTTGATTGAATGATTTATGTCCTCTTGATGAATCCTTTTATCATTATGAAATGACTGATTTTATTCCTAGTTACCTTCTTTGAGATCTACTTTATCTGATATGATTAATAAAGTCATTTCATCTCTCTCTTGACTAGTGTTGGCATGGTGTCCACTTATATTTAAAGGGTGTTCCTTACAGGCAACATATAGTTAGATACTGCTTTTTAATCCGATCTGACAATCTCTGCCTTTTAACTGAGATGTTAAAGCCATTTTTATTTAATGCCATTATCAATAAGGTTTGATTTAAATCTGTCACCTTGTTCTTTGTCTTCTATTTGTCCCTTTGTTCCCTTTTTCTTTTTTTTTTTTTTTTTTTTTTTTTTGCCTTCTTTTGGATTATGGAATCATTTTTGTAATCCTATTTTAACTCTTTGGTTGGCTTACCTGTAACTTTATGTTTTGTTCTTTTGGCGGTTGTTTTAGGATTTATAGTTTGCACTTTACTTATCCCAGTCTACCTTCAAACAATAGCATCCTATGTCATGTATATTGTAAGGGTCTTAACATTAAAGTACTTCCGGTTCTCTTCTTTCCACCTTTGTGCTATCGTTTTCATACTTTTATATGTTGTAAACCCCACTATTATTTAAAAGTCTGTTATCTTTTGAAGAAATATAAATAATAAGAAAAAAATCTTATATACTTCCCGATGTAGTTACCATTTCTTCATTGCCTTGTGTTCCCGTCTGGTTTCATTTTCTTTCTGCCTGAAGGAATTCCTTCAACATTTCTTGTATGGTGATTTTGCTGGTGATGAAGCTTTCAGCTATTGTAATGTCTGAAAATATTTTTCTTGTTTTTGCCTTCATTTCCTTTACGTTTCTTTTTTATTTTGGGGAACTACATATAACATAAAATTTCTCATCTTAACCTATTTTGTTGCCGGTGGGGAGAGGGGCAGAGAGAGAGAGGGAGAGAGAGAATCTTAAGCAGGTTCCATGCCCAACGTGGAGCCCAATGCAGGGCTTGATCTCACGACCCTGAGCTGAAATCAAGGCAGACGCTTAGCCAGCAGACCCACCCAGTTGCCAAACCATATTTTTTAAGTAGGCTCCATGCCCAATATGGGTCTTGAACTCACGACCCTGAGATCAAGAGTCACATGCTCCACAGACTGAGCCCGCCAGGCACCACAGTCATCTTAACTGTTTTTCAGCGTACACTGAACAAATTCTATCTTTGTGATTTTGGCTACTCAGTGTACCTCATAAGTGGAATCATACAGTATTTGTTTTTTTGTGCCTATCTTGCTTGGCGTAATGTCCTAAAGGTTCATTCATCTTATAGCATATTGCAGAATTTTCTTCCTTTTAAAGGGTGAACAATATTTCATTGTGTGTGTGTGTGTGTGTGTGTGTGTATATATATATATATACACACACACACACACACACACACACACACACACACCACATTTTGCTTATCCATTAATCTGTTGATGGACATTGGGTTGTTCCCATGTTTTAGCTATTGTGAATCATGCCACTAGGAATGTGGGTGTACAAATACCTTTTCAAGTCCCGCATTCAATTCTTTCGGGTATATAGCCAAAAGGGGATTGCTGGATCGTATGGTAATTCTATGTTTAATCTTTTTTGAGGACCTGCCATACTGTTTTCCACAGCAGCTATACCATTTTGCGTTCCCACCAACGGTACACCAGGGTTTCAATTTCTCCACATCTTCACCATCACGTGTTATTTTCCGGGTTTTTATTTTGTTTTTTGATAATCCATCCTAACACATTTTAGGTTGCCTTCATTTTTGAAAGTTGTTTTCACTGGGTATGAAATTCTAGGCTGATAGGGTTTTTTTTTCGCTGTAAGTTAAAGATGCTTCACTGTCTTCTTTCTTGCATTGTTTCCAACAAAGCAACGTCTCATCCTGATCTTTCTTCCTCTGCGTGGAACATGTCTTTTTTATTTCCGGCTGCTTCTAAGATTTTAGCATTAGTTTTGAGCAATTTTATTATGATGCCCCTTGGTATAGTTTTTTTTTCCTAATTCTTATGCTTGGGATCCATTATAATTTTCACCAAATTTGGAAAATGTGGGGGTCATTATTTCTTCAAGTGTTTTTTTCTGTCTCCTGCTCTCCTTTGAGGACTGTCACACATCTATGAGACCTCTTAATGTTGTTCCAGGGCTCAGCTCACTGATACACTGTAAACATTGTAAAAAAATTTTTCTTTGGGTGTTTCCTTTAGGAGAGTTCGAATTGCTGTGTCCTTGAGTGCACTGCTCTTTTTTCCTGCAGTGTCTACTTTGCTGTTGATCCCAGCCAGTGTATCTTTCATCTCCGATGTTGTTTTCATTTCTAGAAGTTTGATTAGGATCTTTTTACTGTCTTTTTAACATCTCTACTTAATTTTTTGAATATAGGGAATATAGTAATATAATTACTGGTTTATAACAATTATTTTAATGTTCTTGTTTGCTAATTTTAATATCTCTGCCAAATCTGGGCCTATTTTATCAAAACAGATTGATTGATTTTCCTCCTTTTATGAGTCAAATCCTCCTGCCTCTTTGCATACCTGGTAAACTTCGACTGGGTTCTAGACATTGTGAATTTTACCTTGTTGGGTGCTGAATATTTTTGTGTTCCTGTAACTCTTCTTGAGCTTTGTGCTGGGACACAGCTATGTTACTGGGAAATAGTTTGATCCTCTTGGGTCTTGATTTTTCAGGTGGGGTCAAAGCAGCGGGTAATCTAAGGATAGTTCTTCCCCATTGCTGAGGCAAGGTCATACTCTCCCCATTGCCTTATGAACCCTGAGGTTCTCCAGTCTGCTTTGTGAGAACAGATATTCCTCCCTTCCCTGGGCGAGCCCTTGGCATTGTTGCCACTTTCCCGAGCCTCAGCCTCAGGTAACTTCCTTACGTGTATGCACCGATCATACTTCACTGAACGCTCGGTGGGCATCCTTTGCGGTTCTTTGAAATTTTCTCTGTGCCGTTCTCCCCTCCGGTGCTCTGTCCTGCAAACTCGATTCACCTTGGTCTTCTGCGGCTCTCAACACAGAGTTCACTGGGCTCCGCTGCCTTTCCCCTCCCTGCACTGCCTGATTCCAGGGAATTAGGCTGGGCGTTCACAGGGCTCCCTTTGTTTCCTGCCTCCCAGGGGTCATTAACGTCCTTGCCCAATGTCCACGATGTTGAAACTCTCGTTTTGCTTATTTTGTCTGTTTCCCGCTTTCAGGCAGCAGGGTAAATCTGGTCCCTGTTGCTCCATCTGGACTAGAAGCAGAAGTACACGTTGGCATGTTAATGTGTCTATTAAAAATTGTGTTTTCCAAGAATATTTAATGGCAAGGGATGATGGTCATAGTGTTAAATTTTAAAAAGCAAAGCAGAAAAATATGTGTATGCGTGCCTGAATTTGTGTGTTATGTGTGCGTTGTATTACGACATGCAAAATAGCCATACATGCTGTGGGAAAAGACTGAAAGTAAATACACTCCAGTATTAACACTGATAGCTAGGATGACATGAAGAAGTAGGATGGATGATTTTTGTCTTTATCATATATGCGGTTTCTTTCAAATAAATGAGCACTTCTATAATCTCAAAGAAAAATAATCTAAGTATTAAGTGTAACGATATTTGAAAGGACGAGATTAAACACTAGCAAACCCAGCACCAGAAACCCCATTCACTGTAACGAAAGCTAGTGGCATATTCTAGAAAGAGGCCATAAACGGCATGTAGAAATCCTGTGTGAGGGGCGCCTGGGTGGCGCAGTCGGTTAAGCGTCCGACTTCAGCCAGGTCACGATCTCGCGGTCCGTGAGTTCGAGCCCCACGTCGGGCTCTGGGCTGATGGCTCAGAGCCTGGAGCCTGTTTCCGATTCTGTGTCTCCCTCTCTCTCTGCCCCTCCCACGTTCATGCTCTGTCTCCCTCTGTCCCAAAAATAAATAAAAGAAAAAAAAAAAAGAAATCCTGTGTGATTGTGTGAGAAGGTTTGGGATGACACCTTCTGTGTGGAGAAGCCCCCAGTAGCCCTTGCAGCCTCCTTGTGACCCAGGGTCTCTCTTCTTGTGTCAACAGATTGTCCGTGTGGAACCCTTGGTGACCATGGGTCAGGTGACTGCCCTGCTGACCTCCATTGGCTGGACCCTGCCTGTGTTGCCTGAGCTGGATGACCTCACAGTGGGTGAGGACTATAGGGTCAGAGCTGAGGCACCGTGTTGGTTCAGGGGCCGCCACTATTCCGTCCATGACAGAAGCCACCACGTCTGTCCACCTAGCGCCAAAGGCAGGGCGTTCACTGCCTACCTTTCCATCTCTGAGCAGCTCAGGTTATTAGGCAGCACCTTCTCCTCTCTGGTGCAAATCTGCGTCCCTGTGACTCATGTCCGTTATTCCAGTTCTGCCTTGTAGAGTGAACACAATAAGTCTAGTCTCTCTCTTCTTCCTCAGGATTCATGATCCCCAAAGCTTTTCCTTTCCAGGGCAAACACCTTTAGCTCCTGTAACTATTCCCACAGAGCACGGCATCCTGCCACCCAGACAACCCCCCTTTTCATCAAGGTCCCTCTTAAGATGAATGAACATGGTTTTCTAAGCTGGGTCCGGCCAGAGGTGAGGGTGTGAACGCCTTTGACAGGCTCTCACGTCCGTTCCCCTACGCTGGGAAAGCCCTCAGGTCCTGTCCTAGCTCCTCCTTCCCTCTCCTCTCCAGATCCAAAGAGATGGGAAATCTATCCCAAGCAGCCAGCCCTGTCACGTCTCCCTTGTGCTGTGAGCAACCTCAGCTCCCATGAAGTGCCCTTTACCCAATCCCCCTTGAACCTGCACCCCACAGCTCTGCCTGGCTAACACACGTGTCCCTGCAGGGGGCTTGATCATGGGCACGGGCATTGAGTCATCATCGCACAAGTACGGTCTGTTCCAACACATCTGCACCGCCTACGAGCTGGTCCTGGCTGACGGCAGCTTTGTGCGATGCACACCGGTGAGTTCAGAGACGGGGGACATCCCACCAGCCTGCCCTGGGCATCAAGGGTCCGGGGTTTGGGGAGGGAGGGACCCTGGGGATGCTTCACTTCAAACACACCTGTTCGGTCTGGGTCTGTATTCATAATAATCACAAAGATTGATATAGCCCCTTAACACGTGCTCAAATACTATTATAAATGCTTCATACGTATTAAGCCATCTAATCCTTTGATAACTTCCTGAGGTAATATTATTAGCCACATCTTATAGATAGGAAACTAAAACACAAAGAGGTTGATAAACCTTCCTGGGACATACAGCGAGGAAATCCCACACAGCTGGGATTCAAACCCAGAATATCAGGCGCCCAGATCAATGCCCTTAACAATGTATCACTCCGTTCTGCCTCTCTCAGGGAAGTCAGGCCTGAGCCACAAAGCTCTATGCCATATGCTGTGAGGTGTAACTAAAAGTGGCAAGAGGGGTGGTTTGGAAAAAATAAAAGATAATTCTGCCCGGAGTGGGATGCAGACATTTAAGGTGTTTTACCCTAATGAGCAGGACGGGATTGAGACTTTAAACAAACTCAGATTGCCGAGCCTATCTAAGGGGCCCCTGGATGGTAGGGACAGAGTGACTCTTTAAAGGAAGATGGTTCAGAGAGTGACCAGGGTCGGTGGTCCCACAGAAGAGAGTCCGGGGCGGGCTTGAGAGCACCGGTCTTAGACAAGGATTCACACCAATTCAGCACGTTTTCTGAAACACTTGCCTGGGCCCAGCCTTCCAACCTGTTTATTGCCAGCAGAGAAAGGAGACAAACATTCAGGAATCGCTCCCCTTCTCTGAGGCCCGTTTTCCTCACCTGACAAATGCATCATCAGGAGGAGATGCCAGATGTGAAGCTCCTAGTGTAGAGGCTGGGTACAGTTATTACAGCTGCTGTCTGACAGTGTAGTGAGGTGGGGGCCCAGATGGCCCACTTCCACTGTTCCAGAGACTTCTGCCAGCCTGCTGCCGAGCTCCCCCGCTCCAGTCCCCTGCCCCAGTGCACCCCGCCCCGCCCGCACCAAGTGCATACAGCATGCGCAGTGACCACATGGGACTGTCCTCTTGGGTAAGGGCCAGACAAAGCTAGACGTTTTCAAAAAGCGCTTTGTTAAAATCCAAGAATCGGAATTAGAGGGACCAGGTGAGAAGTCTCCAAGACAAATACCGAAACGAGAAATGATAAGGTTAGAAGCGGATGGCAGAACCAGATGAGGTCTTGCGGGAAGAACGCTGGGTCGGGACTTAGGTGACCCTGCCTGAGCCCTGGCATCCCTGTGCTGACTTGTGGGATGCCTCGGGTCACATGGGAAGCCCTGCCACTTCTGAGAGCCTCACTTTCCTTACTGTTCAAGTGGGAATATGAGTGCTCTGGGCTGCCAGGGCGGGGCCGGGGGGTGGGGTAGGAGAAGGTTGGATTTCACAGCTAATGGACTGCGAAAGCCTTGTAGGTTTGAGGAATGGCCCGTTTTGATGTTTCTGGGCTCCTTACTCGGGTTCACACGATGAGATAGTGACAGCAGGAACTTAGCCGAGGCCCTGGGTCCTTTGCACCCCGTTGGCTGTGTGCCACGGTGTGGGGTCCGGGGATTCAGCCTCTCAGCATGTGTTGACTCTGACTCCCAGTCGGAAAACTCAGACCTGTTCTACGCTGTGCCGTGGTCCTGTGGGACCCTGGGCTTCCTGGTGGCCGCCGAGATCCGCATCATCCCCGCCAAGAAGTACGTCAAGCTGAGGTTTGAGCCAGTGCGTGGCCTGGAGGCTATCTGTGACAAGTTCACCCGTGAGTCCCAGCGGCCGGAGAACCACTTCGTGGAAGGACTGCTCTACTCCCTGGATGAGGCCGTCATCATGACAGGGGTCATGACAGACGAGGCAGAGCCCAGCAAGGTAGGCCAGGGTGTCAGCTGCCAAGGACCAAGGCCTGGGGAGAAGGAAGGCCTGGGTGGGCTGGGGCTGAGCCTGTTCCCCCACCCTGACCCTGGCAGCACATTCTTTGAGGCTGTGGCCTTGGTCAGCCCACCTGGGGTTTGGACCCTGAGATCTACAGTCAGAGCTGTCTGGGGCCCCTGGGTGGCTCAGTCAGTTAAGCGTCCGACTTCGGCTCAGGTCACGACCTCACGGTTCGTGAGTTCGAGCCTCATGTCAGGCTCTGTGCTGACAGCTCGGAGCCTGGGGCCTGCTTCACATTCTGGATCTCCCTCGCTCTCTGTCCCTCCCCCGCTCATGCTGTCTCTGTCTCTCAAAAATAAATAAATGTAAAAAAAAAAAATTAAAGTCAGAGCTGTCTGAGGGATGGAAGCATCCATTTACTCTGCCCTGACCCCCTGCCAGATAGGTGCGTGTCTCTTGATAGGTGTAACGTTTATCTTCACTGCAACCGCACTGTATACATGAGGAAACCGAGGCTCCGAGAAGTCATGTAAACATCCCCCAATGCAGAACCGAGATTTGAAGGATGGATTTGATGCCTCGGAATCTGGATTGATAGCCGTTTAATGTATAATTTTTAATAGCAGCTTTTTCGGGATTTGTATTCCTGAGAGACTTGGAACGTGTAAATGAGTGAAAGGAAGGAAAAGACCCAACCTGTCTAGAATATGTTATTCTACCCATAACAATATTGAAGTGTATAAAGAAAAAGGTAAAGTTAAAGTGGGTCTCTTTACCCCAGGCTCACTCCCAGAGCAACTACTTGTAACACTGTGCATTCTTTTTTTTTTTTTTTTGAGAGAGAGAAAGAATGCACAGGGGAGGGGCAGAGAGAGAGGGAGAGAGAGAATCCTAAGCAGATGGAATCCTCTGCACTAACGGTGCAGGGCCCAACTCGGGGCTTAAACTCACAAACCATGAGATCACGACCTGAGCCGAAATCACGAGTCCAACGCTCAACCGACTGAGCCACGCAGGCGCCCCATCCCTGAGCATTCTTCAAGGTGTGTGCACGTGTGCAGGTGGACGTGCCCTCCTTTCATGCCATGGTGTCCCGCAATTGCATGTAAATATTTGACCCAACCCATTGCTCAGCGATGAACATTTATCCTGCTTCAAGTGTTTTGCTCTTACAAATAAGATTGCATCAGAGATTCTCTACCATCTCTCCTTGGCCTCTTGTGCAAGCAGTTCTGTGGGGCTGAGTCCAAAATTTGGAATTCCTGACTTAAGGGTTTGAGCATATTAAATACTGACAGCTACAAGCAAACAGTCCTTCAGGAAAGTTGTGCTTCTGTCCGCTTCTGGTGACGGCGTGTGAGACTGCCTTTCCCCCACCTTGCCAGCACTGGATAGGATCGCGCCTTCATTTTGGCCAATCTGATAGGGTTAAAAATAGCATCTCGTTTTATTTTGCAGCTTTCGGGTCACGTTCGAGGTTAGAACATCTCTTTGTCTGGTTTTTCAGTTTGTTTGTCCTCAGCTGTGATCGCCTGTTCAAATTGGCATTTTCTGGTTTAGTGTGATGTACGCGTTTCTCCACGCGGTTACGTTGCCTTCAAAACGGTCATTTCATGACTGCTGAACATTGTGTTGAGCTAACGCCCTGTCATTTACTAAACCGTCGCTGCACAGTTGGAAATAAGTTGCTTCCAGTCTTTCCTTATTTCAGTTCATGTAGCCATGAATATCTTTTGTCTGTGAAGGGAATAATATCTGAAAGTACATCGAAGGATAGGTACTCTTCAGCCTCCTGATCTATACCGGTATACTTAAAACATTTTAAAATTGTAAAGGACTGAAAATCATCTGGTACAATTCCCTCTCTAAACAAAGAAACGAGGCTCAGAGAGGGAAAGAGACTTCTCTGAGTCCACCCAGCTAGCATGGGGCAAATTTAAATTCAGGTCTCTGACTCCTAGTTCAGTGTTATAATTTAGCATCATTCACGTTGACCGCTGTGCCCTGTGCGCGGGCGCCGTGCTGGGCACTTGCCACGTTGTCTCTTCTCGTCTCCCAACCACTCCAGGGCGGGTAATGGCTCCATTTTGCTGGAGGAAGTATACAGTGCTGAAAGCAAGGCTCGGGGAGGCTAAGAACCCTGCCCAGCGTCCGCCCAGTGTGTTGGAAGGAGAACAAGCAAATTGGCAAACAGTGTACAGGATGACCCCATTTTTACGGATCAGTGTGTATGCGCAGAAAAGAAAACCGAATACCCCGTGGTGTTTGTAGGTTCCTCTGGAGGGTGAGGCTCTAAGGGGTCTTCTCTTTCCAAGTTGCATATTTCTGCAGTGTTTCCAGTGTCCACGAGGCGTTTACGTCACTTTTGGAGTTGGGAGAAAATATTAATAGATTTTTATTTATTTATTTTTTTACAATGCTCACACTCCCAGAGGCCGCCATTCAAGGTTCTCTGCTGCCCAGGTTTGGCCTTGTTGTACAACAAGGAAAGGGGTTGAGTCCTTGCTCTGCCTCTTGCCAGCCCTGTGGCCTCAGATGCTCTGTTCAACCTTGATGGCTCTCAGTGCCCTCATCAGCGAGACGAGGACGGCTCTGCCTTGCAAGGTTGTGGAAGGGATAAAGAACGAACACATAGGTGCCAGTGACACCTGCCCGGAGCATGTTGTTGTGATTCTTCTCCTCCACGAGCTACCATGGGGCTTGCTTGTCTTGCCTCTGCTCCTGCCTTTACCTCTCTGAGGGTCCCCCGGCAACACCCTGCCCCTCCTGCCTGGCCTCTACTCTCTGCTTTCTCCTAACCCTTTGCTGTGCCCCAGCCAGGTGTGATCTCACCTCACCCGCCCCATCAAACTCAGATGCCTCTCCCACCCCCTAGAGAAGGTGGTCTGACCCGGGGCCCGAGGGCAGTGTGTGTGTGTGATTCCGAAGAAGCACGGAAAAACTGCCACAGAGTTTATATTTTTACTGCCATTTTACATGTGAAGAAATAGGCTGAGAGGGTGACCTGCCCAAGGTCAGATGGCGGGTGGCTGGGCCAGATTCTGGCCCCAGGTCGGGAGCCGGCACTCCTTCGGGGCCGCCAGCCTGCCTCTCTCCTAAAGCATCTGGCCGGATGTCATTTCCTGGGTGAAGAAGGTGAGGCCCAGGGAGTCTAAGTCATCCCAGGGCACACGGCTTGTGAAGTCCTGAAGCATTTAGGACTGAAGCAGACTGGCTCCCTATGAGATTCAGGCATTGAGGGCCACGGGCCCCGGTGCCAGGGAAGCTTGAGGTTCATTCTCTGAGCGTCCTTCACCGATGGGGGCTGCCTGGGGGAGCGCAGCGCCCAGAGGGTCGTGAGGCCCGCTCTAGGCGGCAGGGAAAGTGCCACGGTCAGTTAGTGCCGTCGGTCGCGGGACCCGGTGACGAGGGGTCAGCCTGGCGGGAGGGAAGAGTGCTCCCTGCCTGGAGCCGTGCGTTGTTCAACGTTTGCCCTTTCGTTTTCCCAGCGAGGAGGGGCAGCAGCCGGTGCGGGGAGGGGTGGCTGAGCCCTCTAGGCTGTCGGGAACTGGCTGTCAGGCCCTGGGCGCACCGCGTGACCACGCTCCGCTAACAGGATACCCGCTGCGCTCAGCCTCGCTGGGTTTTCAGGAGTCTCGAGGGTAGTAATAGACATGAAAGCTGTGAAAAGGCCAGGGGTGCGGAACCGAAGCCGGGTATCACCGTCACACCCTTGGTGGCGTTCGGTCCCCGTCTGTAGCTGACACGATGCCCTCTGTCATTGCAGCTGAATAGCATTGGCAGTTACTACAAGCCCTGGTTCTTCAAGCACGTGGAGAACTACCTGAAGGCAAACGAGGGGGGCCTGGAGTACATCCCCTTGAGACACTACTACCACCGCCACACCCGCAGCATCTTCTGGGAGCTCCAGGTGAGGCTCGGATTTCCCAGGAGTCCCGGCCTGCCCCGGCCGGCCGGGCAGGGAACCAGGATGGCTAGCATTGCAACCGCACTGTCTCCCTGGGGGAAAGAGCAGCTTTGTCCCAGGGAACCAGACACCCTGTTGCACGGCGACACGGTCGTTCCTCTCCGGGGGAACAGACCGCTCTCACTTAATAGCAGGCTGGCATCGAGCGTCTGCCACCGAGTGGGGCGCGGGGCCAGGTACCTGGCAGAACAGACACCTGTTCCGCCCTTGAGGGACGGTAGCCTCGCCAAGCTGACAGACTCTGGCACCGTGAAGGGCCGCGGGAACAGGAATTGGAAGCAGCTAGTTCTGCCTAGGGTCAGAGGTGGCTGTCAAGCTTGGCCTTGAAAGGTGAGCGAGAATTTGCTTTTGTGCATGGAGGAGTGAGGAGCAAGTGACATTTGAAACAGGGGTGTCGGGAAGGCCTCTCAGGGGGTGACTTGTGAGCAGGGACCCGAGCAGGGGAGGACAAGCCAGGCAGGGCTTGGGGGGAGAGCGTTCCAGGCAGAGGAAGAGCCAGAGCGTGGGTCCTCAAACGGGCTACGTGGGTTCTTTTTTTTCTAAGTCATATAACCTAAAAATAATCATTTTAATGTATAGAATTCAGTGGCATTTAGAACCTTCATGATCTTGTGCAACTACCACCAAAGTTGCTGAGGGCCTTTGGAGGAGAGGAACGGCAGTCAGGAAGCACCAATGAGGCAGCAGGAAGCAGTATGAGCCCCCTCCCTCACCTCCATCCACCCCAGATGGTCGTGGGAGAGGAAATGATACTGCCGAGGAGGCCTGCAGGGGCCAGCCAGGCTCCAGCTGAAAGCAGGGAGAGGAAGACAATATTGAGAGAAGAGATTGAGAACAGGGGGGGCTTTGCTGATGTCAGACCACGAGAGCACAGGGGAGGGCCTGGGAGACAAGGGGGTGTTGCATTGCAGTAACAGGTAACGGGGCACCTGGAAGCCCCTGGTGACTAGGTTAAACGGGGTGACAGGCCTAAAGGAATTAAGCCCGGTGGTCTCCTAGGAGGAGGTGGTCAGTTCTAATAGGTCTCTCGGGCCGAATGTGATGGGGCCGTGGTGAGAAGTTGGAGGAGTGAGGCATGGAGAGTCATCAAGACCGGGGGCCTCGGGGATTCCCCCACCTCCGTTAGCCCTCCCTCGGACAGTGTCAAGGCCCAGCAGTTGGCGGGCAGTTTTGCCAAATGCGGGAGACACCATAGGGAGTGTCTTTGTTAAGAGCAAGGACACTAAAGAGACAAGAGAACGAGGACCAGCAGAGGACACTGGGGAGGGCATCTGAGAGGTAGCAGTGACGTGCAGTAATCGCTCCTCACGCGTTAGCCGTGTGCCAGACCCCGTGCTCGCATGATCTTGATCTTCCTCACAGCCCTGGGAGGGGGAGTTCTCTGGTCTTTTCCACTTTACAGATGGGGAGACTGAGGCTCAGGTCTTCCAAAGTAATGCAACTCAGTAAGAGATCGAGTATATTAGCAACTACCCCAAACTTAGAGCATTAAAACGTCTGCCAGATTATGACTCTCATTTTTGGTTCTGTCACAGCTTTCTGAGGGGCAGGGATTGGGGAGTGATCTGGGTGGCTCTGGCTTAGGGTTGCAGTCAAGCGTCATCCGGAGGCTTGCCCAGGGCTGGAAGATCTGCTTTCCAGAAGGCTCGCTCGCACGGTTGTTGACAAGAAGCCTCCGTTCCTTGCCATGTGGGCTGCTCGAGTGTCCTCACGACAAGGCAGCAGGGGCCTCGGTGCCTGTTATGACCTGTCTCCTCACTCCGCCAGTCCCCCCCACCCCGTGCTGTTCGTTAGAGCAAGTCCAGCCCACGCTCAACCAGAGTAGCAAAGAATTTGTGGGTTGTTTTTTTTTATTTAAAAAAATTTTTTTAATGTTTATTTACTTTTGACAGAGAGAGAGAGAGAGAGAGAGAGAGAGAGAGAGACAGAGCATGAGCGGGGGAGGGGCAGAGAGAGAGGGGGACACAGAATCTGAAGCCGGCTCCAGGCTCCGAGCTGTCACAGGCACAGAGCCCGACCCAGGGCTCGAACTCAGAGACCGCGAGATCATGACCGCGGTCGGAGTCGAAGTCGACCGAGCTGAAGTCGGATGCTCAACCGACTCAGCCACCCAGGCACCCCAGAATTTGTGGGTTTTTTAAGATTACAGAGTTAGAATTCATAATGAGGTTCGTCTTATATTTTTGTGCTGTTAAGCAGTGGCTGTCCGGCCTGAAGTTAAAGGCAGAATCTTGTATGATGGGTGATTTACATGGACATTTGCACACAGGGCATCTGGGTGGAGCACCACAGTGTCCATGACAGTGGGATTACAGAAGCTGGGACTTCTAGAAAGAAGGGGTAATAAACCATGTCACCTGCAAGTCTTTTCCCCCCTCCCCTGAGGTTATCTCCTCCTCCTCCAGGCAGCCCTATACCCTAGTTCCTCCTTGCTGAATCCACCCTTTAATCAACAAAACGTGACCTGGCCTGGGTGCTGAACTGCCCAGTCCGTTCCTGTCATACCTGGGCCAGCCCTTCCGTCACCCAGCTCAGTTAGTTAATCAGCAATACCTGGGGTCAAGGCCAGCTACGTGATCTGCCGGGCCCAGTGCAGAAAGCAGGGGAAAAGTACCATCAAAGGCACTAAATGATAAAGCCTTTTCTTTTCTCCCACAGTCTCTCTCTTCATAAATATTTGCTATTTAATGTTCTAAGTAAAGAAAAATTAATAACTTAAATTATTGGAATGACTTTACTGTTCATCTTTTAAGTACAAATATAAGAGCGTTTAACTCTTCATGCATATGAATTTCATTCTTAATGGACCAGTAGAAATGCTGCACAAAACCAACTCAGCTATTTTTATCTCCCCTCCCGGTGACATGCCCATTCCACGAACACTCCAGGGCGGCTTACTAACAAGTAAGGAAGGACTGAAGAGGAAGAAGACTCTGAGCAGCCCCCCCCTTCCCTTCCTTCTTATGTCCTCATTGCCAGCCGGCATAAGTGGCTGGCTAATACAGGGAAGTAACACAAGTAGGAAATGTTACATGGGGTTCTTGGCTGTTCATGTTTCTTAGAACGTCATTGCCACAGGGCCTGCCTTTGAGGTTTGGGGTCCTGGCTCAGGCCAGGCCCCCTGGATCTGTAGTGGGGCCCAGCAGAGCAGAACAGGCCAGTAGCAGGCTGGGCCCAGGTGAAAGGCAAGGGCAGGCAAAGAGCAGGGGACCAGGAGTGAAGCCAGGGACACGGGACCTGAGGTCACTCAGAGGCAGAAAAGATGAATGATGGGGCGGACAGGTGGGAAAGGAGAAGGGCGGGACGGGGCATGCTGTTTAAAACTTGAACTTTTCTAAGGTTGAGATTTGGGGAAAGGAATGGTTCTAGCTGACCCTTGCGGGCAACAAAGGACTGTTTGTAGGGGAAAAATACAAAAGGCGCTTAAACGTGAGAGAGGTGATGGGTCCCACTCGTCGTTAAAGACGGGGTGGAACAAAACTACAGGAGTCTCATCTGTCACCCGCAGGATGACGGCGAGGCAGAAGTGGGAGAACGCTGTTTGGCCTGAGTGTGGGGAAACAGCGCTCTCTTGTGTTGTTTGGGAGGGTATAAAATGGTACAAAGTCTTGAAATAGTATCCATTGAAATTGCATATACTCTTTGAACCAGAATTTTCCACTTCTAGGGATTTATCTTACAGGTAAATGAACATGCAGATGGGCAAAGATACATATACAAAGGACGTTCGGCGGAATAGTCTGGAAATAATCTAAGTGCTCATCAGTAGCGAACGGATGAAATCAATCAAGGAACATCCACATAGGAGAGCAATGATCCGCAAACATTCTCTGTGAACGGCCGGATAATAGTTAGGTTTTGTGGACCATGAGGTCACTCGAGAGGCTGCCTCTACCCATGTAGACAATATGTAAATGAATGGGCCTGGTTGTATCCCAGTAAAATGTTATTTGTGGACCAGATTTACCCCAGGAGCCCGAGTTTGTGGGTCTCTGCAGTAAGTACGGTGTTCGGCACCCACGGCCAAGCATGTGTGCTGGCTCTCTGTGTGCTGATGCACAGGAGACAGTGATGAGCAGGAGGCTGTTAGATGCCATCTGTGAGCTGTCTTTATTTGTTGATTGATTTATTTTGAGGTGGGGGAGAGAATGAGTGGGGGAGGGGCAGAGTGAGAGAATCAAGCAGGCCCTGCGCTGAGCCCCAACTCGGGGCTTGATCCCACGACCCTGAGATCACGACCTGAGCCGACATCAGTCAGCCTTTCACTTGACTGAGCCCCCCGGGCTCCCCAGGGAGCTGTTGTTTCTTAAGCCCATCTGCTTGTCTGTGCACGAGATGTCTCTGATTCCTAACGGTGGTTGCGTTTGCGGAGGGGAAAGAAGTTGGGTCGGGGAGGAAGGAAGTGGGGTCGGGACTAAGGGGGGAAACGGGGTGAAGGACTACGGGAAAGGAGGCCTGACCTTTGGACTGCTGGGATTTCTGCTGTGGGCGTGTGTGGCTTTTCCGAAAGCAAGCGAGGGAACAATAAAAGCCGTGCTGCACATTGCACTCCCGTGTCGTGTGCCGAGACCCAACAGCAGAGCAGAGCGCGGACGGGTCCCTCCCTCATGGGAGCAGGCTGCCAGCGGGAGAGCTCCTTCCAGGGGACAGGAGGGAGGAGTCACTCAGCCTCCAAACTCAGCACCCTGCTTCCTTTGGGAAGCCACCACTGACCTCTCTGCTGATATGGGCCCTGCGTCTTTGAGTCCCAGCTCTCTCTACACGGTAGTCCCATGGCCTGTCTCTTCATCACCTGCGGACAGGGACAGGGATCACTCCAGCGACCAGCATGGAACCTCCTAATTGTTGAACGAGGACAGGACTGTCCTTGGCTTCAAGAATGGGGTAGCAGGTGGACAAGGACACTCGGGAAGACAGACTTGGAGCAAGAGGAGGGGGAAGATACTGAGCTGGGGGCCAAGGTCTCCGCCGTTGGGGCTGGGCAGGCTTGCCAGCTGGTGGGAGCCCTGGAGGAGCTGGTGGGCAGCGCAGGGTGTGGTCGAATTGGGGGGGTAGGCTGTGAAGGGCCACAGGCACAAGAAGAGAAATGGCTAGTTCTGCCTAGGGTCGGAGGTAGCTCTCAAGCTTGGCCTTGAAAGGTGACGAAGAACTTGCTTTTGTGCATGGAGGGGTGGGGAGCGGTAACACGTTGAATAGGAGTCAGAGAAGGCTCTCAGGGGATGCTGTGAACCAGTGGGCTTGTCGATAACCCTGAGCCAGACCTTGCCCGCTCCAGTGAGAGCCACCCCTGGCTGTGCGACCTCAGGGAAATTGCTTAAGCTCTCTGAATATCACTCTTCTCGTTCAACAGCATGTGTTTTTCAACCACTTATGAAATGCCTGCTCTGTGCCAGCCACTCTGACCCCAACAAAAAAAACAGCAATTATAACTACCTTATTTTGCTCCAGGCACTGGGCTGAGTGCCTTCCAGTTGGTATTTCGTTGTTCCCTCTAGTCCTGTTTTACAGATAGGGAAACAACGCTCAGAGAGGTTAAGTAACCACCCCAGGCCGTCGCAGTGGGTAAATGTCCGAGCTGAGAATCAAACCCAGACCCGGTTGGGCAAATCCCGGGTACCACCGTGCCCCTCCTGCTGGAGGAGTGTGCCCCGTCATGCTTTCCCCGAGCACGGACCAAGGACCTGGCCCTGACGCATGGAGACACAGCCTTCGTGGGCCTGTTGTCTCTATCGCCAGCCTTTGTCTTTCAGGACATCATCCCCTTCGGCAACAACCCCATCTTCCGCTACCTCTTTGGCTGGATGGTGCCTCCCAAGATCTCCCTCCTGAAGCTGACCCAGGGAGAGACCCTGCGCAAGCTGTACGAGCAGCACCACGTGGTGCAGGACATGCTGGTGCCCATGAAGTGCCTGTCGCAGGCTGTGCACACCTTCCACAACGATATCCACGTGAGCCGGGGCAGGGACTGATCCTGGGCACGCTTGCCCTCTGGGCCTCCGTTTTCCCAGCTGTAAAACGGGCCTGCTCAGCAATGGCCCTGATGGGGAGCCCTGATGGCTCAGCGAAGGCATGGGGGCTGCTAATGAGCACTTCTGTGAGCATATTGTGTCCACTAATGCGGTGAAATGGAGGTGCTCTCGGCTGCGGCCTGGGGGATTGGGAGTGAAGCCAGAGAGGGGGTTCCCTGGGGAGGGGTGGGGTGGGGTGGGCCAGCCGTGAGCCTGTCACCTGTTGGAGAAAAAGCACCAACGCCCCTCTCCCTGGTCCACCCAGGTCTACCCCATCTGGCTGTGCCCGTTCATCCTGCCCAGCCAGCCGGGCCTGGTGCACCCCAAGGGAGATGAGGCAGAGCTTTATGTTGACATTGGAGCCTATGGGGAGCCGCGGGTGAAGCACTTTGAAGCCAGGTCCTGCATGCGGCAGTTGGAGAAGTTCGTCCGAAGCGTGCATGGGTGAGTGGCCCAGAGGGTGGTGCATTTCCTCCGGCCCCAGAGTGCTGCCACAGGGGTGTAGAGCAAGGGCCACGGTGATCAGTCCCGGGGCCAGACCGGCTGGCTGCCTAGCGAGCGTGAGGTCCCAGCAGCCTTGGTTCGGGAAGCACCTCGCGAAAGTACAGAGGTGGGATTGCAGGGGTTCTCACCCTTCTTCCTCCACTCCTCCTCCCATGAACACACCAGCATCCCCCAGCTGCTCGGGCCAGAGCCCCACCATCACCCTGCTCCCCCTGCCAGAGCAGATGACGCTGTGGTTTTAGATAGGTTCGGGGCTGCTGCTCCGGGTCGGAAGAGCACAGCTGAGGAGGGAGGGGTTCATGACTTGAAAGCCACACCGGGCCCTGGACGGCATCGCTCAGAAACTGGCCTGGAACAAACGCTTGATGCCTTGAACACGGACACATCTCAAAATAATTAGCTGATTGGGAAACACACACACACACACACACACACACACACTCAAAACAAAAACCAGGATAAAGGAGACTTGTCTGATTCCATTTACACGGAAGTCCAGAATCCATGGGGACAGAAAGCAGCTCTGCCTGGGTCAGTGGGGGTGACGGACGGCACAGGGGCATGAGGAAAGTTTTGGGGGTGATGGCCCGTGGTCATGGGCTGGACTGAGGTGACAGTTTCAAGGTTGTATACAAATGTCACACTGAGTCAAGTTGTACCCTTTACATATGGGCAGTCAATGAAAAAAAAAAAATGAAAAGAAGGCAGCCCAGTGGCCCCCTCGGCAAAATGGGGGCGAGCGTCCCTGTGCCGCCCTCCACCACCAGCTCGGTAGGGGGGTTGAACGAGAGATCCTCCAGGAGTACTTCCCGCGCCACAAGGCGTGTGACGCGTGGGGGACAGCTGGGGTCCCGCGGGTCCTTTTCCCCTGCCTGCAGCCTCCCCTCCTGTGCCCTGCAGGTTCCAGATGCTGTATGCCGACTGCTACATGAGCCGGGAGGAGTTCTGGGAGATGTTCGACGGCTCCCTGTATCACAGGCTGCGGGAGCGGCTCGGGTGCCAGGACGCCTTCCCCGAGGTGTACGACAAGATCTGCAAGGCCGCCAGGCACTGAGCAGGGGCTGGCCCCGAGAGACACAGACATGTGGGTGGGCCCCGTCCCCCAGGTGCAGGAGGCATCTTCTCTTCAGGCAAGCTTGCCGGCCCTCCCAGATCCACCCTTCCAGAAAGAAACCCCTCCAGAGATCTCACCCGGACCACCCCAGTGGCTCCCAGGGGCGGCCGAGTGGCGTGCAAAGGACGTGGGCTCCGGAGTCAGACATACCTGAGTCCAGTTCCCGGTTCCGGCACTCATTAGCTGTGTGACTCCGGGCAAGTCACCCAACCCCTCTGAACCTAGCTCTTTGCCCGTTGAAAGGGGGCAACAGTACCCGCCTGCAGGCCACAGTCATCCAGGTCGAGCGCCTGTCTCCTCGGAGGTGCTGGATACGTGTAGCGGCGGTTACTATGGCTTCCCGTTCAGCACCTCATCTGACTGGCGAGCTCCAGATTCAGCGCCGGGTCCAGGAAGGCTCCGTGCGAGGTCACCTGGGCGCAGGTTTGGCTGGAAGGGTTGAAGGGATGCCCCAGAGCTGGACTGCGGGTGCTTCAGTCAGCCAGGAGCACTCCGCGCCGAGAGAAGGAAGGCTCCTCTCTCCCCCTGGGCTCTTGGGAGGGCAACAGATGGGGCAGGCAGGCCCAAGATGTGCTGTGCCAAAGGTCCCAGTCCAAAGTTCCCTCTGCCGCCCTTAGTAATGCCCTGCCCCTTGCCCCTTCCCGCTTAGGCTTGCGGGCCCATCCCAGCCACCCCCACGTCTCAGAGAGGACCTTGTCCTCAGAGAAGACAGCACGGACTCCTGCCCTAGCCCAGGTGGAGCGAGTGGCTCCTGCTCTGAACTGGGTCCGGAGATCCTGGGCCCGTCCTTGGCTCCTCAACCCTCCATGCCTCATCTGGCCCCCAGAGCGTGCCTAGTCACGGTGGGGGTGCATCCACGCTGCTCTGCGGCATGCGGTGGGGGGTCAGGGGTGGACCACACCAAGCAGGAAAATGGAGACTTGGTGAGGATTCTCGCTGTGGGGCCGGAAGGAAAGACCATCAACTTGATTTCTCCAACTACTCATCCCCCTTCGTTCTCCCCCACCCACAGCTGTAGTTAATTTCAGTGCCTTACAAATCCTAAGCTCAGAGAAAATCAGCTCCGTTTCCCTTCCAGAAGGAAGGGAGCCTCCCCAGGGCCTTCCCAACTCGTTAAAGTTTGATTGTTTATGCAACTCCATCTGAAGAACCGCCCGGCCTCAGCTGAGGACCCAGAATCTGAGAAGGAAGTGTGTCTTGTGGGGAGCTGGGATTAAGCCAACTGTGCCAGGCGGTGACATTCTGAGAGAGAGCACTGCCCGAGAGGCAGGGGCTGGCTTTAAGTCCCTGCTCCCTTGTCAGCAAGCCATGCGACCGTGGGCAGGTCATTTAGGCCTCTGAGCTGTGGCCCCTCTTTCTACTCGGTACAGCCGAGACCTCCCCGGGCCCTCCTGCTGTGGGAGCACATGCCTGTCTCAGACAGTGTGCTTGCAGCGCCCCTGGAAGGTCAGGTGAGAAATAAATCCTCCAAGTGAACACTTGGGCTGTCTCTCAAGGTCCTTCCTTGGGTCCGAGACCAGCTGTCGTGTCGCTTTCAGAGACGCGCACCTGTGGCTTGCAGGGATGTGTCTGTCCCGTCTCTGTAAGTTGCCAGAATCCTGATGGAACCAGTCTCAACACACTGCAGAGTGTCTTAGCGTGGTCCTGTGAGTGCCGGGCGCGTTCATGGCACTCAGAAGGCAAGGGGACCCCCCTTACCCATTTGGCCCCATGGGCGGGGGGGTGGGGGGGTGGGGGGCGGAACGTGAAAAAAAAATAAGAAACCTCATTCTCCAGCTTGTCTGCAAAGCATGTGAATTCTGGCTTTAGCTCTCATGTGGGCCCCTGTGCTTCCCACTCGGTGCTAATCTGATGATCCTACTTCCTGTAGAGGAATGGTTTGCCCGAGCAGAGTAACCCATCAAATAAGGCTCTGTCCTTTCACCAGAGGGGTCTCCATCCTTAAGCCGCTGGGACTGTGGCCAGAGATGCCAGCAGCCTCTATCATGCTAGATGATAGATAGTCCTAGGATAACCAAAATCCTGCCCTTCGCAGACCTCCCCTGGAAACTGGAGCTTGGAGGGGAAGGTCTTGGGATCACGCCAGCCTCAGGTTAATGTTTTGCTCCAGTGATCTCTTGCCCGGAAAGGGGTAGACTTCCAAGCATGGCGAGCCTAGCTACCGGCACTTTCCTGCAGCCAGTCCCATCACTGTCCCTCCGTGTGGTGGTTTGGGGTGCGGTGGGTGTGGAAAGTGAAGGAATAGGCCTCTCCCCTCCAGAGCCCCGAGTTTTTTGGCTGGAAGGATGCATAGATCAGATATTGCTGGAAGGGAAGGGAGGGGGTGGGGATGCGCGTGGCAGTGCATGGTGTGTGGTTATTGTTTGTCCGGTGATCACGGGGACCAAGGGGAAAGGCGCGGGTGTCCCCCAACAGGCTCTTGGCTGCAGGCGCTGTGCCCACTGTCTAGAACACTTCCCATCCCCGTGGCTGTGTGGCTGCTGCTGCTGCTGCTGCTGTAAAAATAAAAACGTTACCTGGAAATTAGCCTTTGTCGTTTCTTGCTTTGGGGACCACAACGTGGAGTCAGGCTGGGGCTCAAGTGCCGGGGCAATTTCCCTCTCTGGACCTGCATGCCGGGGGATGAGGGCTGAAAGACAATGTGGGTGGGGGTGGGGGGGTTGCCAAGTTTGTCTCGGGCGATTTTCCAACCGGTTTTCGAGTTTGGCATCGGTCACAACGTGACCTGGCATAGGTTTCAGTAGGAGCCCTCTGACCTCAGCGGGGAGGGTGGAAGCCAGGAGACCAGCAAGAAGGGCCCAGGTGAGCAGGGATAGTAGCTCAGATCAGGGAGGGGACTGCTTGTCAGACACGGTTGTCGGGAGCTCTGGGCTACAGTGCTGGCTTGGTCACTGGAACCCCTTCCTTCCAGCTGCTGGAGCTGCGTTCCCCAGCCTCCCTGGCACTCAGGTGTGTCCTCGTGTCTGGGCTCATCGGGACGCGAAGAGAAGTGGGAGAGACCTCCCACGTGAGGTTCTGGCACGTTCCCCTTCCATGAGCTGGATTCCAGCGACAGCCAGCACATAGGCTGTGGCTGAGTCACAAGCAGGAAGGAGCCCGAATCCCTGAGTAGCCGTGTGCGGAACTGCCCGCCGCCTGTTCCGGGGGCAGGAAATAACGGACGTTGTGGCGGAGTCACTGTGCACGTGGGACTGTTTGCTAGAGCTCTTCGATTCACCCCAGTTGGCTGTCAGGCCAAAATGAGCAGAGATGTGAGAGCTGCGTTTAGGACAATAATGTTTTAGGCAAACACGTGGGTATACACGATGGACGTCTTCCTAAAATACGTGTGGTATGAAAGGTCCCATCCTGAGGTTCTTTGGGAAGAACGCTTCGGAGATCTTTTCCAGTTCGGTGTCTCACAAATCTGGATTTTGTGAATTCTCTTTAAAGGAGGAAAAATCTTTAGTGCTCCTTAAAATAGAATTCGTATTTCACGCCTTAAATGTCGCCCTGCATTGGAACAGCACACGACACACAGTATCGTATTTAATCTTAATCCTGGACCCAGAGCAGGCCCGTTTATACCTGCTCAGGCCAGGAACGGGAAGCTCAAGAAAGGGCAAGTGATTTGCCTGAAGGCCACGGGGAAGCTATTAAACAAGGATGCAACCCCGTCATCTAATCACAGCCTCAAGTCCGGGAAGAGCCTTAACCAGCGCCAGGTGAGACAGATCTCGAAGCTGTGAAATGAGGCCCCGTGGCTGAGCCGCACACACAGCGGGTGGGCGGGAGGTGAGGGTTCCCGCTCGGTCTGCTGAGAAGGGAGGCAGGGAGCGTTCTGCTTCCTTCCAGGGCAGTTCCTTCCACCAGGAGCCCCTCTTGCCTGAACAGACCCTCAGCCCACACCTGCAGCGTCCGTGCACTAACATTCATGCAATCGGTTTTCCAAACTCGGCTCACGTAAGAAAAATCAGACTACGCAAGTTAAATGTAGACGTATTTTTTAAATACGCTTTCGTGGGGTACCTGGGTGGCTCCGCTGGTTAAGTGTCCGACTTTGACTCAGTTCGTGGGTTTGAGCCCCACATCGGGCTCCGTGCTGACAGCTCAGAGCCTAGAGCCTGCTTCAGGTTCTGTGTCTCCCTCTCTCTCTGCCCCTCCCCCACTTTCACTGTCTCTCCGTCTCTGTCTCTCCCTCTCTCTCAAAAATAAATATTTAAAAAGTTTTAAATATGCCTTCTAGTTCTATCTTGGTTATTAAACGGCCTATAGGTTTCGTCTGGCATGACTAATGCCAGTGACTGCTCTGACAAGCTGTGTTGAGAAAATAGGTTTTGTTGAGGTCTAGGAAGGGGTATTTTGATGGTGCTAGGGGTTGAATGTGTCCCCCACTACCCCCCCCCAAAATTTGCATGTTGAAGCCCTGATGTGATGGTATTGGGAGGCGGGGCCTTTTGAAAGTAATTGGATCATGAGGGTGGAAACCCCAGGATGGGATTAGTGTCCTTATAAGAGACTCAGAGGGGCGCCTGGGTGGCTCAGTCGGTTGGGCGTCCCACTTCAGCTCAGGTCACGATCTCGCGGTCCGTGAGTTCGAGCCCCGCATCGGACTCTGGGCTGATGGCTCGGAGCCTGGAGCCTGCTTCCAATTCTGTGTCTCCCTCTCTCTCTGCCCCTCCCCCGTTCATGCTCTGTCTCTCTCTGTCTCAAAAATTAAAAAAACGTTAAAAAAAAAAAAAGACTCAGAGATCTAGCCCTCCTTCTGATTGCCGCCATCTGAGGATACAAGATGTCCATCTGCAAACCAGGAGGAGGGCTCTTAGCAGATACCCGATCCGCCAGCACCTTGATCTTTGACTTGTTGGCCTCCAGAACAATGAGTAATAAATGCTTGCTGCTTAAGCCGCCCATGCTATGGTAGGCTGTCACAGCAACTTGAACTGCTGAAGTCAGATAGTGTGAAGATTGTTGACCCAAGGGACCCAGAAATAGCTGAATCCTGCCCTGTCCATCCCCTCTCCTCCCCATGGGGGTTCCCTAGGGAGCAGACCTAGGGAATGATTTTCGTAATGGGGCGCTGTGAGGTAATAGGAAAAAAACATATTGGTCTCTGTCCCCAGTTCTTGGCACAGGGTTCCTAAAAATCCTTGTAATTTCCTAAGCAATAAAAGCACCAGGAACATCGTTTATTCTAATATCTGGCCTTTGATCCTGATTCCTGACTCTGAGCTCATAATTCCCTTGGAATTTCTTAGGTGAGAGGAGGGTCTTTTGCCCTAACGAGGCAACTCTGGGTGGGCTCCTGGTGGGCTCCTGGATGGGGTTCTGAGGGTCAAGTTAGAGAAGGTGAAACTCTCTTTAGGGCCAAGGGACCATGGCAGGGCCAACAGCAGGACCCAGGCTTGCTCAGGCTCAAGGTAGGCAGCGAGGAGCCCATGATTACAAGGATTCAGGATGTGAGCTCTGAACAGAAGGGGCTTCCCAGAGCCGCCTCTCACCTGGCCTGGCTGCTATGCCTGGGGTCACTGTGGGCTCACAGTACGAGGCACTGCATAGGGTTCATGATGGCCAAAACCATCACTCTCAGGTACTGATGAGGAACCAACACAGCCAAGAAAAGTCTCATCCTATTAACTATGTTAGCTAATGCAAAAGTGCTGTGCAACCTAGGCAAGCTTGTTCCTTCTCTGAACCTCAGTTTCCTCTTTTAAAAGCTAGCTGTGCTTGATCGTGCTGACGTATTAGATGACCAGCTACCTAGTTGCAACAGGCCTGCCTATGTGAGATGCTCACTCATTGTTATGTTATCTGTGGTCCAGGTTGCAAGGTCGTGCCAGAGACATAGGTCTGGTGACATGGCCTATGAAAGGCAGCTTTTGCCCTGCTCGGGGTTGCTCACAACCTGGCAGGACCTCCTATTGGACTGGAAGAAACTGCTAGCCTCCCAAGCAACCAGGGGGATGCTGGACGCTGATACGACTCTTATAAGGTTTAGGTGCCAGAGTACTCACCCCAGTCTTTCGTGGACGACTGCAAGAGACTGAACTAGGCAAACCTCTTCCCTGATGTGGAACTCTTTTCTCCAAAGCCTTTAGTCCAACGTATAACAAACAGAGTTTGTACTTTGGTTCAAACAGGGCAGGGCTAAGAGCCCAGCCCTCATGGAGCCCTCCAGCCTTCCTTCCCCAGTGGTCCCCGGAGGCCTCAGCAGAACCCAGTCAACAAACCTCAGCGTTCCTGGTCTCTTACGGCCCCGCCCAGGCAAAAAGTCAAAGGTCACAGGAGCCGGATTTCAGCTCAACATCCATAGGACTCTTTACAAGCATGCCCGCCTGCGCTGGAAGGGACTGTCTTGGAGGTGTGTAAGAAGCTAGGCAGAGAGTTACTGTTGTGAAAGAAAGCAGTAATCTCAAACTGAGATGCCCAAACCAGCGGTGTGGGAAGGTGACACAATGTGATGCCAGAAAAAATACTTCTGCGTGTTCTGGTCTGGGTCAGAAGCACATCTTGAGGCAAGGATTTCAGTGTAAGCAGTTTATTTGGGAGGTGAAGAAAACACCAGTTGGTGGATGAAGAGGTGCCAGCCAATAAAATGTGCATTGCCAACAGGTTACCACTGTGGGCAGCTGGAGATGAATTGTGCTGGGAGAACTCTGACAGCCAGAATAAAAACCTACACCTCAGAGTTAGATCCCACAAGGGGTGAGGGAGCTGGGTGCTTATATTCCAATTCCATCGGTCAAATCTGAGGGCAGCTCCCGGGGTGGGGGGGGTGTTAATTCCTGTGGCACTTCCCCTTCCATGGAAGGAAGCTTTCCATGGTGGCCAGAGAACCCTTCACTCCATTATGGCTGGATGTCCCCTCTTAGCATACGTGACTTTAGGGACACATAGAAGTTCCTTGGTATTTCAAGGGAAAAGTACTTCAAAGAACTGCCTGATTTGAAGTTGTTACATAGGTTTCTCTTACAAAAAGGCAAGCGTTCCAAAATCGCTGACCTACTCTATGCTGACGGTGACTGTCAGTAATATCACAGCCAACAAATATACTTGAAAAAAAAAGCACTTATTCTATAAGGCCAATTCATCTTTTTTTTTTAAAAAGTGTAATCGTGGGGCGCCTGGGTGGCTCAGTCGGTTGAGCGTCTGACTTCGGCTCAGGTCACGATCTCTCAGTCTGTGAGTTCGAGCCCCGCGTCGGGCTCTGTGCTGATGGCTCAGAGCCTGGAGCCTGCTTCGGATTCTGTGTCTCCCTCTCTCTCTGACCCTCCCCCGCTCATGCTCTGTCTCTCTCTCTCTGTCAAAAATAAATAAAACATTAAAAAAAATTTTTTTAAATAAATAAAAAGTGTAATTGCATATATTTTTAACTTTTTATTTTGAATTAATTTTACTTATGGAAAAGTTGCAATGATAGTTCAGAGTTCCCACGTCCCCCTTACCCAGCTTCCCCTAACATTAACATCTACATAACCACAGAATTATCAAAACCAAGAAATTGACTTAAAGTGTACAATTTGGTTAGGCTTGATATTTGGATATGGCACAGTTGTTTATTCATTCATCTCTTGATGGACATTTAGGCTCCTTCCAGTTCGGGGCACCCACAGATAAAGTGGCCAGGAGTGTCACAGTCTCTGTATGGACTTTTGGTCTCATTTCTCTTGGGTAAATACGCAGGACTAGATTATATGGTAGGTGTATGGTTAGCTTTTGCCAAATTGTTTTCCAAAGGCGTTGTATGACTTTGCATTTTCCACCAGCAGTGTATGAGAGTTCCAGTTGTCCCACACCCTCACCAACACTGGGTATGGTCAGTCTTTTTTAATTTTACCTTTTTTAATACGTGGGTAATAGTATCTCATTGTGGCTTTAATTTGCATTTCCTTAATGACTAATATATATATATATATATATATATATATACATATATATATTCCGAATATAAGTCCTTTATCAGATCTATGATTTGCAAATGTTTTCTCCCAGCCTATGGCTTGTCTTTCCATTATCTTAATAGTGTCTTGGAAAAAACAAAAATTTTTTAATTTTAATTAAGTCCAATTTCACGATTTAACAATTTATTCATACCATACCAAAGTATCCTCTATAGAATAACAGTTAAATTTGCATCTAAGAAATTTCTGCCTAACCCAAAGTCCAGAGATTTTCTTCCTATGCTTTCTTCTAGAAGTTTCATTAGTCGAGGTTTCACATTTAGGGTTTTGATTTGTTTTGAGTTAATTTTTGTATATGATTTGAGTCATTGATCACAGTTTATTTTTTGCATATTGATAATCAACAGTTTCCCACACCACCTGTTGAGATCATTCTTTTTCCACTGAGTTGTCTTTGCACCTTTGTTGAAAGTCAGTTGTCCATTGGTGTGTGGGGCTGTTTCTACATTCTCTGTTCTGTTCCTTTCATCTGTCTATCTTGACACCCATTTCACACTATGGAATAAGGTAATGTTATTCCCCCAGATTTGTTCCTCTTTTTCCAAGTTGTTTTGGCTATTTTACGTCTTTTGTATTTCCATATGTTTTAGGATCAGTTTGTCAATTTAAAAACAATTACCGGGATTTTGATTGATATTGCATTGAATCTACAGATCAACTTGGGAGGAACTGATATCTTAGCAATATTGAGTCTTTTGATCCATGAACATGGTATAGCTCTCCTTTATTTAAGTCTTCTTTAATTTCTCTTGGCAGTATTTTATAGTTTTCAGTGTAAACATATGTGTTTTTTGTCAAATTTATACCTAAATATTTCATAGTTTTGAGACTATTATAAATGGCATTTTAGCTTTTCAATTGTTGGTAACCACTAATATATAGAAATATTTGCTTTTGGGGCACCTGGGTGGCTCAGTCGGTTGAGCGTCTTGCTTCAGCTCAGGTCATGATCTCACAGTTTGTGGGTTCGAGCCCTGCTTCGGGCTCTGTGCTGACAGCTTAGAGCCTGGAGCCTGCTTCGAATTCTGTGTCTCCCTCTCTCTCTGCTCCTCCCCCTCTTCATGCTCTGTCTCTCTCTCCTTCAAAAATAAATAAAAACATTTTAAAAAATTTTTAAAGAGAAATATTTGGTTTTGATATGTTGATTTTATTTCCTGAAAACTTGCAAAGCTGACTTATTAGATCTCATCCACATGTATTTTGGCTCATCAAAATACTCATAGTGGGTTTTTTTTTTCACATAGGCAACATGTCTGTGCATAAAGACAGTTTTACTTCTTCTAAAACAGTCATTTGACTTAAATGAGAAAGTAACTGCCTTTTATAATATACTCACACTCTGAAGAGTGGAGTTTTGTGGCTGAGGCAGTGGTGTCCCAGCCTCCTTTTTTTCTAGGGACAACACACTCCTGCCATCTCTCACTGACACAAAACAGTGAGGGAAGAAGATGACATTGTGAACAGCCCCACAGATCCATCTATAGGCTAGACTGGTGTGCTCACAAGGCTGAACTCTACGGGTGAAATCGATTGTTCCCAATGGCTGCACCTTGCCTGGAGGCCAGCAGCCTCCTCATACGTAGCATTAGGCCCTGCTGAGCTTCCAGAAGCATCCTGGGATGGAGATGGAGAGCACCAGAAGGGGGCCTAGAGCTGTCTTATGACATATACTACACTTTTCCACCTCTTTTTGGATTTTAATAATCAGGGAGTCAAGCAATTTGACTTTAGAAGAGGTTCCAAGAGTGTCAACCACATTCCACCCCATTAGTCCATCTGCTGTCTGGCTCCCATGTTCATGTCACTGGCTAGTTTGAATTCTCAGCATAACTGATCTTTCATAGCAAAAAGTATCTGGCCCCAGCTGTCCCAGCAGACCATGTGACCTCCAGGTAGATGTCTCCAGCAAAAGCATTCCCATTATATCCTTCCCCTCCAGGCATTCCCATGTGTCCTTTCTCCAAGACCCGCCCCCCCCAACCCAGATTCCCACTCCTATCCTCCCATCCCCAAATTTGTCTTCAGGCTTTTGGGGCCCTCTGGTCATCACAGGATGTCCTTCATATGCAGCTTTAAGGAGTAGGATCTGAATTGTAATCCACTGTTGGAGGGCACTTCCCCTTAGTAAAAGGTGTGATCCTTTCCCTTTAAAAAGACAGAAAGAGAAAATGAAACGTGTCCCTTGGAAGGAAGTGAGCCCCCATCCTTGGGAAGGGCACCCATGGGGGATGAAAAGGTACCTGTCGCTTGTGCTTCCCAAGGGATCCTATGTTGGGTAGGAGAACAAAATTGATGACTTCTAGTAACAAAACAACCTGGTTTTGGGGCGCCTGGGTGGCGCAGTCGGTTAAGCGTCCGACTTCAGCCAGGTCACGATCTCGCGGCCCATGAGTTCGAGCCCTGCGTCAGGCTCTGGGCTGATGGCTCAGAGCCTGGAGCCTGTTTCCGATTCTGTGTCTCCCTCTCTCTCTGCCCCTCCCCCGTTCATGCTCTGTCTCTCTCTGTCCCAAAAAAAAATAAATGTTGAAAAAAAAAAATAAATAAATAAATAAAAAAAAACAACCTGGTTTTAAGAACCAATTTGGCTCATCAAAGCCCTCAAGTTGGTCTGTAAGAACTCCAAATATGAAATCCTAGCATTTTTTTTTTTAATTTTTTTTTCAACGTTTATTTTTGGGACAGAGAGAGACAGAGCATGAACGGGGGTGGGGCAGAGAGAGAGGGAGACACAGAATCGGAAACAGGCTCCAGGCTCCGAGCCATCAGCCCAGAGCCTGACGCGGGGCTCGAACTCACGGACCGCGAGATCGTGACCTGGCTGAAGTCGGACGCTTAACCGACTGCGCCACC
This sequence comes from Prionailurus bengalensis, assembly GCF_016509475.1. Taxonomy (NCBI): domain Eukaryota; kingdom Metazoa; phylum Chordata; class Mammalia; order Carnivora; family Felidae; genus Prionailurus; species Prionailurus bengalensis. Next base: position 44,523,701 of record NC_057345.1, on the reverse strand, counting down.
CAGGCACCCTGAAATCCTAGCATTTGAAAGGTCATCTAACCCACCCCGGAGAGGGAGAGGGAGAGGGAGACTGAGGGCCAGAGGGAGGAGAGAACTTTCTTGAGGTTACACTGGTGGCCAGAGTGAGGGCCAGAATTCCAGCCCAGAGCCCCTGACTTCAGTCCAGTGACCCTTGCATTGTTCTGATTCTTTCCTCTGAAGGGAACCCCTGAAGACTCTAGTTCATGGAACTCTAGTTCCACTCCCAGAGCCACTTGGAAGATGACATTTCAATAAGTACACTTTGTGTCTCAAACAGCATCTATCAGCCCTTATGTTACACACACTTATGTGTTTATTCTCTTTCATACCAACATGTAAACTTAACAAGGGCGGGGCTTTCATTTTTCTTTTTTAAGTTTATTTATTTATTTTCAGAAAAAGAGAGAGAGCACACAAGCAGGGGAGGGGCACAGAGAGAGAGGGAGAATCCCAAGCAGGCTCTATGCTGTCAGCACAGAGCCCGATGCAGGGCTCGATCTCACAAACCATGAGATCGTGACCTGAGCCAAAATCAAGAGTCAGATGCTTAACTAACTGAGCCACCCAGGCCCTCCAGGGCTTTGATTTCTTTGTGGATACTTCCCCTGTGCTTAGACTGTTACCTGGTGCTCGATAGGTGCTCCACAAATATCTGTCAAAGGAAGAAAGGTGGGAGGGAGGGCTCACCAGGGTAAAACAGGTCTTTACTTTCATCTGGTGGGTCTTCACTCCTCCCCATCCCACGGCCTCTGGCCTGGCTCAGAGCCTCAGCTCTTCCCTGACCATTAAGACGGCCTTCTTGTCTCCACCTGCTTCCCACTGCCCCACCCCACGATGCCACAGAACACATCTTTAAAACACAAGGGCTGCTTGGGCTCACGCTCTCTCTCTCTCTCTCTCTCTCTCTCAAAAATAAATAACCATTAAAAATTTTATTTTAAACACAAGACCTACTTCCCATTAAAACCCTTCTGAGTGTCTGGGAGAAAATATTTGCAAACCACACATCTGAAAACAGATGGGTGCTTAGAATATATAAAGAACTCTCGAAACTTAATAGAAGAAAGCAGGCCACCCATTTTTTTTTTTTTAATGTGCCAAAGAAGAGATACGGAGGAGGCAAAGCCAAGCCCCACCCCCAGATTACACCTTCCAAGTGGCCCTTTCCAAAGACCTCCTCCGAGGAAAGCTTACTGGTGACCTGAATTATAGGTATTTGTCTGCAAAAAGGCCAAATTCCTATATGAAGAGGCTGCAATCCTGTTGTAGCGGTTTATCTTGCTTCATCACCTGCCAGAGCCTCTCCTGGGCCCTGTCCTCCAATCACTCAGCCACCTCCAAACAGGCCAGGCTTATTCACCCCTCCGCGCCCATGCTGGCAGCCTGGGATGCCCTCTGTCTCTGCACCACCTTCCCAGGCAGACTGGCTCCTCCCTCTGCACACCACGCTTCCACAGCATCTGGCTGAGCCCTCTGTCATGTACCTGATTCCAGATCAATCCCTCCCTCCCTGCCCCGTTTGCCTTTCTGAGCAAAAACCACTGGCCCCTAGCAAACACGCAATTGGCTCATCAATCGCTATGACTTCCCCGCCTCCTGCCCTCCTCCTAGGTCGATCTTTTTTTGTGCTAGGGTGACCACCCCTCCAGCCTGTACTGTGGGTTTCACCACCTCACAACTGAATCACCGGCTTCTACCTGGCCCATCAGCCCCGAGATATGCTCAAGCCTCTATCCCTACCCACCCCTGCCGAAAATAAAGGAAGATAGAGGAAAAGAAGGAAGAAAGGAAAAGTAAACATATGGCCTCCTCTCCTCTCTGCCTTCCTTTGGAGCTGAAGGCCCTATCTAGCTCTGGTGCCACAGGGTCTCTATGGCAGTCACCAGACTTCCGTGTCGCACAGTAAACGTGTAGTTTGGCCTCCTGAGTCCCTCTTCCAGGCCAAACTCCTAAATCTCCCACCAAAGCGGCATATACAAAGGCCCAGGAGGTCAAAGAAAACGGATCGGGGGAGGGTAGGTGGAGTGAGAACAGGGAGACCAGCCACAGTGAAGATTTCCTCTGCCTTAGCCTTCCCGGTCTCGAAGAGCCAGGTCCTGGCCTCATCCTCCAGGAGGTCCTGGCCTCATCCTCCAGGAGACCATGGGGGAAAGAGTGAAGAAAGCATTCTGGATGGAGAGACAGAAGTCCTGGGTCCCACTTGCCCTGATTCTCCTTCCCTGCTGCCCTGTGACCGTAGAAAGGGGCGAGTGCCTTCCGCACGAAGCTGGGAGCCATTCTGGGGCAGAACTGCTGTCTGGCTGTCTTCTGCAATGTTCCAGCAGTCGGGATGTGCCTGGCACGGGGCAGCTGCTCAGTGAACCTGTGAAGACCGTGCACACGCGTGCTCTTGACGGGCAGCGACTTTTCAGGAAACTGCTCTCTCTCCGAATTCCAGTTGTCTCAACTGGAAAACACTGAGACTAATATCTACCTTTCAAAGTCATGGCATACAGGGGCGCCTGGGTGGCGCAGTCGGTTAAGCGTCTGACTTCGGCTCAGGTCATGATCTCGCGGTCCGTGAGTTCAGGCCCCGCGTCAGGCTCTGTGCTGACCGCGCAGAGCCTGGAGCCTGTTTCGGATTCTGTGTCTCCCTCTCTCTCTGACCCTCCCCCATTCATGCTCTGTCTCTCTCTGTCTCAAAAATAAATAAACATTAAAAAAAATTAAAAAAAAAATAAAGTCATGGTATACAATAAATGCCCACAAAATCACTTTGTACCTTATAAATATGCTCAAGAATATAAGAATTAATTGTCACCATTATTGCAAAGAATGGATATTTTATTATTTCCATTTTAGATGTCTGGATAAGGAATATGACTTTCGTTTAAAATGCTAAAACAGGAGGGCGCCTGGGTGGCTCAGTCGGTTAAGCGTCTGACTTCAGCTCAAGTCATGATCTCACGGTTCGTGAGTTCAAGCCCCACGTCGGGCTCTGGGCTGGAGGGCTGGAAGCCTGCAGTCAACTACAGATTCTGTGTCTCCCTCTCTTTCTGCCCCTCCCCTGCTCATGCTCTGTGTGTGGGCGTGCGTGTGTGTGTCTCTCTCTCTTAAAGAAAATGAATAAACATTTAAAAAGCTCTTAATTAAAAATAAACAAAAATAAGCAAAATAAACTGTTAAAAAGGTAATATGCAGGTTGAAGCATTCAGGAGGAAGTGTCTCGAGGTCTCCCATTTACCTGAAATGTATGACGTTAGAAGATGATTAACAGATCAAAAGAAGGATCGATCGGTACCAAGAGATGTCATAAAGCAAGAGTAAAACATTAATGACATCATCTAAGTGGTGGGTATATGGGTGTACACGGTAAAAATCCTTTCAACGTTTTCGTACGTTTGAAATTTTTCCTAATAAGCAAATGTCCGGCAAAAAAAGCTTAGAAGGAAAAATCAACTTCTGCCAAACCAAACTGGCAGTTTCCCACGTGTTCCGTTCATGGAGTCATCCAGACGTGACTCTTTCACCAGGGAATGCACTGACTCATCCTTGAACGCATACTCATCGAGCTCCCTCTATGCATGCCAGTGAGACACTAGAGGTCCAGACAGGAGAAGTTGTGTCCAGTAGGGACCACAGCCCGCGCATAAATAATTACAACAAGGAGAAAAGTGCCTCGACCTGGGGATCCCAAGAGATTGAGAATAAAGAGACGCTCTCTGGAAAAATCAGGAAAGGCTTTGCGTTTATGTAGAGCCGTGGAGGATAGATAGGAGTTTTCCAGACAGGAACTGGCGGGAGGAGGTCCCAAGAGCAGGTCACAGTGTGGCCAAGGCCTGGAGAGTGGTGCAAAGTGTGGCCTGACTAGGGCACAGAGTGCTCGAGTCCACACAGCCAGAGGGTGGGTCAGATGACACGAGAGCTGGCTGCGGGGCTCCTGGTTGGCTCAGTCGGTACAGTGGGTGACTCTTGACCTCAGGGTGGTGAGTTGAAGCCCCACGTTGGATGTGGAGCCTACGAAAGAAAGAAAGAAAGAAAGAAAGAAAGAAAGCGGGGGAGGAAGGAACATTAAAATCAGACAGATGTTAAAAAAAAAAAGAAGACGTGGTTGTAAGAGCCAGAAAGGTGGCTAGATGCAAAATAATGTTCCACTGGTCGGTCAAGCATCCTTACGAAACACCTACTGCCTACATAGCTCTAAAGAATGAAAACCAAAAGGCTACCTCTCCCACAAAGGAGCTAAATCCCAGGCTGCCTGGCTGGAAGCCCAGAACCCTGTGGTTTGGTGGGAGGAAGCAGGTGAGGCTAGGGAGTGAGGGTGAAACAGATTAGCTGTCACTAAGCGTCCTAAAAAGAGACTTCACAACTCTCCCACACTTGCCCTTCCTGGTCTGGCCGGCACATGCTTTGAGGACCTATCGTGTTTGCCTCCAAAACCTGACGCCTCCAGGTCTCACCTATTCCTGTATAAGACGGGGAAGGCGGCACTGACATTGATCCTTTGCCTTCTATGGCAGGCACAGTCTGTGGACTTTGTGGGTGTTTCCACCCACTAGCACACAGGATTATGACCAGCCGCAGGCGGGGATTAACAAGAGGGCATCAGCACTGAGTGGTGGGGAGCCAGCGACAGCGCCCCCATCCGCCCAGTTTCCATTCGTCTTCATTAATTCTTGACTCCTGCTTTATTTTTATGTTTTCATTTTTTTTTTTTTAACTTCTAGGGTCAAATGATTGCTTCTTTTGGTTTCGATCTTTCTTGGTTAATATTAAAATCAAAGGTAGAAATTTTACTCCAACTGGTGTTTTTAAAATTTTTGTTTATTTTGAGAGAGAGTGAGAGTGAGCCAGGGAGGGGTAGAGGGAGAGAGAGAGAGAGAGGGAGAGAAAGAATCCCAAGCAGGTTCTGCACTGTCAGCACGGAGCCTGATGCATGGCTTGAACCTACGAACCGTGAGATCATGACCTGGGCTGAAATCAAGAGTCCGATGCTTAACCGACGGAGCCACCCAAGCGCCCCACTCCAACTGGTGTTTTGACATTACATAGATTTCGATATAGAGTTTGTTGTGAATCATTTCTAAAGAGCGTATAATTTCCAACGTGACTTTCTCTTAGACCCAAGAGCTATTTAGAAGAGTGTTTCCTAATTCCAAGTACTTGGTTTGGGGGACTATCCTTTCATTGTTAATGTTTTGTCTTATTGAGTCATGTTTAGAAACAGTGACCCCAAATTTTCTATGTAGGATGTTTTAAACTTAGTTTTTAATGAGGCTTTCTTAGAGAATCAACTTCTTTTTTAAGTTTACTTATTTATTTTGAGAGAGAGAGGGTGCATGCAAGCAGGGGAGAAGCAGAGCGAGAGACGGAGAGAGAGAGAGGGAGAATCCCAAGCAGGGTGCAGAGTCCGAACTGTGAGATCATGACCTGAGCTGAAATCAAGAGTCAGATGGTTAACTGACTGAGCCACCCAAGTGCCCCAAGGATCAACTTTTATAAATCTTCCACGAGTAACTCAAAACAACGTGGAGTAAAATACACCTATTCAAACCCTCCAAAATAATTATTTATATAGACTTACTGTCAGATTCTCAAACCAGTCTATTCATGATTGTGGGAGCTCGTCACTGTCATTTGGGGTGTAAAGGTTCAAAGTTATTATCACTTCTTTATGGATTTTATTGTTTATCGTGATTACTCACCTTTGTCCCATTTCACATGTCTGCCTTGAATTCTACTTTGCTTCGTATTGGTATTGCCACTTTTGTTGGTGGTTGGTGGCCGTGGTGGTTACATTTATCTGGCATATCATAGGCAGATATATTCCTACATATTATGTCTTCCCCTTTCTAGACCTCTCCATGCTAATCCATTTTTCATTTGATTGGAGTATCCCCCCCAGTAATATTTAAAATTTTTTTTTCAACGTTTATTTATTTTTGGGACAGAGAGAGACAGAGCATGAACGGGGGAGGGGCAGAGAGAGAGGGAGACACAGAATCGGAAACAGGCTCCAGGCTCCGAGCCATCAGCCCAGAGCCTGACGCGGGGCTCGAACTCCCGGACCGCGAGATCGTGACCTGGCTGAAGTCGGACGCTTAACCGACTGCGCCACCCAGGCGCCCCGCCCCCTAGTAATATTTTAAGAAAAGATACATTTGGTATACATCCTGAATCCTTAGGCGTCTCTATTTGCCTTGCACATGAATGACCGTTTGGCTAGACAGAGAATTCTACAAACACTGTTTTCTAGCCACGTTTCAGAAGAGAAGCCCCCAACATGTCTGATTGTCCTTTATTTAAGTTGTAGGTTATTGGTCTCTTCAGAGATGAAACTTACAAGATTTTTATTTTTACCTTTGAAACTCGGAAATTTCACCACACTTTAAGCGAACGGAACGCCTACATTAATTTTTCTCCCTTCTGAAATCCCACGAAAACAAGAGTTAAGGAATAAAAATTGAAAAGCATATTACTCGCGGGGACCAAAAGAAGAGGCAGCAGTAAAGAAACAAATATTTTGGAAGTTAAAACGCAGATGGAAGAATGGCAACTAACTTGGCAGACCCAAGAGAGCTAAAACGTAAGCCAGTAGGAGATAAATTCAGGAATTCTCTCACTCCAGAGACTGAAGAATTAGCAGCACCCGGTCCTTCTGGAATAGGAATGAAGGTGGGGCCAGAAACAAGGCTACTGATTGAGAGTCTGCGTAGGATGCTTCCCTCCCCGCTCTCTGCAGCCAGATGAGAGTGTCCTTCATGGATGAAGATTGGGGAATTTATTCTCTGGAGACAGAGGGGGTCTCTATACAAGATGACACCAGGCACAGAGGAGATCACGAGTACCACCCTTACAACAGAATCAAGTGGAAGTTGGACCGCTAAATATCGAGACCTCAAGGCTCTTCCACTTAGAGCCCTGCCAGCCAGGCTTTGATCCTCCAGAAGAGTTTTTTTTCCCAGCCAAGGTAAAAGACGAAAGGTCTAACAACCCTGACACTGAAGTTCCCCCAGTGAAAATCCGCAGCTTGGTCAGCCTATGGAGAAGTCCACAATTAACAAGTGCCCCAGAGCCTTCAGTAGGATTTTCGGTTAGATACGCATGCACAGCCAAGAAATATCAGACATTTCAGAAAAATCTCTGGTATGGAATCTGATGCCAAAACAAACATACAGGAAAATGAAAGGATTTGATAAAACGAGACGATATCAGGCAAACTGTCTTAATCAATAATACCTTCAAAGTATGAGCAAACATGGTGTCCATGAAATAAGAGAATAGTGTTGCTAAAAGGAACATTTTAGAAATCAAAAAAGAACGGTTAGAAATTAAAATAGGAAATCAGAAAATGAAAAACTCGGTGAGTGAATGAGAGACTATTGCTGCTGTATGGAACCAAGCATGGAGCAGACTTTTTAAATGAATCAGTGAAAGAGCTTATAGGGGCACCGGGGTGGCTCAGTTGGTTAAGCACCCAACTTCAGCTCAGGTCGTGAGCTTGCCTTTCGTGAGTTCAAGCCCCACGTTGGGTTCTGTGCTGACAGCCAGCACAGAGCCTGAAGCCTGCTTCAGATCCTGGGTCTCCCCTCTCTCTGGCCCTCCCCCTGCGCTCTCTCTCTCTCTCAAAAATAAATAAACATTAAAAAAAAGTGGGACACCTGGGTGGCTCAATCGGTTGAGTGTCCAACCTCAGCTCAGGTCATGATCTCATGGTTCGTTGAGTTCAAGCCCTGAGCCCCACCCTCAGTGCAGAGCCTACTTCGAATTCTCTGTCCCTTTCTCTCTCTGCCCCTCCCCTGATTGTTCTCTCTCTCTCTCTCTGTCAAAAAGAAAAAAAGAGTAAGTTTATAAAGAAATCCTTTTTCCCACCTTATGACCTACCTACTGTGCCATGACACAATCTTCCTGACGCAAGAAAGAGCCCCAACGGGTCAGGTTTACATGGACAATGTCAAACCAGAGCCCTAGGGAAAATCATGCACAGTCTCACAATTAAACACCCACAGGGACCTGCTGGTTGGCTTCCATTCGGTAGCATTCATTGGCCTTAATTGAGCCTGACCATGTTCCTGTAGGGTATAAACCATTACCCTTTTACGGATGGGAAAACTGAGGTCTGGAAAACAAAAGTGACTCTTGGCGGGAGATGGGTCTACATGGAGAACCTATCATTTGTGTAGTCTGTCTCAAGAGCATTTGTCCTCTATTCGCCTTTTTTGTTTTCCTGATTATAAAAATGTTACATGCTTATTTTGAAAAACCTAAACATCTCAGAAATAAAACAAAGTGCAAAAGACCCTGGTAACCCTCCACAGGTAACCACGAGCAACAGGATGGCGCCTAGTTCTCCAGACTGTGTTGTCTACGCATATGGAAATATATTTTTAATAGGATGATTATTCTCCTATTTTCTTTTTAATTTTTTTTTCAACGTTTATTTATTTTGGGGACAGAGAGAGACAGAGCATGAACGGGGGAGGGGCAGAGAGAGAGGGAGACACAGAATCGGAAACAGGCTCCAGGCTCTGAGCCGTCAGCCCAGAGCCCGACGTGGGGCTCGAACCCACGGACCGCGAGATCGTGACCTGGCTAAAGTCGGACGCTTAACCGACTGCGCCACCCAGGCACCCCTCTCCTATTTTTAATATTCACATATATTTACTCTTCCAGATGAAGTTTAAAATAAATATATCCAGTTCTCCTTGACAGCCCCCCCAAATTTGGCAAAATGGCATTAAATGTGTACCTCAATGAGGAGAATTATTGTTTTTCCAACATGGAGTCTTTCCATCAATAAACGTGGTATTCTCTCCAGTTTTTCAAGCCTTTATTTTGACATCTTTATTAGTAAAGGTTTATATTTTTCTTCCTGTATGCCTTAACTGTACCTTATTAAGTTTATCCCAATGTTGGGGCGCCTGGATGGCGCAGTCGGTTAAGCGTCCGACTTCAGCCAGGTCACGATCTCGCGGTCCGTGGGTTCGAGCCCCGCGTCGGGCTCTGGGCTGACGGCTCAGAGCCTGGAGCCTGTTTCCGATTCTGTGTCTCCCTCTCTCTCTGCCCCTCCCCCGTTCATGCTCTGTCTCTCTCTGCCCCAAAAATAAATAAACATTGAAAAAAAAATTAAAAGTTTATCCCAATGCATTTTATCATTGGTATTGCTACTAAGAATGAGATCCTTTCCTTTCTCTCAATTATGTTTTCTATTAATTGTGGCTGCAGTATCAGAGGAAACTCTTCGTCTTTACAGTTGTGTTTTTTAGTTTTTTTCATGTTTATTTTTGAGAGAGAGACTGCACGTGAGTGGGGGAGGGGCGAAGACAGAGGGAGACACAGAATCCGAAGCAGGCTCCAGGCTCTGAGCTGTCAGCACAGAGCCCCATGCGGGGCTCCAACTCAAGAACCATGAGATCATGACCTGAGCCGAAGTCAGACACTTGGCTGACTGAGCCACCCAGGCACCCTGCATCTTTACAGTTTTAAAATGAACTCTGTTGGGGGCACCTGGGTGGCTCAGTGGGTTGAGCGCCTAACTCTTGCTCTCAGTTCAGGTCATGATCTCACTGTTGGTGAGACTGAGCCCCGTGTCAGCCTCCAAGCTGACAGTCTCGGAGCCTGCTTGGGATTCTCTCTCTCTGCCCTTCCTCTGCTCATGCTCTCTCTGTCAAGATAAATAAAATAAAATAAAATAAACTCCCGTGGACTATTTTAGGTAAATGCATTATAAATTGTGATACTTTGCCCTTCCTTACCAATATTTGTATTTGTTATTTGTTTTTCTTGTCTTACTGCATTTGCTGGAACCTCTACAACAACGCTGAAGAGGGCCAGGGTCTTGTTCTTGACTTCATGAGAAGCCTTCATCTTGGCCTCTTCTTTAAAAGCCCCCACCCTCCCTCAGGACTCAAATGCCCTCCTCTTTCTCCCCCATCCCTGCCTAATTTCCTTTGAAATAGAGGCTTTTCCTTAGGTTTTTGACAGCAGGGGGTGAGTTAAACTACTGTAGTTCCTTTTCCTGGATGATGTGCCTTCCAAGCCTCTGCAAAGGACTTGCCGCTTCTATAACTAAAATGCAGAATTCTGCAAAGGCAGAGCAGCTGCTAAGAGACAAGGAACTTGCCTCAGCGTCCACAACACGCATCCTCTCCTTCAGTCCTCAGTGCACACTCCGCAAAGTGGATTGTTTCGTGCACTCTCGTTGTTCAAAGGAAGGTCTGTCTCCAAGTAACTTGTCCCAGGTCACACAGCTAAGTGGCAGAGAGAATTCGAAGCCAGATCACAAGGGAAATCCTACAACCTCACAGACCTGAGCGTTGGATGTGATTACAGGGGTCAAGGGGAAGTTTGGACACAAGGGGAAGGCCGATGTTCAGGGGAGAAAGTCTAACGGGCATGGGACATCCTTCCCTTCCCTGTAGGCCTGTGCTGAGCAAGCAGTATATAGAATGGGGCTTTGCTGACAGGGTGGCCGGAGAGGAATGTCAAGAACCAGCCCATGGCATTCTTCCTAGAACCTTCAAATCCTCACGTGGGCATTGGTATAAGGGAGGGGCCCTGCCCTGGGAACAAAGACTGGCTATGAGTCCCAGCTCTATCACTCACCTGCTGTGTGACCTTGGGAGAGTTGCTCCCCTCTCTGGTCCTGGTTGAACACTTATAACATACCCAACCACCTTGACTAGAAAGAGGAAGAAAAAGGTTTTGCACAAAGTGTTCCATTTGACTTTCTAATTTATTTTTATTTTTGTAAGTTCATTTATTTTGAGAGACAGAGAGAAACTCAGCATGAGTTGAGGAGGGGCAGAGAGAAAGGGAGAGAGAGAGAAAATCCCAAGCAGGCTCCACACTGTCAGTGCAGAGCCCGATGCGGGGCTCGAGCCCCCAGGTCATGAGATCATGACCTGAGCCGAAATCAAGAGTCAGATGCTCAACCTACTGAGCCACCCAGGCGCCCCTAAAGTGTTCCATTTGATTTTCAGTTAAACAAAGCAGATGAATCCATGCATTTATCTCTACTCTCTCTACTTTCTTCTGCAATCTGCTAAAAGGACTATACAGAATTTTTCTTAAAAATAGACAAACAAGAAAGGGAGAGGTTGATATCAGGGGACATGGGGTATAACGTGTTTTTCTGGGACCCAGGAATTAGAGGCAGGAGTATCTCAAAAAGCAGGCGCAGGTCCGATGGCTGAAAACAGAGGGAATGTTAGATACACACACACACACACACACACACCTTACTCCTCACCCACCAGGCACAGCAGAAGATGGGCAGAGAGGCACCCTGGTCAGAATAGAGGGAGTAGGTGGAAATCCATACACTGTCTGAGATTCCCCTGCCTCCTCCGCCTAAACACAAGTAACCGCATTCACCCACTGCAGGATGCAGGATGCTTTTCCAGAGAAGCTGAATGGTCCCACAGAAAACACCTACAACCATGACATTGAGGGTCCTCCAAAAGAACGACTAGACCTTCATCCAATCACTCCCGGTGAAGCCGCCAACTGACAAGCCCCACCCACACTCACAGCAGTGTTCAGTGCTTTCCTCTTAAATGGGAGCAAGACAAGTAAAAGAAATAAGGCACTTGGAAGAAGCACAGTCAGGCCGGGAGCAAAAGGAAACCAAAGGTAAACTGTCATTGTTACTTTGATTAAAGAACATACTGCGTAGGAGACACTGAACTGGGTGCTACCAGAAGGAAGTGGGGAAGGGAAGGGAAGGGAAAGGAAGGGATCCACACAACACTCAGGAACTCTTTTTTTTTTTTTTTTTGAGAGAGAGAGAGAGAGAAGGTGCAAGTGAGCAAGGGGCAGAGAGAGAGAGACAGAGGAGAGAGAAAGAGAGAGACACAGGGCTTACCCGAAGTGGAACCGGAGTTCACAAACCACGGGATCGTGACCTGAGCCGAAGTCAGATGCTTAGTTGAGCCCCCCAGGCACCCCATACTCAGGAACTCGTGCAAACTAAAAAAGATTGAGCCAAAATTTCAAAAGGCAACAGTAGGGTTCAAAGATAAGGACAAGGAAATTTTACCAAAGAGGAGGATGGAAAAGGCAGAGACAGAAAATGAGAAAAAAACAAAAACAAACACACACACACACACACAAAAAAAAAAAAAACCACAAAAAAGCATGACAAAAACAGAGCATCACACCACGATATCTCCCCTTCCTAAGAGAGGAAATTCCCAAAGACACAAATGCAACTGATTTTCCCCAGATGATTGTCCCAGATGGAAAGAACCCGGTAGGTACAGTACCCAAAACTATGGGTGAAAATAGACTCACATGAGGACAATTTAAGACTAAATCTCACCATGAAGTTTCAGCACACAAAGGACAAAGGGAAGATCCTCAAAGCTTCCAGAGAGGCAGGTGCAGATTGCATGCAAAAGGCAGAAAACCAGAACGGCACAGGAATTCTCAACCATGCGTGAAGCTCAAAGACGACTGAGCAAAGTCTTCAACATTCCAAGGGCGAAATGTTCCCAACCTAAAATCTTACCTCCAGCCAAACTGGTGATCAGTTGGGCAGGTAGGAAGCAAGATTTTTTTTTCAGGCATGTGGTCTATCAGAAATGTTACTGCTCATCCCCTTTTCTTAAAAAGCCCCCTCCCCGCCCCCCGCCCGACACAAACCAAGAGCATAAATCAAGGAGGCAGACACGACGGGACTATGTTGATAAAAATAAGCATTTAAAAGTCGGTCTTCCCTGAGCAATCGGGTCCCCGTGCCCTCACCGGGTTTTCCAACAACAAAATAATCTAGAGTGCGCGTTTGTTCGCCTTTTGACATTTCTGAAAATGAGATCACGCTGCAACCGATGGCCTCTTAGGTCAATAAATAAGGCAGCAGCTAGCATTTGCGCACTGCTTTACAGTTAGCCGTGGCACTTCGTGCACCGTTTTTCCTTCGGCTTCACAACGGCTTCCGGAAACCAGTTTTATCAAGCCCGTCGTGAACACCAAGAAACTGAGATTCCGTGTGGTGAAGCCACCCAAGGCAGCGCCTAGCTGGTGTGGGTTGTGAGTGGGGGAGTTAGCATTGAGTCCCTTTTCCTCACCAGGAGCGTTAGAGTATCTCATCGGGGGCTTCACAGCCCTCCGCTCATCTGACAGTTGAGGAAACCAACGCTCAGAGAGGTTAAGGGATGCGCCCCGCCTCACACAGCCCGGCAGCCAGGCAGGGTCAGGATCTGAACTCTCTCCACTGCCTCGCTGTTTGGCTGGCACCAGGGGCAGCAGCTGTGTTCCCATGGGAAGCAAGCACAAGGTGGGGGGCAGGGGAGGAGGGCATCCCAGCCCACCCCAGAGTAAGCCCTTCCCCCGCCGCGGGAGCTCCAGGGGCACTCACTGCATGACCCTGTCCCAGGCCGGGTCAGAGGGGTAGCGCTTGGATCCACCCAGGTACAGGGACCGATACCGCTGCCGTTGGTCCTTCGTCTCCATTAGCCAGGTGTTGAGGTAGCGGCCCACACCTACGGGGTTCTGTAGCAGGGAGAGGATGGCGGGACATGTGAACTCGGGCCTCCCGGCTCTCCCCACGCTGCTCCCCACTCCATCTGTTAGGGGTTGAACTGCGTCTTCCAAAGGGACATGTAGAAGTCCAACCCCCGGGACCTCGGCAAGTGACCTTATCTGGAAATGGCCGCTGATGTCATTGGTAAGGATGAGGTCCCCACATGAGTAGGGCGGGCCCTTAACCCAATGAGACCGGTGTCCTTCTAGAAGAGACCCACGGGAAAAGACAGCCCTGTGGCAGTGACGTCAATGACAGCGGTGGAAGGGAGTGACGCATTCACATGCCCAGGAACTCCAAAAACTGCCGGCTAGCACCGGAAACTAGAAAGAGGCCAGGAAGGATTCTCCCCTGCAGGTTTCAGAGGGAACGGCCCTGCCGGCACCTGGACTTTGGACCTCCGGCCTCCAGAACCGTTTCAGGATAAACTGCTGTTGTTTGAAGCCGCCTGGTTGTTGGCGCGGCCGTGGGAAGCTAACACACCATCCCACCCAGAAACCTATGTCCTAGATACAAGAGGCGGCAACAGAGAGGTTCCAAGAGGAGGAGAGGAAAGGTAACCTGCCCAGAGGTGACTAGTGAGGGCAGGAGAATGGCTGGTCAGGAACCTAGTCAGTTCCAATGGCTGGTCAGTTACCTGTGGCGTAACAGTGCCAAGGGTGGCTCGAGAGAGATACCAGGGGCCACACACAGTGGGATGTGCAGCTGAACTTGCTGCCCACGAGGGAAAGGCCTGTCTCGAGGGGGAGCAAGCTCCCGGTGGTGGGCCTCCCGTCCCGGGGCAGGGCGAGCTCAAGCCCTGGGACCCAGACGGATGTCACCTCAGCTCCTCCCACTCTGCAGTGGCCAGCCCTGTGCTAGCAGCATCCGGCTCTTACCTAAACACCTTATTCGGGGTCCCCAAGTGAAGACCTCTCCCTTGCAAGAAGTACAGGCATGGGGTGAGAAAAAGCAGCTTGTGGAGGGCTGACCTGCAGGTTTCTCTGAGAATCGGGCAGGATGACAGGGTGTGGGCACAGTGGAGGCCAAGCCGTCACTCTGAGAGGCGAGCAGGTGGGGTGGAGGAGGGAGAGCTCAGGTGTGGGGGTGCGGGAGGAGGCGCAGTGGGAAGGCAGGTAAGTTACAAGCAGAACGTTCCCCCCGGGAAACCAGGAGACACTTAAAAATAAACAGCTGTTCAAAACCAGGCACAACTAACCCTCGCTACTGGAAGTCAAGACGGGGCCACCTGGTGGGGAGGGAGGTGTGTGTCAAGGGGGCTCCTGGGGCGCTGGAAATGCGCTCTTCAATGCTCTGGGGACTTGTTACAAGGATGAGCCCATTTTGTGACAATTCACGGGGCTGTCCGCTTAGGATTCCTGCACTTTACTGTATGCTTATCAGAACCTGAAAAAAACGTGCACTCGAAAACTGAAGGGCAGCAGTAAGAAACAGAATGAGGTCAATATCCACTGCCATTTGTATAAATTAAGAAGGCATGCACACAAAACCCAAGAACTTATTAGCCGTTTTACAAGAACACTGAAAGCTCTATCACACACGTGGGGGGTGGCTGCCTCGGGGGAGGGGGAGGGCGACAGAAGGGGTCCTTGCTCAGCCAAGGATGAGAAAGGGGCCAAGTCCGCTAGCTGCTCCCTGAGGCCCTAAGACAAACACAAAGAGGATGGAGGGAGCATCCCCCTGGGAAAATAAGAGCGTGAGCTGGCTCTTGGGGGGACGTGGTTCTCAAAGTGTGGTCCCCAGACCAGCAGCGGCATCACCCTGGGAACTTGTTAGAAATGCAAATACCCAGGCTCCCCTACAGGCTACCGAATCAGACTCAGACGCTCCGGCAGGGCGCCCAGCATTCTGTGCTTTGACAAGCCCTCCAAGGGGTTGCTCGTGCCCACTCAAGTTTGGAAGTCACTGCCTTAGAGAAATAAGATGGTAGGAATGGGTGTTTGTCCCCTGGGGAGAAAGAGGTGGGATCGGGCTCACGCAGAGCATCAGTTCCCAGGTGTGGGGGTGCGAGGGCTTGGTGCTGCCTGTAGAGGCAGGAGAGGGTTCCCTGGCCATCACCTTTTAACCCCCACCCCAGACCTACTCACCCAGCTTCCCAGAATCATCTGGTAGGCCTTTATGCCCATCCGCTTGGAAGACAGCAGGAACGGTGGCTGGTTGACGTGTTTGCATTCCTTCTTTGGAGGAAGCCACGAACCGGGACCAGACGTGGCCTAGGGGTTAGAAATGAAGGCTGAAAGCTGGAGGGGTCTGGCAGTGGTCAGCCTGGGACCAGGGCAGGTGAGGGCTCCCGACAGCCCACCCCACCCACCCGCAGCCCTGGGCCTTGAGCCAAAAACAGTGAGGGGGTTACCCAGCCACCTTCCGACTCACCAGGAGCCCATCCTCGGGGGGGTGGAGGGGCCCTGTGATGCCCTCATAACAGATGTCACCCACTCTAACCCCACCCCTCAGCCTGACACCTCTTTCCAGGTTCCCAAGGGCGCACAGGGTCTGGCAGGTCCCCAGAGGCTTTTCCAACCTGGAAAGCGGAAGCCACACCGACTTTGGAGCTAAACGAGCTGGCTTCCTTCTCACACTTGCTGGGGGAGCCTGGGCACATCCCTTCCCATCTCTGGGCCTCAGTTTCCTCTTGTGAAATGCAAATGATAACTCCTACTTTGGGGCGCTGGAAGGTGCCTGGCCCACAGCGGGCATTTGGGAAATGTTAGCACCCTGTTTCATTCATCCAGACCCCACTCCTCCCCAAGCCCCTAGCAGTTCTCCGGCGGGGGGGGGGGGGGCAGGCCCTGCGTGCGGGAGGCGGGAGCCTATCCGGGTCACTGGCTGCCACACCCCAGAGAGGAGCCCACCATCCCCTCAGAGGGAGCAGGTATGCAGTCCTCTGTCAGGGTGGACCCCTTATTCACGCTCTGCCCTGCCCCGCGTCCCCTTGGCCTCTCCCCAGGGGAGAGAGGAGCACTTGGCAGGTGCCAGGCTCCACCCTGCCAGCTCCAATCCTTAACCTCTGACTCTCAAGCCACTTGGTTATGCTCAGAAGACAAGCAAGCAAACTGAGCCTTGGAGAGTGGGAGGGACATACTCAGAGTGACAGGTGCATGCACGACCAGGCAACCGGGTGGGTCCGACACCCCAGGCTGAGCTTTCCCCTCGAAGAGCCAGCCCCATCCCATGCCCCCCCCCCCCACACGAGAGTCCCCTCCCCAGAGAAGAAGGTAGGCAGGCAGGCCATGGGGGAACACTGACTAGTTTTCGGGGGCACTGGCTAAGGGTCGCCCAGTAAATCCTCTCCGTCGGGGTTTCCGGGTTGCGAGAAATTTTCGAAAAAACCCCACGCTTCTTATTGTGCCGCGAGTTAAGCTCTTCCACGAAGGTCGTAAAATTCATCAGTTCCCTGGGCTTTTTTTTCTGAGAAACAGAAAAGAGAAAAAAAACAGAAGCGTCATGCCAGGAAAATCAGAGCCCTCTCTCTGGACCCTCCGCAGCAGAGAAAAGTGGGTGGTCACGCCAGGAGGCACTACTCTCCACCCTGCCTCCCGCAGCCCTGGCCGTGGACTTGGCCGACCAGCCCTGGCAACCTCACCTCCAAGCCACGCCCACCGCTTAGCTTGGGGCTTTTGCCTATTCCTACACCTTCCCACTCATTCCAAGGGCATTTACTGCACGCGCACTGTTCTCAGCGGGAGCAACAGTCCCAGTATTTAAACACCAGCGCGATGGGGGAACACAGAGGACTGTCAGGGCTGCGAAACTACTCTGCGCGATACCGTAACGGTGGATACGCTTGCCCAAACCCGTGGAAGACACGATACCCAGAGTGAAACCTAACGTGAACGTGGACTTTGGCTGATAATGACCTCGGTCTAGGTTCATCGATTGTACCAAATGTGCCCCTCTGGGGGTGGGATGTTGCCAGTGGGGGGGAGGCTGTGCATGGAGGGGGAACAGAGGGTGCACAGGAACTCTGTACTTTCTGCTCAGTTTTGCTGTGAACCTAAAGATGAGCTTAAAGATAAAGTCTATTACTTTTTAGATAATAAAGAATATTATGTGGCCTGGGCACTGGGTCAATCAGAGTAGGAGTTGGCTGTAGGGCCTGTGGAGGGTCTCAAGGTCCCTGCTATGCTCGGCAGGACCACTTCAGTGGCTGGTCATGGGAACGTCCGGAAGGCCCTGGGGAGAAGTCGGGCTGCAGGGCTCATTCCGCAGCTATATGCCAATTGGCCCAAAGTATGTCAACATATTACCTTCACCACCCCCATCCTAGGGCTTCTGAGCGCTCACCACCTGCTGACACTCTATGTTGGTTTCACTTATGACCGTGTGTCCTTTTCCGCCGGAGTATAAGTGCCACAGGGGGCAGTCACTCCCGTGACTATTACCTGGCCCAAAAGTACACACCGGGTGAATGCACAGTGGAGGGAAAATGAACAGGTAATTGGACAAATAGTCAATTCCAATTGCTATGAACAGGAAGAAAGCAAAGCCCAGTGTGCTATGGGTCACACAACAGGAGCATGATGGGAAAAGGGCGGGGGGGAGGGCGTCGAGTTAAAATTCTACCTCAGTTTCCCCAGCCTCCCAGCCTCTGGCTTGTTAGCTGCCACTAACAAAGCCAGCTGAGACGGGCCTGCGATGCCTGGGAAGTGCTTCCAAAATAACAGGGCGCCCAGACCCGTGCCGTCAAGGTCCCTGCAGGCCTTGTGGCCAGTCTCCCACGCAGCCCGGGGGGTTGTGACCATCTGCTCCTCCTCTGCTGTGCATGCAGGCGAAGTCAGACAGACATGCTGGGGTTCAAATCCCAGCTCTGCTCCTTACCAGCTGTGTGGCTGGCCTTAGCTTCCTCATGGAACACAGGCTGTGAGGGTGAAGTGAGCAGCATGTGGGAGGGCCCTGCAGTGCTTGGCACGCAGGGTGGCGGTGCTCCTGGGGCTGATAAGCGAGGGCTGCCATCTGCAGGGGAACCCGTGCTCTGTGCCCCGCCTGGGTACATACCTGCACAGAGTAATGTCCATAAGGCTGGGGCTTGCTTCGGTCACCGGAGAAAGTGTCGTAGGGGCCGCGGGTGCCCATGGATCGTGCCAGGTAGGTCTCAATGCCACTTTTGAAGGAGTAGGTGCCTGGTGCCAGACCACTCCCCTAGAACAGAACCCGGCTGACAGTCCCACGGGAGAACTGCTGAAGCAGGCCCACCGCCTCCCGGGGTCTCAGTTCCCCATCTGCCCTGGGAGCCTCCCCCTTCCGCCAGGACTATGCAGGAAGGTGGGCAAGTCCTGGCCAGAGGAGGGGGTACCTGATGAGCCAAGAGGAGTGGCCTGCTGGTCATCCTGCACATGAGGACCTGAGAACGGTTCTGGGCTTTCTCCTCCAGCTTTGTGTATGGGTTACCCTTCACCCCATAATTTCCAGGGCCTGGATAGTAGTTCTGTGAGAGGTGGGGGGAGGGACACAAAGGTCATCAATCCCACTCCTTATGCTGAGTTTGCCTGAAGAAGAGAAGCCCTGGGAGGGGAACAGGATGTTCAGGGACCTTGTGTGTTAACCGCCCCCCAACACACAACATGGTCAGCCTCAACACAGCTCCACCACTGCTCAAACCTTCAGTTCCAAGTTCACACTCTTCCCCAGGGCCTCGGCGGCCTGTCCCACTTATTTCATGCTGCTCCCCGCCTACATCCCACACTCCAGCCAAACTGGGCTCCTTGCCGTATGCCAAACACAAGCCATTCTGCCAACCTCCGTGTCTTTGCTTGCTGGTGTTGTTACCACCACCCAAAATGCCCTCCCTGCCCCCTTTGCCTTGGAAAGTTCGAATTCTGCAAAGCCAGCTCAAATGCCATCTCTCCCGGGAATGAAGCCTTCCTTCCCTATCACCCCAGACAGTTGCTGGCTTTGGTGGTCTCAGAAATGCCATCTGTCGCACCTGCTTTTGCATGAATGGGGTTCTCACTGTGCTCTGAACAGTGCTGTCGCCTGGAAGGATCTGGAGTCCTGGGTTTGAATCCTGGCTTGGCTGCTTCACAGCTGAGTGACCTTGGGCATACCACTTAGACCTTCTGAGTCTCGTTGTCCACATTTGTAACATGGAGATAGCAATAATTTTCTTCCAGGGCAATGAGGATGAAATTAAATGCCTCTAAAACTTCTTGCACAGTGCTCAGCCCCTAGTGGGCACCGACATATAAGTCAGGGTGGGACGCCTATCTTGGGGGTCCGGAGAAGGAGGGGGGAGAGGCTGAGAACCGTGGCTAGAAATGAGCATCTGGGGGTTCCACTGCCAGGGTTGGAAGTATGGTCTCTGGAAGTGGAGTGAGCGGAGACACCCTGCAGTGTAGGTGGGTGGGTGGGTTGGTGGGGGGAGGTGGTCCTTGGATAGAGACCTGGAACAACGTTTGCTGCCGCCATGCATCTTTTCGCCACACGAGGTCGCTGCGCTTCCACAGATGGCTCAGCCCTACCCACCTCCGCCAGGAACCAGCCCTGGGGAAGCAGCCCTACCCGGCAGGCTGGAGAAGGCAGGGAGTTCTACCCCGGGGTGGGGGGAGTCAGCCAGTTATGGCATCAGATCTGCCCTGCCCTCAGAGGACAGCACTACATGTGTCCTTCTTCTAGGGCCTAGGGTTTCCAGGTGCGTTCAGAAGACCCCCAAGGTAGGAAGCTGGGTGCCTGCACAGTGCGTTAGGTGCTTCAGAAGCCTCAACATTTGGTTCTGGAGGTGACTCAGTGAGATCAAATCAGCACCATCTGCAACTAACAGATGGAGAAACAGAGTTTCAGAGAGTCAGACCTCGAGTCCAAGGTCCTACCTCTGGAAAGAAGCAGCCGCTAGGGTTCCAACTGCAAAGTCCAGGCTCTTTTCTGAGCTGTTTCCCAGGGGCGGGAGGGCCATGAGCCTGGGTACACCTCAGAAGTGACCTTAGAAGTGCCGGTTCCGACACAGTAGCCACTGTGAAGAAGGTGGGGAGGACCTTGAAGGCATTAGGAGGCATTCAGACCTGGTTCTGACACACGAGGGTCCTTCGGAAGACCATTCTGGCAATGGTAGGGGACCAGGAAATCGGTCAAGAGGCTGCTCCTGGGTGGAGAAGGGACAGTGGCCTGGGCCAGGGTGGAGGCAGTGGGGATGGAAGGAGGAGGACAGGAGGCAAAAGCACAGACCCTGGTGACTGTGGGGAAAAGGATCTGCTAGGTTTCTGACTCTGGCAGCTGCTGGTGCCATTGCTGGAGAAGAGTAGGGCTGGGGGAGATTCTGATGTGGGGGAGAGGGGGGGGCAGGGTGGCAGCGAGGGGAGAAGAGCCATGAGGGAGGCTGGCAGAGGAACTCCAGAGCTGCAGACCTAGTGTCCCCAGAGCCAAGAGAGGGGACAGTGTGCTGAGGGAGCGGGTGGTGGCATCACCCAGTGCCAGAGGTGGACAAGATTCAGAAACCAGAGGAGGAAGCATTGCCTTTGCTGTGTTGGGGCTTGACAGCCCCATCCTTTCTGGGGAAAGATTCATGGGGCCCCCAAAGCAGGTACCCACAGCTTTGGCAATGACACTGGAGAAGGCCCCAGTGGAGAGGTCAGCACCCTACACAGGTAGCGTTTGTAGACCTGTAGGGGTGGAGGGACAGCTAGAGGGACCAGAGGACAGAGGAGGCCATCAGGTTCCCAGCCCAGGTCTCACAGCAAGAAGACAGCTGAAAAAGCAGGCCTTGGACATGAGCTGCCCCGGGATTGCCTTCTGCACCCACTGGGGCAGTGGCACACCTTGAACTCACTGTCTAGCCCTGAGCCCAGGACAGTGGCTCGGAGAAATCCTGCAGGGCCTGATGGAGCAGCAATGGGAACAAAGTGCACGAAGAGCCAGCTGGAAGGAAGGGTCAGGCCGTGGAACCTTCCTCCTGCTCAGCCAACACTCACAGATGCCCCAGTGCAGGGGCCTGGGGACACAGGAAGGAAGCATCAGATTTGTTCCTCGGCCACCATCTGGGCTGGGTGCTATTAGACCCTGTCCTCCAGGGACAGTCAAGGAACAAAGTCCAAGGGAGCCAACCTATGTGTAAACCGCACGGGCTTTGTGTGCACCCCTTAGATTCAAATCCTGCTTGTGCCACTGGGAAGCTCTGCAACCTTGGGCAGTTACTTAACCTCTCTGTGCTCCAGTTTTCTCATCTGTAAAGTGAGATAATGCTAGTGGCTACCTCACGAGGTGAGGTGGGGGGGGCGGGGTTGTGGTGAGGATTAAATGAATCAGTACACTCGAGTGCTCAGGACAGCACCTGGCACGTCGCAAGTGCGGTGCTAAGCGTCAGCTATTATCACTTTAGATTTGAAGGTAATGACTCAGTTTTAAATGTCTCCAGGCATCCCCTCTCCCTATACTGCAGTTAACAGCTTCTGCACCTAAAGATGCACAGAGTAATCTCCAGGCTTCACGGTGGTTAAGGTGCAGAAGAAACGGCCGGGCTCTGGGGTTGGACACTGCCTGCCTCCCAGCTGTGCAGCTTGAGGCAAAATGCTCATCCTCTCTGAGCCTCCAGCGCCTCATCCGGAGTGGCTGTAAACAGGATGTTTGGGAACACCAAGGACTATAGTAGGCGCGCGTGCCCTGATTGATTCCACAAATACTGACTGTGCGCCCACTGTGTGCCAGGCACTGCTAAGAACTGGGAATCCTGCAGTGAGCCACCCCGGCAGATGTCCAGTGGGGAAGAAACACTAAACACAAGCACCATCAGGACTCCTGGGAAAGGGAGATGTCTGTCGCCTAGTGGGGCTCAGGCAGGCTTCCCAGCTGACCGCTGAGGGCTGAGGAGGAGTCCCTTAGACCAAGGGGCCGCTGGGGGAGGGGGAGAGGGAGAAGAAGGGCATTTCCGGCAGAGGGAATGGCAGGAGGAAAGCCCCAGTTGAAAGAGCTTGGCCCATTTGAGGAGCTGGAAAAGACAAGAGCATCCGGCTGGGGAGGGGCACTCCAACCACAGTGCTCACTCCAGACTGACTGACTTCTGCCTTCTCCCTTGCTGAGCTTGAAACCCACTCGACGGGACGATCGTTCCGACCCACCCAGACGCCACCCTACCCCTCACCGCAATCACCTCCCATCTGGATGACTCCACCCCTCACCCCTACAAGCAGGGTGCTCCTCTGAAAACATAAATCAAGCCCTTCCCTTGTCAAAACCCTCCACTGTCCTCCCAGTGGAATCAATCCCGAAGCCTCCACCTTGCCGCCCGGTCCTGCCCTCTGGCCCTCACCCCTCTGCCATCTCTCCACCTTCCGCCTTCCGCCCTCACCCCCCCCACCAACCTCCAGCCACACCGGCCTCCTGCCTGCCGGCCCAATTCAGGGCCTAAGCCTGCTGTTCCTGCCGCCTGGAACGCTCTCCTGCAGCTACTGTGAGTTTCTGTTGCTCACCTCCTGCGCGTTTTGCTCAAATGTCACCTCCCCCCAGAGGTCTTCCGGGACCACCCCAGAAATTACACTTCCATCACTCTGTCGGTATCCCTTCCTTGTCTCATTTTTCCTCACAGCCCCGATCATCTATGACGTGCTTCTCTGTACTGTCATTTCTTCCACTAGGGCACCAGCTCCAGGAGGTCAGGGGCTTGTCTTCCTCGCCGCTTGATCCCCAGGCCCGAGAACAGTGCATGGCACTTAGTGGGTGCTCACTCAGCATTTGCTGGCTAGATGGATGAGTTTGTGGAGCACCCAATGTATGCTGGACTCTGTCCTGGGGACTCAGAGATGAACCAGACCCATCCCTGACAGCAGGGAGCTCCTCGGCTGGTGGGGGAGACAGACGCAGGAAATATGACAGCCCCTGGGCTCGAGGCTGTGGTAGCAGAAAGCAAAGGGGTTGGGGGACCCCGAGGAGAGCCTGGCCGAGCCTGGCAAGGAGGCGGTACAGGAGGGGCGCTTCCAGCACCATCCAGGCTACATGCTCTGCAGCCAGAGCCGAGGGCGGGAGGGCTCGTCCCCAGTACACGAGGACACCTACCCCAACGAGGCCACGGAAGCGGGTCTCCCCCGAGCTGAGCAGCCCCCGGGTGCTGCATGGTTTCTGCTGCAGCTGTTCTAAGAAGTCTTTGAGGTTGTAGGAGCCGGGCCCCAGCTTCTCCTTCTGCCCCAAGAGAAGAAGGCAGAAGGTGACAACTTGAACCACGGGGACGTCCACGCAGGAGGGAGTCTGGAGGAGGGGGGCACTCCGTCCAGGATGAGCGCTGCCTGGGAGGACTCACCTGCAACCGCTTCTCTTTCATGATGGCCTCGTACTGGAAGTGGGGCAGCTGGGTCAGCCGGGTGGCTTCCTGGGTCCTGGCCCAGCCTGTGCCCACCTCCTTGCTGAGTTTCTTCTTGCTGAAGCAGGTCTCCTGGTAGCCATAGGTTCCAGGTCCTATGTGGGACTGAGTCAGAGCACAGTCATACCAGTCTACCCACAGAGTGAGTCCTCCTCACCGACTGGGGGAGTAGACAGGCAGGACCCGGCTGTGCCCGCCGCCCCCCCCCCCCCCCCCCCCCCCGTCTCAAACCTGGCACTGAGGGGCGTGGCACTCGAGGTACAAACACAACATCCTCTGTCATTGGTCCCCTTACACTTAGGGGTGGCACCTCCTTCAGAGCTCACAGCTGGTTGGTGCCAGAGAAGAAATGGCACCTGGGTCTCCGTCACCCCAACCCACGCTGTTCTCACGACAGCCCTGCATTTATCAACACATCTGAGGTCCCAGCTCTGAGCCAAGCTCTGTGCTCCAGACTGAGGGCTTGGAGAGGCGTCAGGCATGGCCCTGACACAGCTCAGCTCCTCCTCCGTGGTGAGGGGCTTGGAGGGGCAGGGGGAGTGTCAGAGAAGCCGCGCACACAAACTCACCATCTGCACAGAATGAAGCCTGGAGTAGGGGGCCTCAGTGAAGGTGCTGAGTTTCTTCTGATTGGGGTAGATGGCGGAGACATCAAACCTAGGGAGGAGGGCGCCCGGGTGGCTCAGTCGCTTAAGCTTCCAACTCTTGATTTCTGCTCAGGTTATGATCTCACCGTGTGTGGGATAAAGCCCCGGGTCGGGCTCTGGGCTCTGGACTGAAAGCGCGGGGCCTGCTTAGAGTTTTCTCTCTCTGCCCCTCCCTCTCTCTCTCAAAATAAATAAAATAAACTTAAAAAAAAATAATAACCCTAGGGAGGGACAGAGACCCCGAGAGAGGGAGGGACAGAGACCCCGAGAGAGAGCTCAAGGCCTGGCCCCCGGTCCTGGTGTGGCCAGTTCTGGGGGCGCGGGGGGCTGTTGGCTTCCCAGAGGAGCTGGCCGGTGGAGCAGGAGCAGGACTGCGGCCACCGCGGGGTCTCCGGGCTTCCTGCTTCTCTCTCCACCCTTGCCTGGTCCCCTCCTTTCTGCCGGAAGCCTTTCCTCAAAAGTCACCTTATCGTCACAGCCCCCACCCCACCCTCCAGCACTGGCTCCCCCTCCCAGCTGGCTTCTTCTCCACAGCCCTTACCACGACCCAGCATTTTATATAGGTTTCTTTTTTGGTTTATGACCCACTCCAACCACCCCTCCCCACAAGAATGCCAACTCCTGAGTACAGAGTTTCGCTGTTTGTTCTCTGTTGTGTCCCCAGATGCTAGAGCTGTGCCTGGCACGGAGTAGGTGGCACATGGAAGTCACGTAGAGGTGTGAATGAAAGACACCTGGGCTGAAATCCTGCCCACCACCCTTACGCTGAGCGACCTCCTCCCCGGCCGGGCCGCCTGGCCTCTCTGAGCCCGGCCCATAGGAGGTGTTCTTGGAACGCCTTCAAATCACTTGAAGTTGGTGAAAAAGAGCTCTGGGCAGAGAAGCGCGGCAGGTGTGACGGGGAGAGAAAGTCGCCCCCCACCCCCACCCCACGCTGCCAGTCTCTCCTCCTGTCCCTCCCTCCTCCCCCAGGCTCCAGCCGCGCCCCGAAGGGCCCCACCTGTGGCTCTGCACCCCGAAGGGTGCCCCGCTGAACCACTTGGTGCCCATGGCTCGGGCGCCCCCAGGCGAGGTGCTGGCCGGGACTCCCGCCGCGGGACCCCTCCCGCGGACGCTGGCGGCCACCGCTGCCGCGGCAACCCCGCCTTGTGACCTGTGATTCCCGGAGAAGTGTGCGCGCGCTGCGCCCACGTGGCGCCCCCTGCCTGTCTCCTTCCGCTCTGCACGGTTTCTCCGCCACCTTGCGGGGGATCCTTCGCTGAGCCCCGCAGATCTAAAGGCCCCTTATGGTGGTTAATATGGATTCCTTTTGATGGGGACTTAGAGTCATTTGTTGAGGAACCGTTTCTGATTCCTTGCTTTATCCCAGAGCGCGGCACCGAGCCTAGTAGAGCGAGGCTCCCAAAGGCCTCTTAACTGTTAGATGCTCATGGCAACACCGGGGCCCACAGGCAGGGCTCGGCTTGGGCAAAGAGGCCATCCGGGTTCCTTCTCCATTTCAGGGAGGGAAGGAGAAAGTGGGAACCAGCAAGGAGATCCAGAGTGTGGAGGGAAGGCTCGCAGGGATGGAGGCCTGGCCTGTCTGTCCCCCATTCCCCAGACACCCACTCGGGGCAGGCACTCTGTAGGATGCCTGGTCCTGGTCCTGGGAGTCTAGTGGGAGAAACAATGACCACACAGTGTGGCCAGGCCTATGAGAGAAGGAGGCCTCTGACCCAGCTGTAGGTGGGTAGGTCAGGGAAGGCTTCCTGGAGGAGGAAACTTCCAAACTCATTATTGAAGTGTGTGTATGAAGTTCTAGGTAAAGAAAGGAGTTGAGGGTGTATGTCCCCAACAGGGCATGGTCACCTCTCTTCCCTCCTCTCCCTTTATCCCCCACCAGTGTCTTTTGGTCATGCTCTATCTAATATCATCTCTCAAGATTATCTTTGATCCTCCCAGTGGTCTTAGGCTGAGGCTCAGCAGAAACAACCCCGGTTGATGATGACAGGACAGAAGCCAGAGGGAAATAGGACTCGCCTGGGGTCCTGTACCCAGTCTGTGGTGGAACTGGAGGACCGGGACACTGCGTCTCCTTTCACCCGGTACCCTTCTGACATGCCAACAGAGAATTTAAATAGGAAGTTCAGACCCCTAGCAGAGCTGTGAGCTGGGCTCTCAAGCCCCAGGCCAGGCGGGCACATGGCCATGGCTGGCAAGAGTGTCCACCCTGCACCAGTGGCGATCAGAAGTGTCAGGCCCGGGGAGCACACACAGAACACACACCCCAGGTCATCTACGCACAGGCTCTATCTACCCTTTCCCACCTGTACAGCCTTGGGCAATCCATTTTCTTTTCCGATCCTCTTCCGATCCTTACCTGTAAAATGAAGCGAACAACCTCTGTCTCTCCAGACTGCTATGAGGATGAAATGAGCTAATTTAGGTGTGCTCCTGGCACATAGCAGAATCAGTGAGGGGCCATTCCCAGCCCTGGGAAAGGGCCCTTGGAAGGGTCCAGAGGCAGAGACTGGGTCTCATCCGCTCCTGGTGCGGTAACCTGGCACATAGTAAATGCTCAGTAAATATTTGTTGAATCACAAGTGAACAAATAAAGGAATTAATCTAGAACAACTCCCCAGTCACGTACATAGCCTCAAAGAGGGTCGTTTGAGTCCTGGCCCTGCTGCTTTCTCGCCGGTGGCCTTGCTCACGTTACCCTGACCAAAGTTCGATGTCCTCATCTGTGACGTGGACACCGACTACAGCCTTACGAAGGAGCTCTTTTGAGGTGTCAGTGAAGTGTGGTTGTGTCCTGTGTGCTGGGAAGGCCCTGTGACCGGCCCCGGGTCTGCCCAGGTGTCAGCACAGCCCATAACCGGCCTGAGGCTGCTTTGCTTCTTCTCTCCCAGCCTGAGCCCCTGGGCTCCAGGGCTCCTGGAGGAGTGACCACAGAATATAGGCCAAGGTCTGCTGGGCTGGGAACGCTGGCAGCCAGACAGGCCAGAGCAGGTCCAGAGCAGGTGAGTCAGCTGTGCAGCAAGGAAGCCGCCCAAGTCAGCCCAAAGCCTCCCCATCATAGCAATTCACTAATCCTAGCAACCAACTCGTTCTCTCTTGACCCTTGACACGCCCACGCTCCCCCCCCCATCCCATTACATGGAAGAAGAAACCAAGGCTCAGAGAGGGAGAGTAACTCACCCTGGTCACATCTAGTGAGGTGTAGGATCACACAGCGAATACGGGACTCCTAATTAGGCTTGGGAGCTCCCTGGCTGTGGGAGGTTCTAACCACCCAGACTCTGGAGACGTCTGTTATGTCAGCAGAGTCAAGATTCTCAGTCAGGAGTCAGGCCTCTGCCATGGTGCTGTGGCCGCTGCCTTCACTCCACATCCCCTGCCGTCTCCTGCCCACGCTCTGTAAGTTACGGCCATATGGGCCGCTCTGTCCCCAGGCACGCCCTGCCCGGCGAACCTCTGGCCCTTTCGTATGGCTCTCCTGCTGCTGAAATGTCCTGCAACTCCCCTTCCATTCCAGTTCTTACTCACCTTCTCAGAGTCAGATCGAATCCAAATCCACCCATTAGGATGGCCATTATAAAAAAAACAATACAAAACAGGGGCGCCTGGGTGGCTCAGTCGGTGAAGTGTCCGACTCTTGGTTGCAGCTCAGGTTATGATCTCCCGGTTGGTGACTTCCAGCCCCAAGTCGAGCTCTGCGCTGACAGCACAGAGCCTGCTTGGGATTCTCTCCCTCTCTCTGCCCCTCCCCTGCGCATATGTGTGTGCTCCCTCTATCAAAATAAACAGGTGAACTTAAAAAAAAAACAACAACACAGTAAATACCAAGTACTGGCAAAGATGTAGAGAAATTGGACCCCTTGCGCGTTGTCGGTGGGAATGTAAAATGATGTAGCTCTTATGGAAAACAGTATAATAGTTCTTCAAAAAAACTAAACATCGGTATGACCGAGTCTTCTCACTTCTGGGTATATAGCCAAAAGAACTGAAAGCAGGGACAGAAACAGGTATTCGCAGACCCATGTCCGTCGTAGCATTGTTCCCTATGGCCAAGGTGGAAACGACCCACCTGTCCACCGATGGATGAATGGATAAACAAAATGTGGTCTCTACGTGCATACAATGAAATATCAGTCACCCTTAAAAAGGAAGGAAATTCTGACCCTGTGACAACACGGATGAACCTTGAAGGCCTTAGGCTGAGTGAAAAGAGCCAGTCACAAAAGGACAAATATTATAGTATTCTAGTTATAGGAGGTAATTAAAGTATTCAAATTCAGGGGGACAGAAAGTGGAACAGTGGTTACCAGGGGCTTGGGGAACGAAGGATCAGGGGGCTATTGTTTCATGGGCACTGTTTCCCTTTGGGAAGATGAAAGGTTTTGGGGAAGGATGGTGGGGATGGCTGCACAACAAAAGGGATGTGCTTGATGTTACTGACTGTACATGTTAAATGTAGCCATTTAACAATGGTTAAAATGGTCAGTTTCAGGCTAAGCAGGTGTTACCACAATAAAAAGGCGGGGTGGGGGAGAGCCAAGCACTCTGGGAATCCATCCCTGATGCCTCCAAGAAGGCCGGAGCCCAAGGGTCATCTCACGGGCACCAGCGATTTAGAGCAATTCTTGTTGACGAAAACTCGTTACGTTTCATATTTTAAAATTACAGGTGACAAGTAGCACCGGGATGATGTTTTGAATTTACCTTTTTATTGCTCAAGGCATGCTTTTCCCCAGGGGGTTGAGTTCCTCTTTTGAAAACGCTGGTCTCTTTTTCAAGAGGCTGGAGGCACAGGGTGTCAGGAGCCCTGCCCAGGTGGAAGGAGGGGCAGGAGGGTCTCAGAAGCTCAGATGGGCTACAAAGCCCAAGCATTGGAGGACCAGCCGCCTTGCAGCAGGGAGTACAGCCCTACCTTCTAGATGGTAGGGAACCAGTGCCCGTCCTGGGAAAAGACCAGCAAGAGCAAGAAAACTGGGCCACAGGGGGCATATGGGATAGAATGGGAACCAAGGGGGTGGAGTGGGAGCTGCTGGCAGCTGTCCAGAGTGGCATTCACCAGGTTTACCTTTGATATCTGCCCTACCTCTAGGGGAGAGAATGTCACCCTCATGTCCCAGATAAGGAAAGTGTGAGGTGTGCAATTACGAAGTGACTCATACTTATGAAGGTCACAGATTATTAGGGATGGCAAAGGCAGGGCAGAGGAGGCAGGGAAATCCTAAGTGGGGAAGCCATTATTTATTAACGGCCTAAGGAAGAGCCGAGAGAAGTGGCCGGCTCCCTTCAGAGGAAGGAGAACACAGGCACTTGGGAGAGGGTGGGGACAGCAGGAGTGAGGGCGGCTTCCACAGGCCGCTGGAAGGGCCAGTCCTGGCCCTCCTAGTCAGCGAGCTCAGGCAGAGAGAGTGCGGCAGCACCCGCGGAGAAAGGGCCCGGCTGGGGTTCAGCCAGCTGGGTTCCCAGGATGCTTGGGCCCAGCTCGGTTCTGTGACCCGGGCAAGTCCTTTCCTCCCCAGCCCGTTTCCCGCCTGCTGAGCGGAGAGAGTAAAACCAGGCCTTTTGCCACGCACCGGGGTTCGCGCGCTCCGCATTTGGCAATGCACCTGTTTTTCTGGCATACCTGGTTGTGCAATGCGTGCGTCCAAGGGCCGCTGAGCAGCAAAAGCCGACACACCCACAGGGCGCTCCCGGAGCCGAAGCTCAGACCCTCCCACCAGCGGGAGGCGGCCGGGGAGCCGGAGGCGGCAGTACCCTGTGCCTTCCCGCGCGGCCCCTCGCCTCCCGCGCCGGGCTCGCCCCAGCCACGGCACCCACCCCCCTCACCGCAGCCTCCGGGGGCAGGGGCGAGGCTCGGGGAGCAGGGGGGCTGCCATGGCGGAGCCGGAGGCCGCGGCCGAGGACCTGGACGCCCTCGTCGACGACCTGGACTACCTGCCGGGCCACTTCCACCTGGAGATGCAGCTGAACTTTGAGCCGCGCTCGCCGGCCTCGCTCCGCGCCCGGGACCTGAAGCTGCAGCGGGACGGCCTCCGGCAGGAGCTCGAGCTGGCGGCCGCCCCGCAGCGCCCCGCCGTGCGCCACCTCCTAGGCGCCTTCGCCTTCTACCTGGAGGAGCTGGACGAGGCCCGCGAGCGCTTCCTCGAGGTGGCCCGCGAGGACCCGGGCAACCTCAACGCCTGGGCCAACCTGGTGCACGTGTACGGGCGGCTGGGCCAGGAGGAAGACGAGGAGGCATGCGCCGGGCGTCTGGCCGGCCTCATGGGCCTGGCGGCCGAGGGCCAGGCGGCCGGGGACCCTCGGCTCCGCGCCGCGCGCTGCCTGGCCGAGCAGGGCTACGCGCATGGCTTCGACGTGGGCTGCGCCAGCCCGGAGGAGCGAGCGCGGGTGCTGGCCGCCGGCATCGCGCTCTACGACAAGGCGCTGGGCTACGGGCAGCAGGTGGGTGAACCCTCCCCAGGCCGGGAGGGCTGGGGTCGTGGCCCCCAACGTCTACAGGGACGCCCCCGCACCCCAGACCTTCCCCAAACCCTGGCCCTTTGGCTTCTGGAATAAGCTTTGCGTGCGCCCCTCCTCTCCACCATCCCTCAGGCCCTGGGGCCCAGACCAGGCTTGTTGTAGCTTTTCCCTGCCGGGCTAGGGCGTGGACCCGCTTCCTAGCGGGAAGGCCTGCCTAGGTTTCTCTTTTGGCAACTCTGCAAAATCAGCCTGGCCGACCCACCCTTCTCGTCTTGCTCCTCCCAGCAAGTGTAATGATGTAAGGGCATTATCCTCCTGTTACAGAAAAAGAAACCAGAGTTCAGAGAGGTACCATGACTTTTCCTCAAAGGCAAGGTTTGGCTGATAAGGAGGATGTTGTATAATGGCTTAGATTTGTGACATATAAATAACAGTAAGCCTTCACACACCCGGGGCTCCATTCACAAAGCCTCTGCACACCTCCCTCAGAGCCTTTTCCACCCAAAGCCTTTTCCAGCTTCAGAGAGGAAATGTGGGGTCCAGACCTTGGGGAATGCAGGGTAGAGGGCACGGACTTGGGTTAAAGAGATCAGCGCAGGCTAGAGGTCAAGACGGTAGGCTCTGGGTCAGATAGTCCAGGTTCAAATCCCAACCCCAGACACCTCTCACCTCCGGTCCATCCTTAACGCCACCTAACTTCCATTTCCCTCCCTGCAAAATGTGGATAATAATGGTACTTCCGTCCTAAGCTCCCTCAGCTGTGAGATGAGGGTGCTCCCATTTGATTGATGTCGCCATGAAGACCTCATATTTGGAAAGCACTTAGCATAGAGCCGGCACAGAGATGCAAGGTTGCAGATGACCTCTGCCTCTCCTGGGCTGAGAGAGCCTCCTCAGAACCTCCCAGAAAAGCCTCTTCAACAGCTACCAGGTTGGGGGTAGCTGTGCTCATCGCGGGAGGTCCACAGGGACCCAGGTTTTCTGTTTTAAAGCCTGAGCCCCAGACCCTGAATGCCAGCTGCCCACAGTGGGAGGCATGGCTAGTGTAGTGTGTATTCGGTGTGGTCCCAGCAGCAGGGCAGGGCCCAAAGGGCCCTGAGCTAGGAGCCAGGGGGCCCTCCTGGGCCTTCCCTTCTGGGCTGTTTCCCCCTCTGTGAAGCAGGGGCAGAAAGGGGGGGATTGGATGGTCTATAACGTCCCTTCCTGAGAGCAGCGGGAAGGCTTCCTGGAGGAGGTGGGCGTGAAGGCAGAGGTTTGGGTTCAAGCATCCAACTCTCTTTGTATTTTGCTGTGTGGCTCTGGACAAGTCACTTTTCCTCTCTGGCCTTCGTGTCTGCTTTGAGAACATTAACAATAGTGATCTCTGCCTCAGGTTTCCTGTGATTGTCCAATCAAAGCATGGGGTACAAGTGCCCATAAACTGGTAAATTCTGGGCCTGTCTGAGAGGCCGATGCTCAACACCTTAACATGTATTGAACACCTACTATGTGCCAGGCCCTGTCTTTAAGAAGTTTGTGGACACAGGGAGAAGCAAACATGTATTCCTTTATTTAGCCTTGCCTGAGCTCCTCCCCTGGAAGTGGGAGCCAGAACATGCCAGAGATGTGCCTACTACTGGCCGAGGCCACAGCCATTCATTTAGTGGCCTGTGTCATGTGACAGCCATGTCTGAGGGCTTTACTTCCTGAACCAAAAACAGGACCCCAGAGGCTGGCAATGGAAGCCTCCTTCGGGGACCTCAGCACTAGGTATCGGAGTCCGCAGCCCAGGTCCTGGGGACAGAGTGGCAGTGACTGACTTTCAGAGAAGGAACACTTCCTTTCAGCACGAGTGAGTGGCAGAAGGTTCTGGAAGAGGCAGGAGTGTCCTGGCAGGACTGAGGCGAGGGCACTCCCAGCAGGGGCGTGGTGCGTGCAAAGGTCCTGCATGATGGGGCCTGCAGAGGCTGAGGGCTTTGGTGACAGCTGAGTGGCTTAGAAAGAGGGCGGCCAGAAGAAGCCTCACACAGAAGAGCACACGGTGGCCCAAGAACTACCAACATGGCATCTGAAACTTGGTTCCTGCCCCCCTCTTTCGCTGCATTTCCTCTTACTTCCCTGGAACCTCACTTCCTGGCAACTCGAAACCACTTTTACTCCTCCAAACATGCCGCGCTGTTTCATACCTCCCTGGGCAGCTACTATTCCTTCTGCACAGAAAGTAGACTCCATCCATCAAAACCCAACTCAAATGTCACCTGCACCTTGAAGCCTTCCTTCACGTAACATGCAACTTCACACAATAATATTTTTTTTAATATATGAAATTTATTGTCAAATTGGTTTCCATACAACACTCAGTGCTCATCCCAAAAGGTGCCTTCCTCAATACCCATCACCCACCCTCCCCTCCCTCCCACCCCCCATCAACCCTCAGTTCACACAATAATATTTACGAATGTCTTCTGTGAGTGCCTTCCAGACCTGATCTCAGTCCTCACAAGAACCCTCTGATCCCGTTTTGCAGATGTGGGAGCTGAGGCGCACGCACTGAGGCTAAGTAACTTGCCCAAGGTCACAGACCTAGTAAGTGGCAGTCAAATCCGCCCCACTCTGTCTGACTTCAAAGCCTTTGCTCTTTCTGGGGAGGTCAGAGAGGTAAGGGTGCAGTAAGTGCCGGTGGCTGATGCGGGGTGAGGGACACTCCTCATGGGCCACCTCCAAGATGGGAGGAAGTGTCAGGAGAGAAGAGGTGGGTTGCCATGTATGGGGGGGAGGGGTGGGAAGGATGGGGGCAAAGATGAAGTCAGAATTGGGGCCGGGGAAGGAGGAGGTGGGACAGCAGGGCAGCAGGTGTCGGACCCCCCACTGAGAGGGTCGCGGCTCCCAGGAGGTGGTCCGACCCAGGCTGTGCTCTGGCTGCAAGAGCTTTTCCATCCTAATGGGGCTGGGACTGTCCCCAGCAGGGAGGAGCCTCTGGGGTTCAAAGGATAAAGAGTGGCTGAAGAAGCAATACTCCTGCGCTCCCTAAAATTGCAAGAGAAAACGTTATAAAGTTAATCATTGGACCCGTGATCCAAAAGGAGCAAAGTGTACGTGAGTGGGTGTTTGTCACTTCCTCAGTTCTTCATTCCCTCCTGTTTTTCTTTAAGTTACGAAAATGTGAGGAGGCAGAACGCTCTTACCTGTCATTTCTACCCTCCAGGCGACACCCCCTTCTTACACACACACACACACACACACACACACACACATAGGTACACAGTCGCAGATGGATTCTTGGTGACAAATTTAAAAATGGAGGGGTGTTAAGAGCTTCAGAGGTAGACAGATTGGGTTAAAATTCTGTCTCCATCACACGTGGTACAGGTAAGTCACTTTACTTCTCCGAGCCTCAGTGTCCTCATCTGCAGAATGGAATTCTAATGCCTATCTCCCTGGCTTGCCATGAGGATAGAGTGAGAGAACCCGAAAGGCTGCAGGCAGGGTGCACGTCGCATCAAGGCCCAGCCCTTTTCCCTGCCCACCCTCCACCCCTGCACAGCACTTGCCTTTGCTCTTAGAGCCATTCCCAGCCTCTGGCTTCTCTCCAAGTGATTTATGCCCTGCAACCTGGACAGTGAGCCCGTGTGCCAGGCCTCTCTAGCCCCCACCACTCAGTGTCCAGCAAAGAGCGGGACATCCAAGAGGTGTTTGTACCTGTTGTGACGTTTCATTGAATTGAATAACTGGATTTTAAACCTAAAGACCCCTTATATTTTTAAATTTTGTTTTATTTTTTTAATTTACATCCAAATTAGTCAGCATATAGGGCAACAATGAGTTCAGGAGTAGATTCCTTAATGCCCCTTCCCCATTTAGCCCATCCCCCTCCTACAACCCCCCCAGTAACCCTCTGTTTGTTCTCCATATTTATGAGTCTCTTCTGTTTTGTCCCCCTCCCTGTTTTTATATTCTTTTTGTTTCCCTTCCCTTATGTTCATCTGTTTTGTCTCTTAAAGTCCTCATATGAGTGAAGTTGTATGATTTTTGTCTTTCTCTGACTAATTTCACTTAGCCTAATACCCTCCAGTTCCATCCACGTAGTTGCAAATGGCAAGATTTCATTCTTTTTGATTGCCGAGTAATACTCCATTGTGTATATATAGACCACATCTTCTTTATCCATTCATCCATTGATGGACATTGGGGCTCTTTCCATACTTTGGCTTTGTTGAAAGTGCTGCTGTAAACATTGGGGTACAAGTGCCCCTATGCATCAGCACTCCTGTATCCCTTGGGTAAATTCCTAGCAGTGCTATTGCTGGGTCATAGGGTAGATCTATTTTTAATTTTTTGAGGAACCTCCACAGTGTTTGCCGGAGTGGCTGCACCAGTTTGCACTCCCATCAACAGTGCCTAAGTGTTCCTCTCTCTCTGCATCCTCTCCAACATCTGTTGTTGCCTGAGTTGTTCATGTTAGCCATTCTGACAGGTGTAAGGTGGTATCTCATTGTGGTTGTGATTTGTATTTCCCTGATGATGAGTGATGTGGAGCATTTTTTCATGTGTCTGTTGGTCATCTGGATAAGACCCCTAATTTTTTTTTAATTTTTTTTAACATTTATTTATTTTTGAGACAGAGAGAGACAGAGCATGAACGGGGGAGGGGCAGCGAGAGAGGGAGACACAGAATCGGAAGCAGGCTCCAGGCTCCGAGCCATCAGCCCAGAGCCCGACGCGGGGCTCAAACTCACGGACCGTGAGATCGTGACCTGAGCTGAAGTCAGATGCTTAACCGACTGAGCCACCTAGGTGCCCCAAGACCCCTAATTTTTTAAAAGAAGGTAACTTAAACCTTTCTCTAAGAAATATCCCTGTCCCAAGCTAGCTGAGTTATTTGATTTTCTTCCCCTCTACCCAAATACTGGTGGCTTAACACACACCTGCCCCACCCCCACACATGCAGGTCCTTTACGCCTGCTCATGGCCCCCGGGGTGATGATGAGGGCCTCCACCGCAGTGGGTGCCAGGCCCACAGCAAAGAATTTTACACTCATTAGTGCCTTTGATTGATTTTTTTATTCTTATTTCTTTGCAGAGACAGAGCTCGTGCAAACGAGGGAGAGGGGCAGAGGGAAAGAATCTTTTTTTTAACGTTTATTTAGTTATTTTGAGAGACAGAGAGAGAAAGAGGGTGTGTGATCACAAGCAGGGGAGGGGCCCCGACATAGGGCTCCATCCCAAACCCTGGGATCATGACCTGAGCCAAAATCGAGAGTCAGGCGCTCAACCACCTGAGCCCCCCGGGCACCCCCATGACTGCATTTGATTTTCATTCAAACTTTCGACACACTGCCAGTTGAGTGTTGTGACTTCCCATCACACCAAGGACACAAGAGGGTCAGGGAGGGAAGTGGCTCGCCCGAGGTGACCTAGTGCACTCAGGCTGTCCAGACTGCACCTGCCGGCTCGGGCGGGCAGAGAGGGAGGCAGAGCTTAGAGGCCTGGCCCACAGCCTCACAAACAAAGGTGTGGTCATTCCAATCAGTCACCACACCCAGAGGGGTGGGGACCTGGTAAGAAGGGCCAAGAGGGCACAGTTGGTCAGTAGCTCCAGGGTCCCCTGCACGCTCGCACATGCACACACACACACACACACACACACACCCCTACCTCTGCAGCCACCACCAGGAAAGCCGGCTGCAGACCTAGAATTCACGAACATCCCCCCTGACAGAGCTTTGGCCTCCCACATGGTCCCCCTCCCCCTCAGCCTTCCTTCCTCACTCTCCCCTTCTCTTCCAACACCAGAGCTGCTCTGAGACCCTGGGGCCTTGGCGGGGGGGGGGGGGGAGGTGCCCTGGTGTGACTATGGTCAGCGTGTCAGCGCGAGAGTCCACAGGCTTCAGGGAGTCCCTGCCCTGCCGGCCATGTCCTGGGTGACCTGGGCTAGCTGCTTAACTGCGCCGAGTGTCCGAGATGCCTGCCTGACGGTGTTGTGGGAAGTGTAACTGTGCTCACAGAGGAAGGCCTAGCCCCAGCGACATCAGTGGCCACAGGCTTCCCATCCTCATCCCCTGACGGGGCTGCTAGGACCCAGGACACAAGGGAGCCCCCAGGTCTCTCCTCAGCAAGCACCCCCACTCCTCCATGCCCTTCCTGCGGTCTCCCTCGCCCCAGCCCCAGCCGGTCTTAGGAAAAGAACAATAGCACTGGGGAGGACCCCACTCTAAGTCAGGGGTCCTCGCAGAGATGCTGGGAAGCCAGACCTGGTATCTATCTGTCCATTCTACAGATGAGCAAACTGAGGCTAGAGAGATGTAGTGACTTGCCCAAGGGCGCACAGCCATGGATGACTGGCAGGAGCTGAACTCCAGTCTCTTGGGCTTAAAGCCCGGGCCGAGGCACAGCTTTCTTGGGCTCTAGCTCCAACCTTCTGCTGGCCTTGAAGCCATTCAAATTTGCCTATCTAGGGGCGCCTGGGTGGCGCAGTTGGTTAAGCGTCCAACTTCAGCCAGGTCACGATCTCGCGGTCCGGGAGTTCGAGCCCCGCGTCAGGCTCTGGGCTGATGGCTCAGAGCCTGGAGCCTGTTTCCCATTCTGTGTCTCCCTCTCTCTCTGCCCCTCCCCCGTTCATGCTCTGTCTCTTTCTCTGTCCCAAAAATAAATAAACGTTGAAAAAAATTTATAAAAAAAAAAAAATTTGCCTATCTAGTGCCTTCTGGGTTTGCTGCTGGTTTATCTCCCTTCATACCTAGCAAGTTTGGGAAACTGGCTTCCCCCTCATTGATACAGGATCCCAGAGTCAAACCTGCCCTTAGCATGGTCTGGCCCAGCTACCTCTTCTACAGGGGAAAAGAATGCTAAGGCGCACACAGCACAGACCCATGGGAGGAGCTGACAGAGAACATTCGGGCATCACTGTTATTACCGCAGAAGGCAGGAGACTTCCTCAGACCCACCCAGTCTCTCCCGGTGCTAGAGCTGGGTTTGGACTCAGGACTAGACAGGGTCCCTTTTCTGTAAACAGTGGGACAGAGAAGTGCTCAACACGGTCCCGCAAGTCTAGGGAATCAGTGGAGGCCAGGAGGCCCATCTAGGTGCCGTGCCAGACCTAGGGGTGATAGTGGGAAGCTGAGGGCAATCTGCTCAAATCTCAAAATCCATGAAGACCGTCCAGGGAAGCCAGGCCAGGGAGGCATAGGTGACTTACTCTCATGGCATAGCACCCCTCCTTCAAATCCCCTCCACCCGTCACATGGACCCCACCCAACAGTCCTGTGACACCGTTCAGGCCAAGTGGGATCATCCAGATGCAGAAGCTGAAGCCTGGGCTGGGCCGGGGGCCTTTCCAGGATCCCTGGGGGAGGCAGAGGCAGGAATGGGACTCCAATCCCAACCCTCTGTGTATTCTCCACACCCCCCGCAGCAGGAGCTAGGTGAGGGGAGGAAGGACCCCTGCCCTTGCCTTTCTGGAGTGTGTCCCACAGGTGGGCTGGGGTGGAGGCAGGGCTCTGGGCGCAGAGCAGGGAGCCTGCTCTGTGTTCTCACAGAGGACGTTCCAGTTGTGCAAGAACACATTCCTGAAGCCTGCCACCTTGTGACTTTTATTTCTGCAGCATCAGCCTTCACAGGGTCGGCGTGATGAGGTGGAAAGAACAGGGGCGTTGGAGGGAAGCAGATCTGAACTTGAATCCTGGCACTTCCACCCCAGGCTGTGGGGCTGGGCAGTGGCTTTTTTATTAGCCTCTGTCTCCTCATTCAGGAGGGGAGGAGGATGCCTGCCACCTTCGCAGGCTGCGGTGAGGATCCAGCCCTCAGAGGCCCTGAATTGCCCAGTGGAGACTTGATGCTCGGAAATGCTCCTTCTTTTTGGTCCTTCACCCTCCCCCTCTCCCGAAGGAGAACTAGTCAGAAAGGAATCCGAAATGTAGAGTACAATGTCATAAAGGGGCAAAGTTCAGATGGCAAGGCAATTATTTTCCCGAAGAACCAACGAGGTCTCTGAGAGCCTATTCAGACGCATATAGATTGGTAGGTCCTTCGTATATTACTTCTACTGAAATCCTTTAAAACAGCCAAGCGCCCCCCCCACCCCAACATTTCCTTCTCCGGGGGCCACCTTTTGAAGTAAATGGGATGGCCAAGTTCTAGCCTTGTACCCGCCGAGCTAACACAAACCAGCTCTGTAATGGCTTGTCTTGATGCTAAGTGGCTTGTGCTGACACTATTCTTTGTCGGTTCTGCCAGATCACCTACCTTTGTCGCTCACCCATGCGGCTGCAGGACCTTGGATCTTCAGGCTTCCCTGAGGATCACAATTCTGACCCTCTGGCCCATTTAAATTTTTTTGTTCAACATTTATTTATTTTTTGGGACAGAGAGAGACAGAGCATGAACGGGGGAGGGGCAGAGAGAGAGGGAGACACAGAATCGGAAACAGACTCCAGGCTCTGAGCCATCAGCCCAGAGCCTGACGTGGGGCTCGAACTCACGGACCGCAAGATCGTGACCTGGCTGAAGTCAGATGCTTAACCGACTGTGCCACCCAGGCGCCCCACCCTCTGGCCCATTTAAAAAAGAGATCCACCAACCACTGAGCTCCCCGTGGTGCAGTATGGGAGGACCTAGTACATCAGAGGGCCTACTGAAACCTAGGTTGTCCCCCCCACACGCCCCCCTCCTGCAGAATTCCTGATTCAGCGAGTCGAGAACTCTCATTTCTATCAAATTGCCAGGTGCCGCTGCTGCTATCGGTCGGGGACCACACTTTGAGAACCACTCGTCTGGAGTCATTAGATGCAAAGGTGGTGGGGTTGGGCTGCTGGGTTCCCAGCTCTGCTGCCTTCTAGCTGGGCCACTCTGGGCCACAGTTGCCTCTTCCGTAACATTGGGCCAATTGTCGTCACCACCTCATAGGTCACCCTGGGGGTGGAATGGGTTAACACGCAACTATGTGCCTGGCGCCTAGCAAGTGCTCCAAAAAATTTGCTGTTATCAGTATAGCGACAAAAGCACCGTTTCCAGGTTTCAGTCTGGGCTTTTACACGGCCGGCGTGTGACCTTGAGGACATGGCCCCATCTCAGTTTTCCCGTCTGTGCTAAGAGAGTAATGGTGACACATTTTATATTCCACACGGGAGGGTCTGAGGATCGAATGGAATCTGTGTGAGTCCACTCTGTAAGCGGTAAGCACCGCGCAAACCCTTGTAGCTGGATGTTGTGGGAAGAACATGAACTTGACGTCAGAGGAGCCGGGTCAAGTAGGCAAGCCTCTGCCTCTTCAAGCCTCTGTTTCTGCCTCTCTAAAATGAGGGAAATAACAGTGCGAGCCTCTGGGGAGTAGGGAAATGTCCTGCAGACCCCTTGCCTGAGAGCTGTGCCTCACTCGGTCCCAGGATCTAAGGATTTCACTTTAGGGTTGGCGCTGGTGCCTGGGCATTGCCCGGTTCCCTCCCACAGATCTGCCACGAGGGGCAGCCTAATGTGAGACCCCTCCGGCGTGAAGCCTGGGCTGGCCCCCTCTACAGACCTGGAACCCCCAGCTCCCAGGTCTGTGACGAGGACTAAACAAGAGAAAGGGTGTTGTGCTGCCCAGAGCCCACGCTGGGCAGACCCCCCAGTGAACACTCCTCCTCTGGCAGAAGCCCTTTCAGGGACTCCCGGGCTGCCTCCAAACACCTTGCCCCTGGGAGCTATAACTCTGGAAATGAATGCCTTGCAGCCCTGAGAGGTTTCACAGCAATTTTATTCTCCAGGAGAGAGGTGGAGCAGCCCCTCCCTTCTCCAGGAGGGGAGGGGGGCAGCCAGAGGCCTGTTTAATTTAATTTAACGCACTGTGGCTTGCCAGGTTGCCCCTGGCAACAGCCTCAGCTGCTGCTTCAGTTACAACCAGAAGGATTTTTAAAGAGACAGCCCATTTTCAGGCCAGGATTGCATAGCAGAGTGAACAGAGTCCACCAGCTTCATCACAGGGATAGAAGATGAAAGCTCGGACAGATGAGGCCTCAGACTAGATCTGTTTATGTCATTAACCCCATTCCGAATCTGCAACCCCATAAGCTCTCCTGCAACTGTCACTCTTTGACGGAATCTGAGGAGGGACTATGTTTGGGATTTGTGGTAGAGATGTCGCTCAGCTAGTTACTTTTCTGAAAATCTGTTTTAACCTTCAAGTTGAAGGGAATGAGGAGTTAGCCCTGCAATTCAGGCATACCGCCGCCAGGTGGTGGTATTGCCTGCGTAGTGCAAACCATAACCAGGCTCTTGAATTACTCCAGGATATCAAGAGTGGTGGTGAAACCAATGAGTTTTAAGTCCGGATACTAACTCGTGTGTGACCGTGGTTATGTTGCTTCACTTCCGTGGTCTCAGTATCCTCAGAGAGAGGAGACTAATCAAGGTAACAGTGCTGTGGACAATGCTTCAGGCTAGGATTGTGAAGGCATGAATTTAAGTGCCGCTCTGTCAGGTACTAACTGTGGTTTGGGCACATAACTTTCTTGCGGCTTGAGTGCCAAACAAGAGGAACCAGGGAGAGCCCTGAGGATACCACATTACTCTCCAACACTGGGGAGA
This sequence comes from Prionailurus bengalensis, assembly GCF_016509475.1. Taxonomy (NCBI): domain Eukaryota; kingdom Metazoa; phylum Chordata; class Mammalia; order Carnivora; family Felidae; genus Prionailurus; species Prionailurus bengalensis. The sequence continues at coordinate 44,482,255 of NC_057345.1, read as the reverse complement.
AAGGTGTTGGGACTCCACGGGGGATCTGAGGCCCTAGTGGCACTGTGATGGGGTGGGGCAGGGTGGTAGACAGCAGGGTGGGCCAGGACACCTCTGGACTCCAGGGCCCGAGACCTCGTTGCCACACAGGGAACTGAAATAAGTCCCATGGACAGAGCAGCCTCCTAGATACCCCTAGCCCAGCTCAGCTCTAACCCACGCCAGAAGAAAAGGGATCAAATGTTTATGGAGCATGTACTCTGAGCTGGCCACTGCCCTCACAATGCCTGTGAGGCCTATATTATTATCCTCTTCTGCACATAAGGACACAGCAACTGTCTGAGAGGCAACTCATCCGTCCAGGGTCACCCACCTCATATGGCCAGGCCCGTCGGCCACCCGAGCCTCTGCTCTCGCTTGGGGCCATACCTGCTTGTCAGAAGCCTGGACAAGGGAGCAGATCCTGTGTCTCCCCACCGTGACTCAGTTTGGCCAACCTCCAAGTGGGCATGGGGCCAGAGGTCATGAGATCATACTTTAGATAGCCAGGACGCCTGAGGCACTTATGCCTTCGGTCCTAAGCCAAAGGCTTAAAGCCCATCCTGGCCTTCCGCTGTGGCAAATGTTTCCCCCCTGAGCCCTCGAGGATGCCCTTTAACCCTTGGCAACTGCGCTCTCCCCTCTGGACAGCCCTATTCTCAGCTAAAGCCCCATATACATATTCGCACCTAAGGGGCAGGATCACCCTCCCAGGTGATGTGAATGTAAAAACGCACTGGGTCCTGGCACTCCCCTTTCTATGGCTCCCCACTGCCCTGCACACGAACTCCAGGTCCTGAGCCAGGCAATCAGGGGCCCCTCCTGCTGGCTCATCCCCCCGCCCCTTACAACACACCACGGCCCCTCACCTCTGAGGGGACACGATGTCCCCTCCATCTGATGCCTTCTCTCCTGGTGTCCATTTGGGTGGTTCCTACTTGTCCTGGAGAACCCTGCTCCGGCAAGCCCTCCCCTCGCTCTGTGGGCACTCCTGTATCGTGTAGGATACTTCTGCTTGTAACCCCTGGTGTTCCTTCCACCCTGATTGTGAGACCATCTGGCTTTCACGCCACACTGGGAGCTTCTAAAGGTGGGACCTGCCTTTCCTCTCTTGTCCGCGTCACCCAGCCTGGGCCGAACAGAGAAGATACTTGGTGAATCATGGCTAAGAAGTGTGATTAGCGGGGCCTCCTCTAGGTGATCTGGCCTGGGCGCTGGGTGAAGACCCCTGCCTCAGTGGGCCGTCACATCACTCCACTCAGTGGGATCTGACTCACAGGGCCCCTCTTTCTCTCTTCTCCCTCTAAGCTCATCCACAGCCTCCCCAGAGGCTCCCCATTCCAGCCTCTGAGACACCACTGCTATTCAAGCCTCACCTTACAGTCGATCCTCTGCAAGACCTTCTCAGAGTCTTTCAGCTGGGAGCGGCCTCCTCATCCCGGTGCGCTTGTCCACATCATTTTCATGGCCTTGTTGTTCAAACTCTGCCTCATACTAGTGTCGCTGGCAACCTGGTGTGTAAGGGGAGCCTGGGCTTTGGAGCCTAACAAAGGGAGTACAAGTTCCAGCTCTGACACTCACATGCTGTGTGACCTCAGGCAAGTCACTTTACCTCTCTGAGCCTCAGTATGGTCCTCTGTAAGAGGCAGATGATACGTACCTGATAAGTTATGGTGAGATTGAGAGGTTGGGTGTCAGAATCGCGGCACATGGCAGGCGCTCAGTCAAGCCCTGTTATTGATGCCTGGGTCTGTTTTCCGAGCTAGATCGGGAACCAGTTTGGGCCAGGGTGTAGGTCCGGTTCGGGCCACATCCCTATAGCACTCAACACAGGGGCTCACGACACAGATGCCCAGAAATGCTGGCTGGACCGAATGCATTCACTGCTGCTAGGAGTCGGGGTGGAGAGAGGATGGGGATCCTGAGCTGAGGAGGCCATGGTAGGTGGGGGGTGGTGAGCGCAGAATCCAGCCTGGAGACCCACACCAGGAGACGAAAGTGGAGGGAGGGAGGGACCAGAGCCCGAAGCGGAGCTGCTGATATGCACTAGGGGTTTTATTGGTTTTCATTAAAATTCCTTCCCGAGGCAGCAGCAGCTACTCCCATAAATAACAGCATAAATATTTTATCCGGTGCCCAAGTCGGTCTAAATGCATGGCAAGGTTGGCAAGAATAACAATGGGAAAACAGTTCAGGGGGGGTCCTGGGCTTCAGCTGAACTCTAAAAACAAGCCCAAAGGGGCTTTCTCAGGAAGGGGGAAGCTGAGGGAAGGCGCCCGAGGGGAGGAGCGAGTGGACGTTGCGGGGGTGGGGGGGAGGACAAGAAGGTGACCAGTGGCATGTGGGCCCTGGAATGGGGGACTCCAGAGCACAGGGAGGGGAGTCAGGGGGAGGAAAGCTTAGCTTGAAAAGCAAGATGGAGGGGAAGAAACGTATGCCACTCCTGCTCCGCGATGCACACCGTACTCAGGACATTCACACAGGTTATCTTGTCAAAGCCTCCGTAGTCAGAGAAGGAAAGTGATTCACCCAAGGTCACTCGGCCACCAGTGGCAGATCCAGGACCATGATCAAAGGTGTCCTCTCCTGCTTTTCGGGGTTCGGGGCGAGTGTGGGAATCTATGAACAATAATGGCTCGGGTACCTCAATAACAGCACCACGGGCCATTCTCTGCTTTCCTAGATCCCAGCGGAGGAGAAAAGGGGCTGGTACTTCACCATGGCCACGCTCTTCATCAGGTCAGGCTGGGGAGGGGGGGACTGGATGGTGGGGGCGGGGGGCATGGCCTGGAACCCGGGGAAGAGGTTGCTGCTCCCATTTCCATGGCAAGGGCTCCCCAAGTTCCCCTCCCTGCCACTGGCCTGGGGAGTACTCGCAGCACCCCAGGGACAGCTGGGAGGGGGTGCCAGCCACCCACATCCCCTTCTTGGCCACAGGCTAGATGGCATCTTCCTGGAGCTGGGCAGTGAGGAGCAGAAGAGGCTGCCTGCCTTCAACCGCACGCTGGCCCTGCTCCGGCAAGTGCTCAAGTCCTCGGACCCCCACCACCAAGGTAGGGCCCACGGGGACAGGTGCGAGAGCAGCCTCTGCCTGGCTCTCCCTTTTCCAGTCACTAGCCCTGCCGGTCACCATCACTGTCCCCACCTCTGGCATCATCTCCCTCTGGGGATCCTGCTTCTCTCTCTCTCCCACCTCCGTCCCATATACTTGTTGATTCATCTCACAGAACTCAGGTACCTTGCACCTCGCTTGGTGATTTCAGGCCACAGACGCTCCCTTCATCTTCCTCGGGGCTGACACCTTGCGTGGAGCCGGCCCCCTCCCTCGTCCTGGGCTTCCTCCCTGTCTCCACCCTGCTGCTTCCTAGACACCCCTCTCCCACACTTCACCCCCAGCTCTGGCCTGGTGCTACCTCGGGATGCTGCTGGAGAGGAAGGACACCTTCTCCACCACCCCCATGGGTGTCCACGACTGCGGGTACTCGGGAACCGACCCCCTGGACTGCTTTGGCAAGGTACGGCCCCTGGCCACACCCACCTGTCAAACCGGGATGGAGCCTGACCCCCCCCCCCCAGCCTCCTCTTCCGGAATCCCACGTCCACCCCAAGCCCACTTCTCCAGCCTTGTCTTCTAAGCTATTCGCCATGTCTCAGATATCCCCTCAGACTTCTCCCGGTCAGGCTGTGGTTCTCACTGTCCCTCTCTGCACCCAGTGACATAGTGGAAAGAAGCTGGGCTTGGCCGGGGTCTTGTGCCAGCTCTGCCCCTGGGCCACGTGACCCTAAGGCAAGTCCCAAGACCCCAGGATAGTATTCATTAACCTGTGCACTCAGCACAGAGCCCTGCACGGGGCACATCCCTAATGTTTGCTGGTGGGTGGATTAATGAGCAAGTCCTTGATGAGAGATAGTAGAACAGAACATAAAGGCTGGCTCATGAGGATTCTGAGAGCTTTTATCCGATTTAACAAACACACTGCCTCCACCCCTCCTGGAGAACCTACTCTGTGCCCGGGCACAGTGAGGAAGTCCCTGCAGGTTCCACTATCTCAGAGACAGCGACCCACACAGGACAGGCAGTGGTCAGTAACAATATAGGGGGCAAGTGCTGTGGCCCAGAGAGAAACACTGCACTGTGTAAGTATGGGGGAGGTAGAGGCTGATTCTGGCACCTCCTTCCATCTGCCCTGGGAAATTGGGGAGCCTGCACTGGATGTGTCTGAGGAAGAGAGGTTTGCCTAGGGTATGGGGGATTCACCAGATGGGACACATGAACGTGGTGGGGAGCATGAGAGTCTGACTCTCGGGAGTTGGGTGCCAGTGAGTCATACCCTAAAGTGTTAGGTCCCATATGACCAAACCTAGTGACAGGTGGATTTAGGGAACAAGAACATTGAAGTGACATGGCTCTACCCAGAGATGGGGTTCCTGCAAATAACCAGACAAGTAGTTTGCTCTTACCCTTCTCCCCTCCCTAGGCCATTGAGATAGCCAAGGACCAACCCCCCATCCTGAATCGCCTGGCCAAAATCTTCCACTTCCTAGGGAAGCAGGATATGGCCATTGGAACCTGCAACATGGCTCTAGATGTCCTACGGGATCCGGAGCTCAACTGGCAGGCATACTGCACAAGGGCCAAGGTGAGTCAGCCTGCAAGCTTCGCCTCATCCTGCCATCAGGAATCAGAGAACAAGGGCCCGGGGTTAAGGCTGTGTTGCCGGAGCCCAAAGGTCACAGAGCCTTCATGGTAGAAAGGAGCTGAGGAGTCATCAAGACACAAGGTTTATATTCCGTAAGGTTGTTGCGTGAAAGAATGAAGGAGACTCCTACCCGCTGCAGGCATCCCTCCAAAATGACCTGGTCAATGACGTCCAGCCTCTTCTTGGTTAGCCCTCAATATAGTCTGACTGACCTGGGTTGAAATCTGGCCTGTCCACCTATCACTCTGGGACTGGGGGCCAGCCACTTCTCTAAAACTCCATTCCCCAAACTGTGAGGTATGGATAATGACCTCTGCCTGGAATGTTCTTCTCCCTGACTGGCTTCCTTCCTCACTTCCTGAAGTCTTGACGAAAAGGAAGCTTCCAGCACCATCTTACTGAAATGCCAACCTCTTACCAACATTTTGTTTCCTCTTTTCTTAGTTTACTTCTTCTTCCTAGGACTCATTACTCCCCAACATACTATTTATTTACCATGTATATTGTCTTTCTCTCCCTCACACTAAAATGCATGCTCCATGGGGACAGGGAATTTTGTTGTGTTGCTCTCTACTGTATCCTGGGTGTGTAGAACAGGCTCTTGGTAGAACAGAACTTGGCACATAACAGGCTCTGGCTGAATATTTGTGAATGAATGGACGCATGAATGAGTGAGTGAATGGATGAATGAACTGAGCACCTACCATGCTAGATCTTGGCTAGAATATGTTCTCTCAACCGTCATGGGAACTCTCCAAGGAAGATACTAGTTTACTAATTGTTCGAATGTGGAAAATAAGGCTCACAGAGGTTGAACAACATCCTCCCCAGCTCACGTGCTAATAAGTGGGGGGCTGGAATTCAGCTAAGTCCAACTGGCTCCAAAGCCCGAGCTCCCTCCTCCCCCACCTCGCGATGCTTTCCTAGAACCAGAGCGTTAATACCTTCAACGACAATCACCCCTTTTCCCTACTTCCTCCTTCTCATGCCTCCCTTCAGAACCTCTAGTTTTTTTTTAATGTTCCAAGTGTGGGGGAAAGGAGGAAGTGGGGACGAACGTAAGAGTCTGGAATTATTTGTAATTTGATGCTTGTAAGTTGGGGCTACCTGCCATTCCTTCCAAACTGCTTACGTGAACTCTCACAAGTTTGGTTCTGCATCTTATCTAAAATAGCCCCCCTCCCCCAGTCACCTGTAGCCTATCACCCTGTTTATTTTTCCCCAGCCACTTGTCACCACTGCACCCCTAGTACCTAGCACTGGCCTGGCATATGGTGGGCACTCAATACGTATTTGTTGAATGAATGAGGGGCTCTTAGCTTCATCCAACGCCCCCTCGTTGTACAGATAGGGAAACTAAGGCCCAGAAAGGGTGTGATGAGCACAGCTGGCACAGAACTAGGACGTAGGACTCTGGGGTCCCAGTCTCAGGGACCTTCTCCTGCACCACACAGAACTCCCCTGAGTTGCTGCTGAGAAAAAGGGCAGAAGGGAGGGCAGAGGTCCTTGCTTGGAGCATTGTCCCTGAGCTGACTCTCTATGGACAGATCCACCTCAGAGCCTACCTGCACGACCTGGAGCGAGCCAAGATGGGGCTCGGGGGCATGCCTGACAGGAACCACCTGGCCTGTGCCAAGGCCGACCTGGAGGAAGTGGTCAAGGTGTGCCCAGGCCTCAAGACCTACCTGGACATTGGCCAGGTAAGGCAACCTCTTGGCTTGAGTGGCCAATGGCTTACTGCAAATCTATTTGCTCTCTGCCAAGTTAGGCCTGAGCACTGAAGACACAGGGAGAAATACAGCTATCCCCCAGCCTGATAACCTACCCACCTCCTACAGCCGTGGTGAGGATTGCGTGAGAAAATGCACATAGGGCATTTAGAACAGGACCAACCTCTTTCTAAAGCACTCGGGCCATTACTCTATCCAGAGGTGCCTTCTGGGCACAACGGACGATTTCCAAGAGGTGACAGTATCATAATTTTACAGATGAGAAAACCGAGGCCCAGAGATTGCCTCGCTCAAGATTATATGACCAAAAGTTGTGGGCTGGAACCGGAATGAGCGCTTCATCTCCTTTTCCCTGGGCGGGGCTGAAATTTGCCAAATAATTGGGGGGGTGGGGGTGGAGGGGGTGGGTCGGGAATGAATGCATGAATGGACTTTTTAAAAAAGCAAGCCTGGGCCCGGAAGGAGCAGAGAGAAAGGCTCACCCTGCCCTCGCCCCCCACCTCCATCCACCTAGGTCTACTACTACATGGGCGTGGACGCCGTGCAGGAGCTGCTGGCGGTGGACGAGGCGGCGCTGAACCAGGCGCTCGTCTTCCTGGCCAAGGCCGGCGAGTCGGAGCTGGGCGCCTCGCTGCCCGAGCTGCAGCTGCTGCGGGGCAAGTGCCTGCGCATCAAGGGCGAGGATGCCAACGCGGCGGCCTGCTTCAAGCGCGCCGTGGAGCTGGACGACGCGGGCTCCAACCACACCGAGGGCTTCGGCTGCCTGCTCGAGGCGCTGCTGGCGCAGTGGAGCCAGGAGCAGCTGAGCGACGCCGAGCTGGGCCGCGAGGTGGACGCGTGGCTGCGCCGCGCCCAGGGCAAGTACCCCGCGGCGCGCCTGCGCCAGGAGCTGCAGCGCTTGTGGCGCGGCCACACGGGCGAGGTGCTGGGACTGGCCCGGGCCTTGGTGGCCCAGGGACGGCCGGCGCTGGTGCGACTGCTCTTCGAGACCATGGAGCAGGACGGCGAGGGTTCGGGCGAGCCGCGGGGCCGCCGCGCCTTCTCCCTCTAAGGGCCCTCGAGGCCCCGCCCCGCCGAGGCCCACCTCCAGCTGATTGGGCCGGGTCTGGGCGCTCAAAACGGGCCCGCCCTGCCATAGGCTGGCTGCTGAGCCGAGCCAATTAGATTCTCTTTCGGGTATTGGGAGGGATGTTGAGAAACCTGGGTGGTTTGGCATGCCCATCGAGGCACAGAGGGCTGATTAAGGACCGCAGGGAGGTAGGTAAGGCCCCTGGGAAACTGCCTGATGAAGGGCCGAATTGTGCAAATATGCGAAAAAAGTAAGATGGCTGCAAGATACCGAAGTTAATTGCCCCCATTTTGGCGGCTCTTTAGTCCCCGTGCGCAATCCTTGAGGCCTGAGTTCCTGTCTTTGGGTTGCCGTGAGCCTCACTCTATCCTTGTAATAAAGCCCCCTGTACATACATTGACTGGAGTGGGTCTCAGGTCCTGCAGCCAGAAAAGCCATGTCAGAGCAGAGGGCAAAACTGCACAGGGAGCTAACGGGCAGGTAAGAGCAAGTCTACACCCGGCTGCTCAGGGCTTTTCCCCACCTGCCTAGCAGTCTTCCAGCAGGCCTCACCCTTGGTGAACTTGGTCTGAAAGGCCCCCAAACTCCCTGAAATAGAGCCCATCAAATGGAATTTTTGCTTGACTTCCCTGTGCTTAGGAGAACCTAGGCTCCCCGCCCATCAGGAGGCACCACCTGCTCCCAGGTTTGAACCCTCCACAAGAGAGTGAAAAAAGTCTTGGAATTTTACGCTCTTGGACTTGTAGTCACAGAATCTTAGATGCAGAAGTTTATTGTCAAAGATGTAAGCTCTGATTGCCAGTAAATCTTAGAATGGCCGTGCTGGATTCTTGTGGTCCCACGTATAAGAGCCAATTTCACCTAAAATTCCAGACTCCGGGAATGCTGGCTGTTCATAACGGCAATGGTTTGTGATTTATTTTGCATTTTTCCCTTTCTTTAGAGTGAGTGATACTCATTGCTTTGTTCATATCCCTGATCCTCAAACTTCACCAGGGATAGGCCAGCACCCCTGCACTGCTTCTCAGGTCTCCCATGACAGATGGAGGACAGACTGAGAAGGGCCATCCTTAGAGATCACACACTCCAATCCCGTGTGTAGCTGACAATACTGACAGCCCTGGAAAGGAGGTGGCTTTTGCCCAAAGTCACACCTCCCAGCCTCCCACCCCTGTACTTCAAACCTACTGGCAGCATGTTCAGGTTTGGAAAAATACCAATAAACTGATGAACACTAAAGCATTATGTGTTTATGTGTTAAGGGTTTATGTGTCACCTGTTACATGGGGCACTCTGATATCCATCAGGATAATGTTCCTTTTTTTTTTTTTAAGTGTATTTATTTATTTTGAGAGAGAGTGCATGCGAGCAGGGGAGGGGCAGAGAGCGAGGGAGAGAGAATCTCAAGCAGACTCCGAGCTGGACGTAGGGCTTGAACTCACAAACCATGAGATCATGACCAGGGCCCCCAAATTCCACCTCATGGCTCTTCATGGCTCCCCGCTCTGGGTGGTGACCTTCTCTCCCTCCTGCCTTCCTCTCCCCTCCACTGCAGCAGAGTCCAGCAGGTGACTCCACAGCCCTGTCCTCTTCTCCCCCACTCCCTTCTCCACCCCCAACCGTGACCCGGAACCTTCCCTAGAACAGAAAACCAACTGTTTCTTCTGCTTCCCTAAACACACAAACTGAATTCAAGGCAGTTTGTGGGCAAAACTGGGACGTTGGTGAAGTTTGTCTGCATCCCCAGGCTTTCCAGTTTGCTGCTTTCCTTACTTTTCCTGACCTCCGGGTCGTGGATTTCTCCCTCCATTGCCTCCCACTCCTGTCAAGCCTTTTCAATAAACTTTCTTTCTGCCACTCTCATTCGTAGCTAACTCTATAAACGCCTGACATACACACACGAGAGCTTCTTGCAAGGGTATCCGCCTTCTGGCCAGAAGCCAAAAAGAGAAAGGAAACCCCATTTCTGGGGGTTGCCTCCTTATGTGCAAGGCTGTTCACACATGCAACCTCATTGACCATGCAATCCTCACCAGCCCTGAAGAGTAGCCACCATAATCCTCATTTTATAGATGAGGACACTGAGCCACTGAACGAGGACACAGATAAAAATGGGAAGAGCCAGGCAGGATTGGGACCAGACCTGTCCTGTTGTGTGCTGCCTCCTGGGACAAAGCCCTTCCTGGAGGATGTGTCATCTGTGGTCTAGAGTTGGGCCTGTGATCATCAACACATCCCATCACTTCAGCCCTGCTCCCTCCCTGCTCCAGGACCTGCCGGGTCCTGGTCTCCCTGCCCAAACTGCCTCACCTCTGTGCCTTTGCATATGCTATTCCTCTGCTGGCTTTTTTCCTGTAATTTCTATCCCAAGTCCTTGGCTCAAAGGTGCCTCCTCCAGGGGGTCTTGTCAAAGCCTCCCAGTTCTCATTAATCACTCTCTTTTATGCACGGATTGCTTTTGGGGTGTTGTGCCCCCCACTGCATTGCCTTTTTTCCTCTCTCCATGGGTCATAAGTATCTCAGCATGTCTGTTGCCCCCCTCCCCCAACTCAACTCTGGAATCTTTACAGCAGTAACCACCTCTGATTCAACCCCATGGCCCTGCACTGAGCTTAGCACACAAGGTAGGCTCAGGTTAGTCGCTGAAATGAGTAAAGTCTCAGCAGTGACATGGCTGCCTCAGTCCCCAAACAGGTGACTCCATCACCACGTCCATGAGGGCTGAGGTTAAGGCCAGGTCTGTGGCCCAGAGAACTTTGAGGCTTCGAGCTCAACTAGAAAGCCTGGGCTTTCTTGCCACCTCCTTGCCACCTTCTGTCAATTCCCCAATTCTGCGATTGGGAAACCAAGGCAAGAGAGCAGGACTTGAGGGGTGCCTGGGTGGCTCAGTTGGTTAAACGTCTGACTTTAGCTCGAGTCATGATCTCACCGTTTGTGGGTTCGGGCCCCGTGTCGGGCTCTGTGCTGACGGCTTGGAGCCTGGAGCCTGCTTCGGATTCTGTGCCTCCCTCTCTCTCTGCCCCTCCCCCGCTCATGCCCCCCCCCCAATAAATAAACATTTAAAAAATAAAAAGAGAGAGAGCAGGACTTGACCATGGTCAAGCAACAAATTGATGGCAGGTACACACTCGAACCCCACCTCCAGACTCTTTGGCCAGTGCTGTCTGTCCTTTCAGAGCTAGCTGCCTCCTCTGTCAAGTTTATTTATGTTAAGTCCAGGAAGACCACAGGCCTTCCATTCATTCACTCAACAAATATTTACCAAGCACTGGCCAAATGCCAAGCACAGTGCCAAGTTCTGGGGCTACAGTGGAGACCAAAATAGACCCTGCCTTTGCCTTCAGGGAGCTCACAGTCTAGACCAGGCAGGGCAAGCTATGCAGGGCCTTGTGGGCCACACTGGGGACTTTGGAAGACCAAAGGAAAGCTCTCAAAGGTTTTAGCTGGCAGTGTTGGCCCACCCCTCCCCCTCTACACCAGTCGTACTCAGCCTCCGTTGTGACCTTTCCCCAAGATGGCAGCCCCTGGGACTTGGAACCTGGCCCTTGGCTCCACCTGTTCAGCAAGTCACTGCTAAGGCCATAGGTAAGGAAGTCCCCCAGGAAGGGGCTAGTGGGTGGGTGAGTGATCTTTATTTAATTACAGCTTTGAACGCTGCAGAACACCTCTGTCCACTAGGTGGCCGGGAGGACAACTGTCCTATAGCTGAAGCCGCAGGGGTTCCTTAGGGGAGCATTGCAGAGTAAAAGCCTTAACGACCCCATAATCGGAATAATGAAGATGAGTCACACCTCGTGCTGCCTGCCCACTCCTTCCTCTGGGTCTAGCAGCCAGCATCAGGCAGCCAGAAACTCCCGTTTAGCCAATGTGAGCCGGGCACGTAAAAGATGGTGAAAACGGGTGAGCCTTTGCAGTTGTAGATTCCTAGAATCTCAGTGTTGGAAAGAACATTAGTCATCCCCTCTTCCAGCCTCTCCTTCTAGATCAGAACTCCTCTCAACAGTGAGTGTTCTGTCTAAACCGTATGCACGGCCCTGGAAGACAGGCAGCTCACGACCGTGAAGGAAGCATTTCAATTTTCAGCGGACCTAAGTCTTCTGAGTCTGTCCTGCTGTTGAGTTGAAATCTTTTCTGTCAGGTTCACCTGCAGGGGCCACGCAGCTGAACTTGACTTTCCCCTGGCCCCCATTCTCCCTACTGTGGCACCCACGGCAGCGTTTGAGATGTTCAGAGGGCGGGTGGCTCCTCGGCCAGGGGGCAGGCCCGAGCTCTGCCCCAGCCTCCAGCTGCTGGCGCCCAGCCTCGAGCCTACACCGAGTGGGTGCTAGCAGCTGAAAGCAGAACAGAACAGGACTCCTCCTCGTCCCGAACCAGGCCCCGAGGGAGCACCCTGTGCCGATGACGGTGGCTGGGTGCCAAATGAAGTGAAATATCTCCTTTGCGCAGGCTGTTAACTTTTTTTCTTGTTTAAGGAAGGGGAGGATAATGACATTTAGCACTTTACAACTCAGCAGGAAAATGAGCAGATGGAAACAGATCCCCAGCACTGCAGGCGTGCTTCCAGGGAGAAACCCTCCCCCTCCGGCTCCGGCTTTGCTCCGTGGGGCCACGTCACTGGCAAGGCTTGCTGGTGGACTTAGCGAGTCCGGCCAGCCCCTTGCTGCCCCAGCTCCTCGCCCACGGGGAGCCGCTCCAGGCCGCACGGGGGTGAGCCTGCTGCCGGTCATCTTACGTCCACTCACCTGGAGCACCTCGCCTACCCCTCTAGGGTTGTGATGAGGAGGAGAGACGGGAGATGTTCTCGGTGAGACAGAGGTGAGCAAACGCTGCTGTGGAGATGTGGAAAGGCTCCACCTGGCCTCTACGTGGCCACAGGAGAACAATTTGGAGCAGGGGACGTTCCCACAGGGAAGTCGAAGAAAGTCATCATCGCCACCGAAACTGCTTATTGAGAACTCGCCGCGGGCCAGTCGCCCTGGCGGACAACTCACACGCCTCACCCCCATTTAAGCCACACGAGCCCATCAGCAGTGTCGCCATTTTACAGATGAGGAAACTGAGGCTCCGCGACGCTAAATAACTTTCCTGAGGTCCCTCTGCGTCACCTGGAATGGCAGCTGAATGGCTTTTTAATTATTTGGGGGTTCTCTCCTCTATCACTTATGTTGTTCTACAAACGGAACACTTACCCGATCTGAAGGCATTTTTTTCCTGTTTACGTTTCCCGAACAGTCAATAGCTCTGTGATGGGGCTGGTTCTATTTTGGCGTGTAAATTGTTTCATTAAACGGCAGCTCCTCTGTAGGTTTTATTTGTCATCCGCGAAGTAAAAGAGACAAACAAGAACATCCCTACTGTGGCGGAGATAGATCTATTGTTTTCGTCTGCCCAGCAGCCTGCCCTGCTGGGGACCTCACGCCCCTTCTTCCTGGGCTCCTTTCCCACTCTGAGCGGTGGCAGGGGGGTGCCAATCATAATATCCTGCCCCTCTGCCCACAAACGCTGACTTGACCCAAGTTAGGCCAATCAGAGTCCTTCCCACAGAGTTTTCCATCGCAGTGCAAGGGACAGAAGACATTCTCTGTCTGCTGGAACAGCCATGAGCAAGGGTCCCCGTTAGGATTAGGCTTAGCCGTGGCATGAAAACAGCATCCTCAACAAGATGGTGCATATTTACCTTGCCAGGCTAGCTCAGACATCACCTCAGTGCCCGCCCAGGCTCCCTTCTCCCCTCACCCACCAGGCACCTGCTAAGGTCGTCCCACCACATGCACCCGCCACTCTCCACCTGACTGGAAGCACTGGGGACTCGACGCCTCTGGGAGCAGCCTTCAACCAGTGGGGAGTGGCAACCGGAGGATAAATACCCAGCCTCAGAAGCAGGGGTGGGGTGGGAGGGGGGACAGGATAATTCTGAAGCGTGTGCCACAGTCTCCCCGTGGCCTCGTTGGGATCGATGCCCCATTGCCCACAGCAGGAAACTGCTAGTTTGTTGCCACATCCTGTATTCACTTCCGGCCCCTCCTGCTCTCGCTTCCCCACCTCCCTTCCGGTGTTTCCTGGATCACCTCCCGAATAAACTACTTGCCCCGGCATCTTTGACTCGGGGTCTGCTTCTGGGGAGCCCAGCTTTAAATACATTCGGAGTCCTGCCTCATCCCGAGGGAAAGATCCTTCCACCTCTATGCTCCCAGCGCACTTTTTTGGTACCTCTGATATAATAACACCATGGCCCATCTCGTTGTGTTTATTAAGTATAAAATAGGAAGTATCATCTGTGTACCAGTCACCGTACCAGGTGTCCTGTGCTCCTCCATTCATGCATTTATTCACTAATTCATTCATTCAACAAATATTTATTAAGCATTTGCAATGTGCTTATTACCAATGATCTAGGCCAGAGCTTGGCAAAATATGGTCCGCAGGCCAGATTCAGCCTACTGCCGGTTTTTGTAAATAAAGTTTTATTGGAACACAGCCATGTTCATTTGTTCACAAGTATATAAGGCTGCTTTCATGTTGCAACAACAGAGCCGAGTAGCTGTGACAGAGACCGTATGGCCCACAGAGCATAAAATATTTACTGTCTGGGCCTTTACAGAAGAAGTTTGGTGTCCACTGCTCTAGGCATATAAACAAAAAAACCTTGGTAAGATATTTACTATGTTAAATGGTGACAAATGCTTTGAAGAAAAAAAGCAGGGAGAGGGAGTGTCAGGAGTGATGGGGGAAGGGGTGGGGATTGCAGTGAAAACCCGGGTGTCAGGAAGTCCTGGCTGGCTGTGAGGGTGACATTGGAGCAAAGACCTGGGGAGGTGAGGGGTGAGCCACGTGGATGTGGCAGGAAAGAGCTGCCGGGCTGGAGGAACAGCAGGTGTGAGGGCCACACGGAGGTATTAACAATAGTTAATCCTGTACTGAGTACCGTGCACTAGACAGCCTTCCAGTGCTTTACATGCATAATCTCATTTAATTACTTAAAAGTCTCATTACGCAGTTAATCTTACAAAACAATGATCTGAATATATTTCTATTGCTAACATTCATACAGCGCTTTCAGTTTGCAAGGTTGTTTTGTAACGTTGTTTGCTTGCGCTAACGCAGCACTTGGAAGACGTTACTGACCCTGTTGTATTACAGCCAAAGACCAGAAAGGTCGAGTCCTTTGCCCCAGGTCACGTAGCCAGTAAGTCAGGGAGCTAGAAAGCAAACCCAGGTCTGTTCGGATCCGGACCCGGACGCTGCCTCCCTCCCTCGAAACCATCAGCTTCAGAAGGCACACACTTCCCCTCACCCCACTCACCCTTAACCCAAACAGTGCACCAGAGAGAGAGGGTAAAGGCCTGTTGGAAGGAACCCAATTCCTTCATCCTCCCCGATGACGGTGACCCGGTAAAGTGCTGGAATCACGCCCACACTCACAGGGCTGTGATGATTCGCCCTGTCCTGGGGCAGCCGCTCTGTGCCCCACACTTGAGGCTGCGCCCAGTGCTCTGCCAAGCCCACCCGAAGCAGGTGCTCGAAAATGACCAACTGGTTGACAGACGAACTATTGCTGTGATTTTTTTTTTCGATGCAGTTTTAGCAAGGCATTCCCAGGAATTGAGGGAATTAGTTAGAAAGACATTAAATCGGCGAATATGTATTGAGATTTGCCACGTGCAGAAAAGACCAGCACCTTTCTACACAGTGAACAGCTTTACTGTGGCGGGGCTGGAAATGAACAGGATACGGGCCCGCCCCTCTAGGAGCCCTCAGTCTAGTCTGGGTGGAGAGATGGATTTTTTGGATGTGCTGCTGACCTACTGAGTGCCAGCCGTCACGCCGGCCAGGGCACTTTCATCAGCAGTAAGAATAATAATAGCAAACACTACTGAACCCTGACTCCGTGCCAGGCGCTATGCTGAGTTACATCTCCATCACAACTCCACAGGGAAGACGTCACTACTATTTTAAGCCTGCGGCATGTGAGGCTCAGGGAGGCTGAGTATCCCCCATAGGCATGTGGTTAGTGGGCGGCAAAGTGACTGAGCCTGAGTGGCTCAGTCAGTCGAGCGCCTGACTCTTGGTCTCAGCTCAGGTCATGATCTCACTGTTTGTGAGTTCGAGCCCTGCATCCGGCTCCACACTGATAGTGCAGAGCCTGCTTGAGACTCTCTCTCTCTCTCTCTCTCTCTCTTTGTGCTCTCTCAAAATTAAAAAAAAGAAAGAAAAAGAAGTTGCCATTGCTGGTTGTGAGCATGGAGATCAGGCTTTGCATCCAACAGACCTGGAGATGATTCTTTCTCTCCTTTTTACTCGTTTTGTTGACCATGGACGAGCTAACGCTAAGCAACCTTTCCAAGGTAAACTGGATGTCCGCTGTATGGATAGAACAGTGATTATTTATACCTGTTGGGACTATGGTGAGGATTTAATCAGATGTGGCGTAAAGTGTTCAATATTGCCCCTGGCACATAGCAAAGACTCTGTAAACGTGAATGACCATAATGATGACCACACTCATCAAGTCTGAGGAACCTGGATAAGAAAAGACGCCCACCTTCCCAGCCCCCTCCTGGTCTCCAATGACCCGAGATTTGGCACTAAACAAGCGAACGAGTGATGCACTCCAGGCCCAAGGAGAAGAGGTCCCTGAAGACAGAAGGAATTGGTGTCACGCATGGTGGCAGGAGTAGGGATTCTGAAGGGAACAGGTGGCAGCAGACTGATGGTTCTGTATGGTGGGCGAGGGGAGCCACGGGGTCTCCTGACTTGGGAAGGATGGAGGGACGAGCCAGATGCTTTCAATTACATCTCTCATCGCATCTTCACAACGGCCCTACATGTATGTGACGGTTCCTGTGTTATTGATGAAGAGCCCAGAAGCTCAAGGCCCCAGAAGCACGTGGCTGGAAGTGGCTGGCAGGATTCCAAGTCAAGGCTGCCCTCCTACCCTCTGTCCAGTCTGTCCGGGTCCGGCTGGGCTAACGGGGCGGGGCGGGCTCAGGAATCCATCAGGTGGCCTATCCCAGGGGGTCTCTGGAGTCTGTCCCACGCACTGTCCCAGTCTGGGCCCCCATAGGAGTCACCCACCCTGCCTCCCTCACCACCCTCTTCCCCCCGTCTGAGTTCACACCCCACTCAGGCAAGGAAACACAACTGACCGTGTCCTGCCCCGGTGCAAAGCCCGGCGGCCATTTCCCGCAGGCCGGGTCCTTCCGCTGGCCCGCGTCTTCCGCAGAGGAAACAGCCATCTTCTTGGAGTGACAGTCATACTTGTCTATTTCAAAACAAATACACGCTGTAGAGCGGAATGCAAAATGCCCAGGGATTTTCTCAGAGGAGGAGCTGTCCGGGGCTAAGCCTCAAAATAGACGTGTGTGTGTTGGGGAGAGGAGTATCGCTCTTCAGGAAAAAAAATGTCACTGGCCTCAAAGACGAACAGAAACTCGCAGCCTGGCGCTTCCGGGGTGCCCGGGTGTGCTCTGTGTTCCCGCCCGACTATTTCAGCCTTCTTCCTCGCAGCCAGTGGTCACTTGCTTGTGCTCCGACTACGGTATCTTTCTATCCCTCCTTGTCAGCTTGGGGAACTCCTAATTATCCTTTCAGGTCCATTTCTGCGTCCCCTCTTCCGAGAAGCCCTCCCTGATCCCACTCCCCACTCCTTGCAGCACAGGTCTTGCTCTCCCCTCTTCACAGCTTCTCCCCACAGGATGCTGGGACCTTCACTTTGAGAGGCAGCCTCTCCCAGAGATTATGAGCAACTTGAGATCAGGGAGCCTACTATGAACTCTGACTTCACTTGTTCATTCAGCACATACTCAGAGCCCCTCCGTACCAGGGCCATGGGCTCTGGATGAGGGAATGACTCAGTGTGTCCTTGGAGAACTCCAACCTGAGGGAGAGACAAACCATTCATTCATTCATTCATTCATATATTAAAATAACAAACAAAAAGCAAAACACTTTGCTAATCCCCAGCTGGGGCAGGCCCTCTGGTTAAGGTTAAGGTTAAGGTTAAGGTTAAGGATACAGGGGCACCTGGGTGGCTCAGTCGGATAAGCGTCCAACTTCGGCTCAGCTCATGATCTCACAGTTCGTGAGTTCAAGCCCCGCGTCAGGCTCTGTGCTGACAGCTGGGAGCCTGGAACCTGCTTTGGATTCTGTGTCTCCCCCTCTCTCTGCCCCCCCCCCACTCTCTCTCTCTCTCTCTCTCTTAAAAATAAATAAACATTAAACAAACAAACAAAAAAGGATATGGAAAAGAGCATGTCTGACCAATGGCCAGTGGAAACAAAGTTCTAAGTGCATGGTGTGCCCCCAGAGCTGCGGGGACACCAAGGCAGGTGTGGGGTATGGGGTCCTTTTGCTTTTTTTTTTTTTTTTTGATGGCAATGAATGAATGACTTTTTCTGTGGGTTCTTTCTTCTGTTTTAGGGAACGTGCAGGGTTCTAATCATGAATGAACTCCGTAAATCAGGACACCCAGCAAATGACCGATCAAGTGATCGATTGAACTGTCACACTGGAAGTTGCTGTGGCGATAGGGCTAGATTCTGGGCCTCCACCACCCCTGGACTTTCTCAGTGGGAAGCACATCTACTCTGACCATGGCTGGCTCCAGGCTGCAGAGCCTGCTGCAAACTCACAGTAAAATGCAGTTCTCCGCCTGCCTCCCAAGGGGGTCGTGAGCATTAATTAGTTACCATTGGTAAAGTGCTCTGAAGATGTGGGGGTGTATAAACACGGCAAGTCATTAGGCCTCTCCACGCCACTAGGCTCTACAGCCTGGGAACTGCTAATTGAGAAATAATTAACACCTCAGGGTGCAGAGGCCGGATTCCTGGCTTTTCCAGGATTGGGAGGGATGTAATAGCGTGCATGGGAGCAGGGAGGAATATAAGGCTACTGTGGATCCCGATATTGAAGATTATTCACCTCCTGTCCCCAGAGAGGAGGCGTGGGGAGTATTGCCTCAGGAAAACCTTTAGGACTGCACTCCTTAGGGAAAGCTTGGACTACAGAGCTGGGCTGCAGAAGCCCAGCGACGTTCTTAGAGCAAAGGAGCTCAGGCCCAGTCCGGTTCTGCCTGGCCTCCTAGCTGGGGGTGGGCGAGATGTCAGCTGTGGGGTCCACCCGCGCTTTATTTTCCTCCACTGGCCCAACAGACTGTCCAGTGCCTGTGGGTCCACCCAATGGCCCAACAGACTGTCCGATGCCTGCGGGTCCAGCCGATGGCCCAACAGAGTGTCCAGTGCCTTTCCTCTAGACCAGCGGATCTAGCCCAGGCTGTACATTAGGATCATCAGGGGGACAACTGATGCTCAGGCCAACCCCAGGGAATGTGATACCCAGCACTGCAGGGTTGGGGGGCTGGGGCACATGGTGAGTCCAGTGCACTGCAGGTTGAGAACCACTGCTTTGACCTGTGTGTCAAGCACTATTTTAGGAGAAGAGGGAGATGGAGATGGAAACCCTATGACATTCCGTGACTCCCTGACACCTCATCATTTCTTGCTTCCCTGCCGGAATGTCCTGCTCCCTCAGCCTGGCCACTCCCACCACCATTCCTGTCCTGGTAAACCCCACTCATTCTTCAGGCTCAGCTCAAAGCACACCTCCTCAATGAAGCCCTCCTCCCCTGCACTCCCACAGGACTTTCTTCAGCCCCTATTAAGCCACTGATCATATGATGTCGTTCCTGGCAGATCTTGGGGCTGAGAGCTTCTTGGGGCCAGTGTCTTGCACTGGGTCTAGTACATTTTAGGCGCTCAATGAACTATAGCTGTTATTAGTTAGCTGGAGTTCCATGATATACAACCCCCTCCTCAGAATACGTCATTTGTTCCCTGTGCCTAGAACATTCTTCCTCCAGATATCTGCAAGACTCTCTCAACTTTGGGTCTTTGCCAAAATGTCACTTTCTCAATCATCCTATTTTGAATCGCAACGCCTCTTCCTCCAACGCATTCCCTTTTCACAGTTTATTCTTTTCTCTGTGGGTGGATACCGAGGGATCCAGTCTTTATTAAAAACTTCAGTATTTTGCTCACCATGGGTTTTTTTTTGGCATTTATTTTTTTTAATTAATTGCATAAAAATACTACTTTGGTTACTAAGTTCCTGCTCCCCTTCCAAATTTCATATTGACTTACTGACTCTTTTCATGGGAATGCAAGCTACCTTGAGGGCAGGGAAATTTGTTTCGTTCACTATTCCCAGTTTCTCCCAGTGGTTGGTACATGGTAGCTTCTCAAAAAAATATTTTGTGAATGAAAGTTTTATCTAGTGTCTTAAGGACTGTCTTGCGCTTTGTGATAAAAGTTTTTTGTTGTTGTTGTTGTTGTTGTTAAAAAATTTTAATGTATTTAAATTGAAAGCCTGTAAAAATCCTTGGGTATATCCCTAACAGCAAGTCCCACTGTTGTCATGGTTACACTTTCGCTAGCCTTTCCTTTCAGAGTCGGGTGGCCCCTGACAGTGGGAGGGAACACCAAGCTCAAAACCCAGGCTTTTATCATAGAGTTACACCTCCCTACCTCCTAGAGGGCACTTCCGGAACAGTAGTTTATTCTTTGCTGCCCAAACCAATCTACGATTGTGGAGGAGAGCCGGACTCTTTCTCCTTGGCTAAACTTCCGGAAAACCTCCACGTGCGTCTGGGGCGGGGGTTGGGGGTGGGGCGGTCCCCGTGAGAGCGGCCTTGTGATTGGCAGGTAGGGCAGGAGGCGGGGCTTCGGGCGGACGTGCCCCTGGCGCAGGCGCGTTGGGCCGGCGTGGCGGTCGGGCCGGCGGTCCAGGCTGGGACTTCAGTTGTTTCTGCGCGGTTCTGCTCTCGGCTGGGACTTCGGTTGGTGAGTGTGGGTGACAGGGGTCGGGCGGGGCGGGCGGTGAGAGGGCTGGGTCTCGGTTTTTGGACCTTGGTGGCCGTGCTTCCACGTGCATCCCGTCCTTGGTTTGGGGAGGGGTCGCTATCACCTGAACTCAGGGATAGTGTGTTTCCTCTGTTGTAAAATGAGGGCAGGACTTCCTCCTTTGTCTACCTCGGGTCTTGTGAGTGCCCTGACGTTCCTAGAAGTGCCAGCCCTGGAGACACCCTCTGGGATCACCTGGTGGCCCAGCCAACCTTCCCATTTTACGTATGGGGAAAGTGAGGCCCGGAGAGTGAAGTCGTTTGACCGAGGTCACCCAGCCAGTGAAGGCCGAGCCAGCACGTAGGACTGTCCCTGGGGTTCCATTGCTGCTTTATGCAGCACGGTCCGAGACGGAGACTGGAGATTGGAGGCGGGAACCTAAGCATTCCGGGTGTGCCCCTGCACTCCTCTGCTGTGTCGCTTGTCAGGTGGCCTCCCATCTCTGAGCTCACCTCTTCTGTGAGTTGGACATAACGATAATAATGGCAAAACTATTATATACCAGGCACTGTCGGCAGCACTTGAGGCCCAGCTTTCCTGATTGGATTGCGGGGCCATTGTGAGTTAACCTTAAAAGAGGCCTGTGCTCCAAAGATTGAGCCGCGCCCCTCTGTAAAAATTTGGTGAATGACTGAAGGACTCAGAGGCCCTTTGCTAGAGTCTGAGGTGCAGAATACATTAATCACTGTACTGCTTTAGAGGTACTGTCTGTAGATAACGCTGAAATTTTGAGATGATAAATAATTATTCTCCCATCTGCGTAAGCTGAGGGGTCTGAGGACAGGCACACGATGGGAGTGAGGGCAGAGGGTTTAAGGCTCTTATTTAAACTATCCAGATAATTGTTTTGTTGCACCTGTCACTTAGCTTTTCATTTACTAATATATTTGATTAGTACACATAATTAACTCTTCAGTGTGATGCTAGGCCCTGAAGCCTGACAATATAGAAAACATCACAAACTCCTCGTTTAACGGAGGAATAGGACCTGAAATATTGCTCAACTCCCAGTGCCTGGCACACAGCAGTTTCTCAGAAGTAGCTTTGAAAATTATTCCAGTCCAGTAAACTGTAGAGCGTTGTGTGCAGTGGGAGCACAGAGAAGGAAGTGGTCATCTCTGAGGGTTTGGGAAGCTTCTTGTCATAGGTGAACCTTGAATGATGGAGTTGCTGGGGTGAAGCTGGCCAATTCCAGGAATGCTGAGCAGTCTGGGGCATGTTGGGGGAGTGGTAGGGTAAAAAGCTGGGAAGAGGTGTGTTGGGATCAAAATACAAAGAGGCTTCATGTTAATGGAAGTACCATTCCAAGAAAATGATGACGAGGAGCCATTAATGGGTTATAAGCCAGGGCATGATTGGATCAATTATCTTTTTAGCTGTAATATGGAGACCAGACAGACAGGGGTCAGGAGTCAGTTCAGTCATTGGTGGACATTTATTGAGTATCCACTGGGTCCAGGCACCGTGCTGGATGCTACGGATACAACTTGGAATAAGACAGACATGGTCACTGCCCGCATGGACTTTATTGTGCTTTTCCCAGTGTGGTCCCTGGTCTAACAGCATCAGCATCACCTGGAAACTTGTTAGAACGGCAGTTTCTCTGCGCACACCCCAGGCCTACTGAATCAGAAAGTCTGGGGCTGAGGCCCCACGGTCAATGTTTTAACAAGCCCTCCAGGTGATTCTTTTTTTTTTTTTTTCAACGTTTATTTATTTTTGGGACAGAGAGAGACAGAGCATGAACGGGGGAGGGGCAGAGAGAGAGGGAGACACAGAATCGGAAACAGGCTCCAGGCTCCGAGCCATCAGCCCAGAGCCTGACGCGGGGCTCAAACTCACGGACCGCGAGATCGTGACCTGGCTGAAGTCGGACGCTCAACCGACTGCGCCACCCAGGCGCCCCGCCCTCCAGGTGATTCTAACGCTCGACTTAAGTTTCACAACCACCTGGCTACCGTAATGGACCAAGCGGTTTTGAGAGGCCAACCCAGGGTAGAGGCAGCAAGAGCCAGAAAGGAGAGGGTGGACTTGAGAGGGAGGTCAGAGACGGACTCCTCTGCTTTCAGAGGAGTTAAGGATGAAGGAGTGTCTGGTGTGGGCCACTGGCTCGCGGTTTACCAGATGAGAACCATGTGTCCTTGCCTCCAGAGCCCACACTTTTCCATTCAGTCGCATTAGGGCTCTGCGGCAGTGCCTGCCAACCTGTCTCAGGCCACGGGCCATGTGGGAGATGATAATATTTGTACTGTGCACAGGGGACATGGATGAGGCTGCTTGAGGTGGCAGGAGACCAGCTGGAGGACTTGAGGCCGCTAGGACCTGGAAGGGGCCACCCAGGGGTTCCAGACTCCCAGAGCCGAGAGGAGCCGGCAACCCATTGTCAGCATACCACAGGGCAGCTCTGCTTCACGGGAGATGCCGAAAGGTAGGGCCCTCCCTGGACTTGGCAACATAAATCGAGAACCCTGAGGGGCACCTGGGTGGCTCAGTCGGCTAAGCGCCCGACTTCGGCTCAGGTCATGATCTCACAGTTTGTGAGTTTGAGCCCCGCGTCGGGCTTTGTGCTGACAGCTCGGAGCCTGGAGCCTGCTTCACATTCTATGTCTCCCTCTCTCTCTGCTCCTCCCCTGCTCACGCCCGGTCTCTCTCTCCTTCAAAAATAAATAAAAACATTAAAAAAAAAAAAAAAAAAAGAACCTTGAAAGAGTTCTGTGTGTTGACTCAGTAATTCCTTTCCTGAGAATCTCTCCCAAATGTACAACAAACAAACAAAAGCCTTCTGTTCATTGTAGATTGTACATAACAGAGAAGATGACAGCTCCCTGCTAGCAGGAGAATCGTTTCTGATCTACTCGGTGGAATGTTGTACTGCCATCAGGAATGTGAGTATTTTGTAACATCGTAGAGGAACACATGTGCTCAGTTAGTAGACAGTGTCTGGTAAAGCCCTGCTCCGTGCTGAGTGGTGAGCCAGTTAGATTTGGTCCTTGGCCGCATGGAACTGAGTGCCTGGGAGGAAGACAGCAGTCACTCCTGAGAGGGATTGGTGATCAGTTGGGACTGCCGTGGGAGACGCTGGCCTTTGGGACATGGGAGTGGGACATGGAAGGCATCCCAGAGGACAGGATGGTGATCCCGAGGCTGGGAGGATGAGCAGGTGTTGGTACGCAAAGGGCACGGTGTGTTTAAGAGTGGGTGTGGTGCGGCTGGAACACAGGGCGACTGGGGAGGCTAAGCTCCAGGGGGCCAGCAGCCAGCTCACAGGTGTGCCCAGAAGGTCAAAAGCTTGCACCTGATTCTGAGAGCAGCAGGAAGTCGTTGGAGGGCTTTAGGAAAGAAAGACTGTTACTGTATGTGCTGGGACGTGTTCCCTGTGGCTGCAGCATGGAGCATGGATTGGAGGAAGGCGGGCATGGAAGCGGGGGGCCCGGTGCAGAGGCTGCTGCGGAGGCCCAGGGGAGAGGTGGTGGTGGCCTGGATGGAGGCTCTGGAGGTGGGGAGAAGGGGCAGATGGAACAGCAAGCGAAGAGACAGGAATGACAAGGCTGAGAGGTTTGGTGCGTGTGGGCCATGAGGGGACAGAGTGGATGAACCCAGGTTTCTGGTTTGGGTAAAGGTGGCTTTTGGTGCCATTGTGAGTGATGGGCCGCACTGAAGGGGGAGCAGTTTTAGCGGCAGGGCAGTTGGGGGTGGGGGGGAATGCGGAGTTCCCTCTGGGGTGCTGAGTTTAGAGTATCCATGCAGCTCCTTCTCCAGGAGACTGTTGGATAGGGAGGTCTGAAGTGTGAGAGAGACAGACGGGGTACAGGTGTCGACCCAGAGTCGTGAGCGTGAGGCCTGACCAGAGAGTGCTATGGCGGGGAGAGGCACAAGACACCGAAGGCAGGAGCCGGGTGGGGATGTGGGCAAAAGAGCAAGGCTGGCAAAAGGGACGAGGGCTTGTCAGCAGCAGTTGTCTCTGGGCCGAGGGATTAGACTTGATTTCCTTTTCTTTTTTGTTTCTGTTTTTTCCCAGTTCTCTATTATAACTATAGTAAATATTGATTGCACTCATAGAATGTGCCAGATACTGTCCTAGTAACTTTTTATAACTCTTCTAAATTCCCACAAGAAACCTACAAGACAGTTCTTACTGTATTCCCATCGTACAGATGAAGAAACTGAGCACAGAGGGGTTAAGCCACATGTCCCGAGCTACACAGGGTGCCGTCAGCAAGCAGCCTGCCTGGAATCCAGGCTGCCTGGTTCCACGGCTGTGCACTCCCCACGCAGTGGGGTCTCTCCACAATATGCTGTTGTATTTTTATAAATGGGAAAATAATTGTGTTTTTTTAAAATAGCAGTAGAGGTAAGAGAAGTAGGACTTGAATCTGCTAGAAAATTAGAGGTGAAAGGGTTTGCACCTGCAAAGTCAGTGGCTGGCTGAGAAGTCTGTGGGAGACCAGACTGAGCTGGCTGCGTCGTGGCGTCGGAGCACAGTTAACGCTTATTTCTGCACGGCTCGTTTTCCTCCAGGCACAAGTGCTTCCCCGCACGGGGTGTCATGGAAGGGCTGCTGTCGAGATGCAGGGCACTGCCCGCCCTGACCACCTGCGGCCGCCAGCTCTCTGGGTATGTTCCTCACAGGTTTTACCACTGTGGCCCAGAGAGAGGAAAGCGCTTGGTGCTGTCCCGCATGTTCCAGCCCCAGAACCTTCGGGAAGACCAGGTGCTCTCTCCTGAGGGCAGATCTGGCGACCTGAGCTGTAAGAGCCAGCGGCTGATGCTGCAGGTGGGTCTGATCCACCCGGCAAGCCCCGGCTGTTACCACCTCCTGCCTTATACCGTGCGTGCCATAGAGAAGCTCGAGCGTGTGATAGACCAGGAGATGCAGGCCATCGGGGGACAGAAGGTCAACATGCCCAGCCTCAGCCCAGCAGAGCTCTGGCGCGCCACCAAGCGGTGGGACTTGATGGGCAAGGAGCTGCTAAGACTTAGAGACAGACACGGCAAGGAATACTGCTTAGGACCAACTCACGAGGAAGCCATCACGGCCCTGGTCGCCTCCCAGCAGACACTGTCCTACAAGCAGCTTCCGTTCCTGCTGTACCAGGTGACAAGGAAGTTTCGGGACGAGCCCAGGCCCCGCTTTGGTCTTCTTCGCGGCCGGGAGTTTTACATGAAGGACATGTACACCTTCGACTCCTCCCCAGAGGCCGCCCTGGAGACCTACGGCCTGGTGTGCGGGGCCTACAGCAGCCTGTTCCACAGGCTGGGGCTGCAGTGCGTCAGGGTCCAGGCGGACGTGGGCAGCATCGGGGGCACCACGTCTCACGAGTTCCAGCTGCCGGCTGAGGTCGGGGAGGACCGGTTTGTGGTCTGTCCCGGCTGCGGCTTCTCGGCCAACATGGAGACGCTGCACTCATCACAAACCAGCTGCCCTGCTTGCCGGGGACCACTGACCGAAAGCAGAGGCATCGAGGTGGGGCACACGTTTTACCTGGGCACCAAGTACTCCTCCATTTTCAGTGCCCAGTTTACCAACGCCCACGGCAAACCGTGCCTGGCCGAGATGGGCTGCTACGGCCTGGGTGTGACACGGATACTGGCTGCCGGCATTGAGGTGCTGTCCACCGAAGACTCTGTTCGCTGGCCCAGCCTCCTCGCGCCTTACCACGTGTGCCTCATCCCCCCAAAGAAGGGCAGTAGGGAGGAGGCGGCCACCGAGCTCACGGGTGGCCTGTACGACCTCATCACGGAGGCAGTGCCGCAGCTCCGCGGTGAGGTCCTGCTCGATGACAGGACCCATCTGACCATCGGAAACAGACTGAAAGACGCCAACAGGTTTGGGTACCCCTTTGTGATCATCGCCGGCAAGAGGGCCCTGGAGGACCCTGCCCATTTTGAAGTCCGGTGCCAGAACACCGGTGAGGTGGTCTTCCTCACCAGAGAAGGAGTCACGGAATTTCTGAGCCAAGTGCAGGTCGTCTGAATACCCCCGAGCCACCCCCACCCCATCTTGCAGCCTTAGTGTTCATTCGGACGGTCTTTTCCTGCACTCCTTCCCAGGGCCGGCCTCTCCAGGTACAAGGCAGCTCATGGAAGGGGGAGCATGTTAGGGAAACCGACTTTTATCCAGTCCTTTGTTCCTACTCTTTGTGTTTGAAGTTGGTGATTCCATTCTCTGGACTGGCAGTGTTGCCACATAGCATTCCTCTTATATTCCATTGTGGAGGCTTGTGGGTTAGGGGGCAGAGGGGCAAGAGAGAGCCGCTCATCTTGACCCTCAGGCGAGTGGCTTCCGTTCTCTGCCGAGTTTCCCGTGTGGAGGATGCGAGTGGCCCGTGGCCAAGGCCCTCCTGGCTCCAGCAGTCTGACCCCTCCTGGCGCCTCTTGCCACGTTTGGTCTGGAGAGCAGTCCCACCGGCCCTCTCCCACTTGGTCATGTCCCCTTCCCTGCTGGGGCCTCAGTTTCCCCATCTGTGACATGAGAAAATGGAACTAGATCTGTAAAATTCTTAAGCTGTCACTGGGTGGTTCCAAAGAGGTTCATGATGGGCAAATCTGGGTCCTCTGATCCCCTGTAGTCTAAGCTACACAGAGAATTGATAGAATTAACTAATGGCCCAAAACCACCTCCAGAGACGTGGCTCTTTTGGGGTGGCTTAGTGTGGAGTTGGTGTTATATTGATTGAATAAAGTAAGCTACTGGGATGAGCCTTGCATAGTAACTTGGAACAGTGGTAATGCCTGCCGTTTTAACAGCAGCAGCTTCTTCTTTCCTTTTTTATCCTACTATTTCTACAGTTCACTCAAAAACAAACAAAACCCACCTCCGAAGGCTGGGAATATGTTTTAAACCATTTCTCCCCCAAATGTAGGGGTAGCAGGCTTCAGGTACCACGGTGAACTTGTCTTGGGTCCAGAGTTGGGTCCTAGAGCCGCACCAGGAGTGCATATTAAGGTCTCTGCCCATAATCTGTGGAAACTGGGAGCAGGCTTGAGCCACAGAGCAGTGCCACCTGCTTTCACTTCTCCTGCTCATCAGATTATGGTCTCGACACGTCCAAAGCTAACAAGATTCTGTCACAGTCAAGCTCAGGGCCACCACCTCTGGAAGCGTTTTGCCCTCTGCTTCCCCCACGCTCTCCCATTCAGCACTGATGACGTTGATTCTTGTTTGGAGCACACACAGCTCATTGTTCGTGCACCCCCCTCTCTCGGTTGACAGTCACCTCCCCAAGATCATGGTCCTGGGCTGATTCCCAGTGTACCCCACTTCTTGGCCAGTTGTCCCACCTGCCAAACAGCTCCCCAGCAGTGTGTTCCTGCTGCTGCTGTCACTGCTCAAGTAACCCACGCCCCAGCACACACCATCAGGTCTCCTCATTAACATTCATGCCAAGCCCTGATGACCCCCAGGCCAGGAGATGTGTATTCTGAGAGCAAACCTAGAAAGGCTGGATTAGAAGTCAGGGGACTTTACCCTTGGCTGCACTTTGGAATTACCTAGGTCCCACCCGGAAAAGTTTTGGTTAGAGTCTGGGGTACGGCCTGGGCATCCTGCATTTGAAAGCTCCATAGATGAGCTCCATAGATGCACGAAGTCAATTCAGGGTTCCCAGTGTACTTACGGGCAGCCACCATCTCTGAGCCACTTTGTAGCCGAGCATTTCTTAGAGTAATTTCCTGTGTGCGCGATCAGACTGACTCTGCTTTTAATGGTCTGGTCATTTATTTGTTAAGGGCCTGCCATGCACCGGTGTGCTGTGAGGCACTTTTATATACCATTTTCACACCAAAAACTGCGGGGTGGATGCTGTTCTCCTTTTACTGATGATGAACCTGAAGCTTCATCTTTTAAGTGTCAGAGCTAGAATCTGAGTATTGACCAAAACCTATGCCATTCCTGCTATAACTGCATGGCCTCTGCCTAGACGAAAGTGATTTCAGTAAATAAAACTGAATTATTTATGCCTTTCTAATCCAGTTAGCCTCAAATAGATGAGAAATTAGAATCTGTGTGAATTGGTGCTTAATTTTTTAAAATTTCTTATTGAAGTACAGTTGATACACAATGTGACATTAGTTTGAAGTGAACAGCATAGTGATTCAGTAACTACACATTAAGCTGTGCTCACAAGTATAGCTACCGTCTGTCACCATACAACACTGTTACAATACCACTGACTGTATTCCCTGTGCCGTACCTTTCATCCCTGTGTCTTACTCACTCCGCAACTAAAAGCCTGTACCTCCCACTCCTTTTTTTAATTTAAATTTGTGCTCCATAAGCTGGTTTATGTAAGGCTAGCCTAATATAAGCACTCTTAAAAACCAGAGTCCAGGAGGAGAGAACCAATTAACTTTTAAATTCTTCATAAATGTTCGAGTTATTTGAGGAGGACACAGAATCATGGAAGTTTTGAACAGGAGGACTTGGAGCCCGCCTGTCCACCTCTCATTCCACAGAAGGGAAGCAGGCCCAGACTGGGAGTTCACCTGTCACACACCATCTGATGCAGGACACCTGATTGCAGGCCAAGTGCCGTGTCCCCTGAATTAGGCTACCTCCAGTCTATCTTGTTGCATCAAGAATGGTCTGGCTGGATCACCATTTGAGCTATAGAAGCCTTGTAGCTGTGAAACAGGTACCGTCCTCTGTTTTCCAAGGGAGATGAATCCAGGGAGAACAGTGATTTGCTCAAGGGCAAGCTGAACTGACACCTAGGTGTCCTGATTACTAAGCCACCATGTCTTGGAAGAAGCCAGGGGCGGTATGATACCGGGGGAAGATCAGAACCTTGAAGAGACATAATCCTAGATCCAGCACTTACCAGGGATGTGACCTGAAGACAAATTACTCGCCTTTTCTGCTTCTCAGCTTCTTCATCCCTAAGATGTGCTCATGGCCATGCCCCTCTCAGGGTGGCCTGAGGTTGGCTGAGCGTATTACTTACATGAAATGCTTAACCCTGTGCTTTCAGCAAGTACTTCCTTCACTCCAGACAACTTAGGAAATGCCACCATTGGGAGCTCAAGTTCTGCTCTTAACTTGTCTCAAGACCTGCATCTTGTTTTCTTGATCTGATGCTTTACAACCTTCCTGGGGAGTGCCACGGGCAGGAGTTCAGTGATGCCTGGGGATTGACTCCATCTCCTTAGAGAAAAGACCAATATTCTCACACTGTGTACCTTACTGTCTCTTTTCTGAACTTGCCAGTGTTACTTCTTGCCATAAACTGATGAAATGGGGATGCTGGCAAAATAACAGGTACAGGATGTATTATCATTGTTCATTCCTTGGGGAGATCTAGAAGCAACTGGCTGGGAAATATTTAGCAGAATTAATACTTGGGGACAAAAGCTGGTGCATAACAAAACCATTGTGTAAATCAAGCTTAGAATGTAAATCAAGGGCCCCATTAATACTCTGTTTTCATGGAAGAAACACCTGCTGGGCTATCAATAAAGATGCTTTGTAGAAATCTGTTGAAACTCATTTCTTTAACTACCTGAGTGCCAAAGAACTTCACAGAGTTCCCACCATCCGTTTCTACACCAAGATTCCAGAATACTTTTTAGAATGGATTGTTATGCATCCAAGGGCGTGTGTAAGGCTTTGTTTTAGAGTTAGGAAAAGTTTGATAATGTGGAAAATGGGAAACTTTTTTTTGATGTTAGTGCAAACTTAGGGTATACTTGAAAAAAATCAAGGTATTGCTCTTAATTTAAAATAATGACTTACATCATAGTGACCCACACTAGAGACTGTGGAGTCAGACTGCCTAGGCCACTTGATAGCTATATGACCCTGTGCAAGGTGCTTCCTGTGCTTCTGCAGTAAAACAGGGACACCAGTGCCTGGCTCACAGCAGGTGCTGGGTAAGTGGCAGCGGCCTTTACACTTGGCCAGTTAGCCCTCTGCATGTAGTAGGTGGGTGGATGGTGCACGTGGGCCAACAGAGTGGGGTGGCACCTTTAGGGTCCCCCTGATCAGGCACCGCTTTGATGCAGGGATGGTCGGTGTTCACTCCTGTTAAGCCAGCAGCTCTGAAGGGTGATGAGCTTCCATAGTTAAAAGCCTAATTGCCCTTGGCTAAATAGAACTCTGTAGGGCTAGGAGAGCGAGAGGAAGCACTTGTTAATGGTGACTGAGGACAGCCGTTGCAAGGGAAGAATTTGTTGCCCAGCCTCCCTCAGAAAACTCGAGGGCTGACCGGAGCCCTACTGGCAGGGTGTCAGGTGTTGTGGGAAGTCAGCTGTGGGCTCTGGCAGTCTGGCTCTGGAGACTGGACTCTTTTGCCCAGGCAGACAGGCTGGGGACATTGCAGGACAGTGAATGCCAAGACTTTGTGACAACATTGGAGTGAACAGGCAAAGGGCTGCTGGGTCTAGTGCCAACTCCTGAAAGGCAGAGGCCCAGTCTTACTGCTGCGGATGTATCCTGAAGGGCTTAGGGGAGTTGTGAATTCAAGTTATGGCTCTACTTCTCACTAGCTAGCTAACACTGGGCAGGTTACCCTCTCTGTGCCAGTTTTCTTGTCAGTAAAATGGTTCTGTAAACTACTTGCCTCCTGAAGTGTCAGGAGTGAGCAAGTCAGCCCACACGAAGCACCCTAGAACACTGTCTGGCATATCCTAAGTGCTCGGTAGATGGCAGCTGTTACTAGTGAGCCAGGCCACTTATGCACTCCCCCTGGAATATGCCAGGATTGCTTGAGGGGTCCTTCCAACTCACACTCCCCACCCTTCCCTGTCCCTTCCCCAACCTCATGGCCCATATCCATCTTGTGTGGTGGCTTCCCCCCCAGTCTGTTTAGAATTTATCACCCCTTCCTCTGTGCCATCAGTCAGTAACTATTTGTTGTGTACCTGCTGTGTGCTGTGCTAGGTGCTGACGGTACAGAAGTGTACAGTTCAGGGCCCCGGACTCAGTTTACAAAGACGTGGGAGGAACTATCCAGTAAGTGGTTAATTACAATGTAGTGTGACAAGTGTGGTAATAGTACAGGTGCCGTGGGACATGTGAGATAGGGGGCCAGGAGGGCTTCCTGGAGGAGGCAGCCAGGCCTGAGTAAAGATTACAAAAGACAGAAAAGGAACAATTGGGGGTGGAGGCAAGGGTATAAGTGAGAGTAAGAATTCTCCAGGCAGAGGGAGCAGAATGTGCAAAGGTCCAAAGCTAAGAGCGTGGCATGATTAGAGAATAAAAGAAATAAGTGGCACAGATTGAGCACTGTTTGAGGCAAGCTCTGTTCATGTGCATCACATAGAATAATTCACATAATCCTTACAGCTCCTGTGTGAGGTAGGTGCTATTATACTATACGTGTTGCACGTGAGGAAACTGAGGCACAGTGCCCAAGGAG
Organism: Prionailurus bengalensis; assembly: GCF_016509475.1. Lineage (NCBI taxonomy): Eukaryota > Metazoa > Chordata > Mammalia > Carnivora > Felidae > Prionailurus > Prionailurus bengalensis. The sequence goes on along the minus strand of NC_057345.1, from coordinate 44,450,488 downwards.
GTGCCTGAGGCCATCAGCTGGTGTGTTGCAGGGCTGGAATTGGCAGGCAGGCAGCCTGGGTCCAGAGGTAATACTTAAGCCACGGCACTGTCCTGCCCCATAGCTTAACTGTGTCCAGGATGGCTGGGCTAAGGCAGTTGGAAAGAGGAAGCCACAGAAGTGGTTGGGGCCAGACTCTGAAGAGCACTGAGTGCTACACCAAGAGTGTTTATGAGGGAATGGGGAGCTGCTGAGGGCTCTGAGCAGGGGTGAGGACTTGCTTGTTGTGGCTGTATTTCTCTTCCTTGGAGCAGTTTCCAGTCCAGGGTTAGACTTGTAACATCTACTCAACAGCGTGATCTCGAGGGCAGAGGCTGCCTGATGCACTTGGGCCTCGATGCCCTGTCCTTGGTTGGTGCCAGTTAGGTTCAGTGTTTGTAAACAGAATAAAAGGGACAAGGAAGAGGAGGCAGGTGGGCTCTGGAGTGAGATGCTTGTGTTCAAATCCTGGCTCTGACACTCCACTAGTAGTGAGACCATGTGCCCCCACCTCTTTTATAAACTTGGGATCATTTTATATCATTTACAAAATCGAGACCTGAGGGTGTGGCTGTCATCATGAAGAGAAAGCAGGTTTGCACAGAGCCAGAACGCTGTTGACAGCCACAATTCCTCCCCATTCCCTGCCTGCCCTTGTGTACCTGCCAGCAGTGTTTCAGGGGTGGCTTAAAGGGGCCTTGCCCCACCCCCAGGTTCTCCAGCTGCCACCCCAAATCAACAGAGGTAACCACTCAGAAGTCTGGCGGTCCCACCTGTGTCCCTGGTCCTGGGATGAGGTGGTGCCCCTGGGTGGTGGGAAAGGCTCTGCCTCAAATCAGGGATGTGAAGAATGCTGATGCCCTGGCCTTGCCCATTCCTTCCCTCTGGGCCTCTTCATCTGTAATATAAGGTGGTCCCATGGTTGAGTCTTTGAGGGAGCTCTGACTGGGATGGAGTCCCAGGTAGGGACAGGAGGCCGTGAGGCGGAGGGTGAGGGCCAGGCCACATGTCCCGTGGGACCCAGCTGCATGAGTGGAGGAGGGGTTCGGGCTCATGCCAGGCCAGTGGGGCCCCTGCTCCTAACTGTAGCCAACTCTAGTCCTAGCCTCCATGCTCCATTCCTAAGTTTGTGCTCTATCCACTCCCTGGAGACCAAAGAGGATGGCAGAGGTCAGAAGGGGCAGAGCCCACGGGCTGGGGAGGCCAGAAGCCTTCTTGGAGGGGGTGTAAGGTGTGCACATGGGCTTGAGCCTGGGAATGCCGATGTTTGCGTATGTATAGATGGGGCCTCAGAACAGGACTCTGGTTTTATTTTTTTGCTCATCATTTCCTTCACTCGTTTATTTATCCACTTCACGCACATGGAGCTCTCGGTGTGTCACACTCACTGTGTGTCAGGCCTGGGCACTAAGACAAATCCCCATCTGGCCTCTGCCCATTGAGAGTGTGCCTTCTGAAAGTTTTAGTGCAGTGCTTCTCAAACTCGGCATTATTGATAGTTTGGGCCAGATAACTTTTGTTGTGGGGGCTGTCCTATGTACCATAGAATGTTTTTAGCAGTATCTCACCAAGTTGTGACAACCAAAACTGTCTCTAGACATTGGCAGATACCCCTGGGGTGCAGGTCACCCCTGCTGAGAATCACTGGTCTAATGCTACCAATCTGCACACAGGTGGCACAGATAAGCCTGTGAGGTGGGTACAGTGACTCATGTTACAGATGGAGGCTCCAAGCACAATCCCTTCCTCCCAGGCACAGCAAGTCAGCAGCCACCAGGACCCTAGCTGTGGTCTGTCTGCCAAGCTAAGTCGCTTTCCTCCCTTTTCTGCTTCTCCCACTCACCCTAGCTGGATGGAGGGGCAGGGCCTAAAGAGAAGGCAGCCAGAAGCTGGCTGATAACTGGACCCACCAGGAGCCTGAAGAAAGGGCTGGGTGGTAGGGATGACAGTCATGGAACTTCGTTTCTCACGAGTGTCCAGAAGGGAGCAGGGAAAGCAGTCTGTTTCACAGATGAGTGAAGTGGCACACGGGGGCCTGTTCTACCCCAGGACAGGGAGATTGCTGCTCCACAGAAGCCTGCAATGCCCGCTAGGGTTGCTGTTAGGCCTCTTGCACAGTGCTGACTTAGAGACAGGCAGCGGGGGAGAGAATGGCCTCCGTGTGGCCTGAGCTAGGCTTAGGGTGGAGACTGGACTTCTGCTTCCCAGCCACAAGCAGTCACCTGCACCTGGAAGGAAAGCTGCATGGTTCTTTGTAAATAATTGCCCTTCAAAGATGATGAAGCGCACGGCACAAAACCTCAAATTACTCGATTTTGAGGACAGCAGCAGGTTTCAGTTTAATGATGTATTATTTAGCTTTGCTATAGTAACAAACTGCTTACTACTACAACAACATTTATTTCTAGTTCACGTTACGATCGACTCTACAGGCCAGTTGCTTCAGCTCTGCTCCACGTGTCTTGCCATTCTGGTACCCAGGCTGATGGAAGAGCCCCTACCTGGGAAATATGTTCACGACAGAAGGAAAAGCACATGAACTTACCAACCTTCTGTCTGGACATGTCCACCCACATCCCTCTGCATCCCCTGGTGGGTGGAGTAGGTACTGCAAGACATCACAGGGCTGCAGGTGAGGCCATGTACTACCCTCTAGGGAGCAGGAGGCAAATGGCTATAGACAAACATACAACCTATGACAATGACTCAACTGCAAAGGTTTTTAAGAGGCGCAAGATCCTAAAATCTGAACACTGAAGGGGAACAAGTCTGTCACAGTTCTCCCTACCATACAGGTCAGAAAAACTGGTCAACTTTTTAGGGGTTTTGGACCCATTGATAGGTCTTTACAGGTGCAGAAACAGGAACTGGCTTTCCTGACCCCATCTCACTCCAAGGGTCTACCGTCCCCATACAGCAAGCCTCTCTGCTCATGAAATACCTGCAGGCTGGAGTCTCTAAGCTTGAATGCCTTAAAATTACTCGCGTGGTTTGAGAGAGAGCTTCTCTGAGGCTGCCAACACCACTAAGGTCCAGAACCATGGCACTGGATCCTGAGCCTGTGTCTACAGGTCAGTACTTCCTCAGGTCAGTTCCTGTGGTAATGGTAAGATGGTCCCTTCAGGGAATGGAGGCTGATGGTAACACAGCTCACAGTGACTCCAAGGATGCCATGACCAAGGTACAATTTTGTGTCAACAGAGGAGAGTAGAGACCAGCTGGAACTTGGCACTGAGCAAAGAGGATGTAGTTCAGGGAAGTCAGCAGCTCTTCCCCCACCATGATGCATGGAAGGACTGTCCCCAGGGTGGCAGAAATAAAGTGTTGGGTTCAGATGATTCCAGGCAGAGGAGAGTGAGGGATGAGATCCAGGGGCCTGGCTCAGTCACTTTACCTGATGCACCTTTTTCCCCCGGACGTAATTCTTAGAAAAACCAGAGGCTCCTACACAGACCAAAAATGCTGGTATCAGGGCTTTTACAAAGTACCTGCAGTGAACACAACAGAAGAGAAGGGTTAATTGAACTGCAATCTTAATCACCCATGCACCTTCCCAACAACATTCAAGGTGAACCTTTGGGTGTGAGTCAACATTAAAATGCAAGTTTAGCACATTTATTCGTTTGGTTGTTTACATATCTGGCAAATTAGCATGACCCTCTCCCTCTTACAACCTAGCCAGAACCTTTGGACCAGTCCTCTAGCATCATGCATGCCTGTGGCTAAACATCAAATAAGACTATAAGAGCAAACTTTCATTCATTCAAATTCATTCATTCACTCACTCAACAGTGTGTGCCCAGGGTAAGTTGGGCTCTGTGCTGAAATGAGATTAGAAAACAAGGGGCGCCTAGGTGGCTCAGTCAGTTGAGCGTCTGACTCTTGATTTCAGCTCAGGGCATCATCTCACAGTTTGTGGGATCGAGCCCCACATCAGGCTCTGCACTAACAGCACAGAGCCTGCTTGGGATTCTCTCTCTCCCTGCCCGGCCTCATGCTCTCTGTCTCGAAATAGTCAAAAACAAAAACCATCCCATGCTCAAGTTCTGAAGGGAGAGAGAGAAATAGTTAATGACAGCAAGACAATCACAGAAGCATTTGTGAGATACAGCATTAACCCAAAGGGCATGATGCCCTCTATAGGAAAGGGGAATCAGGAAAAGCTTCCTGGAAGATGCTGTGTCCATGTGTACTTTAATTTAGAAAAGGGGTAGTTGTGATGGGACATGGGGGAGCAAACGTCAGGAGGTGCAGGTCACCACAGCATTTGCTGTTGTTGGGGCATAAAGCAAGCAGAGTGGGGCAGGTTAGAGAGGTGGGCAAGGCCTCGGCCTCCCAGACTGAGGGGTATTAGCATTACCCAATGTGCTTGGATCTGGACAGAGGGGTCTATATATTTTGGCTCACCCGGTTCAACGTCTGAAATTACTCAAAACCTATCCTGGGTAGCCTCTTGCCTATGCCAATCATTTAAAAAGTAAACATTTCCAACAGCATTTACATTTTCTAAGAAGCATGAGATTGGCTTTCCTTTACAGATCTGCTTTGTTTAGCTTTTTTGGAGATGGGGAGAGAGCGGACCTCAGGCCTTTAAAGAAATGTGGTAATGGGCACCTGGGTAGCTCAGTCATTTAAGCATCCAACTCTACCTCAGCTCTGGCCTTGATCTCAGGGTCGTTGAGTTCAAGCCCCACACTCCGTGCTAAGTGTGAAGCCCATTTAAAGAAATTTGTGGTAGTAATTTGCTAATAATGGAAAAAAGGAATAGCTCAAAAATTGTCTATGGACTGGAAGAGAGATTTAACATCAAAAAACAAAAATAAAAACAAAAACACCACTTGCCAAGAGAAGTCATATCATTATCTGAAGAAATCTTCACCTGCCAACCCAAAGCAGAAACATCAAGACCAGCCAGATCCCCACTACTGAGTTAGTCACCACATTACCAATTCTTACCCAGTTTGCCTCTGAAATCTCTCTACAATCCACCCCTTACCTCCTGCCTCACCATCAAATAGTACATATGATCTGTACACTACTCTGTTTTACCTAAACATCCCCTGTGGCTCCATGCACCACGATCAGGATAAAGTATGTTCTGGAACAGAGCATTCAAGGCCTTCATGCATGGCTCCAACCCAGCTTTCCAGCCTCTTTCTCAGCACACCCAACCACCCTCATGTCCAACACAGTGGGCTTCTTTAGCCTAAATGCAAGACATTTGCTTTGCTCAAAGCTTAGGGAAAAATAGTCCAAGAGTCAATTCTCAAATCTACCCAGGGGATTCCCTCATAGTCCAGAACACCCTAAAGCTGAACAAACAGAAGCCAAATCCAACTGGCTGCCACAGCTACTAACAAAGACGCACTTACAACAAGACTGCCCTTTACAGTTTACAAAACTACTGTGACTCCTACTCTCTTGCTGGCTCTCAAGTACCTGAGACAAATGTAGGCAAGAATTATCAGCCCCAGTCTAAAGATGAGGAAACCTCCTCAGGGAGGAAGTATGTGCTTACAGTCCCACAGCTCGTAAATGATGGTGTCTTGACTTGAAGAACCAATGTTCTTTTCCATATAACAGTATCAGGGGACACGGGCACAATTAGGAAAAGAGCGCCAACCCTGCTGTTTTCAGGTACAAAAGCCAGGCAGCTTGTCCCTTCTCAGACCAGCACCATTCGCTTCTCCCAGTCTGAGGGTGTCCTGGCTGCGGTGTAATGAGCAGAGTCACACTGAAGCCTATTTGGCCAATGACCTGAACCAGTCTCCATGGCTGCCATCTCAGTTTTATGTCCAGGGCAGTAGGGAAAGCAGTACAAGGCAATTAGCAGTGCAATGAGAACCTGGCTGTATCCCTGGGATGGTGCCTAACCTTCCCTGGTCTACTCAGCCTCATGAAGGTGGCTCACCTGGGGTGCTGCAGCACGTGCAACAGGGTGCTCTTGAGAGGCACCCGGTAGAGTTCTGTCCCACCATCATCCTCAAAGTAGATCTGCAAGAAGAATAAAGGTGCAGGAATCAGACACAGAGGGCCTCAGCAGCACTAGACATGTTGAGGCCAAGTCTAGTGAAAAGCTAAAGAGAAGGCAACTGTTATTAGTTGAATGACTCTTCTATAGAGTTGTGGAATGTAAAGCACTCAGTCTTTGCCCATAACACCAAGAAAGATATTACCGGATCCACTTTTTTCCAAAGACAGAACCAAGGATCAGGGGAGAAAAATGATTCATTAACAACACTCAGCTAGTAAACAAACCAAGATTCAAGGCCAGGCCTGTGAGCCTTTGCTTCCCTAGCAATCAGTCCTAGACCTCTTAGATATGGGGGAAAAAAGGCACAGTAGCCCAAAGCAGGGGAACAGCCCGAGGAGGATGAGGAGGATGAGAAGGATGTCCACACGGGACGGCCCTGTGCAGGTGTCAAAGCCCACAGAGGGTTAGGAAGATGTCTGCATAGGAGGGCTGGCAGGGAGTGAGGGAGTGACGGGCTGGCTGGGAGTGAGCCCAGCCAGTGGAGGGCAAGCTTGCTGGGAGCTGGCCAGCCTAACCCAGGTGATAAGGGCTACCTTTTAGGACAGCTGTCCAAGATGAGGTGTCAGAGCCCATGTGGGATGAGAAGGGTGTCCTGGGGACAGCTGAGATGGGGTGTCACAATCAGAACTAATGTATCAAACTAATTTCCTGATATTGGTGGTTGGTTGGGATTATGAAGGAAAATATCCTTGTCTGTAGGGAAATGATGCTTAAGTATTTAGGGGCAATGGGGCATCAGTTGGCATCTTACTCTCAAATGGTTAGAAGACAAAATCTTTGTACCCTAAGCTGTGATTTAAAAAAATAATGAGCCAAGACGGCAGAAGAACATGGAAGTTGTTTTTGCATCTCGCATCCATGAAATACAGCCAGATCAACACTAAACCATCCTGCACACCTAGAAAACTGATTTTAGAATTAACACAACAATCTGCACAACCTGAACCACAGAACTCAGCAGGTACATGGCACAGAAAGGTTAACTGGGGGAGAGAGAAGCCACGGAGGACAGGGAGCTATTTTTGCTTGTGGTAAGAGGACGGAGACAGAGGGAGAGTATGGGAAAAGCACCTCCCACTCCCCACCCCCAAAAAAAGCAGCTGGAGAGAAAGTGGAAAGAGCTGCAGGGACTGAACTAAAAAGAGAAAAAAGGAGGGAGTTTAAATTCTACTAAGACTCTATATAAACAGGGGGAGCACAGAGTCTCAAAGTCCGCAGCTTGATACCTGACAGTGCTCTGGTGGGAAGGGCAAATCCCCAGAGGCAGAGTGAGGCCCGGGGGTCCTTGGGCCAGCAGACCCCGGAGAACAACCACATTTGCTGGTGCTGGAACAAAGTCGTTAAGGGTGAAGCCCGGTGCCAGATATGTATTGCGATTTTCCATAATCCCTGAAATGCTGCTGCTGCTACATGATTGCGTGAACATTTTCTGGGGCGGGCCGGCACCCAGACGCAGTCTCTTGGCATTAGCAGCACAGTCCCATGAACATTCCTGGGGGCGGGCACCTGGCCCTTGCTCAGTGAGACCCTCTTGCAGAGGGGCAGAACAGGTCAAAGCCGCAGTCCCTCAGAAATAAGGGGTCAGGGAAAACAGCTGCATCTGAGATAAAACTCAGGAGGGAGGTGTTGCCTGGGGCTTGGTCATGGACAGTATAAAAGCAGGGAGTGGACGGAAGCCCATGACAAAGGTCAGGTGCACAATTGATGATTGGGGAGAACAGAGTTCCGATACTAGAGACAGGGTAGCTGCCTTTCACCCCTCCCACACATGCACATACCTACAAGCACCACAACAATCCACCCCAGTAAGCTAAACAGCGACATCTAGTGGGGAACAGAACCATTACCCTAAGCCCCGCCCAACTGGGCCAACCTTACTCTTCAGGAACACTACAAGTGTGTCTGCCTGCTTAGTTTATGGACTATAAATTGCTTCATAGTTTGACTTCTAGGGGAAAATGATGTAATTTCAATAGTATTTCAGTCTGTTCATTGGTCCATCTATTCAATTTTCTTTTTTCCTTTTTGTTTCTTTTTCTTGAATAAAGAGAAAAAATTTATTATTTTCAATTTTTATTGAAAATATTTTCTTTTAATTTTTTTCTACTATATTTTTTACGTTTTTGTAAATTTTTCAAATTCTATTTTACTTATTTCATTTTTTTCTATTTCACTGTATTCATTTTTTTCAAATTTTCAAACGTTTCCTTTTTTTTTTTCTTTTTTCCCCTTTTTCCCTTTTTTCTGTAATCTTTCAACAACCAGACTGAAACACACCTAGGATCTAGCATCATTTATTTGAATTTGTGTGTGTGTGTGTTGTTTTTAATTTTTTAATTATAATTTTTTTGACCTTATTAATTCCTTTTCTGCCATCAAAATGACAAAAAGAAGGAATTCACCCCAAAAGAAAGAGGAGGAAGAAATGACAGCCAGGGACTTAACACAGATACAAGCAAGATGTCTGAACCAGAATGTAGAATCATGATAATAAGAATACTAGGGGTCGAAAATAGATTAGAATCCCTTTCTGGGGTGATAAAAGAAGTAAAAGCCAGTCAGGATGAAATAAAAAATGTTGTAACTGAGCTGCAATCTCAAATCGATGCCACAGTGGCAAGGATGGATGAGGCAGAGCAGTGAATTAGTGATACAGAGGACAAATTTATGGACAATGAAGCAGAAAAAAAGTGGGAGACTAAGGCAAAAGTGCATGATTTAAGAATTAGAGAAATCAGTGACTCATTAAAAAGGAACAACATCACAATCATAGGGCTCCCAGAAGAGGAAGAGAGAGAAATAGGGGTAGAAGGGTTATGTGAAAAAATCATAGCAGTAAACTTCCTTAACATGGGGAAAGACACAGACATCAAAATCCAGAAAGCACAGAGGAATCCCATTAGATTCAACAAAAACCAACCATCAACTGGCATATCACAGTCAAATTCACAAAATACTCAGGCAAGAGAAGAATCATGAAAGCAGCAAGGAAAAAACAGTCCTTAACCTACAAGGGAAGACAGATCAGGTTTGCAACAGACCTATCCAGAGAAACTTGGCAGTCCAGAAAGGAGTGGCAGGATATATTCAAGGTGCTGAATCAGAAAAATATGCAGCCAAGAACTCTTTATCCACCGAGGCTGTCATTCCAAATAGAAGGAGAGATTGAAAGTTTCCCAGACAAACAAAAATTAAATGAGTTTATGACCACTAAACCAGCCCTGCAAGAAATTTTAAGGGGAACTCTCTGAGGGGAGAAAAGATGGGTGGGGGTGTGGGGGAGACCAAAAGCAACAAAGACTAGAAGGGACCAGAGAACATCACCAGAAACTCCCACTCTACAAGAAACATAATGGCAATAAATTCATACCTTTCAGTACTCACTCTAAATGTCAATGGGCCTGTCTCCCTTCTCCACCAGGAAAAAATAAAATAAATGTCAATGGACTAAATGCTCCAATCAAAAGACATAGGGTAAAAGAATGGATAAGAAAACAAGAACCATCTATATGCTGTTTACAAGAGACCCACTTTAGACCTAAAGATACCTTCAGATTGAAAGTAAAGGGATGGAGAACCATCTATCATGCTAATGGTCGACAAAAGAAGTACCCATACATACATCGGACGATCTACACTTTAAAAAAAAGACTGTAACAAGAGATGAAGAAGGGCATTCTATCATAATTAAGGGTTCTTCCACCAAAAAGACCCAACAATTGTAAACATTTGTGCCAAATGTAGAAGCACCCAAATATATAAATCAATCACAAACATAAACGCACTGATAATAATACCATAATAGTGGGGGACTTCAACACCCCACCTACAGCAGTAGATCATCTAAACAGAAAATCAAGGGGCGCCTGGGTGGCGCAGTCGGTTAAGCGTCCGACTTCAGCCAGGTCACGATCTCGTGGTCCGTGAGTTCGAGCCCCGCATCAGGCTCTGGGCTGATGGCTCAGAGCCTAGAGCCTGGAGCCTGTTTCCGATTCTGTGTCTCCCTCTCTCTCTGCCCCTCCCCCGTTCATGCTCTGTCTCTCTCTGTCCCAAAAATAAATAAACGTTGAAAAAAAAAATTTTTTTTTTTTAAAATAAATAAAATAAACAGAAAATCAACAAGGAAACAATGTCATTGAATGACACACTGGACCAGATGGACTTAACAGATATATTCAGAATATTTTATCTTAAAGCAGTGGACTACACATTCTTCTCCAGTGCACATGGAATTCTCCAGAATGGATCACATTCTGGGACACAAATCAGCCCTCAACAATTACAAAAAGACTGAGATCATACCGTGCACATTTTTAGACCACAACGCTGTGAAACTCAAAATCAACCACAAAAAAAAATTTGGAAAGATAACAAATATTGGAGACTACAGAACATCCTACTAAAGAATGAATGGGCTAACCAAGAAGTTAAAGAGGAAATTAAAAAGTACATGGAAACCAATGAAAATGAAAACACCACAGCCCAAAACCTCTGGGATGCAACAATGGCAGTCATATGAGGGAAGTGTATAGCAATCCAGGCCTTCCTAGAGAAGGAAGAAAGCTCTCAGATACACAACCTAACCTTACACCTTAAAGAGCTAGAAAAAGAACAGCAAATAAAACCCAAAGCCAGCAGAAGACAGGAAATAATAAAGGTTAGAGCAGAAATTAATGCTATCAAAACCAAAAACAGAACTGATCAATGAAACCAGAAGCTGTTTCTTTGAAAGAATTAACAAAACTGATAAACCACTAGCCAGTCTGATCAAAGAGAAAAAGGCCCCAAATAAATAAAATCAAGAATGAAAGAGGAGAGATCATAACCAACACAGGAGAAATAAAAACAATAAGAGAATATTATGAGCAATTATATGCCAATAAAATGGGCAATCTGGAAGAAATGGACAAATTCCCAGAAACATATACACTACCAAAACTGAAACAGGAAGAAATAGAAAATCTGAACAGACCCATAACCAGTAAAGAAATTAAATTAGTAATCAAAAATCACCCAAAAAGCAAGTCCAGGGCCAGATGGCCTTCCAGGGGTATTCTACCAAACATTTAAGGAAGAGTTAACACCTATTCTCTTGAAGCTGCTCCAAAAAATAGAAATGGAAGGAAAACTTCCAAACTCTTTCTATGAAGCCAACATTACCTTGATTCCAAAACCAGACAAAGACCCCACTAAAAAGGAGAACTATAAACCAATTTCCCTGATGAACATGGATGCAAAAATCCTCAACAAGATATTAGCCAATTGGATCCAACAATACATTAAAAAAATTATTCACCACGACCAAGTGGGATTTATACCTGGGATGTAGCGCTGGTTCAATATCCACAAAACAATCAATGTGACTCATCACGTCAATAAAAGGACAAGAACCACATGATCCTCTCAATAGATGCAGAAAAAGCATTTGACAAAATACAGCATTCTTTCTTAATTAAAATCCCTCAAGAAAGCAGGGATAGAAGGATCATACCTTGAGATCATAAAAGTCATAATATGAGAGACCCAATGCCAATATCATCCTCAGTGGGGAAAAACTGAGAGCTTTCCCCCTGAGATCAGGAACAAGACAGGGATATCCAATCTTGCCACTGTTATTCAACATAGTATCAGAAGTCTTAGCCTCAGCAGTCAGACAACACAAAGAAATAAAAGGCATCCAAATTGGCCGGGAGGAGGTCAAACTTTCACTCTTCGCAGATGACATGACACTCTATATGGAAATCCCAAAAGATTCCACCAAAAAAACTGCTAGAACTGATTCATGAATTCAACAAAGTTGCAGGCTATAAAATCAATGCATAGAAATGGGTTGCATTTCTATACACCAACAATGAAGCAACAGAAAGAGAAATCAAGGAATCGATCCCGTTTACAATTGCACCAAAACCCATAAAATACCTAGGAATAAATCTAACACCAAAGAGGTAAAAAATCTATACACTGAAAACTATAGAAAGCTTATGAAAGAAATTGAAGAAGACATAAAAAAAATGGAAAAATATTCCATGTTCCTGGATAGGAAGAACAAATATGTTAAAATGTCAATACCCAAAGCAATCTACATATTCAATGCAATACCTACCAAAATAATACCAGCATTCTTCACAGAGCTAGGACAAACAATCCTAAAATGTGTATGGAACCAGAAAATACCCCGAACAGCCAAAGCAATCTTGAAAAAGAAAACTAAAGCAGGAGGTATCACAATCCTGGACTTCAAGCTGTATTACAAAGTTATAATCATCAAGATAGTACAGTACTGGCACAAAAACAGACACACAGATCAATGGAATAGAGAATCCAGAAATGGACCCACAAATGTATGGCCAACTAATCTTTGACCAAGCAGGAAAGAATATCCAATGGAATAATGACAGTCTCTTCAGCAAGTGGTGCTGGGAAAACTGGACAGCGACATGCAGAAAAATGAACCTGGACCACTTTCTCACACCATACACAAAAATAAACTCAAAATGGATCAAGGACCTAAATATAAGACAGGAAGCCATAAAAATCCTCAAGGAGAAAGCAGGCAAAAACTTCTTTGACCTTGGCTGCAGCAACTTCTTACTCAACACGTCTCCGGAGGCAAGGGAAACAAAAGCAAAAATGAACTATTGGCACCTCATCAAAATAAAAAGCTTCTGCACAGCGAAGCAAACAATCAGCAAAACTAAAAGGCAACCGACAGAATGGGAGAAGATATTTGCAAATGACATATCAGATAAAGGGTTAGTATCCAAAATCTATAAAGAACTTATCAAACTCAACACCCAAAAAACAAATAATCCAATGAAGAAATGGGCAAGAGACATGAATAGACACTTCTCCAAAGAGGACATCCAGATGGCCAGTCAACATATGAAAAAATGCTCCACATCACTCATCATCAGGGAAATACAAATCAAAACCACAATGAGATACTACCTCACACCTGTCAGAATGGCTAACATTAACAACTCAGGCAACAACAGATGTCGGAGAGGATGCAGAGAGAGAGGATCTCTTTTGCACTGCTGGTGGGAATGCAAACTGGTGCAGCTACTCTGGAAAACAATATGGAGGTTCCTCAAAAAAATTAAAAATAGAACTAGGCTACAACCCAGCAATCGCACTACAAGGTATTTATCCAAGGGCTACAGGTATGCTGTTTTGAAGGGACACATGCACCCCTTTACATGTGCACCCTTTATATTTATATTAGTTGGCCAGTGTTTATAGCAGCACTATCAACAATAGCCAAAGTATGGAAAGAGCCCAAATGTCCATCGATGGATGAATGGATAAAGTGTGGTGTGTGTGTGTGTGTGTGTGTGTGTGTGTGTGTGTATGGAGTACCCTGGCAGTACTACTCAGCAATCAAAAAGAATGAAATCTTGCCATTTGCAACTATGTGGACGGAACTAGAGGGTATTATGCTAAGTGAAATTAGCGAGTCAGAGAAAGACAAATATCATATGACTTCACCCATATGAGGACTTTAAGAGACAAAACAGATGAACATAAGGGAAGGGAAACAAAAATAATATAAAAACAGGGAGGGAGACAAAACAGAAGAGACTCATAAATATGGAGAACTGAGGGTTGTTGGAGGGGTTGTTGGAGGGGGGATGGGCTAAATGGGTAAGGGGCAGTAAGGAATCTACTCTAGGAATCATTGTTGCACTATATGCTAGCTAACTTGGATGTAAATTAAAAAATACACATATACACACTCAAAAAATAATAAAAAAATAAAACAAAAATAATAAAAAGGTCTCAACAATGGAGTATTATTCAACCTTAAAAAGGAAAGAAATTCTGACACAGGGTACAATATGGATGAACCCTGAAGACATTATGCTAATGAAATAAGCCAGACAGAAAAAGACAAATAGTGTATGGTTCTACTTATAGAAGGTTCCTAGAGTAGTCACATTCATAGAAAGAGAAAGTAGAATGGTGGTTGCCAGGGGCTGGAGGAGAAAATAGTTACTGTTTAACAGGTCCAATGTTTCAGTTTGGGATGATGAAATGAAGATGGATGGTGGGGATGGTTGCACAACCATGTAAATTAAATGTACTTCATGCTACAAAAGTATGCGTTGGTTCAAATAATGAATTTTATGTTCTGTATAATTTGACACAATTTTTTCTAAAGGCAGTAAAAACCTACCCCCCCCTCCCAAAATCCCATATAGGAACAAGGTAAAACATCTCTTACCTCTAAATTATTAGGGCAGTATTTTTGCTCTAAGTCCCAAGAGGGTGTTTCACCAAACATCACCATCAGATGATCAATAAACCTAAGGATATAACATGTACTTTCTGGGTATCAGTAACTCATGATCTATTTTCCTACATCACAGGCCCTGGACACCCATACATAGAGGTATCAAAAATGTATAAAATATGAAATGCAGGCCCAAGCCATTCTGATCCCAAGCCATCTGGCTTAAGCCAAAATGTGTATGTGTATCACTCGTCCTTTTTTTTTTTTCCCCAAGTTTATTCATTCATTTTTGAGAAAAAACGAGTACGTGAAGGAGGGAAAGAGAAAGAGGGAGAGAGAGAATCCCAAGCAGACTCCATGCTGTCAGCACGGAGCCTGACTTGGGGCTTGAACCCACAAACCAACCGCAAGATTATGATCTGAGCCGAAATCAAGAGTTGGCCACTTAACCAACTAAGCCACCCAGGCAGCCCTCACTTATCCTATTAGATGACAGTAATTTTCTTTAAACTAACTCAGGGTTAACAACATACCTTACATTTAGCTGCATTCTAAGCATTAACCCTATGAAATCACATGTTAAAACTGCTAGTTATATTTTTCCTAATACACACTTCAGTTACCATGCATATACTATCTACAATGACTTCCTATCTCACCAGAGATACACACTTCAGTTACCATGCATATACTATCTACAATGACTTCCTATCTCACCAGAGATATGTATTAGGGCTTGGCAAACTCTTCTGTGCTCTGCTTGTTAGCCCAGTCTAGACAACAGTGCGACCTGTGTCTGTCACTACAAAGCTAGTTATAGTTAGTGAAGGGAGAAATGAGCTCCAGGATAGAGAGATTATGACAAACCAGACTGTTAACCCTCTAAACTATACTCGGACCTCCTCAACCAAAAATTTCCTCTGCCGAGACAGCAGGGAAAGAGCACGCAAGCAAGAACAAAGGGCTCTTGGGCAAGTAAATACCTGGAGTCCTCGTGAAAAGCAGCGATGAAGTCCGACTGGGTGTGCTCTGGGTACAGAAAGAGCACGGGCCAGCTTAACCTGCCCTGCTCATCTACACTCAGCCTGGCTCCATAGCGGTTCTCCGAGCTGAGCCGATCCAGGGAAAGCTCACCTAGATCTTCTGAGTCTGAATCTTCATCCTCACTGGTAGCTTCAGAGACTAGCTTGATGTTCCTAGCCTGGATTAAAAACATAAAAACACACACACAAACCTTATCGTGTGGAAGGATCCAAGACCATTTCAATAACAGGGAAACCATCAAACTGTGAGCTTCCTGAGGGCCAGCTCTACACAGGATTCATCTTCATTACCCCTGAGGCTTGGCACAGCAGGGAGAACTCACCTTGACCAGGTGCTGGACCACATGCTGGACCCTGTGTCACAGAGACAAGCTAGATATGGTTCCTGCCCTCAAGACCCTGCTTGTGGTCTAGTGGGCACAGAGCTATGGAAATAAGTACAATATAAGGTAAGAAGTGGAGTTGCAGAAATGCAGACCATCAATAATTAATTTAGCCTGGGGGCTGGAGATGACTGGGGTATGCTGGGTCCTGAGCAATGACTATGAAAGGCAGAGAAGTTGGGCAGGGGCTGCGGGGAGGATAGGTCATTCCACCCCAAGGAACAGCATATATAAAGGCACAGAAAAGATCAAGAGCAGGCATATACAAAAATGGTAAGTGTGTTGGTTTAGCTAGGACATAGAATACTAAAAATAATGCACACTGACTTAATCTTGGCTGTCTCGTGGAAATAAAGATAAATCAAAGGTCTGAACAGAAGAGTTGCCTCTTTATGTATGTGTGTGGAGGCTAGCACACGCAGGGAAAGTTACATGCGATCCAAGTTACTTTTAGTATCTCCTACATCAGGGGTTGGCAAACTTTTCCTTAAAGGATCAGACAGAAATATTTTAGGCTTTCTGAGCCAAATGGTCTCTGTTGAAATTACCTACTCAACTCTGCCACTGTAGTGTGAAAACAGCCATATGTGACACATAAACAAATAGGCAGGGATGTGATCCACTGGTTGCAGTCTGCTGACCCCAGTTTTAAACCATTGGTAAAATATGGTTCTGTGTATACAACTGTTAGAGCAATTCTTATGAACACTGAAGCTTAAGATGCAGGGTCAGACTAAAGGAGAGAGTCGAAATCAGGTCTGTATACAAATGTCTGGGCATTGCAATATTCTACATTTTATTTTAAAATATGACCACATCCCTCACTATGGATGATTAGCTGGAGAATCTAGAGTATTACATTCTGTTAACAGGTATTAGCAGATTGCTTGTTGTGGGGGAGGGACTAGTGGAGTGCATCTTAGTATGAGGGTCTCAAAGTCAGTAAGTAACTTTATTTTTTTTTTTTAACATTTATTTATTTTTGAGAGACAGAGACAGAGCATGAGTAGGGGAGGGGCAGAGAGAAAGGGAGACACAGAATTCGAAGCAGGCTCCAGGCTCTGAGCTGTCAGCACAGAGCCCAACGTGGGGCTCGAACTCACGAACCACGAGATCATGACCTGAGCTGAAGTCGGACGCTCAACAGACTGAGCCACCCAGGCGCCCCAAGTAAGTAACTTTAATGGTGCATAATTTAACTCAACAAAAAATGAAACCAAGGGCCTACTCCACAATCTCATGGCGGGTATCCTCTCCCTTGTGAAGACCAAGCAAGCCAAACCTCTACAGGTGCCTTGCTAGGTATCCAGGTGAAAACATGGTTTGGCTCAGACTACATCCATTTAAAATGCAGGGAAGAAAGGACAGGGTCAAATCTTTTTGTTATAAAGGAGCAGCTTCCTAAAAATTCAGACTCTCTCAGGATGCAATGGCTCAGAGCAAGGACCTGGCTCTGATACACATCAGCTGTGCAAGGTTTCTTCAGCTCTGAGACAAGATCATCATCTAGCAAAGCAGCAGATGGAAGATCTATCTCAAAAGGCTACTGTGAAGATTAAATACTGCTTAACCCATAGCAACTATTCAGTATAGATTACCTGAGATCAACACATGTACACAAGCAGGAGAGCTGACTGACCTCGGGGGATGGGACTCCAGAGCCCCTTCACCACACTGCTTCACCAAAGCAGAAAGAAAATGAACAAATTCAGGTAAAGCATCCCAAGAAAGGTTCCCAATAAGCTTGAGGATCAGTGGATTTAGCAAGACCATACGGGCCTGACGTTTGAGCACTCACCTTGACGGCCTGGAGTAAAGCCTTATTATGATTCTGCTCCTTCTTTTCTTTCATCTTTGCTTTTCTTATATCCCTCTGTTCAGTTCTCTAAAAATGAAATTGAGATCCATCATCTTAGGGAACTTGCTTCCTCTTCTGTTACCCCAGCCTGCTTCTTAATTATGATCTTTGGTATGTATCCAACCCAGGCTCCTGTGTCAAGCAATACCAGCGGCCTGATTCAGTTCAATAAACATTTCACAAGCACACATCTGGGGTGCCTGGCTGGCTCAGTTAAGCATCTGACTCCTGGATTTCAGCTCAGGTCATATCTCACAGTTCATGAGTTCAAGCGCCACACTGGGCTCTGCACTGATAGTGTGGAGCCTGCTTAGGATTCTCTCTCTCCCTCTCTAAATTAATTAATTAGCTAATTAATTAAACTTTAAAAGCACATGTCTAGGTGCTTAGAATTCTTTAAAAATGTGAAAACATCCTTAGTTCACAGAATGTATAAGAACTGGCCAAAGGCTGGATTTGGCTAGTTTGCTGACCTCTGACCTAAAATATAGTACCAACCATACCTCAGCCTCCCCACAAAAGCCCCACAAAGGCTAACAATGGCTGGTAACTCTTGTCCATTCCTTCTCCAATCCAGTCTGCCAACAGAGCTGCAAAACTCCTTTCTGCTGTTAGGAAGTTTGGTTACACTATCCAGAGTACCCCACCCCACTGATACCACTAAAAACTATGTCCAATTCAATGCCTTTACAGTTGAGCTACACCCAATCACAGTGTCTGGTCCACATCAGAGAATGATTAAGGATGATGTAGACTCTGTCCCCTGTTGTTTTTACTCTGATTTACAGGAATACAATGGAGTGTTGTGGCGCATGTACAAGTATTTATTTTAATATTTGTTTCAAATTCTTTGGGTATATGCCTAGTAACACAAATGCTGGTTCATATGTTAATTTTGTGGTTAATTTTCTGAGGAACTGCCAAGCGGTTTTCCATAATGGCTGTCATTTTACATTCTCACCAGCAACACACAAAGGTTTCAGTTTCTCCTCATACTTCTCAACATTTATTTTCCTTAAAAAAAAAAAATCATGGGGCGCCTGGGTGGCTCAGTCAGTTGAGCATCTGACTTCAGCTCAGGTCACGATCTCATGGTCCGTGAGTTCGAGCCCTGCGTCGGGCTCTGTGCTGACAGCTCAGAGCCTGGAGCCTGCTTCGGATTCTGTGTCTCCCTCTCTCTCTGCCCCTCCCCGTTCATGCTCTGTCTCTCTGTCTCAAAAATAAATAAAAAAGTTAAAAAAAAAAAACTAAAAAAAAAATCATAACCAGGGGTACCTGGGTGGCTCAGTCAGTTAAGTGTCTGACTTCAGCTCAGGTCATGATCTTGTAGTTCATGAGTTTGAGTCTCACACTGGGCTCCACACTTACAGTGTGGAGCCTGCTTGGAATTCTCTCCCTCTCTCCCTCTTCCCTTCTCCCATTTGTGCTCTTTCTCAAAATTGATTAACTAATTAAAAAATGATAACCACCCCAGTGTGAAACAGAATCTCATTGTGGTTTTGATTTACATTTGCCTAATGATTAACAATGTTAAACATCTTTCATATGCTTTTTGGCCATTACGTACCCTCTTTGGAGAAATGTCTGTTCAGATCCTTTGCCCATTTAAAAAGTTGGATTGTCTTTTAATTGTTGAGATGTTAAGAGTTCCTTATATATTCCAGATAATGTCCCTTAACAGGAGGCGCTTGGGTGACTCAGTTGGTTAAGGATCCAAATCTTCATTTCAGCTCAGGTCATGATCTCATGGTTCATAAGTTTGAGACCACATCGGACTCTGTGCTGACAGTGTGGAGGCTGCTTGGGATTCTCTCTCTCCCCCTTTCTCTGCCCTTCCCCTGCTCGCTCTCTCTCTCTCTCTCAAAAATAAAACAGATAAAACTTAAAAAAAAAAAAAAAAAACAACCCTTAACAGATACATGATTTACAAATATTCTCCCATTCTGTGGGCTGTCTTTTCACTTTCTCAATGGTAGCCTCTGAAGCACAATAGTTTTTACCTTTGATGACGTCCAGTTTATCTATTTTGTTGTTTCTTGTGCTTTTTGTGTCATATCTAAGAAACCATTGCCTAATCCAAGGTCATGAAGATTAATGCCAACATTTTAAGAGTTCTATAGCTTTGGGGTGCCTGGGTGGCTCAGTTGGTTAAGTGTCTGACTCCTGATTTCAGCTAGGTTGTGATCTCTCAGTTCATGAGACTGAGCCCCACATCAGGCTCAGTGCTGACAGCTCCAAGCCTCCTTGAGATTCTCTCCCACCTCCCTGTCCCCCACCTCCCATCCCTTCCCCATGCCCTCTCTAAAAAAAAAAAAAAAAAAAAAAAAAAAAGAGTTTTGTAGCTTTGCTCTTCCATTTAGGTCTTTGATCCATGTTGCATACGAAATGAGGTAGGAGTCCAAATTCATGCTTTGCATGGGGATATACAGTTGTTCCAGCATCGTTTATTGACAAGACTGTTCCTTCCCATTGAATAGTTTAGGTACCCTTGATGAACATTAACTGTCCATGAATGTGAGGGTTTACTTCTGAGCTCTCAATTCTGTTACACCTATAGGTCTGTCCTTCTGCCAGTACCACAATGTCTTGATTACTACAGTAGTAAGATTTGAAATTTTAGTAAGATTTGAAATTGGGAAGTGTCAGTGCTCTAACTTAATGCTTTTTAGGATTGTTTTTGGCTATTCTGGGTACCTCGAATTTACAAATGAATATCAGAATCAGTCTGTCAATATTCTGCAAAGCAGCCAGTTAGAAATTTGATACACACTGGGTTGAATCTATACACCAATTTGGGGAGCACTGTCGTCTTAACAATATTAAGATGATTCAGGGGTGCCTGGGTGTCTCAGTCGGTTAAGCATCTGACTGCCGCTCAGGTCATGATCTCACGGTTAGTTGAGTTTGCGCCCCACATCAGGCTCTGTGCCTACAGCTCAGAGCCTGGAGCCTGCTTCGGGTTCTGTGTCTCCCTCTCTCTCTGTCCCTCCCACTCTCACACTCTTCTCTATCAAAAATAAACAAAAAAATTTAAAAAAGATCTGATTTATGAATGTCTTCCTATTTTCTTATATTTAATTTCTTTAAACAATGTTTTATATTTTCGGATTATAAGTTTTATGCTACTTTATTTATTCCTAAATATTTTATTCTTTCTGTTGCTATTATAGATGGAATTGTTTTCTTAATTTCATATTTGGAATGTTCACCAACAGCTTGCTAAACTAATTTATTACTTCCAATAGATTTTTAGTGGATTCCTTAGGATTTTTTATATGTAAGATTGTATCATTTGTAAATCAAGAGTGTTCTTCTTTTTTGAAGGATAGGTTTGCTGGATATAGAGTTCTTAGTTGACAGTCTTTCTTTCAGCACTTTGAATGACAATCCATGGAACCCTTTGGCTTCCGTGGCTTCTGATGAGAAATCAGCTGTTACTTTTATTGAGGCTCTCTCATACGTGAAGAGTCACTTCTCCCTTGATGCTTTTAACATTCTTGTGTTTGATTTTCAACAGTTTATGATATGTCCAGGTACAGATTTCTTTAAGTTGATCCTACTTGGAGTTTGTTAAGCTTCTTAGAAGGGTAGATAACTGCTTTTTATCAAATCTTGGAAGTTTTGGCTTTATCTCTTCAAGTATTCTTTTGTCTCTTTTACTTTCTCCTGTCCTGGGACTCCCACGTCTATGATGATATACTTGATGGCATCCAACACACCGCTCAGTCTCTCTTCATGTTTCTTTATTCTTCTTTCTGTTCCTCACGTTGGGTGATCACAACTGACCTATCTTCACAGTTCTGCTGTTAAGCCCTTTAGTGAACTTTTCATTTCAGTTATACTTTTCAACTACAGAATTTCTATTTGATTCTTTTTTATAATTTATTGATAGTCTCTATTTGGTAAGACATTGTTCTCATTTTTTTTTTTAATTCTTTAGTTCTTCTTTTGTTCTAGAACATACTGGAAAGAGCTGGTTTAAAGTCTTTATAAGTCTCATGTCTGGGCTTCCTCAGGGACATTTTCTATTGATTTTTTTTCCTGTGTATGGATCATACTTTCTTATTTCTTTGCATGTCTTGTAATTTTGTATTGAAAACCAGACATTTAAAATAATACAATATGGCAACTCTGGAAATTGCATTCTCCTCTCTCTTTCCCCTCCAGTTTTTGATATTGCTTCTCCTATTGTTTTAATTACTTTCCTGAACTAATTCTATAAAGCGTGTATTCTGTTTTATGTGACATGAAAGTCCCTGAATAGTTAGTTTAGTGGTCAGCTAATGATTGGACAGATTTCCCTAAACGCCTGAAGGCAAAAAGTCTCCCACTCTTTGCTGGAGGGCTCTCTGTGCATATTGTGGCACACCTTCAACACTCACCCACTGTTTACAATGCAGCCTTAGCCTTCCCTTACAGCTTTCACAGAGCCTCCAAGTCAGCCAGAGGTAAAAGCTAAGGGCCTTCTTAGATCTTTCCTGAGCACATGCATAGCCCTGGACACACATGTGACCTTGTAGATCTTCAGGAATATGTTGGAGCTTTTCAAAGCCCCTGCAGAATCTCATTTCCCAGCTTTTCCTTTTAAGTATTCTGGTAAGCCTACCGTTTGCCCTGTTATGCACTATCTCAGGCAGTGGCAATCTTAACTAATTCCTTCTAATTATTTCTGGCACACCCCTTCTTCCCACCCAGCTCCCCCAACCCCAAAAGCTTTTCATACTGGGACAGCTCGAAGATGAGTTAAATTAAATCAGCCTGGTGAGTGGGGTCTTCTTGGAAACCACCCAGATGGTCAAATAATGACAATTCTCTAGGAATGGGGCTTTGAAAGGGCTCTAATCCTATCTGCCTCCTCTGGTGGCTGCCAAGCTGCTCATTTTCACCATGATTCTTTCAAGGCTACTGTGGTAGTAGGGAAATGGAAATAGGGAATAGGAGATGGGAACAGGGTAAGTAAAAATGTCACAAAGCTTGCTCTGCTTACTGGAGGTTCAGACACTTTTCCTGAATAAACACTCCCTGATTGCTGCAAGCCTTTGGCTCATTTCAGAGTTCTGAAAAAGTTGACGGACCATTTTGCCAGTTTTCCATACATTTTTATCAAGTAAAGAATTTTAGCACGTCTTTAATTGGCCATTTTTGCTGATGTCACTTCTCTCTGCCAATTTATCTACTTGTTCTATCAATTACTGAGTGATGTTGACATCTACACCTATTTGTAGATTTGTCTTGTTTATCAATTTTTTTGCTTCATGCATCTTGAAGTGCTCTTCTTACTTTACATACATATTTAGAATTGTTAAATGTTCTTGATAAGCTTTTATCATTTAAAAAATTCCATACTGGGGCGCCTGGGTGGCGCAGTCGGTTAAGCGTCCGACTTCAGCCAGGTCACGATCTCGCGGCCCGTGAGTTCGAGCCCCGCGTCAGGCTCTGGGCTGATGGCTCAGAGCCTGGAGGCTGTTTCCAATTCTGTGTCTCCCTCTCTCTCTGCCCCTCTCCCGTTCATGCTCTGTCTCTCTCTGTCCCAAAAATGAGTAAATGTTAAAAAAAATAAAAATAAAAATAAAAAATAAATAAAAAATAAAAAATTCCATACTTTATTTCTGGTAATAAATACCAGATGGTATTGATGGCTGTTTTGTCTGATTTTACCATCACCATATGAGGTCTGTTGCGTACACCAAGCACATAGGAATCCAGAATTAGTTGATACTCAGATATAGAATAATCCTGATACTCAGCAAGCAGTGTTACCTATACCCAATATCAGGCTTTGGAGCCCTGAAATATTCCTTTAACTGTGCCTGTGCTACAGAACCTACAGCTTTCATTTAGGTCCACTATGGGTTTTTTTGTGGATTAGCTTGGCTATGGCCTTACACAGTAGCCTGCGAGACATTCTCTCAGTTACCTAGGTTCAGAATTCTGTCACTGAGCCATGTGAGTCAACAGATATCTACTTTTTCTATCATTTTATATGTCCAGAATGACCTTTGACTAAAACCTACCCCTTTGTAGGGCCAGCTGAAGGCTCCCATAGCACTGAGAATTCCCCCTCCATAGTATAAGCAGTGCAGACAGACCTAGAACAATAATCAGGAGACTTGAAGTCCAGTTCTGGCTTTGTATTAATAGACATGCGAGGCAGTGACGCATAGGGACTAAGCACGTGGACTCTAGACCCAGACTGCCTGACTCCGACGCCCAGCTTCACCACAGCTACGTGACTTAGGCAGGTTCCTAATCTCTATGCTTTAGCTACCTACTCCTGAAAGGTGAATCAGAATAGTTCCTACCTTGTAGGGTTGTTGTGTGGTTTAAATGAATTCATTTAAGTAAAAATATTTAAATAGCACCTGGAAGATACAGCCAGTAAATGCTATCTAAATGCTGGACATTATTTTTCATACTGATGGTATTCTGCCAGTATTACTGTTTTATCATCACTGTTGCTACTATGTGCCAGAAATAGCATTTCATCAGCAAGTTATAGGTGTCTTAAAGCTGGGAGTTATACAACGCTGGCAGAAGCTTAAGGTTTTGTTTAATGTTCAACAAAAGCTCTTTCAAGAGCTTTACCCAGTGTGCAGACTACATTATGGCAGTCTTATGCCATTTCTTATTTATTCAAATCATAATAGCCACAAACTTATCAACTCCTTATAAGTCAAGAATGTACTAGCACACACATATTCTCATTCAACCCTCATAAAAACCTGAGGCATATGTTATGTCCACAATTTTCAAAGAGGGGATTGAGTTTCAGAAATATCAAGAACTTGCCCATAGTTATGCTCTCTCTTGTCTGGAATGCTCTCCACTCCCCACACCCCACCCTCCAGCTGAGTAAACTTTTGCTCAATCTTCAAGAGATTAGACAGAAGCATCACCTCTTTCAGCCAGTCTTCTCTGCCATCCCCATTGCTGCCCTGCTTTCACCCAGGGCAGAGTTAGATACTACTATATACTATATTTCTTGCTTGCCTCTGTCACATTATAACTATAAACACATTATAACTATAAACAATAAACTTATTTGTGTTCTCCAGAGTTCCAAAGATAGGGAATAGTTCTGGGTTTGGTTTTTGTTTTTGTTTTTGTATGTTTATTTATTTTTGACAGAGAGACAGAGCGCAAGCGGAGAGGCAGAGAGAGACGGAGACACAGAATCTGAAGCAGGCTCCAGGCTCTGAACTCTCAGTACAGAGCCCCATGTGGGGCTCGAACTCACAAACCAGGAGCTCATGACCTGAGCCAAAGTCGGATGCTTAGCCGACTGAGCCACCCAGGCGCCCTGGGTTTTGTTTTTCAAGAAGAAAAGTTGAGGTGCCTGGGTGGCTCAGTCAGTTAAGCATCCAACTCTTGATTTCAGCTCAGGTCATGATCTTGAAGTTCAGGAGTTCAAGACCCATGTTGGGCTCTGCACTGACAGCAAGGAGACTGCTTGGGATTCTCTCTCTCCCTCTCTCTCTACATCTCCCCTGCTCATGCACACTTGCAAGCGCATACACTCTCTCTCTCTCTCTCAAAAAAAAAAATATAAACATTTAAAAAAAAATAAGAAAAAGTTTACAACAACCCAAAAGATACAATCTGGGAAATACTAAATAATTAATGCAGAGTAACAAATGCCAACTGGCTACTGATTCTGCCACCTACCTTCAGTTTGTCTGCTTTAGCCCTCATTTCCAGAAGCTTCTTCTCTCTGGCATCTATCTGCAACCCTTCATCACACCAGTTCACAGCCTCAGCAAAATTTTTCAGTTCCAAATGGCATAAGGCACCTGTAGAACCCAGAACCCTTAATATACGTGGACAATATGCATGGAAAGAGGCCTCCTTAAACAAGAACCCCCACCTCCACCAGCCAGCATTCTGAAGGGAAAACATGATTAAAGCCCCTTGTACTGCATTCCCCAGACAAGGAAGAATATTTTGTGTATCTTAGATCAGAAAGATCTCTAGGGCCCATTCAGCTCAAAACTCCTGTAAGCATTCCTGGTATTAAGGGCTTTTAAAGTAGGGAAAGCTACAGCTTAATGGCAAAGAGCACAGACTTTGGAATCAGACAGATATGGGCTAGAAATCGGGCTCTGTCATTTACCAACTAGACATTAGACAAAGTACTGAGCACCTCCGAGCTTCAGGTTCCTCATCTGCAAATCAGAGTAAAGCCCATCTCAGATGATATTTTAAACGGAGACAGAAAGCAGAATTGACATTAGCCATTCATCAAAGCAGTGGCAAGACCAAAGACAATGATCTCTCCTAAAACGGTGCCCAAAGGCAGCTGCCTCTCCTCTCGCCATGTTTGTTCTTCTCCAGTTAGCCCCTTTAGACTTTCCACAGAATTTCAAAATATCAGAACTGTGAGGGCTTCGATGTCCACAGAATCTAACCTCATCTTCCAGAGATAGGCAAACTGATACTAAGAGTGGATGTCTTGCCATGGTCACATGCTGAGGTAAAACTGAATTCAGTCAAGGATTAGACTCCAGCTTGGAGCCAATTCCACAGGACTAGAGTGAATTTACTTGCTAATCTTTGAACAGTACCTTCTTTCCCTACAGCTGAGGAACACGGATCTACCTACCACCCCCTAACTACACATATCTAAAGAGGCAGAACTTGGGGCGCCTGGGTGGCGCAGTCGGTTAAGCGTCCGACTTCAGCCAGGTCACGATCTCACGGTCCGTGAGTTCGAGCCCCGCGTCAGGCTCTGGGCTGATGGCTCGGAGCCCGGAGTCTGCTTCCGATTCTGTGTCTCCCTCTCTCTCTGCCCCTCCCCCGTTCATGCTCCGTCTCTGTCTCAAAAATAAATAAAAAACGTTGAAAAAAATAAATAAAAAAAAAAAAATAAAGAGGCAGAACTTTGATAAAGCATTTGGCTTAGGATAAAGCAGTTGGTCCATGGGGATATAGGGAAGATTAATATGTGATGAATAAATTAAAGTTTACAAAGCACTTTTGAGCTTCTCAAAGAAAAGGTAAAATATAAAAGTAATATAGCACTATTATTACATAGAAAGGTCAGACCACAAAAGAAAATATAATCTGGGAACATCTCAGCATCAAGAGTTCTCAGCAAAGGTCCAATAACTTACCTTTTAATTAACATGGCATTTGAAAATCTCACCTTTCAATCAGCTAATTTGGAAAAAAAATTAGAATGCAGCTTCTGGAACTGCTTTATTTTAATTAATTTTATTATTAATTTAAAACGAGGAGTTTCAATTTCTCTACAAATTCTTAAACCATAAAGGGTTATATTATTCTCTGGAAAATTCTTTTAAAAATGGCATGCTGCTATTGATAATAACCAGGAACTTAATATCAAGAATGCAAAAATAAGGTGACTTCATTAGTATATCAGACTCTTAATATTAAAGCTTAAAATTCCTCAACTCTTGGTGCAGTAAGTGCCAACTTTTCCATGATGACAATCATACTGTGGGGTTCTATGATACTTACCTCTTATTATTGCTTTGAGGTGGCAGGGTTTTAGCTTTTTGGCAGCTGTCACATCATTGAGAGCAGAACGAAAATTGCCTAATAGTCACCATTTAGTAAAAGAGAAAACAAGATTGAGATCAGAATATTTGCAAAAATTTGTGTGTAGAGACACATTCTTATACAGTCTTGGAGGAATATAAAAAAGAGTAATGGTTTTTAGAAAAAAATATAGTTGAGCTCATCAAGAGTCTTAGCAATATTTCTAACACTGAAAGCTCACAGAACAACTAAATGGCTAGCAAGCCCATGAAAAGATGCTCAACATCACCAATGACTGAAGAAATTGAAATTAACATGGAACTGGTAAAAATTAAAGACAGATAATATCCCGTATCGGTGAAGACATGGAAAAAGGGCACTCGTGTAAGGATAAATTAGAGAGCAAATTAGCATGTACTTTGGGTGTAGACTCTCACCCAACAATATTCTTCTGGGAATTTATCCTTAAAAATACTTGGGCAGGGGCACCTGGGTGGCTCAGTCAGTTAAGTGTGCATCAACTCTTGATTCTGGCTCAGGTCACGATCTCACAGTTTGTGGGATTAAGCCCCACACTGGGCTCTTCACTGACAGCACAGAGCCTGCTTGAGATTCTGTCTCTGCCCCTCCGCTCCCTCTCAAAAATAAAAACATTAAAAAACAATACTTGGACAAATGTGCAAGGATAAATGTAAACGCATGTTAACTGCAGTATTACTTTTAATTGTGAAATGCTGGTGATACCCTAACTATCCTCGATATGGTAATGACTAAATAAACTATGGTTATGCCCACAAATATATGGTCAACTAATCTTTGACAAAGCAGGAAAGACTATCCAATGGAAAAAAGACAGTCTCTTCAACAAACGGTGTTGGGAAAACTGGACAGCAACATGCAGAAGAATGAAACTGGACCACTTTCTCACACCATACATACAAACTCAAAATGGAAGAAAGATCTGAATATGAGACAGGAAACCATCAAAATCCTAGAGGGGAAAACAGGCAACAACCTCTCTGACTTCAGCTAGGGCAACTTCTGACTAGATATGTCTCAAAAGCAAATAGGAACTATTGCGACTTCATCAAGATAAAAAGTTTCTGGAAAGCGAAAGAAACAGTCAACAAGACTAAAAGGCAGCCTACGGAATGGGAGAAGATATTTGCAAATAATATATCAGATACAGGGTTGGTATCCAAAATTCTATAAAGAACTTATCAAACTCAGCAGCCAAAAAACAAATAATCCACTTAAGAAATGGGCAGAAGACATGAATAGACACTTTTCCAAAGAAGACACCCAGATGGCTAACAGACACATGAAAAGATGCTCAACATCACATCATCAGGGAAACACAAATCAAAACCACTAGGAGATACCATGTCACCACTGTCAGAATGGCTAAAATTAACAACTCAGGAAACAACAGATATCGGTGAGGATGTGGAGAAAGGGTTTGCACTGTTGGTGGGAATGCAAACTGGTGCAGCCACTCTGGAAAATAGTATGGAGATTCCTCAAAAAGTTAAAAATAGAACTACCCTACGACCTAGCAATTGCACTACTTGGTATTTATCGAAAGGATACAAAAATACAGATGTGAAGGGACACATGCACCCTAATGTTTATAAGAGCATTATCAATAATAGCCAGACTATGCAAAGAGCCCAAGTGTCCAATGACTAATGAATGGATAAAGAAGACACACACACACACACACACACATCGAAAAGAATAAAATGTTGGGGCGCCTGGGTGGCTCAGTCGGTTAAGTGTCCGACTTCAGCACAGGTCACAATCCTATGGTTCGTAGGTTCGACCCCCACATCGGGCTCTGTGCTGACAGCTTAGAGCCTGGAGCCTTCTTCAGATTCTGTGTCTCCCTCTCTCTCTGCCCCTCCCCTGCTTGTGCTCTGTCTCTTTCAAAAATAAATAAACATAAAAAAAAATTTTTTTTAAAGGAATAAAACGTTGCCATTTGCAACAATGTGGATGGAGCTAGAATGCATTACATTAAGGGAAATAAGGCAGGCAGAGGAAGACAAATCCATGAGATTTCATTCACATGTGGAATTTAAGAAACAAAACAGATGGACATGGGGGAAGGGAAAAAAAAAGAGATGGAAACAAACCATGAGAGACTCTTAACTATATATAGAGAACAAACTGAAGGTTGTTGGAGGGAAAGTGAGTGGGGGGATGGGCTAAAAGGGTGATGGGCATTAAGGAGGGCACTTGTGTTGAGCACTGGGTATTGTAAGCGATGAACCAATAAATTCTACTCTTGAAACCCATATTACATTATGTTAACTAATTAGAATTTAAATAAAAATTTGGGAAACAAACTATGGTTAATCCATACTATTACATAGTATGCAGCCATTAAAGAAAAGAGTAAGATAGATCTGCATGTGAAAGGATCTGCACATGATAGGATGCCTGTACTACGTAGTTTTAAGTGGTTGTTCTATGTGTATAATGTCAATGTATAAAATGCAAATATGATTTTGTAAAACTAACCAATCTAAATATACAGGCATATGTACACACACATATGTATTTATAAATGTATTAAAAAAAAAAAAAAACGGTCTGCAATCACACACACACTGGTTATCCAAACGAGGAGGGCATGAAGTAGATTTTCACTTTCTAGTTTACTTAACAGTTTGGTATTTACCTATTATTTTCACTTCTAAAAATTCTAGCATGGAGTCAGCAAAATTTTTCTGACCCTCTTCTGAAGGGCCATATAGATATAGTAAATATTTTAGGCCAAATATGATCTGTTATATATTCGTCTTTGCTTGTTTTAGAATTCTTTA
The DNA here is from genome assembly GCF_016509475.1 of Prionailurus bengalensis. Lineage (NCBI taxonomy): Eukaryota > Metazoa > Chordata > Mammalia > Carnivora > Felidae > Prionailurus > Prionailurus bengalensis. The sequence goes on along the minus strand of NC_057345.1, from coordinate 44,420,593 downwards.
AAATATAAAAAACATTTTTAGCTCATAAGAAGCCAAGGATCCAGATGTGGCATGTGAGCCATAGTCTGCCAAATCCTGCTTTAGCCTTAAGATGAATCAGAATTAGTGGAAAACTTGAACACTGTGTTCATTATTGCATTATTTTAAAACACCTAAAAGCAGCTGTATATTTAATAATAGCAAACAGTGAAGCCAATAGTATGGAGATTCCAAATGATGTGTCCAAATGATGCAGCTTTATGTAGCTATTAAAATAATATTCACAAATAATTTTAATGACAGGTAAAACTGTTTATATGCTATAAAATTAAGTGAAAAGAACGGAATACAATATTGGAAGAACAGCATATTAACTACACAAAATATATATATATATATAAGAGATCCAAAGACTTCTGGTTAAAGGTGGTAGATTGAACCTTTAGATAAGGTAGATAAGGATTTAACTCAACCTCCACTACTTTTCCCCTTTCCCCCCAAAATGCCATAAACCCACAGAGACAAAAAGAGTAAGAATACAGAACACATTTTAAAGCCGGAAAACAAAGGGACAAGGGCTAAATGACTAATCAGGCCTAAGAAAACTGAATGCTAAGCCAGCAAAGGGAAAGCCCCAAAGCTAGTGAGTGGTGCTGCAGAACCTAAAAGTACTCAGGACTAAGGAACTGACAGCACCAGGTACTTCTGGAAGTGTGGGTAAAGGGGTCTTCCATTTAGTGCGCTTTGAATCAAACCTGATTCTGCATACTATTCCTAGCACTGTGTACCCTTACCCAATTCATTTTACTACATTTGCTGTATTTTACGACAATTTCTTACTCTGACTAGGGAAAAAGCAGTCAAGCTCACCTACGTTACATAGTTGCTATGAGGTCAAGAGGGATGACAAATGTGGAAGTGCTCTGTGAGCTGTACCAGTGAGGTATCATTTAAGGAACAGCAGGGATTATCAAGCCTCTACTCCTCTAGCATCACACACACACGGTTTTCTTCTTGCAAGGTGCTTCTTCTGGTCTTATTGGCCCTATACAGGACAGTCTTAAAGTTGCCCTAAGAACATGTAGCTATTGATCACAGTGAAATGCATAGCACACAGTAAATGCTTTATGTGTATTTACTGACTAAGGAAATGAATGAAACTCCTCAGGGAAAGGCCAGGTCTTACCCATCTCTGCAATGCCCATGCCTAGCACAGAACAAGAACTCAAGTTTGTCCGTTGAAGAAGAAAACGTATTCCTCCAGAAGTTAGAAAAATGGGTTTCCAGTCCTGGTTCTGACACCAACCAGAGGGTCCCTCTCTGGGTCTATGTAAAACGAGGGGTTGGTTGGCCCAAATAATCTCTTAAGTTCTATACCACTTTTACTATTTAGGATTGTATAATGAAACACACTAAAGGAGACAACAGTTGGAGCAGACTATGACTGGGGAGAAACTGCTCAAATGGTCCCACCTGACTCATCCCAGCTAGACTGCAAGGCTTATGCTCTACCAGTCCCTCAGAAATGCCCAAGGCCCCAGGTCGTCTTTCAACTCTGTGATAAGAAACATGGGTCTAACATGACCAAGACTAGTCACCAGCAATAATGTTACCGAATAACCAGTGTTTCCCAAAGTCACATCTGCTCAACAGTCCTGCATGGTAATAAGCATTACTTGAAAAGGAGCTTACAAAAACATAAGAATCGTAAGGTAGGGTTCTTTGCTGTAGGTCATCCCAGCATCCTGAACATACTAATGTGAACTGCAAATCTGCAACAAAGCAGCAGCAAGTTCCAAATTTCCTTGCCTAAAGAGTATTTGTCACATCAAAGGTCCCACAGAATGCTCTTTGAAAAATTCTCCCTTTGATTTATATAGTTCTGTCACTTAAAAAATCTCTATTTCTTGAATCCTTCTAGCATCCTTAAGAATAGGATAAAAGGCCAAAAACAAAAACACATTTTTTTTTTTTTTTGAGAGAGAAGCATTTGGACTAAAACAAATCTCAGATCATACCAACTCATTTATTAAGGCAGGTCACTTGTTTGGTTCAGATAGTAAGATGGGGCGCTTGGGTGGCTCAGTCGATTAAGCGTCCGACTTTAACTCAGGTCACAATCTCACTACTTGTGGGTTCGAGACACGCATCAGGCTCTGTGCTGACAGCTCAGAGCCTGGAGCTTGCTTCCGATTCTGTGTCTCCCTCTCTCTCTGCCCCTCCCCCATTCACTCTCTGTCTCTCAAAAATGAATAAGCTTAAAAAAACCCCAAAACAGATAGTAAGAATTACACAATCTATCTAGTTTCCTTTTTCACCAAGTCCACCTGGAAGATCGGAGTTCAGTTAAACTTGCCTAGCTTTCTGAGATAAGCAGCTCTGCTTCTGACACTCTCAAACTCTGCACTAGCCAACATAATGGCTTTTACCATAAGTTAATTCTTTAGAAAGCACTAAATAATAGAATAAATTACCAAGATAGTACTGTGCTGCTGCCCGGTTGGTATAAAGGACAGCATTCAAATCAGGGTCTGTGCATTTCTTCTTTAATCCTTCAGAGTACGAAATCACAGCTTTTTTATAGTCTTTTTCTTTAAAGTAATCATTGCCCTCATTCTTGTAGGTCTTGGCCTGTTCTGCAAAGAAGAGAATAAATAATCACTATTTCCTGTTTTTTTTAAAGGCTCATTAAAAATAGATTCCAAACCATACAATAATGTAACATATGATAAGTCAAATAGAAGAAACCAATAGAAAAAGAAAACTCAAAAATTAATGCTATAAAACTGGGTATCAACATGGAGAGACATAAGTCATGCATACTTAATGCTACAGTCAATTCCAAATATCTTGCGAGGTAGATTATTAGGTACTTACAAAAAAAGTATACTTATCCTACCTCTTGAAGAATGGACTTTTTTTAATTATTGAAGAAATGGGGGGAAATTCTACTTTTGTTTTTGCTTATGTTTTAATCCCAGGAGTGCAAATTCCCCTCCTCACCCTAGAAAGAGCCTACAAAATCGTTAAGAATCAGTTCAAATTTCCAGTCCATTGTAAGCCCATTCCTACCTCCCCCTCTTCAATGTTCCAGCAACACATAGTATATAGCTACGTGTTGGCACTTACCAGATACACATAGGACAATCTGGCCATCCACGGGAGCATAACCCTTGAGGGCCATCTCACTCACCCCTGTATTTCCCAATGCCTAGCATTTAGTACGTATCAAAAAAAAAGGGGGGGGGGGGGCGGGGGGGGTATGCGTGGAATAGTGACAAGTTAGACCAGGTTAACTACTTGTTATCAATCAGAACCTTTCTGACTCGCTCTTTACCTGAATCCAACGGAGACACAAAACAAATATTAGACTCATGTCAGATACCTTCTGGAGATCGTTCTTCATCAAAAATAATTGACTGGAGGCAAGCCAAGTCAGGATTTTCGTTGGGATCAATTTCGGATGGCGCTTTCCTCATAAATAGGGGGACCTTTTCAAATTCCTGGAGATTAAGACAAGAACGAACTGTAGGAATAAGATTTTCCACTGGGCAGATCCAATTCCGTATCTCTACGTCAGAGTTTTCTTCCTCATCATGATTTGCAAATCAGGATTAGCTATCTCTCTCCCTATTCAGGCCTCAGTTTCCCATCTGTAAAATGATAGCGCGGGGTAACGACCTCTAAAGATTCTTTCGGTTCTCGCGTTTTTACAAGGGCCGCGGTAATCACCGCCAATTGAGCGCTCCTGCGTCCCCGTCACTGTACCCACCATATCCCTTCATCTTCGCCGCAATCCTACGAGACTGTGGGCTACAGTTTAGGAAATTTTACAAACGAGGCCACGGGCTCAGAGACATTAAGTAGCCGAGCCAGTAAGTGGTAGAGTCACAGGTGGGTCTGGCGCCTAAATGTACTGACAGCTGAAGAAGGCCCTCAAAACCTCGAGGCCGATTTTCTATCATTCCCAAGTGGAAACCACCTATCCGCTGGCAGCGCCAGGCCCGGGGATGAGGGAGGCGTCTCCGTGCCCAGGAGCCCCAGGTGTCGCGACGACCCCCCCCCACCCCCACCCCGACACACACACACAACACACACGTGCGGGGCCCCGGGCCGCCTACCTCCTCCCACTGGTCCTCGTGGAAGCCGCCACTGTAAGGCTCGTTCTGGAACTTTTCCAGGAACGCGTCCATGGCATCGTCGGCGTCAGCGTCGGCGTCCGGCTCCCATTGCTCCATGGCGACCCCTCAGCTCTCGCGCCACGGTCGCAGCGGCTAAAAACGCGCGGCCACTTCCGGCAGCGCGGGTGCTCTTCCCTCAGTCCTCCGGGCCCGCGCCCGCCGGCGCGCCTCGGGTTCCGCCCTACTCGGGACACGGCCGACCCGGCTCCACCCCTTCCCGGCCGGCACCACCCCCGCCCCGCCCTCCCCTCAGCTGGCCGCAGCCCCGCCCCCCCCAGTGTTTGGGATGGTGGATAAACCCAGCGCCCCGCAGTGCCCCCTTATCACTCCGTTAACTCGTTTGTTCAGCCAGTTAACACGTGTTCCCCAAGCTCCTTGTGTGTTCAGGCCTATTGTGGTGGCTGGGTATACAGTGGTGGGGAAAGCAGATAAAAAGCAGATAAAACCCTTGCTCTCCAGGAGCTGATCAGGTAGTGCGGGGAGACAGACGGTAAACATATACTTTGTAAGAGGTTGTCAGGTGCTAGCAAGAGCTATCAGGGGAAAGTTTCAAACTGGGTGTACAGGCATGCAAGCAAAGGAGGAGGCCGGAAGTGGCCAGGGCCTGTTGGGGGGTGAGGGCGCGGGGAGAGCACTCTCCATGGAGGGGATTGGCAGGGCCCAGCTGCAGGGAGGGGAGTTGGGGGAAGGGGGTGCTGGTGCAGAATGAGAAGTAGGGTGAGTAGGTGAAGTGAGAGGGATGATGAGTAGTGATTCTGACTTGGGTCTTCCTCAGCGTGCGGTGGTAGCTTCTGGAGAGTTTTGAGAAAAGGGGCTATGTGATCAGACATGCCTATTTCTGAGGTTAACCACCTCCCTACCCGCCCCAGCTGAGATGGAAACAGGATCTCCAGGGGAGGTGTGCCTTCCTTCAGCCACAGGGTTACCCAATAGATGGCTACCCGGGCCCTGCATTGGGTGCTACAGCCTCAGGAAGCCCACAGCCTGGTCTGGAAGGAAAGATGGACAGGCTGCAGACCTAAACCAGGGCCGATTACAAGTCTGCACAGGGAAGGCCTAGAAGAGTGGGTGTTACCTCGGGGATTCAGAAGAGGAAGGTCTCCACAGATGGATGGGCTCTGGAGGGGAGCATCTTAGGCAGTGGGAGCCCCTGTGCAGAGAGGCATGGAGGCGTGTAAGAGCCTGGCATGCTGGGTACATGCCACGAATCAGGAGGAAAGGCCAGCAAGGTGGATGGGGGCCAGAGGGCAGTCAGGCCTTTATCTGGCAGAGGATAGTGAGCCAGTGATAGACCTAAGGACAGATTTGTTTTAGGAAGGCCTGGGTTGCCAGGTGAAGAATTGATGGGAGGAGGCTGGATTAAGAGAGGAGATGCTGGTGAGAGACTAGGGAAGAGAAGAGATTGGAGGCACAGCAGTGGAGCTGGAAGGCTTAGCCATTATCTCATACGCAGGCGAAAGAGATAGCAGGGCTAAGGGTGGATGCACGGAGGGCTGCAGCTTCCAGGGCCGGGCCTGTGGCTTTTCCCTTCTAGCTGCCGCCCATGCCCGGCAGGACACCTGGTCCAAGTGCCTCCTCTCCTCCAATTCAGCACCTCCTTTTCTGCCTTCATCCTCCAGCCTGCTCCCTACTGGTTCCCGTTCTCACTCTCCTCCTCATTATCTTTTCCCTTCTTGGGTACAGAGCCTACAGATCCTGTGGCTTCCATTTTTTTATTGGATTCCGATAAAACTCCGTGAGGTGAGAATTCATTTTACAGGTGATGTCGGGGGAGGCTCAGAAAAGGGAAGTGACTTGCCAAGCGCTCTCTGATCCTTCTGACTCCAGATGACTTGGGGGCACTGGCCAATCACTGAGCCCCTGTCGGCCTCTGTTGTGCTTCGAAGCCACCCAGACCAGAATGTGGCAGCTGTCATTTGTCAAGGCCAGCCCAGACCTGGGTTCTGGCCAATGAAAGCAGCAGTGTCTTTGGGTAGAAAGGGCTGAGCCACGGGAGTTGGGAGACGTTTGGGACCCACACTTCTATTGATTCTCTTGGGTGACCTTGCACAAAGCCCACTCATCTTGGAGCCCTGCCCTCATCTGTAGAATGAGGGCAGTGAAGCCAGCCTGCCTTCGCCACAACTCCATGTGGCTACCGCGACACTCCAAGGAGGCCATGCTTGTGAGCATTCTTGGCAATGGAAGAGGTTATGCACAAGGAGCACTCCCATTTCCTGCTCTCTCTTAGGCCCAGAATCCTGATGGCCCTGGCCTACCATTTATTGGCAGAGGATTGTGTGGTCAGCATCCTGGGTTCCTCATCCCAGCAGCAGCTTAAATGTACTCTACACTCTCGCCCTGGGGAATCTCACCTCAGCCCTGTCTTCGAGGAATCCCGAACGTGCTTCCATCCCGGGTCCTTCTGCCGAACTCCCCACTGTGCAGCCAGCCAGCCACCTGGCAGATGTCTCTACTGTCACGACACCAAGCCTCTCAAGCTCACCACATCCAGCCTCAACTCCTGTCTCTGTGAAGCTGCCTCTGATCCTAAGGGACCAACCAGTGTGGGGGACACCATTGACCCAGGTCATCCACCCAGAAATGCAGGCACCACCCTCAGCGCCTTGCTCTCCCTCCCCTTCCTCCATTCTGTCAACCACCGGGTTCTGACAATTCCCCTTCCTCTGTCTCCCCAGGGTCCAGTCCTCCCTCACCACCCTGCCCTGCCATCCAGGCTTCCATTCCTCCCCACGAGCTGCCAGCCAAGTCTCCCTGCCTGTGCTTTTGTTCACCACCCCTCTTTCCTGCCACCACAGAATGAGCTTTCTTCCCCTCCCTTTTATCATTTTTTCCCTTTTAGGCCTCAGAGCCCTCCTCCTTCCTCCCTCCCACCGGCCTGTGTTTTAATGTGTATTTTCAGCTTGTAAGTGTTCTTGCAAAGTGTGACTTCTTTTGTGCAGACATTTTTTTACGTCCTCTTTCCCTCAGCACAAGGTTTTAGGTCCCATTCAAGGTGCTACACGTACCCCCACTGCCTCTAAGTGCTGCATGGGACTCCGTGGTGCCCGTTCACTCCCTGAGGACGGATACCCAGGCGGCTTCCTCTCCCAGGCACCACAAATAATGCTGCAATGGACTTCCTCATACATCTTTTCTTGTGGACCTCTGGGAAGAGCTCCGAGATGTGTGCCCATGAGTGAAACTGCCGGGTCATGGCATGCATAAGCTTAATATGAATGAATAGTGATGGATTTGTGTCTGGAATGGCTGCACCCATGTGCCCTCCCACCAGCAATGCCTGCGGGGTTCCTGTATCTTCTAGAGGAAGGAGCTTTCTAAAGCCAACATCTGTCCACATCTCTCCCCTGCTTAACACCCCACCACGCCTTCCCGCTGCTCCCTTAACACGGCCTCCACCACCATGGCAAGCTGGCCCTGGCCCTGATCTACACACACACACACACACACACACTAGGATCCATTGAACCTACGTATGAGCAGCTGGTCCTCAGTCCCGTGTGCCCTGCTCTCCTCCATTCACGCCCACCATGTGGTCCTATTTCCAAGCCTTCTAGTGGGGGGTCTTGCCCCTGACACCCCTACTCCTGGCTGGCCTACATACGTCCCCTGAACTTCACAAGCTCCCATGAGCCCCTTCATCACAGCACCGCCCTGCTGGGCACAGATGTCTTTACATGTCCCTGATACTTCCGTTAGACCAAAGTTTCTCAACCTCAGCACTTTTAACCATTTGGGATGGATAGTTCTTCACTGTGGGGGGCCGTGCTGTGCACGGTAGGATGTTTAGCAGCGTCTCTGGGCTCTAATCGCTAGATGACAATATCATCCCCTTCCGCAAGTTGTAACAAACAAAAATGTCTCCAGATATTGTCAGATATTCCCTGCATGTCAAAATCACCCCTTTTGAGAACCACTGCATCAGACTATGCGTTACTAAGGCCAGGGACTGGGTCTTGTTCTCTTCCAGCACCCAGAGCAGGCCTGGCCCCGGTTAGGTGCTCAGTAAATGCTACCTAAATGAAAGACAGCCAGCTGATCTCTGGGCAAGGACCGGAGGGTGAGACTCAGAGGTCAGAGTTCCAGGAAGTGCATGACGTCATGGGGGAGGGGAGTCTGTCCTTTTCCTTCCCCGAAAGGCACCCCAATCATCATCTCCTGTTGTTCTTCCTCCCTCTCTGTGGGGGAGGGGACATCGAGGCACAAGGTGGACTTTTTCCATGGCCTTGAGTCCGCAATGAAGGCCACGCTCATCTCACAAATGTGCCACACGGAGCAATGGCTGCCCCAGGGCACGGGGCGTCTTCCAGGAGGAAACACGCAGGGGGAGAGGTAAGCCACGTGGCATTTATAGTGGGCATGGCCTCTGGGGAGGGCCGGGGGCTCAGGCACATCACTGCTTCAAGGCCATCTTCCAGGAGCCCAGTGCCTGCACGATCCAGGAGCACCGCTTGTGAGAAGCGGGCAGGCTCTTGCAGCTAGGGCTCCAGCGGTGCGTGGTGGCTGGGTCGCACACCCACGAGTCCCCGTGTGGCAGCGGCCAGGAGTTCCAGCAGCAGCTGGCTAGGATGTGGTCCTGGGCCTGGGCCGCGTAGATGCACACTGATGCTTCTGGGTCGTGTCTCAGGTTTTCCAGAGCTGGGTCAGGGGGAGGAGAAAGGCCGCTTGTTAAGACCAGGTCCCCCACAAAGGTCTCACAGCGGATCCTCCCTTCTCACCCCAGTGTCTCGGCTTAGGATTTTGTTTAACATCCCTTCATTTCATCTTCCTCCCAGCCCTTCAAACTGTGCCTGCCTTTCGAAGCCTGAATTAAAATCTGCCTCCGTCAGGAAGCCTTCCTGGATTGCCCCAACTTCATCAGTTTCCCCACTTACAAGATTAACCTGCCCCCATGAAGAGCCTGGACCACGTGCTCTGTACTAAATGGTTTGGGGCTTGTTTTCTAGCCGGGGTTCCTAGACTCTAAACTCCCCTAGGGTGGGGCTGTGTGTTCCATGTCCTGGTGACCCCGTGGTACTTAACACTGCTCGCCAGGGATGAAGACTAGCACAGCTGGACTGAGCTGATGCCCCCTGCTTTGGGACCTAGTCCTTCTGTTTTCTGCCACCCACTGCAAGCCCACTCATTCTCTCCCTGGCCCCTGAGATCTCAAAGACTCAGGGCAGGACTTACCCGCTTTAACTTCATTCAGCCGGTCTTCTGTCATCATGCTCTCCATGCAGGGGACCAGGGACCCTTGAGTGTAAGCCAAGAGGTGAGTGCATCCAACTCCTGACTAGGGCCCCCGCCTTCAGACCAGACCTCCTGAAGCTCTCCCACCCTCCTTGAGTCCCACAAAGGAGGACATAAACAGAGAACTTCATTTTGACCCTGGAACAGATTCCCCAAGAGGAGTCCTGGGAGAGACGGCAGGTCCGGAGGGCAGGAATGGCACCGGGACAGGGACAGGATCTGGGCTAGAGCTGACGCTGACAGTGTGGCCCTAGGTGGTCCCTTACCCAGGTTGGCCCTTAGTGTCCTCACCTGAGACTCAGGGAGGTTGCTGCCTCAGCTGGCCCCTTCCCCGAGGTGCTTGAGCGGTAATAATGTAAAGGACACGGAGCGCCTTGTGCCCCTTTCAGGCAGGTGTGGGGTCCTGGAGGGAATGAGACCCCGCTCCTCGGCCACGTTGTTCAGCCCTCCCTGGCTCCCAGCCTACGTGCCTGGTCCCCAGAGTACCTGCAGGTCCTCGAATGGGTCAGGCTGTACCTCTCACCTCTTGTTGGGCCCGCCCCACATTTCTCTGCCTGGCTCATTCCTATTTATCCCTGAATATTCAGCTTAACATGGTTACTTCTCCAGGAAATCCTTCCTGACCCTGCGCCCACGCTAGGTTACGTGCCTTTCTGGGCTCCCAGAGTATCTGAGTTTCTCTCATCTGTACACACTGTGATGTATTTTGTGACTCATGAATATTGCCCACCAGACCAGGGGTCTCAAGCTTAGATCCGCTCGGGGTGGGGAAGTGGGAAGGGCGGTCTCAGGATCTTAAATCACACGCACAATTATACGTGTGTATGCATTTTTCTAGGGGCAAGTGTTCATAACTTTTTTCAGGGTTTCCCAAACCCGCAAGAAGTTAGGGACCCCTGTACCAGGCCAGAGGTCGTCTGTGGCAGATGCAGCCTCTACCCTGCTTTGGTTCCCCAGCACAGATCCCTGGCACAGAGAACACCCCTGAGGCTGTTGAACACCAACACTTTTAGATGTGGTTAATTTGGAGCAAGAGTTAGGGAAGTCAGCATCTGGCAAATAATGTCACTCTGTGTGAGAAGCTGCCTCTGAGCAGGCCCCCACGTTCTGAGGGATGCCCCCAGTCCTTGGCTTGGCTCCTCTGTCCCTGCACAGAGCAGGTTCACAGCACGCCCCCACCCCTGCCATCCACATCGCCTCCAGAAGGGTTCTCTGTTTCTCTAGACTAAGCCTGGATGGTACCTGATGCAGAGGGGCGCATCATACAACGTTTGCTAAATGAGCCAGTGAATGGGTGCATGGACGACTGGACGGATGAAAACCACAAGTGACTTGGGGAAAAGAACTAAAAGAAATGTTGCAAAGTGCGGGCTGGGAACATCACCCTGTCCAAGCTCCTATGCACCAGGGTCTCTTGGTCCTGGTGAAGGAGTGTGTGGATATTTGAGGGAGGGGAGGGGCGTGGCTGGGAGGAGACATTCCCACCTGCCATCGGAAGGGTCTGAAGGGGATTCTGAATGAGGGGAATCGAGTTGTTTTGGGGAAGTGTAGAGTGAGCTGATGTTGAGGGAGCACCGTGACTAGCCAGTCTTCACATTATTAAAAAATATTCTCATCTAATCTGTGAAACAGGAGTTAATTCCCATTTTACAGGAGAGGAAACTGAGGCTCCGTGGGAGTAGATGACTCAGTTGGGGTCACACAGAAAGGGGATCATGGAGCTGAGATTCTACTTCACACTTTCTACCGCACAGCTTCGCCTCTCTTGCCACAGTCAATGGTAGGCTCCTGCTGGGCCCGGAGCCGTGCTGTACTGGGGAAGGGAGGGGGGAAACAGCAGTTGCGCTGTGCAGTTGCCAAGGTTGTGACCTGCACAAAGACTCCAGGCCGGATCCACCCTGTGGCCCACCTCCCAAGGAGGGATCTAGAGGAAGAAACGCCTTTCTAATTCGCACCATGACCATCTGCTGGCCAAGTTTTGCACACAAGGAGAGGCGTTTCCCAGGTGCCAGGAGGGCTGGCGGCTTCCTTCCAAGGGGAGGAAGCAAAATAGAGGGCAGGCAGCGCCCCAGGTGCAAGTCTAGCCCTGTCAGGTTACCTATGAACATGACTGAGGACTTCCGGAGGGAGGCCCGGGGATTCTTGGCATACTCCAGGCTCTGGCTGAGGAATGTGAAGGCGCTGTCTTGGTGGGTAGTCACCTGGGACGAAGAGAAAGCCCAAGAGTGCTGGGGCCTCAGAGGCACTAATTACCCATCCAGTCCTCCCAAAGCTAGGGATGGTGACCCTATCAGGCAGCCAAGCCCTGGAAGCTTGCCTCCTAAATGTCTCTGCCACCATCCTGGCCTCTGTCTGAGACCCCCAGAGACCAGGCCTCATCTGTTCTTAACAGATTGCAATGATCGTTTCCATGGTCTTCCTGCCTTGGGTATATCCTCTTCCAGTCCATCCCCTGCTACAGCTCAAAGGAAAGTTCTAAAGATAAAAGTCCAGCCTAGTGAGAATGGACATGGCATGCAAGGGACATGATAGATAAAAAGACAGGTCTGATCAGCGTGAAGGATTCGAGTTACAGAGCAGTGAAGAATAAGCTGGAGAGTTAGGAAGGTCTTAAAGCCGGACAGGAATAAGACTTACCTATGCATTAGAAAATAGGAAGCCAACATCTATTCTTTTTTTTTTTTTTTAATTTTTTTTTCAACGTTTTTATTTATTTTTGGGACAGAGAGAGACAGAGCATGAACGGGGGAAGGGCAGAGAGAGAGGGAGACACAGAATCGGAAACAGTCTCCAGGCTCTGAGCCATCAGCCCAGAGCCTGACGCGGGGCTCGAACTCCCGGACCGCGAGATCGTGACCTGGCTGAAGTCGGACGCTTAACCGACTGCGCCACCCAGGCGCCCCAGCCAACATCTATTCTTGATAGAGCAATGACAAAGCAATGTTTTGGGCAAAATAGTCTGAGAGTGGTGTTCAGGATGAGTTCGATCAAGTAGAAACTAGGGGGCATGGGGGGCAGGCATCCTGCTAAGGGGCTGCTGAGAAACATGAAGAAAAATCTAATATGATTACTCTCCTGTTGACAGTCTGCTCTGGGCCTGGCATCAAAGCCTTCGTGATCATGCTCCTCTGCCTCAGTTTCCACCACCGCCCCCCCTGCTATGCACACTCTGCTTCAGTGCCAGTGGCCCCGCTATCCCCGGATCTGTGCCTGGTACTAGCAGTTGCTCCTGATTGGAGTGCCCTTCCCTCTCTTCTTCATCTCATGCATCTTTCTCATCCCTTGAGGCTCATCTCAGGAGCCACCTCCTCCCTGAAGCCTTCCACAACCCTCAGACAGAGCTGCTCTCGCCACTCTTCATGCTTCTGCAACCTATGACAGCGTGCTGTAATTATTTATATCTATGTCTCCCCCACTGGGTCCAGAGTTCCCTCAAGAGAAGGGGCCAGCTCACTCAGCTCAGGGTCCTCAGCACCCTGGACAAAGGTTGGTGTGGCATAGATCCCAGAAAGCATTGGATGAATGGATGAATGAATAAATGAATGAATGGGTTACTGGTCCTTTCTCAAAGCTACGGCTAGAAGTTGACCTTCACACGAGCGACGCTGTTGATTCTGAAAGAACAAAAACAGAATCTAGAGGAGCCTAGGTGGCTCGGTCGGTTGAGCGTCTGACTCTTGATTTCAGCTCAGGTCACGATCCCAGGGTCGTGGGATCGAGCCCTGCTTTAGGCTCCGCACTGAGCGCAGAGCCTGCTAAAGATTCTCTCTGTCCCTCTCTCTCCGCCCCCTGCCATTAAATAAATAAATAAATAAATAAATAAATAAAATCTACGAACAAAACAAAACAGAATCCAGAGGGGTCTAACACAGAGGTCACAAGCCACAAACCACAGTCATTGGCAGAACAGTGACCAGCAGTGTTTTAAACAAGCTAAATTGATGGCTAATTAATGTTTTATAAAAATCTGGGCTTCTAGCTTTTCTCGTGAAGCCGGAGGACCTGGCAAGAACAGCCTGCACAGTGAAGTGGAGCACCCACTTGTGCTTTCAAGAGGGCCCGGGCCCTCCGGGTTGCCCCCAGCCCCCACCACTCCTGCGCATGCTCATTCTCTGGTCGCTGTAGGTATCTGAACCAGCACCCTGGCCAAACGCCTCCTCCAGACCTCTTTTTCCCTCTGGGAAATGATAGTAATAATATCAGGCACTGCATCGTGGAGGCTTTGAACATTACCGATAAGGGTCGTATCCAGCCCTTTTTGTAATCCTGGAGTCTGTTACTCTGCACGTTTCACTAGATTGGTGTGGAGGGTGCTGGCCTGCCCCGCCCACATTGGTGTGAAGCATTTATTGCCCCAGCAACGCCTCCGCAGAAGAGAACTGCTGGCCCAAGGTCACGTCCCTTCCCAGGGTGGCTGGCTTCCAGTAACAAACGGACACAGGAGTGTAGAGCCCAGTTTGGGGAATCTCACTGCAGTGTTGGCTGAGATCTCCCCCAAAGCTACGCTGCAGCTTGACCTCTCCTCCTGCCCCCTGCCCTCCCTTCCGCAGGTGTCGATCCCAAGGGTGCACCCTAATAAACCTCCTGCGTGCTAATCTCTGTCTCTGAGTCTGCGTCCTGGGGAGCCTGGCCTGTGACAACAGGGGAGGTAGATGGGACTAGATGGCAAAGCTTCCCAAATGTTATGAGGAGGGACAGGGCTGCATCCTGCAGGACGTGTTCTACCGTCCTACTGGGTGTTTGTGGCCCGCTCCTACTTCAGGATGCCCTCAGGTGTTACCTAGAAAGGGGGTTCTGTGGTTAAATAAGTTTGGGAAGGGGTGCCTGGGTGGCTCAGTCAGTAGAGCAGCCAACTCTTGATCTCAGAGTTGTGAGTTCAAGCTCCATGTGGGGCAGAGAACCTTAAACAAATAAATTAATAAATAAAACAAAGAAATAAATAACTTGGGGAATCCACAGATTCAACAACCATGAAAAATCTCAGCACCGAACATCTCAGAGCTTTTAATGACCTGATGGCACGACAACCCTCCAAGAGGAAGATGACGAGGTAGTGTTTCCCAAACTTACTCATCTTAGAACCTCTTTTGTCCCCTCGGGGGTATTTCTCGTGGGAATGTGTCACAGAGAATACACCCTGGCAATTGCTGATGCAGAAAAGGGAGCCTCTGAAGCTCTCAAAGCAGGGGTATAATACAGATAGACTCGTGTTTGAACCAGACCGCTCTGGTGGCCCGAGTGGGGATGGGATCAGAAGAGATGAGATTCAAGGCTGAAAGAGCCAGGCGATGGCTGGATCCAGAGCCCAGCTGGGAGACATCCTTGTCTTGAACTAAGGGCAAGGACAGTGGGGATGGGGAGGGAAAAACCAGATGCAGAGATATTTAGGATATTAAAGATTGATCAAATGTGGAAGGTGACGGATATGGAGTCGAGGATAATTCTAGGTGTCTACTTTGGGGGTCTAGAGGGACGGAACAGAATTGAAATGGGAAGGAAGGCCATAAGCTCAGAGAGGCCTGCCAAGCTTGAAGCGCGTGTGGTTCACCAGGGAGGTGTCCGGTAAGCCACCGGAGAGGGACACTAGAAGCGAGAAGCCAGAAATACAGATGCACGTTCAGAAGCCGACAACTTGTGGGCGGTCATGGAATTGCCAGGCAGGATGCTTGGGTGAACAGAAGGAAGAGAAAAGGGAAGAGTTGGCCCCCTCCAGCACACTCATCAGGAACCACTCAGTCTCGAAAGCACTCACAAGGTACTTGCAAATTTTGGCCACCGTCTGCTGCTGGTTGTCCCAGGACTTCCTGCTATAAGCTCTTTTTGGCAGTTCCCAGGCCATGAAGCAGGAACAGCGGAACAGGGTCTTCACACATTTCTGGGGACCAAGAGGAGGACAATGCCAGCGCTGGGGAACTCCACGACAGCCAGAACATACTCCAGAGAAACAGTTTGGTGAAACTGACTTTTGGAAAATCAAATCCTGTTTGAAATGCACAAGTGCCCGAGGCACCTGGGTGGCTCCCTCGGCTAAGCGTCTGACTTCGGCTCAGGTCATGACCTCGTGGTTTGTGGGTTCGAGCCCCGCATCTCTGCTGACAGCTCAGAGCCTGGAGCCAGCCAGAGCCCTCCCCAGCCAGGGCCCCTAAAAGGTGCCTCGGATGCTGTGTCTCCCTCTCTCTCTGCCCCTCCCCCACTCATGCTCTGTCTCTCTCTCTCTCTCTCTCTCTCTAAAATAAATAAACTCAAAAAAAATTTTTTAATCAAAAAAATTAAAAAAAAAAAACCACTCTGAAATGCACAAGTGCAGTTGTTCCTTTTGAGGAGGACTTCCACCGCGGTGCCTTTGGGAAACAGGCTTGTCCATGACAGGTGGTTAGTGACTCTGGCCTCATTTCCCTAACGGGAGGCTCGGCCGCAGGGCCCGGGGCCTACACACACTCACCTGGCTCACCTTGGCGTTGCCGTCTTGCATGGTCAACAGCAGGGGCACCAAGGTGCCGATCAGCTGCTCCTCTACGGCTGGGGTGCGAGGCGACCGCAGCTTCTGGACCACCTTGCCGTACAGGCTGATGCAGGTGGAGCGCACGTCCTCTCGTGACTGGGGCAGACCCGGAGGCTCAGGCATGCTCCCTCCTCCCAGAGGCTGCCTGGGCCTCTGAGCCGCATGCGGAGGCATCAGCCTTCCTTCCACTCACTCTGGGGGGGTGGGGGTGGGGGCCCTCCAGGCACAAGAAGCACGGAGATGGACGAAGAAAAGCGGAGGCCACCTGGTGGGGCTGATCTGGGGCCAGCATCCCCCTCACTGGAGCCTAGGTCCAGAGTTCTGCCCTCTCTCCCCAGCCAGGGCCCCCCACTAACCTAAAAGGTGCCTTAGTGCCAAGTGGAAAAAAAGTCCCCCTCTGCTGGAACCAATTAAAAAATGCGCCCCCGCCAGGTGGGCCAATTGCAATGAGGCACATGTCTGGGGAGGCTTCATTACAAAAGAGCTCTCTCTGTGGGAACCAATTAGAGAAGGAACTTTCTCCATGCAAACCACTCACAAACAGTGTGCCAGTTGGAACGAGGGGCCCATCCCCCTGGGCTGACTTGGGTCTGCCCTGCCCCCAGAAGTCCATGGCAGCTACTGCATCCCCCAGAGTAGTAAAGAGCCCCCCCCCAAACCCTCTCACCCTCCACCCCCGTGGGATCCCTTACATCACTGAAGTGTGGGAGCAGGACCTGAAGCATCTCCACATAGACCGAACTGTCCATCAGCTTCCGGTCCTGCCCCCTGAAGATGATCTTGAGGTTGTGGGTGGCCTCCACCACCAGCAGCCCGTCCATACTCTTCAGGCCCTTCACCATAGAGGGCAGGAGGGCCTGGACCTTGGCAGTCTGTGGGGCAGGACCATCTCGGATGGGGGCTCCTACCTGGGCTGACAGGTGAGAGCCCCAGCCTCTGATTCACTGAGATAAACTTGGTGGAGATGATATCCCTCCAGGTTTTTGGTTATGCCATCCCACCGGCCTGGAATGCCCTCACTCAAGCTCTTCCCATCCCCAAAGTCCTCTGTGTCCTCACTCACTCCTTCCTGGAGACCTGAGGCCCTTTGTGGCCACCCCCTTGTTGGCACTAGGTAGATGGCCTGTGTTGCTAGTTAGCTTGCAGTCTACATCCTGTCCCCTCGGCCCTCTAGACCCTGAGCTGCAACGGCACCAGGTAGAGGAAAACAAAGCACTTTTTAAAATGCTAAGATGGGGGCGCCCGGGGGGGGCTCAGTCGGTTGAGCATCCGAGTTCTGCTCAGGTCACGATCTCCTGGTTCGTGAGTTCGAGCCCTGTGTCGGGCTCTGTGCTGACAGCTGGGAGCCCGGAGTCTGCTTTGGATTCTGTGTCTCCCTCTCTTCCTCTCTCTCTCTCTCTCTCTCTCTCTCTCTCTCTGCCCCTCCCACACTTGCGCTCATGTGTGAACACCCTCTTTCTCTCTCTGCCAAAAATGAACCAACATTTCTTTAAAAAATGCTAAGGTGCACCAACAATCTGGGACTCAGTTTCCTAATTTGTAAAACAGGAATGATTACTGCCATCCCCAACCCCTCCTATACACACTGCCTTCAGGGTCATTGTGAAAAATCTGGATTAGAAACGATTTCAGGGGTGCCTGGGTGACTCAGTCGATTCAGAATCTGACTCTTGATTTCAGCTCAGGTCATGGCCTCTAAGTTCATGGGATCGAGCCCCGCCATCAGGCTCCGTGCTAACAGTGAGGAGCCTGCTTGGGATTCTCTCTCTCCCTCTCTCCCTCTCTGCCCCCCACCTACTCACATGCCCTCTCTCTCTCAAAAATAAATAAATAAATGAACATTTTTTTAAAAAGGAAACTATTTCAAAAAGAATAAAATGTATGGGGAAATTTTAAAGGCTATCTACCCACTTTACAGATGGGGCAACTGAGGCAGGGGCAAAAATGGGTTCCAGCATCTGAGAGTCCGTGGTGGCCAAGCTCCACCCTTCCCTGAGCTCGGGGCCTGGCTGGCCGAGCTCTCCTCTGTCCTCTGCTCACCTTCTCAGTCCTGCGGGCCAGGATGATCAGGCCTCGGATGGACAGCACCTTCATGATGGGGTCCTGGTGGTTCAGGCCTTCAGCCATCCTCCCCAGAGAGTACTCCTCAGGGATCCGCCGCACCTGTTCCATCTGGAGAAGCTGCAGGGGTGATGGTAATTACTCCCTGGGCCGAGGGCCAGTGCAGCCATCCGTCTCGCCATGCACGGGGAGTGCACCCCAGATGACCAGGGGCTAAGTGTGGGGCATGAACGATTGCTATCTGGTCAGCGCTGTCCAAAGCAAGCCACATGCGTAAATTTAAATTTTCTAGAAGCCGCATTAAAAAAGCAAAGGAGAAATCGATGAAGTCAGTTTTAGTAATACATCTTACTTGACCAAATACATCTTACTTGACCAAAAGATATCCAAAGTCTTATCATTTCGGCATGTAATCAATAAAGAGATTATTGACATATTTTAGTCTCTAAGACTTTTTTCAATCAAGTCTGAAATGCGGTGTGAATTTCAAACTCACAACACATTTCGATTCAGACAGACACATTTCAGGGGCTGACTAGGCCCCAATGTGGCTGGTGGCTATCATATTGGACAGTGCTGGTCTAGTTAGTACCAGCCACTGGCTCCTGTCCCCACCCAGCCATCAGTGTTGGTGACGCCAGACTCTGTCCTCTCTGCCTGGCTTCCCTCTGCCCATCGTCCTCAGTGAGCCCCTCAGCTCAGGATTTTAACTGCCAGCCCTAGGCATATAACACTCAAGGCACCGTCTCTAGTCTATGGCGCCATCCAGAGCTCCTGACTTGGAAAACAGTTTGCCAGAGGCTGAACGTGTCACTCTCCAGCTCAGAGCCCCTGTGCCCCCCACTGACTTTCACCATCGGGCCCTACTTGCCCCTGGGGCCTCATTCACGCCATGCCCATCCTCACACTCTGACCGCCAACCAGCTGCTAACTAAGCTGCCCGTTGTCTGTGGAAGGACCCAGGCTTTTTGTCCTTTCTGTGCTGGCAGGATCCCCTTCTGCAAGGGCGCCCACTTCCACTCAAGCACCTTGCGTGGCTCCGTCTAAAACTCGGCTCCCCCTCGAAGCCATGGTTGACATTGTGCCCAGGCCTCGTCTGGGTGGACTGCCCCCTTCTCTGGGAGCCCTGAAGAGGGAAACCCCAGTGCCCCTATCTACTTATGCGTCTGCCTCCTGCCACCCCTCTGCCCTCTGGGGCTTCCTTGAGAACACAAACTGAGTGCCTCTCCTTGGGTCCCTGTTACCTAACACAAGCTCTGGGGTAGAGTATGTGCTTAGAGCACACTTTCGGTGCATGAGTTCAGGTCCAACACGAAATTCGGTTCCTTTCCTCCTTAGAACTACCCTTCCCCTTTGTTCCCATGGCAGGGGTTAGCACCACCGCCCTCCACTCTCCAACCCTAAACTGGGCATCACCCTCATCTCCTTCTTCTCTCCACCACCCTCCCACCCACGGCAGCCCCCTGCCTGGTCAGCCTCAGGAATGCTTCTCCCATCCGTTCCCTGGCCTTACCTCCACTGTGACTATTGAGGCCCTGTGTCTGTATGATGAAAAGAGAGAGCTGGGGGGAGGGGCAGGGCGGTGGATCAGAGGGAGAGGAGGCAGGAAAGGCTCCACCCACCCCTCCACCCATCCACCCAACTGACGCTCAGACCTGCTCTGTACCAGGTTCCGGGCTACACGCTAGAGATGCAGGGAAGCGTATTGGTGAGGATGATGGTGATGATAATAATAACAGCAGTAATACAGCTCACAGACGGTGCTTCCCAGGTGCAAACCCTATTCTCAGAGCTTCACGTGAACTCATTTAATCCTCAGCAAAACCTTATGAGGTGGGCAATTTATTGTCCCCATACTATAAGCGAGGAAGCCGAGGCACAGGGGGGTTCCGGGACTTGCCAGGGTCACACGGCTCCCCTGAGTTCACCCGCCGTTGGAAGAAGCAAGCACGCACATAGACAGTCACAGCAGAGGTGGCTGGGGAAGCCGGGGAGGGACACGTGAGCTACATCAAGGTGCCACAGTGAACATGGTGGGCCCGGCTCTGGCCGAGAGCAGCCCACGTCTTCTGGGGAGGAGGAGAAGGCCTGGACCAGGCTGAGGACACTTGCCCCAGGGTGGAGAGCCACTGTTCAGTGCTCCAGGGGAATGTTAAGGAAAGGGTAAGCCTAGAGCCCCATCGACAGATGAATGGATAGACAAAGGGTGGTATATACACCAAGGGAATATTACTCAGCCTTAAAAAAGAATGCAATTCTGAGCCCCTTTAACAAGATGGATGAACCTTGAAGACATAAGGTTGAGTGAAAAAAGCCAGACACAAAAGGACATTGTATGATTCCACGTATGTGAAACCTACAATGGCAAGTTCATAGACACAGCACAGTGCTGGTTGCTAGGGGCTGGGGAGACAGAACGGCAGCATAGTGTTTAACGAATACAGTTTCAGTCTGGGACAGAGGCTGCATTTAGGAAGGACGACAAGCAGTTCTGTGGACGGTGCTGACAGCTGCACAAGAATGTGACTGCACCTAATGCCCCTGGGATCTACACTTAAACATGGCTAAAAGGGTAACTTTTATGTTATGTCTATTTTACCGCAATTTTTTTTAAACTAAAGAGAGGTAGGGGCGCCTGGGTGGCGCAGTCGGTTAAGCGTCCGACTTCAGCCAGGTCACGATCTCGCGGTCTGTGAGTTTGAGCCCCGCGTCGGGCTCTGGGCTGATGGCTCCGAGCCTGGAGCCTGTTTCTGATTCTGTGTCTCCCTCTCTCTCTGCCCCTCCCCCGTTCATGCTCTGTCTCTCTCTGTCCCAAAAATAAACGTTGAAAAAAAAAAATTTTTTTTAATAAAAAATAAAAAAAATAATAATAAACTAAAGAGAGGGAGGGAGGGAGAGAGTGGGTTTGTGTCTGGGTTTGAATCCTGGATCTGCCACTTACGAGCTGTGTGGCCTCGGGAAACTTAAATCTGTGCCTCAGTTTCCCCTTCTAAACTGGGGGATGAAATAGCATCTGCACCACAGGATTATCATGAGGATCAAATATATGTGTAAAACACTAAGAACGTGCCTGGAGGATAGTAAGTGCTCAATAAATGTTACCTATTAAAAAAAAGAAATAAAGAAATAAAACCATCTATCCTCAAATAAGTAAGCAAATATTAGCTATAATTGTTGGTGGGTGTCCTCTTCTGGATCTGACCCTAACCAACCTCCTGATTCACCTCCCCCAGCACCCCCTGGTACCCTCCACACATTCAACTCAGCTTAGATGTTACTTCCTCCAGGAAGTCCTCCCTGATGCTCCCACCACCACCACCACCTCCAGTCTCCTTTCTTCTGCCACAGCCTGGACTTCCGCCATCATAGCACAGGTCACTCCATGGCACCCCATGTTATAATTACGGTGTCCTCCGGCTTCCCTACCGCATTGAAAATTCCTTGAGGGCTAGGCAGAGTCAATTTCATATTTGTACATCCAACCTTGCAGGTCTGGTGCCCAGCACATGGCACTGCCCAGCAAAGGCTGGGGTTGCCTGGGCATGAGGGGAGTCTGGGGGAGAGTAGAATGGGGTGAAGGAGTGGAAAGAGGAGGACCAAAGGGAAATTCTATGAGGCCTTTGTATTCTAGAGCAATCATGCTCATGAAACTCTCAGTTGTTAAGTACTGTTTGCACAGGAGAAATGACTGGTCACGTGAACTGAGGTCTGTGCTCTGGGAGGCCCAGGGGAGCCTCGCCTGGTGCCCGCTGCCCCTCGGTACCTCCACGAAGAAGGCAGTGGCAGTGATCTTGTGCTTCTCGTCGCCTCTCTCCAGGAGCGGGATGAGCAGGTAGAGGATGCGGCAGAGCTCCTGGCAGGAGTAATGCACCATGGCCCTGGGGGTGAGGAGGGGCGAGCAGTCCTTTCGGGCTCTCCAGCCCCGGGGGCCTGCTGGGCGGGGTCTGGCCTGGCACTCTAAACTCTGGGCAAGTCAGGGGCACCTGGGGGCCTGTGTTCCCAGAATTTCCCACCCCAACAGGCTCTCAGAGGCCACCTGGTTTAACTGCTTTGTTTTATAGATGGGGAAACAGAGGCTCAGAGTGAGAAAGCTCGCCCAAGAGCACAGAGCATACAGCCCTTTGCATGATGCCTAGAACACAGGAGGTGCTCAATAAATGCAATTGTATCATGAGACCCCCGGGACCGCACCATCCTGGGCACTCAAGGCGCAGGGTTAAAGAACAGACTGTAGGAGCCACGTCACCGAAATCGAGGTACGCCTTCCCAACCTTATGCGAGGCTGTGTATGGTTGCAAGGGAAGAGCCTGGTCTGGATCAGGAGGTCATCTCCCAGTGTTGCCACTTCCTAGCTGTGTGACCTTTGGTGCATAACTGTCCCTCTCTGCACCCTGGCATCCTGCTCTGCAAAATGTGCGTTGATAATCCCTGCCCACTGGTCAGCATAATGATAGCGAAAGCTAACCTGTGTTGAGCTCTTGCCATTACCAGGGGCTGTTCAAAGTACTCTACTCAACCCTCATCCCAAACCCTGGCGATGGGTCCTATTCCTATTTCCACACTACTGATGGGCACACTGAGACACAGAGAGGGGAAGGAACTTGCCCTGAGACACACAGCGGGAAGGGGATGAGCTGGGACTCAGACGCAGGCAGACCGATGCCAAGGCCCCACACGGAAATACTAGACCACCCCACCATTTCTGTATTAGCGTGGGCACCGAAGTCCCAAGACCGCGAGAAAAGGTGCTTTGTAAGTATACTAAGTGCTCCACAACTGCCGGGCACTGTCATAGCCACAGCCTCCACGGACCGTGTGCCATTATTCGTGTGTGTGGCATCCACCCGCCAAGATAGGCGATACCCCGCCGTTCAGAAAACAGGTGATGGACCGAGGGAAGGGTCTGGCCCAGAGACAGACGCGAAGCCACGTGTGTGTGAAGATGCTGGGGTCTCCGCCTCCCTGCACCCCCTGCCCCAGGGAGCCCCAGCCTCACCTTGCCAGCAGGGACACTCCGCGGTGGTGGTTCTCGGCCTGCCCCATGAGCTCCCAGCCGCCCTGGTCCTCCAGAAAGGTGGCCTCGTATGAGCAGCCCATCCTCAGCAGCAGGGTTTTCACCACTTTGACCACCCAGCTGCCAAGACAAGGGGCCTGAGATCTCCCGCCACCTGCCCCCACAGGCCGGGACTCCCTCCCAGCAGCTCCCATCTGGCCAGACCCGCATCTCTCGGCCATGCTGATTGTCAGATAGAGGTAATTGGTGTCTCCAGACAAAGAGGCTTTTTAAAAATGATTGTTAGCTTTGAGAAAGAGAGTAAACAGAAGCAGAATTCCCTTCCTTTCAGCAAGGCTGCTTTATCTTCCCGTTTCTCCTGAGCCTCTTCCCTAGAGGGAGAGGTGGGGGCCGGGCCTCCCCAGCTGAGCCCCGGGGTCCTGCCTCACTCGTCCCCACTCCTTCACGCCCAGGACCGGGCAGCGCCCTGCAGGACAGTCCTGTCTGCTCACTTGTACAGTCACCTGCGCTGGCCCGGAGTCCTTCACCCCCTCAGGGCACGTAAGGAGTGATTCGCCAACCTGGAGGCACTGAAGGACCCCTCCCCCGACCCGGACGCAGCGGCGCGTCAGGCCTGGTCCGGCCTCTCCACGCTTCCACCGTTTCCTCCATCAGCCTCCAAATTTTAACAAAAATGCCGCTACCCTTCCTCCTTCCTCCCCACCCCCCTCCCAAAGATACAGCGCTAGGAGCCCGCAAGTGAGGTCTGTGCTGCTTTGCAAAAAAGGGGAGGCGACCCTAAGAGGAAGTCTGGGGACGGTGGCGTGGCTCCTTTGTCTCCCCCAAACATCCACTCCGCGAGCGTCACCTCCCTGGAAGGTTCTCAGCTTTTCCCAGCAAAGCGGAGCATGTGTTGCCCTGACCCTACAGCGGGATGGGGGGGCCAACGACCCAAGGCGGAGCTGCGTCCAAGTGCGGGGCTGCCGCAGGGCGCAGAAGTGGACTTCATGGCGCGGGGTGGGGGTCGGGGGGGGACGCTCCCCGGACAGCCTGGCTCAGGGAGGCCACGCTCTTCATCGCTAGACAGTCGAGAACTTCTCCGCCACGTGCTCCCCTTCCCTCCCCCACCCAGCGCCTCCTCTGCTTTCCTCTGATTCTGTTTGCCCCGGAGCCCGCCGGCTTTCTGAGTCAGGGGTGCCAGACTCACGAGTGCCGGCATGGGTGGCCCGGCCTCGGCACGCGGTGTCGCGCTGGGATGCGGTCCTGTTTGTCCTTCCAGCACACCTGTGGGGCAGGAAGACTGCCCCCATTTCGTAGGCAAGAACACCAGGCCGCCAAGAGGCTAAAGCAGTTTACCCAGCGGACACAGCCTAAATGATGGAACCAGCACTCAAATCCAAGGTGCTCTAACTTCAAGCCCCGCCACACAAGGGCTCGCCCTCCGCCCCTCAACGTGTACCCCTCTGAGCATTACACAACAGAAGCCAAAAAAGAAAAGACTGACAGGGGCACTTGGGTGGCTCAATAGGTTAAGCGTCCAACTCTTGATTTCCACTCAGGTCACGATCTCACGGTTCATGAGCTCGACCCCCACGTGACAACGTGGAGCCTGCTTAGGATTCTCTCTCTCCCTCTCTCCCCACCCCCCGCCCCTTCCTCTCTCTCTCTGTCTCTCTGCCCCTTGCTCACTTGCATCCTCTCTCTCTCTCAAAAAAAAACAAAACTTTTTTTTAATGAACATTAAAAACAAAAAGACTGATAAACTCAACTACACACAAACGTAAAACTTCTGGATGGCAAACGACCATGAAATGTTGCAGGTTAAGTGACAAACTGGAACACGAGTGACAAAGACTTAACGTGCTCAGCACAGAAAACGCTCTCACCAGAAAAATCCCCAGCAGTCCCGTATAAAACGGGGCAAACACCGCTCACAGAACAGGAAACACAAACGGCATTTCACCTTCCACCTCATTCAAAATAACAGGGGCGCGAGTGAAAATCACAGCGTTTTTTTCCAACTTTCAGATCCGCAGAGATAAACGTGTCTGTTCCCTGGTGCCTGCAAAGGCGTGGGACAGTCATTCTCACACACGCCTGCACTCCGTGCCGTCTGGGGAGGGCGCTTCGGCGAACTGGGTGCCGCAGGGGGTGCTGCCGTGTTCCCCTTCATCACTCACGGCTCACCAGCACTTTCCACTGCGCATGCCTGTTCCAGCTCAAGATTTCGATGCAGGGACCCTTGGACACGCCCATTCTACTTTCAAGAATTCGTCCTACATGTACAGTCACGCCTAGAGACATACACACGAGCTCACTGCAGCACCGTCTGTAAGTGCCAAGGGCTGCAAAGTACCTAAATCGAGAGGATCCTGGTTAAATAGACTATGGTACCTTGAAATTGCACTTATAGGGATATTATGCAGCTGTTAAGAATAATGAGGCAGCTCTACATGTATGATCTCCAAGATATAGTAGCTGCTCAAAGCAAAAATGTCTAACTGTAAAGTCCGCTACCGTTGGTATAAAAACAGAAATCTAAATGTGTGCTTATCTCTGCATAAACCAGCTGGGGAAGGGTATGAAAGAACCCGGTTTTTCTGGGGAGGGTCACTGGGTAAGGAGAGGAAAGGAGACTCACCTCCAACGTCTTTTGAGACTTTTACCCATGTGCGTATATTGCCTACACCGGTTAATAATTAAAATAAAATGGTGGCTGGGGGGGGTGGTGGTGGGTTCCTGGGGGCCTCAGTCGGTTAAGCGTCTGACTTTGGCTCAGGTCATGGTTTCACGGTTCATGAATTCAAGGCCCGCATCGGGCTCTCTGCCGTCAGCCCAGAGCCTGCTTGGGACCCTCTGCCCCCCACTCGCTCTGCCCCTCCCCCACTTGCACGTGGGCTTGCTCTATCAAAAATAAACATTTGAAAAGGTACTGTATTAAAAAATAGAAAATAAAATGGTGGGCCGTGGCTACAACTCTAATACAAACAATATCTCTAGAGAGCCCGGGGGAGAAACGAAATTGTGAGCTGATTGCTTGCCGTTGTCCAGTGTCAGCCAGAGCCTGGCCCACACATCACAGCAGGTGCTCCCAAACAGTTGTTGAAGAAATGTACTGGCTCTTGTAAAAGGGTGCTTCTGTTTTCTCCTTTAGTCCCAAAGCTAATTTCTACTGATCGATCGCCCTGACGACGCTCGAAAGGACCCTCGCTGGTTGGCTCCCCCCCCAGTGGACATACCGCACGGGTACGAAGACGGGGGGCTGGGCATCCTTCCTGGCGTCCTTGCGCAAAGCCACACGGGCAGGCAGGTTGAGGCCGATGTGGTAATGGACCTGAATGAGCAGGGCCAGGAGCAGCTGGGGGTAGACGCGCCTCACGAAGCCCACGCAGCTGCTGACCGACAGGAGCTCGCACAGCCCGCTGGCTGCCTGGGGGCAGAGGGGAGGCTGGCTGCAGGCTCCGGTAGGGGCCCGGGTCGCTTCGCTAGCAAGCTGGACCTGGACCTTGGCTCTTCTCGGGCTCGGATTGGGAGAGACCAGAGGCACCTGGTGGCTCAGTCAGTTAAGCCTCCGACTCTGGGTTTCGGCTCAGGTCGTGATCTCACAGTTCATGAGTTCTAGCCCCGCATGGGGCTCTGTGCTGACAGTGTGGAGCCTGCATGGGATTGTCTCTCTCTCTCTCTCTCTCTCTCTCTCTCTCTCTGTCCCTCCCCTGCTTGCTCTGTCTCTCTCTCAAATTAAGTATATTAAAAAAAAATTTTTTTTTAATTGGGAGAGCCCAGCTCTCTACGCCCCCTACCGCACCCCAACTCCTGGCTGTCTGGTTGAGCCCTACACGAGAACAATAGCCTGCTTCCTTGATGTTGCACAACCCTGGAACAATCATGGTAGAGGGATCCTCTCCCACCTTTTGTCAGGTAGAGTCTTTTTAAAAAATTTTTTAATGTTTGTTTATCTTTGAGAGAGAGAGAGAGAGAGAGAGAGAGAGAGAGACATAACCCGAGAAGTAGACTCCAGGCTCTGAGCTGTCAGCTCAGAGCCGGACTCGGGGCTCAAACTCATGAACCCTGAGATCATGACCTGAGCCGAAGTTAAGATGCTTAACCGCCTGAGCCCCGCCCAGGTGCCCCTGTCAGGCGGGGTCTTGATCCCGTTGTGAATGTGGGGAGACAAACTCAGAAGGAAGAAGACACTTACCCATGGTCACCCAGCCCTTGGGAGCAGGGCTGGGACTCAAGTCCCAGGTGTCTGGGACTCAGACACCAGGTACAGGATGCCCTGCCTCTTCCTCATTCATAACACAGGCACAGAGACCGTGAGGGGGCACCCATTGCCCCTTCAATTTGGCCCATTAAACCAGGCCACCCTCACTGGATCCCCTGGTGCCCAGCAACCAAGAAATTAACCCCAGCCTTGAGTGGGAGCCAGGGAGGCCCAGACCTGGACTCTGTCACTCCACGCCTACTGATCACGCCCCTGCCCCTTCCATCCATGACTCCCCACACCAGCCCTCCAAAGTCCCGGAAGCTTGGTTTTGTTGGTATTTGACCCACGATGCTCCCTGGGACCTGACGGGTGCTCACCTTCCAACTTCTCCACCTGCTATCCAGTCTGTCCTGGCCTGGGCCCACCTCCCACTCGGCCCACTAAGGCCTAACTGGCAGGAGGAGAGTGCAGGGGCAGGGGGAGGTGACAGGCGGGGGGTCACAAGATTGGATGGCTCATTCTGGTCCCACCACTCCCTAGCCCTCTTTGGGCCTCAGATTCATTCATCCTCTGTAAACTGGGGTCTCTGGTCCTCTTCCCGCCAGCCCCACAGGTGATGGAGGGTGAATGAGGGGAGGGGTGGGAAAGAAGCCTTCTTTACGAAGAAATGGCCAAGATCCGTGCCCCCACGCAGCCAGCCCAAGGGAAAAGCGTTAGATTGTGAAGTTGGCATGTTCCCAGGGAAACAAGTCTCACAAGGAGGGCTGGGTGGGGACCACGAATGGCAGTTTGTACTTTACAGCTCGGGAAGCCCTTCCGCACACACTATTTCACTTTTCCGGACAGGTAAGATAGACAAGGCAGGAGCTATTACTGCCCATTTTACAGATCTAAATACCAAGGCTAGAGATGGTCATATAGTGAGGGAGCGGCAAGCTAAGCTAAGCTTCTGGGACTCAGAGCCTTTACATTTTTCAGTAGACCAAAGATAATGCTTGTATCCAAAGAACACGGTCAGCAGGATAAAGAGAAGTCTCTAGTGATGTGCTACAGGGCTCTGCTCTTGGCTCAGTCTTGCTCAAATGGTTTGTCGACACCGTTAAGATAAAAATGAGTCCGCACTGTATCCATGCTCGGGCTACGCTTGAACAAAAAGCACAAACGGGTGACTCAAGAATACACTAACACACAACGGCTGAGAGAGGAAACCAAATCAGGGAAGGAGCGGGTGCCCATGCCTTATTCATAGAACTCAGTGCTGGGGGAGAGGGGCAAAGGGACACGGTGGCAAAACGCAGGATTCAGAGCTAGGAGATCAGGGTCCGAGCCCTGGCCCCACCACTCACTAGCTCTGTGACCTTGGCTGAGACCTGGGATGTCACCGAGCAACACTGTCCTCCTCTGTTAAGGGGTAACATCACCCACCCCTCCACCCACCATGTCTTTGCTTCTCTCCACCAGCATGCCTTGTTCTCTGCTGAATCCCCAGAATTTATGTGTGCCCGGCACACAGTAGGTGCTCAATTACTGTTGTTGACTAAATGAATCAGTTCAACAATTTTTTTTTACTGTCTACTATGTACCGGTATAGGCTACACATTAGGGATATCCCGGTGGGCAAAACAGGTTCAGGCACTGAATTCGTGCATCTCACAGATTACTCAAAGGACTCCACACACTATTGTCAAATCACAACTGGGGTAAACTCTCCCAAGATAAAGTATGTGAAGCAGAGTATAATATGCACAGATTTGATCATGACAGGGAGATAAGGGACCAGGCGGTCATGGGGTAGGCGAGGTGGGTCCTCACCGCTAAGGGCACGATCGAGGCCCGGCCCTTCTTGGTGAAGGGCTTCTCCTTCAGGCTCGTCAGGAGCAGATCCAGGAGGTCTCGGATATCACAGCTGGGCTTGCACAGTATCAGCTGCCTCCACATCTCTGCGCCGTTGCTGGGAGGTCAGGGGTTGGGAGATGGTTAGTGGGGACCAGGGCACTAGCCCCACCCAGCCTCCCAGCAGTTTTGGGAAGAAGACAAGATGCCCTCAAAATGGCACCCATGGGTGAGTCAGCAAGGAATGGTCCAGAAAACACTCTCTAAGAGGCAGGGGGCTAACAATTATTGAAAACCCTATTTCCCATATCATATCAGGTGCTTTATACACGACTTATTCAGCAAATATGGAGCACCTGCTATACGCCAGGCACTAAGCAAACCTCTGGGCATATAGCCGTGAACGAGATATTCAAGACATTCAAGGTCACTGAATTCTCAAATGACCCTCGAGGTGGGTTGTTATTCTCATCTTACAGATGGGAGTTGAGGCTCAGAGAGGTGAAATCACCAGTCCGAGACTACACAGCTAATGAGCTACAGAGTCAGGAAGTGACCAGCCTTCAAAACCTGTGATCATTCCTCTATGCCAGGGGGGCCCCCTAGGACCTGGACCTTGCATTGGTCACACAATCTCAAGGAGTGCCTGCTCCTGTCCCCTAGAAGTCAGTACTCCAGGCAGGGGAGAGCATCTGGGCCAGCCTGTGAGCACTCCTGTCACGGGGAGCTGAAAGCACTGACCGGCCAGTGCACTAACGGGTTAACAGAACCTTTCCCCCTTCTGCATGAGCATGTGAACCTTCCATTAACTTTCCAGCTCTGTTCCCCTGGAAACATGATAAAGATAGTATGTCAACTATGTTGCTAGGCAACATCGCTTATAGTAAAAATGACCCAATTGGTAAATTGCATCTGGGCTGGGAGGAACTATAAATTAACTCTAAGAACCGATGAGGACGCTGTAGCATTGAGCTTCCCGGGGTGCGGTGGCTCTTGGGATGGGGCTCGCCCCCCGTGGGGACCCCAGAAGCCAAGTCTATAGAGCTTTTGTGAGAGATAGCGGTTCCCAGGAGGCCTGAGCCATCTAAGCCAGGGCAGCTCCTGTACCTTTCACCTGGGAGGCCCAAGAGACCAGCTCTTAAGCCCCGAGTGGGGAATGTGAGGCCTCCAGGGCACAAGATGTAAGGAGACCCTCTCTCTGGGGTTCATGCAAGTGGAGGTGTGGCCCCTGAGAGCCAGGCCGCCTTAAATTTTGTCCCAGCGCTGTCTGGCCTGCTGCATGGGCTGCTGCAAGGACTCCTGGGAAGAGGAGCCCCTGTCATTGCTCTGTCCTATATCCTGAGTGACTCTGATGTCAGGTGTGCCCTTCCCCCCCCGCCCCCGCCGGTCTTATGAGTCTGAAGGTTTAGTGATTCCAAGACGAAACCCTCTGGGGTGGGGGTGGGGTGGCCAAAAAGGGTTAAATTCTTCCGGGTGGGAGGAGGGGGATGTATCACCCTGGCCCTCACCTTCCTAACTGATCTCCCTGGCCTCTGTGAATGGTACCAGCTGTCCCTACTAGACACACCTCGTCACACAGCCCTGCACAATTCTGCCCTCATGCTCAAACAACCATCTTAAGGCGTGGGTCCCACAACTTGCTGCCTTGTTCTGTTCATTCAGAAACGTGTGGGCGTGTTTCCTGGACTGGGAGGCTGGAGCAGTCAGTCTGGCCTCTCTGGCCACAGTCCCCTCTGCCCATCAGGCCCCTTGCAGCGTCCAGCCCTGGGCAGGCACTTAGCTCAGCTGGCTGCACTACTTGTCACAACCAGCCATCTGGGGTGGGAATTCTGCAGGGAGTAGTTCCCCTTCTGCCTCTAGGGGAAAACTGAAGCCCAGCGAGGGCAAGTAAACCACCCAAGACCACACAGCAGGTGGAGGCAGGGGCAGGACCAACACTCAAACCTCCTTTCTACGGCACCCCTAGAGCTCTGGGCTTGGAGTTGGTCAAATCTGAGTTTAGGTCCTCATCCTGCTGCTTGCTCACTGGGTGCCGAGGACAAGAGACCTCCCCTTAGTTTGCCCATCTGTAGAATGGGGTTGTTGTACCAAGGAGAGAAGGTATTAGCACCCTGCACGGACATATCCAGTGCTTTGGAAATGCTGAATGGCTGTCAGAAGCACCACAGATCTTACGGAAAAGTGACCAGCTGGGAGGGCAAGGGCCTTCTCTGGGTGGAAGGACAGGTTCCTAGCCCAGGATGGGGGCTGCTCCAACCTGGGAGTGGTGGCGGGAACCCCTCAGTCGGTACCTGTCCAGCGGGAGGGGACACGTGAGCAGGGCCACGACCACCTCGGTCATGAAGGAGCTGGCCAGGAGGGAGACGGGCAGCAGGGCCACCTCGCGGGCCCGTGGCTCCTGGATGTGTTTCAGCTGCATGTAGATGGCCTGCATGATTTCTGGGATCTGGGGCACAGCCGGGGGCAGCCGTGAGCAGGCGGGTGGCCGGTTGGAGAAGGCCCGAGGCAGGCATGGGGAGATCATGGAGATGAGAGAAGGCAGGAAGTGGGGGTGACAGGATAGAGTGGCAAGGGAGAGGAGAGAGAGAGAAGAGGGCCCCAGGAGAGAGAGGGGGAGAGAGGGGGGAGCGGCACGCCTGTTCCTTCCCTGGGAGACAGCCAGGGGTCCTCACTGCCCTCCCCACCCCCACCGGATCAAGTGAGTTCTTTCTCACCTGCAAGTCGAGGCACCTAGAACTCACCACCACCACCACCCCTGCCCCGCCCTGGTGCCTTGGGGTTCTGGCACCCCCCATCCTGCCACTGCCAGATGGCCGGTCCCAAGGGATGAGCAGGCCCTGTGGGGTCTCCCTGCCCAGCCCCTGCCCGCAGGGGGCCTTACCACCTCCACCACCCTGTGGTGGTACCACTCCAGCACCGAGCTGATGGTGACCTCCGAGGACAGCTGCATCATCTCCCCCAAGTCCTTCTCCCGGGCTTCTGAGCTGCCTTTCAAGCCTTCCAGGGCTGCTAACAGCAGGTCCTTCACCTGCTGGGGTCCCAGGAAGTCTCCAAATTCCTGAAACAGGCACAGAGGCACTGACACCCATGGACAGACCCCTAGCGACGCACGCAGAAGTCAGCAGGCAGGCCACGCATACTCCGTTCATCTGTGGGTGTCCAACCCTTTGGGGAGGAGCTACAAAAGAAGGGGCGACATGGCCCCTGCTCCCAGAAGAGGGGGTATGCTTCTGGGCACAGACCAGGGGAGGTCGGGGCACTCGGGGTGGGCCCGTGTGGTTGGGAAAGGCTTCCTTAAAGGGGACTTGAGCTTGGAAAGAGGGAAGGCGGGGAGAAGGCATTGGGGCGGGCTGTTCCCAGGAAGGCCCCGGGGCTGATGGGCAGCAGGCGGTCACCGCGATCACACGCAGAATGTTCTGGCATGGGCAGACAGGGTTGTAGGGCCCCAGGAATCGCCTGTTGCTCTCATACAGCTCCTTCTTATTGGTCTCTTCCTTATCTCTGGCTCCTGCAAGAAGAAAGCCTGCTCCGTAAGGCCCGACCACCCTCCCCTTTTTTTCTTTAACTTTTTATTAAACATAGATGTAGGAAGTACACAAATCGTAGGTAACCAGCTTGGCCCATTGTTACGTAGTGAATATGTTCATGTAAGCCGGCACCCAGGCCAAGACACAGAATGTGGTCAGCGCCCCAGAAGCACCTCTTGGCTCCCTTTCAGTCCCCTGTCCCCTCCCCTACCCGGGGTGACCACTGTCCTGGCTCCTAAACCCACAGGTTAGATGTCTTGGTGCCGTGTCACTTTCCACGGTGTGAAGACACCAGCATTTATTTCTCTCTCCTACTTCTGACGGACATTTGGGTCGTCTCCAGCTGTAGTGCTGCTCGAACATTCTGGTATGCCTAGTCCGTGCCTTTTGGGGAATGTTAGGCACACATTTGTTAGGTACGTAGCTAGGGGTGTACCTGCTGGGCCCTAGGGTGGATCTAGGCTCAGCTTCAGGGGATGCTGACAAATGGTGTTCCGGTGGGGACCAGACATGCGTCCACGGGCGGGGCACGAGGGCTCCCGTGGCTGCACATCCCACGAAGCGAGCTGCGCGTTTCCCATTTGCTGTTCTGGTGCGTGTGTAGTGATACCTCTACACTACCCTGGCCTTCCCACACTCTCTTTTCTTTTTTTTTTTTTTTAATTTTTTTTCAACGTTTATTTATTTTTGGGACAGAGAGAGACAAAGCATGAACGGGGGAGGGGCAGAGAGAGAGGGAGACACAGAATCGGAAACAGGCTCCAGGCTCTGAGCCATCAGCCCAGAGCCCGACGCGGGGCTCGAACTCCCGGACCGCGAGATGGTGACCTGGCTGAAGTCGGAGGCTTAACCGACTGCGCCACCCAGGCGCCCCGCACACTCCCTTTTCTGCCTTTTTTCCCTTTAGCGCCCATCATCATCTGACTTTATGTATTACTTGTTTATTTGGTTGTCTCCTGACGACAAGAAGCTAAGTTCAATAGGGAGGATTATTTAACTTCGTTGCTGTATTTTTGGTGTCTAGAATAGACCTGGCATGTTTTTTGTTGAAGGAAACATATTTCAGGCTCGTTTCCTAAGGCCTTATTGTGGCCCAGCCTGGGTCCTACCTGGATCCCCCCCAGGGTATGCAAGACATAAACAGAAGAAAGGGCCGTCGAGGCAGAGGGACTATATGGACCAGATGTGTGGGTTGTCTGTAAAGGGAGGAAGCTTGACACCTGGAATCAGACAGACCCAGGTTCAAAGCCAAGCTTTGCTGCTGGCTACCCTCAGTGGGCACGGACAAACCACGTCACCCTTAAGAATCTAACAGTGCGGGTCTGGGGGTCACCAGAGAAAATACAAGATACCCAGTTAAATGTGATTTCAGATTGCCCGGTCACTCTGCCTCCAGAGCCAGGAAAGTTGAAACAACATGCCGAAGTCCCTTGGGCAAGGTCGGGACTGTGGAGAAAGGGAGGAGGCAGGTAACAACGGAGACTCTGTGCCCCTAGGTTCAGTGCCAGCTGGGTGCCTGTGTCAGCTCATTTCACGTCACCGGCTCCCTAAAGCTGGATCCGGCATTGTTCTCCCCCCTGCAGGTCTTAGCTACTCCAGACGCTAACGTGGGACCTGTTCTTTGTTCATTCGTTCAATAGACGATTCACCGAGCACCCACCCCGTGCCCAGGCCCAGGGCCGGGCCTTCGGAATGCGGTGGTGAATTAAGACACAGCCTTGCCCTGCTCTCAGCACATGAGGGCTACCGTGCCCGAGTGGGCATATGGTGCCATCGTAGGGCTGTGCAAATGGGAGCCACAAATTACACTTGGGCGCCTGGGTGGCTCAGTCGCTTGAGTGCCTGACTCTTGGTTTCAGCTCAGGTCGTGATTCCAGAGCTGTGGGATGCAGCCCCGCATTGGGTTCTGCGCTGAGAGTGAGACCTGCTTAAGATTCTCTTTCTCTCCCTCTGCCCCTCCCCCACTCATTCATTTCCTCTCTCTCAAAAAATTTTTTCGTAAATAAAAATAATTGTTAAAAATGACCCTGGAGGGGCGCCTGGGTGGCGCAGTCGGTTGAGCGTCCGACTTCAGCCAGGTCACGATCTCGCGGTCCGGGAGTTCGAGCCCCGCGTCAGGCTCTGGGCTGATGGCTCGGAGCCTGGAGCCTGTTTCCGATTCTGTGTCTCCCTCTCTCTCTGCCCCTCCCCCATTCATGCTCTGTCTCTCTCTGTCCCAAAAATAAATAAACGTTGAAAAAAAAAAAAAAGACACTGGAAGGCGAGGAGGGGCTCGGATAGAAGGATTGCTTAAATCAAAATAGGTTTGTTTGTAGCCCTTCTCCTCTGGTTCTGTGGGGACTGAGACTTCCTACCAGCTTCTGCAGACCCCACGGGAGGCTCCAGCAGATTCCCAGGCTGAGCACCTGCCCAGAAGCCTCGCCTCAGAGGCACGCCGAAGGGCTTACGTTTTTGGAGCTCCAGGATGGTGTAGAGGATGATGATGCCGTCCAGAGCCTTCCGGCCAATCTCCTCATCAGGATCTCCAATGCGAAGGATGAGCCTCCCCAGCAGAAGCCCCAGCGCCGGAAACCCCGAGGACATCTGTTTGTGTCATAACTTTAGGGACTGGGTCTTAAAGGTTCAGTAATACTATACAGTAAATAGTGACCAGAGCTGGATGGTCTGGCCCTGATAGCAGAGTCCTCTGAGGATGACAAGGGTCACCTGGCAATCTCTGGACAGATGCATGGGCTCCCTTGGAGCCAGGAAGATTCTCCCTATGAGTGTCCTCCCCTCCCAGGGGCCACTCACAAAGAAAGGCAGGGTCAGAAGCACGTGGTTCAACACAGAGACGTTGCTGTTCACAGCCCGTGCTCGCTCATGGGTCTTCCCGGAGTTCATCCAGGGCCCCAGGGGCTGTGAGGACAAGGATGAGACTCAGAGCTACAGGCTGGAGGCCAGCCTCTCCTGCCTGGGTGGGCAGGTCGACCTTCACCAATCAGCAGGAAGCTTCCAGGGAGGGCATAAAGGCAACTGTCCACAGCCCTCCTCCTCCTCCTCCTCCTGGAGCATAGGGAGGCACGGGGCCCAGGACTGGAAGACGAGAGGGAGGACGAAGGCCAGTGGGGAGAGAGATGAACGGTGGGGAGTCACGATAAAGAGAGAGACAGGGACGAGAGTGGAGAAGGCAAAGCGATAGGGGCAGCTAGAACAGGAACACGGGGGATAGGGAGAGAGTGACAGAGAAGGGGTTTGGAAAAGGGCCTGCACGAGCGACAGGGAGGCAGAACACTGGCACGAGATGACACCCGGATCTCAAACCCCTCCTTCTGGGCACAGCCTCCCCACCGCCCCCCAGCCAGGTCTCCTTTCCTCTCTGTCCTTCCTCTCCTCCCTGCCCCCACACCTCCAAGATGCTCTTCAGCCCAGCAGGAGTGGGGTCCTCGACAAAGAGGGCGTTGAGCAGTGTCTGCAGGGCATCCAGGGTCTGTCGGTAAAGTGTCTGTGGGGACAGGAGGGGGACCAAGCCACTAGGGGGTCTCTGGAGCAGACCCCGGCGCCCGGCAACCCCTCCTGTGGGTGAGGGGTGGAGGGGCATTTGGACCCATGAGAGCCGCTTTCTGGTCCCACCTCTGAGACTAACTTGAGGTGCGATATGGGAGGAATTACTCCCCCCACCCCCGCATGGGTTACGATTTCCTTACCAACAAATCAATAATTATTAGCATGTGCTCCTACCTTCAAGGAGGAAGCAGAGAACTCCCCACCATTACTGAGACTCTACCATGGGCCAAGTCAGTGCCCGGTGATTTGAACCACCATGTCACTTTGCCCTCAAAGCGGTTTTCTTATTTTACAAATGGCGAAACACTTGTCCAACGTCACACAACAAGGTGGTTTCAAGTCATGAGGAGCAAATGAGAGGCTGGGTAGGAAAATGGCAAATAGATTTTCCAGGCTGCCCCTTCAGGGGGACACCTCTCCCCAGGTTCCTCTTCCCTTGCGCTGCACCACAGTCCCAGGATTGTCCTAGGAAGGTGCAGGCATCACACATACACAAGGCTGAGTAGTGGGTTTGAGCCACTCTGGGAAGACCCTCTGTCCCCTGCCTCCTTTCCTTCTGCCAGCTCCTCACATCTGCCTCCCAGGTTGCCACTGTCCAGGCTTCCCCAGTCTGTGCACAGCCGGGTTACACCACAACCACCAAGCCAGCCTCACTTGCCCACTACCTCCTCCTTCCCGCCCATCTGCAGCCCATCCCTGTGCAGCACTGACCTCTGCTGTCTGAGCCTGGTACTGCAAGAGGGCTGCCTGCTCTCTTCCCGGGCAGCAGGGATTCCCCACCTCTCCTTTGGGTCTTCTCTCAGTGTCCCACCTCCCAGGACCCAGAGCCCTCATGCTGCCAGCGAGGCCTGGCCCCCACTGCTCTCTAGCCTCGCTTCCCAGCGCTCTAGCCTCCGACCTCGGGGCTCCGGCCACATTGCTTCCTTGTCATCCTTACAGTCGCCATATTCTTGCTCTCCTCAGGCCACCGCACAGGCTGTTCCCTCTGCCTGGCAGGCCCTTCCTTCTGGCATCGCTCTCAGCTAACCAGCTCTCTTTAACCTCTCAGCTGTAACACCGGGACCGCCGACCCCCACGTAGGCCAGGACACCCATTCCAGGCTCTTTATAGCACCGAGTACTTCTTGTCTGCAACACTTACCACTGTTGCTAGTTTGCATTTATGTGTGTGCTTCTTTGACAAGGTCCATCCCCCCCCGCACCTCCCCCCCGCCCCCCTGTACTGCGTCCCCCACCCCGTGGTACTTTGGGAGTGGGCATTGTTATTTGCTGAATGTACGGCTACATGGGCTGCCTCCCTCTGGGCTAACACTCCTCCCCCTGAACCCCACCCACTGACCCTACCGCCTACCCTAAGGGTCACCTCCACCCACTCCTCCTGGGACAACCCTGCCAAGGTTGGAAGACGCTCACACGAGCCCCCCTCGAGGTTCTCTACTTCTCTAGACCTCACCCCAGCTCACCCCGTGCTCAGCCCCCCTCCTCCCGATGGTGGCCACCTCCTCTGGCCATGGCAACACATGCTCACATCCCCCTCGTAGGGCAGGGCCCGGAAGTGGACAGAGCGCTCCCGGTGAGCGATCCCTCATTCACCAAACAGTTATCAAGGGCTTGCTCGGGCCAGGAGAGGTGAGGTACACTGCCCAAGGTCAGGCAGCTTCAGCAGGAGTGTGAAGAGTCCTATCTGCCTTCTGGAATGCCCTTTCTTTCCCCGCTGGGAGTTTCGAAATGCGCCTCGCTCGAAGGAAACTGATAGCCCGGAGGGCTCACCTGTATGGCCTCCGCCTTGGCCTCGTCCTTCTCCTGCATGGCCTGCACAGAGGGCAGGGAGAACACACTCTTCACGCAT
Organism: Prionailurus bengalensis; assembly: GCF_016509475.1. NCBI lineage: Eukaryota > Metazoa > Chordata > Mammalia > Carnivora > Felidae > Prionailurus > Prionailurus bengalensis. The sequence goes on along the minus strand of NC_057345.1, from coordinate 44,382,684 downwards.
GTGCCCACCAGCTCTGACCTTTCTCGCACACCCAGCACGGGCTGGGTGTGACTGGGGGGTGGGGGAGAGACAGAAAACCAGGGCGCGGAGTGAGGGAGGGGCCCCTGGGCGGGAGGCGGGAAGCTAAGGCTGCAGGGCTGGGAGGAGCCCCCTAGCTGGGGGCTTGGGCCTGGCCTGAGCACGGTGAGGTGGGGAGGAGGGAAAGGGGAGGGCCTCGGGGAGGCGGGAGGGAAGGTCACAGGACCGGGCGGGCACCAAGGACAGGCCTCGGGAGAGACAGACGGAGCCCAGAGAAGTGAGGAAAGGGCTGGGGGTCGGGGAGAGGGCTGTGGACACCTCAGCTGGGTCAGCGTCTCCATGGCCTGCCAGCGGACGGTGCTCGAGAGGGAATCCAGTGGCTCCTCCTGGATCTGCCTCTGGACAGGAGACCACAGAGGGGCCAATGAGGGGGGCAAGGCCACTGCAGGCCCCCAGGACCGAGGCCACCACTCCTCCCGGGGCTCAGGCCGCAGGAGCCCCTGAGCCTGGACAGAACTCCCCACCTCCATGCCGCACAGGGCCTCCGGCAGGGAGAGCCAGCTCACTGCTCAAACCCTGTCCTGAGCTCTCAGGTCAAGGCCACCAAAAACAACCCCCGCACCCTAACCAGCCGCACCTCACACGTGGCGCTCAGCAGGTCAGCAAGAACTGCTTTGGCAGCCCCGTGGTAAGGAGGTATATTTGGGCCGCCGACCGGCCCAAAGCAAAAAATACCATGAATGGCTCTTGGGGGGTGGGGGGATCGAGGTGGATTCCTTTAAAAACGTCCTAATGACTCCTCACTTTGGATCTAGCATCTGCACACAGTAGATGCGCAATTAACGTTAGTTAAATGAAGTTATCAAGGGCGAGGATTTTATGTAAAGGACCCAAAGCTAAACATGATTTCGGGGACTTCAGTGGCCTAAACCAGTCTGGTGGACAACTGAGAAGGGACTGTATTTAGCAAGATGATAGGAAGCTCTTGGAAGTTTCCCACCAGGAGGAATTTCTGGGGAAAGAATGTATTGAATAATAATGACTGCCCCAGGCACCCAAGGCTCTCCAGGGAACTCACTACTGGTTGTGTCCTCACCACAAACAAGCCAGTGAGGCAGGCATTACCACAGGTACTTATGAGGTGGGAAGGCTCACAGGGCTCAGAGAAGGGAAATGGCCCATCAAGCTCCTCAGGGTGGCGGAGGGCAGTTAGAGGTGGACTGAGGCTCGAGGCCAAGCGTCCCGCCTCCTCCACTGTCCTCCTCCCACCTCAAGCCGTGTCTCATCAGTGGGTGGACGGGGACGTCCACCTCCTCCCCACCCAGCTCTCCAGACCCGCACGAGGTTCCCACACCATCATCTTCTTCATCAAGGTCCTCTTCTCTACGTCTACTTCGAGCGCATCCTGGCTCTCCTGGAGGGTGATGACATTCTCCACCTCGGAGGCAGCAGAGGGCAAAGCCACAGGGTGAGAGGCACTCTGACCCTGCCCTCAGGGACCACCGTGCACTCCCACCAGCCACCGCCACCCCAGCCCCAGCCACCAGCCCCTAAGCATGGGCTCCAGAGGAATGAGAAATCGCGGTGGGGGTGCAGATTTGAGAAGACCATGAGAGTGAGGACTAGGGGGTTGGATAAGCCCTGAAGGGCAGCATTTGGAGGAGAACCAGAATTCAGTGCACAGCACTCCCCCTCTCCAGTCAACTGAGGGAGAAGAGGCAGGAGTTGATGGAACAGAAGAGGGGCGGAGACCTTCCGGCTGAAATCCCACGATTATTAAAACCCTTTAAGGGCTTTTTAGTATCCTCTCTTTTTTTTTTTTAATGTTTATTTATTTTTGAGAGAGAGACAGTGACAGAGTGTGAGCGGGGAAGAGCAGAGAGAGAGGGAGACACAATCCGAGGCAAGTTCCAGGCTCCGAGCTGTCGGCACAGAGCCTGCTGCGGGGCTCGAACTCACAAACCGTGAGATCATGACCTGAGCCGAAGTCAGACGCTTAACTGATCGAGCCGCCCAGGCGCCCCCTTTAGTATCCACTCTTAAGGGCACATCCTAGTCAGATCAAGGCATTCTGCCACCTGAGAGAGGGAATACCTTTAGTGTGCAATTAATCTATTCGTTCTCATTCTTTTCAGGTAGAAGAAAAAAAGACGCGAAATAGATAAAATACCTTCATGTAGTAAGAAAGCGAAACAAGGGAACGTGATGGGCGGTGTGGTGGGTGAAAGATGCCACAAGTTCTTCCCACTGCAGTGAAGAGGACAGATAGCCCTTGAATCTGGGCTCATCTTACTGCTTGCTTGGACCAATAGAATGCCATGGCAGTGAGGACGTGCCGGTTCCTGGCCTAGCCCTTAAGGGAACTGGCAGCCTTTTCCTTCCAGAAGCCAGCTGCCATGCTATAAGCAAGCCCAGCTAGATATGGAATGCGGACACTGTGTGGAGAGAGACCCTGGAAGATGAGGGTCACCTTGGATGTTAGGGCCCCTGCTCCCGAGTGACCTCAGTCTACACCACTCAGAGCAGAAGGGCCACCTCACTGAGCCCAGACAATCTCAGAATTGTCATACAAGCCAGCAGTTCCACCACCGGGTATTTAGCTGAAGAAATCAAAAACACTAATTCTAAAAGATGTGCCAACACCGTGTTCATTGTAGCGTTATTTACAACAGCCAAGATATGGAAGCAGCCTGAGTGTCCATCGAAAGATGAATGGATAAAGGAGATGTGTGAGATTTACACACACACACACACACACACACACACACACAGGAATATTATTCAGCCATCAAAAAGAATGAGATCTTGCCATTTGCGACAACATGGATGGACCTAAGGGGCAACATGCTAAGTGAAAGAAGTCAGAGAAAGGAAAACACTGTATGATTTCACTTAGATGTGGAATCTAAAAGACAAAGCAGATGAACCAATGAAAGAGAACAGAAACAGATTCACAGATACAGAAAACACGCTGGTGGCCGCCAGAGGGGAGGGAGCTGGGGGGATGGGCAAAATAGGAGAAGGAGATTAAAAAGCACAAACTTCCCAGTATAAAATAATTACGACACAGGGATGCAATGTACGGCCTAGGCAATAGCTAATAATATTGTAACAACTTTGTGTGGTGACAGAGGGTAGCTAGGTTTATCACCTGCTTCCCCAAACTAGAATGTGACTTCGCTGTAGCGTCTCTAGTGCCTGAAACAATGCCTTGCACATAGTAGGGACTCAACGAGATTTGTTGAATGATTGCAATAATCAACCCTATTCGTTGCAGACACCATGCTCAGCGCTGTGCACTCACTTCAACTTTATTATGCCTGTTTTGGGGCGCCTGGGTGGCTCAGTCGGTTAAGCATTCTACTTAGCTCTGGTCACAATCTCACTGTTTGTGGGTTCGAGCCCCACATCGGGCTCTGTGCTGATAGCTCGGAGCCTGGAGCTTGTTTCAGATTCTGCATCTTCCTTTCTCTCTCTGCCCCTTCCCCCCCACCCCTCCCCTGCTCATGCTGTCTCTCTCTCAAAAAAAAAAAAAAATCATTACACCCATTTTGTAGATTAGAAGAAACTTCCTGGCAGCAGAAACAAGTGCAAAGGCCCTGGGGCAGGATTGAGTGTGGCAAGAATGAGGAAGAGAGAAGGGCCAGTGTGGTAAGGTAGACAACTGGAAGAATGCCATGTGATGAAGACCAATGCTCCCAAAATGCAAGACCTTTTCTTAGTCCTGTCACCCTCTCTCCATCCCCCACCCCGTGCCACCCCAGGGATTGGAGCTTGCCTCTGAAGCAGCCTGAGGGCAGGGCCTCCCTCTTCCATGGCCCGGCCTGGGTGGATTCCCCAGCTCCAGGTTCTGTCTGCCAGCCAGTCTCCCCCTCCCCCACACTGCATGTGTTCACGCTCGTGTCCACCAACCTGTCCAGTCTGCCTCCACTGGCCCTCACCAAGTCCTGTAGATGCTGGCTTTCTCTGGCCTCTCAACGCCCAGACCTGGGTTGGGAATGTGGCCTGAAAATGGCCATTTCTAGCCTTTCTTCCCCTTTTAGAGACCCTCTCTCAGTTGGTTCAGTTGTCCAAAAAAACATTTATTGAGCACCTACGATGTGCCCGGCACTGGTCTAGATTTGGGGGATAGAGCTGTGACCAGGAGACAAAAATCCCCGATTTATGGAGGATACATTCCAGAGTGATAGGCTAACAAAAAGTAAGATGAACTAGCAAAGCATATTGTACCTCAGATGGTGATGAGTCCCATGGAGAAAAGAAGAGCCAGGCAGAGAAACGGGGTCTGCTGGGGCTAACGAGTGAGGGAGGGGCATCCCAGGAAAGTCATCTGGAGGGGGGGGCAGGAAGCATACCAGAGCTATCTTGGTGCCATCATCTCTCTTCCCCGGCATGTCCACCAGGCATGAGGCCACTTCACTGAAGGCTCCTGAACGTCATAGTTTCAACGAGGAGATAAGAGGGAGAGTAAGGATACGGCGCAGTTCTGGTGCCACAGTTCTGTCTCCCGTCCCCCGCTGGGCCCCTCCAATCTTTAGTCCCCCAGCAGCCAGACTGAGCTCCCTTCCCTAAAAGGCTTCAGGGGCACCCATTCCACTGAGAGTGAGGCCGCCATGCTTGTTAGTGCCTCCAAGCCCTCAGTGTCCGCTGTTGTCCCGCCTCCCCAGCCCACCTCCTACTGCTCTCCTCTTGCTCGCCATGCGCTCGCCATACTATCCTCCTTCCAGACCAGGGAAAGCTTCCCCATCAGGGCCTTTGCCCCAGTGGTCACTCTACTCCCACACCCCACGCGGTGCCACTCGACTACCGTGACCCATTGGCCAGCTAGGGCTCTTGTTCAAATCTCTGCTGGCCTGCCACTCTTCAGAGAGGTCTCCCTGACCTGCAGGGTAAAGGAGGGCTCACTATGGTCCTCTTGTGCGTCATCCTATTCTCTTCTTTTGGCTGTTATCACAATGTGTAATTAAACTCTGATCTGTGAGAGTAGATACCCTGTTTTGTCAGCCCTGGATTTCCTCATCGTTCTTCTGGTGAAAGAGGCCCTTGTCCCCCATGGGCTACCCCTTCCCCGTAGCCAGGTGATGAATTATGCAAGCCCACCCATCATCCCCTCTTCAGATAGGGGTGGGCCTGGAACCCAAGCTTGGCCAGTAAAAGCATCCCATGCCCCAGCCATGGTGATTGGCCCAGGGATGGGCTTTTAGCTGAACAGGACCACTAGAGCCCTTTATTTAAGAACACTGTGGGGGGGGGGGCACCTGGGTGGCTCAGTCCGTTAAGCGGCCAACTTCAGCTCAGGTCATGATCTCGCGGTCTGTGAGTTCGAGCCCTGCGTCAAGCTCTGTGCTGACAGCTCAGAGCCTCGAGCCTGCTTCGGATTCTGTGTCTCCCTCTCTCTCTGCCCCTCCCCTGCTTGCTCTCTGTCCCTCTCTCTCTCTCTCCCAAAAATAATAAACATTAAAAAGAAATGGTGAGCTTTAAAAACCCAAAAAAGAGAATGGCCTCTCTCCTTCTGAGGGCCTTTAAGTGCGTGGAACTTTATTCGGGGCCACCTTGGCCACTAGAGGCTTCTGGAGGAGCCGATAGGGAGAAGCAGAGTCACCAAGCATAGTGAACACAGCTTCCTCCAAGATCTTGTCTCCTAGGTCCCATTTTCCACTGAAAGGAACAAGGCTCCTTGGAGAAATGGCTGAGTCTGGGACTTGGGCAGGAAAGTACAGAACAAGGCTGAGACATCTTGTACCCGAAAACAAGGAAGAGAGCTTACTTAAGGAATGAAGGGGACATGTCAGAGAGACACAAAAGCTTGCTTAAAGGGGATCCCATTGGCCAAACTGGGGACAATATGAGCATCACAATAATAGCATCTACTGGGTAGAGTCCAGGGATATATCTTACAACACAGAGAACAGCCCTCCCACACCCACACCCACATCCACACAACAGAGAATTCTCTAACACAAAACGTCAATAACAGCAGGGTTGAGAAACCCTGCCCCAGAAGAAGGGGTATCGAATGGAAAAGGTCACAAGGGAGGTTCTGGGTTGCCAGAAAAGATCTATGTCTTTTTTTTTTTTTAATTTATGAAATTTATTGTCAAATTGGTTGTCTTTTTTTTTTTTAAACGTTTATTCATTTGAGAGAGACAGTGTGCATGGGGGAGGAGCAGAGAGAGGGAGACACAGAATCCGAAGCAGGCTCCAAGCTCCGAGCTGTCAGCACAGAGCCCGAAGTGGGGCTTGAACTCCTGAACCACGAGATCATGACCTGAGCCGGAGTCGGACGCCCAACCAACTAAGCCACCCAGGCGCCCCAAGAGCTATGTCTTGATCTGTGTGATAGTTACCAAGATGCATACAGATGTAAATATTCACCAAGCTGTACGCTTGAGATTCGTAGTACACTTTACATATTTTACTGATACATGTTATATACCTTGGAAAAGTTTTTTTTTTTATGTTTACTTTTGAGAGAGACAGAATGTGAAGTGGGGGAGGGGCAGAGAGAGAGGGAGACAAAGAATTCAAAGTAGGCTCCAGGCTCTGAACCGTCAGCACAAAGCCCGACGGGGGGCTCAAATTCACGAATCATGAGATCATGATCTGAGCTGACGTCGGATGCTTAACTGACTACGCCACCCAGGCGCCCCATCTTGGAAAAGTTTTTAAAAGGCTAATACAATTTGAAAATACATTGTCTTTTAAAATGCAAATGAGGGGCGCCTGGGTGGCGCAGTCGGTTAAGCGTCCGACTTCAGCCAGGTCGCGATCTCGGGGTCCGTGAGTTCGAGCCCTGCGTCGGGCTCTGGGCTGACGGCTCGGAGCCTGGAGCCTGTTTCCGATTCTGTGTCTCCCTCTCTCTCTGCCCCTCCCCCGTTCATGCTCTGTCTGTCTCTGTCCCAAAAATAAATAAACGTTGAAAAAAAAATTTTTTTGAATGCAAATGAACGAAACGTTCCTATTAAACAGCAAAGATTGACTCTAAATGACCAAAACAATCTTGAAAAAAAAAAAGGTGCTGGACTCACACTTCCTGATTTCAAAACTTACTACAAAGCTCTAGGAATCCAGACAGTGTGGTTTGGGCATAAGGACAGACATATAGACCAACGGAATTATATAGAGATCCCAGAAATAAACCCTCATATGTATGGTCAATTGATTTTTGACAAGGGTGCCAAGACCATTCGGTGTGGAAAGGGCGGCCTTTTCAAGAAATAGTTCTGGTCAAATTGGATATCCACATGCAAAACAATGAAGTTGGACCCCCACCTCACACTACATACAAAAATTAAGTCGGAGACGAAGCTTAAAAGCTAAGACTACAAAACGCTTTGAAGAAAGCATAGGAGGAAAACTTTATGACACTGGATATGGCAATAATTTCATAACTATGGCACCAAAAGCACAGACAGTAAAGGAAAAACAAACAAATTGGACTTCGTCAAAATTTAAAGTTTTTGTGCATCAAAGGACCCCACCAAGAGAAGACAACTCACAGAATGGGAGAGAACAGTTGCAAATGACACATCTGATGGGGAAGTAATAGCCACAATATATAAGAAAAACTCGACAACAGAAAACAACCAAATTTGAAAATGGGCAAAGGATTTGAATAGCTGTTTTTCTCGAGAGGATATACAAATGGCCGATGAGCACATGAAAAGATGCTCAAAATCAGTAGTCATTAGGGAAATGCAAGTCAAAGTCATGATGAGATACCACTTTACAGCCTTTAGGATGTCTATTATAAAAATGTTTCTGAAAAATAACAAGTGTTGGCAAGGGGAGATTAGTCGTGCAGAGATTGGAACCCTTGTACGTTGCTGGGGGAAATGCAAAACAGTACAGCTACTCTGGGAAATAGTTTAGCAGTTCCTCAAAAAGCTAAACATAGGACAACCATGTGATCCAGCAATTCCACTCCTAGGTATATCTAAAGGAATTGAAGATAATGATTCAAACAGATATTTGCACACTGGTGTTTATATAACAGCAGCCTGAGTCACAATAGCCTAGAAGTGGAAACACCCAAGTGCCCACCCATGGGTAAAAATGGACAAATAAAATGTAATACACATTGGAAATTTTATTCAACTATAAAGGGAAATGAAGTACTGATCCATGCTATAGCATGGATGAACATTATGATGAGTGAAATACACCAGACACAAAAGGACAAATATTACATGATTCCACTTCCATGATATATCTAGAGTAGGCAGATTCACAGAGAAAGAAAATAGATTAGAGTTCAGCAGAGCTTAGGGAGAGAGGCAAGGGGGCTATTGTTTTATAGTCCAAGCTTCTGTTTAGAGTAATAAAAAGTTTTGGCACTAGATAGTGGTAATGGTTGTACAAATTGTGAATGGGACTAATGCCGCCGAATTATACACTTAAACACAGAGTTGCCATATGAGCTAGCAATCCTACTCTTAGGTGTATACCAAAGAACAATGAAAACATATCCATACAAAAGTTTATACATGAATGGTCAGAGCAGTATTATTCAAAACAGCCAAAAGGCAGAAACAACCCAAATATCCATCAACTGATGAATGGATAAACAAAATGTGGTATATCCATACAGTGGAATATTATTCAGTCATAAAAAGGAATGAAGTCCTACTGATCCGTGCTACAACATGAATGACCCTTGAGAACATTGGGCTAAGTAGAAGAAGCCAATCACAAAGGACTACATATTGTATGATTCCATTTATATGAAATGTTCAAAAGAGGCAAATCTATAGAGACAGGAAGTAGATTGGTGGTTGACTAGGGCTGGGGGTCACGGGTTGGGAATGACATCTAAGGAGTCTAAGGTTTCTCTTTGGGATGATGAAAATGTTCTAAAATTGATTGTGGTAATGGCTGAATAACACCGTGTATATTTTTAAACCATTAAGTTGTATACATCAAGTAGATAAATTTTATGTAAATTATATCTCAATAAAGCTGGTTAAAGAAAAAAACCAACCTGCCTAAAGCTCCTCTATATCATCAGCACCATCAATATTCAAAATAGGAATTGTGTTGGACAATAACATATGATAGAGCGAGTTGAGATGGCAGAGAAGTAGAGGGACCCAGATTTTCCTCATCCCTCAAACACAGCTGTATTGAGGTCAGATCACTTGGAACATCCAGGAAATTGATCTGCAGAGTGGTAGGAGGATCTCCACAGTTGGAGGGAAACAGCCTGGCAGGATCGAGGTGCGTGTATGTGAATTGGGAGAGATATAATGGTATAGGCACAGAGGGGAGGGCACCCTTTCTGTGGAGAGACAAAAGGGAGAAAAAGAAAGAGGGGTTGTGAAAGTGCAGCAGTGGATTAGCACGAGAGGAAAACCTCTCTGTACCATGGACTGGGGAACGAGAAATATGGAGAGTGCCCTTTTCTTTTTTGCAAACAGCCTTATGAGCTGAAACTCAGAGGTTCAGAAGTGCATGACTCTCTCCGAAGCAAAGCTTGGAGCCACGGTGCACGCTCCTGGGGAGGAGGGAGAAGGCCCTAAAGTGCAGAGCACAGTGTAGGGATCTCAGGGGTGCACTGGGAGAGAACAGTCCCCTTCCAAGGTACTTTGGGAAGAGTTTATTGCCTCCACAAGGATAAAAGACTCTGCAGGTGCCACCCAAAGGCCTTTTATCAGAAGGGCGGAGCGCCTCTACTCTGGAACAGGGAAGAGGAGCCACACGGTGCAGGGCCCTTTAAGGCTTGGGGTTTTGAATCCCAGCTGAGCACCTGGGAAGTGAGGGAGAACTGTGAAGCAGGGCAAGCCGCCTGCCCCAGTGAGGGCTGCCTGAATAGCATGGTTTGAGATAACTGTTCAGTGGAGGAGAGATTGGGGTGTCGCCATTTCCCCCCCAACACCAATATGGTGGGACTTCAGAGAGCAGCACAGCAGCCCCCAGTGGAGGCAGACCCGCTTACACCAAACCCCACCCCTCCGCACCTGGTAAGTGTTTATCTACTGGAGCCAGACTTACTGACTCAAGGGAGCCAGCCTCTCCTCCAGACCAGCACAACCACAGGTCCCAGGCACCAACAGACAACTGTTTGTTTCTTTTCTTTTCTTCTCTCTTCCTTTCTTTTTTTTCTTTTCTTTTTCTTTCTTCACTCTTCTTTTTTTTCCTTGGGGCTCAGGCTCATGGTTTCTGATTTTTTTTTAATTTTTTAATGTTTATTTATTTTTGAGAGACAGAGACACAAAGTGCAAGCAGGGGTGAGCAGAGAGAGAGGGAGACACAGAATCCGAAGCAGGCTCCAGGCTCTGAGCTGTCAGCACAGACCCCAACAAGGGGCTAGAACCCACAAACTGGGATCACGACCTGAGCCAAAGTCGGACTCTCAACTGACAGCCTCCCAGGCGCCCTTGATTTGTTTTTGATCAAATTATAAATATGTAATTTTTTGACCATTTTTATTCTCTTCTTTTTCCACCTATTCTCTTTCTTCTTCTTTGTTTTCCTCTTTCTCTGGATTTAGCCTTATAGTTTTTTTATTCTCTTTTTGGTTTTCTTTTCTCTCTTTTCATGTTTCTCTTTTTGTGGGATCAGGCTCCCCATTGCTTTCCTTTTTTTCCCCCAGGGTTACTTCCATGAACAAATCAAAGCACACCACCCCCACTACAAGCAAGGAGGAGCTCTGCAGAGGACTGACCAGTGGGATAGAGCAGCCAAAATGCAACAACAGAATGCATCCCACATATATCAAAAACACCTCCTGAAGCACCAGGCCCTGGACAGTGTATGACCCTTTTTTAATACAGTAGTACTTACAGGTGCAGGAAACATAACAAGCCTTCAAAACATCAAAAAACCAGAAACTTAGCCAAAATGACAAAACTGAGGAATCCTCCCCAAAAGCCAAGAAGAAATCACAGCCAGGAAATTGCTCAAAACAGATGTAAATAATACATCTGAACAAGAATTTATAATAATAGTCCTAAGACTAATAGCTGGGCTTGAAAAAAACATAGAAGACACCAGAGAAACTCTTCCTGCAGTAATCAAAGACCTAAGATCTAGTCAGAATGAATTTAAAAATGTTATAACTGAGATGCAAAATAAACTAGAAACAGTGACAGCAAGGATGGAAGAAGCAGAGGAAAGAATAGGTGAAGTAGAAGATAAAAATTATAGAAAATAATGAAGCTGAAAAAAATAGGGAAACAAAATTACGAGATCACTAGGGGAGAATTAGAGAACTAAGTGATTCCATGAAACAAAACAGTATCTGTATCATAAGAATTCCAGAAGAAGAAGAGTGAGAGAAAGGGGCAGAAGGTTTATTTGAACAAATTATAGTTAAGAATTTCCCTAAACTGGGGAAGAAAACAGGCATCCAGTCCAAGAGGTACAGAGAACTTCCTTCAAAATCAACAAAAAACGAGTCAACACCATGACATATCATAGTGAAACTGGCAAAATACAGATAAAGAGAGAATTCTGAAAGCAGTTAGGGACAAACGGGCCTTAACCTACAAGAGTAGACACATAAGATAAGTAGCAGACCTGTCCACTGAAACTTGGCTGGCCAGAGGGAGTGGCAGGAAATATTCAAAGTGCTGAATAGAAAAAAATATGCAGCCAAGAATTTTTTACCCAGCAAGGCTATCATTCAAAATAGAAGGAGAAATAAAGACATTCCCAGACAGACAAAAACTAGAGTTCATGACCACTAAACCAGCCCTGCAAGAGATCCTAAGGGGGACTCTGAGTGGAAAGCAACAAAGACTACAAAGGACCAGAGAACTTCACAACAAACATGAAATCTACAGATAACACAATAGCGCTAAATTCGTATCTTTCAATAACCAGTCTGAATGTAAATGGACTAAATGTCTCAATCAAAAGACAGAGAGTATCAGAATAGATTAAAAAAAAAAAAAAAACAAGATCCATCTCTATGCTGCCTACCAGAGACTCATTTTAGACCTGAGGGCACCTGCAGATTAAAAGTAAGGAGATGGAAAACCATCTATCATGCTAATGGATGTCAAAAGAAAGCCAGAGTAGCCATACTATCTTCAGACAAACTAGATTTTAGGACAAAGACTGTAACAAGAGATGAAGAAGGGCATCATAACATAATGAAGGGGTCTATCCATCAAGAAGAGCCAACAATTATAAATATTTATGCCCCCAACATGAAAGGCCCCAAATATATAAACCAGTTAATCACAAACATAAGCAAACCTATTGATAATAATACCATAATTGTAGGAGACTTTAATACTCCACTTACAACAATGGACAGATCATCTAGGCAGAAAATCAAAAAGGAAACAACAGGTCTGAATGACACATTGGACCAGATGGACTTAACAGATATATTCAGAACATTCATCCTAAAGCAACAGAATACATCTCTGCTGTCAGCACAGAACCTGCTTCGGATCCTCTGTCTCCCCTCTCTCTCTCCTTCTCTCTCAAAAATAAATAAATGAACATTCTAAAGCAGCAGAATATACATTCTTCTTGAGTACACATGGAACAGTCTCCAAAACAGATCACATAATAGGTCACAAAACAGCCCCCAAAGGGACAAAAAGATTGAGATCATACCATGCATATTTTAAGATCACAACACTATGGGACTTGAAATTAATCACAAGAAAAACTTTTAAAAGCCCCCCAATACATTGAGGCTAAAGAACATCCTACTAAAGGGGTGCTTGGGTGGCTCAGTCCGTTGAGCATCCGACTTCGGCTCAGGTCATGATCTCACGGTCCATGAGTTTGGGCCCCACAACGGGCTCTGTGCTGACAGCTCAGAGCCTGGAGCCTGCTTCAGATTCTGTGTCTCCCTCTCTCTCTGCCCCTCCCCCATATGTGCTCTGTTTCTCTCTGCCTCTCAAAAATAAAGAAAACTAATTTAAAAAGAACATCCTACTAAAGAATGAATGGGTTAATCAAGAAATTAAAGAAGAAATTTTAAAAATACATAAAAGCAAATGAAAATGAAAACACGACAGTCCAAACCCTTTGGGATGCAGCAAAGGCAGTCCTAAGAGGACGATTCAGGCAAGAAAGTTCCCAAATACACAACCTGACCTTAGACCTAAAGGAGCTAGAAAAGGAACAGCAAGTAAAGCCCAAAGCCAACAGAAGAAGGGAAGTAAGACAAATTAGAGCAGAAATTGGGGCACCTGGGTGGCTCAGTTGGTTAAGCGTGCGACTTCAGCTCAGGTCATGATCTCACAGCCCATGAGTTCGAGTCCTGTGTCGGGCTCTATGCTAACAGCTCAGAGCCTGGAACCTGCTTCAGATTCTGTGTCTCCCTCTCTCTGTCCCTTCCCCGCTTGTGTTCTGTCTGTCTCTCTCTCTCAAAAATAAACATTAAAAAAATTTTTTAAATAGCAACAACAACAAAAAAGATTAGAGCAGAAATAAGTGATATAGAATCCAAAAAAAAAAAAAAAACAAAACAGTAGAGCTGTTTTTAAACTAAGAGCTTGTTTTTTGAAATAATAAACAAAATCGATAAACCCGTAGACAGACTTCTCAAAAAGAAAAGAGAGAGGACTCAAATAGATAAAATCACAAATGAAAGAGGAGAGATCACAACCAACGCCATAGAAATACAATTATAAGAGAATACTATGAAAAATTATATAGCAACAAACTGGATAATCTGGAAGAAATAACAAATTTCTAGACACTCACACACTACCAAAACTCAAACAAAGAGAAATAGAACATTTGAACGGACCTGTAAGTAGCAAAGAAATTGAGTTGGTTATCAAAAATCTCCCAACAAATAAGAGTCCTGGGCCAGATGGCTTCCCAGAGGAATTCTACCAGATATTTAAAGTATAGTTACTATCTATTCTTCTCAAACTGTTCCAAAAAATATAAATGGAAGGAAAGTTTCCAAACTCATTCTATGAAGCCAGCATTACTTTGATTCCAAAACCAGACAAAGACTCCACGAAAGAGGAGAATTACAGGCCAATATCCTTGATGAATATGGATGCAAAAATTCTTAACAAGATACTAGCAAATCAAATTCAACAGTACATTAAAAAAATTATTCACCATGATCAAGTGGTCATTCCTGGGCTGCAGGGCTGGTTCAATATTCACAAATCAATCAACATAATACATCACATTAATAGAAGAAAGGATAAGAACCATATCATCCTGTCAATAGATGCAGAAAAACCATTTGACAAAATACAACATCGCTTTTGATAAAAACCCTCAAGAAAGTTGGGATAGAAGGAACATACCTTAACATCATAAAAGTCATATATGAAGGGCCCACAGCTAATACCATCCTCAATGGGGAAAAACTGAGAGCTTTCCCCCTGAGATTAGGAACACAACAGGGATGTCCACTCTCACCACTGTTGTTTAACATAGTGTTGGAAGTCCTAGCCTCAGCAATCAGAAAACAAAATGAAAAAAAAAAAAAAGGCAACCAAACTGGCAAAGAAGAAGTCAAACTTTCACTCTTCACAGATGATATGTTGTTTGACATGGAAAACCCAAAAACTCCACCAGAAGAAAAAAAAAACTGCTAGAGCTGATACATGAATTCAGCAAAGTTGCAGGATATAAAATCAATGTACAGAAATTAGTTGCATTTCTATACACCAATAATGAAGCAACAGAAAGAGATATCAAGGAATTGGTCCCATTTACAATTGCACCAAAACCCATAAAATACCTAGGAATAAACCTAACCAAAGATGTAAAAGATCTGTATGCTGAAAACTATTGAAAGTTTATGAAAGAAATTGAGGAAGACACAAAGAAATGGAAAAACATTCCATGCTCATGGATTGGAAGAACAAATATTGTTAAAATATCGTTACTACCCAAAGCAATCTACACATTCAATGAGACCCCTCTCAAAATAACACCAGCATTCTTCACAGAGCTAGAAAAAACAATCCTAATATTTGTATGGAACCACAAAAAGACTCTAAATAGCCAAAGTAATGTTGAAAAAGAAAACCAAAGCTGGTGGCATCACAATTTGGGACTTCACGCTGTATTACAAAGCTGTAATCATCAAGACAGTATGGGTATTGGCACAAAAACAGATATATAGATCAGTGGAATAGAATAGAGGACCCAGAAATGGGTCCACAAATATATGGCCAACTAATCTTTGATAAAGCAGGAAAGAGTGTCCAATGGAAAAAAGACAGTCTCTTTAGCAAATGGTGTAGGGAGAACTGGACAGCAACATGCAGAAAAATGAGAAACTATACCACATTCTTACACCATACACAAAAATAAATTTAAAAAATTAATGAAAGACCTAAATATGAGGCAAGAAACCATCAAAATCCTACAGAAGAAAATAGGCAGCAGCCTCTTTGGCCTCAACTGCAGCAACTTCTTAACTTGATATGTCTCCAGAGCCAAGGAAAATAAAAGCAAAAATGAACTATTGGGACCTCACCAAGATATGCTTCTGCACAGCAAAGGAAACAATCAACAAAACTAAAAGACAACTGACACAGAATGGGAGAAGATATTTGAAAATGACCTATCGGATAAAGGGTTAGTATCCAAAATCCATAAAGAACTTACCAAACTCAACACCTGAAGAATAAATAACCCAGTGAAGAAATGAGCAGAAGACATGAACAGACACTTTCCCAAAGAAGATATCCAGATGGCAAACAGACACATGAAAAGATGCTCAACATCACTCATCATCAGGAAAATACAAATCAAAACAACAATGAGATACCACCTCACACCAGTCAGAATGGCTAAAATTAACAACTCAGGACACACCAGTGAGGATGTGGAAAAGGGGGAACACTTTTGCACTGTTGGTGGGAATGCAAACTGGCACAGCCACTCTGGAAAACAGTACGGAGGTTCCTCAAAAAAAAAAAAATTAAAAATAGAAGTACCCTACAACCTAGCTATTGTACTACTAGGAATTTATACAAAGGGTACAAAAATGCTGATTTGAAGGGACACATGCACCCCAATGTTTATAGCAGTGATATCAACAATAGCCAAATTATGGAAAGAGCCCAAATATCCAACAACAGTTGAATGGATTAAGAAGATGTGGTATATGTAGGGGCACTGGGGGGGCTCAGTTGGTTAAGCGTCTGACTTCAGCTCAGGTCATGATCTCACAGCTTGTGAGTTCAAGTCCCGTGTCGGACTCTATGCTGACAGCTCAGAGCCTGGAGCCTGTTTCAGATTCTGTGTCTCCCTCCCTCTGCCCCTTCTCCACTCATGCTCTGTCTCTGTCTGCCACTCAAAAATGAATGTTAAAAAAAAATTTTAAGTACCTAGGAATTAACCTATCAAAAAAAAAAAAAGGCATTAGATCTATACGGAAATTTTTTTTTAATTTTAGCAAAAGATATATCCAACATAAAGAAGAACTTGAATAGATGGATAAATTAATAACATTCCCATAAAAATTCCAGAAAGGCTTTTTGAAGACCTAGACAAATATACTATAAAATGCATACGGAAGGGAAGCCTGGCTGGCTCAGTCAGTGGAGCATATGACTCTTGATCTAGGGGTCGTGAGTTGAAGTCCCATGTTGGGTGTAGAGATTACTTAAAAACAATCTTAAAAAAATAATAAAAATGACTTGGGCTCAGGTCATGATCTTGAGGTTCGCAGTTTGAGCCCCGCATCGGGCTCTGTGCTGACAGCTCAGAGCCTGGAGCTTGCTTTGGATTCTGTGTCTCCCTTTCTCTCTGCCCCTCCCCTGCTCACGCTCTGTCTCTGTCTCTGTCTCTCTCTCTCAAAAATAAATAAACATTAAAAAAATAAAATAAAACCCAGCAATTGCACTACTAGGTATTTATCCAAGGGATACAGGTGTGCTGTTTAGAAGGGACACATGCACCCCAATGTTCATAGCAGCGCTATCAACAATAGTCAAAGTATGGAAAGAACCCAAATATCCATCAATGGATGAATGGATAAAGAAGATGTGGTATATATATACAATGGAGTATTACTCGGCAATCAAAAAGAATGAAATCTTGCCATTTGCAACTACGTGGATGGAACTGGAGGGTATTATGCTAAGCAAAATTAGCCTGTCAGAGAAAGACAAATATCATATGACTTCACTCACATAAGGACTTTAAGAGACAAAACAGATGAACATAAGGGAAGGGAAAGAAAAATAATATAGGAACAGGGAGGGGGACAAAACATAAAGACTCTTAAATATGGAGAACAAACTGAGGGTTGCTGGAGGGGTGGTGGGAGGGGGGATGGGCTAAATGGGTAAGGGGCACTAAGGAATCTACTCCTGAAATCATTATTGCACTATATGCTAACTAATTTAGATGTAAATTTAGAAAATAAAAATTTAAAAATAAATAAATGAATAATTTTTAAAAATAACATAATTAAAGACAATAATAAAATGTATATGGAAGAAAGAGGGTCTACTAATAACCTCCAGGACACAGTGTGGATGCTGTTGTCCTCAGAATAATTTTGAGAAGAACTTCAAAGAGGAATTCTCACCCTACCAGATACATACTATATCTTTATAAAGACATATTTACAAAGCCATGGTATTTTTTAAAAAATCACAATCTGGAATTGGCTCATGAACAAACAAAAATATTTGGAGATATAAATAATTGGAAAAAGATCTTTACATCAAAAATTGATAAGGGATTAATTTATAGAACTCCTGCATATCACAGGTGAGGTACAGGCTCCAGACAGGATTTCAAGTCTTTGCTCAAGTTGGAATATCAAACACTCAACAGAAGTGAGCTGAGCCCAGAGTCTGCATGCGCCACTGGTCAAACTTTTTTTAAATGTTATTTATTTTTGAAAGAGAAAGAGAGAGAGAGCGTGCGACCGTGGGAGGGACAAAGAGTGAGGGGGACAGAATCGGAAGTGGGCTCCAGCCTCCGAGCTGTCAGCACAGAGCCCAGCACAGGGCTCAAATTCACAAACCATGAGATCATGACCTGAGTTGAGGTTGGACCCTCAACCGACTGAGCCACCCAGGAGCCCCTCCACTCGTCAAACTTAGCAACCCGAGAAGCCAGGTCTGAAATTTAACTAGAAAGAAAGAGGCATACATTTCAAAAGAAATGTATTGTTAGTTATTGGACACATAATTTGGACATAATAAAAATATTATGACATGGGGATATTACAGTTAAGGAAATTGACGCTCATAGAAAGTAGTTTGTCCCAAGTCACATAGCAAGCAGAGTCTGAGCACTGGATCTCTTGTGGGTAATTAATATATTGCATGTTGTCCATCGTATGCTGTTCCCTTCCTCTCCCCTCTCCTCTCCTCTCCTCCCCCCAACTCCCTGCCCTGCAAGACTGAATACAAAATTCTTCCAGGGAATTGCCCTCTCTGGGGCCATCACCCTTGCCATACTCACCCTCTGGGATGCTTTGGAAGGCTGTGGTGTCCTTGTCCATGGTATTATAGGTGGGGAACCCCAGCGAGAACTGGCCTGTCTCAGTGCCAACCATCTCATCCCAGCTCCCCAGATTCTTGTCCAAGGGTATGGCGTGGATGCTATTGTCCTCAAAATAATCCTGCTGGCTGCTCAGTGTCAGGGTAGAGGTGTCACTGAAGATGAGGCTGGAACCCAGGCTGAGAGTCTCATTGGAGCCCAAGATCAGAGTCATACACGAGGGTGGAGAAAGGGTGGAGCTGGGTCCACGGGTGCTGGAATGCAGGCTGATACTATTGCTGGAGCCAGGAATCAGGGTCAAGCATGAGGCTTGAGTGATGGTCATGTTCAGGTCAGACCTGAGATTGTTATTTGAAGCCACATTGATGGTTCCCTTGGAACTCGTGTTCCAGGCTGTACCCAAAACTCCTTTTGAGACAGATCCAGAGCTGTTATGTGAAACCACAGTGATGGTCTCGTTGGCATCTGGGATCAGGGTCCCACAAGAACCTGGACCCGCACTGAGGTACAGCTTGGAGGTGTTTCTTGAGCCCACACCGTGTAGCTGGTTGGAGTCAGAGTCCAGAGAAGAATTTGAGGTTGGAATAAGGAGAGCTTTTGAGCTTGACCTACAGACACAGTGGCCCACCACCAGGGCTTCTCTTGAATAGGGCCTTAGAAATGGGTTTGCATCAGTCCTGGAAGGACTGGAGTTACTCTGACCCACATCAAAAATCTTGCTTGAGAGAGAGTTGAAAGCCTCCTCAGAACTGAGCCCAGAGTGTTTCCCTGAGCTCAGATCTTGGGCCTCAGTAGAGCTGGGGCTCAGCACAAGGTTTGGGGCTGGACCCAGGGCCCCTTGTGAGTCAGGCCTTGAGACGTGATTTGAATTCAGGCCCAGGGCTTCACCAGAGTGGGAAGTGGTGATCTGGAGGGGGACTGGGGGCACAGTCTGGCTGTCACCAGGCCTGGGGTGTTACCAGACACCAGGCCAGGGGCCTCCTCTGAGACAGGACTCAGAGTTGAATTGAGGTCTGGAACAAGATCTGAGCCAGGATTCAAGGGTGGGTTCAAGAGAGGAACAAGGCCCATGTCTGTGTGGGGCCCAGAGTTAGTGCTGGAGCCTGAATCTGGGGCCTCTGCCAGGCTGAGACTGGGAGTCATGTTCGAGTTTTCACAGAGGACCAGATTAGCCCCTGGGCTCAGAGCCATGCCTGGTCTGGAGGTCTCTCAATGCCACTGCCCCTTCTCTCCAAAAGCCAACTGTTGAACTCTCTACAATGCTCCTGAGAGGAAGAAAAACAAATTCAGTCACACTTCACCTTTTAAGCCATTCTTAAAACCTTCCCACGGCTCCCCACTATCCTTAAGATGAAGGCCCTTGTGTGATTTCCCAGGTCCTTGTGACCATGCCCAGTCCACCTTTACAGCCCCATCTACACAGCTCTCCCCCTCGTGCTCTCAGTGCCAGCTGTATCCCCTGGGTTTCTCTGACCACAGCCTGCTTCCTTTAGCTATGGGCCCTTAACAAATACAGTTCCCTCGGCTCGGAACCTCGTGTCACTGTCCTTTGCCAAGTGCACTCCTCCCAGCAAAATATTCACCCTACTTTATTCCAATGACCCATTTAGTGTTCTAGCCTGTGCTAGAGGTGGCAAGGACTGTGCTTCCCTTAGTCCCTGGGACATCCCCAGCATCTAGCACAGTGCCAGATATAGAGTAGAAGTCCACAAATACTAGACAAATGAGGCCTCACTCACCAAAGGTAGAAAAGGGGAAGGAGGAGCCTCCTTACAGGTTACCCTACTTCCAGCCTAAATTTCTAGAACTACTCTGCAAATGGCTGTGACACTAGATTCCCAAAACGGCCCTGGTAGAGCTGCCCACTGCCATTGACAGTTTGCCTGTTCTGGGTGAGGCAGGCCACATGGAGGAGAACCCAGGACAATCCTCAAAACCACAGCCTGCCTCACCCCAGCAATCGGCCTGCTGGGTGAGCTCCCCGGTACCCCCACCCTACCCCACTTCCACACTTGGGCTCCTCTCCCTGTGGGACTCACTGGGACAGCTCACCTGCATTCATGGTGTTCTTAAGCAGGAGTGGGCCCCTGGGAGGAGACACAGAAGAAGACTGAGTCAGGTGAAATATGTTTTCTCAATGCTTACTGAGCAAAGTCTACAAGCCAGGCATGCACTCCTGCTAACCAAATGCTGCCCCCCCCACCCCCGCCTCAACACACACACAGAGTCCTGGAAGTTAGATACTATTGTTCCATTACATACTTAAGGAAGTGGAGGTCAAGGAGAGGAAGGCCACCCATCCTACTGGCCCTCAGGGAAGCCAAGACCATCTCTTTAGGCCACCCATCTACCTAAACTCCTCCATGGCTTTCCATCGTCCTCAGGACAGCATCTCCAATCCTCAGCAGGACCTAAAAGGCCCTTTTGTGTCTGGCCTTAACTCCCCTTTCACCCTTCTTGCCCCTCCAACTCCCTTCCCCATTCCATTCCACCACCCTTCAACTCTTCTGTGTGTCTCCAAAGAGCCAGACTCCCAGGTTAGGTCTGGGCCTTCCAAAGGTTGGGCGTACCCTTCTCCAGACTCCTTCCCCTGGCCAGCACCTGTGACTTCACCCTTCAAATTTCAGCTTAAGAGCCTTCTAGGTCCCCCAGACAGGTGAGGTCCACTTGTAAGTTCCCATGGTATCTGGTCCACTTCCCCCATCACACACGTTTCCCCACTAGGCAGCAAGACCTCTAAGAGTCTAACACAGCCCCTGGCACACAGTCACTGTTCAATGAATAAGTTTGTTACTTCATCTCGTTATTTCTTCTTTACTCGCTCATTTATTCTTTCCCTTGCTCATTTTGTCACTTACTCATTTCTTATTCATTCATACACTAACCCATTCACGAAATCATTTACTCACTCTACAAATTTTGCTGTGTATCTATCTCTTGGCTTTGAAAAGACCAGAGATTTGGAGTCAGATGGTTCTGGGTTCATCTTCTTACTAGTCTGAGTGAACTTGGGCAAGAGACTTTCCCCCTCTGGCCCTCATCCTGCTATTCTCTAAAATGGAAAGTGTAAAGCCTGCCACCTAGAGTGGTTATAGTTTCAGTGCCTGGCACAGAACATATGGCCTGAAACATACTACCTGAAATATAAAAATCCAGAACTCCTTGCTTGTACAGTCTTTTACTAAGGGTACTGCACTTAAGTTTGTGTTCACACTTTTGTCTTCTTTTACTTAAAGAAGAGCCTTAAAAAAAATCTTCAGGTTCTGGAACACCTGGGAGGCTCAGTCAGTTAAGCGTCTGACTTCAGCTCAGGTCATGATCTCATAGTCCGTGAGTTCGAGCCCCACGTCAGGCTCTGTGCTGACAGCTCAGAGCCTGGAGACTGTTTCGGATTCTGTGTCTCCCTCTCTCTCTGCCCCTCCCCTGCTCATGTTCTGTATCTCTCTGTCTCAAAAATAAATAAAAACATTAAAAAACATTTTTTTTAAATCTTCAGGTTCCAAAAACCCTAGATCTTTCCTTCGTCACCCCTCCCACACCTGTGTGCATCCTGTGTGTGTGTGTATGCACACACGCGTGCTTGCAAACACACACACACACACATACCATAGTTATCAAAGACAGGCATTTTCAACCTGGAAAAATATGCATCAAGTGCAGCCTATGATGCTGTGAGTAGGATTTTGGAAGGCCTGAGTGGTTTGGGCTGTGGAAAAGAGTAACCTCTACCTCCCTGACACAGCAGATGCCCCAGTGACTGGGGCAGCTCATGCCTCACCCTCCACCAAAGGGACGTTGTGCATTGGGAAGAGTGGGATTCTTGGGGCTCTGATGGGACACAGGGAGTCAAAGGAGCTCACTACTGACTCAACAGCCACAGGCTACCTATTGGCTTTTGCTTCCAAGCCTTGGGCCCCAAGTAGGGAGTGCAGAGAACAGCCATAAAACAGCTAGCAAATCCTGTCCAAGACTGAGAGAATCATTGACTGATTCCCATCCTTTCTCACCGAACCCTTCCAGGACTTGAACAAGGGTTGGTGGAGCCCTCAGCAGGTGTAACTATCAGTGAATCTTCCAGTTCCTCATTCAGAACACGTTTATTAGATGCGTGGGCCTGGAATATGTTAGGCAATCATGAGTATGTACTCACACACATACATGTGCACACACACACACACATCTGATATTGGGACACCTCACACCTAGAGAATACAAAACAGAGCTTGCTATCTTTCTCCTAAATCAGACCTTCCTATTCTCTTCCATTTCCAGGAACTGGCACTACTACAGCCAGAAATGATATCATCCTTCACTACTCTCTCATTTGCTGTACCCAATTTTGGCCAAGTTCTGCCAATTCTGGCTCCAGAAAAGTTCCCAAATACCATCCCATATCTCCATCTCCACTGCCAGACCCTAGTGCAGCTTCCATTGCTTAAGTCTGGGTCTTGGAATTGCACTTGAAACAAGGGTTCCTGTATCTAAGGACTGCTCCCAACAAACCATTATCCAAACTGAGCTAAATTATCTTTAAAAGTGCACTCAAGAGTGACCTGAGGTGATCTCTGAAAATGGTTCACTATTCACTTGGTCCAGAAAACTCAACAAAATCATATAAATCAGGAGGTTGAAATCGTGTTCACTTTAAGAACATACATGAAACTACTCATACCATCAAGGTATGCATATCCAAAAAGCCACCAAGTATCTGAAAGATGTCACTTTGTAGAAGCAATGTGTGCCATTCTGTAACTACAGTCGTGGAATTAGTAGGTGTGCCCAGGCCAAATAGTGGGGCTGGACACAGGGTCGGTGGCCCAAAGGGTGCTGAATTTTTACTGCACACACTTAAAAATGCAGAAAGTAATGCTGAACTTAAGGGTTTAGATGCAGATTCTCTCAGCGTTGAGCACATCCAGGTGAACAAAGCCCCGAAGATATGTCATAGAACTTACAGGGCTCACTGTTGGATTAATCCATACATGAGTGCTCCCTGCCACCCTGAGATGATCCTGACTGAAAAAGAGCAGATTATTCCTAAACCAGAAGAGGAAGTCGCACAGAAGAAAAAGATATCCCAGAAGAAACTGAAGAAACAAAAACTTATGGCCCGGAAGTAAATTCTGCATAAAATAAATGCAAATAAAAGTAAAAAAACCAAAAAACAAAAAACAAAACTTCATTCAACAGTATGGTACTGACATAAGGATAGACATACAGACAAATGGAATAGAATTGACAGTCCAGAAATAAATCCATGCATTTATGGTCAATTAATTTTTTTAAGTTTGTTCATTTATTTTGAAAGAGAGAGAAACAGACAGACAGAACAAGTGGGGGAGGGGCAGAGGGAGGGGGATAGAGGATCCAAAGCAGGCTCTGTGCTGACAGCAGAGAGACTGATGCGGAGTTCAAACTCACGAGCCTTGAGATCATGACCTGAGCTGAAGTTGGGTGCTCAACTGACTGAGCCACCCAGGTGCCCCATATGACCAATTAATTTTTGACAATGATGCCAATTCCATTCAATAGAGGTAGAATAGTCTCCTCAACAAATGGTGGTGGGACAACTAGGTTCAACATGCAAAAGAATAATGTTGGACCCTTACTTCACACCATATACAAAAATTAACTCAAAAGGATTAAAGACCTAAACATAAAAGCTAAAATTATGAAGTTCTTAGAAGATATCATAGGGGTAAATCTTCACGACCTTGGATCTGGCAATGGTTTCTTAGATATGACACCAAAAGCACAAGCAGCAAAAGAAAAGAGTAAATTAGACCTTAACAAAATTAAAAACTTGTGCATCAAAAGACAGTATTGGGGCACCTGGGTGACTAAGTCAGTTAAGCATCTGACTCTTGGTTTTGGCTTGGGGATGATCTCTCGGTTTGTGAGTTCAAGCCCCACATTGGGGTCCACGCAACATTGCGGAGCCTGCTTGGCATTCTCTCTCTCTCTCTCTCTCCCTCTCTCTCTCTCTCTCTGCCCTACCCCTGCTTGTGCTCTTTTTCTCTCAAAACAAATAAAATAAACTTTAAAAAAAATGTTAAAAGACACCATCAAGAAGTGAAAAGGCAACCTACAAAACGGGAGAAAATATTTGTAAGATCTATTTCTGATGAGTCTAGTATCCAGACTACATAAAGAACTCTCATAACTGGACAACAAAAAAACAAGCAATCCAATTTAAAAATGGGCAAATAACTTGAATAGGACACTTTTCCAAAGATATACAAATATTTAACAACACACAAAAATATGCTCAACATCACTAGTCATTAGGAAAATGCAAATCAAAACCATGATGAGATATCAGTTTATACCCACTATAATTTTGTAAGTGGAAAATAAGAAGTGGTGCCTGGCTGGCTCAGTCAGTGGAGCATGTGACTCTCAGTCTCGGGGTTGGGAGTTCAAGCCTCACGTTGGGCATAGAGGTTATGTTTTTTTTTTTAAGTTTTAAAACTTTTTAAAAAGAAAATAACAAGTGTTGGCAAGGACATAGAAAATTGACACTCTCAAACACTGCTGCTAGGAATATAAAATGGTGTAGCCTCTGTAAAAACCAACTTGGTGGTACTGCAAGAAGTTAAACAGAATTACCACCTGATCCAGCAATTCCACTCCTACCACACACGCAAAAGAATTGACAATGGGTGCTCAAACAAAAATTTGTGCAAAAATATTCATAGTAGCATACCCACAAGAGCCAAAGGTGGAAACAACCCAACTGTCCATGAACTGGTGAATGGATAGACAAAAGTGGTACATCTATACAACGGACTATTACTCAGCCATAAAAGAGTCTCATGCTGGTACTTGCTAAACAAGGATAAACTGAAAATATTATACAAAGTGAAAAAAGGCCACATATTGTATGATTCCACTTATGTGAAATATCTAGAGTAATCATATCTAGAGAGACTAAAAGCAGATTAAAGCAGAAAGAGGTTGCCAGGGACCGAGGAAAGAGGAGAATTGAAAGTGACTGCTTACTGGGTACAGGCTTACTTTTTGGAGTGACAAAAATGTTCTGGAACTAGACAGTGATGGTTGTTGTGCAACATTATGAAGTTACTCAATGTCACTAATAGTGTTATGCTATGTATATTGTACCACAATTTTTTCTAATGCACGTAACAGGCAAGAGGGTATAGACTCATTTTTCCCTGTTCCTCCTTTCCAAATACAACTAAGTATCCTGGAAATGATTCAACTGACAACCATAAGAAGACTTTTAAAGCTAGAAAGAAGGCAGTGGACTAGCTGTGAACCTCAGGACTTGAGGGATGACACTGGGTGTGTTCCCCAGGGTTTTCTTTTTATCTCCCATATATCCCAAACTGGGCATCAGAGAGGACTGCAACACAGATGCAGAGGAAGAAAAGCCTGTTCCCATTGGCCAAAAGACTAGGAAAGGGGAAGCCCAACAGAGATGGGCCCCCAGTGGGGAGCCCTAATCCCCATTCCATATCCAGGACAGTGGCAAGCCAATTCACCTGCAGGAATGTTAGCAGAGCCTTGGATCTTGGGGCTCTCCACCCAGTGGCAGAGAATATACTAGGTCCCACAGCTCCTGGCATCCCAGTGGCAAAAGGTGGCCATCAAGGGAAGCACCTACTTGCCCCTGCAGGCAGCATCACCAGGAATGAACAAGAGGCCCAGCAGAAAAAAGTATACCAAGTCTCTGAAAACTATCATTAGAACTACAGTCCATAAAAGCAGACCAGAACCTACATTCTAAGCCCTAACAGGTTGATTGCCAGCTAAAAGGGAAGGTTTAAGTAGGATCAAAAGTCTTTTAACATAACATCCAAAATGTCAAGGACACAGTCAAAAATTACTCATCATACCAAAAACTAAAAAAATCTCATCTTGAAAAAAGATAACTAATGCCAACACTGAGATGAATCTGATGTTGGAATTTGTGATCATGATTGTAAAAAGTTGTTATAAAAATGCTTCAGGGCACCCGAGTGGCTCAGTCAGTTGAGCATCCGACTCTTGATTTTGGCTCAGGTCATGATCTCACTGTTCATGAAATTGAGCCCCACGTTGGGCTCTACGCTGACAGCATGGAGCCTGCTTAGAATTCTCTCTCTATCCCTGTCTCTCTGCCCCTCCCCTACTGTCTCTCTCTCTCTCTCTCTCTCTCTCTGTCTTTCAAAATAAATAAACATTTAAAAATGCCATTAAAGGGATGCCTGGGTGGCTCAGTCAGTTTGAGTGTCTGATTTTGGCTCAGGTCATGATCTCATGGGTTCAAGCCCTGCGTTGGGCTCTGTACTGACATCTCAGAGCCCAGAGCCTGCTTCAGATTCTTTGTCTCCCTCTCTCTCTGCCCCTCCCCTGCTCATGCTCTGTCTCCCTCTCCTTCTCAAAAATAAATAAACATTTTAAAATTTTTATTAAAAAATAAATTAAAAAAAAATAAAAATGCCATTAAAAATATTTCAACAGGCAATTACCAATCCTCCTGAAGCAAGTGAAAAACTAGAAAATCTCAGCAAAGAAATAGAAGTTATGAAAATACAATAATTGAAATTAAAACAAGTTATTTTAAAGGCACAACTGAAAACATTTTAAGTTGCTGGATGAGCTCAAGAAGAGAGTGGAGGTGACAAAGGATAGAATCAGTGAACTTGAGGACAGATCAATGAAATTCACTTAACCTGAACAACAGAGATAAGGGACTGAAAAAAATGAACAGACCTGGTACAAAACAAAATATCTAACACTATTATCATCAGAGTTCCAGAGATGCTGAAAATATTCAGAGAAGTAATAGCTGAAAACTTCCCAAACTTAGTGAAACAAATAAACATACCGATTTAGGGAGCTGAGAAAGCCACAAACAGGATAAGCCCAAAGAAATTGACACCAAACACATCATGATTAAACTTCTGAAAACTAAAAACAATGAAAAGCAACTTAAAAGCAACCAGAAAGCATTATCTATCAGAGAACACCAATTCGAATGACAGAGGATTTCTCATCTGAAACCAGGGAGGCCAGAAAGAAGTTGTACACATTTTTCCAGCGCTGAAAGAAAAAGAAAAAAAAAACAAAACCTGTCAACTGCAAATTCTGTATCTGGCAAAATTATCCTTCAGGAATGAAGAGGAGATAGATATTCTCAGACAAAGGAAAAGTGAATGCAAATCAAACCATGTTATTCCCCTGTGGGATCCCTCTGTGACTTCTCACGGGCTTTCACATGATGGGGTGTAGGTAAAACTTACGTTTTTTATAAGGTAGATTTCTGGGCCTCTGCTTTGCACCTCTGAGGGGAATTAGACTTTTATTGAGCTCTCCCCCTACCACCTCTGTGATTATCACATAGCTGGTGTGCAGACCACGGGTGGAGACATCCTTATATACAGTCTGAGGTCTGTGTTTCTTTTACCAGGGCCCTCAGCCCACAGGCCTGGCCCCTCCATCTTTCTAGCTACGTACATTCCCTTCCCCACCCCATACCTGAACCACTCTCAACTTCTCCCAGTGCCTCAAATATGTTGGCTTCCTTCTTGACTTAGGGTCTTTGTAAATATTCTTTCCACTTCCTCCAAACTTCTCCAAGACTACTCAACCAAACCTCTATCACTTCCCCTGGCTAACATCTAATATTAAAAAAAATTCTTTTTAATGTATGTTTTTGAGAGAGAGAGAGAGTGTGTGTGTGTGTGTGTGTGTGTGTGTGTGAGTGGGGAGGGGCAGAGGGAGAGAGAGACACAGAATCCAAAGCAGGCTCCAGGCTCTGAGGTGTCAGCACAGAGCCCAACGCGGGGCTCGAACTCACAAACTCCAAGATCATGACCTGAGCCGAAGTCAGACACTTAACCGACTGAGGCACCCAGGCATCCCTAACATCTAACATTTTAGATCCCAGGTTAGGTGTCCCTTCCTCCAGGAAGTCTTCCTGGGATGCTCAAGTATGGGTGAAGTGCCCTCCTCCTGTGATCACTCTGTTCTAGTGTATCACTCAGTTCACTCGTATGTCTCTACTCTAAAAAATGAGCTTGGTCAATCTCTGGCTGTCTTGTTATTCTTTTTCCCTCAGCATGTGGCACAATACCTAGCACACAGGGGAGGTTTAGAAATGCTCATGGAGTGAGGGAATGGATGCGTGGATGGATGGATGGGTGGGTGGATGACAACTCTTCAAGATAGGTATCATTATCTTCACTTGCGTGGTAAGTGAGACTATTCGGGAATCCAAAGTAATGTTTGCAAAGCCCCAGAGAATGGCAGCCAGAATTCAAACCCAGGTCCTCTCCACTGACAGCTTTTTCTACAACACCCCAGAGATTTTTGAGGCATGAATCACTCAGTGAAGCCACATCTTCCTGTTTTCCATTCTCCATTCCCTCTGCCACTTAGGCCCCAACCCTAGAAGAAAAGTCTAGTGAAAACAACACAACCTCCTGATGCCCAGCTATAATGCACAAATCTAGGGCTTTGTGGTCAGCTAGACCTGAATTTGAAACCCACTCTGTCTCTCACCAGTGGTGTGAGCAAGGGCAGGTAACCTCAACATACTCTGTATCAATCTAAATACTCGGTGCACAAGATTAGTGGAGGGAATAAAATGGATAATGGACATAATGATCATCATAGCACTTGGCCCCCAATGGTACCTCCGTGAATGCTCATCCTTATCATCTCTTGGGTGAGGATATGGTAGGGGGACTTGAGATAAAGACCAAGTCTGGCTTCCAGGTTCTTTGCCTTCTTCCCCCGCCACCCCCCACCCCACCACCCCATCTATGGCATTCCTCCTTCATCTCCGCATCCTCTTTCCTCTCACCTCCCCCAACTCCCACCAGCCATGCTCTCAGAACAAGCCTAAACTCTTTCTCCATGAGACTTGAGCTGCTGATGGAAAGTTCTATGTGTTACCTCCACCTGGGGCATCCACATGGCAACAGAAAATTCAGCCTTAAGCCAAAGATAGGAAGTTCTAACTGTGGAATTACAGCCAGAAGGGAAAGACCTTTCCCCAGGGGGGAGGGGTCAAGGTGGTAACTGCCTTGTGCAGGCTGTGGAGGATGCCCCCACCCCTGGGACTTTCCCAGAGCCACCCCTCAGCTTACCTAGTCTCCCCCCAGCCCAGGCCCGTGTTGTGGTCTTTGTGAGGTCACCATGACTCAGGAGTTCCCAGCCAATGAGGCCCCTGCTCATGCTACACGGTAGATAGAAGCAGGGAGCTCTCCTTTCAAAGAACGACCTTCAGCCACTGCCTAGAAATGACCTCACTCAAATGAAGGCCAAATCCCTTGCCCAGGATTCAAGCCTCCCCATAAAGCCCCTTACCATATGATCTTACGCCTTTGTTTATCTTGGGGTGACAGCCTGGTTCTGAGGAGCATTGCAGGTCTGGGGCACAGCAGACCTGAGAGGGAAGCCTGTGGGTAGCGGGGTGTATGCGAAGGGCTTTGGAATCAGGCAGTCCACGTTGAGGACACTGAGACCCACAGAGGGAAAATCCTAGCCCAAGGTCAAGAGCTAAGACACTGTGCAAGTCCCTTATCTTTGCCCTACTCCACCCTGCCTCCTCACCTAAGGCACAGATAACAGTTTGGTGTAGGGCAGGGATGAGGGCTGGGTCAGGAGCCCCAGACCATGAAACCCAGATTCCAGGATAAGGAAATAGAGCAACCATTATCTTGCTAAAGAAAAGCTTTGTAGTGAGCAAAAACTAAGCTGATTAAGATTACCAGTGACTACATAGAAAAACTTCACTGGGTACCACTTAAAAAGCTGTAATAGAACTATCCACTAAGCTGTATCTCCATTTACCCAGGTCATTAAATCTGGCCTCATCACCCCAAGTCCCCACCTCGGGTGCCTTAGCGCTCTACGGTGAATTCCCTCCTGTCCACCTCAGATCTTCCTTTTCTGCCCCTACCCCGCTGCCTTGCATCCTGCTGTCTTGCCCTCTCGGGGCCCTGTGCCACCCACCCACCTGCTGTTGCAGGGGCCTGTGCCATCTAGAGGTCCCACCCACTTGCCGCCTCTTCCACGTGACCTACCAACCAACATGGCCAAGTTTTCTTTCTCAGCAGAATCCTCCTCGGGCAGGAACTCTCATCTTGCCCCAGTAGCCCCTCACCCACTCTCCAGCTGCAGTGACAAGCCTCTGCCAAGAACCACCTCTGAGTCCCTCTCTCCTCGGGCACTCAGTTAACCAAAGGTCCTTCCAATTTTGTCTCCAAAGCCAACCCCACACACTCCTGCTCTGGCTCAGGTCCTCATCATTGGAAGAAGCCCAGATTTTGGCCAGTCTTCTAAATCATGTCACATAGGGCAAGCTCTCCCACGAGCTACAGCCACCACCATCCTGCAGCCTCCCTGACAACTCATTCCCATGCCTTCAGTGTCTCCCACTGCCCCCAAGGTCATGTCCAAGCTCTTAGGTCTGGCGTGGAGGCCCCTTCTCAGTCTGCTCCTGCCTATGTGTTTCTGCTCCCTTTTGATTTTGTTACTTTGTGCTAGAACACAATATACATACAGGAAACTGCACGCGTCATGCCCATTCTGATGAATTTTCGTCCAGCGAGTGAACACATGTAACCAGCACCCTGACCTGGAAATGGGACATTACCAGGACCCCAGAGACCTTCCAGTCACTATCCCCCACCAAGGGCACCCACTGTCCCAACTTCTAACACTGTTGTTTAGAGTTGCCTGTTTCTGTGCTCCATTAAGTAGAATTATACAGCGCATACCCTTTTGTTTCTAGCTTCTTTGGTTGAATACTATTTGTGAGATTTCACATACTTTTGCATGTGGTAGCTTCTTTCCAAATGTTGTTTCCCCTTGTCTCTTCCTGCTTTTTATCTCTTTCCAGAATCTTCAGGTAGTTGTATTTTGCTTTTCTTTGTACAATTTTCTTTCTTTCTTTCTCTTCTTTCTTTCTTTCCTTTCTTTCTCTCCTTCTTTCATTCTTTTCTTTCTTTCTTTCTTTCTTTCTTTCTTTCTTTCTTTCTTTCTCTTTCTTTCTTTCTAATTAAGTAATCTCTGCACCCAATGTGGGGTTTGAACTCACAACCCCAAGATGAAGAGTTGCATGCTCTGCTGACTGAGCCCGCCAGGCGCCCCCAGGTAGCTGTTTTTCATATTTTGTCCAGAGTTCACAGTTGTTATGTCCAGGAGGGTTGGTCCCATAGGAGCACTTTGCCATTACTAAAGGTAGAATCTCTCCTTTAAATTTTTTTCTTATTTTTCTTTTTTCTTACTCACTTTAGGATTACTGAATTTGCCTTCCTTCTCTCACTCTGCTTTTCTCTCTTCTGCTTGCGTGGAAGCTCCCTCTCCCAGGGTTACGCTAGCCATGTGAACATGCACACTTCCCTGGCAAAGTCTAAACTTAACTAATAGTGTTATCCGGCTTCAGAAAAAACAACAAATGAAAACCGCAAGTTTCAGTCCAGCCAGCCGCCTACCAACTCCTATGCTAGTGTCATCCTTTATTTTAGTCTGGGTCTGTCTTTTCAATCCTACCAATTAGACATTATTGTTTTATGTGATCTGTGTTTGTTTAGGCTTAACCAGTACATTGGCTGGCCATTTTTTAAATCGAATCTCGGATGCACCATCTGGGATCAATTTCCTTCTGCCTGAAGAATGGCCTTTATCATTTCCTTAGGAAGAGTTTGTTAGTGGTAAGCTATTTTTTGTTTGGAAAAAAAAAAAAACACCTTGGGGCGCCTGGGTGGCTCAGTCAGTTGAGCATCCGACTTCAGCTCAGGTCATGATCTCGCAGTTCGTGAGTTCAAGCCCCACATCGGGCTCTGTGCTGATAGCTCAGAGCCTGTAGTCTGCTTTGGTTTCTGTGTCTCCCCCTCTCTCTGCCCCTCCCCCCCCTCAAAAATAAACATTAAAAAAAATTTAAGAGAAAAACAACTTTATTTTATCCTCTTTCTTGAAACTATTTTTACTGCATGTAGAATTCTAGCGTGTCTGTTATTTTATTTTATTTTATTTCATTTTATCAATAGTAATAATGATAGTACACTGTCTCCTGGATCCCATCAATGCCTTGAGAAGTCAGTTTGCCAGCTTTGGAGTGATTGACCTATTATCTCTGGCTGCTTCTGAGATCTTTGACTTCGGTGTTCTGCAATTTTTCTATGACGTATGTAGTTATGGATTGCTTTTGATTTTGTTTTTTCCTACTTGGGATTCATTGTGATTCCTAAATCTGGGGGTTGGTGTTCAATCATTTGGAGGCTTTTCCACAAATTGTTATAGGCTACTGGCTACAGGCTATTGTTATAGCCTTTCCCTTGTTCTTTCTCGATTCTTCTACAACTCTGATTACATGCATGCTAGTCCTTCTCTCCGTCATATTTCCTATCTCTTTGGTTCTTCTATGCTGATTTCTGGATAGATCTTATCTAATTCTCTAATCAACTATGTCTAAGTTACGTTAAGCCTTCCCATTAAGCTTTTTTATTTTATTTGTATTTTTTCATTTCTGGAAGTTCTGTTTGGCTCCCTCTTGAATCTGCTTGGTCACTCTATATAATCTACTATTGTTTGTTCATATTTTCAAGCCAGCTTTAATTCTCTTCAACACATTATTTTATCCCATGTCTGGTCGTTTTGACTTCTAAAGACTTTGTGGGTCTGATTCTGCTGTTTGCTTTTCTGTCAATTTTCACTCATGGGGCCTTGTTTTCTTATGAGTTTTGGGGGTTGCAGACTCTGAGCTGTTCATTTTCCTTGACTCTTTGCCTGGGAATTCCTTAAGTCCTGGTTGAAGCTATGTTCCTCATGAGAAGACTTGTTTTTTCTTCTGCTAGTTGCCTTGGGGCACCACTGACTACCTTAAACTAAATTCCACCATTTAGTGGTTTTGGACCACTTAGGCGGTATGAATCTGGACCAAGGACCAGTGTGAGGGACAGCCTGTGGTTAATAATTTTCAGAGGAGTTTATTTTTCTTAAGTAGGTTCCACGCCCAGTGTGGGACTTGAACTCATGACCCCAAGATCAAGAGTCGCACGCTCTGCTGACTCAGCCAGCCCGGAGCCCCCAGAGGAATATTTTTAACCCACCAAAGGCCAAACCCACCAGTTTTGGTGCACCCTTACCAAGAGGGCAGCCTTTGGATTCCATTTTCATGTATCTTACTAAAATCCTCGCTTTGAAGGGGGCCCTAGGCTTTATCCCTTGTCACCCCATCTGTACAGCCACCAGAGT
The DNA here is from genome assembly GCF_016509475.1 of Prionailurus bengalensis. NCBI lineage: Eukaryota > Metazoa > Chordata > Mammalia > Carnivora > Felidae > Prionailurus > Prionailurus bengalensis. Next base: position 44,349,042 of record NC_057345.1, on the reverse strand, counting down.
GGAAACTCAGCATCACCAGGGGTTGGCCAAATTCCTCGGGACAAAAGTCAGCCTTCACAGTTGCTTGCCTCTTAGAGCTCCTGTTCCTGTTTGTGTGTCATTTTTCATCAGCTTAGAGATACACTTTAAAAGATTATTATATTTCATCCAGCATTTAAGCTGTTTTCACGGGAGGTTTGTCCACTAGCGTGTCTAGCTCACTACACTGCTCGGATTGCTACCCGGTCTCATCTCCCACCGTCTCCTCCTCCACAATTTCTGCTTTAGCAACACGGTGGTATCTCCGAACTCACGGTAATCATCCTTGCCTCGGTGCCTTTTCTCACGATGCTCCCTCCATCTGGAGTCTCCTTTCTCTTCCATTCTGTTGCCCCAAACTGGGTTCACCTCTTGGTGTTGAGCCCAACGACACAGCCAAGGCAAAGAATAGGAAAAGGAAGGGTTTTACCTGCCACAGGAGAAGGAGGACACCAGGGACCTTTCCCAAAGCAGTGTCTCCTCAACCAACAAAATCGCGGAGCTCTTCAGCTAAGGAATCCATGAAAGGGTTTGTGTAATGGGGAATACAGCATGGCATTGGGGCAAAAGTCATCTGATGGTGACTGAGTCCAGGTCAAAATCTCGAGAACCTGCAAGGGTCAGCATCATCGATTCTCCGGCTCCGGTGGGTCCGGTATCTCAGTGTTCAGAGGGGTTTAGATCCTACGGAGAGAACTCAGAATGTGCATCAGGTCAGTCCTCACTTCCGAATATGGTGAGGCTAGGTCCTGACCTGGAGGCGGCTGTTTGTTCTTACATTCTTTCACAAGATGGCTGAGGACCCAAAGTGCCTTTTGTTCTGTTGAGAAAGCGGTGTTCGTCTTTCTTTTTCTGGGGGCCCCCTTTTCTGTGGATAGTTCCTCCCCACTTCACCTGTATAACTCCTACCTGTCTGTCAAAATGCAAGCGGTATCATCTCCAGGAAGCCCTCCATGATGCCCTCCCCACAGCTGGGTTAAGGCTTTCTCCTCTGCTCTTGCAGCATAGCTCAGAACACCTATGACAGCATGCTGTAGATTTCTAGTCACTTGCTTATTTCCCTCATTATAGCGAGGATGTTTTAAGGACAGAGATGATGTCTTTTCATCTTTGCTTGCCTGGCACCCAAAGCCTGGCCCAGAGCTGGTACCCAAGGTCTTTGCAGAAGAAAGTGTTTGCCGCAGAAATGAGTCTTATTCTTACCCTGGCCTCTCTTGCCTCCCTCCCTGCCCCATGCTGTTACAGCAGCAATAGAAAACTAATACGCCCACTAGAAAAGGCGAAACAAAGCAAAAATACTAATAATAAGTGTGCATTGAAAAGACTGGAAGGAGCTTCAACAAAATGAAGACAAATTACAGCTGGTTAGTGGATCTCACTGTTCATTTCCAAATAATTTCCTTTTTCCATGTTTCTGAATTTTCCAACATCTTTCTTATATCACTTCTATAAGGGGGAAGATCATAAGCTTTCATTTTGTCTCTAAGAGATCCTACCCACCCTTCAAAGTCCAGATCAACCACCGGCTCCCTCAGGGAGCTTTCCAGACAGCTTTGTCTTGGCCAGGGGCCTTCTCTCTGCTCCCGCGTCCTTAACACGGCAACTGGATTCTAAACGCCTCAGAAGCAGCGTCCACGTTGTTCTCCCCAAAGTCCAGCGGGCCCCAGCTAGTGCGAGTTGAACATTCGTGAGCTGGATTCAAGAACAATCAGTCATTCTTCCTAGCTGGGGAACCTCAAGGCTGCATTTCCCCCACATTCTGATGAGCTCCCCTGGGGAAGGAGGGGAGGAGGGGCAGCCTCAGGGAAAGCTGGAGGGGACCTCTCAGGGCCAGTGGGCGGAGCCTCCTTCCAAAAGACACCTGCTCCCCATCTGAAATGTTGCTGCTTCCTAACACCCTCTTGTTTCGGGTCTGCAATGTATCAAAGTGACCCAGGTAACAAAGGCTGGGGTTCACACCTTAGTGAGCCTTTTGTCCTTCGGAGTGGTGTAGTGGGGGAAGTCACACGGCTGAGGGAGGCGGTGCTAAAACAGACAGCCCAGGTGTTAGGGATAGTTGGAACTTCCCCCAGCCATTTCTCAATACCAGCTTCCAGAATCACCCTCCAAAATGCAAAGCCAAGCAAGTCTCTCCTGCTTTCCTATAGGTGAAGGTTCCCCACCCTGTGCAGGTTGGGGCCAAGCTCTTTATCAGGGTGACCCAGGCCTCTCACCCCCCAGGCCCATCTCCCTGAGCACCCCCACTCCCACCTGGTGATCCAGTCATATTGCACTGCCCGTGTCCCCAAGTAAGGCCTCTCCCACACAACTTTGCGCACTCCCCTTTGTCTGGAACATCCTCCCCTAGTTCCTGTCCCCATGATTCTCCAGGTCAGCTCAGGCCATGCCTCTTCTGAAGGCCACCTGCCCCACCCAGGAGACTGGCTTCCTCCTCTGTGCTCCGAATCCCCCCCGTGCCTCCCTGACCCATCTTGCTCTCCTTGGGGGCCCTGCCATTGGCGCTTGCCGGGTCTGACATCCTTACAGGCTTGAACACCCCTCCTTCAGCACCAGCCCTAGAATGGCTGCTCTACATACAAGATGCTAGAGCCTCCTGAGACCCCTTGGTTTCTTCTCTCCTACAATATGTCACAGGGGTTCCCCAGAGCCTGGCACAGTGCCGCACACAGAGCGGGGCTCAGCAACCAATTGGTCATCTGTCTCGTGTGAAGTGTCATAGGGGGGTCCTTTGCAGCCTGGTGTCCATTTCAGAGCTGTTCCGCCTACCAGAAAGCCACAGCTGGATAAGGTCCCTCTTCCTCCGAGATGCAGCCTGCAGAAACCTCAGAGCCAAGAGAGGTAGGGAAGCTCAGAGCGCACTGGCATCTTTCCCAAGAATGACGAGCAACACACAGTGTGCTGGCTGGAAAGACCCTTCTCGCTTTATGGTTGGGCAGGAAATGATGCTCTCACCTTCATCTTTGGTCCCAAGCCCCAGGCCTCCGTGTCCAGGGTCCTCCTGGGTAGCTCCTCAGCGATGACCCACGACCCCCATGACCCCACAAGATCTGAACCAAACTCCCTCCCGACATGCTCCACACCATCCAGAGTCCCTCCATCGTCCCACCTGGGCATCATTCATCATTCTAGATAGTCTTAACAGGCACACACACACACGCACACACACACACGCACACGTGCGTGTGCTTCTGAATCAGTCAATCTATCAGTGGCCCTGATAGATTTCTCTGTGAGCCTCTGTAAACCAAAGTCCCTGTGTACCTTACAGGTGATTCTTGGACTCATTTAAATTCCAGGGTCCCTGATGTAGGGACAGTCTCTAACTTACTTCCCACGCCAGGGGCCCCCAGGACACCCTCAGAGCGAGGTGGTGACTCAGCCCCTTCCCTGTGGACTCACTGCCCCAGGAGTGGCTTGTGTAACCTAGGCCAGCACGCCAAGCCTATCAGCTTCAATCTCGGGTAGATAATCTGTCAACCACAATCTGGGATGGAAGGAAAGTTCATATGCCTCGGGCACATCTAATTTGTCCTTGTCATCAACCCTTGCCTGACCTTGGTGACTTCCTGGGGCAGGGCAGAATACGGAAAAGAACGATCCAGCTGCCACCTTTTGCACAGGGAAAGACTCCTGCTCCGATCTCCAGGAAAGCAAGGTCGAGTGGGCAGTATCCCGACTCCCAGGCAGGAACAGAAAGGCAGGGGACGGGGGCTTGGTCCAACCTTTTCTGGCCTCTTGAAGGGCTCAAAGTTTGTGGTGGAGATGTTAGGACTTTCTGCTGGATTCCTTAAGATCCTGGGAGGGTGTGGAAAGAGGAGGAGGGGAGGGAGGGAGGAGGAGCCTCAGGGGCGGTCTCTGCACCTAGACGTTCCTGACCTGCGGGAGCTGGAGTGTCTCCGTGGAGAAGTGGATGCCGCATGGGGCTCCTGCCTCCCCCGGGATCCTAGCTACAGGGAGCCTCCGGGGACTCTGGGCCTGAGGAGCTGGGAGGCATCCCACAGAGAGGATCATCATGGCGTGTAAGAAGTGGTGCTCCAGCCGGCAGACCAAGTGGGCCCTCGTCGGCGGTGCCAGTGTGGTTCTGGTTTTCGCCTTTGGGATGGTCCTGAGCTTCGTGCTGCAGCAACGCACCCGGCCAGGTAGGGGCCTCCCTGTCGTGCCACCTGCTTGGCTTCCCCGTCGCCCACTCTGACAGCCTCCTCTCCCATCCCACGTCCCCCACTGAGACTCTGTCCCCAGCAGAAGGCCCCATCAACTTTCCCCTCGTCCTCCACCAGGCTCCCGTTGCCCACCCGGCCCAGACCTCCCTCCTGGGCCCCTGAACGGGCCTTCTCGTTTGAAGATGATGTGGGCATCTCAGACTCAGAAGACAGAGCTCACTTCGTATTCCCCCCACGCCCATTTCCCCTTCCCTTCCCGCAGAAACTGGGGGGCAGCCTCCACCCCCGCTTCTGCCTCGTGTCTGTAGCCACAGCACCTGGCTTCTACCCTGCGCCCCCTCTACCCTCCCTGCCCACCGGGCACCCCGGCCTCCGGGGTCCTTGACCCCTGCCTCGGCTTGCCTGCAGACGGCCTCTGTCTGCAGCCTGCTCTCTCCAGCCAGCGCTCACTCTGTAGCCCGTGAGATCTTGCTAAATACAAACCCCCTTGCTGCCCTCAGCACACAGCCAACCCCTTTGCTGGCGTTCATGGCCGTTCACAACCTGATCACAATGCCCCTTTCCAATGCTGCCCACACCATGTCCCCCGCAAGCCAGTGGTTATTCCTCTAGGTGACCACCCTCTTTCCTCGGGGCCAGCCTTTGCCCAGGAGCCCACACATTTCTCTCGAGCACAGCGCTGATGGCCCCGGGACCCCCTGTCTCGCTGTCAGATGGAGAGCTGGACACACCCTGGGAGCCCAGGGAGGGTCAGTGGGATGAACGGACAGGAGTCTTGGGCAGAGGCGAGAACCGATGCTAACGGACCCCTTGGGCTTCATGCCAGGCTGTGAGCAGGAAGCAGCCTGCCGCCCGGACGCAGACATGCTGGACTACCTTCAGAGCCTCGGCCAGATCAGCCAACGAGATGGCCTGCTGGTCACCTGGTACCACGCTGCCAACAGCCAGAAGGAGATGGGGGCTGCCCTAAGCAGTAAGTCTGGCTGCCAGGACTGGGGCAGGCCAGGGCGGGGGTGGAGGAGGTGGGGGGAGAGCAGAGGTGGGGATGAGACAGCACCACCTACGAGGCGGCATTGTGGTGAGAACCAGATGTGTGATTCCAAAGTCATGTCCTGCCCTCCGTCCCAGCTGCCCCCTCCACCACCTGCCAGCTGACAGCTGTCCCTGCCTAGCCTGTGGAAACCAGAAGATATGTGAGTTTGAGGCTCAGTGCTATCAAAAAGAAGCTGTGAAAACCTGAGCAAATTGTGTAATGGCCCTGAGTCTCCAGTTCAGGCTGATTATGGCAACCAGTCAGCGGCCCTGGGGTAGCAGACAAGCGATCCGACCCCACTATAGCAGGACTTTGGCCAAGAAGAAAGTCAATAACTCCAACCAGGCAGTGCCCAATAGCAAGCAGCAGGGAGAGGTACCCCTTAGCATAGCTTCGGGGGTCCGGAGAGAACCCCAGGCCCAGTTTTCTCCCGGAGGGTCCTGCCAGAGCCCCGGAGTAGGCTTCTAGGAGAAGGGTGGTGCCACAGCTGGGGTGGGGACCGAGTGGGACCCAGGGGCAAGGTTAGGCTGGTGAAATCATCTTGGACATAACTTCCATGTGGAGAGGAGGGGCCAGAGCCAAGATCTGGGAGGCAGACGGAACCAGGTTCAAGTCTTACCTCGGCCCCCTACTGGCAGAGTGATTTGGGACAGGTGACGTCACCTGTCCGCCGTTCACTTTTTCCCTCTGCAGAATACGGATTGGTAGAATTTCCGTCTCATTTGTCATCCGAACCAGGGCACTTCCGATAGCGAAAGAAATCACTACCGAAAATTATGCGGAGACAACATGGGGCACCTGGGTGGCACAGCCAGTTAAGCGTCGGACTCTTGATCTCAGCTCAGGTCCCGATTTCACGGTTTGTGAGTCTGAGCCCCACGTCAGGCTCTGCACTCATGGCACGGAGCCGCTTGGGGTTCCGTCTCTCCTTCTCTCTGCCTCTCCCCCCCCCTTGTGCACACACACACACACACACACTCTCTCTCTCTCTCTCTCTCGAAATAAATAATAAAAATAAGCAAGGACGAAAAAGGAAATTGTGCGGAGACAACAGAAACACACCCGACTATCTCAGGCAAAGGGGGAGGTACGGTCACTCTAGTTCCGTGAGCTCCTCCACGTGAATAATGATTAACACGCGGTGAATGCCTAACCAAGGCTGTCTCCATTAAATAATAATTCTTGTGAGTGAGGAAAAGGAGGCCCAGAGAAGTCCAGTAACCTGCCAGAGTTGACAGACTGCAAACAGGAGCGCTGGGACCAGTAGGCCGCAATCTGGGTCCAGAGCCTGCCCGCTCGGCCGGGGTGCTGTCCTGCCTGGCTGTGCTGTGTAGAGCCTCCTGGCGCGTGGGGTGGAATGGGGGGAGGCCTCGGGAGCTTCCTGTCCCCTCAGGAGACAGCCCTCCCTCCCTCCCTCCTCACTTGTCCCTTCCTCATACCCCGCCCGAACACGGCGGCCCCCCAGATTCAGCATCTCGAGGGCAAGACAAGACAGAAGGCTTTTTTGAGGAAGAAGCTGGGTCTAGGTGGCAATCCCAAGGAGGCAGGTTAGGTCCAGAATGTACTTTCTGCCGGTCTTCAGTCCAACTCACTGAGTGTGCGGCTGGGCCCTGGCTCTCTGGGTCGATCTCCAGGGGAAGGTTGAGAAATGAGTAAGATGTGACCTTGTCTCCAACGGGCTCACAGCGCCTTAAGGGAGGCAGCATCAGAAGGTCACCAGGGCTCAGAGATGGCTTTTGATGCACCCTGCCTCCCCGAGCCTGGCACCGGCCCCCACTGGATGGGGAAGGAGACAGCTACGCATCCATTCTCATGAGCTACCCTCTTGCCTGCACCCCCACCCGGTTCTGGGCTGGCTTCTCTGGGCCTCACCGGGGCCCAAGCCTTTTGGAACCCTCTCTCTGCGTCTTTTTTATTTTTTTTTTAATTTTATTTTTTTAACGTTTATTTTTGAGACAGAGAGAGACAGAGCATGAACGGGGGAGGGTCAGAGAGAGGGAGACACAGAATCGGAAACAGGTTCCAGGCTCTGAGCTGTCAGCACAGAGCCCGATGAGGGGCTCGAACTCACGGACCGCGAGATCGTGACCTGAGCCGAAGTCGGACGCTTAACCGACTGAGCCACCCAGGCGCCCCTCTGCGTCTTTTTAAAAAAAATGTTTAATGCTTATTTTTGAGAGAGAGACAGAGCGTGCGCAGGGGAGGAGCAGAGAGAGAGGGAGACACAGGATCTGAAGCAGGCTCCAGGCTCTGAGCTGTCAGCACGGAGCCCAACGCGGGGCTCACAAACCACAAGATCATGACCTGAGCTGAAGTAGGACATGTAACCGACTGAGCCACCCAGGCGCCCCCCTGCCCCGCCCCCCTCTCTGCATCTTAACCAAAAGTTAAGATGAGAAAGAAATTTGTGCTCATCAAAATGAAGGCCGCCTTCATAAAGCCCTTTACAGTGTAACAACGTGCTTTAACACCTATGTCCTATTTTCATGGCCTGGGGAGGCTCATCCCCACCTTGCCAACAGGGAGTCCCACACTCTAGAAGCAGGATCTATAACAGGATGAAATGCGATGATGTGAAACGCCCAGCTGGCTGCCAGGGACAGCCTGGCACTCACCTTCCTTCCCCTCCTGGAAATCCAGGCACCTAGATTCTAGAGAAATCTGCAAAAATCCTGACTTTGGCCAAGCTGTTTCTTTAACCTTTCTGGACCTGGGTTTATCGATCTTGACTTTTCTATCATTAATTCACTCCGTTGTTCATCATTCAACAACCATTTGTGAATCTCTTTGTTGTTGTTGTTTTTTGTTTTTTTGGTTTTTTTGGTTTTTTTGGGTTTTTTTGTTTTTGAGGCCTGATACCAACTAGGCACCAGAAATTCAAGTGATGTTCAATTCAGACCTGGACCCTGCTCCCTGGTGCCTACAATCAGGAAGGTTGACGCTAAGTGAGCAATTACATGGGGCCAGGCACTCAAAAAAGTAGCACAGAAGCAGGTGACTAAGTCAGACTGGGCATGGGGTTCAGGCACGGCCTCCCTGAGGAAGCGATATTTTAAGCCAACACTAACACATGAGCAGAAGGTGGCCTAGTAAAGCTGCAGAGGAAAGAGTGTTGCCAAGGCAACAACCATGAGCAAGAGCCCAGAGATGGGAGCACACAACAAATTCGAGCCTTAGCACTACTCAAAGTGTGGTCCATGGACCAAGGGCATGGGCATGGCTAGGGAGCTGGTTAGATATGCAGTATCTCAGTCCCACCCCTGATCCCACTGCTCAGAACTTGAATTTTTTTTAATATATTTTTTAAATGTTTATTTATTTAGTCTGAGAGACAGAGAGCACACGCACAGAGGAGGGGCAGAGAGAGAATCTCAAGCAGGCTCCACGCTGTCAGTGAAGAGCCCCATGTGGGGCTCGATCTCACATACTACGGGACCATGATCTGAGCTGAAATCAAGAGTCAGATGCCTAACGGACCGAGCCACCCAGGCTCTCCCAGAACTTGAATTTTAAGAGTGCCTGCGTGATTTGTGTGCACGTTAATGTTGCAGAAGCTGGAGGGGCTGGAACCTAGAGATCAGGGAGAGGGGGACTCAAGGCGAGCTTGGAAATTTTGTCAGGGCCTAAGCCTGGCCATGCAGGACCACAAGGGCTATGGTAAGGAGTTTGGATTTGATCCTAAGGGCAACGGGTGGGGCTGTTGTTTGGTTGTTTTTTATAGGAAGTGACGTGATCAGGTACGTACACATTTAGAACACTCACTCTGGTTGCTGTGTGTAGAGAATGCACTTCAAGGGGAGACAGGCTAGAGGTGAGAGGTCAGGAGGTTGTGAGTGCAAACCAGGAGAAAGGGCTCCTGCTGATGCCAAGTGTCTGTTATGCTGCAGAGCTGAGCGTGACCCCTCCCTCCCTCCACTGCACACCCCAAATGCCGAGTGACCCTGGCAGGGTCTTCCCGGTCTGCTTCCGTTGGGAAGGCCTTAACTCTCTCCTAGGTTGAACTCTGGAGGACAGGGTTTTAAAAATTGAAATTGAAAACTGAAAAGAACAATGCTCTGTGCTGTTAAGGGTGCAAGGAGATGGGTAAGCTTACGTACCTCAGGTGGGAATATGAATCAGAACAACTTTTCTAGACGGTGATGTGATAATATGGACTTAGTTTTTTTTAATGTTGACTTATTTACTTTTTTAATTTTTTTTAATGTTTTTATTTTTGAGACAGAGACAGAGCATGAGCAGGGGAGGGGCAGGGGGGGGGGACACAGAATCCGAAGCAGGCTCCAGGCTCTGAGCTGTCAGCACGGAGCCCGACGCGGGGCTCGAACTCACGGACTGTGAGATCATGACCTGAGCTGAAGTCGGACGCTTAACTGACTGAGCCACCCAGGTGCCCCTACTTATGTACTTTCTGAGAGAGAGAGAGAGAGAGCATGAGTAGGGAAGGGGCAGAGAGAGAGAGGGAGAGAGAAAATCCCAAGCAGGCTCCTCACCAACAGCGTGGAGCCCGATGCGGGGTTCAATGCCACAAACCACGAGATCATGACCTGAGCCAAAATCAAAAGTTGGATGCTTAACCAACTGAGCCACCCAGGCACCCCAATAATTTACACTTAAAAAATGACCCTTCATGGCCCTACCTCAAGTTCCACAAGTAGGGATTAGAAATAATTCAAAAGTCAGGATAAAAATAGGCACCGTTTGTTAGTAGCAAAGAATTAAAAACTACCAAAATGTCTCAGGAATAAGAGGTGGTTAACTAAATCGTGGTGAGCACCCACAACCAGAGTTTTTGTAGCCATTTTTCTCTTTTAATAAGACATGGAAGGTTGTGAAGATGCCATAATACTGACAGGAAAAGATCAAAAATTGCAAATGTAGTGTGGTCTCAATTGTATAAAAACCATATGGAGGCAAAAATGGAAGAAAATACATCCGAACGTGAACTGTGATGGAAATGTGGATGGATTTTTTCTTCCTGCTTTTCTGTATTTCCCAAATGTTCTTTGATAAATGCATGATGCTTTGGTGATGGGGAAAAAAAATTTTTTTAAGGAACTGATCGAGTTGTGCCTCTTGCCCAGGCAACGCCATGGTCCTGGAGGCAGACGTCACCGTAGAAGGACTCAACACGGTCAATGAGACAGGAGTCCCCGTCATGGCGCACCCCCCAGCCATCTACAGCGACAACACCCTGCAGCAGTGGCTGGAGGCTGTGCTGGCTTCTTCACAGAAGGGTGAGGACTCTCTCAGCCCCTCCCCAGCTCCCCAGCTCTCGGGTCCTCCCCTGGCTCCTTGTCTGAGCTTTCCGGCCCTAGTGGCCCAGAGAATTCCAGGTGAGGTGGGGGGTGGCAAAGTGCCAGACACGTTCAGGTTGTTCCCTCCTGAATCCTCCAAATTGGGTATAGCCTGTTCAGAGCCCAACTCTGCCCTTCCCTCCCAGGTCCCTTTGCCAATTGCCATCTGAATCTAGGCATCGAGGCATCCCCCTCACACCTCCCCCCACGTCCTTCACCCCTTCACCACGTGCCGTCCCCAAACTCTGCCGCTCTAGTCTTCCCTCCACCGCAGCCACCAGGCACATTTGAGTGAGATTTCCAAAATGCCCATTTTGTCATGCCACTCCCCTCTTTAGCCCTGCATGGCTCCCCACTGCCCTCTTTAGCCCTGCATGGCTCCCCACTGCCCTCGGGCAAAGCGTCATCTCCTTGGCCTGGCTTTCCACACCCCTCTCCCAGTTCCCAGCCTCGCCCCTGCAGTTCTCTTCATCGCCGGCCCCTGGCTGCCTGAGTGGACAGGCCTGTGTTCACAGGGGCCCTTCATCTACCTTGATTGCCCTCCTCTACTCAAACACCCCTCCCTGCAGGCTAAGTGACTCCCCGCACAGGCTCAGGTGGCTCAGGACCCTCCAAGCCTGCCCTTTCCAAGAACCATGGTCTCCTTTCATCAGATGCTTGACAACCCCTACACCAGCCCAAGTCCAAGCCTCTGTTTCCTCCCCCTCTCCCCCAGGGGCGGGGGCAGAAGCTCATTCCCCGGAGGCAGGTCCTTCCTCTGGGTTAGCTCTGCCTGTTTGAAAGCCCTCTTTTCACCCAGCTGGAATCTGGTGCCTGGCTTCTCTCCTCCTCCCGCTCCCAGCCCCAAACACACACACACACACACACACACACACACACACACACCATACCTGCTCTCGCTGCTCCAGGAAGTCAAGTCTGCCGGTTCCTTCTGCCCTGAGCACGAGAGGCCATTTCCCCAAGTTCTTGGCCCCCTCCCCACAGGCATCAAACTGGATTTCAAGAGCCTCAAGGCTGTGGGCCCCTCCCTGGCCCTCCTGCGGCGGCTCACAGAGGACGGGAGAGTCCGAAGACCTGTGTGGATCAATGCCGACATCCTGAGGGGCCCCAATGTGCCCATCTCAATCGAGGTCAATGCCACACAGTGAGTGTTCACCTCTCTGCCCCAGCTGCATCCAGCCCGCTTCCTTCAACATCTGGCACAGAAAGTGCTCAGGGCACATTTACTGAGTTTACCTCCAGACACACCCTGTCATCTGACCTCTGAGCCTTTGCACGTGCTGTTCTCTCTGCCTTTTCCCCCATTCCCCGATGAAGCTAGGCCCCGTCATGACCTCCTCCAAAAACGACCCTGACATCCCAGGCTGCTGAGAACCTTCCTCCACACTTCCCTCCTAACACAGCCCCGATTTCATTGGGCTGTCACTACCGATGACAGGTTTATAGCCCCTACTACACTGTGGACTCCTGGAGGGCAGACAGGGCCCAGTCCTTTCTGTATCCCCAGTGACCAAGGCAGGGCTTGGCCTGCTAGAAAAAAGTCTAAAAGTGCTAACTCCTTCCCCAGCCCCCCTGAAATCCCGGCACTGCCACCAGCACCAGCTGCATAGTGCTCCACAGTTTATAGCGAAGGGCCACACAAAAGAAGAGAGTGTGTCCAATTTGACCTTTACACAGCAACATCAAGTTAGGAGTATCTCCCCCCGTTTTGCAGAAGAGAAAGCTGACCAGTAATCAAGACTCAATTTGTTGAATGTTTATTATGTGCCCAGCCCCTGTTTCAAAAGGCACTTGAGTTATCAAGAGAATGAGGTAGGTGCTATTATTTTCATTTTATTAACAGAAGAACAATCTCGTTGAAGTTACACGACTGGCCTAACTCTAATGATTGCAAAGCAAAGATTCAAAGCCAGGCCTTTCTGATTCTAACATCCATCTGTCCATCTGTCCAGCCAGCCAGCCAACAATCCATCCATCCAGTGTTTATTGTGATTCTCAAACTGAGATGCATTTGGAAAGCAGCAGTTGGGACAATGCAGTCAGTGGCCCCAAGATAAATATGGCTCATCTTCTTGGAGTGTCGATTTCACTCACTAGTTTAGGGAGGAGAGGGTCATGTTATTTCTCTATTAAAATTTCTATCAGGGCAAAGTTTAAATGAAATTTAAAAAATAAAATCTGAAGCTTCAGAGACTTACAGCTGGCAGAGTCCAAATTCCCACATCGGGGGCCCTGGCTTGTCTCCCCGGTCCAGATGGGGACACTTCAGAGGCCCTGCCCTCCCAAAAGGGACGCCATCTTTGAGAATCAAAGAGGTTGAGTGAGCTGCCCAAGGTTACAGAGTCAGGACCTGAACCTGGAACCTAGAACCCCTGACTCCAAAGTCCGTGCCTTATTTATAGGACCTAAATAAGTCACTTATGTTCTTCAGGACTCTGCTTCTGTCCTTATATTCTATATTCACCGGTCCTTGTCACTTCCTAGCACGGTGACGGGATCCCAGGAAATGGGGAAGGGGACAGCAAGGCTCTCAAAGACCAGTGTCTCTGATTTCTCTGCAGGTTTCTGGCCTTGGTCCAGGAGAACTATCCTGAGGCCACCCTGTCTCCGGGTTGGACCACCCTCTATGTGCCCCTGTTCCCGAACAGAACATACACCAGAGCCATGGTGGAAAAGATGCAGGGACTGGTGGGAGCACTGCCACAGAAGGTCACCTTCCCCGTGCGGGCTGTCATGGTGCGGGCTGCCTGGCCCCACTTCAGCTGGCTGCTGGGCCAATCTCAGAGGTGAAAACTCCCAGGCCCCTGCCTTAGCCCCTGACCCACCAAACCCACGCCCAGGCATTGATGCCTCCAGACACTTAAACACATTTGTCTAATACCCGCTGGTGCTCACATCTTCTCCTACGGCCCTGGTTTTGCTTGTATGCCTCTGGTGACAGGTTGCTCACTACCATTTGAGGCAGCCAGTCCACTGGTGGATAACATCTACCTAATGAAAAGTCTTCTGCCCATGGGAGCCAGCTGTGCCCTGCACAGCCTGCACCTGCAGCTTCTGCCCAGGATGGTCCTGCAGGAATTGAGGGACCCCCATCTGCACTCCTGCAGTCCGCTCCTAGCTGCCCAGCCCCACCTTCCTCAGCCACTTCCCACAGGAGTCTCAAGGCTGTCTCCTTCCCCCTCCACACCTAACTTCGCCCCCATGGCCCTGTATCCACCCCTTTCTGTCCTTGTCCCTTCCCTAAGACAGGACCAGAAATACACATTCCCAGTGAGGAGGCAGGGCGGGCCATCCCCTCCGTCCTTCTCAGTCTCTGCTTTTGCTCTCCATTCGTGAAGCCCTGTGGCTCCTTCTGCCCCTAGGAGGTAGTTCTCAGGGAGGAGGGGCTGATGGGAAGCTGGAGGCCAGATGCTCTATTCCTGCCTAGCTAGGGTCCAGTTCTGAGCACAGGAGTGGGGTTGAGGACCTTGCTGGGCCCAGGCAGGTGCTGAGCTGGCTCTCTGGGCCCCAGGTACAGCCTGACGCTGTGGCAGGGCGCCTCGGACCCCGTGTCAGTGGACGATCTCCTCTATGTCCGAGACAACAGTGCCTCTCACCAAGTCTACTATGACCTCTTCGAGCCTGTCCTGTCGCAGTTCAAGCAGCTGGCCGGTAGGGAAGGGTGTGGGCGGGCAGGAAGGGGCGGGGGGGGGGGTGCTGGATTCTGCACAGAGCAGCATTTGGTGGACACTGGAGCAGAGCTGGAGGGGCGAGGCATCGGAAGAGGAAAATTCTGGGTCTAACGGGGTCAAGGAATCCTTTCAAGCACCTATCGTGTGCCAGACCCCGGTATGGTATGCTGGGCAAGCCTCATATCCAGGAAGCTGTGATTCTGTTTTACGGATAGGGAAACTGAGGTTCAGAGCAGTTAAGTAATCTACACAGTCATTTGCTTGTACATAGCACAGCTTAGATTGGAACCCAGCAAATTCCAAACCCCATGTACTTTTCCCTTACAGCATAGTTCCTCAGAGACTGCCCCCCCCTCACTGTGCCCACTAATCAGTGGCCCAGATGCTACCTGTTCCCTTGTCCAGACCCCTCATTTCCTTGACCCTGAACCTAGGAGAGCCTGCAGTTAAGCCATCCCAAAGGGAACCCATCGGGTTCTCAACATTCCTGCACAGGCGCCATCTAGGGGAGGGGAGGGGGAATTCCAGCTTGGGGCTCCATCAGGTTCCCAACCCAGCAACTCTGCTCGTTGGCTGTGGGACCTTGGGTAAGTCTCTTATAATCTCCAGTGGACTCCACTGGAGCAAGCAAGCCTGGCGGGTTGCTGTGAGGCTTAGAATGCACGTAGACACAGTGCACAGAAGGCACTCCGTGAATGGTGGCCGCTTCACCTTGGCAATTTGGGGTCCCACAGCGAATGCCACGCGGAAGCGAATTTACTACACGGGAGGCAGCCTGATCCCTCTTCTCCAGCCCCCCGGGGGAGACGGTCTGAGCGTGGAGTGGCTGGTTCCTGACATCCAGGGCAACGGGAGAACAGCAATGGTTAGCCTCCCAGGTAAGGTCTGCCTTTAGCCCTTGTGCTCCCAGATTAACTGCGGGGGGTTCCTGTGCTTGGGGTAGGAACCTAGGGCCTCTGTTACCGTGGCAACGGGCTGGATGCCACGGTGGGGGAGTACAGGGCTATCAAGAGCACGGGACTCCTAGCCTTCAGTGCCCTTGAGCCCTGACCTATATCTGCTGCAGGAGAGGCAGGCACAGGCCCCAGGGCTCAAAGGCCAAGAGCTGAGCTAGCAGCTGATCACGTCATCCTTATGAGCCCCGGGCACATTTATAAAGCAACCCTTCCACCCGGAGCCTGGACCAATCAACAGATCTCAGCAGATGGGGCACCAGCTTCTCCTTTACCACCCCTTTCACAAGGGCCTCTGACACCCCACCCTAACCCCAACTCCTGACACCGTTGTCTGCACTGCCTCTTCCAGACAGAGAAGGCATGATCCTGCTGAACGTTAGCCTCCAGGAGCCTGCGGCCAAGGAGCCGGTGCCCATCGTACGTGCCCCGGGAGGCCCCGCCCTGACACTGGAGTCCTGCCTGCTGCAGCTCGCTGGGCGTCCTGGACACTGGGGTGTCCATCTGCACATAGCAGAGCCCTCAGCCCTCCGGCCAGCCCTGGCCATGCTGGCCCATCTCTCCACACTCGGCCACCTGCCTCGGCCTGTGTGGATCGGGGCCACAGTCTCCCATGGCAGTTTTGCAGTCCCTGGCCACCTGGACGGCCAGGAGTTGCTTACGGCTGTGGCTGAGATCTTCCCCCATGTGACAGTGGCACCGGGTTGGCCCGTGGAGGCGCTGGGCAGCGGCTACAGGGAACAGCTGCTTGAAGATATGCTGGAGCTGTGCCGGGCTCTCTGGCAGCCTGTGTCCTTCCAGCTGCACGCAGGACTGCTGGGCCAGAACACGGCTGGAGTCGTGGCCAGGCTGCTGGCCGCCTCCCCCAGGGCCACTGTCACGGTGGAGCACAGCCCTTTGGGGGGCAACTATGCATCCGTGCGGGCAGCACTGCTGGCGGCCAGGGCTATGGACAAGACCCGAATCTACTACAGGCTGCCCCGGAGCTACCGTGAAGACTTGCTGGCGGACGTTGGCAGGAACTGAGCGCCCAGTGGTGCTGGGCGGGTGGACGCCTGGGTGAAGGCTTCCCCCGGGGGGGTGGGGGGAGGCGTGGGAAGGAATAAATGCCCCTGCCTTCCTGAATGCACTGCACGTGTGTCCCGTCCCTGGGGACCGGATGGAGTGGGCGTGGGCAGGAGGTGGCCACTGAGGGTTGCCTAGAGGGTCTGGAGGCTGGGGGCCAGATCGCTCCGGTTGTCCAAGAGGAACTGCTCACAAGCCTTGACGGTGGTGTAGAACTCAGAAGAGAGACCAGCCACGTTGGTGGTCACGTAGTTGAGAAAGCCCGGGGTAGCCTGGTTGTAGTAGGACACCTGCAGGACGGGAAGCCACACTCAGGGAGGCTGGGCGGGGGGCCGCGGGGAGCCAGGTGGGCATGAGGCGGGCAGGGAAGGCAGAAAACGCAAGCCAGCACCCCTGGGCCGCAGAAGGTGACACACTGTGACTTCCTCCAGCAGGCTTCCCTGACCTCTGTTGTGGGGACTGACAAACAGGACACTGTCATCATGTGCCTCCTCTGGCAGATGAAGGAGGTTCCGGAGGACAGGGACTGGGTGTCCAGAGCCCAGCGTGGATAAACGGTGATACTCCAGGGTCGTAGAAACAAGTTAGAAATAAGCCCAGGGATCGTGCTGAGAAGCTCCTCCGGTTAAGGGTGTTAAGTTAGCGAACACCAGCCTACTCCCTGCCGGGGTGAGTCTTGGGGTCCTAAGGCAGCGGTGCCTCAAGGATGGGGAGCGGCAGTACCCCCGCCCTCGCTCGCTCTCAGCCTCCTCCCCCGCATTTTCAATTAGCACTGGCTGCCCTGCTGAGTTTTATGGGCCCTGAGAGCCGTATAAAGCCTTCCCAGACGAGAGAGGTATATAAGTAAATAAATAATGAGCTGAATTTTCGATCAGAACCCAGGCCTCTGCCCTCAGCATCCAGAGCTTTCTCCGAGACCCTGGAGTCTTGCCTCTGCACAGATTAGATCTTAATGAAGGCTTGTTTTCAGCCCCTGACACTCTTAGGCTGCCCCAAGCTAGAAGAGAGCCTGCTGCGGGGGGGGGGGGGGTGGGGGGGGGCAGGGGGGGCCCAGGTATGGGACTGACTGAGCCTGCAGCACTGAGCTCTGGACACGCATGTGGCTTTGGGGGCACTGTTGGGGGGAGGGGGGACACCGGGCCTCACCTTGGTCAGCTGGTCCCCCTCTCGCCAGAAGCAGAAGCCTGAGCAGAGGGTCTCCCCGCGCCTGTATGCTGGTGTCTCGGGGTGCGTGGGCAGTGTAACGGACCTCAGCGCGATGACATAGGGGTCCCTGGAGCCGACAAAGGGCAGAGAGGGGCACACAAGGAGGTGAGGGCCTGCTGTTCCCAGCTCCGGCTCCAGAGCCCCCTCCACTCAGACATTCTCACCAGAGTCTAAGGCCCATAAACTCTTAAAGGCCCGAGGCCTGGCTCTGGACCAGGCTAGAGAGAGGAGGCACCTGTGGGTCAGCAGCCCTGAATCTGCCAGGAGCCAGCCTGGCTTTACTGTACATCTTCTGGAAAAGCCCCTCCACTGCAGCCACTCGAAGGAGTCACATACTTTGGGATTTCATGCTTCATTCTTCTGCGCTTGTCTCTAGCGGAAGTGATGCCGACTATCCTGACGCAGCTGGCAGGCAGCCTTCCCACTTTTCAGCCAACATGGCGCCCTCAGGGGGTGAGGCCAAGGAGGTGGCCACATGAGCAAGGGCCTGTCCACGACCGGGGCGAGGCAGCCTCACCACCCCAGGGACACAGGCCACCCCACCTTAGAGCACAAGCGGCCAGAGGGGAGATGTGTCCCCTTGTCCTCCACTCTACCCACAGCAAGGCCACGGCAGCCCAGAAAAGCCAAGTGGTGCCTGAAGTCCGCAGCGGGCAGAAAGCAGAGCTCTGAGGCTAAGCTGACGCCCCCTCCCGGGTGGGGGTTAACAAGCCCCGCCCGCCTCCTACCTCAGCAGGCGGACACCCACCCGTTGTCGCACGGCTTCCGCCGAGAGGCCAGGATCACAAAGTCCTGGGGCTTGGCGTCACCGCCAAGGGCAGGGCTGATGACATGGTAGATGGCATCATCCTCATCCACCTGCTGCACTAGCTCCACGCTCCTGTAGGGAGGACGAGAGATCAGGGTTCAAGGGAGTCACACTGGCCCAGGCTTTCCCATGCCGCAGCCTTCTTGAGCAGATGTCTGGGGGACTTTACCACCTACATTGCTCAGCAGGGACCACAGGAGGGCAGAAAGGCCAGGCCAAGCTGCCCATGAACACACACACACACACGCACGCACAGGAGCTCACACAGACGCGTCCACAGGCAAATGCACACGCATACAGACATGGGAACAAAGACATGCACACCTGTGAGCGTACACACATGCACAGACACACAGATATCCACCAGTGCACACACACACCACGGTGTCTGTACATGTCTGCAGGTGTACACGCCCGCACCGATGTGGGACAGTTTACTGGTTGTGAGCACCTGCCATGTGTCAGGCATTGCTCTAAGAGCTTTCCATGCACTGTGTCCTTGAATCCACAGCGACCCATGCAGGAGGTGCTCTCAGTATCCCTACACATGAGGGGCTGACTCAGAAAATAACCTGCCCACAGCCACAAAGCCATTCAGGCTGAGATGTGCTCGTACTGGCAGGTGCCAGAATTCCACCCCTTGGGCCCGGGCATGCTGCACATATGTGTCCAGGTACGCACGCAGAGGCTTACACCAACACACGTGCACACACACAAGGACATCCACACAGAAACACACACGACCATGTCCAAACCCACCACTCTCTGCCTTGCTCTCTCACTCACCTTCAGAGGCCATCGGTGGGGTGGGAGGAAGCAGCTAGGGGTTCCCTTTCCCCTTGGGACACTCTCCCCACCAATCCCACCAAGGGTCAAGATCTGGCCTGGCCTTCAAGGCCCACGCCAGCCTGCCTCCTCCAAGAAGTCTTCCTATCGTAGGCCCAACACCCCCAACATCCACCACCAAATCACCTCCCGGCTTTGTAGAATGTCACTGCCAACAGGCCTGGGGTCACCTAGACCAAAGCTTTTTTTTTTTTTTTTTAAACAACAGCCTTTTTTCGCACCAAAACCTTAAACAGAAAGCCTGTGTAGAAAGAGCCACAAGTAGGCCCACGCTGGTGACTTACATGGGAGTTGAAAGGGGAAGGCAATTGGTCAAAACTCAATTTGCCAAACCTACAGACCCTCCCTATGGAGATGCTCAGGAATACAGGCTCCTCATAAGCAGCCAATTGGAGAAATGATCAAAGAACTCCCCAAAGTAAGGTGTTGGCACAACAGAAAATGCCTTTAAAGGGATTTGAAAAAATACCAGTTTCAACTTTAACATTCTCATATTAAACACTGAAATTTTGGCTATTTTCCTAAGAACAGATTTCTCTTCCTTGGTTAAATTCAGGAAGAAAATATTCGCCTGAAGAATCAGTAAATTCAGGGAACAAATGTATTCACAGGAATAACATTTATATTCAGTAACTCACTACATTCAAAAATAACATATGCATGCACATATCCATAAGAAGAGCTGGCAAACTGGGTGAATTCATCAAATCGGCCATTCCTTTAGTTACCCTGAGTCTGGGAAGGGGCCCACCTGCCCCCTCAGCGTTCTACCCCCCACCCCAAGTGGTCCCTGAGCCTTCTTTGGGGACACAGGACCCCACAGAACACGGTTTGAAAATCACTGATCTATGCAGAGTGCAGGTGCGTGACCCACACTTCAAGTACCCATTTTAAGAAGAGGGAAACTGAGACCTAGAAAGGAAGTGACTTTGCCTGAGGTCACACAGCCAGTTGGGCCAGAAAGCGGATTTAAACCCAGGCCTCCAACTCCAATTCCAGGCTCAGTCCCTTCCCTGAGGGCTCAGAACGCCCTTGACTCTGACACCCACCCAACGCATGTCTGTAATTCCCGCCCGCCCGCCCCGACGACGCCCAGTAGGGGCCAAGCATAATGGGGGATGGCTCAACAGAAGGACACCCCTGAAGGCCCACCTTCCCAACTGGCCTGAGAAAAGCACCCTGCCCCACTGGCACCTTGGCCCTCACCGGTAGTGCTTGTCCCACTCGGGCCTCCGAAGCAGGTCTGAGAGCAGCAGGAAGGCCTGGATTGTTTCCACCTGCACCAGCATCTCCATGTGGAAGGAGAGGAATTTGTCGTCCTCCAGGGTGTACAGGCGGACCTGCATGGGACAGAGGGCGGCCTCGTTCCTGCACCACCTCCCCCGCCTATGCTGGGGGCGGGGGGCGGAGGGGGGCTGACTCCGATGCTGGAGGCCAGGGCTAGAAGCTCAAGGCTGCCACTGACTTGCTGTGTGACTGTAAAAAAGTGACTCAACCTCTCTGAACCTCAGTCCCATCCCCAAGAAAATGGGCTGTTGAGAGAATTCAGGACAGGTAGACAGGAGGGTATCCTACGAAACAATAACTGAGGCAACAATGGAGTAGATCCTTAGAGTCAGGCGCCCACTGAACCCCCTAATCTCACAGGTGGGGAAGTGACTCTCCCCAGGGCATGGGCAAAGCTCATGTTTTCCCTCAACCCATGCTTGTCCGCTGTCCCCATCCCTACAGGGAAGAAGGAGCAGAGAGAGGGAGGAAGCGGCAGGGCAGAGAGCAGCAGAGATGAGAGGTTGGGGGCAAGACGGTAGGCAGGCAGCAGAGGAAGATTTGTGGGTTCTCCACTCCAGGTCCTGTGGGAGCAGCGGTGTTTCTATAGCTGGGTTGGGTGCACGGTCTCATCCAAATCCTTTTAACAAATCCCCTTATGACATGAGTGCTTTGAGGGAATTGCTATTGCTTGCGATCAGTCGCCTCTGCTGGGTGGGTGGGGTCGGCTACCTGGTTGACCTCCGAGGACAGCACCCAGTTGTCCTTGGTCACGAGCATCTTCAGGGAGGAGACGTTGTTGTAGCTCAGGTACACCTGGAGAGAGCACACAGAGAAGCCTCACGCTCTCCCCTTGAGGGGCTCTGTGCTGAGGCCGTGCTGGACTGGGGGAAAGCACATCGAACTCTGAAGGCGGGTGGGTGCCGGGCCCTGGGCTTCGGGACAGGAGGCCCAGCCTTGGGCAGACTCACTGTGTGACCGTCTTCTCAGGGCCTCGGCTCCCTCGGCCAAACAGAGGGACAGGGGAAAGCCCTTTGCTAACTGTACCAGTCCTGAGGCACGACATAATATCCTGTCCCCTTCTGGACCACTTCCAAACCCACTCTGACGAGAAGGGAGAGTCAGGGTCCCCCCGCCCCCACCCTGGGCCTGAGAACTGTCCAATCAGAGCAGGACGTCTTCTTACCTGGTTGCTAGGGTCCCAGGGGACAGAGATGGGCATTTCTGTCTGTTTACAGGACACAATGTACTTCCTGGGAGAGGGGAAAAGACAACCATGGTCCCTTGGGAGCCCATGTCTCCCAGAAGACTTCACTCCCTGTGCTCAGCCCAGCAGGCTGGGAGGGACTCCTATCTGGCCAGGCAGACTAGCGAGCGGGACAACAGAAAAGAGCAGCTGGGACCATCCAGACTTGGTCACAAGTGGAGCTGGACCGGGCAGCGGGGAAGGGCGCCGGGTGCAGGCTCGGTGCCCCCACCCTTACTGAGCAGTCGGCTCTGCCTAAAGCAACTTCACCCTTGCGCCTCTGTGTCCTCCTCTGTACAGGGGACTGGGAGTCACATCTGCTTTACAGGGTCGCCATGAGGACACTGGTAGGTGCTCCACAGATGCACCCTTTTCCCATTAACGCAGATGGTGAACCCCAGTACATTTCCAGCACTTTCAGGTCGGTAAAGTGCTCTGACAGCAGAATCATTCACACCTGGCTGTGCATCTTGAGCACCTGTATCTCCTCTCAGGACCTTCCTTTTAAATGTTTATTTATTTATTGTGAGAGAAAGAGAGAGAGAGAGCAAGTGGGGGAGAGGCGGAGAGAGAGGGAGAGAGAGAGATTCCCAAGCTGGGTCCGCACTGTCAGTGCAGAGCACGATGCGGGGCTTGAACCCATGAACCGTGAGATCGTGACCTGAGCTGAAATCAAGAGTCAGACACTTAACTGAGCCACCCAGGTGCCCCAGAACCTTTCTTTCTTCGTCTGCCCGACAGGCATCAGAATCAAAGGAAGGAACACAGGATTCAGAATTGGCCAGACCCGGCCAGGTTCAAGTTCTCACTCTGCCCATCATTCCTATCTGTGTGCCCATGGCCACCTAACCCCTCTGTCCTCAGTGTCCTCGCCTGTACAATGGACCAGGAAGACTGCAGCGTAGTGAGGCTACGTGGATATAAAGGGCCCAGCCCAGTGCCCAGCACAGGGGCGGCACTGAAGAAATGCGAGTCCCCCGGGCCTGGGGAACAGGAAGACGGCCCTGAACCCGTGTCCCCTCCCTCCACCCAACCCACACTTGCCTGTCCAGTCGGATCTTCTTCCTGGCACTAGCCTCTCGGTACCGCCGCTCGCCATCCTGGGGAGAGACGCAGGGACGGACTACAATGCGGGCAACACAACCGGCTCGCACCCTCCTCCCCACTCCCCTTACCCTCTGCCCCTCCACGGGCCCAAGGAGGTCCTTCCGCCCTAAAATGGAGTTCAGGTCTCACCAGGGCAGCCAGAGTCAAGGCAACCTGGACAGCAAAGTGCCAAGTCTCTGAGCTCCAGCTCAGTCTGAGCTCAGAGGGTCTCAGGCTCTGAGCGACTTTGGGAACACCACCTGCCCTCGCTGGACCTCGATTTCCTCCTCTGCACCAGGGGATCCCCAAGGGCACTCACAGTGCTAGGAAGAAGCCACGTCTACCGAGCACTTGCTGCTACCAGGCCTCTTCTAAAGCACTTCCCAGGCAAAATTTCAAATAAGTCTCACAACAGCTCTCTGAAGTTGGGACTCATGTTATCCCCATTTCACAGAGGAGGAAACTGAGACACAGAAAGGTTGGTGGCTTGCCCAAGGCGGCAGGGGTAAGAAGCGGGGCCAGGAACAGAACCCTGATGGCCTGACCCGGAGCCCACCCTCTCACCCACTGCCTCTAATGTCCCCTCACTCGTGAGCATTAAATGGCGCAGTCCCTCATGTGCCGGTTCCTCCCCTCCCCCACCCCACCACTGTCAACTGCCCAGCGCCCAGCTGCGGGCAGCCAGTGCTCAGCCCTGTGAGGCCGGCGGGCAGGGTGGGGGACCTTCCCAGCGAGAGGGAGTGCTCCTCCAAGGTCACCCCAGGCCTCCCGGAAGCAAGCCGGGGACTGGCCCACAGGAGGCACAAGATCGCATTTTTTAAGAGACAGCCTTTGAGGGGCGCCTGGGTGGCGCAGTCGGTTAGGCGTCCGACTTTAGCCAGGTCACGATCTCGCGGTCCGTGAGTTCGAGCCCCGCGTCAGGCTCTGGGCTGATGGCTCGGAGACTGGAGCCTATTTCCGATTCTGTGTCTCCCTCTCTCTCTACCCCTCCCCCGTTCATGCTCTGTCTCTCTCTGTCCCAAAAATAAATAAAAACGTTGAAAAAAAAAATTAAAATTAAAAAAAAAAAAAAAAAAAAAGAGAGAGCCTTTGAACCCAAGCCCCTGACTCTCGTCCCTGTGCTTCTTGCTCTCCTGTCACCTCCTCGTAATGGTCACCATTTACGGAGTGCCTACAGGGCTCAGCCAGGCACAGGGTCAGTGTCCCTCAGCGCCCCACCCCCCCAACATCCCTGTGAGGCAGGGGTGTAGATACACCCACTTTACTGGCAGGGACCAGAAACTTGCAGAGGGCACCCAGTAGAACACGGAAGAGGAGAGTTTCAACCCACCTCTGCCCCCAAAGCCCGTGCTTTTCCAACCCTGCAGGCTCACGAATGCCTGTCAACACCTAACCATGAGCTAGGCCAAGGTGCCTGCCTTGCACAAGGGCATCTCCAGGGGCCACAAGGCACTCAGAGCTGGCTGTGCCCCAGCAGAGGGGCAGGGCTGAGCCCATCACTCCCGCACCACCCCCACTCTTGGGCAGAGAGGGAGGGGAGCTGGTGGCTGGGTAGGGTGCCACTCACCCCGGGCTGGGGCCGAATCCAGGGCAGAGTCCGAGGCTGGTCGTCCGCGTCTAGGACCACGAAGGTCATGAAGGCGCTGTTGATGTGCCGCCGTTGGGTCTCAGCACCCTGGCGGTAAGCCTCTACGCACACGCCCACCTCCATGCTGAGAGAGAGGGAGGGCTGCTTCCATGCTGGACAGACTTTCCTGAGCCCACGTCCCCTCCCCACCACACACGTGCGCATACGCACACATGCACCCACACACATGTGCACGCACACCTGTCCACGCCCCCACACCCCCTCACTTAGGAGGCTCTATGATCCCAGAATGTGGTCATTATGCAGAGGGGGAACCGAGGCCCAGAATAGGGCAATCACTGGGCCAAGGTCACACAGCAGTCTGGAAGAGAAGCTGGACTGGAAACAGGGCCTCACAGCTCCTGGTTCAGGGTTTTTTCCCCTGCACAGCCACAGGATGCGTGCTGGTCAGACTGTGAACAATGACAATGACAGTAGTAATAATCCCTCACTGAACATTCTCTCTGGCACGCCACCAGTAACGCTTCATGGAACGTTCACAGCTAGGATATAGTTGTGGTGAGCTCCATTTTACAGACAAAAGAACTGAAGCTCAGTGACGGTGAGAAACTTGCCTAAAGTCCAGCCTTTACAGCCAGTAAGGAGCGAGCCAAACTCGAACCCCGGGAGCCTGGCATCCTCACTTTTAACAACTACACGATGATCTTTGAAATCACCAACAAAGACAGATATTTAAAGTAAGCTTTCTTGGAGGTGGCAGGATTCATTCCAAATTAAGGGCTCTGGGACCTAATTGCTGTTTTAGGGAAAAGGTAGGGATGGATTTCACAAATGAGAGAACACTGGCCCTGTGATCTGAGCATGCACAGCATGGCAGGCCCAAAGGCAGGGGCTGGGAAGAGAGACAGAGACAGAGAGCATAGGATGCGATCCCGAGACAGCAAGAGGCACAGGGCTGGGGCATCCAGAGGAGGGAACAGCAGAGCCGAAACGCGGTCATGGTGAAGGGGCCCAGCAGCCGGGCAGGGTTTAGACCTCACAGGCCTCGTCTACAAGGGGAAGCGTCCCTGGCAGCTTTGCAATTGGGCCCCTTCTTGGGTCAGGAAGAACCCTCAGCCCCCAGGAGGCCCCGGTCCCTCCCCTTACCTATGCTTGAAGGCGTTGTTGACGATGGCCTTGAGCACCAGGCGGTCCCCAACCTGGGAGGGGCCCCGGAAGTGGAACATCTCAATGGTCTTCAGCGTAGGGTGGGCTCGGCACAGCCGGCTGGGGGCGGGGAGACAGGACAAAAGCCCCCTCGGTGTTTCAGCCACGGGCTTGGGCCAGACTCTCCCCCTGCCCCATCCACAGACCCAGCCCAGAATCACATGCACTGCCCTCTGGCCCCCCACTCCCACCTGGCCCAGGACACTTCTGCCCAGAAGAACAGAACTAAAGTCCCCTTTCATAGCTTAGAACAGTCAGGTCTATGTGCACTCAAGCAGCTGAGCTTGAGGGGACAGAAGAAAGAACAGGGCTTGGGGCAAGTCCCTTCCCCATTTTCCTTCAACCTCTACGCCCAGCACCTGCTGTTTCTACTACCTAACACCCCCCTCCCGGTTCCCAAAGCTACTTGTCACTCAAGGCCCAGCTGAAGAGCTCTCCTCCAGGAAGCCTGCCGTGACTATCTGCGCTGTGAACTTATTCTGAGATCTTATCACACACATAGATAGGGCTGCCCAAAATGGCATTGCATATGTGCTGTGTCCCACAGGGTAAGCACAGGGGAGGGGCCGTTGGAGCCAGGCTCTTTAGAGGTGAGGGTTAATCCCCCTGGCTGAGGAAGACACTCCCCGCAAATACAAAGTCATGCAGGTACTAGGGCATCAGTCGGGGAATGTCCATTATCATAACTATAAAAAAGACCCCAATATTTAGAGAAGAACAAGCCCCAGACAAGTGCAGAGATTACAGAAGAAGGAAGGAATTATTTTCACCCGTAGGGAGAAGGGAACCGTTAAGAGAGGCTTCCTGGATTTTAGCAGACCAAAAGTAGCGGCGAAGTGGCATGGAGGCAGGTTAGAGCAGGAGCAAAGGCAGAGGCTGGGAATTCCGGGAGGGGGTGGGGAAGGGCAAATGGCTTGACGTGCACCTGGGGGCCTAAGATACAAGAAGACAGCAGGCAGGGCCAGGTCAAGGGGAGGCCCTAGCTCCAAGGGGCTTGGCATTTCCAATGTAGGCGGTGGGACTGTGGGTTGTTGTTTTTTTTTAACTTTTTCTTTAATGCTTATTTATTTTCGAGAGACAGAGCACACGCAGGGGAGGGGCAGAGAGAGAGGGAGACGCAGAATCCAAAGCAGGCTCCAGGCTCTCATCTATCAGCACAGAGCTGGATGCGGGGCTCGAACCCACAAACCATGAGATCGTGACCTGAGCCGAAGTCAGTGCTTAACCGACTGAGCCACCCGGGTGACCCTGGGTTTTTTTTTTTTAAGACAAGGAAGGAAAGGCCAGCTCACAGAAAACCACTCCCTAACAGAACAGCCAAGCTCCTGAAGCCTTGAATGCCAATGCCAAGCTGGGGGTTCCCACCCCTCCCGCCCAGAGGGAGCTGGCCAAGGGAAGAAGGGAGAGAAAGGAAGGGAAGCAGAGGCAGCACACTCTCCCCTCACCTGGCTGCGATGGTGGCCACGTTCTCCATCCAGGCCATGATCTGGCCCCCAAAGGTATTGCCTTGGTGATTGGCATGGGGGGGCAGCACCAGCTCCACGCTCTCCACGCGGGTCTTCTCGGCCGGCACCATGCAGCTGCAGTCTCTACTCTCCAGATCTGACCGGGAAGGACAGAGGGAGGGGACGTGGGAAGGGGAGAAGTTCCCAAGGGCAGACCCTCCCACTGGGCAAACGCAGGGGCCCCGCCACCAGCACGATCTCTGTCATCCAGATTCTTTTACTGGCTCAGCACCACGTGCGCTGGCCCTGGGTGAGGAACAGGAGGACACGGGACAGGGGAGAGGAGGCTGTCTCGGGGCAGTGGGCGGGACACCCACTTTGAGAGAAGACACACCTGGGTCTGAACCTCAGGTTCAGGTTGTGTGACCCGGGCCAGCCAAGTAAGCCTCTCTGAACCTGTGTCCTCAGCTGTGAAGGGGCAGATGTCAAACCCAGCCCATCAGGGTCATGCAGATGGAGTATGGTCGTGACCCGAGAGTGCTTGGCACCGCAGTCAGGAGACAGACTCTCAAAAGGATAGTTCTTCCCTCCCTCGGCCCCGACAGGCCCTGTCCCTCTGGGGCGATGGCATCAGGAGATCCTCAGCAGGAGAGGCCAGAGAGTGGGCAGGGCCCCGCGGGTCAGAGGAGCAGATACTGATATGACCCCCACCCGCCCAACTCAAAGAGGTGCCAGGGAGAGACTTGTCAGGGAGGGCCCACCAGGTGAAGCTGCATGGCCCGCCAAGGGCCCAGATGCCAGGCTAAGGCATCTGGACTAACCTTTGTGTGGAAGGGCTAGCAGGACAAGAGGGATTTAGGAGGGCTGCAGTGGATCGGTGGCCCTGGGGAATCTCAATGACAGTAGGAAGAGCTGGGAGCCCCCCCGCCCAAGCCATAGCCCCCAGACCTTGCATACATAAGGCACACAGAACTCAGAGCCCCTCTCACTGCTTGACTGAGGCAGCTGGTTGCACCTGCTCTCTTCCACCCTGGGCGGCTGGACCACTTTGAACTGTCCTATAATGAATTGCCTCCTTTAGGTTTCAAGGAAGACTCCACGTCCTAACGCTCTGGAGACTGGTGAGTGAATCCAAGGTTACCCCTCTGGGCCTTTGCCCAGCCTGTGCTCTCTGTCAGGAAAACCTTTCCCTATCTCTCCATCTGTCAAAATCCTCCTCGTCCACAGGGGATCTTTGTGTGCTGGTATAGAACAATCTCCAACATGTACTTTCAAGGGGAAGGAAGGAAGATACAGAACAGTATGTTCTGTATGTTCCCTTTTGGGTAAAAAGAGAGGGCTAAATAATACACAGCATGCTTAAATATGCAGGGAATCTTCTGGAAAGATCTCCCAAAATGAGTAACTGGAGGGAGCCTGGGTTCTGGGTGGGAGAGAGTCTTGCTTTTATTCTATATTTATATCTATATGATTTATGTATATATGTGTATATATCTATGTGTGTATATCTATGTGTTCATATATATATGTGCTTTAAAAAAAAAAAAACAACCTACAGTCTTCAAGGCCACGCTCAACAGTACCTTCCCCAACACGTTTTGGATAACAAAGGGTTTTTCCTGATGTCCTAATCCTATCTTCACGGCTCCCGGGAGCTGAGCAAGAGGCCCAAAAAGACCCTTCCCTGAAGCAGACTTTGAAGCAAGAGGGCCATCAGGAGAGCGAGTGGACGTTCCAAGGAGACTCCCTTCCTCCCTCTGCCCACTGGGGGCCTGGGACAGAGGGGGCATGTAGCATGCCAGCTGCCCTCCCCACCCACGGCCGCTCACCATCCTGAATGACGCAGTTGGCCAGGAGGTCCTTGATGGTGTCCGCGTAGAGCAGCCGCATGCGCCGCCGTTCAGCCGCCACACTGTGCTCGGTCTTCTCCTCCTCCGTCTGCGGCGTGGTCTGCTTCAGCTTCACCTGTGGGCGGGGGTTGGCACGGGGGGTGCTCAGGACGGGTTTCCTGAAACAGCAGGAGTGCCTGTGCCCCAGCATCGTCACACACTTGGGGCGGCTGGGTAGCTACAAGTCTTCGTGCCCTCTTTGTCCCCATCTTCCTGTTTCCGTGGTGACTGATATATCACTTTCACCCTCCAAATGCCCCAGTCCCATTTCTTGGGCAAAGGCATCCAGGACTAGGGGCATCTATAGGACGTGTGAGGGAATGATGAGGCCTGAAGAATCCCCGTGTGAGACACACAGGAGTAGGTGGGGAAGAGGAGAGAGGGAAGGAAGGTGCCTGGGGTCCGAACACAGGTAGGGGAAGCCGCCTCTGGGGGCTGTGGATTCCCTGAAGCACCCCCACCTGCACCCCTCGGTCAGTCCCCAGCCTCACCACCCTGGTCCTGGCCGGCCTTGACAAGCACCCGGGTGGTCCAGCCGCATTGTGCAGCCGGGGATAGCCCCCACCTTGGAGAGTTCCCGGTGGGCCACAAAGGTGGCCAAGGCCTTGCACACGTTCCACTGCTTCTCGGAGCACAGGTCCTCAGAGGCCACCTGGATGCCCACCTGGAGAGGAAGAAAGGGTGGGAGGAGTGAGGAGGGGAGAAACAGAGCTCCCGACCTGAGGTTGCACAGCTCAACGAGACAGGAAGTCCCACCCCAGGCCAGACCTCATATTCTTCTATCACTTACTGAGTCTAGACAGCCAGAAACCTGGGATAGGTTCTGATTCTACCCCTGGATCCCTGGAAAGCCTTGGGCAAGTCACTTCCCTTCTCTGGTCCTTGGCTTCCTCATCTATAAAATGGGCGTGAGCATGGGGATGCCTGGCTGGCTCAGCCGGTAGAGCATGTGACTCTTAATCTCGGGGTCATGAGTTCAAGCCCCACATTGGGCATGGAGCCTGCTTAAAATATGAATGAATGAATGAATGAGGGAGTGAATGAATGCAATGGGAGTGAGCATACCTACCCTGACAGGGTTACAGAGGGAATGAAAATGAGACTGAACCTAGCAAAGGACTTAAAGTAGGTAAAACGTTGGCTACATTGAAAAGACAGACATCTGGGGGGCACCCAGGGCATACCCAGAGGCAGTCAGGACTCTGCTGCCCCAGCCTCAGTGGCCCAGCTGGGGGACATGGCCTGAGCCTGGCGTCCACAGGTGGGAAATACAGTCGCTCCCCCAAAGCTCACAGAGCCCT
This sequence comes from Prionailurus bengalensis, assembly GCF_016509475.1. Taxonomy (NCBI): domain Eukaryota; kingdom Metazoa; phylum Chordata; class Mammalia; order Carnivora; family Felidae; genus Prionailurus; species Prionailurus bengalensis. The sequence goes on along the minus strand of NC_057345.1, from coordinate 44,318,961 downwards.
GTGCATCACTTAAGAACCCTGCAGCATAGGACTCATGTTCCCATTTCACAGATGGGGAGACAGAGGCTATGGGAGGTAAGCTAACGGACTGCAGTTCAGGCTCTCCCTACTCCAGTCCTGCTGCCTCCAGGGTCAGGCATGGCAGCTGCCTTCCCTGCTTTCCCGTGACCACCTGGCTGCTGAAGAGAGTCTTAGGTTAAGGGTGAAGACCAAGGAGACTGGAAGTCAGTCTCACATTGGAATCTACGTGACCTGGTGACCTGGGACAAGCCTCTTCCCCTCCCTGGGCCTCAGTTTCACTTCTGTGCTAGGGGGTATTGGACAGGAAGATCCTTAGGATCCCCCAGCCCTGCCAGCTGTTTCAAAACTCTGCTGCCTCGACCAGGGCTCTGCGGGTGTGAGTGTGGCCAGGCTGAGGGCTGAGTAGGGAGAAGAGGTAGAAAACCTACCCACCCACCTACCCACCCCTAGGCAGCACCCACCCCACACACCTCCATGCTAGAGTTGAAGGCCCGGTTCACCTTGGCCTTGATATTCACCACTTGTCCGACACTGGGGAGAGAAGCGCAGGAGGTGAGCCTTCCACTGGGGATAGAGTGAGGGAAGGGAGGCCCCAGATACTTGCAGGGCCTCTGCTGAAGGCAACTGGCAGACAAATGTCATGGCTTACGGAGCTCACATCGGCAATGTCACCGAGTCCTCAAAGCAAGCTGGCAAGATAGTGTTAGTACCTTGTTGTACCGGTGGGAGAGTGGAGGCTGAGAGAGGGGGCGTGGTTTCACTCATCTCCCCCTTGTCCAGTGAATGCTCAAGCTTCTTTTTGCTTGTGGCTCCACAGTCCCCTCTTCAGGGAACCTGCCCCCACCCAAAGCCCGATATGGTTCATCCTCCCAACACTTCAACAGAGGGGGCCTCTGTCTCCCCCACAATCCTTAAGCTCCACTGGGGCAAGGATCACATCTGCTTTGCTCACCATTGACTTCAAGGCCTAGCACACCTCACAGGGTAGGTCCTCCATAGACAGTGGCCTACTGAATGAACGCATCCCACATCTGCTGAATGCCTATACGCGCAAGGGACTATAAACAAGGGGTGGGAAGGAAAATGGGAACATTTCAAGAATGCTTATGATGTCCCAAGCATTACCTCACTAGAGTCTCCAAATAAGCTTGACAAGCTTACATTAGAGTGGATTGAACACCCGAGAGGGTAAGCCATTTGCCCAAGGTCACCCAGCTAAAAAGTGACGGAGTCAGGGTTCTAGACTGTTCTGTTGACTACACTGGCCCCACCTTTTCCAGGTGCAGTCTGTCCCTCTGGAATAATTCCCATGTCCAGATGAACAGTCAGACTCCCTAGAGGGGCCACCTCACCTGCTGTGTGTCTGACCGGAGGCACAGAGTGTGCCCAGCTGATAGCCTATGAGGAGGAAGCAGAGGCTGGGGTGACCTTGAGCAAGTCCTTTCACCTCTCTGTGCCTGGGCCACAAACATGGACAGCACAGGGCTAATTTCTTTCCCAAAGGCACAGCCTCTTCCCCAAGGCTAGGAAGGGTCCCTTCCAAGGGGACTGCCTGTCAAGGGGTGGCAGTGGACAAGAGCCACAAAGGCCTGGGCTCCAGCCAAGCTCTACTGTGACTGTCACACTACTGAGTCATGTGACCTGGGATGAGTCACTTTGCCTCTCTGAGCCTATCTCCTTGTCTGTAAAGTACAGAGAAGGCGTGACTACTGAGGGTCAGGCTAGAGGAGGTAAGACAGAGCCGGTGCCGGGAGCTCCGTGAATAACAGGAGCTCACGTGTGCCAAGGACTTGTCCATTTCTGTTCATGTTGTTAGCGGTCCTAACTGGTCCCCGTGGAAGGGACTGTCGTTTTTTGGAGATGCGTGCTGACATATGGAGGGATGAGTGTCATGATGTCTGCAACTTACTTTCAAATAGTTCAGAAAAAAACAGAGAGAAGTCTGTGTATTTACTTATCCATATATAGATAACGCATATGTAGCAAAAAAATGTTAATTCTTGAATCTCGCTGGTGGTGATCACTGCACTATGCAACTTTTCTATAACTTTGAAAGTTTTCATTATAAGAAATTGGGAAAAAAAAATTCCATGATCCCTGAAATAAAAATAACAGTCTATTTTCTGTGGTGCTAAAAAAAAAGAGAGAGATTTGTGTCTCTTCTTCATCCCCCTCCTCCTCCTCCCCCCCCCTCCTATTCATCCTCCTCCTCTTTCCTCTCTTTCTCCTCCCCCTCCTCCTCAGCCCCCAACTACCCCCCTCCTCCCCCCTCCTCCATCTCCAAAGCCAAGCAGACACCCATTTGGACTCCTGACCTTTTCTTCCTTCCCGACTCTCTTCCATCCCACAGCTCAAGCCAAAACCGGCTCCTTCCCCAGGGTCACTCCTTCCCCAGGGCCACTGCCCAACTTCCTCGGGGGCCACCTTAAGCCTCCAGCCCCCCAACACTCCCTCCAGGTGATCTTCACATCACGGAGGCAGCTCCCACAAACAAGTCTGAGCCCCATTCAAGCCCTTCCCCAGGACCAATTTACTGTCAAGGGACAGAGGAGCATGTTAAATGACACCACAGTGATGCTAACAGCAAAACCCGGATGACGGAGAACTAAGAGGGCAGATGACCAGGAGAGAGATGGTGAGGGGACAGGGTGCTGGGGGGAGGCGTAGCACCTATAGATAAAAAAAAAGACTTGAGGGACACAGCAATCAGTTGCAACCTTATTTGTATCTAGGCTTGGACAACAAAAATAACCGTAAAGCAAAACAAAATGAAAACAGGGGCGCCTGGGTGGCTCAGTTGGTTACGACTTCGACTCTTGATTTCAGCTCAGGTCATGATCTCATGGTTTGTGAGATCAAGCCCCACGTCAGGCTCTGCACGGACAGCGCGGAGCCTGCTTGGGATTCTCTGTCTCTGCCCCGGGCTCCCTTGCACTCGCTCGCTCTGTCTCTCTCTCTCTCTCTCTCAAAATAAATAAAACTTTAAAAAATAGAGTAATAGGGGTGCCTGGGTGGCTCAGTTGGTTGAGCGTCTGACTTCAGCTCGGGTCATGATCTGGCAGTTCCCCGCGTCGGGCTCCATGCTGACAGCCGGAGCCTGGGAGCCTGCTTTGGATTCTGTGTCTCCCTATCTCTCTGCCCCTTCCCTGCTCACACTCTATCTCTCAACAATAAATAAATGTTAAAAGAAAAAAAAGTTTTTAATAGAATACTAAATTTTTAAAATGGAAAAAAACAAAAGCAGTTCCTACCACTTAGAGATACATTTTGAAATATTTTTATTTATTTTTTTTTTAAATTTTTTTTTCAACGTTTATTTATTTTTGGGACAGAGAGAGACAGAGCATGAACGGGGGAGGGGCAGAGAGAGAGGGAGACACAGAATCGGAAACTGGCTCCAGGCTCCGAGCCATCAGCCCAGAGTCCAACGCGGGGCTCGAACTCCCGGACCGCGAGATCGTGACCTGGCTGAAGTCGGACGCTTAACCGACTGCGCCACCCAGGCGCCCCTTATTTTGAAATATTTTTAAATGGCAAAAACAAAAACAAACAAACAAACAAAACAACTTCTCCAGTTTTCCTCAGGTGCAGCCAGGCCTCTCCTGACCACCAACCATGCTCCTGACCCCATCCCCAGCTTGCCCTCCTTCCCAGCATCCTCTCTGGCTTGCCCTTCCACCCACATCCTCCTCGGCCCAGACTCACCTTCACTCTCTGAGTCCTGTGGCGGGTCCACCCGCCATGCATGCCCACTCCCCACCCCCAGCCCTCTCCTCCCTAGCTCCTCTGGGTGCCAGAACCTGCATTGGCAGCATAGACCTAGAACTGGCCCAGACACAGAGCTCCCCTTGCCTTCTAAGTGTCCCTACATACAGTATTGATGGTACTGAGCCAGTTCAAACACCTCCTCCAGGAAGCCCCCTTTGACTACCCCCTATGTCATTACACTCGCCCCCAGACATACAGAAAATGCATCCCTTTGGTTAAGAATAAGAGTTCTGGGGTTCCTGGGTCCTCCACTAGCTACCTGGCCTTAAGCAAGTTATTTTGCCTCCCTGTGCCTCAGTTTCCTAACCTGTAAAATGAGGATACTCATAGCCAGAACCTCACAACATTGTTCTGAAGATTAAATAGGTTAATGTATTAAAAAAGCATTACAAATAAAGCATCAATATTAGTTCATTCATAGTGACAAAGGTACAACACCAATTAAAATGCTAATAACAGGGGAACTGGCTGTAGGGTATATAGGAACTTTCTGTATGATCTTCTGAGCTACAACTTTTTTTTTTGTAAATCAAAAACTACTCTAGGGGCACCTGGGCGGCTCAGTCAGTTGGAACAACCAACTCTTGATTTCAGCTCAGGTCATGATCTCATGGTTCATGGGATCAAGCCCCGTGTCAGGGCCTGTGCTGATGGTACGGAGCCTGCTTGGGGTTCTCTCCCTCCCTCCCTCTCACTCTCTGCTCCTCCCCCACTTGTGCACTCGCTCCCACTCTCTCTCAAAATAGATAAATAAGCACTTTTTTTAAAAAACTACTCTAAAATAAAAGATATTTAGAGTATGACAAAGCACCCATGTGTCAGAGATCATGATTAGCATGGCACATACCGCTTGAATTCAAATTCTGTTTCTACACCTGCACAAATGGGAGCTCCTGGGGCACAGGGACCATGCTCCAGTTGACTCTGCATACCCGAAACCCAGCGTGGGCCTTGGTCTGGAACAGGCGCAGGTAGTGACAAAGGACCGAATAAACGAAGACAGGAATTGGCCACATTTTCTCCTTAACTCAACGTGCTGGTATCCAGAAAGCCCTGACTCAATCCTTGGCATTTGATGTCCTAGGCACTGATGGTGAGTTTCGGAGCAGGAGTGGAGGCCAAAACACCGTATGCAGCCCCTGCAAGGCTGGGCTGAGGGCTTTGCATCAGTGTAGACAGTTTATTGGGTTTTTTTTAATGTTTATTTATTTTTGAGAGAGAGAAGCGAGTATGAACGGTGGAGGGGCAGAGAGAGAGACACACACAGAATCCAAAGCAGGCTCCAGGCTCTGAGCTGTGAGTACAGAGCCTGACGCGGGGCTCGAACCCACGAACCGCAAGATCATGACCTGAGCCAAAGTTGGACACTTAACTGACTGAGCCACCTAGGTGCCCCAGTATAAACATTTTAAAAAGCAACTAGAGGGGCGCCTGGGTGGCGCAGTCGGTTAAGCGTCCGACTTCAGCCAGGTCACGATCTCGCGGTCCGTGAGTTCGAGCCCCGCGTCAGGCTCTGGGCTGATGGCTCAGAGCCTGGAGCCTGTTTCTGATTCTGTGTCTCCCTCTCTCTCTGCCCCACCCCTGCTCATGCTCTGTCTCTCTCTGTCCCAAAAATAAATAAACGTTGAAAAAAAAAATTTTTTTTTTTTAATTAAAAAAAAAAATAAAAAGCAACTAGAAAACAAAACAAAACAAACTGCAACGTAGCGAACTCCTCATTCTTGGAGGCATGTAAGCGGAAGTTGAATGGCCCAAGTTTCTGACTCAGGCTTTTCCAAGGGACCTTGCCTAGGAAACATTCTACAAGTGACCAATGACCCATAGAGAATGTCCAAGTTCAAAAAGATATGCACCGTTTAAGACTAATGCCTTCCATTCTGCAGATCAGAAAACTGAGGCCCAGAGAAAGAGACTGACCACCCCAAAGTCACACAGCACCCCATGATGCCGCCTCAGCAATGTCCAACTCCAAACCTGGCCGCGGGAACCCACCCCGCAGCACCCAGCAGCAGCCTGGCTCCTAGCCCGTGCCTCTCCCAGAGCCCCTGCAGATGGGCCACTACCTGCTCTGCAAAGGCCCTCAGTCTGTCAAGTCAGGTTCCAGGGCTCTGCACGGCTCACAGGCTGACCAGGTGGGGAGAGGGAGGAGGAGCCCTGCATTGGTGGTGGGCAGACCAGGGGGACCAAGGAGCAGGAGGGGCCACTTACCTGATGGTGTGCTCAAAATAGATATCGTCCATGGAGGCGGTGACGCAGGGGCAGCCAGCGTGCCTCTCGGCTGGCATCAGAAGAAAGCCGTGGGTTAGCATCATCCCCCTGTCACCAGGCCTCTGATCAAATGTCAGGCGGCCAGAGCTAAGGTTGTGCCTCCTTGCCCACACCCACCCTTCTCTAGTTTTCTTCACCTCGCTTACTGCGCCCTGACCCTGCTTATCTATCCAGGTTTTGTCCATCTGGGGTCTCTCCCTTCAGCCAGACTGCAAGTTTCTTGAGGGCAAGGATTTTTGCCTGTCTTGTTCACTGCGGTGCCCCAGCCTGGGAACAGTGCCTGGCTCAGGAGACACTCCATGAGCAGCTGTTGAATGAATGAAAGATCACACGGGGCTATTATAGTTCTCGACCCGCTCAGGTTCCGTACCCCGGTCCAGGACCTTCACCCACCTCTGTTTCCTTGCCCGAGTCATTCTTACTGGCAGGACTGCATTCACTACCTTAGTCCCTCCGGAATCCCTCCCCTGTCCCCAGGGCTGAGTCACGGCTTCTGGTCTGTTCTCCCACAGACCCGATTCTGCCTCTTTCCCAGTGCTGGGGGGCAGGTAGATCACCTATCTGTGCCCCTACTGGACGGTGAGCTCCCTGCGGGTGGGAGAGTACTCAGAGCTCAGTTCAGCTCCACTCAACTCAGCAAGGTGGGCAGCGGTGGCCTTTGCTCAGGGCACTCTCGGGCCAGTCTTGGAGCAGCCACATTTGAAGGTGCAGGGACAGAAGGTGCAGGGACAGAGCTGTGGAGGTCTGGGGGAGCGAGGGCGGGCCCCAGCTGAGCGTGGAGAAATTGGAGGGGGCATCTCAGGCGGCTGGAACAGTACGAGCAAAGGGCAGGACGAGGAAGGAGCACGGCGCTCGGGAGGGCCAGTGACCGCCTCTGATAATGGAGGCCTCCCCTCTGGGTGGTGGGGCCACCGGTGGGAGGACAGTTGCACCAAGCACGGGCTCACCGGACAGGCAGGCCGTGGTGTCAATCCACTTGAGCAGCTGCCCGACGCTCAGCTCGCCGCGCTGGTTGGTGTGGCAAGGCAGCACGAGCTGGCTCATCTGCACCTCGGTGGGGTTCCGGTACCCCTCGCCGCCCGCCATGGCACCGTCGTCTTTCTCTGCGTGCGAGGCTGACTTCCGGGACAGGCGGCTTGAGAACACGGAGGCGAAGCCCTGGGAAGAGGTGGGGACGGGAGGTCAGCTCACCGCAGGATCTCCCGGGTCCGCCCGACCTGAGACCCGACTGCCACAGGGAGAGCAGACGGCGCCCCGGGGACACCTCCCGCCAGACCCCAACTCCAAGAGTGGCCACCACTCTCAGACCCCAGGAGGCTCGCTGGATGCCACTTCCACCCAGTTTCCTCTTGGCCAGCACCCCATGTTCACAGGACCTCGGACCTCAGGGAGGGGGAGGGGAATTCAGTCCTTCTCCCTCCAGCTCATGGGCCAGTTGGCTCAAGGTCTGCCTCAGATTGACCTTCATTCTTGCAAGACTCCCCCTCTCTCTGCAGGGAGGCCTGGTGAGCCCTCTAGTAGTCAAGCCTGGGGATCTGTTGTCAATAAAGTAGTCCAAGAAGCAGCCGCTGTTTCGCCCCCAAAGGGCCCTTCCTCGGGCTCCTTCTTTCTGCAGACGACACCAAAGGCAGCACCCCCGTTGGGTGTCCCCCTGTCCCGAGCACTTGGCTTTATGACTAGGAGCGCTCACGCAGTCCCTGAGCAGCTGTCTGAACCAGGCCAGGGTCGCAGCAGCTTCCAGCTGGAGAAGCAGCCGAGAAAATCCTCAAACTCCTGAACTGAGGTGAAATTTCTGCCCAGGGCCCGGCTTGCCTCATTCCCTGGGCGGAAGGGGTAGACAAGCACCCGGCAGCGGCCTGGATGGGGTGGGCTGGGGAAGGGGGGGCCTCCCGTCTCTCTGGCCCGCTGTCCCTAAGAGGCCGTGAATGAGGCAGGCTGGGGACACCTGCATGTGTGAGAAAAGTGACACAAGGTCCGATTCTCACGGCAATGATAACAGCCGCTGCCAATACTGATGTAGCGCTTACTAAGCGGCAAATACTCTCTTCTGAGCACTTTGCGTGTCCTGATTCCATTTTATGCATGCAAAAAAAAAAAAAAAAGAGCCTGAGGTAGGTTCACTGGTGCCCTCGCTTTACAGGTGATGAAATGGAGGTCCCAGTACGTGGCAAAGTCTGGCTGCGGCACAAGGTCTGGCTGCAAAGCCCAAGGTTCTGCCCCCCACACTACACCGTCTGCTCCTGGGGCTGAGAAGAATCCAGGGCCCTGGCCTGGACTCAGCAGCAACCAGTGCCATGACCCGACGCTGACCCTACCACAGACGCACACGGGGTCAAGGACGGCTCTCGTGCTGGAGTCCGTGCTCCTTGAGTAACCTCCCCCATGAGGCTCCCCTAGCTAATTCAATACGTTCAAAGCATGCCAGGGTGACTCGTTCAAGGTCACTGACCCCCAAGGGGCAGAAGTGGGATTCAAACCAGGCCTGTCTGACCCAGAATAGCTTCTGGGTTCCCAGAGAGGCATCTTGTTCCCGAGAGCCCCTGGGTATGACCAACAGTGCCAGACTCCGAGGAGAGAGAGGAGGGCAGCCCCAGGCCCAGCAGCCTGGGAAGAGGCCTGCAGGGTGCCAGGCTGCCAGGCTTACAGGCTCCTGTCGGCGTCTGGCAGGCCACTGTGGTCCGAGCAGCAGGACCTGTCACCATGGTAACCACTGCCAAGGCATTTCCGGCCTGTTGTGAGGGGGGGGGGGGGGTGGGGGGGGCGGTATGATGTGGCTGCCTTTCTGGGTGTGGGAGATGGCGGAGGGAGGAGGCAGACAGATTCCATTTACCCACACTCTTCCCAAACCCATGCCACAACCAGGGGTTCTGGGCAGAACATTCCAGAAAGAAGTGAAAGAGCAAGTTAGGGAAATGGGGGCGGCAAGACGCAGAGGGTGAGTGGTCAGAAGAAAGGGAGCAGACCATCGGGGGTTTCTGGGCAGTTCCAGGCATACACACGGGGAAGCCCTACACACTATGCCTCTGCTTTACAAACCTGTTTTCACATCTGCCACCTCACTGGATCCTCCCAAGGAAGGCAGAGGGTGAGGCCTGCTGACCCCATTTTACAAAAGACGAAAGTGAGGACGGAAAAAGCCCTAGACCAGCGGTCCGGACACCTGAGTTCCAGTCCTCCCTCTGCTTCTCACCTGTTCGGTCTCCACTCCCACCAGCCTCCTATTTCCTATTCTATGAAAAAGAGTCCCTGCCCTCCCATTGAACTGTACATGCCTGGAGGCAGGATCTTGGCCTTGTTCAATCATTCATTCATTCACCAAGCATTTCTCCTTTACCCTGGACCTAACATTGAGAGAACAAAGATAAACTGGTCCATTCCCTTTGAGCAGTTCCTGCTTAGTGCTTACGCTTAGCAGGTCCCGGCATACAGTAGGCCCTCACCAAAGGTTTGTGGAGGGACGATCAGAGGCAGACTTGAGTTCAAATCCTAGCCCTGTCCCTCTGGTGCTATGTGATTCCGGATTAAGTCCCCTCCCCTTCTGAACCTCATCTGTGACTCGCTGGGCAGGCAGAGGCAGGGGAAGATTGCCAATCCCTAAGGTACCCCCGGTTCTGGTTTCAGGATTCCGGACTCTAACCCCACAGGGTTCTAGCATGTCCAGCTGACATTTCCACTGAAATGGAAGCTGAGAAGTCCTGTCACCCTGTCAGACAGGAAACAGCGTGATCTTCTGAGCAGGGCTGAGCTCCCAGGCAAACTGAGGGCCAAGACCTGCTGTGGCTGTCCCCCTGTCTCTTCAAAGAGAGGGGTCCAGAGCCCCTGGGCTGGAGCACGAGTAGAAGGGACAGAGTAGCACTGGAGGGCCCAGGCACAGCCTCTCAGACTCCAACTCCTTCTTTGGCTCTAAGGCAGTCTGCCCACACCATGGCAGGCCAGGCTGGCCCTCCTCCTATCCCAAGGTGGGCAGGCAGCCAGCCTGGGTGACAGGGGCGTGTGCAGCCCAGACAAGCTCTGGCCAATGGGGCCCCAGAGCCAGGCCACTCCTCCCAGGGCCAGTCACGGGAGAGCAGAGGCCCTGGATGGAGTCAGGGACTGCAGCAGCCAGGCAGACTGAGCCAAGACAGCTGACAGGGAGGGCAGAGCCTGCTACGAAGGTGGAGAGGGCACCCGGGGGTCAGAGATGTACCCTCTCAGATGGCAGATGTGCCTGCGGCTGGCCCAGACCACAGCAGACCTGGCCAGATTTGGTCATCCCAGACTAGGTCTCAGCTGGCTACACCATGGGCTCTGCGTCCCTCCTCCCGGGCCACAGGAGGCATCCCGTGTCACAGACCTGCTGCGTCAGAGCAGGAGAGGCCACTTTGCCCAATCCCTTCACAGCTGAGGAGACTGACACACACAGAGGGACAGGCTGGTCCGGGGTCATAGAGCTGAGGAGCCAGGATGAGCCCCCCCGGGCCAGGGCTCCTTCTAGACGATCTGACAACAACCCCACACAAACAGACGACCTCGATGTCCTCTCTCTCCTAAGTACCAAGTCCCAGTGACCTGCCTTCCCTAAACTCTCAGGCTCCCCCCTCTGCCCTGACAGCTCAGGCCCTGGCTAGGCACTGCCCGCTCACTAGACTGTCTCCACAGCCTGTCCCCAGGCCTCCAGTCTCTCCACCTCCTTCTAGCTTCCACAAGCACCAGCAGGATCTCCCCAAACAGCAAATCCACCAACACGACAACCATAATTTTCTGTACCCTGTCTTGCAGGACCACTAGGTCTGGCCTTTACAGCCCCACCCACCCATGCACCCCCCCCCCATCCCCCACATACTGTGGGACTTCATTCTGTCCCTTAGGACCACACAGACCTCTCTGAAGAGCAAGCCAGACCAGACACCTCCCCTGCTCAAGACTCCTCAATGGCTCCCTACTGCTCTCAGGATAAAGCTCCTGCCAGGGCCCCAGCAGCTGCTCTCCCAAGGTCTAGACCACATGCCATTCCTCAGAGCACCACTCTTACCCAGTTCCTTTCCCCACCATGTGGGTGCTGCTTCTGCCTAGGATCCCTTTATCTGCCCTGTGTGCCAGGTAAGCTCTTCCTCCTCCCTCTTCAAGCCCCCACCACCTCTTCCGCAAAGAAAGCTGGGGCCTCCCTGGCCCCACAGCCTCGTCTGTCTCCATCACAGCCCCAACCAAACTGTGTAGTCACTGTTTTGACAGCCACCCCCCTCATCAGATAGGCATTCCCTTGGGACAGGGACAGACTCAGTCCTACCACAGAGCAGGTGCCGAATAAAACCTACAGAAGAGGAAAAGGAAGGAAAACCCTGGTGACAGGGCGGTCCCAGAGCTGAGATGTGAAGACAGGATGGTTTAAGGGGCAGAAAGGACACGAAGGGGGAACAGAACAACAGTGGCTCAGTGGGTGGAGTCAGAGGGAGAGGGGCCAAGGAGTCTCTGGAAACCGGGGAAAAACTCCCAGAGAGGGTTGTGACTTACAGTGATGAGGCAGGAAACAAGACCAGTGAGGGAGATCTTAGTGCCTTCAGGAACCATCCGGAACAGGCCTAGAGCAGAGGAGACCCACCTATCCTGGCAGGGAAGAGCAGGCTTGTGTGACCTCTCAACCGACCCACCATGACACGAGACTGTACACAGGCCACCGGGGTCCGTCTGGCCTGAGTTCAAGTCTGATTCCACAACTAACTCATGTGACCTTGGGCAAGCTGCCCAACCTCCGTGGGCCTCAGTTTCCTCGGCTGGAAGAATGGGATTATAACATGCACTTCATTGGTACGTATGTCATTGTGGGGATGAAATGAAACGAGATTAAGTGTTTAAGGCTCCTACCACACCCCCACCCCCACCCCCGCCCCCGTTATGACCAACATTTATTGAGCACTTACTGTTAGCATTATAAAGCTGAGTTGGGGCTTTCCACAGAAACAGAGCTGGGAGAGACCCAAACATAGTTCACACTGACTGTTTACCTAGTACTTTCTCGTCTGAGTTCACCAGAACATCAGGGCAACCCTGTGAGGGGTTGTTAGCCCCTTTGAGAGGTTTGGTGAGAATTCAAAAAGCCAGTGACAGCGGAACAGACATTCAGGCCTGTGTAGGAGACTGCAAAGCCCATGTTCCTCCCTCTCCACTTCCTGAGGGGGTGGGGACCAGAAGGCAGGCCCCAGGGGGGCAGGGAGAAGCAGCCTTTGGCCCACCCTAGGAGCCACCGGCCAGGCCTCATGAAAGGCCTGATTGTCTGAGCCAGGCCACTCCGAGCAGTGTGAGGAAGCCATCCAAACTAGACGCCCTGTCTGCACAAAGCGGGAATCCAGCCTCCCAGAGAAACAGGGTGGCCTCCTGGAGGTTTCCCACTAGCAAAGCGGCAACATTTGTCAACATCCTAAATTCCGCCTCGGGCCTATTCCCCCATCTTCCTCCCAAAAAAGGCTCTGAGGCAGCCTGCACATGCACAGCACACAGACCCCACAGGCACCCAGAGCTGAAATGCAAACAAAGCTACGGAACCAAATAAGGGAAGAGAGGATTATGTTAGAAATCCAGCTGCACAAAGATGCCGCCAGAGAGAATTGCATTTCACCTTGAGATTCCCCGGCAGACATAAAAAGGCGAAAAGGGGTAGCAGTGGGTACCAAACTCATAGAGTTAAAAGCAGAGAGCTCCCATCCACGAAACCAGCTTCAGGGCCGGGAGGAGGACACCAGGGGGCTGTCCCGTCGGCTTCTGATTGTCATATAACGTGAGATCATATCTTCATTCTATAGGATAAAACAATGGTCCCCAGTGCCCTCTACAAACATCCTCATTCTGCCTCTGGCCACAGGCTGTGTTGGCACTTGACATTTTTTCGCGATTATGGGGTGGGAAAGGTAGAACATGAGACCAACATTTTGCATTAAGCGTCTCCTATACCAGCCCCTTGCTTAACATTTACTGAACACCTGCTGTGCATCATGTTCTATGCTGAGAAATTTCATATGTGTTATCTCAGTAATTGTTACATCTGCCCCGTGAGGCATTGTTGTGCTACCCATTTTACTGATGAGCAAACTCAGATACCTTGTTTCTGAGCCAGCCGAAGTCCACTTACATCTCTACAGAATTCTACAGATTTTCAAGGGCCTGGGAGACGGGGAAGATGGAAGAGATTCTTCCAGTCTGACACTCAGCGAGAGGAAGCAAATGACTCCAAACATGCAACCAGTCAGTGACCAAAAAGAGTAGAGGCCAGGACCCTGAGTCTCCATCCAGAGCCCAGAGTCTGGCACAGGCTCATCAGGCACTGGGCTTCCCCCTTCTTCTGACAGCCAGCTCTTATGCTCTCCCAGCATGAAAGAGGGGGATGGGAGGGCCACCAACCTTCTAATCCTGCCCTACACCCCCACTCTGATGAGGAAGGGAGGTGGGGTATGGGGTACAATTGAAACTCTGAGCTAAGGACAAGCTTTCCTCAGGGTAGCCCCATCCTTCCAGAAGTAGAGCTTCATGGGACATGGGACAAAACTGAACATCAGTGGAACTTTTATCAGTTCCTCATCCCCAGAAGACCTTGGGTGATTATTTTACCTCTCCACGTGTCAGTTTCCTCATCTGCCTAATGGGGATAATAAAAGAACCTGAAGTTATAGTGAGGATTATAAGACAGTGAGCCCACTAGAATGGCTATAACCAAAATCATGGACAGTAACAAGTGTTGGCAAGGATGTGGAGAAAACAGAACCCCTGCCCACTGCTGGGGGGAATATAAAATGTTTGACCCACCATAGAAAACGGTTTGGCAGGTCCTCAAAAAGCTGAGCATAGAAACACCACATAACTTTGCCATTCCATTCCGAGGTATATACCCAACGGCACTGAAAACAAGGCCTCAAACAAATACACATACACACATGTTCATAGCAGCACTATTCATAACAGCCAAGAGGTGGAAAGCATCCAAATGTCCGTCAATGGATAAATGGATAGACAAATTGTGGTATATCCATATAACACAGCATTAGTCAGCTGTGATCGATACATAAGGAATGATCGATACATAAAACGTGGATGAATTTCAAAGCCTCATGCTAAGTGAAACAAGCCAGATGCAAAAAGTCACACAGTGAATGGTTCCATTTATATGAAGTCCCCAGTACAGATAAGCCCATGGAGACAGAAAGCAGATTGGTGGTCACCAGGGTACTCCTGTCCCCAGAAGGAAAGGGAGAAACTTCTTAAAAGTTAAGGGCTTCACTTTGAAGTGATGGAAAGGTTGGAACTAGATAGAGGTAGTGGGTATACTAAGTTCCACTGCACTGTACTTGAAAATGGTTGGGGTGCCTGGGTGGCTCAGTCGGTTAAGTGGCCAACTTCGGCTCAGGTCATGATCTCATGGCCCGTGAGTTCGAGCCCCGCGTCAGACTCTTTGCTAACAGCTCAAAACCTGGAACCTGTTTCAGATTCTGTGTCTCCCTCTCTCTGACCCTCCCCTGTTCATGCTCTGTCTCTCCCTATCTTAAAAATAAAACATTAAAAAAAAAAAAAAAGAAAATGGTTAATTACGTTATGTGTATTTCACCTTGATAAATTAATATTATTTTTTAACTCTTAAGAGTAACCATTTTAGACAAATAATAGGGAAGTCTGCTAATTTAACTTAAATTAAATATAAAATGTCAAATGCATTTTTTAAAAAAGATACTGGAAGCAAGAGTGTTTAGCATGGTAAAAATGTTAGGTTTCATGATTAGCTGTCTAGGTCTCAGTTTGCTCATCTGTCAGGTGGGACATTAACTAGATAGTCTCCAAGACTCTTTTCAACCATGAAGGGTTTGGCATACAGGAAGAACTCCTTACCAAGGCCCATGAGGCCCCGCAGAGGGGCTTGCCACACCTCCCACCACAGGGCCTTTGCTTATGCCGGTCCCTCTCTCTAGAGTGCTCTTCACCTCTGCAAAACCTACTCACCCCCCGTGTCCATCACCTCTTCCCCACTCTCATGATCCTGGCACCACGTACCTCCCCTCTCTAATACTCTCCACTCCAACAACATTCAGTGCACCGTGGGAGTATTTGGGTGTCCTAGACCAGGCAGGAGCCCTGTCTTTCTCCTCCTGGAGTCCACAGGGCCCAGCACAGCACCTGGCTCACTGTGGACCAAGTGAATGAGTTTGTTCAGTGGGTCCCCAACCTCCACTAGTGTCACCCCATGTAGACACTCACCCCAGGGAGAATGCCGGCCATGAGGTCAGGTGAGGTTCCCCACTAGAGACCCCACTCCCACTCCTGCACCCTCACCCCATTCTAGAACAGAGAGCCTAAACACCACCTGCTTCCCTCCACCCCCAAGGGTAAAAATAACCTTGTCTGAAATCTGACACCTACCCTCAGCCAGGTCATCTTGAAAACTCCCCCTGTCCCACTGAGAAGCCTGCCAGGGGCCAGACGGGTGAGGAGGGCATTTTCTGAATGCTTTCCCATTCATACCTCATATTTGAGGCATTGTCCCTGGGAAGGTACACAGGGGACCCGAGCCTGGAGAAGTCCCAAGTCCTGTCCAAGGTCCCCCAGCTCTGAAGCACAGAGTGCTGGCCTCTAGCCTCCATCTATACCACAGCCCCTTCGTCCACTGTGAGGGTGAGAAGGGCTTTGGAGATGGATTACAAACTGCTTGCTTGTGTGGACGGGGAAACAGGCATGGGCGGCTCTCTGTCCAAAGGCCTTCAGAGTCAGGCAGACCTTGGGTAAGCTACTGAGAAATTGTTTCCTCCTTGGGGGGAAGAAAAAAACCAAATACCCCCACCCCATCTGCATCCAAGAGTAGTGTGAGAATTAAGGGAGGTCCCCAAACCAAAGGCACCCGGCTAACTGTGAAGTGCTGTGCACATGTGAGGGGGCAGTTGGCTGTCAGCGGCCTTGGTTTCTCACTTTGGGGAAACGGAACCATGGGGAGCAGAGACAGCGTGGGACAGTGGGTTCCGGAGGTGGGCAGACTACACGTGAATCCCAGACCTGCCCTCAGAAGCACAGGGGCCCCAGGCAACTTGCTTCCCCTCCTTCCGGTTCAAGGGCAAGGCACCCCCACGCACCCCTCCCTCTCTGTAAAGGAGTACTTTGCAGCCTGTCCTGAGGTGGAAAGGAGGGAGCAGATGGCAGGTGCTTGGTAAATGGTGGTGGTTCGCTTCTTGTGAGTCGGAGGGGGGCCTGCCAGAGTGGGCCCCATCCTCCCGGAGCCAAGGTCTAGATGGCAAGTCGCAGGGAACAAGGGGATACACTGAGGGAGCTTGTGTGGAAGCTGGAGGACGAGGGACTGGCTGCGTGTGGCCCCCCTGCAAGCACCCTCACGCCCACCCCTCTATACTGTCTGGGCCCTGCCCTGGCAGTGTGCCCCCTGTCGAAGGACCCATGGCCTGGGAGCACAGTTTTTCATTTCTCTGGCCCCACCTTCCTCATTTATAAAATTGCAGAGGAGACTGAGAGCAGTCACCCCCCCCCACCGTCTTTTTTTAGAATTTCTTTCAATTTTTATTTATTTTTGAGAGACAGAGAGAGCACAAGCAGGGAGGGGCAGAGAGAGAGGGAGACACAGAATCCAAAGCAGACTCCAGGCTCCGAGCTATCAGCACGGAGCCCGACGCGGGGCTCGAACCCACAAACCAGGAGATCACTGCCTGAGCCGAAAACCAATGCTCAACTGACTGAGCCACCCAGGAGCCTCTCCCACCTTCTTTAAATATTTACCATATGCCAGGTACTGTGCTGTATGCACCATCTCATTTCATCATCACACACAGCTCTGTTATCCACTGTTGCTCTCTCCATCTTGCAGATGGGAAAATAGAGGCTCGGTGAGGGCAGAGTTGGGGCTGGAACTCAAGTCTGTTTGACTCAAAGGCCGAGGCTGCTCGGCCACTCTCGTCTTACTGCTGCATCCCGCACGTTTGTGCCACAGTCGAGGGCCCTTCCAGGACGGACACACACACACACACACACACACGCACGCGCGCGCGTGCTCTCCTCCCCTCACTGTAGGCAACAGCGATGGTAATCACTACCCATTCCCCCTGCCCTGTCTGGGGTCAAGGCACTTGTCCCACAGATGCTCAAGGCCCAGCAGCCTGTGAGGGAGGGAGGTGGCCACCACCGGTGAGGAACCCGCAAGCTCTCAGAGCTGAACACTGTACTCTGTGAATCCTCAGATCTCAGGACACTTGGTGTCGGCTCGACTACCTCTCTCGGGTCCAAGAGTCTCAGCTACCGCACGTCTCGGTGGGGGTCCAGCATGAGCTTGCTCACTCGCAGAGACGGGGGGCTCACTCCTTTCTGACATACACCCTTCCACTGAGGAGTGGGCCTGCCTGTCGGAGCTCTTCTGTGCCCCCCACACCACTCACTGCTGCTTCCCTGACGCTCCCCGCCTTGGGGCTGTTTGCTACCCCCTTCCGCCTACCTCCAGTAAACCCTGGAAAGAGGTAGGAGGGATCTGAACACAGGCAATCTGACCCCCAGCGCGACCGGCCCCACTGTGTGGCCCTTCGGGGGAGACGAGTCTGATAGTAGCCAGCCAGGAGCCCACATTCACGGGCAACACCCCCATGCTGGAGCCCGTGGCAGTGAGGTGGGCTCTGTGGGGACTATGAGAGAAAGCCCAGCCTCTCCCCTCATCACAGCCCTGCCTGTGCTCCCTGACAGAGAGCCAAAACTGCCACCAGACCTGCCTCTGGTCACCATGGCAACAGGCACCCAAGATCCTGCGAGCAAGCCCTTTCACCTGACCCCAAGCCCCTCCAGGATGGCAAAGGGGAGAGGGAGAAAGAGCCAGAAGGGAGAAGTGGGGAGAAGAGAGATTAAAGAGAGAGAAGGAGGAAAAGGTGGTAAGAGAGAGAGAGAGAGAATAGGAAACCACGGGGTCACAGCACAGAGGCTGGGAGGGAAGAGAGCAGCAAGGAGAAGCAAGGAGACAGATAGAGGCACTCAGCAGAGGGAGAAGTAAAGAGGCAGGAAGGCGCCCCCTCCCAACTCCCCTGCTGCACACATTCCTCAGGCCTCAGCTGCTCTCAGCCCTGCTGGAGGTATTCTGGCCCCGGGCTGGGACTTCCCAGCCCAGGAAGCTGGCAGCCCAAGGCCCCTCTGAGGCCCCAGCTCCTTCTCCAGCCCCTGCGGGCCCCTCGTGCAAGGGATGGGGTCCTGTCCTCCCCAGCAGGTGGGGCCCCTTCCCCCACCCTCAGCAGGAGGCCCCCCAGTGCTCCCCAGTTCTCCTGCCTGCCCCAGGCCTACCTTTCACACAGCACACCAACGTTTTCTTCCCTACAGTGTTCAAGAAACCATCCCTAAGCAGAGTGAGTGGCCTGAGTGAGAGGCTGACGTTATCTATGGACGCGTTCCTTACACCGGCAAGGCATGAACCAGGCCTCAGAACAGGCCTAGCAAAGGAACACCAACCTCAAGGGGCTGCTTCTAAGGCCCCGAGTCGCCAGGCTGAAGGGGTAGAGACCCAGAGCTGGGCCTGGACTCTGGCAGAGGCTGCTGTGCTGAACAGGTGCACCAATGGTTCTCTCCAGGCACTCACCACACTCCAGAACCTTCCCTCAGCCCCAAGTTCTCCAGCTGCAAGATGGCCTTCTCATACCTGTCCCCACATGCCCTACACTGTCTCAGAGGAATTCGAGAAAGGTTTGTTGAGGAAACAATGAGCAGGACAGAGAGAAGGAAACAAACAAGGGGCTAGCGGGAGGGCCGGAGCAAGGTCCAGTGGACAGAAGCTGTTAGAACCCTGGCCCCTCCTCAGTCTCCCTGGATAACCTTAAGCCATTTACTTCGAGCCACAGGAATAGACACATTCTGTGCATTTTGCGTTTGCACAGACCCAGAACATTGTAAATGCTCAATAAAAATGTGGAAATGTGTTAAATTAAACCTGGAGGTATCTCCAATGGAGTGTCACATTTGCCTGGTCCGTTCAACATTTGACCAAACGGCTGTAACGAAGACAAACCCAGTCACAGATGGCCACCTAAAAGGCTGTAACATATAAACATAAAACCAAGCAGATGAAATGAACGAGATCCGTGGTATCTGCCTGCATTTAAGTTTTTCTGTCGCTCTTTATGTGGCTGCTGGGGTGGCTCTAGCTTGATGGCCGTGTCCTCACGATTTCATCCGTCTACAACAGTGACAATTGCTGCTGAAGGCCTCTGCTGTGGTGACGGCGGGGGGTGGGGATGTGTTTAGGGCAGGGGAGTCTGTGACAGGAAGGAGGCAGCCTCCAGCGGAGTGAGACCCAGCCCTGGGAGGGGGAGTCCAGGGGAGGGGTGGCATGGGAGGACAACCAGGCAGGAGAGGGACAGCAAGGAGGCTGTATTACATGTGGCCGGCTGACGGGCTTCAGGCTACAAATCTGAGGGCTGGCCAGGTCAGAAGATAGGAGGGTCTCAGTAAAATACAAAACTAAGACCAGGGACACCCAGCTGGCTCAGCTGGTAGAGCATGTGACTCTTGATCTTGGAGTCATGACTTTGAGCCCCACATTGGGTATAGAGATTACTTAAAAAATAAAATCTAAACACACACACGCACACACACACACACACACACACACACACACACACGACCAAACAGGGGTGCACAAGGTTAGAAAGAGGCCAATTCTGGCTGCGGATCAACGTCAATCTTTTTTAAAACTCCCATTCATCCCTTCAAGATGCTGGGAATACAACATTAAACATGTTCTCTAGCGGAAAGACAATAAACAAGCAAAGGAACATGATCATTTTAGAGACTAAAAAGTACTAAAAGAAACAATGGATGAGATGAAGACAGAAAGGGGTGGATGAGGAGATCCAATTTGAGCTAGGTACTCAAGGAGGCTTCGTGGCCCAGATCCGAATGAATGACGAGCCGGAGCGATCATGCAAGGCTCTGGAGGCACAGCGTTCCAAGCAGGGGAACAGAGGGTGCAAAGATCCCAAGGAAGAACAGGGACAAGCTTGGTTGCCAGAGGAACAGCAGGGTGGCCAGTCTCAGCGAGGCCCAGTCCTCTGGCCATTCCTACCCCGGGACCAGATACCAGTGCTGCCATCTTGGATTCCCAAGGCCAGCCCATCCACCAGCTGAATACCACCAAGTAACCTCCACCAACACCCAGCCAAGCCCTGCCCAAATTCCTGACCCACAAAATCTCAAGATGCAATAAAACGGGTCTCGTTTGAAGCCACTAGGTGTGGGGGTAGTTTGCCACACAGCCACAGTAAGTAGGACAGACATCATCCAAGGAGAGAGCAAGGACAGAGCTATTTAGAAGTCGGTGGGAGGGAGCAGCGTGCAGAGGGGACCACAGGGACCCTGGGTGAGCTGCAAAGACACCAGGAGAGGGTGGGTCTCCAGGGGGGGTGCCTCTTGGTGCGGGGTGCTGAGCTGTCCCAGCAGGTGAGCAGAGAAGCTATAAGGGGGCAGAGGAAGGGCGAGGACAGGAGTCACGGACTAGGGACAGGATGAGAGGTAGAGAAGTGGAAACAGGGACCACAGAAAACTCTTGCAGAGGTTTTTCTAGGACAGGGGAGCAAAGAAACCAGAAAGTAGTTGGAAGGGGAGGGACATGGGTAGAGGGGAGGGATCTTGTTTGGCTTAGAGGCTAGGAGGTACTGGGGTCTCATCTGGATGCTGATGGGACACAGCCAGGAGGAGAGGGATTTCTCTGAGCCAATGAGCTGCTAACAGACAGGCTGTCCAAGAATTGCCCTCTCAGGAGCTTGAAGATCCCATTTTAGAAATCTATGGCTGCCATCTATTGTGTCCCTACTGTGTGCCAGGCCTAGTCCTTGTGGGTCCTTGAATCTCCACTCCGCTCTGAAGCAGGAGTCCTCATTCATAGTTGAGGAAAAGGAAACTCGGGGAATATGGAAAGATCCACCCAAGGACACATGGCCAGTAAAAGGCAGAGGGGAGAGGAACCTGGCTGGCTCTGCGGGTAGAACATGCAAGTCTCTATCTGTCCCTCCCTGCTCTCTCTCTCTCTCTCTCTCACTCACTCTCTCTCTCTCAAATAAGTAAACATTAAAAAAAATTTTTTTTAAGGCAGAGGGGAGGGGCACCTGGGTGGCTTGGTCCGTTGAGCATCCAACTCTTTTTTTTTTTAAGTTTATTTATTTATTTTGAGAGAGAGAGAGAACAAGCAGGGGAAGGGCAGAGAGAGAGAGAGAGAGAGAGAGAGGGATAATCCCGAGTAGGCTCACGCTGCCAGCTCAGAGCCCAACTCAGGGCTCAAACTCATGAACATGAGATCATGACCTGAGCCAAAACCAAGAGTCAGATACTTAACTGACTGAGCAACTCTTGATTTCAGCTCAGGTCATAATCCCAGGGTCATGAGATGGAGCCCCGAATCAGACTCTGTCTGCACTGAGTGTGGAGGCTGCTTAAGATGCTCTCTCTCTCTCTCTCTCTCTCTCTCTCTGCCCCTCCCTCCCACTGGCGGGCTGTCAATAAAATAAAAAAATAGGGGCACCTGGGTGGCTCAGCCGGTTGAGCATCTGACTCTTGGTTTCAGCTTAGGTCATGATCTGACTGTTTGTGGGTTCGAGCCCCACACTGGCATTGACAGTACAGAGCCTGCTTGGGATTCTCTCTTTCGCTCTCTGCCCCTCCCCCGCTCACTCTCTTTCTCTCTCTCAAAAAAAATAAATAAACATTTAAGATACCAAACGTTAATATCTTAAATAAACGTAACTTCATTTCATTTAAAAAATTTTTAAAGGCAGAGGGGAGAGTGGCTTGGGTTCTTGTGACTCCAGAGCCCAGCAGGGGTGCCGCAGGGGGCGTGGCCAGCCCTGGAGGCAGATTACCTCACACAGCCCGTGGGACTTCCGAGACAAAGCCTGGCACTTTGGAGAAATTCCATGGATTGCCTTTTGGGTGATACGGAGAAAGAGCTGAAGGTGGGGTGGTCTCTGACCAGTCCGTCTCCCTGAGCTGTAGGGACCTCAGCACCCCAACCACCATCATCACCCTCACAGTGGCCCATCCAGAAGGCGTAGCGGGCTCAGAAGTCCCTCTCAGTCTCCTGTTTGCCTTGCTGAGAATCAGTTTGCACAATGAAACACACCTTCTCTTAGTCTTAAGCAAGATGGGTGGGGATCAGGTAAACTCAGAGTCCCAGGAGGCCCTGGGGTGCGGAGTGGGGGTGCTGGGAGCAATGCTGGGCTTGCCCCTTTCTTTGCCCCAAACTCACTTAGTCTTTGGGCCCCTTCCTCTCTCCAGCCCCCCTCCCCCACGCCCCCCACCGCCCCCAAAGCCTCAATCTTAAAACTCGGCTCCTCTGTGTCAAGGCCAGCATGGTGCTAACCTGCTTGGCACAAAGCAGCCTCAAGTGACCGGGACCACGACTACCCCACAGTCCCAAGTTACAGACGTGGAAATGAACGCTAAGAAAGAAGTAGCCGCTAGCCTCTAGCCCAGAACCAGCCAGAGTCTTGGGACTCCAGACCACTTATCTGTCCCTGCCCCCACACACCCACAGTTCACAGCGGGTAGTATCCCCAGAGAAGGACAGGAGCTGGGTCTCTCCATACCCTCCCTAAGGGACCAAACGGAAATGGAGACCCACCTGGTTCAGCTCAGCCCTGGAGAGTGCTGGAAGCCTGAGGCTGCTTTAGGAAGGCCTAAGGGCCGCTCCCTTCCTGACCTCTGACTACTTCCTGGGCTTGGGAATGGGACACACCTGGCAGGGCCACACCCCGGGGGCAGATCGCAGCCTGTTCTAGAGGTCACCAAAAGGAGTGGAGAGGCCCGGGGTTCAGCGTCACCACCGCTCCCCCCACCCCCACCCCGGGCAGCTCGAGGCCCATCCCTCAGGAGGGATGGGCCTCTCGGGGCCACAGCAGAGAAGCTGCTGCGGCCAGCGGCCGACCCGCTGGGCTTCTGAACAGCCAGACAGGACAAGGCATGCACGGCGCTTCCCAGTCTATGAAGTGGGTGCACCCAGGAGAAGATAAGAGACTCCTTGAACTCGGGGCCAGGTCCCATGGCTCCCTGGTGTCCCAGTGATGGACAAATACAAATTGTATATATTTAGATCCCACAACGTGATGCTGTGATACACGTACCCACCGTGAAACGAGGACCACAATCAAGCTAACACATGTCACCTCACAGTCACCCTTGCGGATAAGGACGCTTGAGATTTACTCTCTCGGCAGATTTCAAGTCTGTGATACATGGTTAACGGTAGTCCCCGTGCCGTTGCACGAGGTCTCCAGAACTTACTCTTCTTATAACTAAAAGTGTGGGCCTTTTGACCAACATCTCCCCTTCTCCCCCACCCTCCCCAACGATAATTTTTTGAGTACCTGCCATGTTCTAGGCCTTTATATACATTATACAATGGCTTTGTATCCATACCACCGTGTAACCCTCGCCAAAACTCTGTGAGGGACGATTATCCCTCTTGTATAAGAAAGGAAACCGAGACCCGGGCTGTCTGAAGGACTTGCCTAAGGGCACTCTGCCCTCGGTGCTGGAGCTGGGCTTTTGCTTTTTTTTTTAACCACCAAAGCCACCTCTCCAAAAGAGATGCTTCATGCTTCATGTCTACTGACATTAATTAATTAATGTCTGATGTGCTGAGGGCAAATTATTATTACTGAAGGAGCCCCCAGGCAGGATATACGTATCACATGGGCAAGGGGGCCAGAGAGAGACTCCTCAAGGGCTCACTGCCAAATTCTCCCACCATTGCTAATGGAACAAGTTCTTTCCCACATCTCACGCACGGATGCCTCTGCCTGGACCGGGCTTCCTGACCTGAAAAGGCCCCCAAGGCCATGCTAACCCATCACTTCCCCCAGGGAGCCTGCCCTGCCCCCACTCGGCTGGTAAAGGGCCACCTCTGGGCTTCCCTCTGTCACAGCCTGGCCACGCTCTGCTGTCATCAGTGGTGTGTCCCTCCCTCTGTCTCCCCATCGGCCTGCGGGCACCTAAGGACAGGTCCAGTCTGACTCATCCCAGTGTCCCCAAAGTGCCAGGCTCTGGTCCTTTCCATCACTGCCCTGATGCCACCTCCCGCACACAAGGAGCCTGCTCCTGGAGAATGGCAGGAGCTCGCAGGTCTGCGGCCAGGGGAGCTGGCAGAGCACCCAGCCGACAGCACCATCTGTCCCTGGAGACACAGGACAGGGCAGGCACGAGGCAGAGGTGTCAGTTTCTCCGCTCGGCCAGGTCGGCCCAGGGCAAGGAGAACAGCCATGGCACCCGGGCCCCTGCCCAGCTGTAACTTGGGCTCAGACAAGACTTTGAATTCTCTAACTAGCTCCGAGTGGCTCAGGGCTAGAGCCTTGGTCTTCTTATATGTCACACCAGACGAATACCACTAGCCCAGCAGAGCTACTGAGACGTTAAACTGTGTCTGACACGTGGCAGGTACCCAACGACGAGTTAGTTTGTACCACCTCGTCCAGCCAACTGACCCTGGCTTTGAAACACTAAGGGAACTGAAGTCCAGTAGAGATGAAAAGAGAAGGACCAACGTTTACCACGGCCGGTTGTGTGCCAAGCTCCGAACTCCTCCCAACTCTTTAATCTTGCCAACGATCTAGCAAGATCGACAGGAACAGACCTGGTTCACGGATGAGGAAGTGAAGGCCTACAGGGTGAAGACAGTCAGTGTCCCTAAAGTGAGCTCTCCAGACTCGTGAGCAGCTGTCCAGACATGCTGGCGATACTCGGCCCGGCCTGGACCAGACACAGGTCCCCAGACCCTGGTGTGTGTGAGGTGGAGGCAGGTGATCAGCCCCAAATCTGCATTTGCCAGTGCGTGAAGCTCGGCTGCGATGGGGTGGGTCTGAGTGTGACAGTGAGGCCACTTTCTGGACGCACAGAGTTTCCAGATGTCGCCCTGGCCAGGAGAGGGGCTGGAAGAGGGGTGTCTCGGCCCGGCAGGTAGGGATGCCAAGTCTCGCGCCAGCCGTACGGGCCCAGGTACAGCATCTCCCTTCTCCGTGCCTTGTCTGTACCAGCGTGCCGGGCCTATCGCCACCTTCCTATTGTGGGCGGTCAGGGTGTGGATGGGAAGGTGGCTAGGACCTTCATGGCGCTGGCCAGACAGAGAGGAGCCATGATGATGTGTTTCCCTAGGTCTCTGAGCTTCTCTGAGCACAGTGTGCAGGGACTATGTACCTTGGCACTAAGTCTGGGACCAGCACGTCCCCAAGGACCACACAGGCTAGCGGGCAGGACGATACGACTGCCAGCACTCCAAACCCCAAACCCTGCCTATAAGGGCCGGACCCCCGGCCTGCAGCACATCACACCCTTACCTCGGTCCCTTCCACGCTCACTCCTGTCCAAGCCACACCGGCCTCCACTCGGTAGCTCAGATGCGCCGAGCCCCCTCACACCATGGAGCCTGCAACTAACTGAATGCTGTTCCCTCTGCCCGGAATGCTCTTCCAGCTCTTCCTCTGGCCGTCTCCTCAACTGCTAGGTTTCTGCCTCGTTGTCGCCAGCTCAGAGAGCCCTCCCCTGAACCTCTCTCATTACTCTTGCCCAGCTCCCAGTTCTCCAACAATCTGGGCTTAATCTCAGCAGTGCCACTTAAGAGCCGTGTAATCCCAGGCAGACGACTCGACGCTTTCTCACTGTGTCTCCACACAGCAGCCTGGGTTCATCACAGAGTACTCAGTACCGGCCACGTGCTAATCCCTGTGGAGGCAACAACTGCAGTCAGCACAGTATCCTGAGGAGACGCCGTTAATTCTGGGAGCAGGCAGGACGCAGACCGGAAGGGGAAACGATGGCTGAGCTGGGTGTTGAAGGATGAAGAAGAGCCCTCCAGACTACAACCACTAAGGGTGTCTGTCCGTGGCTGAGACCAGGGTTCGCGTGGGGCTCCTGAACAGGCTCAGACTAAGTGTCTGAGTCTTGCCTCTTCTTCCAGGAAGCCTTCCGGGCGCAACAGCGCCCTTCTGAGCTTTCATAGTCACTCATCCGTCCGGTAGCTTCTGCCCTCATACCATACGATAGGCACATCATTTTATTCCTGCGGGTCTCCCCTCCTCACCACACAGCGGGGTCCTCCAGGCAGACAGGCCCCTGCCTTTCACTGTCAGGACCAACCTCAAGACGGTACACAAGCCCTTCACCAAAGTCCTGAACCCCGGGATGTCAAGGCTGGGAACCTCAGAGAACAACCAGAGATGGGGAGCCATGGGGTGAAGAAAGGATTCTAATCCAGGGGTGGCCAAGCATTGTGCCTAAAACCTCCTCATACCCTGAACTAGACCCTCAGTGAGGCTGGGGGGCTGGCTGGGCCGGGGAAGAGAACCTCCAGCTGTCCTCAGGTTCAAGGTGAAGCAGTGGGATCACCGCCAGGGCTTGGGAGCAGCGTGTAGGTTGGTGGACACACGAGCATGTGCGCAGATACCCGTGGCTCTTTCTGATCTGCCACCACCCTGTTGGCAACACTACCAGGGTGCAGGGCTCCTCGGGGGAGCTGGGATAAACAGCCCCATCACCTTCCCCAGAGTAAATAAATTTCCCGGGAGGTGACCTTGACCGGGCTAGAACGCAGGCTGAGCAGAGGTTCCCAGCTTCCCACTAGGGCTCCAGCAGATCCCTGCCAGACCAGGAGCGCGGGACTCAGTCCCCAGTACAGTCTGACACCTCGGATGGGGAAGGAGAGGGTCTCCACTCAGGGAGGCAAGGACTGAGACAGGACAGGAGGACCTTCCCGGCACCAACCGACAGGCAAGCAGCGTTCCTTCCCTCACACCCTGCTCCCCAAGCTGGCCAGCAGACTCACTGCCTCGTTCATTCATTCATCCACGCGTTTCGAGAGCCCGCTGGGTACCCAGTGGCAGGTAAGAGCCAGAACCACCGAACTCCAAAACGCCCGTGTCTGTAGTGTCACAGGATACTGACAAGGGCCCCCAAAGCCTGTGAGGCAGAGCTTACGGGTTATCTGAGGCCTCCCTTCTGTTCCCAGTCAACCTGGCTTTCTTTGTCCCCAGTGGGTTTTTTGATTTGCTTGCTTTTCATTAAAAACAGCTTTGGTAACAACCCAGAAAATCATCCCAAACCGTCCTATATCTCCCAGGGAACTAAGAGACAGATCTGCGTGCAGGAGATGGTCCACAGGTGGCAATCAAGGCTTGAGTGTTCTCAGCCGGCACGAGGTCCCCCATGCCACCTCATGAGCCCAATTCCACCCCCATACTTACCTCCACTCCCCGGCTCAGGAGAGCGGGCAGGAGAGTATTGGGGAAGCAAAAGGCTGCCTGGGCTCAGACTCGGAATGTGTGGGCTGGAATCTCACTCTGGGCTTTTGCTGGGCTGAGCCTCGGGCTCCCTAAGAGCTCAGATTCTGGAGCCAGAATGCCTGAGTTCAAATCCCAGCTCTGCCACCTCCTGCCAGTGTGATCCTGAACCTGGGCAAGTCCTCAACCCCTCTGAGCCTCAGTTTCCTCATCTGGGATATGGGGATGATACCTGTACCTACCTCGCAGGAAACGGAATGAATTAATATATACAAAGCATTTGGTATCGTGCCCAGTGTGGCCAGCACTATGTACAGATTTGCTACTATGATACTGTTATCTCTGTAAAATGGTGATGATGATACATCCCTTCTCCACTGCCTTCTCCCCAGTTATTGATGGGGATCAATGGGGAAAAAGTCATGAAGCGCCCAAGACATAGCCTCGCCTGGAAAACGCTCTCTGCCCCGTGCTCAGGAGATGGGACCTTGCTTCTCAGATCCCACCCTTGGCCTCACTGAGAAGCTGCCTGTGCCCATTCATTCGTTAGGCACTGTCCGGGACCCTGACTGTGCTCAGCCCTCCGCCGGGCACACCAAGAGCAGCCTCATGGAACTCACTGACTGGTGGGAGAGATGGGCACTAACACAAAGGCTCCCTGTGCCCTGAGAAATCTAGCAAGGCTTTCTAGAGGAGACAGCATCTAAGCTGAGATCTGAGGGCCCGGAAGGAATTTTCCAGGGGGCAGAAAGAAGCTGGGGGCCACCCGAGCAAAAAGCACAGTACGGACCACAGCACAGAGAGGAGAACAAACGTGGTCAACTGAGGCAGTGGCAAGCAGTTCAGTATGGCCACCACGCTGAATGCACAGGGGTGGGGAAGGAAGGATGAGGGGGGAGAGGCAGCCAGAAGCAGAGTACCAAGATCCTCTGGTAGCAGGTAAGGAATGTGAACGTTGTACTGAAGGCAGCCGGCTGAGCAGGTGGGGAATAATCACGTGTCCCTGTTAGAAGCATCCCTCCAGTGGGGCGCCTGGGTGGCGCAGTCGGTTAAGCGTCCGACTTCAGCCAGGTCACGATCTCGCGGTCCGTGAGTTCGAGCCCCGCGTCAGGCTCTGGGCTGATGGCTCAGAGTCTGGAGCCTGTTTCCGATTCTGTGTCTCCCTCTCTCTCTGCCCCTCCCCTGTTCATGCTCTGTCTCTCTCTGTCCCAAAAATAAATAAACATTGAAAAAAAAAATTAAAAAAAAAAAAAAAGAAGCATCCCTCCAGTGGAGGACGATTGGAGGGGCTGGCTGTGGAATCGGGGAAGCAGGGAGAAGGCGTCCTGGGTGGTGAGGGTGCCAAGGTCTGAGGTGAGCAGCCGTCATGCAGACGGAGGGAGGGGATAAGTAAGAGATGTATTCACCCCTGCCCCTTTCACAAAAGGCATTCCTGAAAACATCCTCAGAGGATACCCACTCTATGCTCAGCACAACCCCTGCCAGTCATTTCACCAGATCAAAGGATCCCGCCAGGCGGTGATGAACACTTGGGTCTGTCCCATGCCTCAGTATCTAATCTCAGCTCCAAAGTCCCCGTTAAGACATTCCAGGGAAACGTGGTCTTGCCAGGACACCTTGCGGAACGCCTTTCCAACAGCCCATGCCTGGTCCTAAGCTTGCTCTCTGAAAGAGGTTATCGTCCCTGAGAATCCCGGGCTTGGTCCTGCCACACCCTCGCCCACTCACACACCCCCTCCCCAGCCCTGTAACATCTCTCAGAGTCAAGGCCTTCGAGCCCTGAACTCCAGTGCGACACACAGCCACGGAGCTCAGATGTGCAGCAGACACACGCACAGGACTCCGCTGGGAGAAACCCACACCCACCCCCAGAATAGAATTCCAGACGCAGACAGCGTCCAGCGCAGACACAGCCAGCCCTCGGGGGAGCTAACGGCCCCTGGGGCTGGTTTGGGGATTGTTGCTTCTAATAAACCAGCCCAGGAGTTCTGCCATTCCTCCTTCAAAGAGAGCTGGAAAGTGGTCCATGGAAAATGAGAGAGAAGCCATAGAACTTCTGACTTAAACTGGAAACTTCGATCTTCTCTCGGGACCACCCCCACCCCCGCAACCTCCAGCCCCCTCTCCTTTGCCTCCGATCAGCCCCCAGCCCACCGCCCTCCATACCCTTCGCAGGTGATTTCCGACATTCTGGATCATTGCGGCGAGACCCCACCAGCTGGTCACACCGTTGGTCGCACCCTCTGAGAGAGACACTGGTAACCTGAGCAACAGCCAGGCTCTGGCTCCAAATGAAGCCTGTCGGCCTCTCCTCCTGCTCCTCCTCCGGAGCTCCCGCCCCTCCTGAGCCCAGCTGTTATCATTGAGTCCTGCCCGTCCTCACACTGCCCTCTGCCCCCCTCCTCCCAGAGCACCCCCTCCCAAGGCTCCTGTGCCCGCCTGGTGGAGAGGAAGGAGACAGGCTGCCAACTGGGCCCCAGCCATGTCAGGGGGCCCTGTGCCCGCCCACTGGGCACCTAGCCGGACTTGCACTTCGCTTCCAGCCACAGCCAGACTTGGTCGCTTCCAGCCCACTTCCAGCCCCTGACATCCTTCTCAGGGGGTCTCTCGGCTCCAGGGTCCTTCCTAGGGGGCCGGAGTTCCCACCTTCCCGTCCCCAGCCAGTTAGCCTGGCCAAATGGTCACCAGGTTTCCATCTGTCCACAAGGGGTCAGGCTGGAAGGTGGCAGGAGGCCAGGGAACTGCCAGCAGCCTCCCGGAGAGACACCAGCCCCACCTGCTAGGACTCTTCACCCTTGGGAGTGCTGCCCCCAAGTGCAGCCCAGTGCAGCTACTGGCCAGGGAAAGGGCACACCGCCTCATTTCCTTACAATGAGCGATGCGACTTTTCTTAAAGTGGCATCTGCTAAATCTCACCTCATTAGCTTCACAGGCTTCAGCCCCCGCCCTGGGCACCCGCCCCGGGGCCCTCCGTAGCCACTACCAACTTAGAGACCACCCAGATTTTTCCCTTCTCCCTCTCACTTCTGCAAGAGGCTTAACGAGGAGGCCTTGACGCTGACATTGGACTTTTCACGACGGGGCCATAAAATAAAGTCCTCGGTGGCTAAGAGAAGAAGGTACGCGAGAGCCAGGCAGAGGAGCTGGGGTGGACGGATGGATGGGGAGTAATAATGAGCACCTCACAATAACCAAGCACCGACTGTGCGCCAGGCCTGGTGCCGGTCCTCACTCCAACCCCACCGGAAGGTGCCTTGGGGAGGGTAGGTGACACGCCCCAGGTGGCAGGGCTATTGAGTACAAAGCCACGTTGGAACACAGGTCAGCCGGATCTGAAGCCTCTGCCCTTCACTGCCTCTAGCTCATTCCCCACACACCTGATGATATCTCCACCGCCCCCCCCCCCCGCCCCCGCCCCTGGGCCTAAGACACCTGGGTTCTGGGCCTGGTTCTCTCACCAATGTGCCGTATGACTGTCAACAAGTTCCCTCCTGTCTCTGGGCCTCCCTGCTCTAGGATTCAAGGGCTTTAATGTCCACCCCTGTGAGCTCAAGGCTTCCCCTGAAATAACAGACCCAGCAGTCCAGTGTCACCAAGCGAGAAATTAAAGTCACACCTTAAAAGACAGCAAGATGGTCCAAGGAGGGCACGGAGGGCTGGGGCAATCTAGGAGGCTTCCTGGGGGAGGTGGTGCTCTCTGGCCTGAAGACTGAATGGGTTTGGATAGGCTGAGAAGAGAGATGAGATAGAAGGCCTAACAGGAACAGAACAGGATGCAGTAATAGGCAGTAAGGATTCTCATCTTGCAGGAAAAAAAAAAGCTGGGAATCTGTCGAGGAGGACCTTGAATGCCAGGCAACAGGGCTGGGGCTTCAAGAAGCTCTGAGAATGAAGAACATGTTCCACATGCTAAAAGCCACGTGAAGTGAACAGGATAGGAATCATGAGACCTCCCTCAACTGATAAGAAAAACAGCCCAGAGAAGGGAAAGCTCATCTCACTGGACCCAGGCAGGCGGCCAGGGCAATTCAGGGCCCCGCTGTGCAGATGAGGGAATGGAAACCCGGAGAGGTTCTGATCCCCAGCCTGCCCCCTCCCCAGGAGTCCATAATGTCCCAGACTCACTGGACTCAGTCTGGTACCCCCACCTTACAGAGGGATACACTGAAGCCGGGGATGAAAAGTGAGCTACCCAAAGTCTGCGAGAAGTTGTCTAGAATCACCACCCCTGACCCCTGACCACCCCACCCCACAGCAAGGCACAAAATACAAGAGACTTCAGTAAGACTTATGAGAGGCACTCCAGCAAGGTCGAATCAGTATACTGTCAGGAACAAGCAACAGAGAACCAGAGCTCTCTGCAGAGAAAGAGAAAGGTCTCTCTCCTCTCTGCTCTTTATTATGGAACTGACTCGTGTCTCTCTGGCAGTTCTGTCGGGTCCGTTACTTCAATGAATATTTCCATAGGGATCTGCCTCCCCTTCCCAACTCACTCGGGAGCCCCCTCAGGGCTGACACCATATCTTACTCATCTCTGTGCCCTCTCCCATCAGCCCCCAGACCAGGGCCCTAAACATAGGAAACATGCCACGTGCCTAGATGAATCACAGTCCTGGAAAAGTGGATACAGGAGAGGTCTTAAGTGATAGTGAGGTCGGTGGTCCCCAAACTTCAGCCTGCAGTAGAATCGTGTGAAGGGCTTTTTAAAATTCCGACTGCAGAGCGCCCGGGTGGCTCAGTTGGTTAAGCGTCCAACTTGGGCTCAGGTCGTGATCTCATGGTCAGTGAGTTCGAGCCCCACGTCGGGCTCTGTGCTGACAGCTCAGACCCTGGAGCCTGCATCGGATTCTGTGTCTCCCTCTCTCTCTGCCCCTCCCCTGCTCATTCGCTAGTGCGCACTCTCTCTCTAAAATAAATAAACATTAAAAAAATTTTTTTAAATAAAATTCAGATTGCTGGGCCACATCTCCTGTAAAGCTCCAGGAGAGCCCAAGAATTTGCATTTCTTTATTTTATTATTGTGCTTAATGTTTATTTTTGAGAGAGAGAGAGAGAGAGAGAGAGAACAAGCAGGGGAGGGGCAGAGAGAGGGAGACACAGAACTGGAAGAGGGTCCAGGCTCCACGCTGTCAGCTCAGAGCCTGACACAGGGCTCGAACTCACGAACAGTGAGATCATGACCTGAGCCGAAGTCAGATGCTTGACCAACTGAGCCACCCAGACGCCTCGAATTTGCATTTCTAATAAGATCCCAAGTGATACTGACGCTACTGGTCCAGGGACTATAGTTTGAGAGCCAGTGAGCTGGGCCAGCCCTCCCATTTTCCAGCTGGGGTGGATGAGACCCAGAGATTGTGGGACAGCTCTTGACTGTACATCACTCTTATCATCACTGCCATCGTCATAGCTCTCCTCACACACCCCGGGCAAGCACGTCATAGAGGTTACCACCTTCAGGACTCATCCTAGGAGGAAGGTACTATGATTATCATTCTCCTCCAGAGGAAAACCGGAGGCAAAGCGTCATTTGTCCCAAGGCATGCACTTGATAAGAGTTAGCCTAAGGATCTGAACTCTGATCTAAGTCTAGAGCCCACAAGTGTAACCACCACTCCACACAACTGCCTACAGCTTATGCTGACCAAGGACTTCTCTAGAAGTTCTCAAATCTTGCAGGCTCATTTCTGGTGTGGAATGAGCTTGCGGTGCCCATGGCCCAAAGGCATGGTCCTTAAGTGAGCCTCTGGGGACTCCCATGTCTAGGGAAAGCCTGCTTTTCAAGCCCCAGGAACCCTGAGTATTTTCCGCCACAAACACTTCTTTTCCCACGTGACATCCTTCATCTGGCCCCACAGATGGGGCCTTCCTGGCTAGAAGACAAATGTCTGCATTAATTCTTCAGCTGTACCACCCCACTCGGTGACAAAACACAGTGGAGTCACCTCCATTTATATGCCACAGTGTTACTGGGTTGTCACTTTCTGGCACGGGTCTGTCTCTCCCATGAGACTGGGAACTCACACGGACAGGGAGTTGATCTGAGTCACCTGAGTCCTCAGCACAGGGTCTGTCCAGAACAAGAGTTTAGTACTGATAGGAAGGAAGGAAGGAAGGAAGGAAGGAAGGAAGGAAGGAGGAAGGAAGGAAGGGGGGGAGGGAGGAAGTCAGTCAGGAAGTGGTATAGGGTCAAAGGAGGGAATGAATGAATGAATACATAAACAAACTCCCAGGAATTCCCTCTTCTGCCTTTCCAGATAGGACCACAGACTCTCTGGGGACCTCTGACATCATCCACTCCAACTCCCACTTTCAGAACTGCCCTAGCTGAACCCCTCCATGGGCTAGAACCTAGAGCTCTCTCCTGCTCCAAACACACATCTACTACCCCAGACTCCACTTACCTACATCCAAGATTGAAGGGCTCACTCCGTCTAAGACTGCTGAACAATCAAAGAACTCTAATAGCCACAAGGATCTTGCTAGTACCCCATGATCGTGGCTCTGGGTCACCCAGAACGCGGCTGCTCTCCTGGCCTGACAGAGGGCAGAGAGATGGGAGCACATGTCCTGTCCTCTACCGGGCCCTGGCCTCCCCATCCAGACTTATTTCTTCTAATAGTCTCAAGCCATGAAAAGAGCTCCCAACTGTCCCCTCACACACCTGGGGTTTCCTTTGTTCCTGCTGTTCCCTGATGCCCTCTGATAGCTCTACATCCCAACCCTGGCCCCCATCAAGCCTGGCTCAGATGGCATCACCTCCAGGAAGTCTTCTGAGCTCCTCCTAAGTGAAAATTCCAGCCTCCTTCTCAGTACCCTCTCCACACACACAAACACACACGCACACACGTCACAGCGCTTTCTCTCTCTCTCATACTGCTTTTTCTCTTAAGTTGGGCTGATTTGTGCTAATTTCTCCTTCTTGACCTTGAACGGCTGACATCAGGGATGGAGTTGATTCGTCAGAGTATCCTGCCCCCACCAAACACTCAGGGCCTCGAACATAGTAGATGCTCAGTATAAGTGTCCCAAGAATGAAGGAATAATTGAATGTGAAAGAACAAGGGAATGTGTGAGTGAATGAATGGGAATAAACACACGTGTACATGAATGATCAAATGAATGAATGAATGAATGGATGAAAGAATGGATGAGTGCAGGAATGTCATTCTCTCCTATTCGCCAGTCTAAAGACTCCAGTTCCTTCTGGGGGCCCCTTCGGCTTGGCATGGCAGAATAAAGGAAGTTTTGAGATAAACAGAAGGGGGACAGGAGGAAGGAACAAAGCAAGGAGGCGGTGATACAGGAAGTAGAGGTGACATCAACATTCCTCCAAGGCCAGGGCCCCTCAGAACTACAGCCCTCTGTGGAGAAACTGGGCAAAGAAAGCAGTGGGAAGCCGGTCAACAGTGCAGAGGAGAGAAGACACAGGTGGTAGAGATGGGCGGGAGGGGGGCGGGGAGGGGGGTTGCCAACAAGCCATGGAGGCCAGATTAGGGATGCACGAACAGAGTCCTGAGCCTGTCCAGCCAATCCTAAACTCCATCCTGACCAGTGGGCTCAAACACGCCCTTCCTGCCCCACTCTCAGCACCTCCATCTGCTGGGGCCAGAACGAACTCCTGGGCCCAGCCAGCCTCACACTGGACCCTTGTGCCGGAGGTTACTCACAACAAGAGCTAGGGCTCCCCCACCCACCCCAGATCTAAGTGAGTCAGCATCGGCTGCACCCTCTGGAGTGTGAGTCCACAGGCCCTTCCCAGGGCCAGCCTCCCCCATCCTGGTGAGAGGCCCGCCCAGCTCAGCTCAAATCCCAGGACGCTTCATGCCTCAGCCTGCCCAAGCAAGAGTGTATCAGGCACCAAAAGGCTTGTCTGGAGCCCAGTCCTGGGGTAGAGGCAGATCTGCCTAGAGAGAGTGCTGGGGCTGAGGAGAAGCCAGCAGCAGGGGGATCCTAGGGAGTGCAGTCTTTCCCCAGGCAGGGAGGCAGGGGAGGGGCGCGGGGGGGGGGGGGGGTCTTACCCAAGTGGTGGGACCCTCTAGACCCAACTGCTTGCAGGGCGGAGGCGGGGGGAGCCTGCTGGGAACTTCGGGGGAAGCAGCTCCGCGGGGAGAGGCTCAGAATGGGGCATGCGAGGTCCCAAAGCGGAGCCTGATGGGGGAGGCTAGGAGAGGCTGCGGGAGGCACAGGAAGCAGCGGGTAAAAGACGGGCGAGCGGGGGCGCCTGGGCGAGGTCCCGAAGACTCTGGTCCCCTCCCCTCCCGGGTACGGGGTGGGGCGGCCCCGGGCTGCAGCGGCAGCAGCGATCGCAGAGGGCCAGGGCACCGAGCCGGCGCCAGACACCCCGCCCCGCCAGGCGTCAGTCCCGGGGCGCCGGGCAGAAGCGGAAACGTGGGCGCCGGACCTGGCAGTGTCCACGTGGAGCAGGACAGGCGCCAGGGCGCAAAAGCCGCTGCCTGTTCTTGCTAAGTCAGCCCCTCAGAGTCCAGAAACGTAATACCTGCTGTTCGGTCACACCTTTACCGAGCACCTACTATGTGCCAAACACTGAGCTGGGTGCTGCGACCCAGCTTCTCTGAGCCAGACACACTGTTTTGCCCTAATGAGTATTGATAGAAAAAAATCTAAATGGACAGTTCAGAAAAGAACAAAGAAAATGAATGCCATCCATGATCGCTCCGCTCAGAGAGAATCATAGTATTTTAAGGCATGTGCTTCCAACCAGACTAGAGCTGAAAAATGTGGACCTGCCAACCGGGGAGGTGGAGACCCCCCTCCCCCCTCTCCGAGTGCATCTGCATATGTTAATGTTATAGAGTGTAATATGATGTGACATGAAATATATGATATGGTCATGGGCATAAGTTGCTGCCTGGGAAAGTCTCCATCGGTTTTCACGTCTGCGATACACGCTCATCAGGACCTGACAGAGGATGGTGGTGGTTCCTGAAAGACACCAGATCTTGGGAGGAGGAGTCTGGCAATGGAAGTGGCTTCCACACCAGGATGGGAGGGGTGGAGAGTCAATCATGGCGGACACCTCACAGAGGCTGGTACTTGAACTCCTCCCGTCCCTGCCCCTCCCTGGAGAAAAGAACAGCGTGTAACAAAAAGAGCTATCATCCTGCCACCCCTGGGGCCCACGCAACTCTCCTGTGGGGACCTCTGACCATGACACAAGATGGGGCATTTTCTCAATTACTTTGCTTTGGCCATGTTCTCAGAGCCCCCTAAGGGTGCAAGAGTCGCATGGCTGGATTGCTGGGCAACCCACGCATGGGGCTTGGCACATGTGACATGGTCACACGGACAAGTGACATGGGCCTATCTCTGGCTCCGCTAGCAACATTAATGCAGGAGACTCAGCTCAGCTGGTGTCAGCAACAGCAAATAACATATGAGATCGCTTTTTGAGTGCACTGAGACACATGTGGGGACACCCAGAGACATAAAGGACAGGGGACTTTACAGGGAAGGAGAATTCCCACACTGGCAGGATGGATCTGGGCTAGCATAAACCATGGTTTGATTTAATGTGACACTCTTTATAATCAAATGGTGAATGCCATAGATATTCAGGTTATCTAAAAAAAAAAAAAAAAAAAAAAAGTGACCAGGGGCACCTGGGTGGCTCAGTCGGTTGAGCGTCCGACTTCAGCTCAGGTCATGATCTCATGGTTTGTGGGTTCAAGCCCTGCATCAGGCTCTGTGCTGACAGCTCAGAGCCTGGATCCTGCTTCAGATTCTGTCTCTGTCTCTCTCTGCCCCTCCCCTGCTTAAGCACTGTCTCTCTCTCTCTCTCAAATATAAACAAACATTTTTAAAATTTTTTAAATAAATAAAAATAATAAAAATTTAAAAGTGACCATATTGGACATATTGTTTTGTAATCTGCTTTTTTTCTCTCTCAACAATTATCATAAATATCTTTCCATAATTTTCATTGCTACATACTATTTCTCTTTATGGGTCTACTTGAATTTATTTCTTTTTGCCTTATAGCTTGATTGAGATATCATTACATACAATAAACTGCACATATTTAAAGGGTATAATTTGACAAGTTTTGACATACATATTATGTATACATATATATACATACACATATATATCCATGAAAGCATCACAACAGAGGTAATGAACATATTGTCACCACCAAAACTTCCTATAGCCCTTTGTAATCCCTCCCTTCTGCCCCACACTGCCCCCTCCCCCACATCCCAGGCAAACAATAATCTGCCTCTGTCACTCTTGATTAGGCTGCATTTCTAGAAGGCTATATAAATGGAATCATACAGTATGCATTCTTTTTTTGTCTGGCCTCATTCACTCAGCATAATTATTTTGCAATTCATATGTATGTTGCATACACCAATAATTTGTCCCTTTTTATTGCTGAGTAGAATGCCATTTTATGGTTATAGCGCAATTTGGTTATTCATTCACTTATTGACAGACTTTGGATTGTTTCTATTTGCTGGCTGTTATACAAATAAAGCTGGTAGGAGCATTCATATTCAAATCCGTGTGTGGACATATGCTGTCATTTCTCTTAGGTAAATACCTAGGAGCAGAATACCTAGGCGTGGTCAAGTCATATGATGGGTGTACGTTTAACATTTTTTAAGCTGCCAACGTCTTTCCACAATGGTGGTATCATTCCACATTCCCACGAGTGGCATGCGAGAGTCCCAACTCCTCCTCATGCTCACAGCACTTGGTCAGCGAGTTTAACCTTAATCATTTCCGTGGATTCATCTCTTCATCATGGAAGCACTCTTCATCATGGTGGGCTCCATTTATATGTTCCTGCCCGTTAATGCTGTTAAGCATCTTTTTGTATACTGACTTACTGATCTGGGTATCTTCCTTGGTAAAATGTCTATTCAAACCTTTCCCCATTAAAAAAAAAAAAAATCGGGTTGATTGTCTTATTATTGAATTGTAATAGTTCTTTAATGCCCAAAAGAATTCAAAACAGGCTCTCCAAGATATATTTGTACAACCTATGTTCACGGGAGCACTGTTCACAATAGGCAAAAGGTAGAAACAACCCAAATGTCCATCGACCGATGAATGAATAAGCAAAATGTGGTACACACATACAATGGAATACATTCAGCCTTAAAAAGGAAGGAAATTCTGACACATGCTAGAACATAGATGAACCTTGAGGCATTATGCTAAGTGTAATAAGTCAATCACGAAAAGGCAAATACTGTATGAGTCCACTATGTGAGATAACTAGAGTAATCAATAGAAACAAAGCAGAATGGCAGTTGCCAGGGGCACCTGGGTGGTTCAGTCGGCTAAGCATCCAACTTCGGCTCAGCTCATGATCTCACGGTTCATGGGTTCGAGCCCCACGTTGGACTCTGTGCTGACAGAGCCCAGAGCCTGCTTCAGGTTCTGTGTCTCCCTCTCTCTCTGCCTCCCCCCCCCCCAATTCTCTCTCTCTCTCTCTCTCTCTCTCTCTCTGTCTCTCTCAAAAATAAATAAACATTTAAAAAAATTAAGAAAAAAAAAGAATGGCAGTTGCTAGGGCCTGGGGCAGAAGGAAATGAGCAGTTGTTTAATGGATGTAGTCTCAGTTTGGCAAGAAAAAAAAAGTTCTGGAGATTGGTTGAACAGCAATATGGATATACTTAACACTACTTAACTGTACATCTAAAATTAGTTAAGATGGTAAATTTTATGTTATGTATATTTTACCACAATTAAATTTTTTTCTTTTTATTTTTTTTATTTAGTGAACTCTACCCGCAACATGGGGCTCAAACTCACGACATTCTGAGATCAAGAGTCACATGCTCCATCGACTGAGCCAGCCGGGTGCCCTACAATTTAAAATTTTTTTAAATATAAGTTTATACATAGGTAGACACGAGTCCTCCGTTGCATATATGTTTTGCAGATATTTTCTCCAAATCTGGGACTCATCTTTTCATTTTCGTAAGGTCTCTTGAAGAACAAAGATTTTTAATTATGATGAAGTCTAATTCATCAATATTTTTACTTGATACCATAGACTTTTTGTGTTCTACTTAAGAAATCTTTGCCAAGAGTTGCCTGGGTGGCTCAGTCAGTTAAGCATCCACTCTTGATTCCGGCTCAGGTCATGATCTCACAGTCATGAAGTCAACTCCTGTGTCAGTCTGCTTAAGATTCTCTCCCTCTCTGCCCCTTCCCCCTGCCTCTCTCTCCCTTTAAAAAAAAAAAAAAATAGCCAACTCCAAAGTCACTAGCATTTTCCTTTATGCTTTCTCCTAGACGTTTTATGGTTTTAGCTTTCACATTAAAAAAAATTTTTTTTTGTAGTTTATTTATTTTGAGACACAGAAAGAACGAGCAGTGGAGGGGCAGAGAGAGAGGGAGAGAAAAAGAATCACAAGCAGTCTCTGTACTATCAGCATGGAGTCTGACTGTGGGCTTGAACCCAAGAACCAACAATGAAATCATGACCTGAGCTAAAATCAAGAATTGGACAATTAACGGACTGAGCCACTCAGGTGCCCCAAGCTTTTACATTTCGACTATGATCTATTCCAAGTTAATTTTCATATTTGGTCTGAGGTAAAGATAGAGGTTCTTTTTTATTTTTTTTCCGACGTGTCTATCCAGTTGTTCCAGCACCATTTTTTTTAAGTTTATTTATTTTTGACAGAAAGAGAGGAGAGAGAAAGAGAATGAGTGGGGGAGGGGCAGAGAGAGATAGACACAGAATCCGAAGCAGGCTCCAGGCTCCGAGCTGTCAGCACAGAGCCTGATGCGGGGCTCAAACTCACTGAGTGCGAGATCACGACCTGAGCCCAAGTCAGACGCTCAACCAACTGAGCCACCCAGGCGCCCTCCAGCACCATTTGTTAAAAAGATTATAATTCTACCCACTGAATTGCCTTAGCACCTTTGTCAAGTCAATTGACTATATGTGTGGAGGCCTATCTTTGGACTCTCTACTTTGTTCTGTTGATCTGCATGTCTGTCTTTAGATCAATACCACATTTTCCCAACTACTCTCACATAGAAGTCTTGTAACCAAATCACATAAGTCCTACTGATTTGTTCGTTTTCAAAATAGTTTGGCTATTCTGAGTCCTTTGCATTTGCATTTAAATTTTGAAATCTGCTTGTCCATTGCTAAAAATAAAGTAAAGCTTGCCCAGATTTTGATAGGGATGGTGTCATATCCATCAATTTGGAAAGAATTGACATTAATAATATTGAGTCTTTTGATCCATGAACATGGTATATGTCTCCATCTATTTAGGTTTTCATTAATTTCTCTCTGCAATATTTTGTAGTTTTCAGCTACAAGTCTTACACATCTTCTGTCAAATTTATTACTAAGTATTTCATATATTCATACTAATATAAATGTACTTTAAAATTTCAGGGGCTGCTGGCTGACTCAGTTGGTTGGAGCATGCGATTCTTGATCTCAGGGGGTCATGAGTTTGAGCCTCACATTGAAGGTAGAGATTAGTTAAAAGTAAATAAAAAGTTGGGGCACCTGTGTGGCTCAGTCAGTTGAACGTCCAACTCTTTTTTTTTTTTTTTTTTTTTTCAACGTTTATTTATTTTTGGGACAGCGAGAGACAGAGCATGAACGGGGGAGGGGCAGAGAGAGAGGGACACACAGAATCGGAAACAGGCTCCAGGCTCTGAGCCATCAGCCCAGAGCCCGACGCGGGGCTCGAACTCCCGGACAGTGAGATCGTGACCTGGCTGAAGTCGGACGCTTAACCGACTGCGCCACCCAGGCGCCCCGAACGTCCAACTCTTGATTTCGGATCAGGACACGATCTCATGGTTTGTGAGTTTGAGCCCCAAGTCAGGTCCTGCACTGACAGTGCAGAGCCTGCTTGGGATCTTCTCTCTTCCTCTCTCTCTGCCCCTCCCCAGTTCACCAACCTCTATCTCTCTCTCTTTCAAAAATAAATAAATTAACTTAAAAATAAATAAATAAAATTTTCTATTTCAATAAGAATGTTGCCGGTGTGTAGAAATCAATTACTTTTTAAATATTAAGCATCTGATCTGAAACTCAGTAAACTCACTTTCAGTGGCATTTTGTAGGTTCTTTAAATTTTTCTGGGGCACCTGCCTGGCTCAGTTGGTAAAGCATGTGACTCTTGATCTCAGGGTTGTGAATTCGAGCCCCACACCGGTGTGAAGATTGCTTAAAAAGAAAATTTAAAAAACAAATTTTTCTTGACAGACGATTATGTTGTCTGCAAGTAAAGACCGTTTTTCTTTTTATTTTCAACCTCTATGCCTTTTATTTCTTTGGCTTGCCTAATCGCCCTTACTAGAAACTCCCAGCACAATTTTAAATACAAATGGTAAGATCCTGACATCCTCTCCTTGCTCTTGATCTTAGGGAGAAGGCACCCAATTTTCACCATTAAGTATAACTTTAGGACATTAGTTTTTTTTTTTATAAAAGCCCTTTACCAGGTTGAAGAAGTTCTCTTCTATTTCTAGTTTGCTACAAGTTTTTCTCAGGAATGGATGTTGGTTCTTGTCAAATGTTTTTTCTGCATCTATTGAGATGATAAAATGGTTTATCTTTTTAAACTTATCAATATGGTGAATTACACTGATTACTTTTCAAATGTTAAGCAAACTCTTCATCCCTAGGATAACATGTATTGCATAATGATGTACTTTACTTTTTATATATTGTGGGTTTTGATTTGTTAAAATTTTGTTAAGCAGGTCATGTAGCCAGCTCAGTCAATGGCGTGTATGACTCTTGATTTCGGGGTTGTGAGTTCAAACTCCATATTTGATGTGGAGATTACTTTAAAAAGTAAATCTTTTTTTTTTTAATGTTTATTTATTTTTGAGAGAGAGGGAGGGAGGGGAGGGGCAGAGAGAAGGGAATGGAAGATTCAAAGCAGGCTCTGTGCTGACAGCAGAAAGCCTGATGTGGGGCTCAAACTCACAAACCGTGAGATCATGACCTGAGCTAAAGTCGGACACTCAACCAACTAAGCCACCCAGGAGCCCCAAGAAATTAAATCTTTAGAAAACAAATACATACATACATACATACATACATACATAAATTTTTTGTTAAGAATTTTTGGACCTCAGGGCGTCTGGGTGGCTCAGTCAGTTGAGCGTCCAACTTCAGGTGATGATCTCAGAGTTCGTGGGTTCGAGCCCCACATCAGGCTCTGTGCTGACAACTCAGAGCCTGAAGCCTGCTTCAGATTCTGTGTCTCTTTCTCTCTCCCTCTGCCCCT
The DNA here is from genome assembly GCF_016509475.1 of Prionailurus bengalensis. Lineage (NCBI taxonomy): Eukaryota > Metazoa > Chordata > Mammalia > Carnivora > Felidae > Prionailurus > Prionailurus bengalensis. The sequence continues at coordinate 44,276,420 of NC_057345.1, read as the reverse complement.
TCCTCGCTTGTGCTGTCTCTGTCTCTCAAAAATAAATAACTGTTAAAAAAATTTTTTAAGGATTTTTGCATCTCTATTCATTATATTGTTCTACAGATAATATATGTTCAGGGTAATGCTGGGTTTGAAGAATGAGTTGGGAAGTGTTCTCTTTTCTTTAATTTCTGGAAGAGTTTATAAATTAATATTACCTCTTCCTTAAATGTTTGGTAGAATTTGACAACAAAGTCATCAATATGTTACCTTTGTGGGAGGCTTTTTTTTTAATGTTTATTTATTTTTGAGAGAGACAGAGACAGAGCATGAGTGAGGGAGGGCCACAGAGAGAGGGAGACACAGAATCCGAAGCAGGCTCCAGGCTCTGAGCTGTCAGCACAGAGCCTGACACAGGGCTCAAACCCATGAACCGTGATGATGACCTGAGCCAAAGTTGGAGGCTTAAGTGGATTGAGCCACCCACGTGCCCTGAGAGGCTTTTTAACTACACATAAAATTTATTTAATAGATATAGAGTTATTTAACTTAACTATTCCTTCTCAACTGAACTTGATACTTTTATCTTTCTCCATTTCATCAAAAAATTTAATTTGTTGGATGCAGTTATTCATAATATTCCCTTATTATCTAGTTAATATCTGTTAGATCTGTAGTGATCCCTCTATCATTTCTGAGGTTGGTAACTTATATCTTCTTTTTCCTGATCAGGCTGTCTAGAGGTTCATCAATTCATTAATCTTCTCAAAGAACCCTATTTTTGTTTCATTTGTTTTTCCTACTGCTTTTCTGTGTTCAATTTATTTTTCTTTAATGTTTACTTATTTATTTTGAGAGAGAGAGAGCGTGAACAGTTGAGGGGCTCAGAGAGAAGACAGAGAATCCCAAGCAGGCTCCTTGCTGTCAGCACAGAGTCTGATGAGGGGCTCAAACTCACTGTGAGATCATGACCTGAGCTGAAACCAAAAGTCAGATGCTTAACCAACTGAGTCACCCAAGTGTCCCCCTTTTTTCTTTTCTTTTCTTTTCTTTTCTTTTCTTTTCTTTTTCTTTCTTTTCTTTTCTCTTCTTTTCTTTTTAATTTTTGCTGTGCCAACATTCCCTCTTTTTTTTTTACAAAGTTTATTTATTAATTTTGAGAGAGAGAAAGAGAGAGGGAGTGAGTGAGAGAGAGAATGAGGAGGGGAGGGGAAGAGGGAGAGGGAGAGAGAGAATCCCAAGAAGGCTTTGCACTCTCAGTGTAGAGCCTGATATGGGACTCCATCTCACAACCGTGAGATCATGACCTGAGCCAAAATCAAGAGTCCAACACTTAAGCAATTAAGCTGCTCAAGCGCCCCCTCTCTGTTTTCTACTTATTAATTTCTCCCCTTCTCATTATTATATCCTATCTTCTGCCTACTTGGATTCAGTTTGCTTTCACTTTCTGGTTTCATGACAGTGGAAGTTCAGGTAATTTATTTTCTTTTTTCTAATATAAGTGTTTAATGCTATAAATTTCCCTCAAGTACTGCTTTAGCTGCATCCCCCAAACTTCCATATTGTGTTTTCATTTCATTAAGATCAAAATCATTTCTAATCACTCTTGTGGTTTCTTTTAGACCTATATTTTATTTGGAAGTGCATATTTTTGTCCTAAAATGTGTGGAAATTTTCCAGATATCTTTCTGTTGTCAATTTATGATTTAACTCTATGTGATCAGAACACTTTTAAATATATTGATACTTATTTTATTGCACTAGATATAGTCTTCTGTAGTATTTCATTTGCACCTGGAAAGAATACATATTCTGCTGTTGTTGGGTAGAGTATTCTATAAACGTCAGATTAAGCTGGTTGAGTGTTGTTCAAATCTTCTATATTCTTACTGACTTTTTGTCTAGGTGTTTTATCAAATATGTTGAATGTGTTGAAATATTTTACTATAATTATATATTTGTACATTTCTTTTTGTGGTTCTATTAGGTTTTGCTTCATGTATTTTGATACTGTTTCTAAATGCATAACCACTTAGAACAGTTATGACTGATTAGTGAATTGACCCTTTATCATTATGTAATGACCCTCTTTATTCCTGGTAATATTCTTACTCTTATATCTATTTTCTTTTTAATTTTTTATAATTTTATTTGAGAGAGAGAGTGAGTGGGGTAGAGTGACAGAGGTGAGAGAGAGAGAGAGAGAGAGAGAGAGAGAGAGAGAGAGAGAGAGAGATTCTTAAGCAGGCTCCACGTTCAGCACAGAGCCCAATGTGGGGCTCAATCCCACAACTCTGGGATTGTGACCTGAGCCAAAATCAAGAGTCAGATGCTCAACCGACAGACCCACCCAGGCACCCTGTGATCTACTTTCTTCTGAGTACTGTTAGCATAATATATCTTTTTATATCCCTTTACTTTTAACATATTTGTGTTTTCATATCTAAAGTATATGCTTTATAATCTTATAAATAGTATATATTTGGCTCTTGTTTTTTTAAATCCAATCTTACAATTTCTTCCCTTTAATTGGAGTATTTAGGCTACTTACACATAATGTGATTATTGGTATGCTTAGGTTAAGTCTACATGTTGCTGGGCTTTTTTGTCTCACCTATTCTTTGTTCCCCTTTTCCTCTTCTTCTGCCTTCTTTTGAATTATTTGAGCATTTGTTATTTTTTATGTTTATTTAAAAATTTTTTTATGTTTATTTATTTTTGAGAGAGAGACACAGTGTGAGCAGGGGAAGAGCAAAGAGAGAGGGAGACAGAGAATCTATCTGAAACAGGCTCCACACTGTCAGCGCAAAGCCTGCATGGGGCCTGAACCCACAAACAGTGAGATCATGACCTGAGCTGAAGTCAGACACTCAACCGACTGAGCCACCCAGGTGCCCCTTGAGCATTTATTATTATTTCATTCATACAGTAGCATGGCTAGCAATAAATTAACCATACACAGAAATGACTGAGAACCACATAAATCTATCCCACTAAACCCACACTCAACGGATTTCCAGCACAACTTTCCTTCAGTTACCTCACAGAAGCCCGCAGCCATTCCAACGTCACCCAACACAAGCAAAAGTATTACCATGAGGAATTCAAAGTGGAAAGAGGCAGCAGCCTCAACGGATTGTAGTTAAAATAACTTGTGTTTTCAAATTTTGCACACATGATCATGTAAGCACATTGCATTGGAAGGATTACTTGAAGCATCTGCCCTCCTGCAGTAGACTGTGTACAACCTATAAACAGTATAAGACTGATGTGCCTTGGCCCTTGCACACGACATCATATCCAATAAACGTTTGTTAAATGGCTGTGTAAGCAAGTGAAATGAGCCCTAGACTGAAAGTCACAGAACCTGTGTTTGAATCTAACTCTGCCACTAAGCCCCAGGACCTTGAGCGTGTTACTTAACTTTCCTTGATCTTCAGTTTCATTTGTTTGTAAAAGCCCTTTTTAAAACATCATTGTATTTTAATGATTTTTTTTAACCTAAGGAATCTATCCATCCATATGGTTTGAAAATTAAACAGTACTGGGGCGCCTGGGTGGCTCAGTTGGTTGGGCGTCCGACTTCGGCCCAGGTCGTGATCTCACGTCCGTGAGTTCGAGCCTCTCACGTCCGTGAGTTCGAGCCTCTCACGTCCGTGAGTTCGAGCCTCTCACGTCCGTGAGTTCGAGCCTCTCACGTCCGTGAGTTCGAGCCCCGCGTCGTGCTCTGTGCTGACAGCTCAGAGCCTGGAGCCTGTTTCAGATTCTGTGTCTCCCTCTCTCTCTGACCCTCCCGCATTCATGCTCTGTCTCTCTCTGTCTCAAAAATAAATAAACGTTAAAAAAAAAATTAAAAAAAAAAAAAAGAAAATGAAACAGTACTGAAAGGTTTATAATGAAAGGCTCTACCCCTCTCCTCCTAACCACCAGTCCGGCTCCCAAGAGGCAACCACTTTTTCTTTTACCTATTTCTCCTAGTTACCTATGGTTTTATAAATAATGTGCTTCTACAGCAATTTCTCCCTTTATCAGTTTTAAACATTATCCAGTGGTGTCTTCCCATGACAAGTGATGGATTAACATATACCACCGCCAGAATTCTTCTCTCTCCCTACCCCAAGAGAATTCTATCTGTGGTGACCTTTGTAAAGTCAAGTAATACACACAGCACTTTTTCTGTTGTTCCATAATCTATAGACAGTACGGCTCGATATCCCACTGTGTAAAATGAGGACATTAGGGCCTTTCCTTTCCCGTTCAGCTCTCTTCTACCTCTCAGCTTCCCTGTATGCATTTTTTAATTGTCAAGGTTGTTCACATTAAATTCTGTCCTGTGACCATAATTAAAGCTTCAAAGCTTTGACTACAGGTTGATTCTAATATATAGTGTCTGCATTATTATCAGCTAGGGGAATATCAGTTTTTCAGAGCCAACTGGGTACTATTACATTTCCTTTCTTCGAGAGCTGTTTGTTTTTCCTAGAGTTTGCAATTATTTTTGTTTTCTAATTACTTCTGATAATATTTTCCTTAATTTATCGTCACTCAGCTCTGGCCAGGTTCACGTCTCTGTGCTCTTCATACACTTGTGGTTATCTCTATCACTGCTCCATCATATCATACGGTTTATTGATTTCACTTTTTTTCTTCATAGAGCCCTCTGTTCTCCGATTCCAATTTGCTCTAGTTGTTCTTTGGGTTGCTGGTACTAGTGCTGTTCTCCACCCAGATGTGATAGTAGAATTGCAAATGCCTGACCCCTTTGAAGTTAGGTCATGTGATTTGCTTTGGCCAAGTTACATCTTTTCTTTTAGTTGGAAGCTCTAAGAGTCAGTGCATGGTTTACCTCTTTCCTTTATCTCCTCCATGGTGATGTGCAGCATTCAATACTGGAATTCAATACTGCAGCATTCAGTCGTGGAATGAGAACGTGGAGTAGAGTCCCTAGCTGGCCTCTGATGGACACATTGGCGTGAGTGAGAAATAAAGCTTTGTTGGGTTAAACCACTGAGACGATGGGAATATTTGTTACCTCTTCATAATCTAGCCTTTCCCAACTGACATGGAGATTACCAGAAGTGGAATGCTATTGTAACACAACCCAAAATATGTGGCATTGACTTAGCATTGGAACAGGGAGGGGCAAATAAATTATTATCAGAGTCTGTGATGAAACACTTAGTGAAACTATGTCCCGCGTAAGTAGGAGGGCAGCTCATGGGTCTAATAAACTTGTAGCTCAATGAAAGAGGTTGGAAATAGAACATTAGCAGTGTGTATTGATTGCTGTTAGCTATATGTGGCAAGGTACTCCAAGAAAGATATGCTTTAACAAAATAATTAGCTGGTTTACAAGTAAGAATGAAATGGAACAGAAAGAGTCGAGAGAGGGACTTTCAAGATTGCTTCTCAGTCCCAATCTATAAAAGATGAAACTGAGAAGAATTTTGAGTGGAAAGGCTAAGTGAAAACAGAAAAATTGCCATCACCCCCTTATTAAAACCCCTAAGTACATTGGGGCGCCTGGGTGGCTCAGTCAATTAAGCGTCCGACTCTGGCTCAGGTCGTGATCTCGCGGTTTGTGAGTTTGAGCCCCGCGTCGGGCTCTGTGCTGGCAGCTCAGAGCCTGGAGCCTGCTTCGGATTCTGTGTCCCCCTCTCTCTCTGCCCCACCCCTGCTTGTGCTCTGTCTCTCTCTGTCTCTCAAAAATAAATAAATGTAAAAAAAAAAAAAAAACAAACCCTAAGTACATTATGGTGTCAGTATCACAGTAAAGGTCCAGTTAAAGGCATGGCACCCAGTAAATCTTTCAATTGGACAAAATAGCTCAGAAAAGGTAACTAGAGATGGGGCTCTCCCACTGTATCTGGTGTAGTTAGGAAAACAGAAGCCACCCCAAGAGTCTCAAGATTTAATTCAGGGTATTAGCGTTATATAGTGTTGGAAGTCTGAAATAATAAAATGATAGTAGTAATTGCCAAAGCGGCTACTATCTTCAGGGCCGGAGAATAACAGGAAGAGGTATGGTTAGCAGAACTAAGGTTTGAGAAACCCCACCTGGCTGCTACTCAGACTGCCAGCGGGGGACCACGGGCTAGTGTGCGGACATCTGAGAAGGACACCAAGCCTCTGGTGATGGGACCGCTGAGGAACCAGTCTTCGCTAAGAGGCGTGGCTGGTTGGTACTGAAACTTTTGAGGGGTCGTGCATGACGTGCCTGAAGCTGAGAGAGCCAAAAGAAGCTGAAAGCCGAAGCTACCGCTGTTCTTTGCTCTTGGAAAGATGCTAGTCAGTGCTGAAATTAGAAAGAAAGTCCTGTTTCCCCTTCTGCCACCTTTTCATCTCCTGCCAATTCTCCCACTGGAAAAACCTAACAGGAAGCCATCAGGCAAGGACACCTGGAAAGTTATGTTTGCTGAGTTCCAGTCAACACAAACCAAAATATACAAGGGTACACTTGGAGCTGAGAGACAACAGAAAAACAACCAGCACATGCAACAAAGCACGCTGGCCCCAGATACCCACATTTCAAAAGACGAGGTATGGGAGTGAGAAAACAAAGAAGCATAGCAAATCTAAGAATATCTAGAAAAGAACTCTGGGTGTGGCTTAAAGGCTATGGAACTGACCAGAAACAGATAAGAAGCCAGCTAAGCTTGGGAGAGAGTTCTAGTCTCAGAAGAACTGCCAGCTTGGGCCAAGAGACTGTAACAATTAAGTAATAAAATCGCCCTTGGGTCTCTAGCCATCTGTGGGCAGAAAGTTGACTGAGAAAATGACCCAATCCCCAATCCATGTATATTTCCCAACAGTATCTTCAGCTGTGGCCAAGGAAGATCATGGGAAAGGAACATCCTCAGAGACAGCCCTGCAGAGGAGTCTCAGAGAACAATGCATAAGGGAGATGTCCCCAGGAAGTAGAACCTGGGCCTCCCCAAAGATTATTTCCCACCTCTGTGGAAGGGGGCCCTAAAAATGTCTGCCTGCTGGAATTTCAGAACTGCTAGCAGTCACTGTCCACTGTTGTATATCTCTCATCATTTCCCTTTCTGAATAAGAGCGTTAATTACAATTACTATGTATGGGTTCCACAATTTATATTGGGAGTAGGGGATTAGCAGGTATCATACGTTCATTTCTCTGGTTTCATTTCCCTAGGTTAAGATAAGCCACATCTGGACCTGACTTAGAGACCTCTGTGCACCATCCAGAAACCCTGGGCTTTAATTCGATGCTACAGTTGAAAGGCATTTGTGGGTTAGCTGCCTCAGGGAGGAGAGGCTGTGGCTCCACACTCTTGTCAGTGCTTGGTATTGTCAGGGTTTGGGATTTGGGCCATTCTAAAAGATGTGTAATGACATCTCATTGTTTTCATTTCATTTCCCTTATGACGCATGTGGTAGAGTATCTTTTCATATGCTTCTTTGCTCAGAGAGGTTAAGTACTTTGCCTGAAGTCACACAGCTAAGAAATTAACAGCTGGCATTCAAACCCAGGACATCTGACTGAAAGCTATGGAGGAAATCTCTATAATCTGTAACCTCCAAAGAGGTAACTCCTCTTTGGGTCCTCAAAGACTCCTGGGCAAGGCACTTGGCCTTGGTCCTCCTGCTCCAGGACAAGGCGCTTGGCCCCTCCGGGTTCCTGTTTGTTCATTGGCAAAACGGGTAGACAAGGATTACTGCCCCACCTACCTGTCGGGACTGTTGGGAGAGTCAGCTGAAGCCATGGATGGGAAGGAGGCTCTAAGCTGCAAAGTGAGGCCGCAGGGGTAGCAGAGGAGGCCGGGGAGCTGGGCCACCTCTCCCACCTTCACTGCCAGCTTCCTGGAGCAGCTTCTTCCCAGGAGTTGGGGGACACCCAGGCTAAGCTTGGGAGAGGCTGTCCTTCCTGAGCCCTGTGTCCAGGTGTGGCACAGAATCAGACGTGGCCCAGTGGGGAAAGGTCCACATCTGGTGGGTTCCCCTAGAACAAACAAGGAATGACCAGAGGTGAAAGTGCTGTGACAGAGCTGGGCGTGTGGGGTGGAATATCACAGACAGGCGCCTAGTCCAGCTTGGGGAGCCAGGGAAAGCTTCCTGGTGGAGGCGCCCACGGCCTGGGCCCCTCCCCTAAGCCACCATCTCTGGGTTCCCTCAAAGCCTCCTCCACTTCCCCTTCGGAGCAGCCACGCCAGCTTCTGAAGGGGCGCGTTCACGCGGCCCGGAGCCCTCACCGCCTTGCCTGGCTCTCGACGCAGAGTCCTCCCCGGGGCCGCGGCGTCAGGCCCCGCCCCTCACTTCCTGGCCCCGCCCCCGCACTCCTTCCGCCCCAACCTCGCAGGCAGGCGGCCTCGAGCTCACCAACTCTTTTCTCCTCCCCACCTCAGGATCCGTTGCACCCTCCCCTTCCTCCTGGGAGGGCTCCTTGTCATCTCTTGCGCCCTGCCTTAAAGGACACCTAATCAGAGACACATTTTCTGAGGACCCCCTCTAAAGAAGGTCTCCCCTGGACTCTTCTCTCAGTCCCTAGTTGATTTCTTTCATAGCTCTTATTATAACTTCCAATTGTTTTATTTGTCTATTTGTTTTTTTCTCTCCTCTCCCTCCTATCTCCTCCCACTATAAATGCGTCGTGACGGCAGGAATGGTGCAGGCCTATTCTCAGCAGCCTCCATAGTGCCTAGCCACAGCAGGCACTCAATAAATATGTTTTGGATGAATGAATGAATTCATAAAAGAATAAGTGGATGAACTGGATCTTAAAGGATCTCGAGCTGTGCCGTCCGATATAATAGTCACTAGCCACATGTGGCTATTGAAACTTAAATAAATTAAAAGTAAATAAATTTGGGGCGCCTAGGTGGCTCAGCCGGTGAAGCATCCGACTTCGGCTCAGGTCGTGATCACACGGTTCTGGAGTTCAAGTCCCGTGTGGGGCTGGTGCTGACAATTCAGAGCCTGGAGACTGCTCCAGATTCCGTGTCTCCCTCTCTCTCTGCCATTCTCCCACTTGTGTGCCCAATCTCTCTCTCTCTCTCTCAAAAATAAACTTTTAAAAAACATTAAAAAACAATTAAAACGAAGTAAATAAATTTAAAATCCAGTTCCTCCGCTGCACTAGTCACATTTCAAGCGTTCACTATCTACATGTGGCTAGTGGCTACCCTATGGGACAGCACAGGACATTTCCATCATTTCAGAAAGTTCTATTGGACCGTGCTGCTCTCGATGACCTTAAAGGCTGAGAAGGTGGACAAAGGCATTTGGAACAGAGTGCAAGTATGTATTACACCCTACAGTTGTGAGAGAGCACGGTGACGTTGTGCTCTGGAATAAAAAAGGGGGGGCACATCACCCCCTCTTTACACAGCCCTGTTTGTTGTTAGAAAGTTTGGTGTAAGGTAAGGAAGAATGTCAGAGATGGCAGAGTCCTCAGAGACCAGCTGCTCCCAACCATCTCCCTTAGAAGCAGAGACTGCTGCCCCAAGGGGAAAAGAGACGTACCCAAGGTCACAGAGAAGGTCGCACGAATGGGACGAGAACCCAGATCCCCTGATTCCCAGTGCCTTAGGCCGTTAGGTGGTTTCCCCCTATCAGGTTCATGGGCACCTCCTCCCTCCTTCCCAGGCCCTCTTCCCCCACAGCCTGGCTGTGGGGCATGTGGAACCCCCCCAGGCAGGTCCTCAGCACTCACACTGGCCATTTTATTTACTCCCTAAAGCACCCTCCCTCCCCCCAACGTCTGACCCCTAGAAATTTTAGACATCCCAAGGAGAATAGCTGCTTATAACCATTTGCTAATTACACGTATGGATGTCAATTAATTCATTTAGCTAATTAGCCACTCGATGAGCACCACGCACCAAAGAACTGTAAAAGACAGGCATATGGTGAGAGGGGGGCGGCCGGGTGCTCATGCAGCATGCAGAGCTGGGGAAGGGAGGGCACAGTGGGTGCAGCTCCTCCCTGCCCCCACATGAGTGGAGGGAGGCAGCTTAATGGCTGGGGGGACGGATCTGCTGCTGGTGCCATAAAGCACAATTATGCTTCCCACTAATGGTGCTGGGAAGCCACATGTGCACACACACACTCTCATGTGCACAGGCAAGCACACGTACGTATACATACATTTCTGTTTACACACACACACATTCACGTGCTCGCAAATATGGCATGCACATACCCATAAGCACAGTGTACGTGCACATTTACACACATGGACACACTCACGTGTGGACATGTGGGGTCAGATGGAATCAATCCACAGAAATTTTCTTCATCAAGCCCTACCTTTGGCGGAGGCTGGAAAAGGGGAATTAATTCTCTTTTACTGCAACCAACTCTATGCCAAGCAGTGTGCTCCGTTTTTCCATGGATGTCATTTAATCTTCACATAACCCCACAAAGAATGGGTTATCTTCACTTTACAAATGAGGAAACTGAGGCTCAGAGAAACCAAAACACTTGCCCAAGGCCGCACGGCTGGCAAACGGCAGAGGTGGGCTAATCCCCACATCTCCACGGCCATCTGCTTCAGGGGGCAGGAGAAGGGAAAGTGGGGTTTTTATCTGCTTGCAGTTGGTGGGAAACTGAGAAAAATAACCTCCTTTTGGGGGGACCAACTGCTTATGGAATGAAAATGGACTGCTCACAGGCTTTGAGCCATAGAGAGGAGAAGAAAATTGAACACTGATGAGAAAGAAGATGGATGGGAGGAGGGACACACACTTGGGATTCTATCACAAATGCCATTCTCACTGGTCTTCATCCCATGAGTCCACCCTGGTGCCACCTCTGTGCCAGGCAGGCGCTCGGGACACAGGGTGAATTAGATGTCCGCTCACAGCCAGGTGAGGCAGGCAGAGTGACACAGGCTGTCACCAGAACAGCAAGCATTTGAACGGGCTGTCTGGATGAAGAGCCCAAGCTTTCCCTGAGTTCCATGTCCCTCTTTCCTCCTGTACTCAGCGGTGGGGCATATCACTCTGGATCTCAGGGTTGTGAGTTTGAGCCCCACGCTGGGCGTGGAGCTTACTTTAAAAAAAAAAAAAAACTTTCTGTTGCAAGTGACAGAAAGTCCAACACAAACAAGTTTCAGCAGCGGGAGTGTATTGGCTCATATTACTGACAAGTCAAGGGGTACTGGGCAGCTTCAGGCACAGCTTGATTCAGGGGCTCAAGCAAAGTCATTAAGACCTGCCTTTCTCTATCTCTTGTTCTTACTCTCTCCCATGTGTTGGCTTCATTCTAAGGCTCCACTTGGTGATGAGCTTCTCTTCCTCTCAGCTCCCAGTCCACTGGACTTTTTTTTTTTAATAAAATTTTTTTAGTGTTTATTTAAAAAAAATTTTTTTTAATGTTTTATTTATTTTTGAGACAGAGAGAGACAGAGCATGAACGGGGGAGGGGCAGAGAGAGAGGGAGACACAGAATCGGAAGCAGGCTCCAGGCTCTGAGCCATCAGCCCAGAGCCCGATGCGGGGCTCGAACTCACGGACCTCGAGATCGTGACCTGAGCCGAAGTCGGCCACTTAACCGACTGAGCCACCCAGGCGCCCCTAGTGTTTATTTTTTGAGAGAGAAACAGCACAACTGGGAGACAGGCAGAGAGAGCAGGAGACACATAATCCAAAGCAGGATCCAGGCTCCAAGCTGTCAGCACAGAGCCCAACGCGGGGCTCGAACCCACGAATTACAAGATCATGACCTGAGTCGAAATCAGTGCTTGATGGACTGAGCCACCCAGACACCCTAAGATAGTTTTTTTTTTTTTTTAACATTTCTTCTTCTTCTTTTTTTTTTTTTTTTTTTTTTTTGAGAGACAGAGAGAGACAGAGCATGAGTTGGGGAGGAGAAGAGAGAGAGGGAGACACAGAATTGGAAGCAGGCTGCAGGCTCTGGTCAGCACAGAGCCCGATGCGGGGCTCAAACTCACAGACTGCGGGATCATGACCTGAGCTGAAGTCGGACGCTTAACCAACTGAGCCACCCAGGCGCCCCCTAAGATATGCTTTTCTAAGAGCTCCTACAGAAGCATGGGATTTGCTCTGACTGGATGGGCTCAGGGCACATGCCCACCTCTGAACTAATCAATCACCATGGCTAAGGGGATATCATGCTCAGACGGACTGGACCCATGGGTGTCCCACCCAAGATACACCCAAACCATTTGGACTGAGAGCAGGGGCAGATGGGATCCCCCAATGTTGTCAGAAGAAGGGGGAACGGATGGAGGGCTTGGAGGCAAGCTATCAATACCCACTACAATGTTCTAAGCATTCAAGGTAGGCGGGGGGGGGGGGGGGGGGGGGTGGAATACCCATTCTGCAGCTAAGGAATCTAAGGATGAGAAAGGAGATAAGCCTGATAAGGATTACACAGACAGTAAGGGGTTGAGTCAAGATTTGAACCAATTCCTCTTCACTTTCCACCTGAGCCCCTTCCCCAACCACCATCCAACAACGCTCTCCAGGCCTCCCCTCCGGAGCTAGCCATCTTCTTCAGAGTCTGTTGTCTGCCAATCAGGAGCCTGGGCCGGCAGGGCCTCCTAACTGCACAGGAAAGACCTCCAAGGCGGGGCACTCCGTGAGAGCCCCCTGCTCTATCTACACAGGCACCAGGGCCCCAGCCACATCCCTTTGTGTTCACTCCAGGACAAGCTGAAAGCCTGCGCCCAACTCTCCCCGGGCTTCTTTCTGTGCAGGGGCAGGGGGGACAGGCCAGGAGGGCCCAGGAGCGGCCCCAGCCACCGACCCAGGGGAGCTGAGGATCAATGCCAGCTTCCTGGCCCCATGGGTGGCATGACAGGGTGGGGCCTGTTCTGGCCGGTTGCTCACAGTAGTGACTGGCCTGATAACACACCCTTTACCAGCTGCCTTCCTTGCCCGGTCACTGTCCCCCTCCTTTCTCTGCTTCCTGGGATCACCCCCTCAAACAGGCTTGCATTCAAATCCTTTCCTCAGGACCTCCTTGTGGGAAAATACAACTTAAGGAACCCCCCCCCCCCATTCTTCTATAACATGAGGGTACAGGAGGCCTGAGGGAGTTCAACTAGATGGATGCTTTTCAAATATTTTTCTAGTAGAATGACTTTTTTCAAATGCGTTTTTTTTTTCTCTGTCTGGCCTCTAAACCCCACCCCCACCCCTCCTGAAATCCAGTCCTCTGCCCTCCCTTCCCCTCGTCCCATTGAGTCCCAGGTGCCCCACAACCCCTTCTGAGCCTTGTGAACTCCTCAGCCCCTGGCATCCTCTGAGTCAAAGGCATTTTTCTTCCCTGCCAGGTTGTGTGCTAAGGGGAGGCAGGAAGTGCGGATCCCTTAGTGAGGGAGGCAGGTCATGGAAATGGTAACAGTTTGCTCCCTCCCCACGCACCTAAAAAAATCAGACACATTCCACACCTCAAAAACGAGTTTCCTGTTGAAAACCCTTGTCGAGTCTACATATTCTTTGTCATAATGTAACTTTGGCCTAATCATGCTATAAGAATTCCCGCCCCCTCTCACCGTGGAAAACCTTACAAAACTCTCTCTTGCATTAACACAACATTGGAGAATGCCATGGTGAGGGGCTCCAGACTGATCAGGTCCTGGGTTTCTCCCCAGCTTCAGGAGGGGTTATGAGAGATCTTTCTATCTCCTTCTACCTGCCTCTCCACCATCTTCGTGAAGGACCACCTTCCCATCTTTCTTGGAGTATTTGGAGATGGGGGTATCCGTTATCAAACGCTATGTAACAAATTAGACGAAAACTTAGTGACCCAACACAATATTTCGTTATGCTCACAAATTCTGTGGGTCAAGATTTCAGGAAGCTGGGCAGTTCTCTTTTCGGGTCTCCCACGTGGTTGCAGTGAGATATCGGCTGGGGCCACGGTCCCCTGAAGGCTTGCCTGGGCCCGAGGATCTGCTTCCAAGGTGACCCACTCATGTGGCTGGCAGGTGGTACTAGCTGTTGGCCAAAGGCCCTGACTTCTCCCCATGTGGGCTTCTCCACAGGGCTGCCCCAGCCTTCTCACGGCATGGCAGCTGGCTCCCCCTAGAGCGAGAGTGCCAAGGATCCAGAGCAGAAGCTGCAAGGCCTTTTGTGATCCAGTCTTGGGAGCCCCCTTATCACTTTTGTCTAATTTCATTGTCTATACAGGGCCAGCCCTGATTCAGACACTCCTGCAGGCCATGTGGGTCACCGGGGCCATCTTGAAGGCCGGCTACCACAGGATGTTTAATGGGAGCCCTCTCCACTCCAGGTAGCCCATGCTGCCTGATCCTCAGGCCTGATCCTGACACGCCCCTCTTCCTTCACCACCACCGCCACCACCTCCCAAATCCTCCTAACATGAGACTATAATGCAATAGCATGTACGAAGAATTCAGGGCCCAGGGCAGGAAATGTCTGCAGAGCCCTTGTCAGCCACCCCCCTCGGTGTCCCTCTCTCAAGCCACGCTCCTCTTACAAACTTACAGGACTCCTGGGATCAGGGAGGGAAGCGCCATCATCACCGCTGCACTGTGGGGACAGAAGCCCTAGGAGGGTCAGCTTTATTGCTGGAGGGGTGAGATGGGGGAATCGGGGCGGGGGGGGGCACCCGGTTGCTGACATACACCCCAACCACGATCACCAAAGAAGAGAGAATCCATTCCAGAGGCTGCCTGCACTCCACCTGAGGAGACCCCAAACAAGAAATGCCCAGCCCTGGGGCGCCTGGGTGGCGCAGTCGGTTAAGCGTCCGACTTCAGCCAGGTCACGATCTCGCGCTCTGTGAGTTCGAGCCCCGCGTCAGGCTCTGGGCTGATGGCTCAGAGCCTGGAGCCTGTTTCCGATTCTGTGTCTCCCTCTCTCTCTGCCCCTCCCCCGTTCATGCTCTGTCTCTCTCTATCCCAAAAATAAATAAACATTGAAAAAAAAAAATTTAAAAAAAAAAAAAAAAAAAGAAATGCCCAGCCCTGGGGCGCCTGCGTGGCTCAGTTGGTTAGACGTCCAACTTCAGCTCGGGTTATGATCTCACGGTTCATGAGTTCGAGCCCCGCATCGGGCTCCGTGCCAACAGCTCAGAGCCCTGGAGCCTGCTTCGGATTCTGTGTCTCCCTCTCCCTGACCCTCCCCAGCTTGCGTGTAGGCACTCTCTCTCTCTCTCTCTCTCTGAAGAATAAATAAATATTTTAAAAAAAAATTTTTTTTAAAGAAACGCCTGGCCTGAAGTTCCCAGAAATCTGTGATCCACAGAGTCTGTGAGCAGACTGTGGGATGGTTTTATACCACTTCATTGTGGGATAATTTGATATGAGGCATTAAAAAACAAACACCCTCAGGTCCAAATTCACCACATGTTAAAGCAGTGATTCTGCCCCAAGCTAAGCTAACCTGGCCCAGGGATGTCAGGCTCCCTGCAATTTTATCAATCAAACGGGTCACTCCTCTTCCTCTGTGTGAAACAGGCAAGAGGGGTGGAGAGAGAGGCCCAGAGTGTTCATTGCAACAATCTGCGACTACAGCAGGCGGGCAAGGGGAAATACAGACAGGACACCCCCATGCAGCCCACATCCACATACTGTGCCTTGATTTCCCCACCCTTCTGCCCAGATCCCTCAGTTCCTGTCAGGTTTTCAGGCAGTTTGGGAATTTCTCCTCTCCCTTCCACCCCAGCCCCATCCCAGGCCTCCAAGCCATCATACATAAATGCTTAAGGCCCAACTAAACACAGTGCAGCCTCTGCTTTTAGCAACATACACACACACACACACACACACACACACACACACACCAGCAGAACTGGGACACTGGTTTGTCCCTAAGCTGAATGAAAGTGGCCAGCTACCCTAGGACCCAGCCCCAGGAGGGTAGGCTACGGGTGGGTAGGCTGGGAGGCAGGTAGGAACTTCATATTCCTTGAGTTTGACCACACCTGGAAGGAAAAGCATCAATCTATATTTAAGCAAGACGGATGGTTTCTTGGGAGGCCCAGTGGGATAGCCCACAGAATGGCAGGAATCTTGGCAGGAACCTGGGTGGCTCCAGGGGACTTGGGAACTGGAACATAAACCACACTTGAACAATGATTGTGTGTAGGAAATAGGACTGTGGAAGACTGTGTTTCCTCCATATTATTTGGATTTCTTTCTCAATACCCATGTATAATCAACCATGGCGGGGCCTGCATGGCCCATTCAGTTGAGCGTCCAACTCTTCGATTTTAGCTCAGGTCATGATCTCAGGGTCGTGGGATAGAGCTATGCATCGGGCTCCATGCTGAGTGTGGAGCCTGCTTGGGATTTTCTCTCTCTCTCTCTCTCTCTCTCTCTCTCCCTCTGCACCTCTCCCCTGCTCTCTCTCTCTCTCCAATTAAAAAAAAGAGTTTAAAAAAATACTCATGAAAAAAATTAAATTAAAATTTAAAAATACTAACGGAGGGGCGCCTGGGTGGCTCAGTAGGTTAAGCTTACTGTTAAGCTTCCAACTTTGGCTCAGGTCATGATCTCACAGTTGGTGAGTTCAAACCCCACATCAGGCTCTGTGCTGACAGCTCAGAGCCTGGAGCCTGCTTTGGAGTCTGTGTCTCCCGCTCTCTCTGCCCCTCCCCCACTCTCACTCTGTCTCTCTCTCTGTCTCTCAAAAATAAATACACATTTAAAAAATATTAGTGTATAATCAACAATAAGAAAATTTCCATTTAGGGGCACCTGGGTGGCTCAGTTGGTTAAGCGTCAGACTTCAGCTCAGGTCATGATCTCATGGTTTGTGAGTTCGAGCCCCGCATCGGGCCGTGTGCTCTCAGTGCAGAGCCTACTTTGCATCTTCTTTCCCCCTCTCCCTCCCTCGCTGTCATGCTCTCTCTCTTACTCTCAAAAATAAGTAAGACAGAAAAAGAAAGAAAGAAAGAAAGAAAGAAAGAAAGAAAGAAAGAAAGAAAGAAAGAAAATTACCATTTAGAGAAAAGAAGTTTGGAGTAAGGAGGGAATGCCTGGAGCCCTACAACCTATGCCCCAATAAGCACCCCCCACCCAGGGCTCCTGAGCACATCCACTAGATGATTTCTCAAGATCTTCCAGCTCAGACCCATCATCAAACACTGCAGAGTCTGGAGCCTTTCAGGGTCCGAGCCCAGACTCACCTGCCCTGACCTGGCCCGGGATGGCAGCTAGCACCCCACAGACTCGGGTCCCCACTGCTGATCTGCTGCCTGCTGACAAATGATCCTGCCTTCCCCATGAGCTGTGACTCCCAGGCCCACCCGTCAGCTGCCCAGCCCGAGCGATTGGAGTTTAATGAAGTCATGATAGGAGTGATTACAATTGTTAATTACGTCCCAGCCGTCAGGAGCTTCTGCAAGCCCTCAGCCAGGTGGCAGCTGTCACGGACACCCCACACCTGCAAACGTACCTCTCCTGACCTCATGGACCACCCCATCGTGCTCCCAAAGGCCCTGAGATATGGAGGTAGACATTTCAGTGGGGCATTTCAAGGCACCAATATGTCCCCCCAGGCCCCAGCACTCTGAAGGCCTAAGTACTTTGCCCTCTGGCTTAATTTATAGGACCCATGCTGTCAGAATCCTGAAGGGAAACACTGACCACACCACTATCTGCTCACAGTCAATGGCTCCCTACTGCCACAGCATAAATTTAAACACCTCGGCTTGGCATATTAAATGTTCCATGAAAGGACGCCCAGAGAGCAAGTTTCCCGCCTTCCTTTAGCTGGTATCTCTGCCCACCCTGCTGATGGAGCTGCCCCACGGCCCAGCCATGCCCACATACTTTCCCCGGCTCAGCTATACCTGCCTGATCTAAGCTCAGCCGATTAGATGCTCTCTCTTCCATGGGAACCGGGCTTCCCAGATGAGCAACTGAGGTGTACATTAAGTGCTCAGGAGCCATGGGGAGGTTATAGTCCACTTGGGGACCAGAGAGGACACATGAAGAGGGAGCATGAAGAAGGGAAAGAAGAGGGCCACAGAGAGACAAAAGATTCCAGATCCAGTTCCAATGGGTTCCAGGAGAGGCTGTCTCCTTCAAACACTGTCCTTTCTCTCTTACTCTGGTTTCTGTTAAACGTATATAAGATGGAAGCTCTTTTGCTCATCCAAACATATGTAGTTGGGAACAAACATTATATGTATTTCAAAGAAATTCTCTGAAAAACCATTTGGGGTTCAAAAGGGACTTGGGGGGGGGGTGCAAGTTCCAAGGGCTTGTCCACATTTTCCACAGGCATGAGGAGGCTGCATTCTGAGAGGCAGGTGAGGACATCATGCTGCTTCTAGAAGCAGTCTGGAGTAGGGCTTCCAGAGAACCATCGTCTGGGTTTCCACCCCGGCTCTGCCACTTACTACGTAAAACGGGACCCGTTGCCTCTGGCTTTAGTTTCTTCATCTGTAAAATGGGCATGCTGATGATAATGGTAGCTACCTCGAGGGGTTATCGTGAGGACTCAGTAAGTTAATATTCAGAAAGCACTTCCTAGTACCTGTTAACAGCAAACACCAACAAGTGTTAGCAGTAGTGAGGAAAGTGG
The DNA here is from genome assembly GCF_016509475.1 of Prionailurus bengalensis. Taxonomy (NCBI): domain Eukaryota; kingdom Metazoa; phylum Chordata; class Mammalia; order Carnivora; family Felidae; genus Prionailurus; species Prionailurus bengalensis. The sequence goes on along the minus strand of NC_057345.1, from coordinate 44,257,957 downwards.
CTGCTATTGACAGAAAGTCCCTGGAGTCCTGAGATAGAGTTAGTGTGCAAGAAGCTGGGGCACAGGTGAATTTGAGAAGAACGAAGAACGGAATTAAAGTGGATTATTCGTCACTGCGTTCCCAGGGGGTATTCTGAGCCCAAGGCAGCCGGAGTCCCTGCCTTCACAGATCTTCAGTTCTAGAGGGGAACAGGCAACTAACAAGGTCCTTTCAGATAAGGACCCAAAAGGGGCGCCTGGGTGGCTCAGTCGGTTAAGCGGCCGACTTCGGCTCAGGTCATGATTTCGCAGTCTGCGAGTTCGAGCCCCGCGTCGGGCTCTGTGCTGACAGCTCGGAGCCTGGAGCCTGTTTCAGATTCTGTGTCTCCCTCTCTCTGACCCTCCCCCGTTCGTGCTCTGTCTCTCTCTGTCTCAAAAATAAATAAACGTTAAAAAAAAAAAATTAAAAAAAAAAAAGATAAGGACCCAAAGACAACAGAACCCAGGAAGACGATGGGGGTGGCTGGAAGGCTTCTCTGGAGTGGGCAGTCAGGGAAGGCCTCCCTGAGGAGGTGATGGAGAGAACTAAATTCCCAAAGACCCCAGCCCTGATGAGGGAAGCCATCAAGGAGGGGACAGCATTTACAAAGGCTGGCACGGTGAAGGGTGGGGGGAGAGAGATGCCACCAAGGAGGGGAGCAGTGTGTGGGGAGGGCAGGGCCGGGGGAGCCCCCAGGACAGGCAGCCGAGCAGGGGCGTGGGAGAACGGAACGGCTAACACAGGTTCTGTTCGGTTCTTTGCTATAAAGCATGAACAGAAATGGCCACGTCCATCTCTGCGTTAACTCAGTCCATCCCACTTGTTGTTCGTGTGTCTGGGTGGCTCCCTTCTCTTGGGGGGATTCAGGAAGGTTCTGAATTCAGGAAGAACCAAGAACCAAGGCAACAGGCCCCTGCAAGCCTCTCTTCCTCCAAACTTAGCCCTTCCTAAAAGGGTCCACAAAATTCCCTATTTACTCAGAGCCCAAGGCTGGTCAACCTGCTGTAAGAAGGAAGCTGAGGGGCGCCTGGGTGGCGCAGTCGGTTAAGCGTCCGACTTCAGCCAGGTCACGATCTCGCGGTCCAGGAGTTCGAGCCCCGCGTCAGGCTCTGGGCTGATGGCTCAGAGCCTGGAGCCTGTTTCCAATTCTGTGTCTCCCTCTCTCTGCCCCTCCCCCGTTCATGCTCTGTCTCTCTCTGTCCCAAAAATAAATAAACGTTGAAAAAAAAAAATTTAAAAAAAAAAAAAAAAAAAGAAGGAAGCTGAGAGAACTCACCCTCATCCTGAGAACTTGCTGAAGACCAGAAGGCTCCCTCAGCAACCTTTAGTGAGAAAGGAGCACTGGTTCGGGAGTCCAGAACACTGGGTTTCGGTCCCTGCTCTGACACTTAGGTACTAGGCCCAACCAGTCTGCTCTGTAAAACATGGTAACAGTTCTTGGGGAAGGTCAGTGGGCCTTGTACACTATGACAGGGAGTATCGATCTCAAGAGACCCAAGCTAGTCATCCCATTTCCCACCCTTCCAGGTGCCAGGCATGTGCTAAAGAAAAAATGCCATTAGAGACAACAAACACAAGGAACGAGTGCTGGATGGGACAGCTTTGCTACTGAGCCAGTCACCCAATCCGACACGGAGTCCAGGCTCTGGGGAGATGCGAGTTTGATGAGGAAAAACTGAGTCAGGTCTCTTAAAACCAAACACCAAGAACTGTCTGCCCCAAGTGAGGAAAGCCAGGCCTCTGAACAGGACAGAGACACCAGGTCTTGTCAGTAGACAAGTGCCAGGCCAGCTGGAGGTACCTGCTGCACGTATGGCCCCATCTCAGGGTCACGGCGTTTAGCACCTCTGCTGTGCACGTGAAGGGCATGCCGAGGTCAGAGTTATGTGGCCCAGCAGGCCTGTCCCAGTGTCAGTAGGCCAGGTGGTCAAGGCTGGGGTTATCACCCTGCACAAAGCTGAAGCTGCATTCTCACTGATCCTCACAATAACCCCACGAGATACGTCTTCTTATCCCAATTCTACAATGGGAAACTGAGGCCCAGAAAGGTCAGGGGCCCCCCAGGTCACGGAGTTAGACGGTGGCTGGGCTGGGACTTAAACCTAGATCTGTCTGACTGCAAAGGACATAACTGGCACATCAGGCCACAGAAATGCCTGCTCTGGGTGGATAGCAAGCAGGCAGTAAGCAGGCTGAGCTCAGAATGCACAGAAGTTTGTGGAGGAGGGAGGCAAGGAGGAACCGGGCCAGAATGCTGGGGCCAGTGGTCCCTCCCAGGCCCCTGGGGTTGGTGGGAAGCTGGGCCAGGACGCCACAGGGAGAAATGTGGGACCTCTCCCAAGCTGCATGGGCAGGACCAGCCTCCAGCTTCCCCCCAACAGCACCCCCCCCCACCAGGGGGTGATTTTTCAAGCCAGACTTCCCAACCTCACCCCTCCCCTCCCTGGGCGGCCAGACACCCCGACCCCCCTCCCCACCCCCTGCCGCCTGCCAGCCAGCCCTGCCTCCCTCCTGGAGCGGCCGGAAGCCCGCAGTCGCTGTGCAGACACCCCCTGGTGGAAACAGCTCATTACGGGACGGGGAAAATGTGCTAGAACATTAGCTTAATAAATCAAGCGCTCCCGGAGCCCGCAGCCGCCACTGCTTCGTGAGGCAGGGCCGTGAGGCGCCCACCCCCGCTGAGTCTGGGGGGCGGGGGAGCCCCGAACGCCCTGCCCCTGCCGGTCCACCTACCTCCTCATGCCCTGCGGAGCCAAGCTCACACCACCCCCCCCCCATCCCAGGGGGCCAGGCTCGCGCTGCCCGCCCCCCTCCGCAGCCACCTCTCCCACGGAGCCTAGAAGCCTGTGTGTAGAGAGGGCTTGGAAGTCCAGGCCACCCAGGGTGTGAATCCTCCTGCTGCCACTTGCCATGTGGGCCTACGGGAGCCTCAGTGACTTGGTCTCTACAATTGAGGCAATAAAAGATACTATTGATGAAGGGCCAGCTAAGAGCCAGTACTCTCCATAACTCTCACAGCTCTGTGAGATCCCAGAGACCTCCCATTTTTTCAGCCCGTAGCTGGGTTATTTTCAGTCCTGCCAACCCTCTGCCCAGAGTCAGTACCAACCCAGTAGCCCACCTTCACCCCTAGAGGGTGCTCTCTGTGAAGACAGTCCTGCAGGGTGACCAGGTCCTGCAGGGCGGCTGGATCTGCACAGCCACAGGCTGGCCACCCTACCAGCTGCACAGCTTCGCAGCTGAGGAAATCCCGACCAGTGGGAAAGGGGCTGCCTCCTGCTGGGTACCGGGAACCCCAGGCTTCCTGCAGCTGGCTGCCCCTGGTGTGTGCCGGGCCCTTTCCAGTCCCTGTGCCCCGCCTTCCTGGGGCAGGGCAAGCGAGGACTGCCTCCGGGTGGCCTTTCCCTTCTAGTCCCAGCTCAGGCGCCAGCCCACTTAGTGCCCACAAAGAATCCCACCCCTTCCAGGGCCTCAGTTTCCTCTCTGTGCTACGCTTTGCCCCAGAGGATCCTAAGAAGGCTCCAGCTTGCCCCCTCCCTCCCTTCCCCGCTGCTCTGGGCTGGGAAGGGGAGGCAACACCAGAGCTCCTTAGTAGGGAAAACCACTGTCTAGAGAGCTAATTCCTCCTGCTCTCTGGGGGGTGGAGAGAGGGCTAGAGGAGAAAAAAAAATTCAATTACCAGCCCGACTATTTGTCAACTCCTCCCTCCCCATTGACTTAATTTTCTCCAGCCAGGCCCAGAGTCAGAGGAGGCAAGAGTGAGTCCGTAGACCCAGAGAGGGAGAGAGAAAAGAGAGCAGGAGCAGGGATAGGGAAGGAGGAACCCCCCAACCTGGACACAGGGATGGGCCCGTTGGACACACACCAAGCCAAGAAGCCTCACTTGAGCCAAAAACAAACAAGCAGCGCCCAGAGAAGAGAAACAGATATTCTTGAGTGCCTAGCCCTGCCCAGAAACTCAGAGCAGCATCACTTCCTCCGGGAAGCCTTCTCGGATCCCCCAGCCTGGGTTAGGAGGCTCCCCTGGCCTCCCACAGCCCGTCTGGACTGTGCTCATGGACTGCTAACTTTCATTCGTTTATGCAACAAGTATCTGTAGAGCATAGTACATTCCAGGCTAAGTGCTGGGAATAGAACCGAAAACAAAAACTATAGTCCGCCAGAGAAGACTGACAATAAAATAAGTATAAATCTGTTTGGATTATCTACTGCCGTGTAACAAATCATATCAAACCTTCGCGGCTTAAAATAACAATCACGTTCTTTCCTCTCAGGATTTCTGTGGGTGGGCAATGTAGGAGAGGCACAGCCCGGCAGTTCTGGCTCAGGGGACCCATGCACGTGCTACTGGAGACGGCCGACAGAGGGCCAGAGCTGGGGGCGCGGCTGAGCACCCCTCTCTTCATTGACTCCCAGGACCCCTCTGCACGAACTCTCCGACCTCTCCGTGTGAATGAGTTTGGGCCTCCTGACAGCATGGCGGGTTTTAGGGCAGTCATGGCAGGTGGCTTCCATCATAACGAACTTCCCAAGAAAACAAAGCAGACATGCATGGCACTTTTATGACCTGGCCTTAGTTATAAAAATAGGGTCCTTCCACCGCACTTTGTTGGTCATAAAGGTCTACCTGGGTTCAAAGAGAGGACATATTGACCCTTGATTTGAGGCGGGGAATGTCAAAGTCACATTGAAGAGGAGCATATGGGATAGAAGATATTATTGAGGCCGTTTTTGGAAAACACAATCTGCTACAAAACCCACTTGGATTTAAATAGGATCCCTCCATTCACCCTTGGAAGCTAACTCCTCCACATTTCACATTTCTGCAAATTCCCCAGGGGCTGACTTACATTTCCCCGATCACCTCGGATTCCAAAATCCTGCTTCTGCCATATTTGATTAATCCTTGGGGTTCTCACCGGCCTGTGGGGGCTGACTCTGTCGCAAGCCATGAATCTTGGCCAGAAACTCCACCCCTCCGTCAGTTTCCACAAAACGCTCACCGGAGGCAAACGAGAACACAGTGGGCTTTGCTGAGGGTTTAGGGAGACAGAGGAGCAACTCTAGAGACTTGAAACTGAGTGTCAGGCACTCTGCTCCGAGGTTTATGCCTGGTCTCTGTACAACGCACCCCTCACCTCACCTCACGTCCTGTCCCCTTTCACCCTCCTCCCCCTCCACTCTCTGCCTCTCCCCTTCCTCACCACCCCAACCCCCACGGCCATTTTTGTCAGCCAAGTTAAGCACTTCTCCAGCACCCCTGCCCTAGTCTCAGCCCCAGGCATCCTTCAGGAGGCTGAAACAAAGGGCTTCCCAAGTTCACAACTGCCTTCCCTGAAGTTCCCAGTGGATCCGTGGATTCAGTAATGGATGTTTTCCTCCGTTACCCAAGCCAGGACCATCAGGTGGGACCAAGGTTCTAATGGGGAAGTGCTTCATATGGACCACTTCACTTAGTCTTTGGAGCAACCTTATTCTGTCCAGTCTGCCTCTCTCACTGTGAGTTCTCAGAAGACCAGCCTGAGTCGTTGAGTCCTTGGACCCCACACAGGGCCTGACCCCAGAAGAGCACTCAAAAAAGGTTCACAAAATGACAGAAATTCAAATGACGGTGACACCAATGACTGAGAGGTCGGACCCTTGAAGCCAACCTGATCACCCCATCCCCAGAGGAGAGCTATGCTCTGAGGCAGTTGTTGTAGGCTGTCCTCCATGCTGACCGTGGAGCACCCAACAGGAAGACAGCTCAGGAACCCCAGCAGAAAAATGTGTGAAGCACACAACAAGTGATTCACAGAAGGAGAAGCCCGGATGGCTAACAAGTGCATAAAGACCTACTTACACTCACAAATTACATCCATCATATTGGCAAAAATTTGAATGGCGGGTAATACCAAGTGCTGGCAGGCAGGCAGGGAGGTGGGAATGCTCCTGTACCGCTGGTGGGGCACCAAGTGGGTTCAGTCATTCTAGAAACCTGACGATATTTAGTAAAATTAAGTAGATGTGTGTCCCATAACATTGCAGTTGCAACCCTGGATATCCCAGGGAAATTCTCACACAGGTCCACAAGGGGACACCATCTGTGTCTGGGGACACATTTACAAGGGTGTTTTTTTTCAAGGAATTATGTGTGAGAGAAGGAAAATGGAGACAACATAGATGTCTTCACCAGGAGAATAGATACTAAAACATGGGTTTTCTTGTCCATGTTTTCTTGGGTGTGCACTCAAGAAACTATACAGCAATTGGAGGCAACACAGAGAGATTTTCAAACACATAGTGTTGAGTCGGGGGGGGGGGGTGGTGAAAGATTAAAAATAACACCTCCTAGCACCCCAAACAACGCTACATATTTCACAAAGAGATATGCATATTTAGGGTATGGAATTCTCTGGAAAGAAGAGCCCAGTGAGGGGCAGTTAAGAAGAAGGAGAAAAACCCAACATACATTATGTATTTACTTTGAGCTAGGCACAGTGTTCAGAGCCTTGTATGTATCATCTCAGTTAATCTTTAGAATCTGCTGTGAAGTAGGTACTACTAACATCCCCATTTGTTCAGATGAGAAAACTGAGGCTAAGAAAGGCTGTTATACTATCCAAGGTCACATGGCTGTGAAAGTGAGGGTAAGTGCCAGGTTTTGACCCCGGGCCTTGGCCATGGTGCCCACCTTCCCCTGCCCTGCCTGAGTTCACCTCAATCCCAGCTATGCTGAACGAGAAGGGGAGGGGCAGAGAGAGAGGGAGAGAGAAGATTCCAAGCATGCTCCAACACAGGGTTCAATCCCAGAAACTGTGCTATCATGATGCCAAATCCAGAGTCAGACACCTAACCAACTGAGCCACCCAGGCACCCTGCTATAGTGGTTTTCTTGTCTTTTTTTTTTAATTGAGGTATAATTGACATGTAAATTCTATGAGTTTTGACAAATACCCTCACTGTTTGGATAATCATTTCTTCTCTCCCAGTCTTAGTTTCCTCACCTACAAAATGGCGTGATGTCAACAACATTATAGGGTTGCTGTAAAAGAGAAAAGTGACAAGAGGCTAACACAGAGCCTGCCACACAGCAGGCAGGCAGTAAAGGTCTATTACTATTATTCTCAACAACAAAGACTAAACTGAGCATCCACTCTGTGCCCCAGGTATGTATGACCTGGAGACCTCCCGAGCAAATCAGAGATGGAGCCTGCCAGTCTCCTATGGATAATTCAACTATGCTGGGGTGGGTACTGGGATAAAGAAGGCGTAAGGGAGGGGCGCCTGGGTGACTCAGTCGGTTAAGCATCTAACTTTGGCTCAGGTCACGATCTCACGGTTCGTGGGTTCAAGCCCTGCGTCGGGCTCTGTGCTGACAGCTCAGAGCCTGGAGCCTGCTTCAGGTTCTGTGTGTGTCTCTGTCTCTGTCCCTCCCCTGCTCGTGCTCTGTCACTCTCTCTGTCTCTCTCTCTCTCAAAAAAGAAATAAACATTAAAAAAAAAAAAGGCATAAGGGACAAGGGGAATTGAGGGGGAGGAGTCCAGCCCAGCTTTGGGGATCATAGAGGGATTCCTAGAGGGAGGGATGCCTGAGTGGCACATTGAAAAGCCACCGATGAATAAGAAGGGGCGAGAGGCCTGGGTGCTGGGAAATGGGATTCCAGGCAAAGCAAACAGTATGCGCCCAGATCTGATGGCTGAAGGGAATGTGGTCCATTGGGGGAACTGAAAACAACAGCTGGCTGGAGGAAAGGGAGTGTGAAGGGTGCGGCCAAGATGAGCTGGAGAGGCCAGCAGGGCAGACCACGAGGGCCTTAAGCGCCACACAAAGGAGAGGGCCCTCCCTGAGGGCGCCAGGGAGCCAGTAAAGAGGTTTAACACGGGGGTGAACCGGGCCACTAGGTGGGTATTTTAGAAACTTCTTCCTGTGCTTTCTTCATTTTGCTTGACCCAGTTTATTCTTAATCTATCCCAGCCTATGAGCTCCTTGAAGGCAAGAACCGTATCTGATTTTTCCTTAGATCCTCTCAGATCCTCGCGGGAAAGAGGCAGGCAATAAGGTGGGCTGGGCTGGGTTTAAAAAAAAAAAAAAAAGTCATTTTTGCATTCCTAGGGCCTCACTGCAAGAGGGAGGGTGTTCCCAGGGTGCAGTCAAGTGGGTGGGGGGGAGGGGGGGGGATGAGGGAGGGCTCAGAACCCTCCCTGGGCCCCCAGGGCCTACATATGGAAATCCCAGCCCCTCAGGCCGGCAAAGCCCACCTGGATTTGATTCCCTCTCCAGCTACATCTCCCCCCCCCCCCCCACTACCCTGTCCTCTTACACTTTAGCTACACTGTTTTCTAGACTCCTTAAGGGTCATGCTCCCTCATGGTCTGTGCCTGCCCACACTGATGCCTATCCTTGTCATTCCTCTCCCTGGGTTGTCTTTCCCCTTCACCTCCATGTATCTGACCAGTTCTTCCCCCTCCCCTGGGACTCAGCACAAGCTGCACCTTCTTCCGGGAGCTTTCCCTGATCTCCCTCCAGGATGGGTGAGGGTCCTCTTAAGACTGCACTCCACCAACAATTCTTATATGACCATGCTGGTTGTGTCTGCCATGGTCTGTGAGCTCTCTGCAAGGAAGAGTGGTTTTCTTGTTCACCTCGGTATCCCCAAGGCCTGGCAGGACCTAGTGTGACAACCTGTGTGAGCCCAGGGAGCAGGACAGGCTCCTGAAGCGACATGCAGTGTCACTAAGACACATAAGATGTCCCAGACACAAAGGCCAAAAATGAGGTTGGAGAGAGGGGCAGGCCCAGGTCACAGAGGATCTACCAGCCTGGGGTGGAAGGCAGGACAGGGACTGAAGCAGAGGAGGACGCACTTTGTGGCACAGAAGGCTAGTGGCAGGGGACAGTGTGGAGGAAGGCTCAGAGGGGCCAGTTCAGAGCCCCCTGGAGACCAGCAGTCTGGCAGATTAGGGTGAAGGACTGGAGAGATATTCAAGGGGAGAAAGGACCAGACTTGGTGCCTGATTGTTCGTGGGCAGTAGGGGAGAGGGAGGAGTAGGAATGACTCCCAGTGCACCTTCCCGCATCTCTAGGGAGAGAGGAAGGAGGCTAGCAGCCAACTCGGACACCAGTTACCTTGGACACAAATAACCCTCAGGGACCCTGCTCCGCCATCGCCTAGCTGCAGCCTCTGACAGCAGCCCCCCACGCCCCCCCCCCCCCACACACACCCTGTTTTCCCAAAGGGCTGACTTGACGCTCTACTGGCTCCTCGCCCACCGCTCCCTCCCGCAGTCAGCTCCGCGCCAGCCAGGAGGGAGGGGAGGGGAGGGGCGGGGCGGCCGCAGAAGCCCTGCTAGGAGGGGAGGAAGGGCTGGCGGAAGAAGCCAGCCCAGCGGACCCGAACCAAAGAGCAAGGGAGAGTAGGAGAAGAGAGGCCGTGAGGAACAAAAGAGGAGGAACAGCATAGTGTTACCAAACACTGGAGGTGCAAGATGCCTTCCAGGTCCTCTTGCCCCCCCCCCCCCATTTTAGAGATGGGGAAACTGAGGCCCAGACATAAGGCCGAGTTTAAGAGCCTAGAACCCGGGTTGCAACAGACTCACACGTCCTCAGCTGGAGCAAGCACCTCTGCCCTGGTCTGGCAGGGATGGGTAAAGAGCGCCACAAGGGCCCCCAAGTAGAAGACTGGCCCGCTAACTGAGCCTATGGTTCAAGTCCCCCAAAGTCCTCATAGTATAGACAACTGGACTGAAAGTCAGGGGAGTTGAGTTCTCACTCAGCTGTGTGACTGAGCAAGTCAAGATATCTCTAATCTCTCATTTGTAAAATTCCTAATCATGCCTTTCTTCGCAAGAAGGCACTGAAGTCAGGGATGAAAGAGGACTTTATGAGTCCAAAGAAGCCATAGGACCTCAGGATGATTGGGTGCTAACCTCATGTCCCTAAGCGAGTCAGTCCTCTCTCCGGGCCTCAGTTTCCCCAAACACACAATCAGAGGACTACATCCATTGATCTTAAAGGTCCAGTCCCTCACTGAAAGCCTGCAGGATGTAGCCAACTCTCTTCCAAAGTTTAAAATTCTAGAGTAAACAAACCGCACCACCTCATTCTCCATCCCCCAAAATTGGCTCTTGGAAGCCCTCTTCTGACCTGTCACCGGTCACCGGAGGGTCACTGCCGCCGCCGCCCAGGTACGACTATCTGAGTCCAGAACTAAACCCAAAACGTCAAGGTCCCTCGCCGCCCCGGCTGCAAACCTCCGGCGGTGGCCCCTAGGGGGCAGTGTTGCCCCGAACTTGGGCAGGCGCCGCCGCTGCCCCCGCCCCAACGGGCGCCGGGAGAATACTTGAGTTCTGGGAATGTTTGACGCCCCCAGCACACACACCGCCCCCCGCTGCCGGCCCCAGCCCCGGGGGCTCCCGCGCCGCGCGCTGCCGGCCCGGTGCGGACTTGCTGCTGGCTCCCCCACCGCTCCCAACCGAATGCACTTCGCAGGGATAGGGCTTTTGTTTTTATTTTTATTTTTTGCAGGAATGGGGGCCAGGTACCAGGCTCTTGCCGCTTCCTGCGGACTACGATGTCTGTGCTCCGAGATCCGAAGGAAAAATTTGAGGGGCGGGAGGGGGGGCTTGTTGTACCAAAAACCTGTCAGCTGCTTCCCTCGTCATCCCTTTATCCCTTTTAGCACCCCCTACATTTGGCGGTCATCCACCCCGTACGTCCTCCCGCATATCCATCTCCAAGGATCCCCCAAACCCCAGGAAGAGCCCCGGACTGGAGAGGTGCAGGGAGCTATAGGATCCGATGTCCCCAACCCCACCACCAGCCTCGCTTTCCCCAGCTCAAGCCCAGGCCCAGGGGCCGAAACACAGCCCAAATTTGAGGGGTTGGGCTTGGGGGGGGGGAGTGACCCCTGCTGCGAAACCCCCAACCCCAGCTGAGCAGCAAAGTCGGGGTTTGGAGTGCAGGCGGTAAAGGGGAAGGGAAAGCCCCATTCAAGTTTGGTCCAAAGGTTTAACGGGAGGGAGGGGAGTAGGAAGAATTTAAAGCCCCGAACCCACAAAGCAGACTTTTTAAAAAATTATAATTGAAAACATCTCGAAGTAAGGGCCGCCAGAAGTGGGCCAGCTCACCACCCCCCCCGCCCCATCCCCCTCCCCTGCTCCCCGGAGTCCGATGAAGTCATGATAAGTAGGCTGCAAAAAAAAAAAAAAAACTGGGGGAATGGGGGGGGGTTGGGGGCACAGGGGTCCCAGGCTGGGGCCCCGCGTGGACACAGTTTGGATACTATGGTTACGCGATCCGACCCAAACAGCGAAGGCGGACAACAATAGCGGCCGCCAGAGGAGGAAATTCCTTCCGGGGTGGACGGCGCGGGGGGAGGGGCGCCTGGCTGGAACGCCGAGGCGGCGGCTCGGCCAATCAGCGCGCGGCCGCCGGCGGTTTCAAGGTGCCCCGCGCCGCGCGCCCCCACCCCCCCGCGCGCTCCGCTCGGGCGCTGGAATTGCTGAGACGTTTCCCTGCACGCGCCCGGGTAACCCTGCGGGGGCTGCTGCCCAGGCCGACCCCCTCCCCAGCCCTTCTCCCCGCCCCCTTCGGAAACCCACCGCCCCAGGAAGGCTGAGCGTTCCGGCGCTTGAGTTGCTTGCACTTGAGGGGTGGGGGGGAATCCCTCCAAACCACCCCCTTCTATGGGGTCGGTTCCTGCACAAGCCTGTTTTCTGTTTTCTATTTTAAAGCAAGTCTCAAGAAAAAATGAGAGAGAGAGAGGAGAGCGAAGGTCCACCCCAACTCAGAGCTGGGAGGCTCTGACCCCTGCCTGCCTGGCCGCAGGGGCTGTTATATAATAAGCTAGGTTATTGATATTGGCGGTCCTGGCTGGGCATCTGGCACGCAGAGGTCCAAGGGCAGAGCTGGCATTTAGAACCCCCTAGTGCCATTCCCCACCCACCCCGTTAATGTTACCTGCCTTGTAATGGACCAGAGAAACCAGGGGCTCCCCTCAGCCGGTGTCCGGGTTATTTATGTGGTGCCCGCCAGGTGATTGCCTGTTTCTCCCCCACCTACCAGGAGTCCTGTGCCCAAGTCCCCTCCTTTAGAAGCCCCAGACTGGTTCCCAAGCTTCCTTCCCCCGCGGCCAGGCCCTCCACCGTTCCTCTTGCTCTCCTGCCAACTACCCAAAACCAAAGCGGCTTGCTGGGCACTGCCAGCACCGAGTTGGTCCTGTTCCTTTTTTAAGCTCCCTGAACCAGGTTTCTGCTTTCCGATGCCTCCTGGGCACAGAGCACCACTTCTGCAAGGAGTAGATGCCTTTTTATTCATTGCATATTAAGAGATTCACTCTCTGGAAGGATCTAGCGTTCAAAAAGTATTTGCCTCTCTCTCCTACTCTTTTTCTCCCTCTTCATATATAATGGGGATAGCCCTAATTCTCCAGTTCCTCGTGTGTCTCTTTATAAATAAATAATGAGATTTTATTAATTATGCACGTACAGTATCTGCAAGCAGATTGCTATGTCTCTTGATGCTTAATAAAAAAATTTTAAAAAAAGGAAAAACCCTCCACACGGAAGCTGAATTTTTTTTCCCTGCAAGCAAACAAAAACTTCAAGGAGCCATATGTCCTCCAAGGAGGGAGAGCAAGATAGAAGTTGGGGAGTGCGTGGGGTAGGAAGGGAGGGATTAAAGGGGGTTCCTTTGCAGATTTTCAAGGCAGCTGAAGACAAGAATTTTGAGTTGCCTGCTTCGCGTTTGTGACTGAGCTGCCTGTCTGAAAACATACCAAGGTTTGCTGGGGCGTTTGTGTGCTAGGCGGGATGGGCAGCTGTTAATAGTAAACAGGAAACCGGTGAGAAGAGAGCTGGCCACAGCCCAGTCCCTCTTTCAATTCCTCGCCCCTCCTCAGAGCCCCAAACCCCCAGCTCTCAAAACACACTTTCTGGGCATTTGTGCATCACCTGTTTCCTGAGCGCCCAGCACAATTCCTGGCACATGTTAAGGGCTCAACAAATATTTGCATGTTGAAGGAATGGGACACCTACAGGGGGTGGGAGGGTGGTTACAAAAAAATGGCCAGGGGCTAGTGGTCTTGGGGCGCCAGGCCTTGAAGGTGTGAGAGTTAGGGCTTCAGCCCTCAGACAATGGGGCAGGGGGTCCTCACCTCTCCAGTTTTCTGGTTCAGGAAATGACAGGGCAGACCTGAGCATTCAAAAAACTAATCCGGATGGAGACCAAAGAGGGGTGCAGCAATGCAGGTGACATTAGGCAGAGTCAGTGTGGCCAGAGAGGAAAGGACATGGGGGACATGCCTTGGCACCTTCAGCACATGGAGATGAGGGAGTAGGGGGGTCAGGGGTGAGCTGTGATTCAAAACCGTCTGGTTCCGGTTCTGAATAGCAGGTGTGTATAGAGGTCTGAAGGGGACCCAGATGAGATGCAGGGACTCCTCTAGAAATAGGCACCTTAGGTTGAAATTTGAAAAGCAGGAAAAAAAAAAGATCCCAGAAGAGGGATGTACGATTGCCCATAGAGCTGTTTGTCCAGGGAGTTGTTGGGGACCCAGGGGTCCCAAGAGAGTCAAGGACGAGCCGGGGTCCCGTGGCAAGACAGTGGCCAGGCTGGCACAGCACCTCCACCACATGTTCTGCCTCCTTCTCAGGTACTTTAGCCTTGCAGGAGAGGTTGTTGTCACCCAGCCCAGGACAGACCAAGCGTCGTGACCAAAAGGTTGATTAAATTGGGCGTGTGTTGCACAAGTTCAAAGATAAGTTTTTTCCAAGGGAGAAGCCCTGGATGCCATTTCTCCTGCCTGTGAGAGGTCTGTATATCAACAAGGAGTTAAAACATCAAAATAAAATTGTGCTGGCTGAGGTTACCACAAAGCTATCAAGCTGGGTCTTGCCGGGGCCCTGGCATCTGCTGTGTAATTTGGGGAGCACTTAATCTTCCAACCGTGGGTGGGGGTAGCCGCCTGACTTCTCTCTTTGTATCCTCCTCATTAAAAAGGACCAGGATCCCTTTCCACACGTGTTGAAGAACATTTTTTGTGTGTGCCCAGGAAGGGCAAGGAGATGCAGATACTATAGGCACTTGGGATTTGGGGAAGTGGTGGCAGGATACAGCATGGACCCCCTCTCGGAGAAGGCGTGACCTGCTGTGTGACTTTGGGCAAAGCCCTCAGTTTTCCCACAGGTCAAATTGTGGGGAGGAAGGGGGTGCTGGCTGAAGATCAAGGATCCTTCTCACTCTCTGGTTCTAAGACATCGGTCCAGGGGCGCCTGGGTGGCTCAGTTGGTCGAGCGTCCGCCTTCAGCTCAAGTCATGATCTCACGGTCCATGAGTTTGAGCCCTGCGTCCAGCTCTGTGCTGACAGCTTGGAGCCTGGAGCCTGCTTCCGATTCTGTGTCTCCCTCTCTCTCTGCCCCTCACCTGCTCATTCTCCCTCTCCCTCTCTCTCTCCCTCTCCCTTTCCCTCTCCCTCTCTCAAAAATAAATAAACATTAAAAAAAGTTTAAGGGGCGCCTGGGTGGCGCAGTCGGTTAAGCGTCCGACTTCAGCCAGGTCACGATCTCGCAGTCCGGGAGTTCGAGCCCCGCGTCAGGCTCTGGGCTGATGGCTCAGAGCCTGGAGCCTGTTTCCGATTCTGTGTCTCCCTCTCTCTCTGCCCCTCCCCGGTTCATGCTCTGTCTCTCTCTGTCCCAAAAATAAATAAACGTTGAAAAAAAAAAAATTAAAAAAAAAAAAAAAAAGTTTAAGATATAGGTCCATATGGACCTCAGGGCTATTCTCCCCCATGGTCTTTGGGGATGGAACTTCTGCCCCCACATAGCCATCATGCCTATATCCCGCCCCCAGTTCCAGTTATGGGCCAAAGTCCAAAAAGACGAACTACCTTTAGACCACAAAGGTCCCCAAATCACCGACATGCCCAAGCTGCAATAGACGGTGTCTCATGCACATACCCGCGGCAAAATCCTAGGGTCAGATACCATCCAGGCTGGGAGGTCACCAGGTCACCAGGTCACCAGGCCCAGCTCACATCGGATGCACATAAGCCCTCTGCCCCACATTCCAGTCTAGTGTTTGTCCAGCTCCTGCTTGAATGCCATGTGTGACAGGGAGGGGGCACCACGTCTGAACTCCCGCACACTGTACCCTAACCACTTACTGCCCCTGTCCATCAAGATATCCCACTAATGTCTCAAAGCCAGCATGCACGAGGATTGAAACCCTTGCTGTGGTCCTCAACTTCCTCCTATGTGTTCTGGCTCAGAAAATGCTCCACGAGCTAAAAACCCGGGACTTACTCTCGAGTTCCCACTCCCCCTCCATCCAGTCAGTCTCTGAGTCCCGACCTTCAACCTATGTCTCCAGTCCTCGTCATCACTCACCTATGTGATGATGTCAGCTTCCTAACTTGGCCTCCCTGCCTCCTGACTAGTCCCAACCAAATTTTCATCGGTGCTACCCAGCAGAGGGCTCTTTCTAAAGCCTTAGGCTGAACACAACACTCCTCCGCTTATAAATAAATGTGGCCCTGAGTTGCCCACATAACCCAAATCCAAATTCCCCAGCGCACTCTTCAGGGCCTTTCCTGATCTGGCTGCGGACACACATGCAGTCCCATGGCCCATGTGCCTTCCGTGCAGCCATACCGAATGGCGTGCTGTTCCCTGAACATACTTTCTCCTTCCACACCCGTGTCCTCCTCCATGCTCTGCCCTCTGCTGAGAACACCCCTCTCGACATTGAAGAGATTAAAAGTAAAGATTCCCTGCCCTATGGGAACCCGCGTTCTAAAGCAGCCCTGTCCACTATGGTAACCACTCACCACATGGACTGATGGAGTGCATGCCATGCGGCTGATCCAAACTGGGATGTGCCGGGAAGTGCAAAATACACACCAGATTTCAAAGAAGAAGAAGATACATTAGCTTGTTAACACTTTGTCTATATGGATTACATGCTTACAATATTTTCGATCTATTGGATTTAATACAGTGTGTTATGTTAGAGTTTTTTATTTTTTTTATTTTTAAAAAAAATTTGTGTTAACGTTTATTTATTTTTGAGACAGAGAGAGACAGAGCATGAACGGGGGATGGTCAGAGAGAGAGGGAGACGCAGAATCTGAAACAGGCTCCAGGCTCTGAGCAGTCAGCACAGAGCCCGTCGCGGGGCTTGAACTCACAGACCGCGAGATCATGACCTGAGCCGAAGTTGGACGCTTAACCGACTGAGCCACCCAGGCGCCCCTATGTTAGAGTTTTTTAAACGTTTATTTATTTTTGAGAGAGAGAGAGTGTGTGTGTGTGAGTGGGGGAGGGCCCGCCGCGGGGCTTGAACTCACGAACCAGAAACACGAGATCATGACCTGAGCTGAAGTTGGACGCTTAACCAACTGAGCCACTGAGTCGCCGAAGTACAGTATAAGTAACTCCCCCTGGGTCTGTTTGTTTGTTTTTATAAGCTCTAAGCCCAACTTGGAGCTTGAACCCACAACGCAAAGATCTAGAGTCACATGCCCTACCAACTGAGCCAACCACGCGTCCCTATTTATTTCCTAAAACATTTGTGACTTGCATGATTGCATCTTTGGGACAGGACCTCACAGCGCACAAACACGAAAGCGAGTGATTATAAGGGTAACGTGGTGGGGAACATAGGGTGCTGGAGGCACAGGGCAGGCGGTCACTCAGGCTTCCCAGAAGATCCACTGCCTAGGGCGGCACCTGCGTCCAGCTGGCCCACAGTGACAAGTGCTGCTTGAAGTAAGTGCAGAAAGGAAGAGGAGGAAAAAATCCAAATCCAAATCTCAGCTCTCCATAGCTTTCTCTGGGAAGCCGTCCCCGACCACCCTGTCCCCTGCCCCCACCCGGGTTATGTCCTCCTAGGGGCTCCCAACAGCCCCCTCTGCTTCCCTGTCATAGCAGGGATCAGTCTGCATTGTCATGGCCTTTAACTGGCCTGACCATCTGCCCACCCCTCCCCCAAATATGCGCCTGAGGGCAGTGCCTTGCTTCCCTCACAGTGTGTCCCAGGGCTTGGTGCAGGGGGCACGCCTCCAGCGAATGTTTGTTGAAAGTTGAATGAATTCCTTCGTTCAACAAACAGTCACTGACCCCCAGTGACCTTTCCAACTACATCCTCCTCCAACCCCACACATCCTCAAACAAGCCTACCACCAGCCATATGTGCCCATGCCACCGCCCATGACGGTAACAGTGGCTGGGTCTCACTGAGCACCGACCATACGCCACATGGTACTTATGTAGGTTAATCTTGTTGCTTGTTCCCCATAATCCTGGGAGATGGGCTCCATATATGCCCATTTGTGTACAGATGAGGAATCTGAAGCTTGGAGAGATGAAGTACTTGTCCAGGGCCCAAGGTCACACAGTAGGTCTGGATGGAGCCGACTTTCACAAATCTGCCCTCCAATTCCCAGGCCTTTGGCCTAAGACAGGGGTTTTCCTGGGGCTGTCCCCGTTGACCACTCTCCATTCTCTCCTCTTCCCTTACCTCCTTGTCCCTCTCCTTCTATGTCTCCAGGCTGTGAGAGAGCCGAGTTTATCTCAGACCCCAGCAGCAGGGAGGACCCCCACCCCACACTGTGCAGAGGAAGGGCCTCCCCCCCAAATGCTGCCTAGGGCTGAGCACCCCACCCCCAGCTGGGGAAGGGAGGAGGCCAGGAAAGAGAAACCCACCAGGGCCTCTGGGGCACAGCCCTCGAGGAGCCCCGGTGTTTGGTTTCAATTAGGAGGACAAATTCCAGGAAGCCAGGCCAGTGCTGAGGGGGATGGGGGTGTGCAGAACAGGGCTCAGAACGAGGAGGCTCCTGGAATCTGGCCTCAGGAAGAGGCTCCTGGAGGGCTGAGGGGCCCACTGGGGAAGAAGCCTGGCCCACAGGGCCCAGCTTGAGTCCCAGTTCACAGTTACTGACTTACAGTGCGCTCTCAGAGCGGTGAAGACCATGGGTCAGGCACCTGGCACAGAGCAGTCTCTCCAGGGCTCAGTAAATGGTGGCCAGCATTGCTTCCGTTGATGCTTACATTGTTCTATAAATTCCAGCTTGGGGGGTGGGGGGGAGCAGTGTCTCGTGGTTGATAATGCAACCCACTGCATACCAAGCCGAGGGCTGGGCCCCGGGGCCCCAAGATGACCTAAGCTGAGAGCTCGCATACAGTCCAGGAGCGACAGGTACAAATAACTGTTATGTGGTGTGGTCAGTGTGAGAGCAGCAGCAGGAGCCGGGTCCTGGGAGGCTCAGAAGAGCGTGGAAGATCAGGAGGGAAGAGCCCTCCTCTGTCCTGTTCATGCTGGTCTCCCCAGCCCCCAGCCCCATGCCTGGCACATAGGAAGCACTCAATAGTTACTTGTTGAATTAATGGGTAATGAACCCTTCTGGGAAATTTCAGGGAAAGCTTCTTAGAAGGTGGGGGGTTGCATCTAAGCAGGGTTTCAGAAAATGAATCAAAGCTGAGAGACTAAGAAAAGAAGGGCATTCCAAGCAAAGGGAACAGATGATGCAGAGAGGAGGCAGCACAGAGCACATGGCAAAGTATTCACTGATTCACTCATTCAACAAGTATCCATGGCGTGTGCCTGTGATGGTCCAGGCCCTGTGCTCAGCTGATGGCTGTGGCTGGGCTGGAAGGGACTGAGCTGGAGCAGGGGTCAGACCATGGGGGCAGGGACGGGGGTGAGCGTTCGTATCCTGCAAGGGAGTCATAAACTGTGAGGAGGTCCCGAGGGGTTTCTGTCTTCTGGGAAGTCACAGTGGCAATATAGAACTAGCATGTGGGGAGAGAGGAGTTCCTCCCACAGAGATGAAGAATCTGAGGCTCAGAGCCATGTTGGCACGTGCTCGGGGACATCTAGCTGGGCAATAGCGGAGGGCAGGCTTTTGTGTCACAGCCCAGGGCTCTCTCTCCTGAGCCAGTGCTGGGCCCAGCTCCTCTTCAACCAGCCCTACCCTGGGTCAAAATCCTGGGTCCTTGGCTCTTGTTGGTTACTTCCTTACTGAATGACCTTGGAGATGTCTCCTCCTCTCTCTGAACCACAGGCCTTCAACTGAGGCCGAGTCTCTCTCAAAGCGTGGGTCAGGTACACTGAGCGGGATGGCCCACAAGCCGGGCCACACAGAAACAGGGACCCTCAAACTCATCTCAGGAAAGTTATTGCTTCTGATTATGTCAAGGAGAAAAGCCCAGTTTGAACCTGGTACGTCTTTAACACCTAACACTTGCTAATCTCCCTTTAGAGCAAAGAGAGGCCTCTAGCAACCAAGAGTATCTAAGCTAGAATTGCTTCGTTCTCCTTGAATTTTTTTTTTTTTTGATATATATCTTCTGTTTTTGGAAAGCTAAACATTTAGAGTACAGATACAGCTTCTTTTGCTAAAGTTTTGTACAGTGAGTTAATTTAAAGAAAAACACTAAGCAGATACAGAAAAATCTTAGAGAAGGGGTCCCAATGACTGGACATTAGGGGAATCGTGGATGGGGCACCTCTGACTCTTGGGTCTAACATGAGCCATTTTTCTAGGAAATTGACCTAGGGTCTTGGTGCTGATATTAACTTTTTTTTTTTTTTTAAGTTTTTTTTTCCTTTATTTTTTTTAATTTTTTAAACATTTATTTATTTTTGAGAGACAGAGGAAGACAGAGCGTGAAAGGGGGAGGGGCGGAGAGGAGGAAACACAGAATCAGAAGCAGGCTCCAGGCTCTGAGCTGTCAATACAAAACCTGACGGGGTCTCCAACTCACGAACCGTGAGATCGTGACCTGAACCAAAGTTGGATGCTTAACCGACTGAGCCATCCAGGTGCCCTAAGTTTTTTTGCCCACTGTTTATTTATTTATTTTTGAGAGAAAGAGAGAGAGAGAGAGGGAGAGAGAGAGAGAGAGAGAGCATGAATGAGTGGGGAGGGGACAGAGGGTCTGAAGTGGACTCTGCACGGACAGCAGCAAGCCCCATGCTGGGCTCGAACTCATGAACTGTGGGATCATGAACTGACCTTAAGTCAGACGCTGAACCGACCGAGCCACTCGGGTGCCCCTACTTTTTTTCACCAGGCATTTCATGTTGGAATCAGCTACTTACCAAGGAATTTCCCTCAGCAAATTTCAATACCAGCTACAGCACCTTGGCCACACCCCCCACAAAAATGGGGATACGGAAGGAACCCCAAGCTGGGGTGGCCAGTCTTAAGCCATTGTTAACCTCCTTCTCCTGATTCTAGGGGAGCTCTTGGAGGGAACTCTGGGAATCCCAACCCTCCTAGAGTCAAGAAAAGCTGTCAGGAGGGCCCTTCCCAGAAAGTGTTACTTTGCAGCCATGCAGGGTGTTGGGCCAGCGAAGCCAAGGCCTCTGAGGACCCCCTTCACCTCTGGGATAAAGGCGAAGCTCCTTGTGTGGCACTCAGGATACTTCAGTGACATCCCCAATCTGTCTCTGCACACGCCCCACTACCTGGCTGGTTCCTACCCTGGCTTCAAGCTCCCTTGTCACCATTTCTGGAGAGCCCTTTCTCAATCTCTCCAGTCTCTGCCCCCAGTCTGAGCCAGGGCCTCCTGTGGGATTCCAACTTCCTTAGCATCCCAGCCCTAAGCACCCTAAGTCATCATTGCCTCTTTGTGTGCCTATTATCCCCAAGGATGGGAAGACAGTGTGTGTTTTGTCTCTATATCCTAGCACCCAGCACAGGGGGACGCTTGACAAAGCTCTGCTGAACTGAAGAGGGTACATTTTAGTGCCCACGTGGTGACATTGGTTCCTTTTACAGGCCTCCTCTTCTTCTGTTGAGTCTCCTGCAGGGAAAGGTGCCTGTGGAGAACAGCGAGAGGCAAGGTTCAGGGAAGGCCAACATCTAACACCAGGCAGATGTGGATTCAAATCCTATTTAGCTGTTCAACTGATTTATCTGAGCCAGAGTATTCCCATGTGTGAAAGGGGGATCCTAATCCCCACCACAGAGGCAGACAGAGTATGATGAATAAATGAGAAAATGTGAGAAAAACTACATCCACAGATCAGGTATACACTTGCCTACTAAATCATGGAAGTGTTAGAACTGTAGAAAGTGTGGAAACCCCAGATGTCCAGGGTAAACGGGAATGAACTCATTCTGCCCAATGGACTGTCGCAGGGAAGGCCCTCTACTTGACGGGACTTTTGAGTTGGGCTTTGGAGGGTGACTAGGAGCTCCCCACAAATAGTGAGCGAACATGGAGCTGAGAAGGTTGAGAGTCACTTAGGGAGAGTACTCTCGGCCTCAACAGGGAGTAACAGCAAGAAAAATTTTAAGATTAAGCAAAAAGGACTTCTCATCCCAAGCTTAGGGCAGAATTTTAATCCAGGATTTGACTGAAAGTGCAGAATGGCCTAAGAAGGGTCAAGGGCCCCTTCATTATAAGTCAAAGGTCAACTGGTTCAACCTTCTATGGCTAAGCCACCCAAGGACTTTTGTCCCTAAACCTGCTTCCTTTGTGCTAGAAGTGAGTTCTCCTTGAGTGAGTAGGGGAAGGAGACTCCCCCTGTTTCCTGGGTTCTTAGCCAATAGGCTGGGCCTCTGGCCAAGCAGCCCCTTCCCTCCCTCTCCAAGAGCCTGACCCCGCACCCTGCGTAGGTTCTTCATTTCTCTCTGCAGCCTTGACCCAGGGCAGTGATACCAGCTAGGGAAAGCCCCCTTTCCTGGGCTGGGGAGGGATGGAAGGAGGCAGGGTCCATTTTCTAGGTCAGAACTCCTTGCCCTTGCCCTTCCTCCCCTAGCCCATGTCTTTCAAAACTAGACCTTGGGGAGAGAGGGAGAGCGGTTGGGAGAGGCAGAGAGTGTGGATGCTTCTGTGTGTGACTGAGTGTGTATGCCTGTGAGGAGAGAGGGAGAGGGAGGGAGAGAGAACAGAGCCTTGGAGTGTGCATATGGAGAGAGAGGGGGAGAGAGAGAGAGAGAGAGAGAGAGAGAGAGAGAGAGAGAGAACAGAGCTGTGTGTGTGTGTGTGTGTGTGTGTGTGTGTGTGACTGCGTGACTGTGTGCTAGGGAGACTGTGGGGTGTGTGTGTGTGTGTGTGTGTGTGTGTGTGTGGCACTCCAGCAGCAAGCTGTACCTTAAAGGTACAGACTGCCTCTGACTGCTCCCCTCCTCCTCCACCCCTAGCCAGACCACCTTCCACCACCATCAGCTAGGAACCTGAGCAGGACCAGTCCCCAGCGACTCCTGCGAGGGGAGAGAAGCAAACCCAGCGCTCTCAAACAGCCCCCCTCCCAGGTTGAGGCTGGGAGCGCTCTGAAGGGGGTCCTACAGGAGGGAGGAGGAAGGGGCTTTATTCCTGAGGAAGCAGGGCCTTGCAGAGGGAGGACTGGCGGCTGGGGAGGAGTGGAGCCCCAGCTCTGGGGCCACAACTGCTGGCTGGGGTCCCAGCTCATCATTCACTAGGGTGGGGTGGGTGGAGGGAGGCCACAACCTCCACACCTCTTTTGCAGGGCCTCCGGGACAAGGGCACAGAGTTGTGCAGCTATGGGGGATGCAGACCGTGAGGATGTGAGGGTGGCAGGACCACCATGGGGGTCTCTGGTGCAGTTGGGGAGCCCCTACCTCAAGTCTGCGCTCTCAGGCAGCCTTTGTGCCATCCAGGCAGCTGGGGCTGGCAGAGCAGAGCAAGGGCATTTGTTTTCCCCCACAGCAACCTGCCCCTCCCCCACCCTGACACCAAGGGAGGCTCCAAGGGAGGAGGAGATGGGTGGAGCACTGGGTAGCTAAAACCTGGTTTCTCCTCCGACCTCCACCTGAGACTCCCGAGACTCGAGCCTCGCTGTGTGACCCTGACCAGGTTCCTCACTCTCTCTGGGCTTCCTTTGCTTGCTCTATGTGATGAAGGAGGTTGGGTTCCGAAGCTCCACCAGACATTCCCCTCTTCTGAGTCCTACGACAGGCGTCATTTGATGAGAGCATGCCTCCATCCAAGAAGAGGATGAGAAATTACCCAACCCTGAATCCTCCCGGCCCTATCCCAGAGCCATAAAAAGTATGTGCGCTGAAGCGTGCGGGAAAATCTCCTGGTCCAACGCCTCCGTTCCAAAGTCGGGGAAACTGAGGCTGGGAGGGAGAGACAGAAGCAGTGATAAGCCCCAGATGCACGGGGAGTGGGAGCCCAGGTCTGGACTGGAGCCCCAGATCGAAGCGGCGAGGCACAGGCCGAGTCGCCTAGGGAGCCCGGGAGCCGGGCAGCAGGGAGGAGGAGGAGGAGGAGCCCAGGGCGCGCCCCTCCAGCCTTGGCCCCCGCGGGCCCCTTCCGGCCCCTCCCCCAGCCTGCGCACCGTCCCGCCACCTGCTCCCCCGCCCACCGGGGCGGGGCGGCCGCCCCCCTCGTTCCCATGGCAACGCGCGGCCCCGGCCGGCCGCCCTGGCCTCCCAGCAGCAGTGCAGCCCATCTGGCCCCAAGCCCGTCCCAGCTGGGCCGCCTGAGGCCCCGGTCGCCGGGGGCCCTCACAGCCCAGCAGCGGTTTGAGACTAGGGCAGGAGCGCCAGGCGTCGGGCACCTACCTATGCCACCACCTCGGCTAGCTGCTGGGCTCATCCTGATGGGTCAGAAGTCATACTGGAAGCCCTCCAGGACCCCACTCCCTACCCTACCCCTGCCCCCCTACCACCCCAAATGTCCACCCAGTGCAGCAGGAGGCAGCATCTCAGGATGAGAGGTCGGCTGTTTGGAGCCAGCCACTCTGGTTGCAAATCCCCAGGTAGTGCGATCTGGGCAATTTACCTAACCTTTTACCCTTCTGAAACTGGAGATGATCATAGAACCTGTCTCATAGGGTGCTTGTGAGGGTTAAATGGGTCAATAAAGAAAAATACGAGGAGTCAGCATTCAGTAATACCAGCTATTATTATGAGTGCAGGTGGCAAGTGCTCAAGATAGCCGTGGCAGTGGCAGCCGAGTAGGGGTCCTAACCCAGCCTGGGAGCCCCAGGGGTGGCTTCCTACCGGAGGCCATGCTGATGGAATCTTAGGAAGTAGCAGTTAGCCAAGGGAAGAGGGAACAGCAGCAGCAAAGGCACAGAGGTGAAAAATAGCAGGGGTGGGGGTGAGGAGGGGTGTCAGGGAGACTTACAAAGCCCCTCAGTGTTCCTGGAGAGTGTAGAAAAGCTTGGCTTTTGGTCAGAGGGCACGGAGACAGGAGCCACTGAAGGGTTTTGAACAGAGGCATGACCCGTCCCTTGTTTTCCTAGAGACCACTGCAGCTGCCATATATGCAGTGGCTTGGAGGGGCCCGTGGTCCTTTTAGGAGAAGGTGAGGCTTCAACAAGGGGAGATACAAGGTCAGGGGAGATGGGGACAGATTCATGGCTATTAAGGAAGTAGACATGGCAGGATGGTGACCTGTGGACTGGAAGTGGCTGGAAAGGTCAGAGTCAAGGATGGACATGGGCACCTGGGTGGCTGGCTTGAGCACTGAGAGTGTGGCAGGGCCAGAAGAGGGGCAGGTCTGGGGGTGGGAGGTGCTACCCAGCTTGAGAACACTTGAGTTTGGAGCTGAGAGACAGAGACCTGGGCTGAAGAGACCATCATGGGGACATCAGTGCCTGGATGGTAACAAATCCTGCCAGGGTCTGAGAGCTGCCCCAGCGTCAGCAGAGGGTGGGGGCCCCTCACCAGGCCAGAGAAGAGGATTTATGCTTTGCGATTGGATTCTAAGCTTCATTTTCCTGGAACCAAGTAGAATTTGTCCGGACTTCTGACCCAAATTGTATGTGTGCTGTTATCACTTTCTGAGGTTTTGGGGTTTGGGAGGATTGTTTGGGGTGAGGGAAGGGCAGGAGAGTACAAGGAGATATCATATTGTACTGACTCATCCCAGCTCTGTCCATTGCCAGGCAGGAGGTCTTAGTTAAGTCTTCTTATAATGCCTCAGTTTCCTCCCAGCTATCTTGAAGGGTTATTGTAAGAAGGGCACAAAGCTCCTGCATGGTCTCTGGCCATCTTTATTAAACATGCAAATTCTAGGGGCACCTGGGTGGCTCAGTCGGTTAAGCGGCCGACTTCGGCTCAGGTCATGATCTCGCGGTCCGTGAGTTCAAGCCCCGTGTCGGGCTCTGTGCTTACAGCTCAGAGCCTGGAGCCTGTTTCAGATTCTGTGTCTCCCTCTCTCTGACCCTCCCCCGTTCATGCTCTGTCTCTGTCTCAAAAATAAATAAACGTTAAAAAAATTTTTTTTTAAACATGCAAATTCTATAATCTTCTCCAAAATTCAAGAATATGAATTTCCATGGGTGGGTCTGGGAATCTGTAGGTAAAACTGACCTGTCATTGGGTCAAAGCCTCCAACCACCACCCTGGGACTCCTCTGGCACTGGCCCCTCCACAGCGTGGCCCGCCCCTCACATTTGCAGCCTGAGGCAAGAGTTCAAATGGCAGTCCCCTTGGGTGCCTGGATGGCTCAGTCGGTAAGCGTCTGACTTTGGCTCAGGTGGTCTCACGATTTGTGAGTTAGAGCCCCACATCAGGCTCTCTGCTGGCAACACAGAGCCGGCTTTGGATCTTCTGTATGCCCTCTCTGGCGTGCGCTCTCTCTTTCTCTTTCTCTCTCTCTCTCAAAAATAAATAAACATTAGGGGCGCCTGGGTGGCGCAGTCGGTTGAGCGTCTGACTTCAGCCAGGTCAGGATCTCGCGGTCCATGAGTTTGAGCCCCTCGTCAGGCTCTGGGCTGATGGCTTAGAGCCTGGAGCCTGTTTCCGATTCTGTGTCTCCCTCTCTCTCTGCCCCTCCCCCGTTCATGCTCTGTCTCTCTCTGTCCCCCCCCAAAAATAAATAAATGTTGAAAAAAAAATTAAAAATAAATAAATAAATAAATAAATAAACATTAAAAAAAAAAAAGAAAGAAAAACCAAATGGCAGTCCTCTTGCCAGTTTGTCCTTGTCTTCCCCACCCTGCTTCCCATCTATTGTAAAAGTGTTTGTGTGCAGACATGTGGACTCAGGCCCCCTGTCCAAGCTCCCAGGCACAGTTGCCCCCCAAACAGCTTCCTTGTCCAGCCCTCAGGCCTAAGGTTGTAGCACAGTCTGGTGGGAGGATAGATGCAGGTCCTGGGCTTAGAGCCCTTTGGGCAGGGAACTCCAGACGGCAGGCACCTGGAGCATGATCTAGAATGATAAACTTGGGCTCCAGGTGGCATGTCCTCTTGGCCCCATTTACACCACATGTTGGAGCAGGGGTGGGACTGGAGGAAGGCAGAGGAGAACCCTAGATAACAGAGTCGGCGCCGAGGACCAGCTGCCCAGATTTGTGGTCTCCCCTGCCTCTGTTTCTTTCGGCCTTTCCCACCAGGCCCTCTGGTTCCCAGCAGCCGTATCAAGGAGACTGTAGCCATTCATTCATCTGCCTGTGCCCTGCCTGGCTAAGGTCATCTCAGCCTCTGCTTCCAGCCTCTGCTGGCCCTGGGAAGTATAGCGTTCTGAGGCCTCCCGCACAGCTACCTCGTGGGCCATCACAGCCCACACATGCCCAGTCCCTGGCTTGTCATGGAAGATTATATTATTCTTTCAAAATGAAGAAACTGAGGCTCAGAGGAGACGAAGGGGGAACTGCCATTACAGAGCACCTACTGAATGCCAAGTGCTGAGGCAGGTGCTTTGAAAGACATGACCACGCAACACTCCTGTCTGAATGATCCCCAATTTGCAGGTGAGGACAGTGTGGCTCAGGAGGGGGAGGTAACTGGCCCAGAGATCACCCAGCTGGTGGGAGGCAGAGTCAGAATACAGATTGGTCAGACTCCCGGGTCCAGACCCCAGGGATGCACAGTAGGCCTTCGGTAAGGCCTGCCAAGAGGAGCGGAGGATGGTTGGAAACCTGGACCCACCACCTCCGGCGAGGGCCACGGGAATGTGAGGAATGTCCATCCCCAGGGTAGGGCTGTGGGCAAGGTGACCTTTGGGAAGATAAAGTCAAATTCCAGTCCTTGGAGACTAGCAGAGGTAGACCTGGGGTGGTACTACCAGGGACCAGAACCAGCTGCAACAGGGCATTGGCCCCCAAGCCCCTCCCTGAGCCAGCAATTTCAACTGAGGCACGTGATGGGGGTGCCCAAGGGGGGCCACCGCCACATCAGCCCCTGCTGTCCTCTTAACTGGAATCTCCTTTCCCCCACTGTGCCAATGACACTTCAGCCACTATGCTTCTCACCCTGTCCCCAACTGTCACCTGAACACTTCCACTTGGAGGGCCCTGGGGAATGTCAGCCATAATGTCCATAACTAAACGCTCCATGCCCCCTGACTCACCATCCTCCCTGGGAATACCACCTCCATGCCCCAACCTGATCGCCTAGATGGCAGGCTGCTAGCCTTGCCTCTTCCTTTTCCCTCTTACTCCATTCAGACTCAGTCTCCCGTGTCTCCGCCCTCTCCCTGCTGCCTCTGGTCTCCAGCCTCAGACCCTCCAACCCAATCTCCCCATGGCAACCAGAGTAAGTTTCCAGATGTGGCAAATAAAAATACAGGACTCTCAGTTAAATTTGAATTTCAGGGGCACCTGGGTGGCTCAGTCAGCTGAGAATCCAACTCTTGATTTCAGCTCAGGCCGTGATCCCAGAGGCATGGAATTGAGCCCCGTATCAGACTCTGCACTGAGTGTGGAGCCTGCTTAAGATTCTCTCTCCCCCTCCCCCTCTCTTTAGTTTATGCTCTCTAAATAAACAAACAAACAAACAAACAAACAAATAGGGGCACCTAGGTGGCTCAGTCGGTTAAGCATCCATCTCTTGATTTCAGTCATGATCTTAGTTTCTTGAGTTCGAGCCCCAAATGGGGCTCTGCACTGATAGGAGGGTGGATAGGGAGAGACCTGCTTGAGATTCTCTCTCTCTCTCTCTCTCTCTGCCCCTCCCCTGCTCATGTGCTCTCTCTCTCTCTTTCAAAATAAATAAACTTAAAAGAAATAAAAAGAAATAAATAAATTGGAATTTCAGACAAATAATTTTTTTTTTTTTTTTTTAGTATAAGTATATCCTAAATGCTGCATGGGACATACTTATGCTAAAGAATTTTTTGTTGTTTATCTGAAACTTTCGATCACTGGGCATCTTGTATTTTAGCTGGCAACTCTAAGCCAGAGCATACTTCATCTCTTAAAATTCCCCAGTGGTTCCGTGAGGCATGGAGACTGGAGAAAGCTCCCACGCTTGGAGCATTCTTGCCCCACCATTTCTTGTCTGCCTGTCACCAGCGACCATTCAATTCTCAGAAATCACCTCTTCCAGGAAGCCTTCTGGCTTAGGGGCTGCTCTGTGAAATGGGAGGCTACCAAACTTCCCTTATCAGAACCCCAAGTAGACTGCTAGTCTCTTCCAGCAGTAAGAGCTCCATGAGACCAGCATCTTGTCTTTCTGTTCACCGTGTTTTAGCCTCCAGCACCTTGCATGTGCCCCGAATGATTTGCTGTGGAACCCTGAGCAAGCCCATTGCCTCCTCTGGGTCACAGTCTCCATCCATATGAGGAAGGCCACGTGATATGGTCTCTGAGCCCCCTTCCAGCTCTGATGGCTGCCCATTTCAGCCTGCCCCGGCACTTGGATCCTGGAGAT
Source organism: Prionailurus bengalensis (assembly GCF_016509475.1). Lineage (NCBI taxonomy): Eukaryota > Metazoa > Chordata > Mammalia > Carnivora > Felidae > Prionailurus > Prionailurus bengalensis. The sequence continues at coordinate 44,229,380 of NC_057345.1, read as the reverse complement.
GCTGGGCACGGGTGGCACAGGAGAGAACTCTGAGCCAAGCTTGGAAGACCTGAGGACAAGCCCTGGTTCTGCCTCTCTGCAGCCTCCGACAAGTTTCCCACCCTCTCTCAGCCCAACCTTTCTCTCCTGCCAGGCTCTGGACAAGTGGGGACCACACCGCCTGCTGTAACCTCGTAAGGCTGGAGAAGTCTGAAGCCAGAAAGGTAAGGCGCACAGCACAGCACCCGGCGCATAGGAGGCCCTCAAAAACACAAGATTCCTGCCCCCTCTTCTCACTCAACTGGAAGGGTGAACAACCCTGGAGGGGCTCAGGCAGTGGGGGCTGCAGAGCTCCAGGGGGAGGAGGGAGGGAGAAGCTGGGCTGGGAGCATTCAGGCAAGACTTTAAATCTGGTCTTCGATTTATTTATTTATTTCTTTTTAAAGGGCCTGAGCATCTTCTGCGAGGAATCCGTCCAGCCCGCCAGAGACAACCTGCAGTCAGTCCCCCACTCCCTTGAGTGTTAAGTGTTCACCCTAAGTGCAAGGTGGGGACATGTGAGTGTAGGTGGAACAGACCCCAGGAGACCTGGGTCCAAGGACACACCAACATGGGGGACTTTGTTCGGCCTTAGAGCTCCCATAATCTCCTCCAGACCCCCAGGGCCACCCCCAAGTAAACAGCTTGAGGGAGAACCGCGTGGTGCTCGCTGGCTTCAGGACAAAGCTATACCACCACCCCTGTTCCGGCCCCCTCTCAACCAGCGGGTTCACAAGATGGGGATGTCCCAGCAGGCTCTTCCAGTGCTAGGACAGGGCCTTCCCCAGGCCCACTTCTGGTCTCATCTGAATGACTTGGTGTAAGGAACAGGGGATGGTTCCTTCTCGGATAGGTAATCCAGGGTTCTAGAGGATGAGACGACAGTGCTGTGAGCCTCCAGAAATGAATTCCTGCCTCTGGACAGGAATCTGAAGATAGATCAGGCTCTCTCACTCTGCCTCCTTCTTGGGCTCTTCTCTGTCCCCTCTCCTGCTTCCTTCCTTCTCCTGCTCCCTGTCTCTCCCAGCCCCTGCTGAACTAGCTTCCCAGGCCTATTAATCAGGCCTGATCTGACCTCAAGACCAAAGAGCCAAGAAGAGGAGGGAGGCAGGGAAGAAGAAAGGAGGGAAGAGGACAATTCACCTGCCCGGAGACCTGGTCAGTGCTACTCACCTTTGCCTGTCTTGTCTCCTAGACCTCCCCCCAGTCACCCTACAAGGCAGAACCTATTTATAGGGGAGCAAACTCAGTCTCCAAGAGCATAGATGTTCTGACTGGCACCACACAACTGATAAGGAGCCAGTCTCCAGGCTCCTAGGTGGCTCCTAGTTGACAATCGGGAGCTTAAACTGACCCGGGAGGAAGAAGAGCATCTCCTTGGTCCTAAGGCTCTCAGTCATTCAGGGCTGAAGCCAGTCAGGGCAGGTGGGAGGGCTGGCCTAGCTAGTCCCTGTCCCAAAGAGGGCAGGTAGCCCGAGGCAAGTCACTTCACCTTTCTGAAGATCCTTTTGTCCAGTTAAAATCTGGCCAGGAGTGACCTTTGCCCTCGAGGGAAAAGTGATAAGTGCCTTGGCTTGTAGCTAGACTTGATTTCAAATTCTGGTTCTGCCTGTCCCTAGTTGAGTAGCTAGACACAAGTCACTTCTCACTGCTGTGAAATGGGAGTGATCAGGCCATCCACATGGGGTTTTGCTGAAGATTGGGCCCCTTAGACGGCTCCACAGCTGGTGCTCAAGGGGTGGAAAGAAATGCAATGAGAAAGCCTAGTGACCATCAGCTGTGGGACCAGGCAAGTGGCTCCCCCCCTACCCTGCCCCCACGATGCCACAACACTCTTGGGCCTGGGAGGGCAGACTAGAGACTCGTGTCTGACCTTTTACCCTCTCGGATCCCCAGAGAGCACACCCTCACTCCGTCCTACCATCCTGGCCCTTACATACCCATCCTGCTCCATTCTTCCCTGGCCGACTCAGGGCTCTGTTCCCACCCCACCCCCAGTACAAAAGGGACATTTGACATTCTTTGTTCTGTGCAAGCTCATTCTCTGAGTGTGGGATCCACCAGGCCTCGCAGCTGGGACCTGCCACCTTCCCCCCCCAGGCCTGGCCCAGCTCTGCCAGAGCTTTGTGCGGGAGGAGAGGGAGGGAGGGGCCGCAGAGGAGAGTCCCAACCCCCACCATCAGAATTGGCAGGAAGGAAACCTGGTGGGGGAGGGTGCCGGAGAGGTTCTAAGAGGACTGCACTCACAGGACTTGTTTGAGATTGGGGTAGGGGCTAACTTGAGGCTAAAACCTATTTTTCTCCTGGCTCCCAGCTAGGGGCTCTTTTCACTAACTAGTTTCTTAGTAAATTTTATTTATTTACTTTTAAAAATGGTTTCATGTTTATTATTTCTGAGGTGGGGGCGGGGGGGGGGTGGAGAGAGAGAGAGAGAGAGAGAGAGAAAGAGCATGAGCCCTGGACGGGCAAAGAGAGAGGCAGACACAGAATCCAAAGCAGACTTCAAGCTGTCAGCACAGAGCCCAACGCGGGGCTCCAACTCTCGAACAGAATTGTGAGATCATGACCTGAGCCAAAGTTGGACCCTTAACTGACTGAGCCCCCAGGTTCCGCCTTAGTAAGTTTTAAAGAAACTGCTCCCAACTCTGCCCTGATTTCCTGTGTGACCTTGGGTGTGTTCCTTTCCCTCTCTGGGCCTTGGTCTCCCTGGTATAAAATGAAGGGAAAGACCTGGAGAACCTCTCATATGAGAGGGTTCCTGAGCCAGACCCTGGCCAGGTGCTGGGATACCACAGACCAGCCACCCTTCCAGAATCCGGTTCTAGGATTCCATCAAGAAGGAGCACAAAATGACTTCTTGAGGTCAAAGTAATATGTTTCCATGAAAGTAGGGTCCCCCCAAATGGATCTAGCCTCCCTCCCCTCAAACTGATACAGTCCTGGACAACCTCCAAAGCTGTTTCCCCTCTTCATCTATCGATAAGCTTGTAAGACAAACGAGACCAAAATGGTGTTCTCCTTTTACAGAAAATAAGGCTGCAGGCTCACCGAGGACAGGCCCCAACCCGCCCTGGGAGTGATGCCTGAGCTCACTGGGGAAAGACAGATGGTGGATATTCTGGGTGAGGGCCCCACATGAGCAAGGGAGAGAGCTCAGGTAGACCTGAGGGGAGCAGAGAGAGGAGGCTGCAGGGTGTCGGCTGCCTGGCTAAGGAGTTTTCCCCACGGGCGCTGGGGAGCCACAGGAGAGGGGTTTATGCCAGGCCTGTGTCGTCACTACTGTTGTTGCAAAGGGAGTGAACGGTGGACCCAGACAGAGACCAAGGGAGCCTGAACAGCTGTAGACACAGGTAGCTTCTGACAAAAGGGCCAGGGAGCCTCAACAGGCCGTGGGGGAGGGGGAGCCAAGCAATTCCTCTGGGGAAAGAGGGGAAGTGAGCGGGGAGATGAAGCAGGGGAGAGGAAATGAAAGATTAAGTGCATAAAGGCCATAAAGCTCAGAAATGTCCAGGCCGGATGGATTCCCAGTTTATAGACACATTTGCGTTCAAGGATGCTCAGCCGGGCCTGATACCCCAACAAGAGCAGCCGCACAAGGAGGCCGAGGGGATACTGGGCTGGAAGGGACCCCTCATGCCCCTGACCTACTCTCTTGCTCCCCCCACCATTCCCAAGCTACCCCCCACTCCTCCGGCTGGCTGACAGCCCAGCTGGAAGCAATTGTGGGAGCCTCCAGCCCAGAGAGCTGCATCCCACAAAGGGCCCTGGTAAATAGCAGCCCACACCCCAGACGGCCTGCGCACACACCCCCTCCTTCGCAGCCCCCTGCCCGGAAATTTAAAACAACTGCTCAACATAGTCTTAAATCCTCCAGGAAGGAGCTCCGGTAAGGAGGCCAGGCAGGAAGCATGAGGCTGGCCAAGGCCCTGCCTGGAACTCCCTCTCTCCCCAGCTCCCACCCTGAACTCCCCTGAAATACCACCCCGCAAAGTCTGGCCACGGGCCTCTCAGCCCCTGGGGTTCCTGTGCTGGTGTTCGCTGCGGGACGCTGCAGCTGCCGCTTGTCAGAATCGCCAAGTAGACAGGGAGCACCCTGGGCACGGGATGGTCTTGTCCCCTGCTTGTCCCCAGCGCTGGGTCTGCCACGGAGCAAAAGCATAGCGTATATATGAAGAAGAATGAATAAATGGAGCCACCAGGTGACCCTGAGCTGTCACTGCTCTTTGGACCTCGGTTTCCTCATCTATCAAATGGGCATGATAACTTTTACCCTGTCTACTTCCCAGAGTTGTGAGAGTTGAACAAGAACCTTTGTGCAAGTGTTTTATTTTATTTTATTTTATTTTATTCTATTCTATTCTATTCTATTCTATTCTATTCTTGGTTTTTTTTAATGTTTATTTTTGAGAGAGAGAGCGAGAGCACGCGCATGAGCGGGGGAGAAGCAGACACAGAATGTCAGCACAGAGCCCAGTGCAGGACTCAAACCCACTGACCGTGAGATCGTGACCGGAGCCGAAGTGGGCCACTCAACCGACTGAGCCACCCGGGAGCGCCAGTGTGCAAGTATTTTAGTAACTGCAAAGCTGGCTTGCCTTCCTGACCTTGGTTTGCTCATCTGTAAAAGGAGGGTCCCTCCCAGCTTTGATATTTGGAGACTTTAGCCAGAGAGGAGAGTGCTCCTTAAATATCAGCTGGGCATTCGGGGGAGGCCAGAGGCCAGAGTGTCAGGAAATAGAGCCCTGGCCAGGGTTCAGAAGGCCACTATTTCAGTTCTAAAGTGGCCTCTGACTCATTGTATGACCTTCTCTGGGCCTCAGTTTTCTTCTCTGTAAAATGGGAGTGGGTGGACGCAGAATGCCTAAAGTGACCTCTAGCATTCAAGCTCTGTGAATGACAGGACATTATTCAGAGGGCAATGGGGAGCCACTGATAGGCTTTGAGCTGGAGAGCAGCATGATCCCAATCAGGTTTCAGAGCACTCACTCTGGCAGTGGGGTGGTTTGTGGGCAGAGGGACAGGGAGGCCAGATTCTGGAGGCCTGGAAGAGGCAACAGAAGACAGTGTCTTTCCTCGTGCTGTGCCCGTGCCTGGACTGCTCTGCCTCTTCCCCAGGTCCCTGCTTTTTCAAAATCACCCATCTAAGACACAGTTCAGGGAGCACTTCCTCCCTAAGGTCTTCCCAGCTTGGCTCCGATGCAGTTACTTCCTCTGCCCTGCGGTTGCCCAGCTCTTTGTATCTCCATCCCCGGACCAGTGTGGATTACTGTTGTGTGCGTATGTGTGTGCACAGGCGTGCGTGCATTTCTCTCCTGGGCTGTGAGCTCCTGAGGTCAGGGTGGGTGTCCCACATCCCCGTATCATCTCTAGCACCCACCACCGGGCCTGGCCCAGAGGCGGTGCTCAGTACATGCATGCAGAGTGCTGCGGATGCCAGAACATCCTACTCTCTGAGTCCACCTGCAGGATACGAGACTGGGCTCCAGCCCCAGCTTAACTGCCAGTAGCCATGTGACCTTGGGTGAGTTACTTCTCCCTTCTGGACCAAGGTCCTTTTTTGGCCAAATAGGAATTACCCTGATTATTCATTCTTGAGTCAGGACTCTGATGGGAGGGAGCATCCTCAGGCCTTTTCCTGGGCATGTCCCCTCACCATTTCCTTTGCTGTGCCCTGGATCACGGTGCGCTGTGAAGACTGATTCCAGAACCCAAGCTCACTGAAAACCTCATCCGTGGGTCCTGCACCGTGCTGTGCACAGAGGGGTGCTCGGCAGGCCTGTATAAAGAGGCATTTGTCTACTCCACAGCCCCAAGAGAGGGAGCCTAGTGGGATCTCCATAAACAGTGATGTGCACCAAATGCAGGGCTTTGCAAGAGGCCAGGAGCCCAAACCCAGATGCAGTCCAGCCTCTGTCCCCATACCCTCCTGCCCAGCCATCCTCCTGGGGCTGGCTGGTCTGACCTCCCCAGAGAGCTGTGGGGAAGGGGTGCTGTCAGCTCCAAAAGCAGATGGATCTTTAGCCGGCACTACTCTGCCCCAGGCAAGCCCTGCCTGAATCTCAGCCAGAATCCCCCTTCCACTCCCCCGCCCCCATGGGCTGGGACAGACCTCAGCCAGCAGGCCTCCCAGCTTTGATCAATACAGGGCAGGCAGCCAAGGCGGCTGCAGGCTCCATCCTCCCAGGAGGCCCCGGCTCAGCCGGGGTCACAAGGGGGAGGGGCCCCAGCAGCAGCCTGGCTCAGGGGCTATGGGGGGTGGGGCAGGGTGTGGAGAGCAGGAAAGGCAGGCATCACTCATGCAGTCGTTGTTCACCCCTTCTTCACCTGCTCGCTTCTTCGTCCACATTCAGGTGGTCCACAAATATTTGGTGAGCACCAACTTTGCCCCAGGCACTGGCATTGGCCCTGGGGCACAGTGAGGAGAAGACAGCAGCTCTTGTGAAACTGATTTTCTAGTCTGGGAGAGAGACAGCCGAGGAGGAATGAAATAAACAAACATAAGAGGTAGTTTCTAAAGGTGATAAATACAGACTAAGGTAAGGCGACAGAGAGATCAGGCGACATCACACGCACGGTGACCAAGGAGGAGGCCAAGGAGGATAACGTCTGAGCTGAGGCTCAAATGATGAAGAGGTGCCCACCAGGCTGGCTCAGTCAGACCCCCAGAAGCACACGCTAAGATGGAGAGCTACATGTAGGAACCTTCTGGGGGCTTGCCCTTGGACCCTGCACCTGCGGGCACCTGTGGGTGGGTGAGGGAAGTATCGCAGAGTGACGGAAGGAGTTGGGCTACGCTGAAGTCACAACAAAGGCCTCAGCTGACCGCCATGCATCAAGGAGCAAGGAGAACCTTTCCAAGTTGTCCCAGTTCCAGGCAATGGGTCTGGCCTTCGTACCCTCACGCTGGCCAGCCGATGGGTAGCTACCCACAGGAAGGGACAAGACTGGCCAAGCCAGCTGTCTTCAGAGGAGGCATTCCAACAGAGTCTCAAGTGAGAGCAGATGGGGGATGGAGCCCCTCAGCCCCAAATGGGAACCTGGGTGGCACCCCCTCAGCATCTACGAGGTGTGCTATGATTTGAAAGAAGAACATTCCAGATAGCGGAATAGCAAATGAGAAGCCTTGAGGCAGAAATGAGCTTAGCCTGAAGAAGACCAGCGTAGTGGAGAGTGCTGAGTGAAGAAGAATCACAGGACAGTGGTCAGAGAGCAGGCAAAGGCCATTCCAGAAGGGCCTGTGAACCAAGGGACTTTATTCTCAGTGTGAAGGGCCACCCCATAGGTCCTTAAGAGGAGAGTGATCTGGTAACTCCCTATTAACACTACCCTGGCTTCTGTGGAGTAGGGGAGGGGAAAGGGAGAGCAGTAGACGGCCATGGGAAGAGTCCAGGTGAGAAGATTCCGGATAAATCTTGGCTGTTGTAAAGATGCCTCCAGTGTCCTGTCGGTGATATTCAACCAGATGAATTTTACTTTTTTTTTTAAATTTTTTTTTCAACGTTTATTTATTTTTGGGACAGAGAGAGACAGAGCATGAACGGGGGAGGGGCAGAGAGAGAGGGAGACACAGAATCGGAAACAGGCTCCAGGCTCTGAGCCATCAGCCCAGAGCCTGACGCGGGGCTCGAACTCCCGGACCGCGAGATCGTGACCTGGCTGAAGTCGGACGCTTAACCGACTGCGCCACCCAGGTGCCCCTAGATGAATTTTACTTTTTACCATTCTTAAGGTCCTGAACTCTTGTGGCTTGGGGAAGAACCTCAGAGATTCCTACTTCCTCTCCCTGACCTGGACAGGAAGCTCTTTGCCAAAATTGGTGGTTAGTGACCAGGCAGCCCATGCTATGCCCCATAGAGACTGAGGAGCTCACTCCCCTTATGGATCACTCTGCTGGAAAGTTATGAGAGCTGCCTCTTGTAGCTGTTCCCAGGGGCCCCTGTTCTGCTCTGGGCCACACTAACCACATCTGTTCCCTCTGCCCCAGTAGTTCCCAAGAGGTGAGAACATGCTCCTGTCTCCACTCCAACCCCACATCTTGTCTGGTGATGATCTCAGATGATGCCCCCTCCCTAACTCAAGCCTAGTTCCTTGCCAGCCCACCAATTCACTGCTATGACATGCATCTGATTCTTCAAAGGTATGGAGAAAAGTCATTTTGTAGAAGTTGTAAGAGGAAAATATTTTCTTTAAAAAAAAAAAAGTTAAATATATTTTCTTCTGGGGCCTGATTCATGTGAAGGCCAAACCAGACTAGGAGTTAGGACAGGTGGGTTCTAACCTGCCTATGTGACTCTGGACCAGTCTCTTCCCTTTTCTGGGCTTTATTTGCTCCTCTGTCAATGAGGCTGTCCAGCTGGGTGGAATTTTTTTTTTTTTAACGTTTATTTATTATTATATTTAAAAAAAATTGTTTTTCAACGTTTATTTATTTTCAACGTTTATTTATTTATTATTTATTATTTATTTTTGGGACAGAGAGAGACAGAGCATGAACGGGGGAGGGTCAGAGAGAGGGAGACACAGAATCTGAAACAGGCTCCAGGCTCTGAGCTGTCAGCACAGACCCCGACGCGGGGCTCGAACTCACTGACCGCGAGATCGTGACCTGAGCCGAAGTCGGACGCTCAACCGACTGAGCCACCCAGGCGCCCCTGGCTGGGTGGAATTTAAAGCTGAACCAAAATATTGTGAGTTCATGTGTAGATCTGCCCTTGTTCTTTCTTTAAAATCTGAGCCAAGGGATTTTCTGATTTCTTTTCCTATGACTCCCAGCTCCAGACTCTTGAAGCTAAAAAGGTTGCAGAAAGCCTAACCAACTTCCTCTGCTCCACGCCACCCGCTTTGCTGAACTGTGTTTCAACATCACCATCAGCGGGGCGCCTGGGTGGCGCAGTCGGTTGAGCGTCCGACTTCAGCCAGGTCACGATCTCACGGTCTGTGAGTTCGAGCCCCGCGTCGGGCTCTGGGCTGATGGCTCAGAGCCTGGAGCCTGTTTCCGATTCTGTGTCTCCCTCTCTCTCTGCCCCTCCCCCGTTCATGCTCTGTCTCTCTCTGTCCCAAAAAGAAATAAACGTTGAAAAAAAAAAATTTAAAAAAAAAAAATCACCATCAGCTAATTACCTCTACCTTCAGAGCTTGTACACCTCCAGACATAGGGAGCTCACTATCTTGAGAAAGTTCTTCAGCTAAACACGAAGATTCTATAAGTAATACAGCGGCTCTTGTCTTTCTCTGTGTCACTGCTCATCTAGTCATTCATTCATTCATATTTTCATTCATTCAATACTATTTATTGAGCCTCCACTAAATGAAGCAGAAAACTCATGGCCCAGCATCGGAGCAAAATCATAACTCTAAAGGTAGTTTATGTTCTTTGAGCAATTATACTATGGCCAGCATTGTACTTAGCACGGCAAATACACCATCTCAGTTAATCATCATGGTCACCTCCCTCTTTGCAAATGAACAAATTGAGGGTTAGGGAGTATGGGAGACAGGGTCCCAGTAGGAAACAGATGGCAACTGAAGGGTTTCTTGCAGAGTTGAAGAAAGGGACTATTTACACAGGTGTGGAAAGGGTTAAGGAAACCTACGGAAACCTACAAGGGATGGCAGGGTGCCCCAAGGTTAGCAACAGGGAGGAGCCCTAACCACCTATAGATCTGAAGGGAAAAGAAGTGAGAAGGTTGTCAGGAGCACCTGGTGAAGCTAGGGTTGTGAAAGAGGGGGCACCTGATGGGACCCATGGCTGTAGAGAATGGGGGTAGGAGGAGAGGAATTAATAGCCTTTCCTCTCGCTCCTGCTGGTGCTTCCCAGTGATTGAATCCGCAGGGAATCAGTAGGCAAGATTTTTCAGGCGATATAGTCCACAGAGGTCAGGCTTCTGGGCACACTGAGGGAAAAGAACCGGTCTTAGGGGAGTGTGCAAACTGAATAACCGACCCAGAGAGTTAGCTGATTTGTCTGAGGTCTCGAAGTCAGGAAGTTGCAGAGCCATAGAAATAAAGACATAGTGATTCGTGCGCTGTGTTCAAGTTGTAAGAGCCTGAAGGAGGGAGTTGTGGGTGAGTTTAGAAGGATCTGGAGGATAGGCAGGAGTTTGTGGGACAAGAAAGGGGAAAGGACATTCCAGAAAGGCTGGAGAGGGTATAGGAACACCACCTGTTGGGCAAGAGTGAGGCGCTCTGCAGGGCTGGAGAGAGCTGGGAAGGTTCCAGAAACCTCTGGGGGGAGGCTGGAGAGGGAGCTCGGAAGTGTTACTATTGGAATAAGATAAAACCACTACTCATCCATTAATTTACTTTAAATATGTATTGATTGGGCTTCTGCTCTTTGCCAGGGACTGTGCTAGGAGTTGGGGTTACAGCCACGAAAAGTGCAGTCACAGGCTTGTGCAGCCATGGTCCTGACCTTGTGGAGCTTATGGTCTAGTAGGGGAAGGGGAGAAGCCACTGATGAGTGGGAATCAGCACTCTGAAGAAAAATCTGGATTTTCTCTTCTAAGCGATGGGAGACACTGATGGACATTGATAGCTGAAACTTTTTAATGTGTGTGTGTTTTTTTTTAATTGTGGGATAGCTTACAAATAGTAGATTGCCCAGATCTTAAGTGTATTGCTTAATGAATTATAACCACCACTCAGATCAAGACTCAAAACACTTCCAGGGCCCAGAAGGCTCTTTCATGCCCCCACCCAGCCGTACCCCCGCATAAAGTAACCGCTATGTTGATTTTTATCACCATGTATTCATTTTGCCTGTTTTTGAATGTCATATAAATAGAATCTTATAGTATGTACTTGTTTGTGCCTTTCTTCTTTTGCCCTACATTTTGCCCAAGAGATTCATGTGTGTTGCAGCTTGTGGCAATTGTCTGTTCTTACCCATGGCTATTTAATCTACTGTGTGTGTGTATGAATACATGTATTATTTTATTTATCCAGTCTACTGTCAATTTGGGTTGCTTCTAATTTTTGGCTATTATAAATAATGCTGTCATGAATATTCTTTTTTTTTTTAAATTTTTTTAGCATTTTTCAGTTTTGAGAAACAGAGAGGGACAGAGCTTGAGCAGGGGAGGGACAAAGCAAGAGGGAGACACAAAATCCGAAGCAGGCTCCAGGCTCTGAGCTGTCAGCACAGAGCCCGATGCGGGGCTCAAACCCATGCACCGTGAGACCATGATCTGAGCCGAAGTCGGACGCTTAACCGACTGAGCCACCCAGGTGCTCCTGTCATGAATATTCTTGTACAGTGTTTTTGGTGACCATATGCACGCTCATTTCTGTTGGGTATACATCCAGGAGTGGGATCCCCGAGACAAACATGTTTAGCTTCAGTAAATACTGCCAATTTTCCAAAGTGTGGTATCAGTTTATACACCTACTAACAATGTATGGGAGCCCTACTTGCTCCACCTCCTTGCAGACCCTTGAAAATGTTGGTCTGGTTCATTTTAGCCATTCTGGTAAGTACGTAACAGTCTCTTATTGTAGTTTAAATTTGCATTTCATTAGGGCACCTGGCTGGCTCTGTCAGAAGGGCCTGTTAAAGCCCCATATTGAATGCAGAGATCACGAAAGAAAATACATTTTTGAAAACTTCAAAAAAAGTAAATTTTCGGGGCTCCTGGGTGGCTCAGTCGGTTGAGTGTCCGACTTCGGTTCAGGTCATGATCTCGCAGTTTGTGAGTTCGAGCCCCGCGTCAGGCTCTGTGCTGACAGCTTGGAGCCTGGAGCCTCCTTCGATTCTGTGTCCCCCTCTCTCTCTGCCCCTCCCCAACTCATGCTCTGTCTCTCTCTATCTCTCAAAAACAAATAAACGTTAAAAAAAAAATTTTTTTTAAAAAGTAAATTTTCAAGTCACTGACACATAATGTGTGGCGCACCTTGTTATATACTTATTGATAATTTGTGAAGTGTCTGTTTAAGTCTTTTATTTTTTTTTAATAATGGGTTGCCCCGTTTGTTTTCTTGATGCATGAGTTCTTTGATACATGAATATTCTAGGTTTAAGTCTTTTGTTGGATATATGTATTGCAAATATCTTCTCCCAGTCTGTGGCGTATGTGTTCAGTCTCTCTCTCTCTTTTTTTAAGGTTTTATTTTTGAAAGAGCAGAAGCCGGAGAAGGGCAGAGAGAGGGGAACAGAGGATCCAAAGTGGCCTTGGCACTCACAGCAATGAGCCCAACGTGGGTCTCAAACACGAACCTCCAGATCATGACCTGAGCCGAAGTCAGACGCTCAACTGACTGAGCAATCCAAGCACCCCCTTTTCACTCCCTTTAGTGGTATCTTTTTTTTTTAATTTTATTTATTTATTTTTTAATTTATATCCAAGTTAGTTAGTGTTTAGTGCTATAATGATTTCAGGGGTAGATTCCTTAATGCCCCTTACCCATTTAGCCCATCCCCCCTCCCACAACCCCTCCGGTAACCCTCTGTTTGTTCTCCATATTTAAGAGTCTCTTATGTTTTGTCCCCCTCCTTGTTTTTATATTATTTTTGCTTCCCTTCCCTTATGTTCATCTGAAATTTGAATCTTAAATTCTACATATGAGTGAAGTCATACGATATTTGTCTTTCTCTGACTGACTAATTTTGCTTAGCATAATACCCTCTAGTTCCATCCACACAGTTGCAAATGGCAAGATTTCATTCTTTTTGATTGCCGAGTAATACTCCACTGTATATATATATACCACATCTTCTTTATCCATTCATCCACCGATAGACATTTGGGCTCTTTCCATACTTTGGCTCTTGTCAATAGCACTGCTACAAACATTGGGGTGCATGTGCCCCTTCAAATACCTAGTAGTGCAATTGCCGGGTCTTAGAGCAGTTCTATTTTTAACTTTTTGAGGAATCTCCATACTGTCTTCCAGAGTGGCTGCACCAGTTTGCATTCCCACCAGCAGTGCAAAAGAAATCCTCTAATTGGGGTCCCTGGGTGGTTCAGTCAGTTAAGCGGCCAACTTCAGCTCAGGTCACAATTTCCCGGTTCATGAGTTCGAGCCCCGCATCAGGCTCTGTGTTGACAGCTCAGAGCCTGGAGCCCGCTTCCGATTCTGTGTCTTCCTCTCTCTCTCTGCCCCTCCCCTGCTTGCTCTCTGTCTCTCTCGAAAATAAATAAACATTTAGAAAAATTTTAAAAAAGAAATCCTCTAATATCTTTTTTTTCAAAGTTTTTATTTATTTATTTATTTATTTATTTATTTTTAGTAATCCCTACACCCAAGACGGGGCTCCAACTCATGACCCTGAGATCAAGGGTCATACACTCTACCAGCTGAGCCAGAGAGCACCCCTCTTCGTGTTACCTTTTCAACGTTTATTTATTTGTGGGACAGAGAGAGACAGAGCATGAACGGGGGAGGGGCAGAGAGAGAGGAAGACACAGAATCGGAAACAGGCTCCAGGCTCAGAGCCATCAGCCCAGAGCCTGACGCAGGGCTCAAACTCACGGACCGCGAGATCGTGACCTGGCTGAAGTCGGACGCTTAACCGACTGCGCCACCCAGGTGCCCCATAAAAGTTCTTAATTTTAATGACATTCATTTCCTTTATCTTTTATCTTTTCAACTTTTTCCTTTATGGTTGGTTTTTTGGTGAGTATGTGATTTGAATAAAAAAATCTTTGCCTACCTCAAGGTGATAAGATTCTCCTATGTATTCATCTAGAAGCTTTATTGTTCTATCTTTTACACTTAGAACTCTGATCCATGTTGAATTAAGGGTTGTTTTTGGTAGGGTACCTGGCTGGGCTCAGTCAGTAGAGTATGCGACTCTTGATCTTGGCGTTGTGAGTTCAAGACCCATGTTGGACATGGAGCCTACAAAAAAAAAAAAAAAAAGTTGTGTATGGCATTAGGTAAGAGTCAAGATGTCTCCCCCTCAAATTTCCAGCATCATTTTTTGAAAATACTCTTTTCTGGGGTGCCTGGGTGGCTCAGTCGGTTAAGTGTCAGACTTCAGCTCAGGTCATGATCTCACAGTCTGTGAGTTCAAGCCCCGTGTCAGGTTCTGTGCTGACAGCTTAGAGCCTGGAGCCTGCTTCAGATTCTGTGTGTGTGTGTCTCTCTCTCTGCCCCTCCCCTGCTCATGCTCTGTCTCTCTCTTTCAAAAATAAATAAAAACATTAAAAATTTTTTTGGAAAAAAAAAAGAAAATACTTTTTTTCCTTCCAATGAATTGTAGTGATTTTTTTTTCATATATCAAGTGATAATATATGCGTGAGTCTATTTCTGGGTTCTCTATTCTGTATCATCAGTTTACTTGTCTACTTTATGCCAGTGCTATATTGTCTTAATTGTAAATTTTTATGGTAAGTTTTTTTTTTTAAGTTTATTTATTTATTTTGAGAGAGAGATAGAAAGAGAGTCAGAAAGGGAGGGGAGGCAGGGCAGAGAGAGAGAGAGAATCCCAAACAGGCTCAGCACTGTGCAGAGCCCAATTTGGGGTTTGATGTGGGGCTCGAACTCATAAACCTGAGCCAAAATCAAGTCAGATGCTTAGCTGACTGAGCCACCCAGGTACCCCATATGGTGAATTTGTATATGTAGTAGTATAACTCCTCAGGCTTTGTTTTTTCCAACAGTGCACTGTCAGTGTAGTTTCTTTGCATTTTCATATAAATTTTAGAATCAGGGCATTAACTAAAAAATCTATTAGAATTTTTATTGAAATTGCATTGAGCCTATAAGGCCAATTTGAGAAGAATTGATAACTTTACAACATTGAATCTTCTAATCCATGAACATGGTATATCCTTTCTCTCCCCATTTATTCAGCTTTTTTTTTTTTTTTTTTTTTTACTTTCTGCAGAAATATTTAAATTTTACAGAATTTAAAGTTACAGAATAGGGGCGCCTGGGTGGCTCAGTCGGTTAAGCGTCCGACTTCGGCTCAGGTCACGATCTCACAGACCGTGAGTTCGAGCCCCGCATCAGGCTCTGGGCTGATGGCTCAGAGTCTGGAGCCTGCTTCCGGTTCTGTGTCTCCCTCTCTGTCTGCCCTTCCCCCGTTCATGCTCTGTCTCTCTCTGTCTCAAAAATAAACGTAAAAAAAAAAAATAATAATTAAAAAAAAATAAAGTTACAGAATAAAGTCTTACATATATTGCATTTAATCCTGATGATTTTTTTTAAGTTGACTTATTTATTTTGAGAGAGAGAGCATGCACAAGCAGGAAAAGGTCAGGAGAGAGGGAGAGAGAAAATCCCAAGGAGGCCCCAAGCTGACACTGCAGAACCTGATGTGTGGCTTGAACTCATTCATGAACCATGAGATCATGACCTAAGCTGAAACCAAGAGACCAAGAATCAGAGACTTAACCAACTGAGCCACCCAGGCACCCCTATTCCTGATTTTTTTATGCTATTGTAAATAGTATTATTTTTAAATTTCATTTTCTAATTGTTTGCTATCAAACAATTAGAAAATATATATATAATATTGTATATATATAATATTGTATATATATACATAATATTATATATATATAATATATATATATATACATAATATTATATATATATGTATATATATACAATATTATATATATACAATATTATATATATATACAATATTATATATTGTATATATAATATACAATAATTATTTTTGTATATTGTCTTTGTATCTAGCGACTTCATTGAATTAATTCTAATACCTTATTTAGAAATAACTTTGGGGATACCTGGGTGGCTCAGTTGGCTAAGCAGTTGACTCTTGATTTCAGATCAGGTCATGATCTCATGGTTCATGAGTTCAGACCCCATGTCGGGCCCTGCACTGACAGAGAGGAGCCTACTTAGGATTCCCTCTCTCCTTCTCTCTCTGACCCTTCCCCACTCACATTCTCCCTCTCTCTCTCTTTCTCTCAAAATAAATGAAAGTTAAATTAAATTAAAAAATAGAACAGGGGCACCTGGGTGGCTCAGGTGGTTGACCATCTGACGTCAGCTCAGGTCATGGTCTGGAGGTTCATGAGTTTGAGCCCCACATTGGGTTTGCTGCTGTCAGTGTGGAACCCACTTCAGATCTGTCCTCCTCCCTCTGCCCCTCCCCTGCTCATGTGCTCACGCTGTCTCTCAAAAATAAACAAACATTAAAAAAAAAAAAAAGACCAGGAATGCCTGTGTGGCGCATTCGGTTAAGCATCTGACTCTTGATTTTGGCTCAAGTCATGATCTTGCGATTTGTGGGTTCGAGCCCCACATCAGTCTCTGCAACTGGTGGGGCAGGGCCTGCTTGGGATTCCCTCTCTCTCTGCCCCTTCCCCACTTGCACTTTCTCTCTCTCAAGATAGATAAATAAACTTAAAAAAATAGAACAAAAGAAACTTAAAAAAAAAAAAGAAAGAACTCGTTTTATTTTTAAGTAACCTCTATACTCAACCTGGGGCTCAAACTCACAACCCCGAGATCAAGAGTCACATGCTCCACCAACAGCACCAGCTAGGCACCCCTTTCTATTGCTTTTTCTTGCTTTATTGTCCTTGCTAGGACCACTAGTACTAACGGTTGAGCAAAAATATGATAGGACATTCTTGCTTTGTTCCTCCCATCAGAAAGAAAATGTTTGATACTTGACATTAAATATAATCTTAGCTATAGGATTTTTGTAGATATCCTTTGTCAGATTAAAGAAGTTCCCCTCTATTTCTAGTTTGCCAAGAGTTTTATTGTAGCTGGTATTGAATGTTATTTAATGTCCTTTGCTCTACCTATTGAAATGGTCATATTTATCTTATTCTGTGAATGTGACAAATTATATTGATCTGATTTGGGATATTAAATAAGACTTGAATTTCTAGAGTAAGCCCCACTTGGTCAGACCCATATACCACTGTGTAGCATGGGTCAGAGTAAGCAAGATTGGAGACAGGGAGCAAGGCTGATGCAAAGGTCCTGATAAGAGGAGGAGGACCTGGACTAGGGTAGAGGCTGTGATGAGTAAAGAAGATACTCTGAGAGGGTGGGGTGGGCAGGACTCAGTGGCAAATGAGATTTGAGGCCCATAGGAAGCAAGGGCTTCTGGTCTGAGCATCTAAGTAGGTGATAGTGGTAACATCTTCCAGGAAGAGGACTGTAAGTCTGGGCTGACAGTGAATGATAAATTCCCTTTGATGCATTACATATATCCAGTGAAGCTGTCCAGGAGACAGGTGGCAATGCAGGCCTAGAACTTTCGAGGAGGTGATAGGAGCCTTGAGAACAGAGAACATGGCCCGAGGACAGAGTGCAGACTGAAGGGTAGAGAACCCCAGGATGAGCCTTAGGGAAACCCCCAATTAAGAGAGAGTTTGAAGGTGAAATCCAGGGAAGAAGATGTGGAAAAGAGCAGCCAGAAAGGATGAAGGAAATCCAGGAGCCCAAAATACCAAGGAGGCCATGGAAGACCACACTCCAAGGAGAGAGTGGTCAACTGTGTCAAACAAGAGGTCAAGTGATGAAAGGACCCAGGTGGATTTAGCACCTAGTACCCCTGGGGGACAGAGGCAGGGGCAGGGCTGGGAGGTCAGAGAAAAAAGGTCACGTGCAAACAGCATCAGAGATCTGGTCCTCACATTTCACACAACAGAGACCGAGGCTTAGTGACAGGAAGCATCTTGTGCAAGGTCACACATCACAGTTGTGGCGAAACAAGGACCAGAAACCTGTTACCCTGAGTCCCAGAACCAAGCCTTTTCAGTATCGATCCCAATAATGATAGCTAACCTTTACAAAGTGTCTACTAAATGCCAGGCGCTGTTCTGTGCATTTCATAATAGTAACCGATTTAATCCTGTGTGAAAAAGATTTTATTTTTAAGTGATCTCTACACCCAGCACACCCCCCAGATCAAGAGTGGCACGCCTTACTGACTGAACCAGCCAGGCAACCCTAACTAATTTAATCCTCAAAACATGAAATAGGTACGCTTGTTTCCCATTTTACAGATGAGAAAACTGAGGCATGGACAAAGTTCACGTGTTTTGTTTTGTTTTGTTTTGTTTTGTTTTGTTTTGAAGTAGGCTCCATGCCCAACGTGGGGCTTGAACTCACAAACCTGAGATCAGGAGTTGCGTGCTCCACTGACTGCACCAGCCAGCACCCCCACCCCCCCACCAATTCCATGGTCTTAACCGCTTCTCTATAATCCCTCTTTCAAAGTTTAAAAACTATCCCTCCATGGATCTGAATATTAGGATCCTATCCTCCAACCTCATGATTTCTAGCTCTGCATCCATGTTCCCTTTGGCCTCCACAAAGTGGTGTCCAGGCATTGCCATTCCTCTGTAATGTCCTATAGCTCCCCGTCGCCTACATCTTAACCCCTAACCTGGCTCTAGTCCTCTGTGATCTGGCCCAGCTGCCCCTCGTCAACCACCACAGCATCTTGCCTCCCTCTGCATCTCACTCAGGGCTTTTAGTTGCCAGCAACAGAATCCACTCAGGCATGCGAAAGCAGAAATGGGGTGTGCGGCAAGTGGCTAGGTAGTTCAGAGAATCATCAGGAGGGCGAGAAGAGCGGCCTCAGGGGAAAACGTCACTTCCAGGAACAAACTGCGGAACCGGCCATCTGAGAACATGCTGTCCCTGCCGCTGTCACAGTCGAACAGCAAATGCCAGAAACTCAACCTCGGTGGCAACGGCTACAGCTGTGCCACCAGCATCAAGGCCACGTCCGAGTCGGGGATTCAACCCTGCCCCTCCCCCCGCAACCAGATGTACGTGGACCACCTCCACCAGCAGGGTGCCAGCTCATGTTGCTTCATCCTGAATCAAAGGTCTGAACAAGTGCATGGGCCGACCCTGTGTCACACGTCTGCCTTCTACTTGCAGAGAAGCTTGGTGTTCTGTCATCTATCTTGGGAAGATGGGGCTCACTAGGGAGAATCACCCCAAATACAAAGAAAAAGATAGGCAGCCGTAGTGAACTATAGTATAGGATTCATTTTTTTATATATTATTTTTTTATTTAAAAAAAATTCAATGTTTATTTTTGAGAGGGGGGAAAGGGGCAGACAGAGAGGGAGACACAGTATCTGAAGCAGGCTCCAGGCTCCGTGTTGTCAGCACAGAGTCCGAAGGGGGGGCTCAAACTCATGAACCGCGAGATCATGACTTGAGCCAAAGTCGGACACTTAACAGACTGAGCCACCCAGGCGCCCCTAGAATTCATTTTTTTAATGTTTATTTTGAGAGAGAGAGAGAGTAGGGGAAGGGCAGAGAGAGAGAGAGAGAGAGAGAGAATCCCAAGCAGGCTCCACCCTGTCAGCGCAGAGCTCCCCACCCCCGCCACCCCACCTCATGCAGGGCTCGAACTCATGAACCGTGAGATCATGACCTGAAGCTGAAATCAAGAGTCAGACGCTTAACCGACTGAGCCACCCAGGTGCCCCCAGAACTCATTTTTAAAGGCATCCTCAGGGGCGCCTGGGTGGCTCAGTTGGTTAAGCAGCCGACTTCGCTCAGGTCATGATCTCGCGGTCCGTGAATTCGAGCCCCGCGGCGGGCTCTGTGCTGACAGCTCAGAGCCTGGAGCCTGTTTCAGATTCTGAGTCTCCCTCTCTCTGACCCTCCCCCGTTCATGCTCTGTCTCTGTCTCAAAAATAAATAAATGTTAAAAAAAAAAAAAATTAAAGGCATCCTCAAGTGTTACCTCTTCCAGGAAGCTTGCCCTGGCCCCCAGCCCATCTCAGCCTGCCTGGGTTGAGTGAGGTGGCACTCCAGTGCCCTATAGATCTCATGGCACTGATCACAACGTACTAACACGCTGGGATTGGCCACCCCTACCACCGCTAGATTACAAATTCCCCTGAGGGCAGGAGCTGTCCCACTGAGCTCTTTCCACAGGCCTGATATCAACACAAGCTTAGTGAGTGTTTGTGGAATGAATAAATAAATAAATGAATGAATGAATAAAGAGGCTTAGTTCTCTTCTACCTGGTCTATGGCAGCAGTAGGAGTTCTTCCCTGAGAACCTGAGGCACAGAAGGAGGGATGTAGTTGCAGAGGGGATAAGTGCCAAACGGAAGTGAAGAAGGGACAGAAGGGGCTGCTAACATATAAGACCAATATAACAAATAGGCTGTTAACATTGCTTAGATGGGGTAGCCTCCTGGTTGGCTCTATTTGCTATAGGAAGAGATATTTGGAGAGGCCTGGAACCAGGGATACAACGCTGGGTTCCATTTGAAACCTAATAGAATCACTGTGAACTCCTGAGCCAGTAAAATGGAGCACAAAGAAGGCAGATAGACCTGCCCTTTAATCCCCCCCCCCTTTTTTTTTTACTATTGTTTCTCTGAGTGGCTTTGACAAGTGTTTTTACTTCTCTGTGTCTCAGTTGCCTCGTCGATAAAATGGGGATACTAATGTCTCACTCCTCCCAGGTGGATGTGAAAAGTACCTTTGTAAGTTTGTGGAAGTGTCTGACATAGGGTTGGCCCTCAGCAAATGGGTCCCTTCTTGCCCTGAGCCAAGCACTGATGTTTCTTTACTTTCCCTCTAGTCCTCCCCCACAGCCAATCTCCCTACCCACTCCTGTCCTCCTTTTTTTTATGACACACAGCAAAAGTTGGGTGCTTTTTAAAATGCTTACTTGAGGGGCGCCTGGGTGGCGCAGTCGGTTAAGCGTCTGACTTCAGCCAGGTCACGATCTCGCGGTCCGGGAGTTCCAGCCCCGCGTCGGGCTCTGGGCTGATGGCTCAGAGCCTGGAGCCTGTTTCCGATTCTGTGTCTCCCTCTCTCTCTGCCCCTCCCCCGTTCATGCTCTGTCTCTCTCTGTCCCAAAAATAAAAAATAAACGTTGAAAAAAAAATTTTAAATGCTTACTTGATTCATTTGAACCAAAAAAGTAACTTAAGAAATTAACTCACCAGTGTGAAGCGATGTCAGTGTCAGTAGCTGGGCAGAGGGCTTAGCAGCACTCAAGCCTTCCAGGGATGTTCACACCATCCACATGCAAAGCCACTGGCAGGAAAGCAGGCACCCCCATTATTTACGTATCTTTCTGAAAAGGAGAGTGTACCTTGTTCAGTAAATGCTTATTCTTCTAAATGTTTTTTTTTTTAACGTTTATTTATTTTTGAGACAGAGAGAGACCGAGTATAAACGGGGGAGGATCAGAGAGAGGGAGACACAGAATCTGAAACAGGCTCCAGGCTCTGAGCTGTCAGCACAGAGCCCGACGCGGGGCTCGAACTCACGGACCGCGAGATCATGACCTGAGCCGAAGTCGGACGCTTAACCGACTGAGCCACCCAGGCGCCCCAATGCTTATTCTTCTAGAAGCACGAGGGCAGGGTGGTGACCACCAATATCGTTTTGCCTGTTCGGCATTCATTCCCCTTCTTTGGTGACAAAGCCTGCACTTTCTTTTAGGAACTCGCTCTCTTACTCTTGGTTCCAGTGAGGCCGAGACCTCAGGCTGCCTGGCTTGATCAAAGCATTCTATGACCCTGAGCTCACCCATCAGGCCTTAGGCGGTCACATGATCCACATCAGCCAATGAGAGCAAGACCTGGGATTCTTGGCAGAGTTACCCGGAGAGAAATGCTACTTTTTCATGGGGATTACCAAGTGGTAGAACATAAGCCTGGAACCATCGGTGACCATCTTTGAGGCTTTCTATGGGAAGGTCCTGTCTGTGAATAAAGCCAGCACCAAAGAAAGCAGAGCCAAAAGTTAGAAACATATATTTAATAGCAGTATTTGAGGCTCTGGGTCCAGCCAGGTCTGAAGCCAGCATTACCCCTGGGCTTTTCAACTACATAAGCCAAAAAATGTCCTGTTTTGAGTAAGCCACTTTGAATTAGGTTTCTGTCAGATCCAAATTAAGTCACTAGGTGTGGGAATCTTTTTCTATCTCAAAAATCACATTAGGAAAAAGCAACTTAACAAAGTGGTGATAGTGGCAGTCACCACAGAGAGCCCCTGGGGGCTTGTGGGACAGGGCTGGGCAGCAGATTCACTTTCTTCATATGTATAAAGACACTAAATTTTTTTTAACCGTTGGGGGGCGCCTGGGTGGCTCAAGTCAGTTAAGCATCTGGCTCTTGGTTTAAACTCAGGTCATAATCTCATGGTTTGTGAGTTCGAACCCCAAGTCGGGCTCCTTGCTGACAATGCAGAGCCTGCTTGGGCTTCTGTCTCCCCTCTCCGGCTCTCCCCCCCTCCTCAAATAAATAAATAAACTAAAAAATATATTTTTTAAATCATTGGAATGTATTTTCCATTTAAAAAATTCAATCATTTATATTTAAGACATGTAACTTGTTATTTAAAGAACAATAGAAACAATTTTCTCACTTACTTAAACACATTTCCTTATTCTTTAAAAAAAATTTTTTTTTTTAATGTTTATTTATTTTTGAGAGAGACAGAGACAGAATGCGAGTGGGTTAGGGCCAGAGAGAGGGAGACACAGAATCTGAAGCAGGCTCCAGGCTCTGGGCTGTCAGCACAGAGCCCGACGTGGGGCTCTAACTCATGATCCGTTGGATCATGACCTGAGCCAAAGTCAGATGCTCAACCGACTGAGCCACCCAGGTGCCCCACATTTCCTTATTCTTAACTATAGTACGTCATTTTAGAAAATTTGAAAAGTAGCAAAATATTGTAAAGAAGAAAAGTCCAAGAAGCATCTGTAACCCCATCATGAATTTTTTTTTGTCTTTCATTAATTACCTTTCATGTTGTTGTTGTTCAGTCTTATTTAATTCCTACAGCAGCCTTATGAGGTTAAGTACTGCCAGTGCCCCCTTTTGCAGAGGATAAAACTGACTTATAGAGAGGAAAAGTGACTTACTCAAATTCAGAGCTGCTAACCAATATATATATCACACACAGACACACACATCATACAACATAAATTGGGGGGTGGGGTGGGAGGATGTCTCATACTACATAAGTACTTTGTTTTTTTAATGTTTATTTATTTTTGAGAGAGGGAGAGAGAGAGAACATGTGCATGTGTGTGCACATACAAACCCAAGTAGGGGAGGGGCAGAGAGAGGGAAACAGAGAATCCCAAGCAGGCTCTGTGCTGTCAGTACAGAGCCCAATATGGGGCTCAATCTCATGAACCATGAGATCATGACCTGAACTGAAATTAAGAGTTAGACACTTAACCGACGGAGCCACCCGGGTGCCCCAGTATTTTTATATTCTTATGTTTTTCACTTAAAACTATATCATAAACATTTCTCATAACATGGCCTATTTCTTTAACACAGGATTGTTAATGGCCATAAAATATTCTGTAATTTGACTGAGGCATTATTAATTTCTCTAATCATAACCTATGGCTATTCCAACTGTTTCGATGTTTCCTTCTTGTTAATTTGTTGTGATAAAGCCTCTAGTATGTGAATATTCAGTTCCCTGGTTATTGGTTCGGGTTAACCCCCAGAAGTGGAGTTACCAGGTCAAGGAACATGAGAGCCTCCTGGCACAGATTGCCATCCCGCTCTCCAGAAGGGCTGGTTCCAGGTAGAGCCCCAGCAACATCCGTGAGCATGCCCAGGCCACCGCGTCTTCACTAGCACTGGTCATGATTTTACTCACCTGCCTGCCACACCCCTCTCCACAACATAATGAGCGTCCACACTGGCACTTACCCTTCTGTGTAGAATGTAAAGTTCCCGGAGATGGACAGAACAGCAGGCTTCAGAATCTCCTGTTCGTTTTGTCTTTATCATTTGCAGTCTGGGCATAGGTCCTCATTCTAAGTCTCACTCGTAAGTTGGAAATGGAAGACTGTCTCTTGGTAAGGAAAATCCAGTCACGGTTGAATAAATGGAAGAAGTGATTAGGAATGTAGGGGACACTGAAGTTTCTAGCACAGGGTGCCCTCAGAGACATACATACCAAGAATTTAGCATAAAAGTGCTGGAGGAAAACATCAATGAAGTAATTCATAACCTAGGAATGGGCTCAGACTTTTAACCTAGAAGCTATTAAAGACATGAATGATAAATTTGAGAACATAAAAAATCATAAATTTCCATATGGCAAAAACTTGTACATAAACACAAAATGGAATTAATATATATGTATACATATGAATCTGTATATTGTATATATATCGTGCATATATTAATACATATGTATATATAAACTATTATAACTCATTAACCAATGTCAAATTTCATTAAAATATAAACATTTGACTAACAGACATAAAAGCAGATAAAGGATACGAACAAGCTGGTTGCCGAAAAAACAAATACAAATGGTCAATAAACACAGTAAAAAGATGAGCAACTTCCCTTATAAATTAATTACCGCACATTAAACCAAAGAGATACCAGATTGTCCAAACTGTCAATGAGGTATCAGGCTGTGAAGATGAAAAAAACTGCCAGGACGTTGACAAGGAGGAAAGCTACTGCAACATTCATACGTGCTTTGTGACTGTGTAAATGGGCGTCATAATTTTGGAAGGTAATTTGTTCGCCTGTGCTCTGCAAGTCTCTGAAGCTGTTAAAAAGAATGAGATATCCCTTCGTGTCATGTGAAGAGAGGTCTAGGATATACTGTTAAGATAAAAAAGCAAGGTACATGGCACAGTATATATAACATGAACTTATTTGTTAGAAGTGAAAAGGATATATATATACATGATTGCGTTTAGAGAGATATGGAAAACATTTGGACGGCTACACAGGAAGCTGCTAACTATAAGCTGGCTAACTGTTAAGGCTACCTGAGAAGGCTTAGATGGGAAGGAAAGAGCGGGGGCTTTTACTTTCCACTCTTTCTGTACTGCTTGAACTTTTTTTTAGCACACCCATTTTATTATTTATTTATTTATTGTTATGTTTATTCATTTTTTTCAGAGAGACACAGAGCACGAGTGGGGGATGGGCAGAGAGCGAGGGAAACACGGAATCTGAAGCAGGCTCCAGGCTCTGAGTTGTCCGCGCAGAGCCTGACGTGTGGCTCCAACCCACGAACCGTGAGATCGTGAGCTAAGCCTCAGACTTCAGCTCAGGGTCGTGATCTCGCAGTTTGTGAATTCGAGCCCTGCATCGGGCTCTCTGCTGTCAGTGCTAAGCCTGCTTTGGATCCTCTGTGCCTCTCTCTCTCTGCCCCTCACCCGCTCTCTCTCTCTCTCAAAAATAAATAAACATTAAATAAATAAACAATATATGTAATATACATATGAATTATCATATATATGTGTATATACGTGTATATACACGTATATGTGTGTGTGTGTGTGTGTGTGTGTGTGTATACATACATATATGTATATATAAATGTGGGATGCCTGGGTGGCTCAGTTGATTAAGCATCCGACTTCGGCTCAGGTCAGGATCTCTTCGGCTCAGGTCAGGTCTGGATCGTCTGTCCCCTCTGTCTTAGCTCTTATGATTTCCTATTAAACTTTATATTTGCGTCTGTCAGCTCTATTGGACTTGGAACTCCTTTGAGGGCACAGGTACCCGGTATCTGAGTTTAGTTAACGCTCCTAGAATGAAAAAAAAAAAAAAAAAGGAACACACCACTTGATGTATCTTTATTCCACCAATGTCTCTTTACTTGCCAAGATGTCTTCTCTCCCAGTCTTTTTTCCATAGTTTCCTAAAAGTGATATCTGGTCAGTGACCACTGACACTATCTCTGCTGAGGAAAGCAGGCTCATGCACACACACACACACACACACACACACACACACTATTACACTCATATGCTTCAATTACAATGTAATTCTATCCTGTGCCCATAAACTCATGAAGCCCCTTACCCAGGGTCAAGACCCTGGTCTAAGCAGACCCACTCTTATATGCTGTACCTTGAAGACCCTCTTTCAGCCCAAGAGCACATCCATCTGCGGCCTTTGATGAGATACAGGCTGCCTTTGCTATTCTCAGACAGGAGCATCGGTGACAGAGGCAAGAGTACCCGGACAGTCTCGCTGTAGGGGTTCCAATGCTCCCTCAGAATGGGTGGGAGGCCACACCCTCAGAAAACAGACTCAGCCCTCTGATTTTATCAAGGGACCTTTAAAGATACTACAGGAAGACGTTGTGTTCCTTTCTCCACAATAGTTTTTGAGTTTGCTCTCTCCGATGGCATGTAGAGAGCATTTGGGGGGGCGGGGGCGGGGGGGATTTAAGCAGCAGAAACTGGCTATGGCTAATGTGAGCCCAAAAGGAATGCACTGGAAGGCTATGGTGTGGCTTGTAGACCGGAAAGAATAGCTGGGACATTAGGCCTTGCAGAGAACATAGGAAGAAGAGTTCTGGAGATCCAGGCAGCAGGACCCAGCAGCCTTTTGAGAAAGCCCATATCAGACGTCTCTTGTGTCCTGCTTCACATCTTCTCAGCCTCCCTGTGCTGCCACTGTGGTCTCTGCTGCACACGTTTTGACCCGGTTTGCACTGATAGTGTTCCGTCTCACAGTGAGATGTGCTGCAGCCTCCTGCTTCCACCCCAACTTCTCCAAGGCTGGCACCCAAGGTGCCTGTGGGAGCCGACTGGCCACGTGTCATGGGCACCCCCGGGATGCAGGGGTGTCTCTCCTTACCCAGTGGGGTGAGGAGCCCATGGACACTGGCCTCTCCCTTCACATCCCTCCCCTGCCTCTTGCAGACCGTTCTGAGACTCATGCTGTACTCCTCAGAAGGTTCCAGTGGGCTGGAGCATCCAACATGATAACCCTTGGATTAGATTTGTCTTCCCAGTTCCTCTCTCCTGCTCCCTGGAATTACTTCCTCCGAAACACTTCCTGCACAGAAGCCCCTGCTCAGATACTGAGTTCAAGGGAGACCAGACTAAGACAAAAACCTCATCTTGGGGATGAACGATGCGTACATTGTGAGACAAGTCAAGGTTCAGATTCCAAGGAGACCATTTAATTGTCCAGGTTTGGACCATGGTCCATATTTTAGCCAAACTGATGGCAGACCACCCCCCTCCACCCCAAGTCTCTATCCAGTGTTTGGAGGATGGTTCCCTAAAGTCAGTCAAGGTGGCTATCAGAAGAAAGGCAATAGATGCTTCTCAGTAGGCTTCCCGACCCTGCTAGCATCTTGGGGCACCATGTACGAACCACATCTGAACCGAGCTTTGTTTTCCGCACAAGCCTTTTTCTGGCATTGCCCTTCTCCATGCATGGTGCCACCATCCCCCCAGATGCCCCAGCCTGAACCCTGGGAGGGTTCTCATTGCCCATCAGTATTCCAAATGATCTTCTTGTGCTCAGTCTCACGCACACTCTCTGTCTCTTTCTCTCTCTCTCTCTGTTTCCTACAAATTGCTCTTAGCCACTAGAGTGATTTTCCTAATGCAGATCTGAACAAATCACTTTGCTTGTGTTTAAAACTTGCTTGTGTTTAAAACTCTTGGCCAGGGCACCTGACTGGCTCAGTGGGGGGGGCCATGTGACTCTCGACCTTGAGGTCAAGAGTTCAAGCCCCATGTGTGGAGTAGAGTTGATTTAAAATAAAATAAATTACAGGCGCCTGGGTGGCTCAGTCAGCTGAGCGTCTGACTTTGGCTCAGGTCATGATCTCACTGTTCATGGATTTGAGCCCTGTGTTGGGGTCTGTGCTGACAGCTCAGAGCCTGGAGCCTGCTTCAGATTCTCTCTCTCTCTCTCTCTCTCTCTCTCTCTCTCAAAAATATATAAACGTTAAAATAAAATAAATTTTAAAAAATAAATAAAACTCTTGGCCAGCTCCCTATTGCCCTCAGGATGAAATCCTTGAAACTTCAACGGCATAATCTTGTCATGACCTGGGCCTACTGGCCTCTCTGTTGTCAGCCCTCCTCCCCATACACAGCTTCTCCCGAAGCCATACTGAGATACAGGCCATACTCTCTCAACTGTTCCTGGTACCCGGAATGCTCTTCTGGGATAGTTAGCATGCTTTTCAGCTGCAAGTAACAGAACACCCTAATGCAAACTGGCTTACACAATCAGGAAACACATCATCTCGCTTGGCATAGAGGCAAGATGGACCCCAGGTACTTGTACACTCAACAAAAGTGTTGAGGACGCAGCTCATTTTGTCTCTTTCCTCTGCCACCAATGGGATCAGATTCAGTTGAATCTGATTGAATCCCTTCTGGGTTAAAAGAAGACGGCAGTAAATTCAATCTTCGCTCCTAGACACGACAATGTCCACAGGTAGAAAAAGAAACTATGTCTGGCGTCTTTTTATTTGATGATTGAAAGTTTTCCTCAGAAGCCCCCTAGCGGACTTCCCCTCAGCCTCACATTGGCCAGGATTGGCCGCATGCCCATTCTTTTTTGTTGTTGTTAAATGTTTATATTTGAGAGAGAGAGAGTGGGGGAGGGGCAGAGAGAGAGAGCGGGAGATCTAGAATTGGAAGCAGGCTCCAGGCTCTGAGCTATCAGCACGGGGTAGGGGAGCTCAAACCCAGGAACCGAACTGAGAGATCACAACCTGAGCGAAGTCGAATGCTCAACCAACTGAGCCACCCCAGGGGCCCCATCACATGCCCATTCTTAAACCAATCACCAGCAATGGAAATGGGATCATGTTTGGTGGAAGGAATGCGGGGGGCGGGGGGTGGCACAGTCAGTCTCCATGACTTCGACACCTACCCTCTCCATTTATTGGGCTAATTATTTCAAAACTCGGGGCGCCTGGGTGGCGCAGTCGGTTAAGCGTCCGACTTCAGCCAGGTCACGATCTCGCGGTCCGGGAGTTCGAGCCCCGCGTCAGGCTCTGGGCTGATGGCTCAGAGCCTGGAGCCTGTTTCCGATTCTGTGTCTCCCTCTCTCTCTGCTCCTCCCCCGTTCATGCTCTGTCTCTCTCTGTCCCCAAAATAAATAAACGTTGAAAAAAAAAAGTTCAAAACTCAACGCAAGTGTTATGTCCTCTGGGAAGTTGCCAAAGAGAAACATTCCTCCTCTATCCGCCACTACCACCACCAGCACCAGCACCTCCGCCCCCAGAAATGTAAACTCTTTCACAGCAAGAAGCTGGTTCGTATTTACTCTGTATTCCCAGTGCCTAGGTCAGTGGGGTGCAGGAGAAACTCAATTACCTTGTTGAAAATTTCTGTAAGTAAACTATTCTTTCAACCAAAACGTATCGTATCATATAAACCATCTACAGCCAACTTTTTTCCATTTCACAATATACTATAAAAATCTTTCCCCCGTATTGTATCATGTTAAAAAATAGCTACGTCAATATTTCATAGTATTGACACACTGCACCACAAATTATTTAACCAATCCCTGTGGATCATTGGTCATTAGATTGTTTGTAGTTTTGCAGCATTATAATAATGTGGCTGTAAGCTTCCTTAACATAGACCTTCGACAAGTATGTTTGTTCCCTATGATAAATCCCTACGAGTGATGTGTGGTTTAAAAAGACAGATGGAAGGGTCACCTGGGTGGCTCAGTTGGTTAAGCGTCCGACTTCAGCTCCGGTCCTGATCTCGCGGTCTGTGAGTTCCAGCCCCGTGTCAGGCTCTGTGCTGACGGCTCAGAGCCTGGAGCCTGCTTTGGATTCTGTGTCTCCCTCTCTCTCTGCCCCTCCCCTGCTCATGCTCTGTCTCTCTCTGTCTCAAAAATAAATAAAAATATTTTTAAAAATCTAAAAAAAATTAATAAATAAAAATAAAAAGACAGATGGTTGCAAATTCTTTGATACTCCTCTCATCAAGAGGTGTGGTCTACATTCCCTTCCCTGAAGTCTGGGTGAAATTGTGCAGCTTTGACCACTAGAGCACAGTAGAAGTGACAAGTCGTGCCTTTTGAGGCAAGTTCATAAAGTTTAGTGTGTCTTACGCCTTGGGTTTGGGGAATGCACTTTCTCAGGATTCTCCCTTTTGAAACCCAGATGGTCTGCAGTCAAGTGACCAAGTTACAATCCTAGCTGAACTCAACTTTTGAGTCATCCTAGCCTAGGCACCAGATGTGTAAGAGAAGGTACCTCCAGAAGATTCCAGCCTCTAGCTGTTGGAGTCTGGCTAGCTGAGAGCCCAGACACCCCAGTGCACAGAACAACCACCCCTTCTGTGCCCTGTCTAAGGTCCCCAGGATCCCTGAGCGTGATAAAAGAGCTGCTGTTTATACCACGAAGTTTGGGGTAGTTTGTTATGCAACAATAGCACTTGGAAAACTGGGAATTTCTCTTATGGATAGTATACACATTTAAAAAAATGTTGATTTATTTTGACAGAGAGAGAGAGCGTGCACATGCAGAGAGAGAGGGAGACAGAGAATTCCAAGTAGGCTCTGTGATGCCAGCACAGAGCCCGAGGTGGGGCTCAAACCTGTGACCCATGAGATCACGACCTGAGCCAAAACCAAAACTGAGTCAACTGACTGAGCCACCCAGGTGCCCCCAAAGTATACACATTTTAAACTTTTTGATTCTAAATTAAATACTGAATTAAAGTTTTATAACTCAATGCAAGAACACTTTTGCCTCCTTTGGGAAACTGCCTCCATGACACAATGAGGAAGGTGTTTATCTGGGCTGTTACCTAGAGCAAGTTTACCAAGATGTCTACTGAAGATTGGGTTCCCTAGGAAGAAACCCGACTTTGAGCGTTGTGGTCCATGGTTTATTGGGAAGTGCTCTTGGAAGATGTGCCTGTAAGGAAGGTAGGAAGGCAGGATTGGTTAGAGGCAGAAGCTGACCAGAAATGTGGCTATAATTGAAACCTCATTTGATCCTACAGAGAGCCATGAAGCTGGGATGGCCCTTCAGAGATGTCCCAAATTGAGGCAAAGTAGCAGGCACTGCAGCCCCACACTGGCCACCTTTGGGAGGGGGTGTAACGTCGGGTGAGGACCCCTGCAGCAATATTCCAAGCAGCTTAGGATGGGTGGGTTAACCTTGAAGAGGAGATCTGGGTGGAGGACCAGAGTGTCCACTACAGTCCACCCCTTGCACTTTCCTGATTCATTTGCTGCCATGAAGTTTGACCCATGTGGGACTCACTTCTCCAGGATTCTAGTTGGATTTGTGTCCTGGGAAACTTGAAAGGTTAGTGGGATGAACTACAGCACTAGCTGCAGAAGTTGATTTCAAGGCTATAACTGATACAGTGATCACCCTTCTACCACCTGATCTAGAGTCCCCGCACTTTTTTGCCAGCTGGCATTTTTGCAAGCATCTCTTCTCATCTGGGCAGCTTTCCTCGTGGAGAACCAGACCCTTACCCACAAAGGGTTTGAGCACCGTGTTACCATGGTCTGCTTGCCTTGTCCATGTGCCATTAAAACTGGGCAAAGAGCACAAAGGACACCCCAGGGGATCCTCTGAGCAAGACACATCTTCTCTTCTGCTCCTATTGCTTAACCACATGGCTGTACCTCCTCCTTTCTACCAGCATCGATTACCTCTGCTAGTACGGGGATTCTTTTCCTTGTGATGGTCTCTTAGCTCAAGGAGTTCAAAGTAAACAAGGAGCAGCCATGATGTAAAGTTCATTGGCACTCTTACTGTGTCCCTTCATGGAAACATTACCCCTTTGGGACCTCTGGACCCTCAGAGCAGGTGTAGAAATCTCCTCTCAAAGCAGGTATAACTTTGGACGAAGTAGTTCCCTACAACCAAAGGCAACTCCCAGGGAGGAATACAACTGCGAATTCAGCAACCCAAATTCCCAGGAACTGTGGGATGAGTGTGTTGGTCCAGGAGAGGGAATCTCAGTGAGGCACAACCACAGAATCCGCTGCAACATCTGAGATTCACTGTCTTTCCCAGAAAATGGGAGTAACAATAGCTTACTGGCATGGGTATTGGGAAGGAAATGAGAGACTATAGGTTACAAATCCCAGATTGTACTCAACAAATGTTAGTTTCCATCATCTTTATGTCGAGAGTTCCGTAAGTGATCGTGTTTCAATTTTGCCTTGGCCAGTTAGGAGAGAAAGTTGCTGCTCTGAAGACACTTCATTTTCCAAGAAGTGGCAGTGCCTCACCTACAATACTGTCCCAGCACCTTGCTAAGCCAAGCCAAGTGCTTCCCTATGGGGTCTTTGATTTGTTTTGGTATCTGTCAGCCAGCCAGCCAGCACCTAGGCATGGGAATCCCTTCACCTAGAGGGTGACTCACAGCTCTGACAGGTTGGAAAATACAATAAAGGGGGTGGGGGGTAGTGTTATCAGGCATTCCTATCAGCTAAAGACACTGCTGATAATCTCTACTCCTGCCCTCTTTCCAGAAGGATCTCTCCATTCTCCCCCAGATGGCTCAGTTAGTAGTTCCATCCAGCCATTGGAACTGAGCCATTTAGGGGACAGAATGGGGCATCTGTGGTCCAGATGTTGTGACTGAGTTGGCTCCTCCCACTCCAGGCTACCCACTGGGTTTGCATCTCACCACAAGGCATTTGGGGGACTTAGCCATGGAGTGAGTAGGCTCCAGGTGTGCCCAGCTGGGTTTTCTGCTTGAGATCCCTTCACTGACTCCAGGATAATTCTTGTGAGCAACCACCTCTCTCTGTTCCCTCCCTCCATAGGAGGCCTCAGAGTATCAGTGGGAAGCCACGCCTACTATTCTTGTTTCCAGACCAGTATTTAAGAGGAACTACAGTCATGAATAACACTTCCCCGGAACTCACATCAGCACATCAGCAGACACCCTTTTGCTGAAGGATTTTGCATGTCCCATTGTTCATAGCTTCTTGCTCTGAACCTTCTCTCTGGCTCTTCTCCCATTTGTGGCTCCATGTCAAGTTCAAGAGCTCGGGGTGTCCTTGATGAGGCTGGGAATACAGCCTCCGAGGGCAGGTATTTTGCTCCCACGTGTTGCTTCTTTATGCAATCACATCATTGCCTAGTGAGAGTGAGCACATGAGTGTGTTCAGGGAAGACTCATGAGTTAGGGCTCAGCTGCTGGGTTTTGGGGAGCTCCGGAAGGGGGAGAGATGCTAAGATGGTAACAGTGCCAAGAAAGAGGCTGGA
Source organism: Prionailurus bengalensis (assembly GCF_016509475.1). Taxonomy (NCBI): domain Eukaryota; kingdom Metazoa; phylum Chordata; class Mammalia; order Carnivora; family Felidae; genus Prionailurus; species Prionailurus bengalensis. The sequence goes on along the minus strand of NC_057345.1, from coordinate 44,196,454 downwards.
GTCAGGATGCCCAGAGTCCAGTCCTCACCCTGCCTCCTGCTAGCTGGGTGACGGGTAAATTGCCCCTCCTCTCTAAGCCCGGCTTCCTCCCCTACAGAATGGGTGAAAGAACACATGCTTTTAGGATCCTTGTGACAGCCAATGAGCTAACATTTAGAAAGCTAGTGCCATCTAACGTTTCCTGATCACACACCACGCTATGTACTTGGCCAAGCACTTGATAGCTATTATCTCATTTAATCCTCCAAAAAACCCCAAAGAGTTGGTGTGATGGCCTTCATTTTACAGAAGAGGAAAATCAAGGCTTCCAGAAGGTCAATGATACAGCAGTAAGTGGCCTCTCTGACCCCAAAGTAAGAGCTAGTAACCACTGCACAAGACTGGCCTGCAGCCCCAGCACAGGGTCTAGTGCAGTATAGATATACACTGCATCTTTGCTCCATTTTTCCCGGCATATCCAATGCCCTGAGAGAGAAATTGACATGATCATTCACCGAGCACGTACTACGTGTGAAGTGTGAAGTGCTTGGTACACCTTGTTCCGAATCTCAGTCCTAAAGGATGACGCCATGAACTCCATTTTCCAAATGAGGAAGTGGAGGCTCAGAGAGGTCAAATAGTTTGCCCAAGGCCACACAGCAAATAAGGGGTACAGGTAGGACTGACCAAGGCCTTCTGTTGGTCTCCATACCCCTGTTCCCACTGCCACAGCACGCTGTCTGTCGATTAGGGGGCTGTCTATAAAGTTGGTATCTGAGGGTGTAAGCCTCTTTCTCGGAACCAGTTCATATTGTTCCCTCATGCTTCTAGGGGGCCTAACACTCCTCTTCCTGGAGGCAAAACCCTCATCTTCCCCCAGCACCCCAGAGAAGAAATTTTTAGACAGGCCCCTGAAGACATCTGATGGTGACTAGGGTCACACCGGAGCAGTGAGCAGCTAGTCTCTGAACCTTTTCCTACAGCAGGTTATTGGAGGGGGGCAGTCTTTTGGCGCTGGGGGTCTTGCTGTTCAGGAGGGGCACTGGGCAGGGGAAAATGGTGACTCACAGCCCAATGAAGCCACTGGAAATAAATCGCTGACTTCCCAGTTTTACTGCGGGCTGCCCCAGTGCCTGGTCCCGTTTGTAATGGTAATTTGGGGGAGGGGGGAAAGCATGTAGGTGGCTTTCTGAGGGTTGGAGCTGTAGCATTGAAGTTAGGTTTCCTAAATCCACATCAACCTAGAAACATGTACAGGAAAGAATGCTGCAGATGTGTGTGTGTGTGTGTGTGTGTGTGTGTGTGTGTGTGCGCTCGCGCGCGTGTGTGTAAAAGAGAGGCCAGCAGCCACTGACAGACAGAACAGGGAGAGAGGGAGAGAGAATGAGAGAGACAGAGCAAAAAAGAAAGACAAAGGAAGGGAGAGGGAGACGCAGAAGTCCAAAGACACATAACAGCAGATGAGGCCAAAAGAGAGGACAGAGAGGGGAGGCAGCGATGTGCAGGAAGGGAGAGAAACAGACAGACGTGTAAAAAGATCATTCATTGGGCAAGCGGTTGCTGAGCACCTACTATGTGCCAGGTCTTGTCCTAGGCTGTGGGGACTTGACAGTGGACAAAATAGACAAAATCCTTGTCCTCGGGCGTCTCAGGCGGGAGAACAGGGAAGCCCGGAAAGATAGGTAAAAAAAACCCAGAGAAGCTCACAGAAAGGGACCGACCGAGAAGGAACTGTATGGAGAGATCCAGAGATAGAGATGGGCTAAGACATGGAGACAGAAGAGGTAGAAACAGATAGGCATGCAGAGACAGAGCAACGGGCTATAAGACACAGCAGATGAGAACGTGGAGACCCAGAGCACAGGCAGGCAGACAGAGGCAGAGAGATAGAGCCCAGTGGACGCTGCAGAGAGAAGTCCCTTTCTTGTGAGCCTGTTCTGTGCGGGATCAGTGCCTGTGGGTGACCTGTGTTCTCCCATTCCCCCCTCCCAACATCCTCTGAGCCGGACCCCAGCCCCCAGTGACCAAGGAGCAGGTCTTAGGTTCCAGTGACATTAGCCTTGGAAGAGGGGCTGACCACCCCCACCCCTGTGCCCATTGTTCTGGACTCCCCTGCACTGAGCTGGCAGGATCCTGAGGTGCCCGACAGGTGTGGGCTGACTTCCAGCACTTTCTCCTCTTTAGAAAGATGGGTGGACAAACTGAGGCCCTGGCTAATGGGTCAGGATGGCTGTGGGGTCTCCGGGGTTGGGGCAGCACCGGACGAAGAGCCAAGCGCCCAACTAGGAGCCAGGGCTCTGTGTTCTAGCCTTGACTTTGCCCTCACAGCACAGGGGTGGGTGGGGTGGACGCTCTGTAAGGCCCCTGCAGCCCCCACAATTGTGAAGTCTATGAATCACGTGAGAGTAAGTTTTGGAAGAGACTCATGTTTGAAAGCTGGGACTTTGATGGTTGCCGATGTCTGTTTCCGTGGAAACAGGGCTCAGAATCGGAGAATGAGCCAGTGAGCTCTGCTCTGGGTGCCCCAGATAGCTGGGGGAGAGGGCTGCTCCCGCGCCTCCTCCCCCGGTGGCCTCCGAGGGTGGCTAGAGAGGACGTGTTGAACACAGGGACCCCAGGGACACAGCGGACATTTATTGAGCACTCACTGGTGCCAGCCCAGCACCGTGTCCGGCACTTGGAAGGGAAAGAGGCGATGATCCTGCCTGAGGAAGCCTTGCTATCTCCACAGCACTCATCCCTAGGATAGACTTACTCTGTCTGAAGTGGACCCTCTGTTACTCAACACACAGAGAAGCTAGGTACTGGGCAACACCGACATGAACAGGGCACAGTCATTGCCTTCCCTCAGGACCCATGGGTGCCCAAGCTGTGTGCCCATGAAGTCAATGTGGAAGGGAGCAAGAAGTCCTGGTCTCCCTCTCCTGTCCCCATCCCACCCCCCTACCCCAACACCCATGCCCCATGCTGCTCTCTTGCCTGGGGTCCCCTCACCATGGCTGCCCTGTCTAGCGAATTCTTGCTCAACCTCCAAAACCCCACCTCCAAGCTTACTTCCTCTGCAAAGCCCCCTCCCCCAGGCCATGAGCATCTTGAGAGCACAGGCTGAGTCTCCCCATCTCTGTGTTCCCAGAGGGGAGCAAAGGAGTCCCTCCAGCTCTGTCGAGCTCCATCCCGTCCCCCCTTCATAGACACTTCACGGTAACGTGGGCCTCGGCCTCTAGCCAGTACCTTTGTCCTCTCCCTCTCTACCCACTCTTTCTAGTTAGCATCTATACAGGTTCTAGTCTCTCTTGTCTTTAACCAAAACACAGCAAAGCTCCTTCCCCCTGGGGTGCTGGCCTGCCTCTTACCTCCTTCACAGCCCGATGTCTTGAGAGAATTGTCTGCCTCTGTGGTCTCTGTCTGTCTCCCTCCCACACCACCACTGCTGTGATATGACTTCTGCCCAGATGGCTCCCCCCAAACTGCCATCACCAGCCAGTCATGGCTTCTGCAGAGCTCTCTCCTGCTTGGCCACTATCTGGGATTCGACACCTTCCTTGAAGCACTGTCTTCCCTAGGCAGCCCCCCCGGCCCACATTTCCTCCTCATTGACCCCCTCTGGACAGGCCTCCTCCATCACTTTAATCAGATCCTCCTCCATCAGATCTGCTGGTGCTCCTCAGAGCTCTGTCCTCCAACTTACCCTTGAGAGTGCCTTCCACTCCCATTACTGTCCAAGGAATGCCACCTCTCCTAGCCACCTTCCCTGGCCCGCTGGCCCAGCCTAACACGCCTGCACTACGCCTATGCACAGGGGCCTATGCTCTCCATGGTGACACTTGTCATGGTGTATTATACGTACAGTAGAGTTGTGTGTCTCCCCCTCAGGCTGCAAACTCCCCAGGGGCACATCCAGCCCCGGTGCTCCCGGGGCTCAGGACGCTGGTGAGCCACAAGCTGCAAAGGGACACAGCAGCGAGATTATGAAGGACCTTGAACTTTTTTTGCTAAGGACCTTGGGCTTCATCTTGTATGACAAGGAGAGCCACCAAAGAGTTTTGAGCCAAAGCATGCCATGGTCACATCTGTGCCTTAAACACATCCCTCTGGCTGGCAAGGAGAGGGTGGAAGGTTGGGGGAGCGTCTGAAGGCAGAGAGATCAGTTGGGGGTTATGCAATAATCCATGGCTGGACCATTGATGAGAGTGGGGGTAGCGAGTGGACAGAAAGTGGGATGCTTGTGGGCTACCTGGCTGGCTCAGTCCGTGGAGCATGACTCTTGATCTCGGAGTTGTAAGTTCAAGCCCCACATTGGGCATAGAGATTACTCAAAAATAAAATATTTTCAAAAAAAAATGTAGGAGGTTTACTAGATCCAGCTGACCAACCCAGGCTCTGGCAGAGGCAGAGGGGGTAAGGAAGAAAAGAAGCAGAGACCCACTCTTGGGTTTCTGGCCCAGGGAACTGGCTGGTGTGGTGCCTTGCACAGAGACGGGGACCGAGTAGGAATTGGGTGGGGAGAAATAAAGACCAGTTCTGGACACATGGACTTTGAATCACCTGGGGGACCTCCAGGTGGGAATACCTTTTAACTAAACAGAAGCGGGGGAGGCTGGTGGTGAGAAAAATATCTGGGCCAGTGGGGTGCATTCAGGAAATCATCATGGAAGTTCAGGTATGTCAATGCCATGGGCATGGCTGCACTTGCCCGAAGCAAAACGGGAGGCCAAAAACAGGAGCAAAACTGAGAGCAGCTCATTCATGGTAGCTTGTGTGGTGAATATCCACCTCCCTTTCCCTGGGAGGCATACCTCTCCCTGCCCCACTGAGGCTGGGTCGGCCATGTGACTTGCTTGCATGGATTGACTTGGCATCTGGTGCTCTTTCCCCACTCTAAAAAAAAACAAAAACAAAAACAAAAAACCACGCCAGGCTGCCTCTGCCCTTCAGCCCGGGCTCAGCAAGGGAGACCCATGAGCAGACTTGAGCTGTGCCCTGAAGCAGAGCTGCCCAGACTGGCTGCAGACCTGTGAGTGAGAAATAAATGGCTTTTATAATAAGCCACTGAGCTTTCGGGGCTGTTTGTTATGTAACATTGTATCAGCAATAGCTTGCCTAATACAATTTTAAGGGGAGGCTGGAGAATAAGAATCCTTTAAAGGCTAACCGGAAGAACAGTGAGAGGGGAAGGAAGGAAATCGGGAACTTTGGGGAGAGGGGTTCGGGAACATCCTGACCTCTGTTGCTCTGAGGTTGGGGGGCAGGTGTGTGTCGCGGCGGGGGGGGGGGTCCATACTGTTTGCACCATGCCTGCATGTCTTTTTTCTTACATGTTATGGTTGGGTCACCTTAGCTGCCTCACCGGGCTGGAAACCTGAATTCTAGATTCAGACGACTCCCCAGGCTCCATCTTTAGGGCAGGCTTCTCTCCGGAGCCCAGACTTATGATCTACCTGTCCTTGGATATCTCCATCAGGACCTCCAGTGGGCTCTTCCAGCTCAACACGTCCAAGACTGCCCTCTTCATACTTGCCACCCACAGACCTGCTTCCCTTCCTGGGCCCCCTGACTGGCAGCTCCCTCCTCCACGTCAGAAGCCTGGGAGTCAGCTTTAATACCCTCATGTGCCTTTGGCCACCGAGCCCCCCCGGGGAAATTCTCTTCCTTCGACTTTTCTCCATCCCACCTGCCTCAGCACCTCTCACCACACCTGCTGCTGAGCCCCCTACTGCCCTCAGGGCTCCCTTTTCCACAGTAGCCCCTCAGAGCGCTCTTCCTGAAGCACAAAGAGGTCATGCCCGGTTAAAGCCCCTGCCTTCAGGACACGTCACCCAAAGGCCCTGAATGGTCCAGCCCAGTTGAATAAATTCATTAACGCCATTCATTCCGTCTGAAACATATTCCACACCTGCCCCCCAGGCTCCCACTCAAACCTCAGTTTCGACCTGGCCTGGTCCAGACAGCTTTCCTGATGTTTCCCACCACCTCCCATTCTGTCCCACTCCTCTGCACATGGGACAAGTTTAAACGCTCCCCCCACCCCGCCCTTCTTTCAGGTGCCCCTTTCAAAGCCCCATGACATCCTGTGTTCGACCCCTCCTGTGCTCATAACCCTCACAACTCTTAGCTCAGTCTTTTTCCTTTCTGTTTTTTATTGTGGTAAAATGTAACAGAACACTTTACCATCTTAACCAGTTATAAGCAGGCAGCTTAGTGACATTACGTACGTACGTTCACATTCTTGTGCTAACATCACCACCACCCATCTCCAGAACTTCTTCATTTCCCCTAACCCAGACTCTACCCATGAAGCCAGTAACTCGTGTTCCCCTCACCCTACCCCATCCGTGGCAACCACCATTCTATCTTTTGTCCCTATGAATTTACTCTCTCTCTCTCTCTCTCTATATATATATATATACACACTATATATGAGTGGACTCCTATGATATTTGTCCTATGGATATATCACATTTTGTTTTTCTTTTTTTTTACATTTATTTATTTTTGAGACACAGAGCGAGACAGAGTGCAAGTGGGTTAGGGGCAGAGAGAGAAGGAGACACGGAATCCGAAGCAGGCTCCAGGCTCCAAGCTGTCGGCACCGAGCCCCACGCGGGGCTCGAACCCACAGTCTGCGAGATCATGACCGGAGCTGAAGTCGGGAGCTTAACCGACTGAGCCACCCAGGCGCCCCCACATTTTGTTTTTCCGTGCATCTGTTGATATGGACGTTTGGGTTGAGTCCATGTTGTAGCTATTGTGAATAGTTCTGCTATGATCACTGGTGTACAGATATCTGTTTGAGCCCCTGCTTTCAATTATTTTGGGCGTATTCCTGGAGGCGGAATTGGTGGCTCATACGATGGGTCTATGTTTAATTTTTTGAGGAACCTCCATACTGGTTTCCGGAGTGGCTGCACCATTGCACACTCCCACCAACAGTGCATGAGCGCTCCAATTTCTCCACATCCTCGCCAACACTTGTTATTTTCTTTCTTTCTTTCTTTCTCTCTGGCTCTAATAGCTATTGTAAGGACTGTGAAAGTGGTCGGCCCACTTTGGACTCCAGCCGTTGCCACAGTAACCAGCTCCCGAAGTGTTACCTGATAGCACCTCCCCTCCTGTGAAGGAGCTCTAGTTTTCCGCTCTGGGGTTTCTCTGATACCATGGCAAGGGACACCTGCAGAACCGCTGGGCATTCTGCTCCTGTCACAAGGACTGGCTATGAAGAACTCCACCTTGACTGGGCTCCTCCCTGCCACAGAGACTTCCCTTCCCTACCTGGAACATTCTTCCTTTGTGTGGTTCACTCTCCCACATCCTTTGGAACTCAACCATCACCTACACAGAGAAGCCCTCCCTGATCACCACTCCTCCCCCCGCCCGCCCGACGGGATCAGACTCTGTCATTTGCTCTTATACATCCTCTATTTGGCACAGTTTGTCACGTCATATTATCTGTGTGCCTATTGAATTAACCCTTATCTTGCTGGGCTGTGAGCCCCAAACGGAAGGAGACTGTGATTGTCTTGTTCACACTGTATTCTCAGCACCTACTGCGACGCACAGCCCATACCAGATGTTCAGAAAGTCTTTGTTAAATTAATTATTTTATTCAACATTTAACATATTTTTGTCGAGTACCTGTTCTAGAAGGGGGATAAAACTCCCACAGAGCTTAAATTCTAATGAGGGAAAAAGGTAAGAAAAACAAATAAAGAAACATAAAATATGTTAGGTGGTGATGGTTGCTATGGAGAAAAATAGAACAGGATGAAGGGGGGCAGGTGCCATTCCACAGAGGCTCGTTAGGGACCGCTCCGGCCATGTTCAGATGGGGGACCTGGGCGAAGTGAGGGATGTGCAAAGCCTTGGTCTGGGAGAAGGTGCTCCAGGCAGGGGAACGGTGTGGATAAAGATGTAGCAGTCTATCACACACAGAGCACTGGACGCCACGGAAGCCTTCATGGAGGGTGGTGTGGAGACGAACGCGTGGCCAGGACACCCTGGAGAGGAGGTTGGGGGGACGCAACAGGAACCTGGGAAGAACCACAGCATCAGCTTCCTCTCCCTGCTCACCCCTGGCAGGACCTCGCCTTGTATTTTCTTGTACTTTCCAGCGTCCTTGGCTCAGGGCTGAGCGCTTAGTAGATGCTTTCTAGATAGAACTCACTTCTTCCAGAAAATGCCCCAAACCATTCTGCTAGGATACACCTCAGCACAGGTGTGTGTCCATCAGAAGTCTCAAAACACATGCGATTTTAAACTTAAATTCGCTTCCGTCTTCCTTAGCACCTCTCTGTTTGCTGGCTCTGCTGTGCTAATAACATCAGGAGTAATCATCTTTTTCAATTTACAGAACGCTTCTCCAATTACTATCTCCGCTGAACCTCCAAACAGTCTTCAAAGCAGTGGTGTTCCACTGTCCGGAGGCGTCGAGGGGTGCAGGCTTGGCTGGTGGTGACTGACAGCCGACAGCAATCCCCCAGGGTTCCTGCACTGCATCCTCCTGCTTGCCCTGGACACAGACGCTAACGTTCTCCCTTTCAGAGGCTCACACAGGGGAGGCCAACCTGCCCCATGGCCCCCGGAGAGGCCCTGAGCCAGGCCCAAGCCAGGTCCCTGGATGCTGGATTTTGTACCCCCTCTCCGAGACCCCCGATCTCCATGGGGAAACTTCTGCTAAAACCAGGGCTGACCAGCCTGGGACTGAACCCTTTGCAGCCCAAGTTTTGGCCAGATGTGCCTCTACTCAATTCCAGGACCCACTGGGCTGCGGGCAGGAGGGGGATGGGCTGCGTGCTCGGTGACCATTCAAATAGCCCCCCGAGGGGAGCCCCGTCCTCCCAGCAGCTGTGAGGAACACTGAAAAAGAGCTTCTAACCAGGGAGAGGTAAGGAGATCCTGTGACATCCTTGGCAGGCACAACTCCCCGTCGAGCCCCTGAAGTCTTTTTCCTTTAACTGCCACCTTCTGGAGGCCTGGCCACTGCCAAGCTGACCTCAGAGCCCAGGATTTCTGCCCCCCACTTTCTGGCAGCTGAGTGAAGGAGTGGCCATTCTAGCCTAAGCTTGGAGCTGACTTCTCCTTGTCCTCTCCCACCTCACCTGGTGCTCCCCCTCATTCTGGTCACTCAGTTATTTGCGTCTCCTTTTACCACAGTGGCTGGGCACTGGAGGTCCACCGGTGAATGGCCATCATTCCCCGACTAGGAGGACCTTAACATTCCCGTGAGGGAGGTGCGCTCACATCCACACCTATGCAGTGTAGCTGACTGCAATCAGTCATAGTTTGTGGGAGGTACGGGGGCTGCCAGGGGACACCTGGCCCACTCTGGGAGCTCAGAGAGGGTTTCCCAGGAAGGCTTCCTGGAGGAGGTGCCACCTGCCCATGCTGGATTTCAGGAAAATTAGTAGGAGTCTGTCCCAGAAAGAGGCTTTTGGATGAAGGATTTCCCAATAGCGTAAGGTCTATAGAGTGAGGATTTGTGTTTGGTTTATTACCCAGTGGCTGAAACAGTGGTTGGTACATAGTAGATGCTCAATAGACATGTACTAAAAGAAAGAAAAAAAGGAAGAGAGGGAAAGAGAGAAAGAGGGAGGAAGAAAGAATGAATGAGTCTAGGGTGGATGTGTGCAATGACCTGGTGCATTCTGGGAACACAAAGTACAGTAGTTCCAGGGGGTTGTAGGTAGGTGGGTGGGGCTGGGAGAGGGGCCTTATCTAATCCTATTGTTGGCGGTATCCCTTTCTTATCTCCCCCAGGGACCCAGAGCTACTTTGAGGATAAGACCATTTTTTCCTCTTGTGGTTCCCTAGCCCCTGGTGTGTACATTGAATGTCAGTGTGCTCACAGGTATCAAACCTGGGTGGTGGAGACACACAGATGACTCAGTTAGTTCCTCTCCCTGCCAGGTCTGGCACAGGAGACAGACAGTAAACAACTGGCTGCAACAATAGACAGAATGAATGGAGAGCCACCATGGAGGTTCAAGCAAAATGAGACCAAGGCGAGGGATGGATGACTTTTGCTCCAGGAATGAAAAGCAAAGAGGTTTTTGGAGGAGAAGATGGCATAGGAGATGTTGGCCCTAAGGAATGGTCAAAGGGAGGTGTTGGGGTGGGAGGCATTCTAGTTAGACACACCAGGCCCAAAGATGTGGTCTGGGGCCGGAGGAGCTCAGGGATGCAGGGGGGAAAGGTAGGTTGGGGTTCTGAATGCTGTTCTTGGGTATTTGGACTGGCTTCTGATCTGACCACATCTTGGATCATTGTGCCAGCAGCTGCACACCTGGTTGGGGTTTGCTGAGTGGTTCTGCTTCCCAGGGGCTCATCAGCTTCCTTCTCTCCAGCAGGCTGGGGGGCTCTCTGCTCTGTTCAGGTCCTCCCCCCCGCTGTTTCTTTTAGCTGCACCACAAACTTACTGATATGGGGCCTCATGCTGTGTCAGGCCCTAGCAAACGGCAGACCACAAGGACAGAGTATCTGGTACAGAACCTGGATGCCACTCCTCTTGCCACATGTGCTCGGGAAGAAGGTGCTAGTCCTTTTTTTCGGCGGGGGGGGGGGGGGAAGAAAACTACAGAAGGGAAATTAGCATCATAAACATGAGATTTAGGATCTCAAGAAACATTAAAGATCTTCTAACCCTCCTCTCCCATTTTAAGATGAGGAAAATGATGCCCCAACAGACAGGTCTGTGCTGCAGCGCTGGGGCTGATCAGGCCTAGCCAACTTGGTAGAGACTGCCATTGTAGAGCCAGAGAAGGGTAGTGTTTTCCTTTAGCCAGGACCTGACCGATGCTCATGATACTCATAATTTGTGGGCCTTGCAGACCCGAGATGAGTCAGGCTTCTTATGAGTCAGTCTGTTGACAAGCCATCCTTGGCCATTCCTAGCCCATCAAAAATAGAAGTCCAGGGGAAGGGTATGAGCAGGCCAATTTAATTAGCGTGGGCTCTAAGGTACCTTAAGTTAGCCCTATTAAATTAAACCGCCTAGGGGAAAAAATAACTGTAATTATTTCCTTCTCTCCTCTATCGTTGTATATCAACTCCCTCCCAACCTCCATGCTTCTCTCACAAAACAACCTTTAAACTAGGGGCTAGCATACAAACAACCGTAAACTAGGGTTCAGTATTTCCCTTCTTCTGTCCCCTTCCCGGGTGATCTCTAGGTCTCTCTACACAGAGAACACAGTGCGTCCAGAAGCATCCGTAGGGCCTTGGCTGTATTCTAATTTAGGGAGGCAGTTACACTGAGTAGAACATTATTCCAAAAATGCACTGAGTCTCTTTCCTGAACCAATGCAGATCGGTTTGCTGAGGGGCATTTCTTTTAAACGCCCCTTTTCTCTTTTCAAAAGATTAAAATGAACAAACTTTAATGGCAGGGAATTATTCTTTATTTTGTTGAAATTTAGTTCTGAGTTTTCCTACTTGAAACGTGTTTTCCCCAGGACACTGACCTATCCTTTAATTGTTTGGTGCGAGGCATGTTAGGGGGAGGGGCGTTACTTGTTTATTGGAACAGCGCAGTTAAAAAAAAAAAAAAAAAATCAACCTAGGCTAACAGTTTCAAGGCTCCCCTAAAGATGTATCCAAACAGGCAGCCAATCAGCGCTTACACAGCTTTTTCTGCTCGACTCTTTTAAAGAGACAGTGCCGACAGTGTTTTACGTATTTAAAGAGAACGGCGCTCTAAAAGCAGTCTGAAAATGGGGGAGTCTTCCCCTATTTCTCTGGTTTCTGGTCTAATAAGGGACTCATAGTATGTACTCGGGGTTCTCAGCGTGGCAAAGAGGAGTCAGCAGCAAATAGCTGGGTCACTCTTCCAGCCCCCCCCCCCATTTCCCATTGTACACCTGGGTCACTGACAATGGAAGCTTCCCCTCCCCCCCAAGCTCATCTCCCCCCCCCCCCCTTACTCCCCAATTTAGCTCCATTTATTTGAAGTTTGCAGATTTCAGTGGCGCGCATTCCACGTCGCGGGGCGCCCAGGTGATGCCCCCGTCCCCCGGAACGGTACCGTCTCCGGTGGAGAAGCCAAGGGGCTAACTAGCCAGGGCTGGCGGATCTTATAAATTTAGGAGCACTCTCCCTTTTCTTAGCACAAGTCCCCAGTCCTCTCCCTCAGGCTCCCCAAAGCACGCCAAGGACCTTTTTCGCGCGACTCCACTTTGGGGCTTTCCAAAGTATTTTAATGATGTAGTAAAGGAGCAGCCGCGCGCCTCGGCGCCGGCTCGGGCCGCCCAGCTCTCAGCGTGGAGCCCCGGGCCCGGCGCTCGGAAGGCGGACTGGGCAAGAGGGAGGACCGGGGGCGGGGCGGCTGGGGGGCGGCCTGGAGTCTGGGGTGGGGGTCGGGGTCGGAGCCCAGGGGGAGGGTAGGCAAGGGGGAGGGGGAGATAAGGGCTGGGCCGGCGCGGGCCGGGCGGGGGGGGAGGTGAGGGGCAGATAAGGGAGAGGGACGTGGCGGGAGGGAGCCGACGGCGCTCCGCTTAGGGGTCCGCGCCCCCTCCTCTCGGACGCTGCCGCAGCGCCCCCCACCCCCCAGTGGTCCCCGCACGCGGAGTGGTCCCCGCTGGCCAAACCCCCTCATCGCCGGGACCTGGAGACCAGAGCTCCCCCAGCCCGATTCGAGTCCCCTCCCCACAGCTACAGAAAAGAGAGGCGCGCGCCCCCGGGTACCCCCGGCTCGGCCGCAGAAGCAGGGGCAGCGGCTCGGCAGAGGCGGCCGCAGCGGGGACTGCCGCGGCCGGGCGCTGACAGGGCGTCCCTCCCGGGCAGCCGGGCCCGCCCCCGCGCGCCGATTGGCCAAAGCGGCCATCAATCGCGGGACGTTGACGCCCGCCTCGCTTCCTCGCCCGGGTAGCCACGTTCGGTTGAGCTCCAAGTAGACCAGCGGCAGCGGCGGCGGCAGCGGTGCCGGAGGCGCAGAGGGCGGCGCAGGCGGAGCCGGGCGGGCGCGCGAGCGAGCCAGCGGGCGGCCGGGCCGGCGGGCAAGCGGCGGCGGCGGCGGCAGCGGCACCCCAGGCCGAGCCGGCGCGGGAGGAGTTCCAGGGCGATGGGGCCGCGGCCGGGGCTGACGCTTTGACAGCTGGAAAGAGCGCGGAGCCAGCGCCTGGGGGGGAGGGAGGGGAGCGCGGCGAGGAGAGCGCGAGCGGGCGAGCGAGCGAGGCCGGGGAGGGGGCCGGGAGCGAGGGGACAGCTCGGGAGCAGCCGGAGCGGTAGCGGCGGCGGCGGCGGCGGCGAGGCTCGGCGCCCTCTTCTCTGCAAACCATGTTTGCCAAAGGCAAAGGCTCGGCGGTGCCCTCGGACGGGCAGGCTCGGGAAAAGTAAGCCCTATTTTCCAAGTGGCGGCCGCGCCGTCGCGGGGCTGCGGGAGGGCGGTGGGAGGCAGGTGGGCGGGCGGGGGCTGCTGCGCCCCGGGTCGGGCGCCGCCTGCCTGGCCCCTTCCCCGAGGCCGCGGCGGGCGGCGTGGGAGAGCCCATTGTTGGGAGGCGGCGGAGGCCGGGGCGTCGGGGGGCGCCGCCGGGGGAGGGGGCACCTGGTGGCCGCGGGGCGTGCCGGCCGCGGGGGCCCGCGGAGAGGGGTGGGCGAGGTCCCGAGCGCCGGCTTGGGCGCCCGCCGCGGCGGCCGCACTTTGCCCAGCGGGCGCGGGCAGGGGGCGCGTGGCTTCTGCAGCCCCGAAGGCTCCTTTTGTCCGCCCGCGGCGTGAGGAGTGCGTGCCGGGGGCTTTGTTCGGCCGGGAGCCCTCTCCCTTCCCTGCCCTCTGCCTCGCTGCCCGCCCCGCGCCCTCCCGGGCGCCGCGCTGGGCAGGGACGGCGGCGCCGGCTTGGCCCTGGGCTTGGGGGACAGTTGCTTGGGGGGGAGGTGGTGAGGGTGGCGCTTTGCTGCCCTCTCCAGAGCGCACTGAGCACCCCGGAGTCCGGGACTGAGTCTCCCCGGACCCACAGAGCTAGGGAGAGGGTGGCGGTGGCAACGAGTGGGTCGGGAAAAGGAGGGAGGCTCTGGGGTCGGAAGGCTTTCGAGTTTGAGAGACCTAGATGGTTTTGGCTCCGATGCCAGTTGGAAGTTCAAGTTTGGGGGCTGCTTTCCAGCCCTCACGGCTCGAGGCAACGCGTCGCCTGGTACCCACCCGATAACTGTTTCCACCCGCGTACCCACCCCCCCCCCCCCCAAAGGGCATGGCCGAGCTGGCTGCTCACCTCTGGTTGGGGCCACAATGGGACAGCGCAGACAGGGCTGGAAGCCGGCTGGCAAGGTCCAGAAGCGAGCGCCCCGTGTGATCTGACGTCTTCCCTCTCTTTTTGTGCCCCCTGCCCACTTTCCAGGTTAGCTTTATACGTCTACGAATATTTACTGCACGTAGGAGCACAGAAATCTGCACAGACCTTCTTGTCAGAGGTGAGTGGAACTCCCCCCAGCCACCCAATTTCTGGACACCCCTTCTTCCCCACTATTCTTAGAGCCTTTGTTTTCAGGAGCAGCCACTGTGGCCACCATTTTGAATTTTTATCACCTTTTGGCATTTATTGTTAGTTGGTCTTCACAGCCTTTTGGCTCTGGGAAGCCCCCAGCGCACCCTTCCTCTCTGCTCCTCTAAGTGGTCTCTGCTCTCTGCTTTCCAGATTCGATGGGAAAAAAACATCACGTTGGGAGAACCGCCTGGGTTTTTGCACTCGTGGTGGTGGTAAGTTTGCGTGATAGTTTTGTGTGTGTGTTTGTTTTGTTCTGAGCCCAGGATCCTAGTGAACAAAGACGGGAGGCGTGGAGCAGACCCCCATGCCTTAGCCCTCAGTCTTGGCACAGAACAGGGCACCTGCAGGCGCTCAGACCAGAACTGGTGAAGGAGGAGAAGGGCAGGAGAGGCTGGTGCCTGAAGTTTTTGCCTTCTCTTTCTCCTCCTATTGAGAAGCGACTAAATCGTGCCTAGTGTTCGTACAGAAACTCTTTTACTTTTCTGTCTCTCCCTGGGGTACCAAGCAGGGGCTTGAAAAAACCTTGAAGGATTTTTGTCAGTTCTGCATGCCGCTTTAATTAGAGGGAGTGGGGGCGGGGTGGGGTGGAGAGGATACCAGGTCTGTGTTACAACTGGCCTGTCCCTTCCTTTTTCTTCTGTGAGTTTGAAACCTTGAGAGAGCAAATCTACTGGGGCCTTTCCCAGGCACACTCAGAAAAAGCAAGAAGGGGCTGCCACTTCCTTTAAAGATACTGATTCAGACTGATTGGACCTTCCTCTCCTCTGTGGGCCCTACCCCCAGCATCCCTAAAGCCACAAAGTTTCGTTTTAGGGAGAACCTTAACTGATTGGTGTTGACCTCTCAGAGTGCATGTAGTTTCCTGGCTCTCCCTTATTTGTGACCCTTTCCTGGGGCCCTTCAGGGTGGGACCTCAGCAGGTGTGATCTCCTTGTCGGTTTTGCAGCAGGCAGGAGGCGGCTTAGGGGTCAGCAGGAGTGAATTGCTGTGAGTGTAAGAGCTGGATGTTTTGCGGGACCGATTGGTGGAGTCTTTGACATCCTTTTGAAAAGGACAAGAAAGCAGAGTGGCTTTTGATATTTTGGTGGGAGTTCAGAAGGGTCCCTGTGCCATGTCTTGGGATCTTAGCGCGTTTACCTGACCACCAGTTCAGGCTACTGTTTCAAGTTTCTTTGAATCGAAATGCGGGGGGATGAAGTGTCTGTTCTAACTTGCACAGAGAAAATGAGTTTTTAATTACTTCTGCCAACCTCGGAACTGCCGTGCTGTGGCGTAAGGGTTCTACCTGTAGGAGTGGGTGATGGGTTCTCTGGTGGTTTTTGGAGAGGACTGTGTGAGCGGGGTTGGTGTGTCTGATCATCGTGAATTTTGCAGAAACTTGGGCTCATAGGTAGAAGTTGCTGAGAAGGAGCTGCGGAGTTTTTAGTGTTGGAAGTCTTCGGTGTGTGGGGGAGTTAAACGTGTGCAGCTTCAGGGGACAGAAAGGAATGTTTTTGAGCCTCCTTCTGCAGCTACTGGAAGCCCCCGATTTTCTTGTTCCATCCGTAATCCCTCGCGCAATCTTCTCCCGCCTTGTCTCAGCCCCAGGAACGTGGAGAGCAGTGGTGGCTCTGAGTGGCTGTGGTCTGGTTAGTTAGAAGTTGCCTTGCGCTACTTGACAAATGAGCCGAGGCTCTCTAGGTGGGAGGAAGCAGTGGCCCTGATTCTAAGAGGGTCAGGCCACGGGATTCACACCCCTTGAATGGTAGGGCTCCTCCGATGACACTGGCAGAGCTGGCTGTTTGTGATGGGGACAGGAGCACCAGACCAGGAGTCAGACTTAGGCTCTGGGGCCCGTTTCCTTCAAGTGGGTGCCCAGCCCTGGGCCTTGGGCTCCTAACCCAGAGGCCCTTACTAATACCAAATACCGGGGTTTGTATAAGGTTTTACTGGCTGACAGGTGATTTGTCTGTTCTCAGGTGATACAGAGTGTTAGAATGACCATACAAAATCTTGGAGGGGGATGAGGCAGGGAGGTCTAGGCTTCCCCCCTGACCCCACTCCCCTCTGGCTGGATGGGTGGACTGAGGCCTCTCTGAGGAGGGCTATTTCAACATGAAAGGACAAGATACTTGGTTGTCTATAACATACTCTTCTTTGCCTAATTGATATGCATTCTTTGAGTGGGGGAATGGTTCTTGCATAAGAATTCCTTGGGGGAGGGCCTGGATGGGAGTAGGGGTGAGCTGGGAGGGGCGGGGGTGTGGGCTCTTGGCTCTGGGATTAAGAACCTGTACGTTCCCTTTCTTGCCAGTCACCCAGATTGCTACACGTATGAATCATAGTCCTGACTTTGACAGTTTAACCTTTTTATGAAACGTAGCCGTTTAAGTTGGGGAGGGGGTTGGTGAGAGGAATACAGCTGAAAGGGGAGGCGTGGATTCTTATCTACATTCCTACGTGTCCTATCTGGGCACCCCCGGGGACGGCTTGTACTAATCTGTCCAAACTTCAGTTGCCCCGTGTATAAAGTAGGGGTAAAGTCACCCACCTTGTAACACCGTGGTAGTTACGGGTAGTGTCGTGGGTGAGAGGCATCCGGCACATGGTAGGCACCCGATAGAACTGACACTCTTACTACAGATGTCTGGCTTGCCAGAAGAAGTCGGTCCATTTTGTTTTCAAGCCCGAGTTTGCTCAATAAAGGCTGGGGGTGTGGGATTGAGCCTCTGGGAGACCTGGTGCTGTTAGCACCGCACGTTGTGCACTTGTCGTTGGGACACAAGTGATAATTAGTAACCTGATCTTATTTTGTGTTTCGATTTGCAGCGTATTTTGGGACCTTTACTGTGCAGCTCCTGAAAGGCGAGACACTTGTGAACATTCGAGTGAAGCAAAAGCCTTTCATGATTACGTGAGTAACAAATTTTTAATCCTGGCAATAATTACAGGGTTGGAGAGCTCTAACTTCTCTAGTACCAGAAGCAAATACACAGCCAATTGGCAGTGGTCTTTGTTTTCTCCGTGCCTTTCTTTTTGTTCCGCTCCCTTCCCTGCTGCCCTTGCCCCGTTCTAACTTGGTGAACGGTATTTCATAATGTTGTGATTATGCAAAAGAGTGTAGATACCTATCTGGAGAATTAAATGGTGTTGATCGGGGCTCAGCCATGTGAGGGTTATGTTCAGAGTGGACAGTTAGCTGGGAAGAGACCGAGCCTCCTTGGTATTGGTTTAATTCAAAAATGTACCACCACCACGACAGAAAAGCAACTATGAAACTTGTGCTTGGGTGTTTGAGTGAGCATTGGTGAAATGGACTCTTGCATTACTTTCCAGGGAGCAGTCTTTTCAATTGCGTTTTGGGTTGTGTGTGTGTGGGGTGTGTGTGTGTGTGTGTGTGTGTGTGTGTGTGTGTGTGTGTATGTATGTATGTGTGTGTGTGTTGGGGGGGCTCATGCTGTGTCCACTAAGACCATGTATGCTTTCAGGTCCTTGGCTGCTCCATAATCTCGTGTTCAGAACGTTCTTGTGAAGGTAGTTAATTTCATCATATCATAGTGCTTGCTTCGCTATCATTCATCCCCTACCTGGATGAGTTTCTTAAGATTTATGAAACGCTTATAAGAGCGATGTCTACCGCATATCCATCTCCCATGGCAGTGCCCCTCAAAAAAAAATATTGGATTCCAAACATGGGTTGGAGTCAGAATTTATGATCAGATGAAACACGATCTTGGGGAGATGGGAGATGGAAGGGGAAGTGTCTGCAATTCTTCCCAGCCTCTTTCCAGTCTTTGCTTCCCATTGGCCTGGTAGATGGGGGTGTGTGTGTGTGTGTGTGTGTGTGTGTGTGTGCGCGCGCACGTGTGCGGGCGTGAACGCATGGCCACGCACATGCAGGCAGAGAAGAGGGGGTTCATTTGATCTTGTACTTTTTTCATGAGGTGGGTAGGAATGGTCTCCAAGCTCTCGAGTATTGAAGTTGGTTTCTTTTAACGTCCTCAAGGCCCACCCACTTGGCCAGGCCGTGTGTGTCCCCTGCGTGCAGAGGTTGAAACTGACTTAGGACACCGGAACCTAAGTTGCATTTCACAAGTGGTCAAATCCCATTTCCATGAATATCTTTACAGTGAAGATTTCCCCTGAAATACAGGGAGTTAGAGACTCAGCTGGAGGCTCACTGGTTTTAAGAATATTCAACGTGATGCAATTTTGTTATGACTAAAAAGTTAATGCCCTTGGAACAGAATGCTGAGGAAATTGACCAGTTCATGTACCCTCTCCAGGGTTGCAAAAGAGAAGCTGGTGAATGGTACTTATGGCCTGGTAAACTTTTAGTAGTGCAAGGTGAGGTGAGGTGACTGGTTCTTTTATGGTGTGGTTCTTATGGGAAAATCTGTGGTGATGTTCATAGGGTTTCCTGAGCTGGAGGTTGGCTGAGGAGGCCAGAAGGTACATTAGCCATATAAAAAATAGTTAGTGAATTAGTGAATTTGACCTTTCTACTTAGGAAAAGTCTTGCTTTTTCTCTGTTTTTTTTTGTTTTTGTTTTTGTTTTTTTTTTTTTGAACCTACGGAGAGCTGATTCCTGTGTGGCCAATCTTTGCTGTGCAAATGGTTTCATTTTTAAGAGTTGGGGAGAGAGGTGGACGTGCCTGTGTCAAATAAATCTCTTGATATAGGGTGTCTGTGCTATCTTTTGCAAGCTGTGAGAAAAGTTAATTTTTTAAAAATATATTTATTTATTTTTGAGAGCGAGTGTGCCAGCCGGCAGTGGAGCGGGTGGGTGCGCGGGGTGTGTGTGCAGAGAACAGAGGATCCGAAGCAGGCTCTGCCTTAACAGCAGTGAACCTGTTGCAGGGCTCAAACTGGAACCTTGAGATCATGACCTGAGCCGAAGTCTGATGCTCAACTGACTGAGCCACCCAGGCACCCCAGAAGTTAATAATTTCTAACAAAGTTTTGTGCTCTGGTAAAGGGTGTGAGGTTCTGGCCATTTGTGGTTTGGTCTGCCATCTTGAAGCAATGTGGATGGCAGCGAAAGCTTGTGTGGGTTTGCTTTCAATAATTTGTTAAGGAATAGTGTCAGAATTATGCTGTGAAGTTGGCATAGACTTGATTGAAGTCACGCTGATTGAGGACCAGAGTTCGCGGGTTTTGGGGTCAAAACTCTTTTTCCTAGGTTGGAATCCACTTGGTTTCATTGGTCTGAGAGGCAGGTTGTGATAAATGAGGACGGGGAGGGAACATCTGTATTGTGAAGGCATTAAGGGGTGGTTTGGGGTTGCAGGGGTGACAGAGAAGCAACTGGAAAATTAAGAGAAATTTGAGAAAATTAAGAAAAGGAACTCTCTTTTCTCATTGTCCTTCTCCAATCTTCATGTGTTCTATTTCCATGGCTACTGTCTAGTTAGCCCTCATTCCTGCTTGCTAGAATTATTGCTGTTGTCTCTTTCCAGACTCTTCCTCTAGTTTGGAATGCATGCCTCTCCTATCCATTCAAATCCTGGCCATTTTTTTAAACTTTTTTGTAGACTTTTATGATAACTTTTATGATCGTTTTCTGCACACTTTGATCACTCCATCTCACTGCCCATGGAAACCATCTATACAGAGCCTTGTTGGCAGCTTTCCATGGGCTGGGGCCTTGTGCTTGCTGAGTGCTTTGGTTCAGTCTCATTTCAAGCCGCCAGGGGCCAGGTGAGAGAAGGAATTGTTACCTCCATTTGCAGATGAGGAAACTGAGGCACAGAGAGGTTAATTCACAGCCGGTATCTGGTAGAATGAGGGTCCAGACACGGGCCATAACTGACTCCAGAATCGGTGCTCCTAACACTGGCTCAGTGCTGCGGGACCATGGCAAGTGCCCTGTTGGCTCCTGTTCCGATTGACTTCTCATTCAGATTTGTCTTTCCAACCACAGCTTATTAATTTTTTCCATGCCAGAGACCTTTCATGTATATACAGAGCTATTCATCTGTGTAACTCTCCCATAATGCCTTGCACATAGTAGGCATGGGTGCTAGTTGAATGAAGGGGTTAAGGAACTATGGGTAAGAAAAAATAGGTAATTTGGGGTCACTGAGTATCCTGGCCTGGAATAGCCAATGGCATATTGGAAGATGTTCTTTTGGCGACTTCACTTTTGCGGGGTGATCTTGAGCCTGGTGCCTCTAATGTGCATTAGCTAGTTACCTGGCGTCTTGTAAAAGAGTGGGCAGCAACTGACTTTCCTTTTTCAATTAAGATGATTCACAGATCACCATAGTTTGTGGGGGAGCCTGTCAGCCCAGGTACCTGCTCAAGCCTTGGTGAGGGGCAGGGGTGAGGAGGGAGTGCCCGACTGCTGCTGGGCTAGAAGGGACCTCGACTGGGAAGATCCTGGTCTCCACTCGCTTAGGGAAATGACTTTGTGTTCCTGGCAAATTGTCTCCCCTTCTTGGCAACGGGCCCAGGGGTCTTAAAGGCTCCTCTCACGTCAAGGCCGGACCCTAGGAGCTGGAATGAACCAGGTGATTCGGGGGTTTAAATTTTCTTTGAATTGGTGAGTTTTTATTTGAGTCACAGTCTGTTTCCCCACTGACACACCGGGCACATTATCTGTAAGCATGAGCCCCTGATGTTGACCGCATGTAACGTGGAGCATTAGGACATTTGGTGCGCGAGTGGACTTTTCTGAGAAATTGGTTTGTCTTAAGTCAGAACAGCCGTGAGGCCCCGGGAGGAGGCTTACGGGGACTCTACTGTGGTTTCCTCTCCCGGCTAGAGCGTCGGGTCTCAGAGTATTGATGAACGCCCTTGGGTGCCATTGGGTCCACTGAGACGCTGCTGTCTGGGTCCTGGCCTCCTTTCGTGGAGTGGACACTCCCAGTGCTACCTGTGTCTCTTACTTTGGGCCCAGTGGTGTCCTGGCTGCCTTCTCCACTTGGCTCTCCTCCAGGGTCAGTGGGGGTGCTAGAAACAGGTGTCTGTGGTGCCTTCTTGGCTACCAGCAGTCCTTTCCCTCCTTAAGGTAGCTAATTGTATGTTTTCTTCTTGGCAGCAAGGAATGAGTGGAGTAGACAGGGCCCGGGGTTGGCTTCAGTGCCGAAGGTGCCAGAGAGCAGTGGTGGCTCCTTGCGCTGCTCATGTGACCGTAGTTCTTAGAACGCTTTTTCAGCACATGCTTGTGGTCTGGCCTCACAGGGGCCTTACTGGCCAGGTTTTATTCTTAGATTTCATCCCCATTTCACAGATAAGAACACTGAGGCCTGGAGTTTAGATAGTTTGTCCAAGGGCATGTAGCCAGGGGGCAGAGCTGGGACTAGATGTTAGTCCTTCGAGTTCTACCTCTCAGCCTTTGACGGCGCTTATTTGATACAGAATTCCTGCTAAACGGAGGGAACGTTTGTGCATTTGACCCCAAGTGTGCCCCTATACAGTCACTGCAGAAACGCATTCAGCAGAGAATTAGACTGAAGCCCCTGAGAGGTAAATTGCAGAGTCACTGGCAGAGGTGGGACTGGAGCTCGGGAAGGGAGTTTGTTATGGTACAGTGGCTCTTTTGGCAGGGAAAATGTGATAAAAGCTATGGCCTTTCCTTCCAGAAAATACATGCGTCCCCACAAAGGAGACTTTGTGCCTGGTTTTGGGAGGTGCACGGATTGCTGCCTCTAACCCCAGCCCCTCTGTGATTCCCGGGGAAGAACTCGGGGAGTGTACTACACATGGAATCCCATGACCTTGGCTAGTGTTGAGCCTTGGTTTCTCTGCTCTGAAGACCTGAGGTCCCTTTCTGCTCTGCCATTGGGAGCCCCCGACTCAGCAGGGCTGGCTCCTTTACCCCCTGTGCCTCTGCAACAGGACTCTGCTGACCCCCTAGCCCCCAGCTGTGAACCTGTCTCCAGGCAGTGGGGGGCAGGTGGGGGGATTAGGAAAGTGCCCCAGAGGCCTAGGCGTGGACGAGAGCTGAGGTATTTGTGGCTCTGTGGCAGGGGTCCAGCGTCCTTGGTGGGTTCGAAATAGCAAAGTGATATTTGAGAGGGCTCTCCTTGGATGTGCTGAGCTGGGGTTCCTGCCAGGCGGGGAGTGTCCACGCCTGCCAGAACCCTTTGGGGGCAGGGGCATGAGAGGACGGCAGTGCGGGCAGAATGGGAGGGGAAGGGCTGAGGCCCGGCCCGAGGAGCTGGGGAGTGCTCTCCCCAGAGATAAGCCAGCCTAGCCATCTGCCCAGAGGTCCTGGCAAGTTCATAGCAGTTGCCTTTGGCTCTGACCCTTGGCGCCCTTGTGTGGCAGATTAAAAAAACAAAACATAACACAGTTATTTTTCCCCACCCCCACCCCCCTTGGAGCTTAGACTTTGTGTTGCATCCTTTCTTGGGGCTCCCACCCCGTTTGCTGCAATTCCTCTAACCCCAGAGGCTGCCAGCCTCCTCCATCGGTAGCTAATTAAACACTAAATGAGTAACTGGAATTGCATTTTGCCAGAACCCAGGCTGTGCGGCCACCTTAATGGGTTTCAAGTGGCGGCAAGACCCCAAATTGCAAATCCTTGCCCTTTATTTCAAGGCAGGAGGTGGGGCTGGGGCAGGGGTGGGGGTAGAGTGGCAGGGACCCAAACACAGTTTTTGGCAGTGGTCACTTCATTTGAACTCCAAGACCAGCCGTGTGCACGTCTTTGCATAATGCCATCTTTGTTAGCTAAGCATTTGCAAACTTGGACCAAGAGTTAGTTCTGTGCCAGCCGCTGCTCTGAAGGAGCCAGAGACACTCAGCCCTCCTCGAAGTGTCCCTTAGGCTGTCTTAATTTTCCAAGGGAAGCAGGTTCTCTAGTGGAGACCTCAGGCCAGGGCTGCCTTGCCCTCTTCCCTCGACCTTCCTGCCTCTGTGTGTGAGTGTGTGTGTGTGTTTTAAGCCTTAAGAGGGAGACATGGAAGGGAGGTGTGTGTGCTTGAGGGCCTGTCAGCCAAGATAACAGAAATGTTACACTAGCTGTAGCCTTTATAATAGCGTCTAGGGTTTAGAGTATTTAGAAAAATTAATCTTTTTTAGCTTGGTAATAATTCTGACCACGGCACAAGTGCATTAGATGATTCACATAAACTTCTTTAATACATGTTGCTAGGAGCTTACAGCAAATAGACAATAACGATTGTTTGTTTTTGATTCGCCAGGGTAATGGGGTTTTCTGTAGCCTCGGCGAGATGAGTTTTAGAAATGTTTCTCTCCCGTGTTATGCTTTTCTCTACCCGGGTCTTGAATCCTCTGGGTTTTGAAGGGTTTGGGCTCAGACTGATGACTGGGATGCACACCTAAGTTCCATTCCTCACTGTCGTTTCCTGGCAGGGTGGAGTTTCAGATCTCAGTTTCCCCATCTGTAGAGTGGGCGAGTGGTGGTCCCTTCGCATGGTTGTTTTGAGAGTTTTGTACTATCACGTATGCGGGATGGTTGTCACTCTGTGGCTTGTGCTTGGTGAGTTTATCTCCTTTCTCTTTTGCAGCCCTGAGGTTTTTTTCCCCCAAAACTTTTATTTATTTTATTTTATTTATTTGTTTATTAAAAAAAAAATTTTTTTTTTTTAACATTTATTTATTTTTGAGACAGAGAGAGAGCATGAACAGGGGCGGGTCAGAGAAAGAGGGAGACACAGAATCTGAAACAGGCTCCAGGCTCTGAGCTGTCAGCACAGAGCCCGACGCGGGGCTCGAACCCACGGACCGCGAGATCATGACCCGAGCCGAAGTCGGACGCTTAACCGACTGAGCCACCCAGGCGCCCCTCCCCCCAAAACTTTTAATATGATAGAGACAACAGCATCCTTTCCTGGGAGAGCAAGCTGACTGAGGGACCTGGACACTTGAATTTCCCAGTGATGCTCTCCAGTGCCTGGGCTCCCCGAATGTATCATGGAGTCTTTCCCTCCATACCAGCTAGCTGTCTTGTCTCACCCCCACACCCCTGCAAGGGGCAGAGTAGGCAGTACTACCGCAAGCTGGCACTGATAAATGCTCCCCTAAGATGTCGGCACCCCTTATCTGTGTTGGACAGAGGCGTCCCGTCCCACATAGTGAAATGGTAAGACCCAGAGGGGCTTGCGACTTGGCATCAGCAGAAATCTGGATTCAAATTTTGGCCCACACCCCTTGTTACCGGGGGGAGCCTTCACTCCTCAGGGTCCCTTCTCGACTGTGAAGTAGGCACAAGGGTCGTCCTTGCTCAGCCCCACCATGGAGTGGTTGAGAGAAAGGCATGGAAACCCGTCTAGCGAGGTCAGTGGTGCTGTGATGTGCTGTGTAGATGCTTATAGGGATGAACGGGATTGAAAGCGCCAAGTTGGGATCTTGTCATCGCCTTTGGTACGTATCCCACCCTTGCCTGCCTCAGGTCTCACTTGACTTTTTGATTGAGCAAGGAGTCCCAGAAGGGAGCCTTAGGACGTGAGCTTGGGAGGGGATGTGTCTCCATGGCAGGTCCTTGGGAAGCCAGTGCTGGTACATTGGCTGCTTTCTCCTCTGACTTCCTGCGGAGCTTGAGTGAGACATTGGTCATTTGGCTCCCGGGCCAGGAGCAGAAGACACTGCTGAGTTTCGCGGGGTTGATCCAGCTGAATTACTGAGTGCTTGCTCTGCTTACTGTCTCGTTGAAGAGACAGATGCAGCCCAGGATGTGATAAGTACTTAGAAAGCCTTGTGCGGAGAGATCTTGGTCTTTCGAGAGATCAGGATGCAGTCAGGACAGATGGTGGGAGAAGGGAAGCGGTCCCACTCTCGGTGGTGGCCAGGAAACGTATTTAATGTATATGTACATGGCGGGATCGCAAGTGATGGAACTGGGGGTCATCTAGGCATCTTACAGATAGGTAAACTGAGGTCCAGAGAGGAAAGATGCCCCACCTGAGGTGACCGGTAGGTCTCAAACCTACAAAGCCAATCAGGATCCAGGACATTTATCTTTGCTTCGTGCTGCCTTGCTGCACCTGTAAGCTGTGCAGACTCGGGTGCTTTAATTAGCCTCTCTGTTTCTCAGTTTCCTCAGGTAGAAAATGGGGTTGATAGAGTATACCCACCTCATAAGGCCGTCGTGGGGATTAAATGAGCTTATGTGCTTGCACACATCCCGTATGTAATAGGGCCTGGCACAGAATAAGCACCATGTCAGCGTGCTAGCATGACCTCACCTTGGGCCCTGTGTGGATCCTGGCTTTCTCATGGCCAAAAGGGAGGCAGCAGCAGAATGGTCTTGGTGTGAGAGGTGTGTGTGTGTGGACATGAACCATCATAGGCTGCCTCACCTGTTGATTAGCGCTCTGGATCTGTGGCTCTGAATCCACCTTCTTCAAGTACCCTTGGGCATTTGGAGGGTGAGGGTCGCACCTGCAGCCTCCAGACTGGCCCCAGCACTGTGAGGATGTAATGAGATGACATTCATGGGCATTCTGGGCTGGCAGCAGGACTGTGTTGTTCGGTCAGCGTCCATTTTTCTCCTCTGCTGGCCACTTCTCTTGATCTAGGAGTCTGGAACTTTCCCCTGCCCCCTCTGACCCTTCCTGTGGTCCCTGCTTGGTACCACCGGAGATGGGGTGTTTGCTCCCCTGCCCGCTGGCCCTCTGTAGAGCAGATGCCAGCCTGGAGTGTGGCTGTCTCCCCACCAGACCTGCCAGGACCACCCCCACTGGGGACACCCCCTCCTTTTCTTCCTTCTTTTTTTTCTCTCCCCGGGAACTCTGTGTCCTTATTTGCTACTTGCTGCCCAGCAGGAGGATGATTTGAGTCAAGGTTGTATCTCTTCCCTTCCCAACTGGTAGATTAAAAGCTCTTGAGGGCAGGGGCTCTTACCTTCACCCTGTTTGTGCTACCCCCCACTCCCGGGGCCTATTGCAGAGTCTTGAATAAATCCCGAGATTGGTGAGCTAGACTCCGGGCCTTGAGAAGTGAGAAAGGTCTGATCCCTGCCCTGGGATCAAGCGTGTTAAATACACGTTTTAATGGAGATGGACAAGTGGCACATGGTAACACATTGTTTTGCAAACTGTGAGTTGTGACCCATTAGTGCCTTGGGAAATCAACTTAGTGGGTCACGACTGGCAATTACAAAAAATGAAACAACTGTATCACACAGAGGAAGCGTAAGTATTGTTTGGGGGAACTTCTATTTTCAGTGATTTATGCGTGCCCGTAAATAAACGTCGCGTCCTGGGTTTGCGAGGTAAAATTTGTCTCCTTGTGGGTCTCAGTCTAAACTTTGAAAGCCTCTGGCTCAGAGGGGGCTGAGATGGAATCTTGCGACCCACGGGTGACGTCAGCCAAGCGACAGACGGTTGCTGACCTCAGTTTCCAGATCTGTAATAAGGAGGGAATTATTCCCACCTCTGAGGGTTCTTGGGAGAACTGTTTCCCCACCATGTCTTTCACTTCCAGACTGGTGCCTCAGGGCTCACTTGGTGGCTGCCAGTGATGTTTGCTGCCCTGTTCTTTGTGCAGAGAATATGAGCAAAGTGCCCGGCAGGTGCTTGCCAAGTGCTGAATGAGCAGTAGCTCCCACCTAAAGTCTGCAGCTTGTCCCTGCCGGCTGGCCACAGGGCAGCTCCCCGTGCCTCCCCTCCTCCGGGTCCTGGCCCTCCATGGAGGGTGCTGTCGGAACACCTGCAGGGCTCAGGCTACAGCAAGGGTCTTGAGAATAGGTCTCCAGGCATCCTGTCTGACCCAGGTTGGCCCAGCTTCCCAAATTCTCTGTCCCCTCCCGGTGACAGCTGTTTGCACAGCTCCCGAGGCAGGCTTTGTGTCTCCCGTTCTTTGTGTGTTTGGGTGAAGCGCCTGACATTTCACTTCTGTTTCACAGTCCTCTGACCTTAAGAAGCACGGCTGCTCCCTGGGGCCCCTGTCTGAGGCTTTCCTCTGATCCTTCCTTCCCCGTCACAAAAGGCTGTTTGAGAGAGCAGGCTCTGAGGTGGCAGACCTCCCCTATGCCCGGGATGCTGGCTGCAGCTTTGAGAGCTCTTGGGATAGACAGAGCGTGGCTTTGCAGACTGGACCGGGAGGGCGGTGGATGGCGGGCAGTTGCTCCCAGGTGTCCACTGCATGCCTGGCTCTGTGCTGGCGGTGGGGATGAGGGCAGGGTCACGGACGGTGCCTGGGATTTGCACTTGGCTGACCAGAGTTCAAGTTCTGATTCTTTCAGATAGCCGTGGGTAAGTCCTCTGGCCTCCCTGAGCCTTGGTTCATCTGATCCGAAATGATGTGAGACGAGGCCTGGATTTTTTTTTCTGCCTCTCCAGCATTTTAGAAGTCGGGTGAGAGCGCGTGAAGATGGTTTTTGTTAGTGGTGGTCGCCTGTTGAGAAGGCTTTTTGGAATGTGAACAGACCATCCGATCACGGACTGTGTATTAAGAAGCAATGTCTCAGTTAACAGATGGGGGACACCGAGGCCCGGAGTAGGATGTTAACACAGCAAGTCTGCGGCTGGACAGATACCCGATTCCCGCGGCAGCCGCCGAGCGTAGAAAACCTTTCCTTCCGAGGCTGGCGCCTGTGTCTGTGCCGCCCGTTAGGAATTTCGCAGCTTTCTTTGGGAGATGCCGTGGGCTTCCTGTGGCTTTGGCCATCCGTGGCCTGTGCCGAGGGGGGCAGACGGCCCGGCGGGCAGGCCTGGTGTCGGGCGTGTGCACGCTGCTGTTCTTTTCTCGCTGTCTTTTAGAAGGCTTCCAGTAGCAAATGTTATCCTCCCTCTGGAGGCCCTTCCTCTTGGCAGCGCTGGCCTCCCGCCGCCCGCCAGCTCCCGCTCGTCGAGCCCACTTGTGTTACACGAGGCCGCCCTGGCCCACGGCTCTGCTCGCGGGTGTCGCTGCGGATCTCCGGGCTGGCGAGCCGCTTCGGAAGGGGATTTTACAGCATGACAGGGAATTTCAGCCACCACGTTATCTCCGAATTGGCCAATTGATGGTTTCAGCAGAGCATTTCAGCATCGGGGAAGCCAATACAATTTGAGTTAGTTGTGATGGCTGCCACTTTAAATACCGCGGTGAATTTCTGTCAGCGAGCTAATGCGTGGAATAGGGAATTGCAGAAAACTTGATCACCAGAGTGCATCAGTCGATTCTGACCCCAAGCTATAGAAAATGAACTGAAATCTAGTTGACTGTCGCCACATACTTTCTTTGGCATTATTTAGCTAGCAGCATCTTTGTCAAAGGGAACTTGAAGAGAAGAGATGAGGTAAAAATCACGGTGTTGGACTCTGGCCGCCGCGATTTTAGGGAGCAGCGATCTTCCATGGGAGGCTGAGCCGTCGGGTTGGGGTGGCGGTTTCTTGCCAAGAGATAAGTAACTAAACTACCTAAACCACGGCGCTGTGGCTTAATAATAATTCGTTATTTGTTTAATGAAGGAAACTGGTATTTATTGAGCACTTACTGTGTGCCAAGACCTTGAGAAAAGTATTCTTATTCAATCCTTGTCCATTGGGGGCAACATAGGGGACAGGATATTTATTCTTCACATTTCAGGAAGTAAGAACTGTTGAGAACAACGAACAAGTTTGAGTGCTAATTGTGTGTCAGGCACTGTTCTGAGCCCTTTAGGTTTTTTGTTTTTTAAATGTTTATTTTGAGAGAGAGAGAGAGAGAGAGAGAGAATCCTAAGCAGGCTCCGTGCTGCCTGCGCAGAGCCCGATGCGGTACTCAGTCCCATGAACCGTGATACCATGACCTGAGCCGAGATCAAGAGTTGGATGTCTAGCCGCCTGAGCCACCTAGGTGCCCCTGAGCCCTTTAGGTTTTATCTCTTCTTGTACTCCAAACAGCCCAACGCATTAAGTTTGGTTTTCCTTCCTATTTTGTAGAAGAGGAAACAGACACAGTAGAGGGATTCAGTAATGTTGAAGGTGGACATAAAATGAAAGTGGTCTTCATTACCATACCATGCTGCCTCCCCGAGAATCAGTACCAGATTCGACATCTTTGTTGCCTGATTAACTGATGACCCATCGCCCAGCCCAGGGTAGTTTGATACTGGCACTGGGAGGAGTAGCTGGAGGGGGTCTTCAGGGAGATGGGCAAGCTGAAGCCTTGCCTGTGGGGTCGGGTGGTGCCTTACCCAGCTGGTTTTCAGTGACCTCAACCAGGAGGGAGGTCTCTTGCTCTGGGCTTGCCTACCCTAATGAAGAGTTTCCCCTTCTCTTCACGTACACCTGCCTCCATGCCTGAAAATATTTCATTTGCAAATAGATTGCATGCATCGAGTCACCATTTTAATGAAGAAGTAGGAAAGACAAGAACTATAGAGTTGCTGATTAGAGCTTCCTGCCAGCTCAGGGGACCCAGTGTGAGCATACCAGGTTGGTAGAATTTTAGTCAACACAACACGTTGGGAATTTCGGTTCCATTTCGGTTGAGGTAGACTTGATTTTTGTGGAGCCTAAAAAAATGCCAGCCATGCTTCAGAGTCTGCAGTGGAGTTTTCAAGAGACCATGACCCTCTGCACTTCCTCCACTCACCTAGCAATGTAAGAGGCTCCTTCTAGGCTTATTCTGGGATGGCCAGGGTTGGGCTTTGTGGAGGGAGGTGCCTCATTTTTTCCCCCTAGGGAGTCAGGAAGGGTCATGATGCCGAGTTTGCTCTGGGTCATTCTTCCAAGTGCAGGCTGCTCCGAGCTTCCCTGTGAGGAGAACCCACCTGCGGGAATGGGTGGCCCAAGGAGCATACGAAGCCTTCTGTGTAGAAGGCTCCCATCTCCAGCAGGTGCTCCTGAGACTCCCCCTCCCTCCCCAGTAAGAACCGTGCTCCCTACCGTTCTGAGCTGACATCCAGTGGTGGTGGTGGTGGTGGGGGGGTGATGCATCACTGGACAGAAATCCTCTTTCACAACCAAACCGCCCCCCTTACTAGCCGCGTAACCTTCGATCGGCCATTGTCTTCTCTCTGGGCCTCAGTGTCGTAATCCGTAGCATGGGGACAGTGAGGGACACAAAAGTGATTTCTGAAACCGTGGTGACCAGCATTTGTCACACGTTTACCCTGGGCCAGGCACCGTACGTGGACGTGACATTTAATCCCTGTAACTCTCTACAAGGCAATGGCTATCTTTATAGCCTTTGGACAGGGAAACTGAGGCTTAACTGATGACGAAGTCATTAAATAAAGGAATCAGGATTTGAACCCAGGGCCTCCTCCCTCCTTTTGAGCCATGCTGCTAGTTTCACAAACTTTTGGATGACGTTAGGAGTTGGGGGCTGTGGGGGTAAAAATGCACTTTGAAAGAAGTGTGGATCATTTCAGTAGAAACCTGTAACCGTATGTCTTTAAACAACCACAGAAAAAAGATGTCAGTGACGGTTTGCTTCCCAGGGAGGTGAACGCAGACAAACCTATTTTGACTGTTAACTTATTTTGTTGCTTAAAAGCCAGTGACATGCAGCGTTGGATTTATTTTTCTTCACAGCGTTTAAGTGTTTGCCACTTCGTGAGTGACGTGTGTGAATGGGGGGATTGCCTGTACTTTGGGGATGCATTTCAGGCTTTTGCCTTAAGAGGGACCTGGGAGAAGGTGTGTGAGGTGCCCCTGGAGCCAGAGCCGAGCAGTGGCTCGAGGGCCTTGTGCGGACCTGTGTCTCAGGGTGTTGCTGGAGCCAGAGCTCGCTCTGGAGTTGGGGTCACGGTGGAGAACCGATCGCAGGAGTCTTTGTGACTGGAAGCCTAAATATTTATTCTGTTCTGTCCCTAATGAAAACAAATTGTCAACAGTTGTTCAGTAACTGACTAAATTAAAATCTGTAATTAGTCAATTAGATTAAAGAGTTGGCACAACCTGATTGTATCATGCTGGTTAGGTTATTAAGAGAAAGGGTGTGATTTTTAATTACTGAATGCTAATTTTGACAGTTTCAAATAGAAACAGACGTGTTTTTCCCCCCTTTCCCTAATTCTGAATGGTTTGGAAAGTAAAGACACTCCATGTGTAAATTATAGTTTTTTGTTTTTGTTTTTTGTTTTTTGTTTTTTGAAGGAAAATAATCCAAGAAGGCCCTGCCATGGAGTAGGGGGATTTTAGTTAAGGGGCCACATTGGATTTCATTGATCGGGTTAGCTGGAAATCCTTACCTTCTTGAGGGATGGATGGCCTGGCGTTCGGCAGCTCTGTTTTTGCTTTAAATGAGAAGTTGAATTTCAGCTTCAAGCAGTCAAGTCATTGGGTTAGAGTTCTTTTTAGGGTCCTCCCCATGTCTCTCCTCTCAAGGGGCTTTTTTGACCAGCACCCCAGAAGCGACGGGCAGCAGGAGACCGATCCAGTGAGGAAGCAGCTGTGTGTGTGAAGTGTGGTGGGACTCCACGGGACTCAGACACCGGCAGACATGGATAACCGTATCTGACTTTATTTTATAGAGTACTTTCCCGCATACAGGGCAGCCCGGTGAGAGCGACAGCTGGGATGAAAGTTCTTAGTGCTTCTGCTTTATGGCTGAGGAGAGCTGAAGGCCGAGGAAGGAGGAAGCCAGGGGTGGGTGTGCAGGCAGGATGGACAGGTGGGTGGGGACAGGGTTGTGCGCAGGCGGCCAGGAGTTCTGGCAGGGCAGAGAGGAGAGAGGGGCTTCTTGCTTGCCAGGAAGATGGGATCAGGAGGGAGGGCCGGCTGGTGGATTTAGAGGTGTAGAAAGCCAGCGGAGAGTTTAGGTTGAATGGAGTCCGCTGACTTGAAAATGGAGCAAGTCCTTCTGTTTTGCTTCTCTGGGGGATGCTGTCTCTCTGCCTTCCCTGCAAACACTAGAATACGGAGTGGGGGCAGTCTTGGAACTGGGGGTGAGATCTGAGCTGCTTCCAGACCCCGACACAGCCTGGATCCCCTCAACTGCCAGAAGGGCCTTCCCGTCTCCCCGCCCTCCTCCTCAGCTCCTGGGAGGTCACATGTGGTTGGCCCTGGAGGCATAAGGAACATGGTATCTGGAGAGCCTCAAGCCTTAGAAGAGGTCCAGGGGCCACTGCAGGAAGGCCACCCAGCCCTAACCTCTCCTTGCCCCAGTCCTGTGCTTAGTGACTATGGGTTGAGACTCTAAACCCGCGTCCCCAGCCGAGGGGCTGCTGTCTCCTTATGGCCCACTGGGCATCCTCCCTGTCTTGGAAAAACTATCCCAAACCCTGTGCCTCCAGGAACCACACTGGATGGTGGTGTTGATACGGTGCGTAAGCTCTACTTTTTGCTGTCTTAAGTTTTCCATGATCCATTTGGGAAGCACTGGTTAAAATGGCCTTTGGTTTTCAAGATTTAATATTAAAGCTGTTGATGAGCCGGGATGAGTCTTTTTTAAAAGGAAGCAGTTTTGCTGTTTGCATTTGATAGATGTATGGGATGCTTGGGAACCACAGTGCAGAGAAGAAGGTGAAGCAGTCTGGGCTCTAATCCCATTAGGGCTTTTGCTTGTAGCGTGACCTGTGCTCCTTGCTTAACTGAGCCTCAGTGTCCTCATCTGTAAAATGGGTTGCACTCAGCTTGCATTACTGTTTTGAGGCGAGGATGCTGGGCACCTTAGAGGATGCCCAGTAGGTATTTCTGGAATGAAAGAACGGGAGGCTGAAAAGTAGCCAGTGCTCTTGGGAAAGTATCCCTGCTTAGGGAGCTGCACCAGGTATGTTTAGACCCACAAGTAAGTGAGAGGAGCCGAATTAAAAGCAGGAAGTATTTACAAGTGGTGGATTGGTGTGTGTTCTGAGTTTGGAATTGCTCTTTCAGACCCAGGATCCATAGCCAAGGTTAAAGAGGCGGCGTGTGTGTGTGTGTGTGTGTGTGTGTGTGTGTGTGTGTGTAGTGGCAAATAGAAGAAAGGAAGTGACATTGCTAGGAGAGAGTTTATTTTAAAGCTTCCCCACTGATAGATTTGTAGTCCTGGGTAAATAGGGAAGCTTGTAAAACTTGATTCATTTTCTTCCTGAAGTCTGTTTTTGCTGGGGAGTGGGGGTGCGAACAGAGCCTCCAAGAGAACCACATGCTTTTAGATTAGAAGTGTTTGTGTGTCTCCAGCACACCGTGGACAAGGCCGGAGCCGTGTTCTCACCTCCATCCTCTGCCCCCAAATCATCTTTCCCTTCCCAGGACAGAGTGCCTGTTGCTGGGCTTTGCTCTGGTCTCATCTAGGGATGAGTGAGGACTTCCTGCACTCGGGATGACTTCCTACTTCCTTCCTGGCCTGTGCTGCCCAGAGCAGATTGGGCTTGCTCTTTTCTTTCGGTTAGGAAACACATTCTCCCTCGTCCCTGCCCAGGCCTGTTCTGGATACATGGACAGGCAGCCTGGGCGACCACTGGCCAGCTAGGAAGCTAGGGTGTGTCCTAAACTGAAGGCCCATGTGAGCTGTTCAGGAATTAGAAGTTACTGCTCCTGGGAAACCAGTGCAGAAATGGAAAGATGGTCAGCAGGGAGAGGTGAGAAGGTGGTTGACCTCGTATGTTCGGGAAAAAAAAAATTGAGGGAATTTTGGAATGTTGACTGTGTATTTTTGTTGTTAGGGTGGAGTGTGAACCTTGAGACTTAGATACCAAACATTGCCAGGCTGTAGTTAAGGAAGGGAAGGGCTGGGCTCCCTACCTCAGGGCCTTTGCACAGGCTTTTCCTCCTTGCTTGAAGCACTTTCCTCCATTCTTTTCCCCCTTGGGGATCTCTATTCATTTTTCATGTCTCAGTTCGGATGTCTCCAAATTCTAAAGAATGCCTCATGATCATCTTTGAGCCATTGGGCAGGGCCCATAAACTTGAGGGCTTTTGACACCTGATGGATATTCCAGTTCATATTTGTGGACTGAAAGTGATCAGGAAGTACCAGGAGGCTACCCACCTCCCGGGGCCCCGTCTGTGCATTTAAATGTCTTCCTTCTGAAGCCTTAATGTCCTCAGCACATGTCCCAAGTTTTGTTGCCCTGGCCTTGCTGTGCGCCTTTCTTTTCTGAAATAGATCTTGGACGTATTAATGGAGCTTCCGATATGAAATGTCCTCAGAGATGTGTGGAAAAATGTTCAGTGTTCAGTTAGCCCAACCTTTGGCCAACTGTTGAGGCCTCTGAGGCTGAAAGCCCTGTGACTCTTCTCCTGCCTGGGTTTTGCATTTTGTACAGAGGCTTGGGGGGAGGGTGGGCAGGGACCCGGCCTGGAATCCTGAACACCGTCCCTCGGCTGGTGCCTTAGTGTGGTGTTAACCTAGGATCATGGGCAATAGCCTGGTTTTGATTCTTCTAACTCTCCTGCTTATCTGGGCAGGAATATTTCCTGATTTGACCCCCTGTAACTCAGAGCTGGTGACGATTTTATCCGGCCACACAAGCCTACAGTTGGCCTTTGCATTATCTGAGAAGACGGTTTGCTTAGCCAGGAGGACAAACAAGATTTGGGGATGAGGGGGTGGTCAGGACTTGGGCCACAGGACTTTGAGCAGTGGAGCTCTTAATCTGTTCTCTGTGGAGGGCCAGCCACACCCTAGGGAGGGGCTGCCGAGTTCTAAGCCTTCTAAGCCAGCGGTTCAAGCTCTTCCGAAGGCTTGAAATCACTTCCCTTTAAACACCACCTTCTGTTAAGACCGTCCTGATGGTGCCAGTTCGTGAGGACATTTTATCCCAAATCTACTGAGGGGTCAGAGCAGATACTTGTTTTTCTTGGATCCGTACAGTTTAGTCTTTTATCCTCAGAGAGTTGGTGCTTCTGAGGTGTGGTGACAGACGGGACAGCAGCCAATCATTTACCCTCACAGAACTCACAGACTATTCTTCCCCTTTCTGTGGGGTTTTTGTGTGTTAAGGTGCTAATTGCATGGCTGTGAATGGCAGTTACAACCTGCAGGTTCAGGTGAGCTTGCCTGCCCCCTCTCCGCCCCCCCCCCCCCCCCAGGAGAGCACCAGAGAGCCTTCCTGGCCTCCCATGATGGGAAGAGCCTTGAGGTCATTTGTGCCCCAGCCCGCCCTAGCCCTCTGGCCCGTCCCAGACTTCTGGACTGGCTCCTTGGAGTTAACTGACTGCTCACTTCTTTCTCTCTGAAGTTTTGGTAAGCGATACCTCCCTGGTCCCAGGCTCGGTCTGCAGCTCTACACAGCTGAGCCCCTTGGGGGCCTTGTCAAGGTAGGGTGAAGAGTTTGGAGAAAGTGATGATTGTGCCTTGGACACAGAAGAGGCGGAACAAAAATGTCCTTGCATGACTGTTACTCTAGAAGTTTTCTTTAAAAATTGGTTATTGGAAACACAAATCTGCAAGAACATAAACTACGAAAGAAGGAGAGATACGCTGACATAAGGACGCTTTCAGGGGCCTCCATTCTCTTAGACCTGAGTTAAGTTTTCTAGGCTTTACCAGAAACACAAATGCCCCTCCTCGTGGTTGGGGCGTGGACATTGCAGCCAGGCCCGGGCTACCTCCAAGGCACAGGTGCCTGCCACAGTACCCCCCTTTTCCAGCGAGTCAGTGAGTTTGTTGTGGACTGTCTCGCCCTGGGGAGGGCCGGGGTCATGGGCCAGGGCCACTCTGGGCTGCTGCTTCTCAGGAAGCCAGTGCCTGCACCATCCAGAGCTGCCTTGACACTTGAGATACACATAGCTTCTTTCTCCCTCCCTTTTTTCTTTATGAAAATGTTTACGAGGAGCGTGTGTCCCCTCCGCATTCTTTTCACGAGGACAGAAGCTGTCACTGAGAGCCGAGAGACTAGTTTTGATCCACAGCTGATTGTGGCCCAGTCCTTGACATAATTATTTGGTGGGCCTATGGGGTCCTGTCCAGAGCATAATCAGGACTCAAGCATTGGGCCTGGAGGGGAGGAGGATCCATGGGACGGGAAGCGATGGAGGTGTGTGTGATCCAGGCCACGGAAGGGGTCACTCCCCATCGCAGTGGCAGCATCGGCTGCTCCAAGGGAGGGTCCACTGCTGACCTGATGCAGGAGGTGTGGCTACAACCAGCTTGGCCGCCAGGCTTAGACCACACGGAGGACGGGCCTGGAGGAGCTCTCCCAACCTCTCTGCGGTTCAGTGGGTCCAGTTCCATTTTCCCTTCTCTGAGTACAGGCTCCTTACCACTCTTGAAGCCCCCGTTGTCCCCACTGCAGGACTAAGAGTGCCCTTTCCTGGGCCTCAACAAATGAATGAGCCCCCAGTGCCTAGCACACAATTGGTGCTCATTAAAAGTCTTGCATTTCTTTAAAAAAAAATTTTTTTTTTACATTTATTCATTTTTGAGAGACAGAGAGAGACAGAGCACAAGTGGGGGAGGGGCAGAGAGAGAGAGGGAGACACAGAATCCGAAGCAGGCTCCAGGCTCTGAGCTGTCAGCACAGAGCCTGACGCGGGGCTCAAACTCACAAACTGCAAGATCGTGGCCTGAGCCGAGGTCGTACCTTTAACTGACTGAGCCACCCGGGCACCACCCCCCCCCTTTTTTTTTTTAATTTTTTAATGTTTATTTTTTAAGAGAGAGAGCGCACACCCGAGCACAAGTGATGGGGGAGGGGCAGAGAGAGAGGGAGACACAGACTCTGGAGCAGGCTCTGGGCTCTGAGCTGTCAGCACAGAGCCTGATGCAAGGGTTCGAACCCACAAACGGTGAGATCATGACCTGATCAGATGCTCCCTGACTGAGCCACCCACGTACCCCAAAAGTCTTGAGTTTTAAAGCAGTGGGTGGGAGTGGAGGACTTGATGCATCATGCTTGATGCTCTTGTCAGGAGGCCAGGGACCGTACTACCTGTGTTTTGCCTGGCACGTTGGAGGTGCTCAACTGTTTGGGTGAGTGAAGTGGTATCCAGGGGGAGCAGGACTCTGGCCTGGCAAGGGCATGGGTGGCAGCAGGGAGGGGGGGAAGGAGTCTGTTGAAGGGGATACCAGCGGCTCCTGCTCCTGCCTTTCTCGTGCTCTCTGCGGGTGGTGACAGCCGGCCTCCTGGCCTCTCCCCAAAACCGCCCCTTTGTTGTCTTGGGCCTACGGGTGGATGCCAGATTTGCTTCGTTCACGTTAAATGTGATGGCGTCATGTCTCTCCCCTACCCCAAATCAAATCAAAATGGAACAAATCGGGAGCCTCACAGAAGATAGCCCAGAGGTTTCCCTGGCTGTAGGGTAGAGGCTCCAGACGATGAGCTAGACATCCAAGGTCTTTCTGGTCTGACCTCGCCCACATGTCAGATTTTGCCATTTTTATTACAGACCTCATTCTAGCGCTGGACACTCTCTTCTTCGACATAGATTAATTATCACAACCTCCTGGTGAGGTAGGCAGTGGTCTTGAGGGGAAAAAAACCCAAAGGGCCAAGCAGGTAGGATTTGAGAGTGTCTGAAGGTACAGAGGGTGGCTGGTGTGTGTGTTGCTGGCGAAAGCCCCCCACAGACTAGAAAACCCGGCGCCTCGCTCCTGTCTCCTCGTTCCTGTATAGAAAGTATCATGTCTGTCACTGGCTGACACTTTGAGGGTTTTTCTTTTCTCCAAATAAATAATTCTTTGTCTCTCTTCAGGGTGGCGGATGGGGCTGGAGAGAGGCAGCTGATCAAAGGCAGCCTCCCTGACTTTGAACAAGTGGGCTGAGGAGGGGGCTTGGACAAGCAAGGGGTGTGGGCAAGGAGAACCATCACTGTGTAGCTGGGGCGGGAGGGGTGTCTGTGTCACCTGAAGCCACCTCCCCAGACGTGTCCTTGTGCGCTCCTGGCCTGGGGAGGTATGAGTGAAATATTAGGCTAAATGGAGAGTTCCTTCCTCAGAGGAGAAAGCGGGCTCCCTTTTCCTGTCCCTTTGTCTCTTGTCCCCTTTGTCCCAGCCCTCTAGCTCTGCGGCCTCCCCTCCCCCAGCGGTTCCTTCCTTTGTGCCCCCGCCACTCACTCACCAGCGAAACTTAACTGGAGCCTCCAGTGGCCGCCCAGGCCCCTGCCTTTTCTGCTCCCCCTGAAACAAAAGTAGCTGCTGGGGCCTGGCCTGGCTGTCTGCACAAGGACTAGAAGGAACCAGACAGGGGCCCCAGTCCCTGCGGGTGGTGGTTAGTTTTGAAGTTTGGTGTTGGTTGTTGGTAGCCCGTCCAGAAGGAGCAGCATTGTTGGGGGGGGGGGGGGCTGCTTCCTCAGAGGGATCTGGGGCTGTAGTGTGGCCGGGGGACCCCCTTCCTTGGACCCCCTTCTCTGGACCCCCTTCCAGGACCCCAGGAAGGGCCCTGGGGCCTCCATCAAAGCTCCCCTTTCTCCTGCCCTGAGTGTTTCTAAAACGGGGCCCTTTTCGTCTCAAATCCTGTGTGTGACACCTAGAAATAAGGGCGGGCTAATCCCCCTAAAAGAGCCAAACCCACACTTCTGGCTCCCAGAGGCCCACCCTCGTTACAGGATAGTCTTCATTATCTTTAAAACAAGTGTGAGAGCGGTCACTTGGGAGGTAAGCATACACTGGGGGAGGATAACTTGAACGTGGGGGAAAAATCTAGTCATAACCTTGATTTGCTGAGCATATGGAAACGACGGGCTTGATTGAGTTTTTCGTGGTGAAAGTAGGAGCTCCAGTGCCTGGTTTCGAACCTGGTTTCTAACCAGGGGTGTGAGGATGTGTGCTTCCTGAGGGCATGGGGCTGGGCGCCTCACATTGGACTTGAGAGACCGGGGCCTGTGGAGGTCAAGGTGGGAGCGGGTGTGTGGATGTGCTGAGGCAGAGCAGAACTGGGGCCGGCTGGTGTGGCCTCATTGTCGCCAGAAGTAATTTTCCCTACTTAAAATATTTCAAGTTATTAATTTAACCATATACGTTTAAACGCACGTTAGAAGAGATAACGTGTAAATTTAGCAGTGCTCTACTCTGCTCTCAACTTACTTAAAAAAATCGACTCCAGTTCTCCACGTGCATTTTTGGCATCAGTGTCTTCAATGCTGTCACCAAAGCCACTTTTTGTCTTAACCCACTTTTCTAGCACGTTTCACCAGTACTCCCATTTGAGTTGTTTGATACATGTTATTTTTCAGATTTACATACGATTCTGTCTCTAGGAATTTTATCAAAAGCCACAGGGATCCATTAGAACATTAAAACTATTGGATTTGTAAAATTTGTCTCATTGGTATGTATTGCTGAGAAGCAGATTTGAGACGCCCGTTTTGATGCTGGAAAGTGGGGGGAGGCATTGCCCGTTCTGAGTCCCCTGTAACCCTGGTATTTCTCGGAGGCTGTTTCTTTCTCTGTAAAGAACAGATGACAATAGTGCCTAAGGCCCACTTCTCAGGATTAAGTATGTGAAGAATGCAAGGCAGTGCCCTGTGTATGCAGTAAGCACTCAGCAAATGCACTGTTGGAGGTTGGACTGGTTGGAGCACTCTGGCCCTTCTCGTTTGCAGAGTGACTTTGAGGGTTTACGAGGGGAAGCTGGGAGACAGTCCTTGTAGGGAAAGCCAGGACCACGTTGGGTTTTGGAATGGGGGGCCATTCCGGGGAAGGGGGTCGCACTTTCAGCTGATGAGAACTCAGTAATAGGAGCGAGATGAGGCCTGAGGCCTCTGGCCCCGGGACCATTTACTCATTGTCCTCTTTAAATTTTCTTTTTTTTTCAACGTTTATTTATTTTTGGGACAGAGAGAGACAGAGCATGAACAGGGGAGGGGCAGAGAGAGAGGGAGACACAGAATCGGAAACAGGCTCCAGGCTCTGAGCCTTCAGCCCAGAGCCTGACGTGGGGCTCGAACTCCCGGACCGCGAGATCGTGACCTGGCTGAAGTCGGACGCTTAACCGACTGAGCCACCCAGGCGCCCCTCATTGTCCTCTTTAAAAGTAGTCCCTGTGCTTGGGCTCAGGTCATGATCTCACGGTTTGTGGGATCGAGCCCCTCGAGCCCCCCCCCCCATTGGTGTGGAGCCTACTTGGGATTCTCACTCTCTCCTCTCTCTCTCTCTGACCCTCGCCCACTTGCACTTTTACTCTCTCTCTCAAAATAAATAAACCTAAAAAAAAAAGCAGTCCCTGTGGCCTGCCCTCCGGCGTTCCTAGAGCGTGGCATGTTTTCTCTTCTCTTGGTTTGGAGCCTTGTTGCCCAGGAGGTGAGAGAAGACTTGACCAGTGTGTAGATAGGACTCCTAGTGAACATTTAGGCTCTTTCAACTGTCTTCATTTCAAAGCCGGCAGAAGCTCAACTCGATATAACGATATAACGGGCGCCAGGTCCTGCGCGTGCCCGTAGATCTCTGTCGTCATTGCCACGGTCATTTGCCATCTCAGGATTGGGGGTGACGTGCCGCCTATGCTCCTGGTGCTTGGTTGGGGTGGATGTTCCGGGGATGGACAGTAGCCGAGGTGTGTGTTACTTGTGTCCAGCCTCATGGGGCAGATTTGCATCGCCGTTTGTAAATAAGGGCTGCTTTGAATACCCACCTCTGATGCACCTGTGGTGTCGGCTCTGCGATTCCCAATTTAGATGGCTGATGGTAATTTGAAACTGAAACCATCAAAGTATGTATCTCATAAAAAAAAAGAAGGGCAGGGGAGATAAGAGCCCCCCCCCCCCCCCCACCGGACGTTGTCACCTAGCTGGGACCTTCCATGTGGATGGCAAGGGTCCACACCGACCGCATGTGGAGGGCCCTGCCTCGCACCAGTTTGTCCCTCAGATACCGTATTTCATTGAGAGAATTAGCAACGCGAAACGGAGATGGGTGGTGTGTTCAAGTTACTCTGTGTAGCTTTAAGCCACGCGTCGCTCCTTCCAGCTGTGAACTATTTCCCTGGATTAGCTTTTTGTGGCCCCAGAACGGGGAAGGATTATGGCAGTGGTAAAATCAGGGTAAAACGAATTCCAAAGACTGAAGACTTTAGATATGTAGGGTTGGGGTGGGGGGCAGATTTCTTTTCTGAATGGGCGAGGCCTAAGGGCCCCTGCCCCTCGGGTGTGTAGGGGAGGCAGAAGGCGCAAAGGAGACACCCAGAGAGGACTGAGACACCCTGAGGGAGTGGGAGGGGGCCCCAAGGGGTGGTGGTGGCTCTGGCTTGGGGGAGGGGTCTCTATTTGCATAACTGATTGTTGCTCCCGGGGATTGCTGTGGGGGAAGGGAGGCCAGTACAAAGGCTCCTTCCTCTCCTTCCCAACCCCTCCTCTCTCCTTCCCTCCTTTGCCCACCCCCTTCCTCCCCTCCAGCGCCAGCTGTTGAGCCTGGTCGGCACCACCTGTGCCCCCTTGGATGGCTCAGGGTTGGCCTTGCCCCGCTGCCCAGTGGACTGGGTTTTGCTGCCCAGGCTCCAGTAGCAGGGGGAGCTACCGCAGCCGCCTGGGGAGTCAAGATAAAGTCCAAAGGAAGGCCTCTGGCTGCGCGTCTCTCTTTAAAAAGTGGTACTTTTTAAGACGGTTTTTTGCGTGAGCTCTGGAGTGCTTGCCTTGACCACCTTTGCTACCTAAACTAGCCTTGGGGGAGACCTTGGCCTGTGTCCCCTTTCATAAGGTGGTTTACCAGGGCCTATGTCTCGTGGCCCACAACCTGACGCTTGGTGATTCACTGGAGTCAAGGGTGGCTGGTGGCGGGGGTGGCCAGTAGCAGCATCAACTATGAATGGGAGTCCCATGGAGGTGCGCTAGAGATGATCTTGCACTGACGCGGGTGCACAACTTAGTATTTTGCTCACCACTGCGTATCCTAGGCAGTAATACCTGCTGGGTCCACCACACATCTTTGTGAAACCAGTAAGTAAAAGGATGCATGCGGGTGGCGTGACCCCCAAACAGGAATAAATACGACCTAGCGGTTTGTCGTCCACTCTGTTGGCCATATTTATTGAGTGCCCTTGGGGAGGCCACCTCCCTGCCTGAGCCTCAGTTTCCCCATCAGTAAAATGGCGATGACGTTCTTTGATCAGGCTGCCCTGAGACTCCAGGGAGATGTGCTGTGGATCATTGCCATGATGCTGAGCTCGTTGAGCCCTGCAGGCTCTGACCGGAGGGTCCTGCCCAACATCTGGGGAAATGAGGACAGAAGCAGGCCCTGGACTCTTCTGCCCATGAACGGAGAACCACATGGCAGAAAGCTGGTGGGCTGTGTAGGAAGCTGACCTGAAGGGTGGGCCCACTATGTCAGTGTCCTCGCGGCCTGCTGGGTGGTCTCTCCTCTCTGCCGCCTTGTTTGTTTTGCCACAGGACAAAGTTAGTTTGCTGTTGGCAGGTGAGACTCCTACCAGTTCACCCAGGGGGTGGGGGTGCCATGCTGCTGTTTACATCTCCCCAGGAGGCCCTTTCCTTTCTCCCTCCCCCACACCAGAGTTCCATCATCGTGCTGAAGCTTAGGCTATTGTCCTTTTAACAAAGTGAGGACGGAAGGCATTTCAAAGCAAATCCATGCCCTAGTGGCCAGTGAGTTCCCCTGACACCCCCGGTTTGGGGTCGGGGGGTGTCGGTATTATAGACAGCGACTGCACCTCCCCCTCAACTCTTGGGGGCCGGGGCTGGGTGCTTAGTACTGTAGGGGATGGGGGTTTGCTTTGGGAAAGGAGGCAGAGAGCCAGGGAAAGCTTGTGCCCCGTGAACAGCTTCGTTGACTGCTTCTTTATCTGACCCACAACTTCTTCAGCTATGAGGTGGGGAGAGCATAAGCCTCCAACCAGAGGATAGTTGAGAGTGGTCTGTGAATCAGTTTCTCTCTGGATAATGTTAGGGATTTGGTACTGATAATCCTGGAAAGGCTTGGACAAGTCAGGAACTTGCACCGGGAGGGGCAGGGCCATGGCTCCTGAAAGGAGTGATGACTGCCCTTTTGTGGCTTGCTGAGGGGGTTCATAACAAGGGTCACGGGGACTGAGACCACTTTCCCAGGGTGTTTGCTCAGAGGGGCTGTATTCCCGGAGCCCGCGCCCACCTTGTGGGTAGCTGTAGGAGTTAGGACTCAGGGCTCCCAGCCACCGAGCCACCCTGGCCACCCCCAGGCAACCTGTGTCTCTTTCCTGTGAACTTCCTGGG
Organism: Prionailurus bengalensis; assembly: GCF_016509475.1. Lineage (NCBI taxonomy): Eukaryota > Metazoa > Chordata > Mammalia > Carnivora > Felidae > Prionailurus > Prionailurus bengalensis. The sequence continues at coordinate 44,153,142 of NC_057345.1, read as the reverse complement.
TGCCAACTCTAAACATCAAGAATAGCTGGTCTTTCCTGTCCAAGCAGGTTTATAGTCTAGTAGGGATTATGGGATGAAATAATGGTAGCTCTAGCTCCGGTGGTCCCAGATCACACATAGCCTGGAACAGGCTCAGCCCATGGCACTCAGCTCAGATGCTGCTCTTGGGTGTAATTTTGTGTGTTTGGCAGGGGGGGGGGGTGTGGGTGGGTGGGGGGTCTGCCGAGCTGGGGTGCTGAGAGGCATTCCTGTGTTTTAAAAACACTTGCTGACCCATCCAAATCCAACCAGCACCCCCCGCCCCACAGTCAGAGGCCCAGTTGGCTGGATTCCCATAACTCTTCTCAGTTCTACAACTAGAATCAGGGAAGGTGGCGCCTGCTTTTTATAGAAGAGGAAACTGAGGCCCAGGCAGGGAAGAGGCCGGCTTGATTGATGGAAAGAGGCCCCAGAGGCTCTTGAAAATTTCCCTCCAGCCCTTGGCAGCAGGCTGCTAGGTCTCACCTTGCTCCCAAGGCCGTTGCTATTAGCAACCAACTTCCCCTGTTGGTTCTGGGGGCCCTCGAGGGGAAGAGGGAAGAAGGTGGAAGCCAGGCTGTCAGTCAGTCAGGTGGCATTTGAGTGTCTGTGTCAGTGGGTTAGTGCAGGTGACACTGGGGGGAGGGCCTGGGTGCCTCAGAGCCATCCAGTGAGGAGGCCCGTTGGTTTGCTATTAATTGTTCCCAGTAACGGGGAAATTATATGCAGGGACACCTCACTTTGTGCAAAAAGATGCCACATTGCTGTTAGACCATACACACAAAAGAACAGAAGAGGAAGAAAAGCAAAGACAGAGTAGAGGATGACTAGGCAGGAAGGTCTGCTGGAGTCCGTAGACTTTGCTCTTGTCCTGGCCCAGCCTGTCTCCAGCTGTGTGGCCTTAACTTAATCACATGGCCCCACTGAGCCTCAGTTTACCCATCCAGAAAACAGGTCAAGGTACAGGTGTACATTAGCAGTGCAGATGTGTGATGCTTAGCACCTTCTCTGACACTCCTGGCCCCTCTGTAAAAGATGACTGGTGCGAGAACTGGAAACCTGTGGAGGGTGGCTTGCCAGTCACTTGGTTACATTTATCGAGTGTCATCTGGGTCCTGCCAAGAGCATGGTGCTCAGGGGGCCCAAAACTGGGTGAGGATCAAGTTGATCTTTGTCCAGAGGGGTGGGCAGACTGATTGACAGTCGAGTAGGTAGGTCCTAGTCCGTGCTGGGAAGGGGATCCAGGCAGAATCTGAAAGGAACCCAGACAGGGGAGTCTCCGGCCGCCTCAGGGGCTTCCGGAGGGGGTATTGCCGCTAGGCTGCAAAGGAGACAGAGGAAGAGAAAGTGGAGGGGAAGCACTTCCCCGGCAGGTGCAGATCTTTGTTTTGGAGGCCTGTGGACAGTGAACATCGACAGCGGTTGACATTTGGGCTCCGGGTCTGTGCCAGGCTCTGGTCTTGTGTGTGCAAAGTGACAGTTCCCATTACCCACCCTGTGAGGTAAGTTTTTTTGTTTTTTTTTTAATGTTTGTTTATTTTTGAGAGAGAGACAGAGCGTGAGCGGGGGAGGGGCAGAGAGAGAGGAAGACAAAGCATCCGGACCAGGCTCCAGGCTCTGAGCTGTCAGCACAGAGCTCAACGCGGGGCTCGAACTCACACACCGTGCGATCATAACCTGAGCCGAAGTCGGAGGCTTAACCGACTGAGCCGCCCAGGCGCCCCATGTGAAGCAAGTATTATCCCATGTTGGAGTTGAAGACCTGGGCCACGGAGAAATTAAGGGGCTTTTCCAGGCTCACACAGCATGGAAGATCCCGCATTCACACCCCGAGAGCCAAGCTCCAGAGACACATCCCCACCATGGCCACTTCTGAGTTACTGCTTTGCCTGACAGGATCAGATCTATTGCCGAGAGGGAGATGCTCATTAACTAGCGGTACGACCCACTAGTTGGGCGAGCTGGGGAGTCCTCCCCGCCTCAGTTTCTTTATCTGTAAAATGAGAATAACCCGTGTCTCTGAAGTGAGATTCTCGGATGGAGTCTGCTCTGTGGGGTATGTCCAGAGAGTGCTTTGTGGGCAGGGAGCTGTGCCCCCCCCCCCTCCCCCCCCAGCAACTTCAGGAGGGGTGGTTGCAAGGGAGAAAATATCCAACCATAAGGCAGTCTCTCCCCTCCCCCACAGTCCTTGATTGAGAGGCCAGGAGCCTGTGGGACTTGGGCAGGATTAGATAAAACGTGGGCAGAGTGCCCGGCCCAGCACTGGCACACGCACGGCCCTGGTAAACAGTAGTCATTTTCATTATTGTGTCTTATCTCTCGATATTAGTAATTATTATTGATGGTCCTCTCATCAGTCCTGTGGGGTGATTTTGGCCTCGCTTTGTAGAAAAGGAAACAGCTTGGAGGGTGGATAATGCATCCAAAGTCACAATAATTGACAAGACGCGCTGAGATTCTGAGTCGGGCGTGTCTCCTCCTGTCCCTGCCCTCTTGCGTTACATCACGGGAAGGCTCTGCCAGGCCCTCCTGTGTGTCGTAAGGCAAGGCTTACAGTTTTACCAGGGCTTTCTCAGAGACCGCCTTCCAAACATGCTGGTTGTGTAAGGTGAAGCTTTCTTGTGGACATGTGGTCTCTTGGTCTGTGCCAGACTCTGGTCTTGGATGCGTGAAGTGACTTAATTCCCATAACCAACCCTGTAAGGCAGACAATATCCCATTTTGCAGTTGAAACCTGGGCTGCAGAGAATTTAAGGGTGTTTTCCAGGCTCTCTCAGCATGGGAGACCCAGCGTTCAAACCCTGAGAGCCAGACTCCCCCACTTGGATGCTTGAGCTTGTGATGGTGTCTCTACTCCACAGCGATGCAGTTGCCCCTGGTGCTGGTGTATGAACCGCCCCCCCCCCCCCCCAGGGCAAATCCAGACCCCGGACACCTCCATCCTACGAGAACATGCGGCCCCTGTGTGGACAGTCCAGCGTCTGCCAGCATGGTGACCCAGTACAGTTATAAAAATAATGCAGTGGAACAAGCGTCCGTAGCTTTGGGGTTGCCTGGAGCCTTTCACCATGGCCCTTTACAAGACCTCCAGACCCCCTTTGAGTGGTCTCCGGGCAGCGGTATCATTCATTACTTCTCTCCCGCCTCACCCCTGCTGGGATGAGGTAGTTGTCCCTGTCGATTTGCAAACCGGCCCCTGTGGTTCTGAGCCTTTGGGTCTGCAGGCCGTGTGTGGCCACAGCACAGTGCCAGGCAACATCGGGAAGAATCCGTGAGGACGCAGGGATCCCGGGTCTCCTTGTCCTGTGTGACGGCGGCAGAGAACCGTTCCCAACTTCAGAAGTGAGCCGTGCCTCATCAGGACTGCCACCCTCCCAGCCACCGCGCTTGTGCTAATTCTTTGTTGATTTAGAAGCCTCTTCAGGATCGTGTAGTGCCTCAGGGCCACTCTTGTGGAGAGGAACTGTAATCCCTTAAATATAATAATCCCCCGCACTGGATACTTTATAGCACGGTCTCCCGTACGCGAGCTTGTTGGCACCCTCCAGCAGTCCTGGTGGAGTGACGGACAAGGCTTATTATCCTGTTTTGTGGAGGAAAAGGCAGGTAGGTGGCTTTTGTGACTTTCCCAAGTCACACGTCCAGTATACGGTGAAGCTGGGAGTAAAATCCAGTCTAGTCGTGGTACACAGGACAGATGGCAAATGCTTGGTGCACACACCGACACTCCTCCCTTGCTCGCGTCAGACATTGCAAGTTGATCACCGCGACTCTTTCCCTTGCGCCCCGGGTTCCCAATTACTTTTAGTAGCGCATTCTAGCCGGCCGTTGTCAGCTGAACAACATCGGCATGCAAGGGGAGTTCCTTGTCGTCGGTGTCACACACGAGCTGGAAGTGGGCCAGTGACGTTGCCTGCGTTTCCTGGTTGTTTGGATTTCTAGATAAGTGAAAGCCGGATGCGCACTGTAACTGGATTCCAGTTGGAAGCCGTGCACCTTTCTGACAGAGCCAACTACCGGCTTCCAGGAAGGCCCTGGAGAGTCTCAGTGAGATGCGTAGTGGTTGACGGAGGGAGGGCTGCTCGAATTGGAGTGCCAGATGGTGATCCAGAAGGGGATGGAAGGTGGGACAAGCTAATTGCCGAAACGTGATTGAACCCTCCTAGTTGGAGAAAGCATGGAGGAGGCAGCACAAACGCCTTTCTCTTGCACTCCGTGTTTTGCTTTCTCATGGGTCGTCCCAAGGATGACCTTCCACTCCACACAAAGACCCTCACGGGATGTGGGGATCCTGCGTGTTGGAGGGGTGATAACGTCGAGGGGTGTATGTGCCCAGGAGGTCGTTGGGGGTGCCATCCTTGAGAATCCTCTGTCTCGGCCAAAAGACCAGGGTCATGTTCTCAGACTGGTTGGCGAGTCTGAATATCCAGGCCTGTTCTGGGCATCATCAGATACCAGGTTTGAGGTGGAGGTTGAGTTTGAAGTTCTCATTCAAGTTGAACCTTGAATTCTGCATCTGACCTTGGATAGCCAGACCATGAGCACTTCTTCACCTCAGCCTTTCCTCCATGCTGAGCCACAGAAACTGTCCGCCACGGTCACCTAACTAGTGGCTCTCTTGTTTTGATCGCGTAACTCTTCAAACATCAGCCGATTTCTTGCTGTCAGCCTCCACGTGGATATTCTTGACCTTGGTTTCCAAGGTGCCTTTTCATCCGTCCACTTAGTTGCACAGACCCTCTCATCTCCCCCAGCAGTGTCACCCCGCTCCCCGCCTTCCTGCCCACGGGCAGGCTCCCTGGTTCATCCCCAACCCTAAACCCGCGGAGCCTCTTTTGGAGTAAGTTCAGCTCAAACCCTCACCTTTTCCAGAAAGACTGGCCCGGCCCCTCCATTTGAGAGGACTCTCCCACATGAAATACGAATTTAAAGAAAGCCAACTGTAATGGTTAGAAGGTACCTTACAGGGCATAGGCTTCGGTAGTTTTTTTAACTTCCTTTTTTTTCTTGGTGGCAAGAGAGCCCTTTCTTTAAATGAAGGCTTCTGTGGAAGACCAAATAATAAAACAGAAAACGGAACTGTCCACTAGTTGAAGGGACGTGGGGTGCTGAGTCCTGCCTGCTGCACCTCCCACCTGTACACCCCCCCTCCTGGCCCCCGTGACCCTCTGATTTAGTTCAGTTCCCAGGCGGAGTGGTTGTGCCCAGGGAAAAGAGATGGCTTAGCTGAAGATTGCCTAGTAAGTGAGAGGGATCCCCATGCCTCCCAGCCACATCTGGGGTACTTTCTAGTTTGTCAGCATTCCCCAGCTCTTCAGTGAGATGTTCAAACAGGTTTCAGTGAAGGGTCTGCAGCCAGCTTCTTGTGCGAAACGCAGGGGTAAGCAGTTTCTTTAACTAGGGCTTCTCGAGTTTTTAGTGCATTGGGATGCATTGCAGATCTCAGAAGTCGGGTACGGTAAGGTAGTGGGGTGTGGACAGATAGTATAAAATACAGTGATTCTCAAACGTGTTTGGCCACAGAACGGTTTCAGAAATACTACAGGTGGGAAAGTGGCTGGGTTGTAGTTGGTGATGAATATATATATCTATATTTTTTTAATGTTTATTTTATTTTTGAGAGAGAGAGAGAGAGACCGAACGTGAGCTGGGGAGGGGCAGAGTGAGAGCCACACACACAGAATCCAAAGGAGGCTCCAGGCTCCAAGCTGTCAGCACAAAACCCGACGTGGGGCTTGAACCCACAAACCATGAGATCATTACCTGAGCTGAAGTTGGATGCTTAACTGACTGAGCCACCCAGGTGTCCCGGTGATCAGTATTTTCAAATGTTTATTTGTATTTTGAGAGAGAGAGAGAAAGTGAGAGCACATGTGCATGTAGGGGAGAGAGGCAGAGAAAGATTCCCAAGCAGGCTCTGTGCTGTCAGTGCAGAGCCCAACGTGGGGCTTGAACTCAAGAACTGTGAGATTATGACCTGAGCCGAAATCAAGCAGAGTTGGAGGCTTAACCAACTAAGCCACCCAGGGGCCCCTGATTCCCACACCCTCTCCCCCCCACCTCCCCAGGACAGCTGTGGTCTGGTTGTCAGTCCAAGAACAAGTCCTTTTTCCTGGGCTGCGATGTAGTATCTCCATCCTAACAGCTGTCTGTTTCATCACAAAGCCTCTGATTTGGTGTCTCGTGAAGGGCTCCCATAACCCTCTGCCCTCCCATGTCTTTAGACACTTTGTCTTTTCCAGTGATCACCAGGTAATTCTCTGGTCCCTCATGATGGAACATTAAGATCGTTGCCGGTTTTCTTGTGTTGTAAACGGCACTGTGATGAACGTCCTCGTGGCTATTTGTGCACGTAGATGGGATGGTATTCTTAGATGCAGAATGGTTGGGTCACATGGTATCCACAGCATGCTTTATAACCACAAGTGCATCAGAATTGCCACCACATCGCTTCATAGCCTCCGAGGTTCACTTCCCAGCGTCGTTCTTGGCAAAGGTATTAACCAGCGGAGTCGGAAGATGCCAGCTGCACAGGCAGCCTTGGCCTAGGTAACCAGCACCTGGGAAGTCAGAGGAGGGCCTCATGTTGTTGGCCATGCTGTCTTATCTGGCCGGTCTGGCACTGGAGGGCCCCTTGCTCTTTCTCCTCTCACCCTGCTGAAGCTCCGCTCCAGCGGCCGGGACTTCATACATATTAACTGACTTAGATTGAGAGGTTTTTCCCCGTGTAAGAGCTTGGTAGTGGAGACCCATTTATATGAATGCTTTTTATGTCCCTGAAACCTTGTGCAAGAGGCACAGATTGGACTACAGAGACAATGGGGTATCAGGGGCCTCGTTTACAAGAAGGTTTCTGTCGCCACTTTTATTGCCTGGATCCTGCCTGGCTCCTAAAGGGTGGTTGGTGTTCTGAGAGGGGGGTGGGCGAGGTGCAGAGGAAGAGGGAGGGAGAGGATCTTTAAGCAGCCTCCACACCCAGTGCGGATCCCCTGCGGGGCTCCATATCATGACCCTAAGATCATGACCTGAACCGAAATCAAGAGTTGGACACTTAGCCAACTGAGCTGCCCGGGAGCACCAGGGGTGGAGGTTTACGGGCAGCAGTGGTTGGTGGCATTCTTTTTTCCCCTCTTCCTTTTGGCTCAAGTAGATCATTTTGGAGGAGGACTGACTCCTGGATATGGACTAGAATGAACCCTTCCAATGAGGGGGAGGCAGCCACACTCTGGCCTTCTGTGTGCAGATGGTGCATCAGAACTTTGTTTGCTGCTTCAGATGAGTCCCGTGAGATCACATGGTCCCTTTCCTGCTCGAGGGACCTAAGGCGCTGAGTGAACAGTGTCACTCAGCTATAAGAGGGACAGTATTGGGACTGGCAGCCTGGTTTGTCTGACTACAAAGCTGGATCGTGCCATGCCTTTTGTCCAGGAATCTCTAACGTTTATTCGAATTAAGTCTGAGTGGTTACAGGTCTTGTAGGAGATGAGTATAACGTGATTCTTAATTTTTAATTATGTGAATAGCACCTTTTTTTTAATGTTTATTTTTGAGAGGGAGAGGGAGAGAGAGAGAGACAGAGAGAGACAGAGAGAGAGAGACAGAGCACGAGCAGGGGAGGGGCAGAGAGAGAGGGAGACACAGAATCTGAAGCAGGCTCCAGGCTCTGAGCTGTCAGCACAAAGCCCAACGCGGAGCTTGAACTCATGAGCTGTGAGGTCATGACCTGAGCCAAAGTCAGATGCCACCCAGGTACTCCGGTACCCAAGTACTTCTTGTGTTAAATACTGCTAAAATGCAGAGGTATATAAAATAAAAAGTAAAGAGCACCTCCTTGCACCTTGCTGCCCTCTTTCTTCTGACAACCAGACTTAACCTTCTGGTCCCTTTCTTTGCATTTACCTGTATTAATATCTGCTCTGGTTCAGCCCTGAAAGGCATTTCAGTTCTGACAGGAGGCCTTAGTGCGTGCCCACTCTATTTCTTTAATTTCAGCAAACCCAAATTAAATAGCAGCATGATAACTCACTGTAACTTTGGGTAAGTCACCCATTCATGAGAGATAAAACATCAAATCTCTCATCCATATACTTGGGGTAAGAGTCTGGAGCGTCACAGGGTTTTTGAGAGAATTATGAGCCAACAATGTAATGGTCTGGTATAAGGCACAAATGAAGGTTCGAGAAAGTTACCTGAGATTGTGCCCCCGCGTTGCAAGATATAGGAATGGACGTAGTTAGTTACTCTGCCTAACTCAGAGTCATGTGGACAACAATTATATAAATAGCCATGCATACAACATAAGCTATAAGTAAGCTATAAATGTCACCAGAGAGGTGTTAGCAGCAGTTGGAGCCCCGGGCTCCAGTGGGGGAGCAGTTAAACCACGGAGGGTATTAGGGAAGGCTTTCTGAAGGCAGTGCTCTCCAAGAAGGAGGGGTGGGGGGGCCTTAATAATGCTAACTTATTCAGCCTTGACTTTGTGTCGGTCAGTGTTCACCACATTTTATGTAACCTAACTCATCTTACCCACACGAATAACCATGAGGCGAGAACTGTAGTTTTATAGGTGAGGAAACAGACACAGAGAGGTTAAGCGGGCTGCCGTAGGTCACACAGTAAGGGTCTGAGCGAGGATTTGAGCGTAGGCATTCATTGCTCTCACTGGCTGTGCTGCACAGCCCACTGGATTTCAGGGAGAGTCAGTCTGGAGGGGTGTAGCAACCAGCATGAGCAAGGCTGGGGGGTGAGGCCGCTGCTGGCAGAGCTGGGGATGGCCAGGGTGTGCGGGCTGGTGGGAGTGGCAGTTCATGACATGGCTGGATAGGGTGATTGCAAGCACGTCAGGGAGCACCTAGAGCCATTAATATCTGTGATAGTTGGGCCTCCTCCCCTCCCTGCTCTGTCACTTGAGTGGGGGAGTAGCTGCCCTTCCTGGCATCTGCCTTGCGAGTGACAACTCCCAACCTGCCTGCCCTGCTCTCGTGCCACTCGGTGGTTCATAGGCAAGCTGCCTGCTGTTCCTCGGTTTGTGTTTGCCCTTCCCTTCAGCTTTTCGAAGAGTAGAGTCGTGTCAGGTTGCTGGTCATTGCTTGTTTTTGAAATTCATTTAAGAAAATCTACTTCCAGGTTTGTCTTATACTAGCCATTACACACACACACACACACACACACACACAGAGGCATGCATACCTTCCTTGAGGGAACCATATTGGTGACACGACAGAGCATGTCCTCACCTCTCGTACCTGTGGCTGCCAAGGGCCTTTCGACATTGTGTGTGATGCCCTTGCACTTTGATTGCTTCACCGTGCGGCACAATGGAGCCTCTGTCAACATGCCAGCTAATTAATTTTCACTTTGTAATATTGCTTCACCCCTGTGCACTGTTCACGGTGTCCAGGGTTTTCCCTGGTGCTGGTTTGAGGAAGGCTCTGGAAAGGGAGGATGTGGATGTGAACCCTCCCTCCTGCCCCTTCTGCGGAGGCCTGGGTCTTTCCCATCTGCATTTCCCTCTCAGCCCGATTTCCAGTAGCTGTTTTGGGGGAAGTGCTGGGCGCTCCTTTTGGGAGAGGTCTTAATTATTAGAGTGTTAAAATGAGCACAGACCTCTCTAATTTGGTCTCCTCAAGGGCAGAGTTGTGTGAGAACCAAGAGAAGCTGAAATTGCAGACAACTGGTAAAGACGGGCTGTTTGGGTTCAGCACTGCCAAGTTCACTACCACAGTGGCGAGGAGGGGTGGGCCTCTGCCTGGGCAGGGAGAGGGCGGGATTTGTAATTAGCACATGCGCTTTGGGTATGTGGAAGGGGTATTTCTAAAGGGCTTAAAATAGTGTGTCTTTTTGGATATTAATTTGCATAGGCCATTCTATGTTGCCTTCCCCTCCCCATTTTTTACATTGCTGATGTTAAACTTGGGCCAGGCATTCACGTTTGCAGAATTGAATTTTCTGTTTATATTTTTTCCTCGCTGGTGTTTTATTATGAGAAGCCTCACCTATTGTGTTGTGTTAAAAGGAGTGCTGGGTGGGAAGGCAGGAGGGACCTCTCAGTCTTTCTTGCAGCCTGACCTTGGCAGGTCACCTCCTCCTCTTCGTGCCTCAGTTTCTCCATCTCTGAAGTGGAGGTGCCGAACCAGCTATCCTCATTCTTTGAAACCCATCTATTATTACACCCTTTGTAGTGGGTTATGTTTGACTCCAGAGTAAGGTTCAGCAAGCTTTTTCCGTGCAGGGCCACGTAATAAATATTTTAGGCTTTGTGGGTTGCATGGTCTCTGTCGCAACTACTCAGCCCTGCGTCGTAGCGCAAAAGCAGCCGTATATAATACAGAAATGAAGGGGTGTGTCTGTTCCGGTAAAACTTTATTAACATTTGGCTTGTGGACTTTAGTTTGCCAGCCCTAGCTCTAGAGTGTTCTCTTTGTTTTTGTTTTTTAATGTTTATTATTAATTTTTGAGAGAGAGTGCGAGCCAGTGTGAGTGGGGGAAGGGCAGAGAGAGAGCGAGACATAGAATCCCGAAGCAGGATCCAGGCTCTGAGCTGTCAGCACAGAGCCCAATGCAGGTCTCGAGCCCAGAAACTGTGAGATCAGGACCTGAGCTAAAGTCAGACATTCAGCTGAAGAATTTCTTCAGGGAAGAATGTCTTACTTGAGTTAGGGACCAACCTGAGCTCTCCTGAGGCCCAACCTTGCCACGAATCTGGTCTGCCCCCTAGGTTTCCACTCTGGTAACTGGGAGGTAGTCTGTCTAGACTCTTGGAGAGCAGGAGTGTCTAGCTCTATGCAAATTACCCTGTTCGGAAGAGTTGTAAGATTTGGCAAATCCCAGCTTAAGTCTGATTAAGGAAACTCTACCACAAAACAGCATACTTTTTCCCTGTATCCTTTCTTTCTATATTTTCCCTGTGATACATCTTGACAGGGAGAGGGGGAAAAAAACCCCACAAAAAACAAACCCTGCTTGCTTTTTGTCAGCGTATGGCTTTCTTAGGCTTTTATTTCAACATTAAAGAAATCGGTGGTACCTGGGGTTGTTTCAGGGACAGCACTGTTCTGCTCCTTGCTCATACACAACTTCTTGTTTTTTTAAGAAACTACTTTGAGAGGCTCCTTCTTTGAGGGCCTGAGGACACTGTGGTTAGTGGGGGTAAAGGAGTGTAAATAAAGGTTACCCCTCTTCTTTGTAACTGTCAGTGTGGTATCAGATGGCTGATGTGGTAGCAAGATCGTCCCTCATTTCTTTGAAGAGTGCTAAATAATGCTTTTCTTCCAGGTGGAGAAATGCTCAGTATTCACATTATTGCTGAGGGCTGTCACGCGTCCTCTGTTGGTCCTTCTCTTGGGAGTTGAGGAGAAGGGAACATTTGTACCCACTTCCCAGATTGGCAAAACAAGGCAGGGTGCCATTGAAGAGCTTTGCAGTCTGGATTGGAAATCTCACGTGGCTACGACAAGCCAATGTCTTTATCGTTTTCCTGTGGAACTGAGATGTGACTCAGCAGACAGTTTCTGGGGGTTCAGGGGTGCTGTGCTAGAGTGGGCTTCCTAAGGCCTGGCGCCTCCCTTCCCAAGAATGCCCTCCAGAGTGGAGCATCCTTACGGTGGAGGCTGGGAGGGTTATGCCCCTCCCCCTCTCCCAGACTCCCCATGGAAATGTGCAGTCAGAGTGACACAAGAGTGTGCTGTGCAAACGCACTTTGAGACCCGTCACTCTAGCCCACCACCCCCATCCAGTCAGATTAGTGACTCCCGGGAAGCGCACAGCTCTTACAAATGTGAGGCTCTGCTGTTACCGGGTGGAGGGGGGAGAGAAAGGGGGAAAAAATCCACCACTAAAAGCAGAACTAACCCCCAGGGCAGCCTAGCATGTGGCTGAGATACTCTGGCAAATGTTTGGACAGCTTAAGAAGATAAACTAGGACTTAAATAAATAAAACCAACTACTTGGTCTATGAAAAAAAAAAAAAACACAAAAAACAAGGTAGATTTGGGGGCCTGCTATTTCCTGAAGCTTTCAAGGCCGGGAGCACGTGGGGTGGGAAATGTACCATTGGGTGACCCTTCCTGGTGGAATAACTTCCTTCTCCGGGTTGCAGGAGCCCGTGCCTGTGTAGGGCCCTCTTGGAGGAGCCTGGGGTGGGCTGGAGGTTTCAACCTGGTGGAGTCCTCACTCGCTGCCCTCTGTGGCCCTGAGGAGGGCCTCAGCCCAGATGCCCCTCCTCCACTCATTAGCTAATTGGTCTTTCCACAGAGCAAAGCAATCCCTGGTGTCCCCCAACCTCCTTCCTTTGCCAGGCCTATTTTGGGGGACGAGAGGACTGTCAGTGGAGAGCCTGGTCTGTGGACTGACACCACTCAGTGGACACGAGGAAAGTTTTTTTTGTTTTTTGTTTTTTTTAATTTATTTACTTTGAAAGCGCGACAGAGCAGGTTCCGTACTGCCGGCACGGATCCCGATGTGGGGCTTGAACTCAACGAATGGTGAGATCACGACCTGAGCTGAAATCCAAAGTCTGACGTTTCACCGACTGGGCTACTAAAGTAATCGGTACACCCAAGGTGGGGCTCGAATCCATAACCTCGAGATCAGGCGTCGCATGCTCTCCCGACTGAGCCGTCCAGGCGCCCCCTGAGGAAGTTTGCTCTTACTTGAGCAGCTACTTGTGCCGGGGATTGTCCGGGGGTACAGTGTTGGCAGCAGCCCCCAGCATGCTCTTGGGGAGCTCATGGTCCAGAGTGAGGAAGTGAATGAATGACTGGTGAGGAAAGTGGAGTTCTTCCCCTTGCTAGGGTACTTGTGTGGATGTGTTGGTCTGTGGTCTCCTCTGCTTGTCCTAACCGTGGAAATCAAAACCTGGGTGAAGATAATCAAATGCGATGTCAGACTGGGAATGAAAAGGGGTACGTTCTAAATATTTCCTGAAGCTACCCAACAAATACTTGCTAGGCTGTGAACCCTTCTTTGCTGAGCTCTTTTAATTATGTCCCCAGTCTTTTCCCAGGAGAACTTCTGGTTGCCTCCTAATTTTAGCGAGGAGGGAGAGGTGACCCTGGGGGTGGGAGGGCAGGAGGCTGGCCACGCCTACCTGTCAGGGAGAGTTAAAAATGAGGTCTTTTACCTTTTAATGATAACGCACATTGCCCGGCAGTATCCTAGTGGTGAGGATGGCCTGAGTGTGTCCCGTATGTCCAGTAAGGTCACTTGTCTTGATTTTGGCTGTCACTTGTGCTGCTCATGGATAGGTATTGTGTTGATATACACCACGGATTACGGCCTTGCTTGTTTTACTGTGGGGAGGAGGGTAAGCAGGTTCCCTACCTCCTGTCTGAGGTCTGGGAGGGCTTGCTCTATTGGGGGCAGCATTTCTCTGCTTATTCCACTCCAGCCATCAGTGTGGGTTGAATCGCCGCTTCAGAAAGGCTCTCGTCTTCCTTTTAGGGGTGTTCAGTTTTCCAAATATTTCCCCTCTCTCTTCTTCAAACCTTCGTCTGTTTAGTCTTCTGAGAAGGGAGCAAAGAGCTTGAATGAACGGCATAAGATTAAACATTTACACCTTTGTAGTCAGGACAGGCCAAGTTATAGATCGTGAATCTTCAAATAACGTTATTTTGGGAATTGGTCTTGACTATACTTTGGTCCCGAATTGGCATCTCCCATTGAGGATAGAAGTTCATCGTAAAGTGTAGAACTGGAAGTGACAGAGGTCCTTCTGTGAGTGAGGGTTTGTGGAACCTCACTCTGGGCTAACCTTAACCCTTGCAAGGTGCTTTTACGGGCGTTATCATATAATCCAGACTGCCATCTGAAGAGGTAGCTTGGTGTGGTTCTCCATCTTGCACATGGGGAAGTTGAGGCTCTAGGAGGTTCAGTGACATCCCTTGAGTCTTGTGTCCTGAGCTTGAGCTGGGATTTAAGCATATGGGTTCTAAAGCCTGTGCTCTTTCTATGGCACCACACTGCCTCCTAGCTTCCTCCTTTGTGGCAGCTCCTGGGGGGACCCGGACAGGCTTCTGATTAAAGCCATTTGTGTGGCCAGCTCACCTGGATCACAGATGTGGGAACCCGTAAAAACTGGCTGAGGACCCCTGAGCCCCTCTGGCATTATTATTTTATAGCTGAGAAAAGATGCCCCATAGAGAGAAGTGACTTGCCAAGATAGTACAGTGAATGTGTTTGCTGATGCTTTTTAGATGTTTGTTGAGTGCATTCCTGGTGTCAGTGTTGTTATACCACATCGTTGGGGAGAAAGCAGTGAACAAAACAGACCAAAATTCCTACCCTTGTGGAGCTCAAACTGAGGGTTCCATATTCCCATGCCATAACTTCCTACCCTCAGCTTCTAGACCGCTCCTTTATCCCACCATAGATGCGGGGAATGCAAAAATAATTTTCGTGTAATATTTTGAGCCTGAACACAAGGAGAGAGGTGAATCAGCGGGAGAAAAGAAGTTATGCAATTGACTCTAAAACTAAGGGAAAAGATACTTGGTCTGCTCATTTGTTTTAAATACCCATTCTTTCTACAAGTCAGTCTGTCCTTCCTTCTTTCCTTCCTTCCTTTCTTTCTTTCTTTCTTTCTTTCTTTCTTTCTTTCTTTCTTTCTTTCTTTCTTTCTTTCTTTCAAGGAACTTTTAAAAAATGTTTATTTATTTTTGAGAGGGGTGGCCCAAGCAGGGGAGGGTCCCAGAGAGACAGGGAGACACAGAATCTGAAGCAGGCTCCAGGCTCTGAGCTGTCAGCACAGAGCCCGATGTGGGGCTCGAACCCACGAACCACGAGATCATGATCTGAGTCAAAGTCAGGTGCTTAACTGACTGAGCCACCCAGGCGCCCCTCTACGAGTATTTCTTGAGCACATGTTATGTGCTGGGCACTGTTCTAGGTCCTCTGTATTCAGCAAGTGAACAAGGCCCTGAAGGAGTAGCAGTTACGATACACTTAGTTCTCACTGACACCCAGCAGTGGCAGGAGGTCGATCTCTGGCTTCGTGGTGATTACCGATTTGTGATCTGAACATTTTCCCAGCATGGGTGGTGAATGTTGATCTCTGTGGCCGCCCTCTACCCTCAGCGTGCCAGATTGGGTAATGTTGGTGATCGATTCCAGCATGGCACCCCCCCCACCCCCCAAAACGGAGAATACCTACCTGCCTTGTTTCTTACACGGGGTCTGTTCCCCAACTCATTTTCTGATCGTCTGCTCCACAGAGGCATCCTAAGCATTTGAGTTTTTACATAATGGAGTTTTCCTTACTTACCCAACTTCTCAGTCACCACCTGCAGCTTTGGCCACAAAAACAGTGACCTCTGCAGCGGGGAAGAATTTGACCAAGGATGTCTGGGGAGACTTTCTATTTATAAAACACCCTCTGCAGGTTAGTGAGGGGCAGGAAGAACATGTTCATGTCCCCTTAGGAATCCTACCCACCCCACCCCCCTTTTTAAGGAAAAGCTATTTTATTATTTCTTTTATTTTTAAGGATATTTTATTTTTTAATGTTTGTTTAATTTTGAGACGGAGAGAGAGAGCATGCTCACACAAGTGGGGAGGGACAGAGCGAGAGGGAGACACAGAATCTGAAACAGGCTCCAGGCTCTGAGCTGTCAGCACAGAGCCTGATGGCGGGGCTCGAACCCACGAGCCGTGAGACCATGACCTGAGCCGAAGTCGGATGCCCAACCAACTGAGCCACCCAGGCGCCCCAAGGATATTTTATTTATTTAATTTTGAGACAGAGAGAGAGAGAGAAAGAGCGATCACACAAGTGGGGAGGGACAGAGAGAGAGGGAGACACAGAATGTGAAGCAGGCTCTGTGCTGTCAGCTCAGAGCCCCACGTGGGGCTCAAACCCATGAACCGTGAAATCATGACTTGAGCCGAAGTTAGATGTTTAACAGACTGAGCCACCCAGACACCCCTAAAGGGTATTTTATTGAGAGAGACAGAGAAAGAGCGTGAGCAGGGGACCAGCAGAGCCAGAGGGGGTGGGGGGAGAGAGAGAGAATCTCAGGCAGGCTCTACGCCCAGCACAAAGCCCAACTTGGGGCTTGATCCCATGCCCTGAGCTAAAATTAAGAGTTGGATGCCCAAGTGACTGAGCCGCCTTGGTGCCCCAGGAAAAGCCATTTTAAAACATGCACAGCCTGAATGCTCCCCTTTGCATTTTCTTCCCATCAGCACCTTACCATTTGATAACCTCTAAAGTCCCTTCTGAACTTGAGACTCCCTGGCCCAAGTTTTCTTTCCAGTGTCTGCTTCCCCTTCATTGATGGGGAACTCACTACCTGACAGGGCAGCACATTTCAGTTTTAGACAGTTAGAATTAATGTCTGTTCTTGGTATTACCACCACTAAGTAGAAAGACTCCCTCTTCCTTATGACAGCTTTCTTGGGGGGGGGGTAATTATAGCAACTCATTCATGTTCTCTATTCTTCCCATAAAACTCCCCCACCTGCACCAGTGGGTTTCCATTTAAAATAGCTCCTGTTCTGTTTTGGAAGGCTTCTCTCCTGGCTTCTGGTTTGCCAATGTTCTTCTGAAAATGTGGCTCCCAAAACTGACCTCCAGCCCCACTCTTTGGCCCAGCACCCTCGAAGTGTCTGGAGTTGGCAAGAGGGAGAAGTGTGGCAGGGGCGAAGATGCTCTTGAGTCAGGAGCTGGCCGCGATCCGCTTTGCTCTGTGGTAGGTATTAAGTGCGTTCCCAGGCCTGTTTCCTGCTTCCAAATGCCAACATCCCTGCCTCTTATGTGAGGTTTAGCTTAATCCCCAACCTTACCTAAATGTTACTTCTATTATTATTCAGAGCTGTGGGTAGAATTTCCCTGTGTTGTTGAGAGCGTGGGTGGGGACTCCGTAGCGGGAGGCCCACTCTGCCTGGAATCCTCGCTGGGTTCTTTGTTCAAAACCCCTGTCCAGCAAGGATGGTGCTGCTCTTCTAACGTTGCTTATTCGAATGTCTTCAGAAATTAGACAGGACAACTCCCTTGGTTCGCCAGCAGGGGATACTGGGGTCCAGAGGGTAGAAGTCAGCTTGTCCCCATTCTCCTGTCACACGGCAAGTGAAGTTAGCCTTTGTAGCTGGAAGGCTAACTTAGCTGGAAGGCTAAGCTGGAAGGCTTCTTGCATCTTTTCTTGGTACTCTCTCCCACCCTGGAGTGAGTCTGGAGCTGCAGCTCCTGAGAAAGGGTCTTTAGTTTGCCGGTTGTAGAATTGAATTGTCTGTGAGGGTTCTGGCTGCTCAGCCCTGGCCAACAGGTACTGGGATTTGCACAGAAACCCTCATACCCTGCCCTTGCTTTCCTCTGTCCCACCTGAGCTGGTGGGCTGGCCAAGCGTTAGGGGCACACCAAATGAGAATCCAAGGATCCGGTGTAGCCATCAGATACCGAGGGCCTGCTGAGCACAAGGCGGGTGGAAAGCCAGCAGAGTACAGGGGATGGTTGCCATGGAAGAGGTGCTCCTTGAGGGGCAGTAGTTTTCACGGTTGTATATGTGGTGCCTGGTGCCTGGCACATAGAAAGTGCTCGACATGGATTTGTTGAGGGAACCAAAGGATTTGGATAGATGAGACCAAACAATGGATAAGCTTGGTGGCAGCCTACCCATCTGGTGGGCTAAAATGGAAAAAAGCCGATTCCTTTTTATCTTCCAAGTGTTCTCGGAGCTCCTGCCCCATCCTGGACCCTGCAGAGGGATATAAAGGTGTGGTCACAGCCCTGCCCTCGAGTAGGTTAGGGAAGGAGACCCCAATATAAGGACCCCATGTCTAGATGGTAGGGGAAGTTAGCACTGGTTGCCCAACTGCCTTGGCTTTGGAGCATCCTCCTTTGAAGGGCCCCTCCCGGCTGCTCCTGGAAGTGTCCCCCAGGTATCATGGTGGCCAGTGCTTGCTGCCCAGTGATAAAACTCTAGCTGAAGCTAGAGTGCCCTCCCTTCCTCTTCCCGGGGATATGGCCTACCCTTAGCCGCCCCCACCCCACAGCCGCTCTTCTGCTCCTCTTTAACCTGACTGACTGGCTGCTGTGCGTGCAGAAGGCCTGGGTGACGGGTGAGCATGATAATAAAAATCCTCACTTCTCTCTGGGCGCCGTGCCGTTTGTGGTACGTTGCGTTAATCACTTGGCAAAGAGAACATTAGTGCTTTAATTCACTGGACTGGATTTCCTCCCAGGTGTCCCCCGGCAGGGGTGAGAGGTGGAGGTGGCCAGGCTGGCTGGGCAGTGCTTGAGGCGGGGGTGAGGTGACAGGGTGGGCAGGGTTGCATTTTCTCCTTTTTCTGTCCCGATAGAGCCAGTACAGTGCCTGGGAACCCCCTCCCTGCCCTCCAGAACACACTACTGAAGCACTGCCCACCCCCATGTTGCACATCCTGCCCCTTCCTGCCAGTTCCCCTGCCCAACTTTCTAAGTGAATCCAGAGCCTTCTGTCAGGAGAGGGGCTGTGGTGTGTGCCCAGCACAGTGGCCTCAATTTCCCCTTGCCTGCTTTGGCGGGGTGGCGGGGGTGTTGCGTTAGGCACTCTGGGGAGACGTGGGCAGTGCCTCCCACCCCTGCTGCTGCCCAGCCTGTCCTTTGGGTCCTGGGTACCTGGCTTTCTTCCCTTCCTCTCCTCCCTCCTACCCCCTTCGCTTCTGTCTTTGCTCTCTCGAGGAATCAGCCCCCCTTCCTTGCGTCCTTCCATCCAGGGACCCCTTCTCAGCCCTCGGGGAAACCACACAGGCCTCCTGTGCTCCCATCGGTGGGCCCTTTTCCCTTTCTCCTCCAAGTCTCCCCCCACGGAAGGTATGGCGTGAGGCGAGGGGGCCTCGCCCCCAGTGCCGAAGCCCAGCCCGAGTTTTTCTGCCCCTGCGTGGTTTTATGAAGTTTCTCCTGTCAAATCCAAGAGGCTGAGGAAAGTCATCTTAAGGATTTATTCCTCAGGGACCCCCTGAACTCTGGTCGTTGAGCACAAAGAGGGTTCAGTGTCTGGGGGTGGGTGGGAGACTCTCCCTCTGGAAGGAGGGAGGGGGAGGGGTCTGGGCGGTTGCGGGAGTGGAGGCCCCTGCCTGTGCATCTCCGATGAGTTGCAGATGTGGGGGGTCAGGGGCGGGAAGAGCCAGCCCCCTGAGCTCTGGCTCCCCTTGGAGCATATGCACCGCAGTTTCCGGGAGCTGTGTGTGTATGGTGGGGGGGGGGGTGCGCCGCGGGGAGGTGGGAGCTTGTTTGGCAGCAGGCGCCCATCAGACAACTGGAAAGTGCCAGTGCTTGCCTGGCCATCTGTCCCCCTCCGCCTGGCTCCTGTCCGCCTTCTGCTTACCACAGAAGGGCCCGGCAATAGTCTGCAGTGCGAGGGCACGGAGCCTGGCCGGGAGGGGCAGGCACGGTCCCATCTTGCCTTTGTTTATTCCCATCTTGTCTCCGGCTCCTGTGCTCCGCGCGAGTTGCCAGGTGCCTGAAAAGTTTGCTGTGCTGCCGCTCGTCGCCGTGGTTTTGTGGCAGGACGGTGGGAAGGGAAGGTGGATGTGTGCTGTTTTGTCTGTTTGCTTAAGTGAGACCTTCGCCCTTCTCCCCCGTCCGCTGTTTGCCTCCGTCCTTGCTTTAATTTGTAAAAGCGCCACCAGAGCCAGAGCCAGAGCCAGAGCCGGCCAACTCTCCGAGGTTTGGGCTCATCTGCACACCACCCTCCTCGAGCTAGTTAAAGGGTTAAAAATTATGGGGAAGTTCAGCCGGCACTTGCAAGATATGGTTGCCGTAGCAACAGGCCTTCTAATCTGGTAGGTGACCTGAGAGACTGGAGAAGATGTAGGGGTTGGTTTGGCATTTCATTATTTCATGAGGCTGCCTCTCCAGCTGGTTTCTCTGCTGAGCTTAAAGCTTGCTGTTCCTGCCACTAGAATTACTGGCACATTCCAAAACAACAGTGTTGATGGCACTAGCAGTGCGTTAATGGGGGTCTGGCCAGGCAGGGTGGGCGGAGGAGAGGGAGCTGGGTTCCAGGAACCCTAGCGTGGGACTTGTCCCCTCGCACAAAGGGGGGGGGGTGTGTGGATAGAAGGGTGTGCGCTCAGGTTCGCTTTCCTGCATACAATAGCTGCCTTCTTAAAACACCACCGTGTAAACGGAATCCTGTTTTTTAGTGCCCTGAGAGGGACTGGCTTTTTAGAAGGGTTTTCAGGGAACTTGTTTAGTTGGACAAAAATCCTCTTTAAATTTTGGGGCCCCTGTGTAAGGTGGGGGGAGACTCCCCGCCCAGGGCAATATCTACACTTGGTTTTCCCTCCTCTTTTACTTACCTCCAGATGGATGTGGTCCAGAAATTCGGTTCAGTTCAACACGTTCATTGCGCGTCTCCTGTGCTCCCAGCCCCGTGCCCAGAGCAGAGAGAAGTCGGACAGAATTCCTAGTTCACACCACAGTCCTGGCCAGAGAGGCTCCCGGTCTCCCGGTCTGCGAGGGGCCTTCCTTTTCGAGTGACCTTGTATTGAGGACACCTTTCTCAGAGGGGTCTGCTCTGTTTCTCTTTTCGCCTTGGCTGTGATTGCCCAGAAATCCATGGGCCTGGTAATTGGTATGTGTAGATGCCGTGCTTTTCTAAGCACCATGTCCTGCGTAGAGTTCTCTGTTAGCTCGGGTCCCGGTTCACAGGCAGTTCCAGTGGATTGACTTCGTGGGTTTCTTGCTTTCCTCAGTTTCTTCCTTCTAGAGAGGTTGAGCATGCCTGAGATTCGTGAGGGAATTTTAGGTGGTGTCGTCCCTCTCTTTGAAAGAGCGAGGTCTGTGTGTTAAAGGCCTGGCGGGTGGCTGTGGAGGTTCACTGTTCCCATTTCATAGATGGAGAAGCTGAGGACCAGAGACAAGGGCATATCCACTCTTGGGGCTTCTGGATCCCAGACGAGGACTTGCCCCCACTGTGCCAGGTCCTTGATGGCCTGTCCTTCCACTGCGTGTATGGGCCGTGTGTGAGAAGGTTGGGCCGGAATGTGTGGTTCTTGGTGGGTGGGAATTTGGGAGATTGGGAAGTGCACTGTAGATGTCAGAGGGACAGGCACCCTTACATGATCAGGAGAGTCCATGGATGGTAGGGTGCACTGGCCACAGGTTTCGGTTTTCTGGTTCAGAGGATCGGGTTGGGCCAGTGGAATGAGAGACTCACCCGTTGCTGGCCAGCATGGCCCGTGTTGGGATGTGGGAGTGTTCTGGGGAGGGCACAGAGGTGCCACCTGCAGCCTGTGTGTGACCAGCTCAACTTCTGGTCCCCGTGTGCTTTGGGTGGTCGGTCCCCTCTGCACCACAGTCTCCCATCTCTAAAACACCGGAATTGACTTCATCATATTCCACCCGTCAGGTCCCTCGGTCCACGTCCGGGGGTAGAAGCAGCATCTTGGCAAAGTTCCCTCTGTACTTCCGGGCCTCAGGTTGGTTTTTCAATAACGTAGAAGGTGGCTTGAGGGTTTTGCCTAGTTTTTATCAGGCTTGGGTGTAATTTTGCCCAATTCAGTGCATTTTAATGCATTTTAAGCCCTTGTCCTTGGGCTGCTCTGTGGGGGAGGCAGGGATCAGGCCACATCTTGGGCCTCGGAACCCTGCCCACCTTGGTCTGACCTCCGTGGACTCTGGAGATGGTAATCAGAATTGGGTTCTGATTCTGCCTGTGGTTCACTTGGATACCCAAGCTCTACTTTTCCTACACAGAGAGATCTTGGCTTGGGGTAGTGGGGGAATTTAGCACGTCCGCAGGGCCTTTGTAAGTGAAGCATCTCAGAACCACCAAAGGAAAAGATCTGCAAGGCTGCTGGGATTGGGCTGTGTGTCTGTGTAGATCGATGGGTGTGTGTGTGTGTGTGTGTGTGTGTGTGTGTGTGTGTGTGTGTATAAGTGGGTAAGTCACTGGGTGGAGTGGGGGCGTGCGGGTTCAGGTGAAGATTTCTGGGACCTCTGGGATATAAAAGTAGAGGTGATTTTGCTCCTTCCCACTTTGGCTTAGATTTTGGCCCGAAGTTCTTTCTCTCACAGTGGGCCTGCCTGATTTCCATGGAAAGAATAGATGTGCCCTGTTCTAATTAGAGAGCCGAAGTCTCCTTACATGCAAAATAAATAAAACAAACTCGGTATTCGCTCCAGAGTTGGCCTAGGCCCTCAGAGACCTGCCTTCCCCACGGCAGGGGTATGTGGGGAGCCTTAGTGGTTTCCTTACAGATGAGGGAACCAAGGGCCACACAGGGATGGAATGACTGCCTGAGGACACATGACCGTCAGGTTCCAGCACTGAAACCCACGGGTCCTGAGGCCCAGCTCCTCCCTCTGACCCACTGCCCCCAGTTTCTCCTGTGTTCTTGAGGTTGCTATTCAGGAGACATGCCCCTCAGAATCTGCTTACGTTCTGCAGGGTTGGGTAGGTTTTGTGCTTGTTATGGGGGATCTTAGTTGAGCCTCATGGGTCTTGTTGTGGTTCTTCTGTCATTCACCATCCTCTGTTTTACAGTAGGATAAAATAACAAAGAATTTACCCCCATATTGAAATTAAAAAAATTTTTTTTAATGTTTATTTATTTTTTTTTAATTTTTTTTAATGTTTATTTATTTTTGAGACAGAGAGAGACAGAGCATGAACGGGGGAGGGTCAGAGAGAGAGGGAGACACAGAATCGGAAGCAGGCTCCAGGCTCTGAGCTGTCAGCACAGCCCGATGCGGGGCTCGTACTCACGGACCGTGAGATCATGACCTGAGCCGAAGTCGGATGCTTAACCGACTGAGCCACCCAGGCGCCCCTTAATGTTTATTTTTGAGTTTATTTTGAGAGAGAGAGAGAAAGCGTGAGCTGGGGAAGAGCAGAGAGAGAGGGAGACACGGAATCTGAAGCAGGCTTCAGCCTCTGAGCTGTCAGCACAGAGCCCAATGCAGGGCTCGAACTCACGAGCTTCGAGATCATGACCTGAGCCGAAGCTAGACGTTTAACTGACTGAGCCACCCAGGTGCCCCAATGCTTGCTTATTTTTGAGAGGCAGAGCACAAGCTGGGGAAGGGCAGAGAGGGAGACACAGAATCCGAAGCAGGCTCCAGGCTCTGAGCTGTCAGCACAGAGCCTGAAGCGGGGCTTGAACCCACGAACACTGAGATCATCACCGGAGTCGAAGTTGGATGCTCAACCGACTGAGTCACCCAGGTGTCCCCCTCTCCCCCCACTGTCGTATTGAAATTTTAAAGCAGTTGCTTGAGTTCTCCAGTTTTGCGTTGTGTATGCATTTCTGTTAAGAGTAATAGTAGTGAGTACAGGGCCAGTCATGGTAGGTCCTTGATGGTCAAAAAGATGACTGAAATGCAGCGGCTTCCTGCTGCAGGGCCTAGCCAGGTGAGACTCCCAGGATAGCCGCCCACATCTTACATTTTCCTTGTTGTGTTAATGTTGCCATAATAAGACACAAAATGGATCACTTCCTTCTCTGGAGGGTGGGAGTGGGAGGTGAGGGGAAGGCAGGTGGGGGTTTGGAGATGAAGCCTCACGGGAAGTGGAGGGGGGTTTCTGACAAAGCTTCCCTCAGGATATCTTGTGGAAAAGTTTGACTCCTTTTCATGATGTCACTTGAGGAAGCCTCCGTACCTGCCAGCCCAAGAAGTTTGGATCCATTTGGCTTCTCTGGAGAATGCCACTTCCTGGAGTAACAAGTTAGTCCTTCCTAGGTGAAGTAGGACTTGAATCCATTTCCTTCAAGCTTCCTAAAGTGTCCCGTGCTAGTTCTGAACTTGTGCGTCTTGATGAGGAAACTAAGGCCTTTGGTCCTTTTATGTACCTTGAGCCCCGTCTGGCCCAAAGCTGTGCAGACTGAGGGTGCTTGATACGTTTTATCTTTCATAATAAGGAGGCCTGTTAGTTTGCCCAGAGTTCCCACTGCTTCTTGGGAGTTCCTTATGGAGAATGAACTTAGAGCCGTTTGGATGGGTGGATGGGTAGGTGGCTGGCTGTCTGCTTGAGTGGGTTGAGAGTGCTGATCCAGCCTCGGGTGAGTCAGGAGTCTTCCCAGAATGCCACGTTACGTTCGAGAACTTCTCTCCAGCTCGGGGTACAGGCAGCAGGCGGGCCCTGAATCTCATGAGGGCCCAGCGAAGTTTCTCACTGTTCCCTTACGGTATCTGCTGGAAGTTCCTCCCTGTTCGGTTGATCTGTTGGGGAACCTTGTCTTAAATGAATATCCCACATGCCAGAGGAATATGGAACAATGAAGGAAGATTGTTTTTAAAGCTTAATTTATATTTAAATTCTCACAGCCTTACCCTTGAGATCTGTGAATTTTTAGCATTTGTGGCTTCAACAGTTCGCATGTGACAGGAGTAATTTATAACCTCCCTGAGTGTAACTTTGATTTTTGGCCTGAGAGGCGGGTTGGCCTCCTAGTCGCTGAGCGGGTGGGTAAGCCTGGCCCACAGCTCTTGGGCACTGCTGTCCAGTGCCCACCCTGTCCGCTGCCCACAGCTCTTGGGCACTGCTTATTCATACATAATGTAATTTCATCCTTACGGTAACTGGGAATTGGGTGTAATTGCTGTAGCTTTACACCTGAGAAAACCGAAGGAATTCTATGTCCTGTACGTGCTCATTTTGAAAAGTAGAAGGAAGAAAAAGTCACCCCATCATTCCACCACCAAAACGAACTTTGTGCTAACTTCTTTTGGCGGTGGTGGTGGTGGTTGGGTGGGGGTGGGGGGAGTATTTCCTTTCAGGCTCTTCTTTTTTTTTTTTTTTTCCACTTAGCATTTTTGCATTATCACGTTCTAGTCACAAAATCCTCATTACGAAAAATAACAGTTAAGAAGCTGCGTAGGCTCTGTTTCTGTTTCCGTGTAGGTATGGTTTCTGGAGGGCCTCCGTGTGGGACTTCTCTTCACAGTCCCTGGGCAGAGCTAGCCCAGGAGCGGGAGTGGTCCATTCAGCCAGCATCCCTGGCTCAGGCATTCAGACCCAAGCAGGGCCCTTTGTGTCTAAAGTAGTAGTTGATTGGAGTGCTAATGAATCAATTAGAAAATTACTTGCTGCTGAGATCCTCAGCCAAACGAGGATGTGCAGTCTTAGAAAACCATCCGAAGGCCATACGCCTATAAATCTCTCTTGGCTGTGGCCCTTGTAAATCGCGCTGCAGCCTTTCTTGGACCTGTTAATCACTTGAGAAAAACGGGACCTCTTCTGCCCTGCGAGGGCTGCCTTGCGCTTGGCCTGCTTTTCGAGCGTGTACTCTGGTCCATTCTTCAGTGGTGAGAAAGAGAAGACCAGAGTACCTAGTGACAGCATTTGTAGCTCCCTCTGAAAGAGAACCAACCATTCGGCAGCATGCCCTTGTTCTTTCTTTTAGCCCTCCCCACAGCCCAGTTGGGAGGTATTGTTATTACCGTGTGCCAGTTTCTGCGGATAGCAGAACTGGAGCTCGGGGAACAGAAACAGCGTGCCCCTCCAGTCACACAGGAACGCAGTGGTTTGGCCTTCGGATCCCCGCGTCTTCCAACTGTCCCTCTGCTGTCCTACCTTTCCACGCGGGTGCCCCGAGTCCTAGATCTTAGTGGGTCTTAATAGTCCTAGGTTGGGAGTGGCAGGTAAGGCTCGGCCCTTAGAGGTTAAATGGTAAAGGCGTCCAGGTCAGTACCCTGGGTTTTGGGTTCGGTGAGGTGTAATCTGGGGCAGGAGAGTTGGAGTGACGGCCAACAGTCATGGCTGGAGGGACCCCGGGTGGGTGATGGACCAGCAACTTGGGTTGTGAGTTTCAGGACAGTTGCCAGGGTGCTTGAACCTGAAGTGGAAATGGGTAGAAGGGAGGGAGGTTAAAAAAAAGGGACAGTGTTGTAAGTCCTGACCAAAGTGGGAGCCATCTCTTGAAAAAGACAACCGCAAAAACAATGATTGTGATATGTTTTTCTGGCCCTTCCACACCTGTTTCCTCATTGGCTACCCATCTCCTCTGATGACACCCCCCAGCCCTCAGTGACAACTAAGGTGTCACTAATCCTTTACCCGTTTGCTCCCAGACAAGGCAGCTTACTTCTCTGAGGCTGAAACCACAGGCGGCTCCCTGCTGGCTTCCTTTTAATTTGGTTTCATTTGCCGGGAGCCTGTGGCCCTTTCATTGCCTGGTGGAGGGGCAGGGGAGGGGGCGGGGAGGGGGGGGCAGGATTGTTTATAACCTCAGATTCTGTCCTTTCGTTTAGTGTGTCAGGACCATTTTGATAGCCCTGCATCCAACATTGGGTGCCTTAGGATGCCTGGCAGTTATTTTGTTCATATGACATTTGAGTGCTAACCATGTGCCCAGCACACGTGTGCCCAGGTGCTAACCGTGTGCCCAGGTGCTGGGAGGGAATAAATAGCACAGATGATAACTGCCTGTCCTTTAACGCTGACATACTATGGGATGGCATTGCTGTAGACCTTGGGTCTCAAGCTCTGATTTGGAAAATAGGACCCTAATAAATAAGAACTCTGATCTCTTCTTTCACCGTGACTCTTTTTAATATGCCCAACACTGTGCCAGGCATTCTATATTTGTCGTCATGCTCTGTCCTCAGAAGAGCTTCATTAAGGCAGGTATTGTCACTCTAAATTTGCAAGTGAGGCCACTGAGAGCACCTAGCAGGTGCTCAGTAAATCTTTTTGGCTGGATGTGTGGCATACAGCTTGCAGGCAGGGGAGCTGGGTCTCTTGCCCAGCCGAGGTTCTCAACAAGATAATGTCTCGGGCTGCTTGTCCAGAGCCGTACCTGTCACTTGAGGCCGGCTTCCTTCTGTGGATTTGCTTCAAGTGTGAGCACCAGAGCTTAGGAAGATTATGTTACAAGGTCCTGGTGTGGTCTGTAACCAGCTAGATGTGTATCACCATCATCACTGCCCCTGCCGGAGGATTCCTTTGTTTCTGGTGGTTTCATAGAGGTGCAAGTGAGATTTAGCGGCTACTCAACTTTCCCGGCTACTGCTGTCCATCCCCTGGCTTGCTGCTTGAGGCGCATTGGTGCTGCCATCTGAGCTGTGACTGTAGGAGGGGAGTGAGACTGGGATCCACCTGCCCTTATGCCCCAGGACTCGAGGTGATTCTGCTCCTTAAAGTTAGCAAAGGTGAGGCAACATGTGCAACCTTTAACCCCATTTGGTCTGCCTGGCCAGCATTTGGCCATCCTATGTTGACTTGGCCACACCAAGTTCTAGGTATTGAAAATCCCAAACAAATAAAGCCCAGCCCCTGGATGGGAGTGGGTTGGCTTTCTCTTTGCAGAAGCTCAAAGTGCAACAGCTGTGTGGGTAGTCAGCAATCTGGGTGTTAACCTGCTTGGCAGGCGGTTGAAGTAAAGTTCCAGGCAGGCGTCAAGTTGGTGGAGGAGGGAGTTACAAGCACGTGGCTGGCCATGGCAGGCAGGGCAGATGAGGTCTACTTTCTTTGCCTCTTGTTTGTGCCCTGGACCTTCAGAATCCTTTTTGAACTTTCTCCTTTTCTCTACCTCTCTCAGCCAACTCTCTTAATTTCCAGCCACCTTCCACCTGCTTCCCTACATCTCTGTATTTCCCAACACCTTGTGCATTGCCTCAGACTCTACTTGGCTGTGCTCAGTTGGCAGGCCAAGGGGTACAGTCCACCACCCAGTAAAGATGACCTCGTGTCACTGTGACCCAGCTGGGGATGGGGACTCTGACCTGTGCCAGAGGATGGTAGAAAGTCAAGAGTGCTTGCACGGATGTCAAGGTGGGTCACGCGACACTGCATGGGCAACGGTGCAGAGAAGGAGGAATGGGGTGGGTGAGAGTGTAGTTGGTGATTGGAGGGTTGGAAAGATTCAGGATGGATTAGTTTCCCGGACTGCAGTGATAGACTACCACAAACGGGTTGCCTTTAAACAACAGAAATTTATTATTTCTCAGTTCTGGAGACTTGAAGTTTGAAATCAAGGTGTCGGCAGGGCCGTGTTCCCCCTGAAGGCCCCAGAAGAGGATCTGTTCTGTCTGTGCCTTTCTCTTACCTTCTGGCATTGCTGGCAGCCCTTGGCATTCCTTGGCTTGAATGAGGCTCTGCCTCTGTCGTCACATGGCAGTCTCCCTGTGTGTCCTTTGTGCTGAAATTGCTCTTATTTTACGACGCCAGTCGTAGGTTAGGTCCCACCCGAATCCACCATGACCTCATCTTC
This sequence comes from Prionailurus bengalensis, assembly GCF_016509475.1. Classification (NCBI taxonomy): domain Eukaryota; kingdom Metazoa; phylum Chordata; class Mammalia; order Carnivora; family Felidae; genus Prionailurus; species Prionailurus bengalensis. The sequence goes on along the minus strand of NC_057345.1, from coordinate 44,124,993 downwards.
AAAAGACCTGTTTCCAAATAAGGTCACATTTACAGGTACTGGAGTTAGGACTTGTAGAGGGACACGTTCAACCTACAACACAGGGTGACGGTGCTGACCCTAAATGCAGAGTGTGTTCAACTTCTTGTTTTAAGGGGCCTCAAAGATCCTAATCAATTCTGTAATTTCAGTCAGGTACATTTATGTTAGGAATCTTGTGTGTGCTGTGTTCTGGGCTTGCCCCCCCTTGCACAGGGGTGAGACACTGCCTGGCCTTTACAGTGAGAAGCTTCTATGGAGACCAGGGTTTTTAGAAGAAACTTGGAGGAAAGGTACTTGCAAGTACTTCAGTCATGACCTTAGAAATACAGACGGGCTTTTTCTTCCTGCCCTATTAATTTTGAGGCCACCTGGATCGAGCCAGGATTTACTCTCCCTGCCCTCTGGATGAAGGCGATGGGGAAGGTGGTTGGGAACCTCTGGATATGGAGGTTGTTTAAGTGCCTTAGTTTCTTCCTTGCAAGTGAGAAATGTGCTTCTTGGTGTCTGTTCCGGGCAGGCTTGGAGCTGTGTTATTGGAAGGGCAAAACACTGTAATGTCATTAGAGGTTTTTTTTTTTAAAAATAGGGGCTTCTGTATTCTGTTGTGGATAAACATGAAGCCAGGTGGGTAGTGTCTAATGGTTTGGGCCAGCCCCTTTTCATCCTTCCCAGAAGTTTCCTGTAGGAGCAGAGAGACCTGAGATCAGTCTGCTCGCCACGCATGAGAATTCTTCCCACGACTTTACAGTCTCCCTGTCTGAGAAGGATTTCCACACAGATGACAAGAGTGGAGCAAAAAGCATTTGTAGCTATTGTGTTGGTGAAAACCAATGTAATGTAAATAGGAAGTCAGGATTATATGTATCCTCAAAATGCTGCGACTGAAAACCACACACGCCAGATGAAATTTACAACCACGCGCCTGTAGGCTTCAGAGCGCTGTCTGCAGGCGGCAAGGGCTTACGCAGCGGGCGGACTTTGTTCTCTCTGCCATCCCTCCTCTCTGTCGCCTCCCCCCCCCCCAAAAAAAAGAAAAGAAAATTAATTAGGCATTTCCTCCAATGATTTCACCTTTTACAAGGCCTTCACCCCTCTGAAGATACAGAACATGTTGAGTCCAGAAGATTCACCACCCTTTCTGTCAGTCGTTACAGAGAGGACAGTGGTACATCCCTAAATGACCAAACCACAAGGGATCCAAGGAAGTATTGTGGACATACTTTAATCTCCTCACTCTGTCTCCAGAATGATAGCTTTCCTGGGAGTGGCCTTGGATCACCCATTCCCAGAGGGGGCCTTCAAGAGTCTACTTCTGCAGAAGTACAAATATTCATTATGCTGAGACTGATCATGTGCTTTACACAGGTAGCTTTGTGAGTAGATTAGTTTCATGTCTTATTTCCAAGCAGTGTCGTGGATGAGAGAGACAGAACTCTGGCACTTCTGCTATCCAAAAAATTAATATTGTTAATACCCTGATTTCTATTTTGTTGGTATGACTTAGTTTCTAAACATGTCCCTTGCCCATAGGAGGTCAAGGGCAGTGGGATAATAGCAGTCCACATTGCTGATTGAGCCCAGCCATCCAGCTGTAGGTGCCTCCTGGCTACCGCACCCTCCTCACCTGTGCTTCCCCAGCTGCCTGGTGCCTGGCTCTGTGCTGCCGTCTCCCTTCTTCCCCTCTGGTTTTCTCAGAGCCTTTAGGAACCCAGACCACCTGCCTCGGTTTGCCAAGTTGCACGTCCTCTTAGATTCTAGAACCCGTGTAGTGTGTGGTTGAGGCTTGCCCACACAGTTAACTGCCTGTGGCGCTCCTTCCTCCAGCGAGAGCTCTTTGAAACTGATGTTCCCAAGAACCCATTTCTTCTTGGGGAGAGGGGAATGGGGTATGATCCTTGCTCCAAATCCTACTGGTGTCCAGAACTGCTCTGCCAGGGAGAACCTCGTGTATGTCCAGTATGGAGCACGGCTTTAACCTTCACGGGCCCACAGATCCCCGCGAGGCTGAGGAGATCGCTGTCCTATCCAAACACTGCACATTCACACGTACAAATAACTATGCGTAATAAGTCCAGGGGTTTGTAGGCCCTTTGTGTAGCCCTTCAGAGAGAGACCTGCCCCTCTGCCACTGAGTGTCCCCAGTGGCCTTGTGGTATCCATTTTGTCTCCTGTAGGGTGGGAGCAGTGATAGCTACCTGATGGTCCTGCTGTGGTGATGGTGACGTCAGTTGTTAATAGCGCACCTTAGGTTGTTCACCCACTCCTCACCATGACCCAGCGAGGGCAACGTGCTGCCAGCTGCATTTCACAGATGAGAAAACTTAAGCTTAGACAGGTGAAATGATGAGCCCAGGGTCATGGAGTTTAGGAAGGGTCAGGATTGCAACCCAAGCAGTGTGGCTTTAGAGCCCCTGCCAAACACCTGATCTGCAGCAAAGGAACGCAGTAGGTGCTCAATAAACAGTAATAACAATACTAAAAGCCACAGGGGGGTAGGGCACAGCTAACCTGTTGGTTGTGGGGCTTCCCCTCCCCTACAGGTCTCCACCTGTCCTAAGTATCTCCTTGTGCAGGAGCGGGGCTCCAGACCTTGCGGGTGGGTGGAGGCGAGCACAGATCCGCCACTCCTGGGAAATGTGTAAAATCCTGTTCCTGAAAACCGGCCGGGTTCTCAAAGTGTCCCGGCTGGCGTGTTTTGCTAGTCACGAAACATGATCCATACGCTGTATTTTAGGACTTCCCATCTGTCGGCAGGCAGGCATCATCGGGAGGGTTTTCACTTGAGGGAGCTCCAAGCAGCTCACCAGTGGGGGAGGGGAGGTGGGCTAGGACGGTCTGTGACAGCAGGGAGGCACAGCCTGCCTGCTTGGGGGACCTGAGAGACAGGATGGGGGGGTCCTTGGAGTGTCCTGCTCAGCAGCATCCTGCATCCCTTTCCCCATGACTTCCCTCAGTTTTTAGGTGGATTCCCACGTTTTAGTTCAGCAAAACGGAGAGAGAAGAAGGTGAAGTTGCCAGGATTTCAAGGCAGCGCTGACATTGGAACTTATAAGTCTTTAGACTGTTGTCCTCTCCCTTCCTTGAGTCTCTGTTTCCTGGGTCGTAGCTGTGCAGGTGGTGCAGGGGCAGGGTGTGGGAGACCTGGCTTGGAAGCTGGAGGAGTGAGGGCAGGGAGGGGAGGCCTGGCGCCCCCACCCTGCCGGTGGAGGCGGAGCGCGGAGAGGGCTGAGAGGGCTATCGATCCACCCATCTCCTCTGAGGGAGGGCCGCAGCACATTCGAGGCTTTCTTTTTAAAAATGCATTAACTTGACCGTAAGCAGGCCCCAGTTTCAAAATAAATAAATAAAAATAAGGCAAGCAAAACAAGTGGGAGTGGGAGGCAGGGAACCTTAGAAAAACTAAAAGTGTGCTTGAGGAGGGTCCTTCTTGACGGAGGTGTGCCAGCTACAGGCCAGGATGCGGGGCCTGGATTCTGAACCAACATTGTCCTGCTGTACTGTGCCCGGGGTTATCTGCATTTCCCTGGCTCAGCTGTGCCGGGAAACTTTACCTAAAACCAGAGGTTCCAGAAAACCCCTCTGGGGGTGGGGGAGGGTGGAGGGGGCCTCACATGGAGTGTGGTGGTAATCCATATATGAAAACCTGCCTTGCCAGCCCCAGTTTGGGGCAGCTTGGTCTCTTTTTTTCTCCCTCAAGCCGCACTGGTTTTTCTCTTCGTTTCCCCCCAAGTGCCTTTGCACAGGCCATTCTCTGCCTAGAAGGTGTGTCCCTCCCTTGCTTTAATCACCCCCCCCACCTTCTCCAGGTTAGCACCTGCCCCAAGGGCACTTCCTGATTCTCTGTGGGTCAGGCCTCCTGGTATAGACCCCCAAGGCTCTCAGTACTTCTCTTTTGTAGTTCTGACCACAAGCATAATAAAAGAATTAACTTTTACAGCATTTAGCAATTAAGCTTGGGGAAGGCGGGGACTGGTCTGTCCTGTTTGCTAAATATTCATTGTCCAGCACAGCACTCTAAAAGGAGTAGTAAATCCTTGTGGAATGGATAGAGGGTAGCTCAGGGTCTATTCTGTTTGGCCCATGGATGCATTTTGGGTGAGGGTGGAGGGAATAAACATTTGAGATCAGAATTCACTGCGAGTTCCTAATGTTTCTAGAGGCATGGGCCCACTTTGAGGTCAGGATATGGTTTCAGAGTGGAGCTCCTAACACTTGAAACAGGGATACTTCTGCCTGCAGCCCCGTAGGCCAAGGTACACAGCATCCAGATCTGGCCTGTTTGGAAGGTTGTCCCAGTGAACCCGTTTCCTTAGTGGGTGGAAAGACACGGAGCCCAGAGAACAGAAAGGACTTGGCCAAGACCACACGGCAGAGCCTTTGAACACCTTAGTTTAATAGTTAAAACACAATTAATCAGGTGCCAAGTGCCTAGTGCGCAGGCATTGTTTCCTTTGCTCCCTGTAGTGGCTCTGTTGGGGAGGCACCACGTGTGGAAGAGGAAGTGGAGACTCTGTGAACTTGGTTGCTTGTTTCAGAACACAGCAGAGGTGGCACCAGAACTCTGGTCTCTCTGATTGCACATCCCCTTGCCTCCCAGCAAGGGGAGGGGGACTGGTGACGGCCCAGTTCTCAGATTGGCTCCGGTGCAGACCCTGCCTGCTGCCATAGCCAGTGGAGGCTTAGCGACTTACAGGAGCCTCCATTGCTTCCAGCCATCTGTGCTGGGGGGACTGGTGGCTCACAGGGACCACCTTTCTCCCCCACCGGGTGTCACCTGTGTCTGTGTTCTCCCTCTCCACCTCTGCAAGAGCTGCAGAAATTGCTCTCCCCTGGGCCTCCCGGAGAGAGGGACGGAGGGTGATGAGGCAGAATTTGCACCATTCTGGGAGTAACTTTCCATCATTTGTGGCTAAAAATAAAACGTGCGCTTGCTCCTCTCTGCCTGTGGGCTTTCTTTTGGGGTTTCAGTGGGAGCCGCTTGCCCCTCTGTTTCCCCCTCCTAGCTGCCCCTCAGCAGGCGTGGGGCCGCCCACAGTTTTGGGGAGGGGTGGGGAGGATGGGTGAGGGGGATTTGAGGCTGCTCACCCTCCCTGAGAACAGAGGCCACAGGGCCTCTGTGAGGAAGTGCCTCTGCTTCTCTGCAGCAGCAAACAGCCGTGCTGGTGGGCTGGTGCCCCGGCATGCATGGGGACGCCAACTCCCTTTGCAAATATTACTGCAGCTGAAAAGAGACAAGCCCCTTTAGAGGGCTTTCTTTGTGCAGCCTGCTTCTTTCCGATAATCTGGAATGCACAGAGGCAGGAGAGATAAATTAATTTGTTCAATTAATTTTGTAAATATTGACTGAGCAGAAGTTTTACACCAGTCACATGTTAGGGACCCGAGGGCTAACCAAAACACAACAGGACACAGTTCCTTCCGTGAAGGTGCTTATCCTCTAGGTAGGGGGAGAAAGAGGGAAGCCTTAAGATAGCCCTGGAGCAGGCAAGCCATGGGGGTCCTGCTGCGCACAGCACCCTCCCTTCCAGAATTCAGTTGCAGTGTCTGCCTGAACGGGGAGCTAAATGCCAAACCGGACATTTTGCCTTTCCCTCTTTTTAAGGCACTTTAATTCCTCTCTCCCCCAGCAACACATGCATACGTACATACGAACATACATAAAATCGAGTACTTACTATGTGCTAGGGCTGGGCACTCTGCTAAGTACCTTACTTGGCATTTCTGTCCCTGGACTCATAGTGACCCTGGGAAGTGATTTTTGCTCTCATCCTTATTTTGCAGTTGATGAAATGGAGGCCCAGAAAGGTTCATTAACTTTCCCCAGGTCCCACAGCGAAAATGTTGCAAAGCTTGGATTCAGCTGTGGGCAGATTAATTCCAGAGCTCACTCTCTGCACTGCTAGCTGTATAGACATGTCTACACTGGGCATGTGGCTGTTAAGCACCCACTATTGGCCCAGCATGAATTATCCTAACGGTGCTTTCTCTTTAAAAAAAATCTCCACTATGCTTTCCATTTGATCTTTAATGTTCTTCTGGCAACCCTGTGGGAGAAGAATCGCACCCCCAGTCCCCAATTCCCCTTTAAAAAAACCCAAAAAACAACAAGGTCTCTGTAGAGGGTACCATACTTTAGAGACTGGTATTAAACCCTCTAGAGCCCATGGGAGAGTGAAAGTCTCTGGAAGCATTCTGCAAACTGTAAAGTGCCCCATGAAATGAAGGGCATGGGAGAAAAGGTGCCTCCACGCGGAAGACTCACTGGTACCCCAGACCTTACGCATCACAATAGGGGATTTCTCGCACTGTTGTCACGGTGTGGTTTCAGGTACCTGTGAAAAATTATGGTAATTAAAATGTAATTTGGAATCCCCTGTTGGCTCACAGCAGCTGGTCCAGATGTAGGAGGCTGGGGCTGTCCGTGCTGGAACAAGCTAAGGCTTGTTAGGGGTGTCACTTTGTCCTGCCCTTTGTGTTGCTGAGGAGAAGGGTGGGGGCAAGAGATACAGCAGCTATTTTTATATCGTTCACGTCATGTTCAGCATTACTGGATGTTTGTGGTTGGGTCCCTGTTTAGCCTCAGCCGGGAAGAGAGAACTCCCTTTGCTGCCTTGGTCTATATGGAAATTCAAGCTCATACCCCTTGGGGGTTTATATATTTGTCTAAAGCAGAGGGACCTAAAGTGACCGTGCAGTTCCCCTGGATAGGTCAGAGTTGTCTTATTATCAGGGCTTAGATTTTCCAGGGCTCTTCAGACGCAAGGGACCACGTCCCCATCCACTCCCTCATCCACTCCCTTATTGTATTCAACAGATGGGTTTTCAGTTTGAGATACATGCCAGATCTTTTCCCAGGTACTTGCAAAGTGACGTTGACCCTTGAACAGCGCAGGGGTTAAAGGCGCTGGGCAGCCCCTACCCAATGGAAAATCCGTGTGTAACTTTTGACTCCCCCCAAACTTAACTGCTCATAGCTTACTGTTGACTGGAAGCCTAATAGGTCGCATGAACAGTTGATTAATGCGTGTTTTGTATGTTGTGTGCATTATATACTGTACTTTATAATAAAGTGAGCTAAGAAAAGGAAATGTTACTAAGAAAAACCATAAGGAAGAGAAAATGTATTTATGGTACTGTGCTGTAAGAAATCTATGTAATAAGTGGACCTGTGCAGTTCAAACCCGTGCTGTTGAAGGGTCAGCTGTATTACCCCTCAAGGATTTCATGGTCTAGTTGGGGAAATGGAAAGGAAACCCTGAATTTGTCCTATGCAGGCCACACGTATATGTTGGGCTTTATTGTAGGTACTGCACTGTCTTAGAAGGGGCCCAGGCGTGGGAACATGGAAGAGGGGCACTGGGATCAGGGGATGTTGGAGGCAGCTTCCTGGAGGATGCATTTGAGTTGTAGGAGTTGACTTAATGAATCGGGGGACAAGAGGTTCCAAGTATGTATTTTGGTTTTATTTGCCACAGGGCTTCATTTGTATACCTACATGATATTATGAGTAGTTATAGTCGTTGTATCTTATTTTATTACCCAGTTGAGGTCCTGGGATTTTATTTTTATACCCAAAGGGCGCGCGGTCTTTGAAAAGTTTGAGAAAAAAAATGCCGTGTGTCAGCCAAGCCCTTGTTGCTTCAGAGGTCAGAGATGGGAGGTCAGCCACACAAAGCCTGCCCTTGAAGTCTCTGCCTCTCCAGGCCTCTTGGCACTTCCGGCACCTCTTCCTGCTAAAAGGGCAGACCAGAGTGGGTTATTGCATAGAAGGGGTTAAAACAAACGGTTCCCCAAAGCCTGCGCCCTGGCGTGTGCACCAAGCCCAAGCGTGTGTCATGGGACCGGGCATCTGGTCTACCTGTGTATCCTGCTGATTGAGGCATGTGGCCTGGGGGTGACAAGGCTGCTGGTGATCCCTCCGTGAAGACCGACTGTGGGATCTGTTGGAGAATGGAAGTATACAGAGCAGAGCACTTAGCTGGAGGCAGCCCGGCACGTCAGGGCTACTTCAGAGCAGGGGCTCACATCTAGACCTCGCAAGAGTACTGGTTCCTTGTCCTTTCCGCTTCCACTGTTTGTATGCGTTCAAGTATGTGACGTAGTTTCTGCCAACCAAGCATCCAGCAGAGCCTCTCTCTACCACCACGCCCTGGGAGGGGTGTTGAGGAGGCCAGTGAATACAGTGCAGTCCTGCCCCTGGGGTAGCTGACAGTTCTGCGTGGTCCTCCTGCAGATGGCCAAGGGGCCTGACACGACATGTGCCTTCTGGGGACCCTCTGCAGATAGCTGGAGTGTCTCGGAGTGTCCCCACCATCCTTGCGAACCACATGCTGACACTGCAGCATGCCAGCCCTGTCCTTGGTGTGGGATTATTTGCAGTTAGTATTCCAAATGTCAAGTTCCCCTTGACTTGATCTGAGCAGACGAAACAAAATGGCAGACAGATTAGAAGGGGCTTGAGAAGCCTTTTCGGATTTGAAAACCTTCCTTTGTTGACTTTGAGAAGCTGCTGAACCAGGCCAGTCTGCAGAGGCAGGGACATCTGCCAGGTGCCCATGGGCTCTCTGGGCTTGGGAGGCTCTGGCTGGTGCTGGCTTTTTTCCTCCAGGTGCCTGGCAGCTGGGGTGCCCACTGAGCTTGGGCAGGAGTTGAATCCAGTTCCTTTCTTGTTAGTGCCCCCAGAGCAGGAGGGGAGGTGAGGAGCTGGGGCCTCTGAGGGCTTTAGGGCAGGTTTGGGTGGGTCCCCGAAGACAGGGGGCCATGTCAGGTAATATCTGTTTAATCTAGACTTGTATTTGCCTGCCTGCTGCGAAGACCCAGTAGGTAAAAGGGAACTCGATGGCTTACTGTATTGCAGTTCCTCTGAATGTCTGGGGAAAGGTTTAAATAGTGCTCACCAAAGACGCGGACGTTCCTGGCTAGAACCCGGGTATCATTGCTAGAAGAACCTTAGGGATGGTCCCCTTCATTCCCTCCCTTCCACAGTTGTGGTAGCTGAAGCTCAGAAAGGTTAAGTAATCTGCACAAAGCCACACAGGAAGCAGTGGGGCTGGAATTTGAGTAGTCTGTCCGGCTCTAGCGCTCGTACTTGTCCCATGATGTCACATTGGCTCTTGCTCCCAGTCCTCCCTTCTCTGAGACTCATTTGTCCTGCCCTTCCCCCAACTGCTTCCTTTTCCTGCCTGCATTCCCCAGGAATCCCTCTGCGGGTGCTGCTTCATCCAGCTTGGGAGAAGTACGAAGAACCGGAGGGCTGAGTGAGAACCCAGCCCCCAGCCGCTTCCCTACCACCTTCCAGGGTACAGAGTGCTTGTCCTACAAGATTGTGCATGTATTCTTGTCTGCTGAGGACAGGCCAAGATGAGTTTCCCTCCTCGTTGGGCCATTCAGGGTACCAGAAAGGGTTTGTGGAATTGCTATGTCTGACCTCAGGGGAGATAGACTTTATGCGCGAGGCTCTGCAGACTGTGGCCGGGCAAGTTTTAAGTCTGGCCGGACACCTGATCTTAAACCCTATCCTTAAATCTGCCTCAGTGCCCTGCAGCCACTGCAGGACAGATTGCATAAAGTTTCTCTTGCCTAAAGGCTTTTGACAATGGCCCGCAGTCTCTGGGCCCAGAGACTGAGAGGTAGTTTTCGCTTTTCTCTCCTTTTCTTTGCACACTTACGCACAAATGCCTTTTGTCCCCAGGAAATGCAGCTTTCTCAATCCCCATCCTGGAAATATCAGCGGAATGTAATAAATCTGATTTGTGTTTATGTTGAAGAAATGAAACACATTTCTGGGGAGGAATGCGGTGGAGGCCTTGAGAAGGGGCTGTGTGAAAGCGTGGTACTCCCCCTCCTTCCTGATAGGACTCTGGTAATAAGAGCTGTCTCCTGTGTTCTGCTGTTGGGCAAACAGAAGGCAGAGCTGGCCAGGGCCCCTCACAGCTGCGGCTGTCACCTTCTCAGTTCCGAGAGTCCGGCTTCTCTGGACCCTGTACCTTCTCGGGGATTGCAGTTCTTCTGGGGACAGCGCCCCCGTGCTGGTTGAGTCAGAGCTGATTAGCGAATCCTCCCCGTTCTCATTCCAGGTTGAAAACAACAGGATGAAATTTAATAGGCATAAATGTAAAGTCCTGTATGTGGGTTCAAAAAAAAAAAAAAAAATCAACTTCACAGGCACAGGACAGGGAAGCTTCATGTGAACAAGCGAGCGAGAAAGTGACCCTCGGCTGTACCTGACAGTTGGTTCTGCGGGCCAGCGGTTGGCCGTCGATGAAAGAGAGTAACGCAGGCTGGCTGAACAAGGATCACGTCCAAAAGGAGGAGGATGATGTTGTTGTTAATGATTTGTAATAGTCGCTAATGCTTCACATGCATTGTCATTGCACCCTTAAAGTCATCCTTTGAGGTAGGGCAGAGGATCCCCTGTTTTGGGAAGAGGCAACCCAGGCTTGGGAGATTAAGTTACTTGCCCAGCGTCACACTGCAAGGAGGTGGAACCCAGAGCCTGTGCTACCTGGAGCGAACTAGAGGGTCAGCAGATGGCAGAGATTCTGAATGAAGAAATGCCGAAGGAGGGGCGCCTCGGTGGCTTAGTCGGTTGTGTGTCAGACCTCGGCTCAGGTCATGATGTCATGGTTCGTGAGTTCAAGCCTCGCATCTGTGCTGACAGCACAGAGCCCGCTTTGGATCCTCTGTCTCTCTCCCTCTCTGCCCCACACCCACTAGTTCTCTCCCCATCCCCCCCAAAAGTAAAGGGTAATAAAAAATATATATGTTATATATATTGTATACGTTATATGTTTTATACATTACATATGTTATATAGTACATATATATATATGTTATATACATATGAGAAAGAAATACCAAATGAAATACTAGCGGTTAGCTTGAAGGCAGTTTAATGATGCTTGACTTTTGTTCAGTCCCCACTGTGTGCCAGGCACCGCGCTAAAGAATTTATACGTATCAACTCCGTTACTGCTCTGTTTTATAGATCAGGAAACTGAGGCACGGAGAGGTTAAGTAAGTTGCCCAAAATGACATAGCTTGTGAGTGGTAGATACAGAATTCAAACCCCGATGATCTGGCTTGGAGGTGTTGCTGTCTAGGCCTCGCAGCCTTGGAGAGAACCAGACTGTCCAGCGTGGGGGCGGTGGGTGGGGAAGGAGCCGGCTGTGCTCTTTGTTCTTTGAGGCAGCCTGTCTGCAGGACGCCCTTGTGTTTGGATCCAGGGCAGAACCACAGCCTGCGGGTGGATGTATAAATAGGCGAGGCTTCTGCTCTCCTGAATCTGGACACCAGGTGGTCACGGAATAGGCCCCTTGAGGGAGGTAGTGAGCTCCCCACTGCCGGGTGACTGCCCACCCCTCAGGGATGCCCAAAGAGGCGGGAGGGCTGAGGGGACCACCTGTGCGGGCCACGAGAGTTCCCCGGGGCCCCTCCGTGTAGCTGGCTGGCTCCCAGTCCTTTGTTGAGGACAAGCCCAGCTTTCCTGGCACATCCCCCACCCCCAGGCAGTGGCATGTCCCCGTGGACCACTAGAGGGGAAGTGACCGGGTGTCCGCCGGGTCCAGCCTGCCCTATTAGGAAGCCCGGGCTGTCAAGCCGGGCAGAACTGCTGACGGAGGCACTGGGAACAATGCTGCGTGGGAGGAGGCGTGTGCGTGTGTTTGCTCGCCTCCTGACCCGAGTGCCAGCAGTGACACATTTTATTTGTCCCCTCTGGTCCCCTGTGGGCATTCAGCCTGACTCTCTGATAGATCTGACTCCCACTTGGGCCCTCTGTCCTGCTGTAGCTTTGGCTATAGGGCAGGGGAGCCAGTCAGCAGGCTCTGGTCCCTCCTGATGCCAGGGCTTACCTGGCCTCCTCAGAGTTCTTACCAAGGAACCCCAGGAGCCCGTCACCTCCTTGTCTCAGGCACGGAGAGGCGAAGTGACTTATCGGAGGCCATGTAGCATGCACGGCAGAAGGCACAGTCAGGCCCTGGAAACTGGAAATGGGGGTGAAGGGGCCTTCGAGATCATCTTGTCCAGCCCTTTCATTGTACGAATGAGGAAACAGGGCCCACAGCTGCACCTTGACCTGGCCGAGGCACGGCTGGTTGTCAGTGGCAGAGCCGGGACTAGAACCCAGGTCTCCTGGCTCCAAATTCTCGGTCCTCTCCCTTCTGCAGCCCCCTCCTCCACTTTGGGTTTCCTCACATCTCAGTTCTGCTGCTGCTTCCCCTGCAGGGCTGACTGATGCAGTGGTTGTGGCTCCCACCCAGGCTTCCCTTCCCATACTGCCGCTGTCGCCTCCCTTGGCCGCCAGTGTCTGATTATCCCCGTTGTCACTTCCTTTGCCTCCCAGGACTGGTAGCAGCAGCTGGTTTACAAGAACTTAGCTGAGTGGAAGGAGCGCGGGCTTAGCTAGGCAGCTTTGGGATCCAGTCACAGCTCTTCTTCCACTTGTGAGATGTGTGACCTTGGGCAAGTTGCTTAACCTTTCTGAGCCCTGGTTTCTCATCTGGGAGATCAGATGATTTGGACCTTCCAGCCCTGCAGGTCTGTGAAAAATGATTTTCAAGAGAGTGAGTGAGACCCACGTGGACCTGTGGTTGGAGGCTCTTGGGAAGGGCAAGGTGGCGTGGGCTGGTGGGAAAGGCCTGTGTCGGGGGGTATAGGGCATGCATGTGTTTAGAGTTCTGGCTTCATCAGAGGTCTGGTGCCCTGGTTGGGTGCTGGTGGGCACTTGGGGCAAGGGACCCCACCGTCCTTGGCCCCTTCTCTGCCAGTTCTTCCTCTTTCTTTGCACCCATGCTGTGGGTGACACTGCTTGTCCTTGGTGGCGGCTGCCCAGGGTAGAGAGGTTCCTGGTGGAGGGTTGGCCAGCTGATTGGCATGACAGCCAGGCACAGGTAGGAGCCAGATCTTGTGACCTCTCCCCTGCATTGGATGCCACCGGATTTTGTCGTGGGAGGAATGCCAGCCCTCTTATTAGGCCTGAGGGACCCTCTACTCCACGTGAGACCACATGTGTGAGATGGAGGGAGGGGAGTTAGAGTTAAACCAGGAGCCCCTGGCCTCTTGTGACTGCTCAGTCCTATAGTCCTGTCAGCTGTTTACACGATTTTCGTTTTTCGGCTTTTGCCTTGGCTGTGAAATTGCACTGTTTTCTGAACTAATCCTGTTCCGTGTAACCCAAATCCAAGTATCTGGATGTGAAGGGCAAGCTTTTTTTCCCCTCTTCCTTAACAAAGGCTGTCCTAGGCGGTAGCATCTGGAAATGATTCAGCATCTGGTCTAAGTATTGTGTACATGCATGGACACACTTCCATGGTATAATGTGCCCTCACCCAGATAATATGCCTTTGTCTGTCCAGCCAGGCACATACCTGTGCTTCTTTCTATATAGGTGACTTTACGTACAGAGGTCATCTTATTGGGACGTGTGCTTAGGTGTGAACACACGTGTGAAGGTTTATTTCTACTTAGAATGAGGAAATATTCAAAGGCTTGATGTATAGAAAAGCATTTGCACTGATGGATGTTGATGTATTTTTCTTCACAAAGTTTAATAAACCATTTAACAGTGCCTTCAGTGACTGTAATTAGCTGATTCTTCATTGTTCCCAAGCTCTGCCTTAGCAGGCATCCCAGGACCCCGTCCCCACTGCTAGTATGGCGATTCCCCACACAGAGTTGGGTGCTCTGGAGAGGCGGCACAGTTCAAGGTGAGGTGCGTTGGCCCTCTGTTAATGGTGTGCCTTTGCCCTCTCGTATTGCTATAGGTGGGAGCCTGTCCTGGGTGATTTCTGAGCTGGTTGTGTCCTTCACATTTAGGCTTGGGGGGTGGAATGCTTTGATGGCACAAGGTTGGGGCCTTCGGTTATGTTGACATCTGATCTGTGTCAGCAGATAGAACTTGTATCCTCACCATGGGCGTGACAGGCAGAGGGCATTGAGTACCTCTGTTCACTCTAGTGGACGATGACCAGGGAGCGGTGAGATGACCTGTAATGGTGGAGAGGATGTTCCTTGGGAAAAAGGAAGGGGGTCAGCCTTGCTCTCCCTCTTCACCTCAAGAGACTGCTGGTAGGCTGATGGCTGGTAACATCTTAGACTCAATTCTGGGAAGAATTGGGTAACCACCAGGGTCGATGACACAGGGACAGATGGGTGGTCTGGGAGGAGGCACGTGGAGAGCTGTGCTGGATGACCCCCCCCCGGGGGGGTGCATTATTAACTCCCCTTTGAACTGCAGGGGAAGGTGGGGCTGTAAGGTAAGGTGGGGTTGGTAACCTCTCCCTCGCGGTCACCACCAATCCTCACTCACCTGGCACCATTGCTTGGGGCAACCCTGCCTCCGTGGTGGCCGCAGTTTATTGATTGTTGTTCTTTTCCGTTGACAGTGGAGTTTGCCCAGGTCTCCCTCTGGCTCAGGTGTGATGGAGAGCCCACCAATGACAACCCTTGAGAGCAGTTTCCTGTAGGTTGTCACATCTGCCCTCTTTACTTTGGGGGCTGCCTGCAGCGAGGGATTGATGCAGGTCTCTTTTCTCCTTTGGTTCAGAGTTCTGGTATATGTGCATTAGGGACCATATGATATCTGAACTGGGATACTTTTATAACCAGGCAGTGCTGTGTATGCATCAGTGTGCTGGCAGCGGGTGTAAACCTGGTCGTTTGGGAAGTTCCTTAGTGTATGTTGAAGGCTCTCCCCTAGCTTATGCGACATTTGACCAAAATCCACCCAAAAAGTAATGCAGGCGTCCTCTCCCTTGCCTGCCCAGCCCTACAGCCTCATGTGAACGGTGGGGTGAGGAGGACAGCCACCAAGGCCATCGCCTTCCCTGGTCCTGAGGGAGGTGAAGCTGGGGCAGCTGTTTGGTGTAGCACATTGCTGCCATGGCATCCAGATTCCTAAGAAGCAGCGTCGGGGCGGTGGGGATGAGGGGCTCCCTGCTTGGGACTGTGCCTTGGAACAGTTGACGGGGAGCTGGATCCCTGAATTCAGTCTGGAAAAATGTTTCTGGTGAGCCCTCGCAGTGCCTGTGGCCTGCTGGAGGTGAGTTCGGCTCCCGTGCATGGGGCCTGGGCTAAGCCTGGGGGCCCGGGTCGGAGGCAGGGGCTCTGACAATGGACCGAGCGTGGTTGTGAGCTCCAGCCTGGCCGGCTGTCTGGCTGCCTCCGAAACATAACTCAATATCGATTGTGCAGGAGGCCCAGCCTCTGTCACATGCAGTAATCCTTGCTCCACAGCAGGCATGCTCCTTGAAGGGAGAAAGGAAGCGGTTTTGTCCCTGGTACAACACGTCTTTAAAAATGCACCTTGATTTAAGATTCTGCTTTCTATAGCATATTTTAAAATGTCAGAAAGATAAATATGCAGCCTTTTTAATGTGTCTCTGCCTTGAACCGAATCATTCACTCTCGGGGTCACAGGCGCATTCAGACTCCCTGCCACCCTCCTGCCTTCGATGGTGTGTCCATCTCTCTTCCAGGAGCAGAGTTTTGGTGGGGCCTGGGGACTAGGCTCTCGAAGTCCCTTTCTTCCGGAAGTCCGGGAGATACATTTGTTTCCCCAGCTTTGAGTCTGCTAAAGCTGTACAGAGAGTTTCCAGAATATTTTTTGGAACTTTACTGTTGGACTTGTGAAACAGGCACTGGCTTCTAGCTGCTTCCATATGGGGACCCTTCTCACTTCCCGTGAAAACCCACCAGCCAGAGGATCTAGGGAGGGAAAATGTACGTTCCAGCCCTGGGCTTCCAAGACAGGCAAACACTGGCTCCCTGTTCCAGTAGAACTTGGAGGAAGTTAGGCCTGGTGGGGTCAGGGGAGCCCCCCATTCTTGTGGTGGTACGGGGCATCGCAATTCCAAGGTTGGGTAATGGCACCTTCGAAGCTCAGTGAAGATTCTGGAGGGGGATTGAACTATAGGTGAGGGAGATGCCATCAGATCAGTCTGTGGGGTTTATATCCTTTTGTCATTGTGTGTGGCTTTTTATAAAGATACCTTGGCAATCCAGCGGTTGATTTTCTCCCTCTCAGAAGGAGCTGGAGGAACCCAAGGGGTTTTCAAGATGGCGAGTGAGGACGTCAAGACATTGATTGTTAGACTGGTTGAAGAACTTAGAAACCCCAGGGGGCAAAGCTGCCTTCTGCCTGAGGGAGAGCTTCGGGGGGGGGGGGGAGGGCTACTGGTTTGACGGGTAGTCATGCTCAGTTAGGCCTGAAATGAACCTGGAGGATGCTGTCTACACCAGCCTCCACCATGTATAGAGATGAGGTGCTGTGACTTGGCCAGGGCCATACAGAAGATCAGCAGCTGAGCCAGAAGCTTTTAGTCACCTTGGTCTATGGTCTCAGGTGGGCCTGGCCTGCGACTCAGCGGTGCTGGTCGTAGCATGTGAACAGAGCTCTGGCAGACACCTGGCTCTTGGTGGGCCCCTGCCCTCTTCTGTCTTGGTGGGTTACATCCCCGAGGACTGTCCCTTTGGCATCGTGGACCTCGCGTGTGCCGATCACCCCCTTGCTGGGCCCCAGTGTGTTGCTCACAGAGCACAGGAGAGAGGAGGGGAGGGCAGGGCCGACCGCCTGGACAGAAGTCCGGATGACCGGACAGCAGAAGGGGAGGCTCCAGGGGAAGAGCTTCCGTTCTCCCGCCCAGTCCCCGAGTCGCTCTTCCTCTTCCCCTACAAACCATTTTGAGGATCATAACATTTATCATGAGCTTTATTATGGGAGACTCTTCTTCATGTTTAAAAATAAACGCTGGCTTACGGAACTATATTTGGTACATGGAAGCCGTTTGCATGTAAATGTGCTTAAAGGACACTGCTTTCTTTAAGATGTAGAGTGAGCCCCAGCTAGAGGGGCGCGCCGGGGTGGGCTGCGGGAAGGACCCCGGGGTCTGCCTCGCTCAGGACAGTTGGCTTGTAGCCCTCAGTCCCATTGAATCTGTCCTTCCTTCCCCAGGGACAATTGCAAAACAGGATAACTGGTGCTTAAAAATTCATAGAAAATGTTTCTTATCACAACGTCATAATTGTTATGACTCAGAAAAGTAGAATTGCCATTCCACTCTGCCTGTCTGCCCTCACTTTTGTTGCCTACCGAGTCCCCAGCAGCAGCTGCAGAATCATAAAAGAGAGAGAGAGAACGAGAGAGAGAGAGAGAGAGAGAAAGAAAGAAAGAAATCCAGGGCAATGCTTTATTTATGTTAACGGCTACATTTGACTTGAAAATTCCGTCCCCTGAGCCTTGGGGTCAGCACATTACAGAGTGATTGATGGCTGTCAGGAGCTGGCAGGGCGGCAGATTGCAAAGGGGGAAGCGGACATCATCGGACAGATGATGCCGTGGCTTTCGGGGGCTTAGCAGAACCCAGACCTTGAAAGGAACGCAATGGAAAACAAAAGCAGTTGGAGAACTCTGCTTTGGGCCCGGCCTTTTCCTCTTCTCTTTCTTTCCTTTTCCCTGTCTTTTCTGCTGAACACTAGGAACAGGGCGGGGGCACCCCACCATACCAACACACCCCAGAATGTATCGCTGTTGGGGTGATGCTGTGATAAGACCCTAGAGAGGCCAGGCCCAAGATGGTGTGCCCTCACCTCCACGTGTCTGAGTCGTGTTTACAAACCAGGGGCTCTTCCCCCAGGTCACCTCTTGGTGAGAGCCCCATAGACATCTTCTTGTCCCCCACCTTCTCCTTGGCCCCATTTCCGAGGTCCAAAAACCAAAGACAGGAGGACCCCCTCTTCTGGCAAGTTGTTCCCACCCTACGATCCAGGCTACTTCGGATTATGTTTCCAGAGGGCTTTCTGGCTAATCCTTGTGTATTTTCGCCAGTGGAAACAAATGGTATTGGACCCACAGGCCTGTTTACAGATGGGGAGACACGGGAATGATGGAGGAGCTTTGAATTTTAAACATTAGCTAATGAAATTGCAGACGGGGGCACTGGGTGGAACAGCCTGGGTATTCCCATGAAACAGTTTGTAGTCAGTTGTGAGGAAGAGAAGCAGGCCGGCTTGCTCGCTCGCTCCACGGATATTTCTGGAGCCCCTACTGGGTGCCAGGAGCCACATACAGAAAGAGCTCTGCGTGCTGCCCTGGGGTGTCCCAGCCTGAGTAAATAGAGAGTGTGCACGAAACTTTGCAGGGAAAAGGGTGGAGGAGGGCGAGTCTGATACTTCCCTGAGTAGGAGGGTTAGGAGCCCAGCCCTGCTGGAAAAGGGAAGGCACTTGGGGAGGGCCCTCTGGGCAGATGCTGGTGGGATGGGCGTGCGGAGGAGATGGAGGTGAGGCTGGGGCAGCGTGTGGCTGCTTTAGAATTGGACCGCCTGTCCCCAGGCGCGGGCAGGATGGCGGGTGGCTGCAGTTCGTCATTTCCCCTGCCTCTGCCTCCCCCGCCTTGCTGCTCTTGTGCAGTTGTGTTGGAGACAGAACTGGCTGTTCATTCATCCGCTAATTGTTTTGATAAGAGACTCTAATTATCCACTGCGATCATCAGATTACCGTGAGCTCCAGGAGGGAGATTGGAGAGTTTGAGCCCACTGCTGCAGCCACAGCAGCACCCTCTCCCAGAAAGGGACCCAGCGTCTGTGCCCTCTGTGCCCCTAGCCCTCTGTGCCCAGTTCCCAGTCAGTGCCTGCTGAGCCATCGCGTGGAGGTGTCCCGGATGGCTGGGGTAGGCCCTGGAAATCCACTGGAAAGCACAGCCCTGATGTCAAGCAGGACTTTCCCTTGGATTATCTTTGCCACTGTGTTAAGTCCACAGATAAGGGTTTGGTTCTAGGGATTTCAGAGTAAGGTGAGGAGTGTGGAGAAAATCAGAGGAGAAGCAGTAATGCCTGTAATGAATTGACATCAGCGGTAGAGACGTTCAAACACCTTTTTGGACCGTTTGATTAAGTTCTATTACATGTGATTTTGGTATAAAGAGAGCAATAGGCAAAAAACAACCGGGAAGTCAGATTATAAATTAATCCAGTAATCGAATCCTCCAGCAAAGGTAATGGGGAATGATGGTGTTGTAATTGATCTGATACGGACTTTCACATCAGTGGGAGCTACAGAGTGAGGGAGCATCTCGCCTTGGGACGATGATCACGGTCGTGATCGGGTATGTCCTACGGAGAGATTTGGCGTGGCCCCAAGGGATTGTTGGAGAGGAGGAGGGTTCCACTGTCAGTGACTCTGTCTGCCTTCATTCAGGCAATGACTGTAGCTCCCAAATGAGCCAGAGAAGCATGATGCCATCCTGTCTTCTCCCTGTGAGACCAGAGGCGTTTTGAGAAAAGGGCAGGCCTGGGCTGTGGGGATCTGGCTGGGGTTTGGAGGGGTGGGCAGGGATGGTTGCCCCCGTAGAGTCACATCCTGGTTCAAGACACTGGGCTGCCTTGTATGCCAGTATCTGAGGCTCTGTCTTCCCATTGATAAGACGGTGCCACAGCAGGTGATGTCTGAGTTCCCTCTCGCCTCTACTCTCTGTAGTCCTTTTGTTCTCGAACCCCCAACTCTCCCTGCCCTGACCAGGAAGCCAGAGAAGTTAAGTTCAGCTTTCCTTAGTTCCCCAGCATCGGCTGCTCCTGTTTTTTCCCACCTCCTAGAAGAGGGGGGCCGACTCTGTGCCCTGGCTCTCCCGTTGTCTTCACATTTGGGGCTCAGCTAGCTGGGAAGTTTGGCAACACGTCAGGCCATATATCTTGTAAACCGCCCTCCAGAAACGACCTCGTTTAGCAGATTTACAGATGTAGTGGGCCTGCCTGTTCTCGGGGGCTGCCATACTAAATCACGGCAGGTCCACTGGACTTGGACGCCTCAACACAGAACTTTTCAAAAAATTTCAGGCAGGATATATCACTGCCCCATTAACTCCTTGCCATTAATCTACCTCTCCTAAAAACCTGGAGTTTTCCCCAAAGCACTGGGACTTGGTGAAAAACGGGCCTATTTGGTAAATTCTATAAATCAGGCCGGTTTTCTCCTCGGCTCGCTCCCCATCGGGCCTGCCTCGATTGCCTCGGGGATGGAATGCCAGGTGGGTGAGTGAAGCTGCAGCCTGGCAGGGTTTTTAGGGAGTGTCCTGGGGACGGACACTGGCCTTGAGGGTTGGGGCTGCTGCTCTTTCTCCATCTGACCCGCGAGATCCCAGAGTGAGCACTGTTCCTAGGGCAGGGACTAGGGCTGTCATCAGTGGGGATTGCCAGAAACCGCAGCGGCCCCTGTGGTGGCACAGAGGCTGGCAAGGGAATGGGGCCCTGCCAGGGGACTGTCTGGAAGGGGCAGACCCCTTCCCTCATCCTTCCCTGATTGCCGAAGACAGGTTTTGTTCAGACGGGGCTCTGTCCACGGCTTGAAGACTGTTGAGAGT
Source organism: Prionailurus bengalensis (assembly GCF_016509475.1). Lineage (NCBI taxonomy): Eukaryota > Metazoa > Chordata > Mammalia > Carnivora > Felidae > Prionailurus > Prionailurus bengalensis. Next base: position 44,104,621 of record NC_057345.1, on the reverse strand, counting down.
CTGTCCCCATGTCTGGGGTCCGCGAGCTGGCTGGGCTTTGGAGCCGTAGACCTGAGCGGGAATGCTAGCTTTCTTGGTCACCAACCACAGGAATTCAGGGGTATTTGAAAAGAAAAGCTGTGACTTGGAAGAGTGGGACCTAGGATGAGTAAAAAGGAAGAACAAGAAGGGACAGCTGTGATCTCCAAGAAACAAGTTCCGGTATCCCACCTCCCCCCTTCCTTATCCCGGCTCCTCATTGCGGGGAGAGCACATTCGGCAAGCGTGCTTGAGGATTAAATGAGATGGTTCTTGTAAAACGCTTAGCATGATACCTTTCAATAAGTGATAGCAAGTCTTATGGGGGAGCACAGAGGCATACCTGCCGCACCCCGCGTGTTTATCCTGCTGAGGTGGGCCCATGCTAGCCTGAAGGGGGGTGACTCTCGTTTTTGCCAGTTCCCTCCCCTCAGTCTTTGCAGCCTTCTTATGGGTAGAACTAGGGTTAGACGGTTTCTGTAGGCCTTGCAGGGTCAGTACATTTCACCTCTAGAACTGGATGAATTCACTTCAAGGCTCAGCTGTCACTGGAATCCAGGCTTTTGGAATCCAAGATGGAGCCTCTCCCCCAACCACCCACCGCCTCTGCAGGCCTTCTCCCTGCCCTCCGCTTGCCTGAAGGCAGGTAGTACAGCAGGTGAGGCCAGGATCAGTCCTCTCCTGCCTGTTGGGACAGGGTCTGGCAAGCAGGCTGGGACAGGAGGCTGGAGCGCACCACCTTATCCAGGGAAGATGGGGAACCTCATTCCAACAGGATGCCTTGGCATCCTGCCCTGCTGGAGGAACTGGTTTCCAGGGCCTGGCTCCCAGCCCCACCTGCTGGAGGGGTCCTGGAGGCTGGGGACACGGATCTTGTCTCTTTCTCCTTTTTTGGCAAAAGTACCTGTTATCTGTGCATCTCTTGACCTTTTACAGAGCTAATTAAGCCCTAGAGGCAGAGTTTTGGGGGCCTTTTTTTTTTTTTTTTTCCTTTGTCAACTAAAGCGTAATTTTAGATCCTCTGGGAGCTTAATTGACTTGCTCCAGGGCTGACCATTGGTTCCCAGTGCTGGGATGGGGTGGGGGAGGTTTAAGGACCCTGGACCTCTCTTCTCTGCCCTCCCTGTTATTTTGTTCTAATAATTCAGATACCTTGCCTTTTCCTTGTCCTGGAAGCCTGGAGTCTCCGCCTGAGTTCCTTGAAAATCGTAGGCTAGGGTTCAGTGAACAGACCTGTGGAGTGTAAGTCATTATTTATCAGTATTATCCCAGAAGGCAGGGAATCTGTCTGTTTTTATTCCCAGCCCCCTGGAAGGTGCCGGGTGTAATTTTGGAGGAAACCAGTGATTGTATGGGGTGTTTGCCTATGACACACGCTGTGTTGGTCTTTCAAAGCCACGGGGTAATGCTGGTTGACTTAACACTTGAGGCAAAGTGGGTTGCTGTTTTTTTCTGAATCTGGCTTAATTGATTGGGTAGGGTAGACAGCCGACTTATTTCTTGGAGACCACAGCTGTTCCTTCTTGTTCTTTCCTTTGCCCATCCTAGGAAAAAGGGTCTTGCCTTCTGCATCTCTTTAGTACACACCCTGTGTTCCCGCTTGATTGGGCCTAGCCATTATCTTTTGGTATTTGGCAGGTGCCATCTTGAATTTATGTGCCAAATACATTAGTAGGTGGTATTGATAAGAACGAACTGCGTTGTGGGTCCTTGAGGGACTGGCCTGCTGGCCCAGATCCAAGAAGGCTGGCCATTGTCATTGCTGGTGGCTACTGGCCATGGCTGCTCATGTGCGTATGCCTCAACCCACCGAAGCCTTCCAGTTCCCCCAGCCACAAAACTTTACTGGTTGTGCAGCAGCACACCTCCTAAGACCTCAAGTCCATACGGTTCTTCAGTCCACAGTAACACTGTCCATGACCCCCTTACTGCCCGAGACTGTGTATTACTCTCTTGCGCCTGGCCTGCCTGTCCCTAGCCAGCCACAGGAGAGATAGCAGATCCTTGTGACCAGACCAGAACCTTCCTGAACAGTGATCTCATAAACTGTGCCTTGGGAAGGCTGGAACCAGGGCCGAAGCTGTGTCCCATCTCCAGGCACGGATGTCAGGTAGACCTAATTTTTCAGTCCCAGAGCTTTGGAGGGTAGAGCAGTTTGCATTCCATTTTCCCAACCCCTTTCCCGACCGGCTTTCTGGTTTTATCTCCAGGCAGCCGAACACTGCATAAAACATCATGGCTTTAATCTCTTCCTTGCTTACCCAACCCCTTCCCTTTGTAGGCCAAAGGCCTCAGACCCCATCACTGTCCACTGTGGGGAACACTCTGTCCATTTTTGTCGTGGTGGTCTTCAGCTCCCTCTCCTTCATTCTGCTCTTTCTAAGCAGAGCGGCACATTGTAGACACTCCAGTACGTTTGAATGAGTGAATAATAACTAGTCTGACATCCTTGGAGGGCTTACGGGCCGCGGGTAGCGCGCCAAAGTTATACACATCTTCATTTGATTTGCGCAGCAGCTGTCTGGGTTTAGCATCCATTCCCCCATCTTTCACAGGAGGAAGAAGCTGGGGCTCAGGCAGGTGAAGGCCCTCCCAGGCCCCAGAGCTGCACCTTTGTTTGTGCAGATCCATCCAGAAGAGCCTCCGCCGCATCTGGGGAGTATTTAGGTAATGGAATGAGAGCTCTCAGGACAGGCGCAGGGTGTGATGAAAGGGGCCGTGGGATAGAAGCCAGGGATGGACATCATGCAGCCACTGGACCTCAGGCAAGTGTGGAACCTACTTAAGTCCTCAGTTTCTTCATCTGGAAACTGGAGGCACTGGGATGTGAATCAAAACTGCTGCCGGAGTTCTTGTTCTGAAATGTGAGTTGGCCCTCCTGCACCGGTGCCTGGACATCCCTGCTCTCTCCTCGGCTTCAGGATGCAGCTCATGCTCCCCAGCTGGGCCCAGGGCCCTGTGGGCTTAGCGCCTTTGCGCATGGCACCCCTTTTCCCTCAAGCATGAGCAGAGGGGCTTCTCAGAGTTCCCTGGATATGCCATGTTCCCTTGCATCATTGTGCCTTTGCACACGCAGCGTCTTCCACCCAGGGTGCCCGACGCTCCTTTGCTTGCTCGGAGGGCAAGTTTCCCTTTATGACTGGGCTCTGGGTTCTTTTCCCAGCACATCTTTTCTGCCTTCTCAAGGCCCTGCCATTCTTCATTCATCCGCAAATTCCTTGGTTGCATGTCTCCCTTTGCCAGGCGCTGTAGTAGTTGCTGGGCTGAGACAGCCTCTAGAGCTCTGCTCTGTGGATTGAAGTTCTGTGTGATTCTGCCTAGTTTCCTTGAAGTTAGGGCCTGTCTCTGTGGCTCTGCCCCAGGTTCTTAGCACCTGGGTGATGCTCAGGATCCTGCCTGCCCGGTAACTGAGTGTCTTCGGTGGCTTTGAAGCCAGGCCTCTCCTCTCCTTGGTCCTTTTTTCTTTTTCTTTTTTTGAGAATGGGGGCCAGAGCCCAGAGCTAGCATTTCTCATCTTAGAAATTGGCTTTCCTTCTACATAATTTTTACTTGCTGCTATCCGTCCCCACCCCCACCGCCCCAGGCCCCCGGAAGTCACTAGTGATTGTGGTGAATGTCTCTCCCACTGGACTGGAAGCCTCTGGAGGCCAGGGCCACATCTGATTCACCTCCGCTTTGCCTGGTGTGAAGCAGGTACCCAAGTGTCTGTGACGGTGGGAAGAGCAGCAGGCAGCCTCTGGTTGTTGTATTTTGGCTGGGGGTGGGGGTGGGGGTCTGTGAGCTGAGAGAGCCCCCCTCTCTCCTGTCAAAACCTGAGAAATTGTGAAAAGTGTGTCCAGACAGTGGTTTTGAAACCAGTCTCCTGAGCACTAGTCTTTGTGGTTGGCTCATTCCTTAGGCTTTTCCTGTACCACCTGCCTCCTTGAAAGAGAAGGGGCCAACCAAAGGACAATAAAAGTACCGGAAACACCATGTCTTGGCTGCCCTTTTTTTTTTTTTCTTCCCAACCCTTGTTTACAACCTAATCAATTGATACAGGACCTGCTTTTGGCCATTTTTCCTGGGGGTGGTCATTGTCCCTTGGGAAGGCTGGCGCCTGCCTGGAGGGTTGATCATTAACAGATTCCGAGAGGGTCTGGGTGGTAAAGCAGTAGGTAACAGAGGGGTTTGCACTGGGAGTGGGGGCTATTAAGGATCTTCCTAATTGTTGGGCTAAAGGTGGGTTCAGTGGGTTATGAGGTCCAGCAAGAAGCCGCTGAACTGTGAGGCAGCACACTCCTCCCAGGAGAAGCCCTGTTCCATGCTGCTACGGTTTCTTGTGTGTTTGGAAATTTCCTCCATTAGACGTAAATCCTCAGGACTTTCCGTTACCCCGGTTTATGCCTTCCTTGTCGCCAGCAAAAGCACAGGTCCTGAGTACCTACACACTGCCACGCGTAGACCTGTAGCCACACAGATGGTTTACAGTCTGGTTCCTGGAGGAACTTTGGACTGTTGAACGGTTGCCGTGGGGGCGGGAGGGGAGACAGGGGCCTTAGTTCTGTGACCTGGGCTCAAGTCCAACTCATCACGTAGGTGAGAAGAAAGTCAGCTCCCCTCTGAACCCCACTTTTCTCATCTGGAGCCTGGGGGTGAGAATATAGTTCCTTTTCTCCAGGTTGTTGTAAGGATTATAGAGAATATATGTGGGAGCATCAGGCACATACTCAGTGGTCAGTAGTGGTTGGTTCCCTCGTGGTCCTCAACAGCCAGTGTGGTGCAGAAAGCCCAGAACAAGAAGGAATCAGCCACAGACTTGCAGCATCTCCAAGATTCAGTTTGCTCATTTATAAAACGGAGTGGCCCCTGGTCAGGTTGCTGAGGGGAGATCACGGAAAAAGGTGCCTGGTATATCCTGGGACACACAGCAGCCTTCTCCCTCCTGTCTCTCTCTAAATAAGTTTTAAGGCTATGCTAAGTGGTGGAGGTCAGGCTGGTGCAAGCAGTGTTCTAGTCTAGAAGATCTTTGCAGCTGCAGAGCAGAGGAGGGGAAGATCCCTGACTTGAGCTGGGGGTCCGAGAGGCCCCTGGGAGGCAGTGCCACCTCCTTCCTCTAAAGGGACTCTGAAGGGGGTGGGCAGGAGGCTGGGGATGTGGCCCTTTCCCAGCATCCTGTTCCTTTAAGCCTGAGCTTCCAGCTTCCCCACCGGGAGGGGAAGGAGGGGAGACGCCAGAGAGCTGCTTGGAAAGCTTGATCCTCCCCTCCCCCAAGCGCTGGGGGTGTGAAGATGAACTGGTGTAACTACAGCTTGGTGTTTTGGTGTCTGTGAGAAAAGCAGAATTGGCTCAAGCTGCTTTCTCAGTTAAGGGGATTTAAGAAAGGAAAAAAAAAATTAATCCAACCCTGGTGATCAATCTGACACCTTCCCTTTGAGCCCCAGATGGCTGATTGGGGCAGAAAGTTGGCCACCGCGGCTGTTGGGGAATGGAGCGGTGTATATTGAGAACTGTGGCTCTCTCTGTGCGCACGCACGCTGTATGTAAAGCCTGCCTGCCTGCTTTGGTTTTTTTATTTTTTATTTTTTCATTTTTTGAGGGTATTTGAATATTCCCAGAAGGTTCCTTTTGGTTAAATGTCATTCTCAGAGGTGTCATGTTAACAGAGCTTGCAACCAGGTTCGGCTGCCATGGTTCAGAGTCTTCCTGCCACGTCCTGTCCCCTTGCTGAAGTCCCAGGCCTGGGCATGAGGTGGATGGGTTGGAGGATGCGTGGCTCTTCCCGCGCCTTGAGTAGGGTGCCCTGTCTTTAGAGTCAACTTCAGGGACGGTTTGGAAAGTGAAAGGAAAACATTCACGCTACCATTATCTTATCACAACTTCTAGACTTGGACAGAATGCTGTCCGGGTCTGTACATGGGTTTGTGGTCTGCTTTTCCTTTTGATAAGCCTGTTTCTAATTATTCCTAATTATCCTTTAATGGCTGCATCGGTTTTATTTAACTCTTCCTCTCTTACTGGATATTCCTTCCTGTCCTCCCCCTTCCTCCCCACCATTGTACATAACACTGCAGTGAACATCTTAGCATTTCATTTTGGATGATTTCCTTGGAATAAATTCCCAGAAGTGAAATTACTGGGTCAGAAAGTATGGGCCTCTCCTTTCAAGATCCTTGAGTCTTTTTGCCAAATTATTTTCAAAAGGATTGTCTTGATTTATACTGATGCTAGAATAGATAAATGGGTATTCTAACTGCATTTTTGCTTGCACTGGGGATTATAAAACACGTTTTTTAAGGAAGCTCTTTTTTTTTTTTCGCTCTAGATGAAAAATGTTATAACCCTGACTTTCCTACTTTTTGTACCAACCACCACGTCTGACTGCTGTGTGCTTCTTATAGTGCAAGTGGAGTGTGGTGAGTCCTCTCTGTTCCCAGACTGCCAGGGACTCACAGCTGCCCAAGAGAGAGGAGAGGGCGGCTGGTGGGAACAAAGGTAGACCAGGTGTGATCTCGTGCTATATGAGCCACATGTGCTCTCCACGTTAAGGGGAGAGGAAGTTGCAGGCTTAGGGAGCCTTAGCCTTGAGGAATGGGCGTGGCCAGCGCTCCCTGCTTAGGAGCAGGCTCTTGGTGGTGCCCCGGCTCATCATTTTGTTCGACAATGTTTAAGGGGCCTCCTGGGCACCACGCTCAGTGGGGATAGGGAGATGGATAGGAGCCAGCAGTCTTTCCAGGCAGACAGAATCACACACAGGGAATTTCTATATGATGTGACAGATGGCTGGAGAGGGTGCCATGGATGATCAGGGCCAGAGTGACAAGCTCTGCCGTTCTTTTGTTCTTAGATTTTCAACTCCCTTCTCCCTTCCCTGTTCGTCAGGGGCTCCCCTTACCAGTAATGAAGGCTGAGCAAATCAACAAGTATTCCTCCTTGTCCAGTATTCATACCCAGGTGGCTTTTGACTTCATGGAATTTCCATGCTGGGAAGGGACGTTGGAAGCCAGCGCCCCAGTCCCTGTTGGGTGTAGTCAGTGACCGGGTGCTTACTGCCTAACAAGTCTGCTCACTCTGCACGCTTTTCCTCCAGCACCCTCTCAGGTCCTTTCTAAGAAGAATCTAAGGAAATATTTAAGGCCGTAGCATATTTGTTCTGGGAAGCAGTATTAGAGGTGTCAGGCCCAACTTTCCATCCATTTAACAGTATGTAACAAATCAGTTTTGCTTCGTGAGGGCTTCCCGTATGTGCCAGGCAGGGAGTCACTGTTGCCCCGCCGACGTTGGTGAGACTTCATAAGCCATGTCTGGGCACAACTTGGATGCCACAGCTCTTGGTCACATTGTGTCATATAGAAGGGTTCTCATGCCCGTCTTCTTGTGGGCCTGAGAGCTCTGTGAAGTAGCGGGGGGTGGGGGTGGGGGGGCGGCGGGTTCTTTATTCTTTCTGCTTCTCCACGGAGTTTGTGCCTGGATGCTTCAAATCTGCTTTTTGGGGTGTGTCCCACAGGCTTGGTTGGTGTGGTTTGTCACTGTGTGGTCACACCACGCCTCCCCCCCCCCCCCCCCCCCCCCCCCCCCCAGGCAGAGAACCAAGTAATTCTGTCTCCCTTTGGGAACTGGGTCTAGGGTTACATGTTGGGGGCCAGTGCTATTTGGGCGCATTGCAAGAGCCTTGGATAGGAAGGGAAGTCTGGTGCTGGTCCCAACTCTTGGCTAGGCCCTGCCAGGCCCCCATTCTCATCTCAACCACCCTGATACCTTCTAGGTCGGCAAAGTGAAAATCCCAGGGTTCCTGTTTATTAGCTGCCCTGAGGTGTGGGAAAGCTTATTTTGGGGAAAGCTTGGCCATCTTGACCCTAAGTAGCATCAGCCTAGGACCTCTGCACAGAGGTGATGGACGGCCTTCAGCCATCCGGCAGGGAAGGTACTCCACTCTCCAGCACTTTCGTGTGAGACCCTGGGCACTGACCCCAGCGGACTCGGCTATTGGTTTCAGAAAACACAGGCACACAGTTGGCTTTGGTATGGTCATCTCCCCTTCCCCTCAAGCTCCTGGTTGGGGAGCAGTTTCGAAAGCCCTGAAGCAGAAGAGAACACAGAACCCCCAGATTGTGCTGGGGAGGGGTGGCTCACAGGACTGGCTCCCAGCTGCCTTCCATTGTCTGCTGTGGCAGTGGCCTTAGCCCCCTCCCCAGGTCCTCCTTTTGAGAATAAACATATCAACAGGATTGATTACCCGATTGGTCCCCAGGCAGCTGGCTCTGGCCTGCATCTGGAGCTGATTTCTCCGCTGTCACACACCCATTGTCTTGGATTATTCACTTCCACAAATCAGAGGTTGGCTTCACCGCCCTAACCCTACCACGACCCCCAGATGCTTGTTTGTCGGTCGAGTGAACACTTCCTGCTTGGGCGGGGGGGGGGGGGGGGGGGACAACCCTGAAGCACACGTGGGCAGCCTTTGAGCCCCACCCCCCTGCCCTGATGCAGACAGGATGTTCCCATCCCAGCTCCTCCCCAGCCTCCACTCCGGCCTGCCTTTCTGAAGTGGATTCAAAGTGGAGGAGACATTTCCAGGAAGCTGGATCAATCCCCCCATCTGGAGGGAGAACTTGATGGGGAAGAGACACCCAACGGCTTCTTGGGCGCTGTCCTGTGGTCTCTGCCTCCCAAGTGGGGGCAGTGGATATTGAGCCTAGGCAGCTCCTGGCATGAGGGTTGGTCTGGTCTGCCCACTGGGCTCAGGAGCTGTGACAAGATGGGACAGCCTTAAAGGCACTGAACAGGTCATGGCTTTGCTTTGAACCCAGAGTGGAGGCTGTAAAGGAGTAAACGGGAGCATATTCTCTGGTCCTCTGTGAAATGCTGCCTGTTCTTCAAGGCTTGTCGTGAGCTACACCCTCCTTGTGAAAGGAAGCTCTCTTTGACCACTTGCCCCAAACAATCCCTTTCCTTTGAAATACTACAAAGCTCAGAGTTGGTGCTGTGGGCTGGAGCCCTTTTCCTGCGGGCTGCTGCTTTGTTGCACAAGAATGAGAGAAGGGCAAATAGACCGGTGAATGCTAGGGAGAGGCAGTTGGGTGTAGTCTGAGATGGCTGTGTAGGAGAGCGTCCACTAGCTGTATGCTGCGCTGGGCAGGTGTGCCATTGGGACCTCAGCACCATGGACCTGGGGACACAACACAGAGCTCATTTGGGGTGGAATAATTCAAGGACTTTTTTCTACGTGCTGCCTTCTTGCTTTTGAATGGTGATAATAATTTGGCTGGTTCTCTAGCTGAAGACCTTAAAATTGGATCCTCTGCTACACACAGGGCTTGAGGTGGAGGGGGACGGTGGGGCCAGAAGGCTGCTTGCTCAGTGTAGTTGTGCTGTTTTCCTGAACCTGCTGGCTTGCAGCTCCCTCCCTGCATGACAGCGGCGATGGCCATAGTCACAGGGCCACCCTTTGGGGGGTGCGTGTCCTTGCTTATTTGCTCCAGATGAGGCCGACTTGATTTGGAGGCCTTGCTGGTGTGGTCCTTTGTAGTTCTCCAAGCCCTGCACCTCCACTGCCCTCTGTGAGCCCTGCAGGCAGTCTCTTGAGTTAGTGGGGTTGCTTGTCTTCTCTTCGCCCCAGAAGCCCCGCAGGGCCTCGCGATCTGGTAGGGGTTGGAACCAGCTTTGACGTCCAGGTTGTCCACACTGCCTCTCTGTCTTCTGGCTTTTGTTCCAAAGCACAGAGTGCTTGTGGCTCAGCCCTTCCCGTGGGTGTTTTCAGCCTGTGAGGACCATCCTCCTCACTCCCAAGTCGTTGGTGGGTTTCTACCTGGAGCCCAGGCTGCCCAAGGCCAGACCGTAACTCTGCTGCCCCCTTCTGGGGTGACCCGTTCTCTCCCTGTGACCACCTCGCTTTCCTATCTAAGACGAGGAAGTCTGTTGCTGGTTGGTGTCAGTGAAGCGTGTGTGGCTTTAAAGACCTCAGACTGCAGAGTCCTTCTTGCTCAAGTCTCCGGAGAGATGAGGGTGGGGACCTGTGTTCCTTCCAGGGCCGTTAGCTCCCGGTGCAGAGAGCACTAGATCGGGCCCCGCCTGGACCCAGACTCCCAGGCACGCAGGCTCGCCGTCACCTTCCGTTCGCTTTGTCCTGTGCCAGTGGGGTTGTTGTCCTGTGCACACCTGGTGCAGGCATTTCAGTTGTTGGCAGACCAGCCAGTGAAAAGACTTTACAGGGGAACTCTTCTCTTCCCAGGAGCAGAAGAGGTGGAGTGGGAATGCTTGGCCTCCCCATGCCCATCCCGGGCTTCTGTCCACCCCAGCCCTGCTTTTCCACTTAGCTCTTGCTCTCCCCATGGTCTCGGACTAGTACTTTGCAGATTGCATCAGGGAACCACTTACCCCAATTAAAACAGCCAGGGTGGGGGCAGGAGGAAATGGGCTGAGGTGTTGGGAATGTTTCAGCTAATGCGGGGAGTGCTTTTTAAAAGGCAGGTAGAAAACTTTTTTCTCTTAGTAGATCAATTAAAGACCTTTCTGAAAATTAACCCCTGGGAGGTATGTCGGTGGGCTCTGTTTTCCTATGTATACCCAACTCTGTGCAACCCGCCCCCCCCTCCCCAATCCTGCCTAAACATACTCTCAATGCCTTTAGAAATTTCTGTGAAAGGTGACCAAGTGTTTTTCAAAAGAGCTCCCCTTCTGTGATAAATGCCAGGTAGTGACTGAGCCTGCAGCCCCTGGGGAGAGAGAAGAAAGCCTGGCTGAGCATTGAAGAACCATTTCTGAGAGGGTGGGAGCCTGGCTGTGCCTCCCTGAGGTCTACACGGCCTGCTGGCAGCAGCAGGCACGAAGACGGGCATCTTGTCAGAGCCAGGCAGATGGCGTTCACCTGCTCGGGACGCGCTCCCTGGTACTGGGGCCCTTGGAGTTGCCGGGATAATAACAGACAGCTGCCATCTCCGGGCCGGAGATCTGCGGGCATTCAAACACTTGGGAAGTGTGCAGGGGAGAAGGAGCCGGCTCCAGGCCTCCTGTCCCCGGCACGGCCTGTCTTTTGTTTTGAGATTTGTGGCCCCCCCCCCCCCCCCATCAACATCCGAGCAACAAGAGTGTTTTAATAGAGGACAGTTCTGTTTTGGAAACGACAAGAAAGCGCCTTGTCGAGTGTGACCTGGCCTGTCCTTTGTCCAGCCTTCTCCTGCTTTGTGTATGCTTGCAATGGGTTTTGTTCTAAGGGGCAAAGGAGTTGGACATGGATTTGGTGTGTTCCTGGGGTTTTCTTTCTCCCCACCCCCCCCCCCCTTTTTTTTGGGCAGCGACAAAGGCTTTTGGTTATTTCTGAGTACAGGGCAATCGGGGAGTTAGGGATTTTCGGGACCACTCCAGCGCCTTTGAGTTTTACCGGGTGGTGTCAGGAGTGGTTGAGAAGCCAACTTTCTGACCGCCTGGTGTTTTCTCGGCCCATTGAATACATGTGTCAGGGACAAATTGTGTCTCACTGTGCCGTCAGCCTCAACTCCTAATAGGGATGTTTCCCCAAATATCAGTAGGATGCAAGGCTGACTGTTTTGAGACCCAGCTTTGTTTCCCTTCTCTTGCTCTGCGGAGGAGGGATGCTGATGCCTCCCTTCATTATCCGCTTCCTGTATCGTGGCTAGAGCTCAAGTCTGGGTTGACTTGATCTGGCTTGTTGTGGAAACTTCGGCTCTCGTTAGGCTACTTGCAAAATTATGCATTGTTTGGAGGTAGCTCAGTTTGATGGGGTCTGATAGAAATTTTATAACCACCCTCAAGGCAGAGCTCATGCCTCACTCCTTCAGGCCAAGACGGGAAGACAGGTTTGCCAAGCAAACGAGTGGTGTCCTAAGATGCAGGAAGATTACAAAACCCGCTCGATAATCTACACTGCTCGAAATCAGCGTGCTGTGTTTGCTTACACGCTCTGGTTGCGCCGTTGACAAATGGGCCCTGCTCAGTCGCTAAAGCCATATTCTGTGTATGCCTCATTCAAGTGCATTGTAACTTTTTACAGTGGTAGGTCACACCAGCTTTTCATCTTCTATCCCTAATTATTCCAAGTCGGTGAGATTGTTCCTGTATAAGACAGTGGCAGAGATTACCTTTTAGTTAGGTATTCTTCATTTTCAGAACTGGCCTAGGAATGAATCCCTGCCCCTCTGGATTGGTGCCCTATCCTAATCTTCTTGGTTATTTCCATCCTGCTCTGTTGAGAGGCTTAGGAGTTGTTTGTTTGACGGGGGAGGTATGCTTTAAAACATTAATTTATTCTACAGCGCCAGGGATTCAAAGATAAGATGGGATCTTTGCCCTCTGGGAACCCACCATCAAGTAAAGTCAGACAAAGCGTTGAACACAGGACACTGTGTAGTTCTGTGCAGGGCCCGGGCCAGGGTAAGCTGGGTATAGAAGAGAGAGAATGGGGTGGTTCTCCGGGGCCAGGGGAAATGTGGGGTGGGTATAAAGATCGGGGCGCCTGGGTGGCTCAGGTGGACAGGTGTCCAACTGCGGCTCTCAGGTCATGATCTTGTGGTTCGTGAGTTCGAGCCCCGCACCAGACGCCCTGCTGTCAGCACAGAGCCCGCTTCAGATCCTCTGTCCTCTCCGCCCCCCTCTGCCCCTCCTCCTCCTGTTCTCTCTCTCTCTCTCTCAAAAATAAATGAACTTAAAAAAATAATAATAAGATTGGTAAAGAAGGTGGTGATCGAGGGGCGACTGGGGGAACAGCTGGAACCCTTTTGTTTCACCATTAGAATCTCAAGGTTGAGTGAGCGTCAAGGTAAGTAATGGCGCTGGGCCCCCGTGGGAAAGGCTGCCGTGGTCATTGAAGGATCCCGCTGTTAGGCAGGTGCCAACTCTGCCAGCTACAACTGTGTGGCCTCAGTAATCTAATCCTCAGTTGCCTGCTCTGTGAAATGGATCTGATAAAGTATTTACGTCTTGAGGTTGGCGTGAAGGTGGATAAAGGGAAGTGAGCGGAGTAAGCACTCCACACTGGATAAACACGTACCGTTATTATCATCTTTATAGTGACGTTACCCAGAACGGCTCCTAAGACATGTCAGATGTCAGGGTGCTGGTCCCCCTCCACCCAGCCACCATCTTTCCCATTCTTCCCAGGGATAAGCCAGGTAAGGGGCGGACGTGGCGTCTGGTGAGGCTGTGCTGTGGCCGTGCCTGTTTACCTCTGTGACGCGGCCTGGTTTCGGATAACTTGATGTTTGCTGATAATGCGCCTGGTGTCCTGGCCTGAAACTCTACGCCTGTTTGGACTTGTAGCATTTCCCCTGTCCTCCGGTGGATGCGCTCTGTGACACATGGCTGACACCGGCCTGAGGCTTATCGCCCCAAGGTGTGCGTTATCGTAGCCCTCCCACTCTTTCCCCTGGCAAGCGTGTGATCTCCACTCTGAAGGCCCCGTGGATTCTGTGCGGGTTCTGTCCTGGGGTGCTTCTAGTCTAGGAGGGAGGGGTAAGAAAGAAGCCCAGGAGCTGCCAGCCTGGATAGAAGGGTGTCAGGAGTTGGGGACAGAGTGGGAGCAGGGGTGGGGGTGGCGGGTACCCGGTCAGGTAGGGGGGTTCTGGGAAGGGCTACTGAGGAGGGAGGCCCTGGGGCCTCGAAGATTTTGCACAAACGACGACGAGTGGGAGTGTATCTTGGTGGAAGAGGGGGAGAGGTGGAGGAATAGCTAGCAGGTCAGGGTGCCCGGGCTGGGGACAAAACTGGGAGAGGGCAGAAAAGTCTGCCAGAGAGAGAGGCAAATAGTAGTCACTCTTCCAGCCCCATGCCCAGCTGAGAGCTTCCTTCTGTTTATGGTGCATCATTCACAAGAAGATCCAGACTGGGGTGCCTGGGTGGCTCGGTCGGTTAAGTGTCTGACTTCAGCTCAGGTCATGATCTCACGGTTTGTGAGTTCAAGCCCCATGTCAGACTCTGTGCTTATAGCCCAGAGCCTGGAGCCTGCTTCAAATTCTGGGTCTCCCTCTCTCTCTGCTCCTTCCCCACTCATGCTCTCTCTTGCTCTCTCTCAAAAATAAATAAACATTAAAAAAAAAAAAAAAAAGAAGATCCAGACTTGAGTATCTTGGGGCTTTGCCATGGCTCTGAATTACCGAGCCTGGCAAAGGAAGGCAGTGACCTCCAGCTTGAAGCTTTCTTCCATTTTTAAAAACGTTCCCTGGCCCTGTGATTGCTTGCTGAGGTAACTTTCTGCTCTCCTAACTGGATCTAATTTGCTGTTCCTCAGCTGTGACATCTGATAATAGAAAATGTAGTATTTATTGAACCCCTATCATGTGCTGCCCACTGTGCTAGGCAGGTACTGTGTACTCATGGACCATGGAATGAGGGTATTTGGGGACCGGTGACAGTGGGAAGGGAAGGGAAGGGCCTGGGTCTGTGCTGGGTAATTCACATCTATTGAATCTCTTGGTTTCTCACAAGGACCCTGGGGAATAAGACAGTGGTTCCCCTCTTACTCAGTTAACAAGCGGCCTGGAGGCTCTCAGCGTACAGATGTCCGAGCTAGGATTTGTTACCCCTAGCCATACTCTTCATGAGATCCCCCAGAGGGATCGGGAAGGAGAGGGGGGGCATTAACAGAGATGGAAATACGTTTGTTATTTAACGTTTGTAGGCATTGGAATCGTCACCCTTTATTTTTTTTAATTTTTTTTCATTTATTTTATTTTTGAGAGGCAGAGAGACACTCCCTCCAGATGCACTCTGCGCTGGTCTCTGCCTGGCTTTCCTCCCGTCGTGGTAAATGTCAGCCGCGTGTGTTGGAGCGACAGTGCTCCAGTAAGGGAGGCATTGGTCCCGTGCATCCTCGCCCCTCGGTGGTGGTGGTGGTGGTGGCGGTGGGGGATGTTACCGGGTTTTTCTGGGATCGCCTTCTCAGCACCTGCCAAGGCACACCATGGCTCATCTCAGCAGAAGAGAGCTAAGAGTATCTGCTGATATTCCTTATCAGCAGAAGATCCTGGGATTTAGCTCCAGCGCCCCCTCTAGATTCTGCTTTTCTGCTTCTGCCTCTGGCTGCCCCCTGTGCGTACGGCTTTTGCACGCACGGGACCTTCTTCCTAGAATGACCTGTTCTTCCAGCATTCCACCTGCTATGTCCTTTGCTTGCCCCTACTGGTGATGGTGCATGTTGAAATAACGAACGCTGACTGATGACCAGGGGCTGGCTCGGTGCCAGGACCTGCCCCCTGCCCCCTAGGCTGACCATCCAGGTGATCGATAGCAGACCGCTTGAACGAGGGCCATGAGTGACAGAGGGATCGGCTGGCTCAGGGCAGGAGCTAGCGAGAGCACTGAGGAGGGAGTGGTCATCTGGAGAGGCTTCCTGGCGGAGGCGCCCCACCCCAAACTCACCTTGGGTTCCTTGGTCTCCAGAGTCCTCTGTGACAACTCCAGCGCCCTGGCGGCTCCCGTTTGCTCACTCTTTGTCCTGTGTAATTAGTGCCGTGTGCTTCACTCTTGTCTCTAATTGTGTCGTACAGCGTGTACTTTATTATATCCGGGTATAATACCGTCAGGCTGGCGGTTATCTTGTTCACTAATTGTTTCACGTGTCTATCTTGTCTGCCCCGCCAGATCACCCGCTTCTTCAGAGCAGCAGGCACATCCTCGGTGCCTTTTGTCCTCCCCTGCCATGGCAGGCGGGGCCTCAGGACCCAGATTCGAGTCCTGCATCTGGCACACTGGCCACAAACAAGGCACTCCCTCTCCTTTTACAGATGAGCAGGGTGACACCAGTGACATTTAAACTCCCTCCATTGGTGGGTCTTCAGTGTTCTCAAAGTGATGAATGGTCATTCCTTTGCATAGGAAGTATTTGTATGTTTATTTTTTTAGTGTTTATTTATTTTTTGAGAGAGAGAGAGAATGCGCGCACATGCGTGCATGAGTGGGGAAGGGGCAGAGAGAGAGAGAGAGGGAGACAGAGGATCCAAAGCGGGCTGCACGCTGACAGCAGAGAACCCGATGCCAGGCTCGAACTCACAAACCGTGAGATCATGACCTGAGCCAAAGTTGGAAGCTTAGCCGACTGAGCCACCCAGGTGCCCCAACACAACAAGTATGTATTTATTGAGCACCCCCCGAAGTGCCAGTCATTGGGGAGGTAATGAACAAGACAGGATTTCTGCCCTCAGAGTGCTGCAGGTTTAGAGAAAGGGACAACTATAAAGGAATAAAAATACCTGTAGAATTAATTGGAGTTGTGATTTACATTCATTCAGCAAATCTTTTTTTTTTTTTAATTTAAAAAAATTTTTATTTTTGAGAGAGGCAGAGATAGAGCGTGAGTGGGGGAGGGGCAGGGAGAGAGGGAGACACGGAATCCGACGTGGGTGCTGTCAGCACAGAGCCCAATGCGGGGCTTGAGCTCACAATCCGTGAGATCATGACCTGAGCCGAAGTTGGACGTTTAACCGACCGAACCACCCAGGTGCCCCCATTCGGCAAATCTTTGAATATGTCTTGCACAGCCTTGCCCTGTGTTAAGCAGTGGGGGTGTTAACAGTGAGCGACTGGTCGTTTCTGTCCTCTTGCTTACTGGATGGAAGGGAACACACGAAGGACGATGTCGTTGTGCACATGGGTAGGTGCTCAGGGAGAGTGGGGAACACTGGGCTGGGAAGAAGGGGGGTGGGAGCCCTTCTGAGGGTGTTTTGCCCCTCCTGCCCAGAGTGCAGAGAGGGGACTGGGTGAAGTCGGCACCTTCCTCCTTCCCCTGGAAGCGTGTCCCAAGGCTGGCACGTTTGTGCTCCTGCCCTTGCACATATGATTTGGGGGAGGCTCAGGAAGGGCTCTAAACACAAACCAGATGAAGGCGGTGCCCGCGGGTGCCTGGGAGCAGGGGCGGCCCCGAGAGCATGTGGCTGGGTCACCCTTTATAATTATAACACTGTGGTGAAGGCCCCGGAACCCAGGGTGGTGGCGGGCGGGGGAATGCCGGCTTCCCATCTGCTCAGCCTCTTTGGGCTCTGAATGGATTAGTTCTGTTTGGGTTGCAGCTTACTGTTGTGTGTGTTTTTCATCCCCTCCCGTTTGTTCTCTCTCCCTGGCCTGAACGCCTGCTCACAGGAGCAGCGAGGGTCCTGGTGTGGGAGGGAGAATTGTGAAGTGGCCATTATCCAAACAAGAAAGGGAATCATTGGAGTTTGCATTCTTCTGGGCCTCTATGGAAACTTGGATGTGGCTGGGGGTAGGGTGGGGTGTCGAGGCCTCGGGAAAGTGAGAAGATGGGGTGCAGCTGTAGAAACCGGGGTGTGGTGTGGTCTGTGTGAGTGACCCCACGTGGAACAGTTGTGCCCCTTCGGTAGGTTAATTCGTGCTGGAAGACCAAAGTTGGTGTGCTGGTGGTGGTGTTTCTTGCAGGCGGGAGGTCTGGACCGGCACTAACTCATTCCTTCCAAATGGCCTTGGTGATGCCTCTGTTGCAGGAAACTGTTGGCGGCGAAGTAATATTACCGGCAGTGTGATGTGGTCAAAGACCCACGTGAGCCTGCCACTGACCTGGCCCCATGACCTGTCTACAAGCCTCAGTTTTCCCAGTGTGTCAAGTGAGGGTATTGATTCCTATCTCGCAGGGTTGTTGAGAGGGGGAAGCAGGTGAGGTGTGGAAGAGACTCGGTGCCACCCGTTGGACCCAGGACATGTTCAGCAGAGCCTGAGTGCCCATCTCTTAATGCCACACCAGAGGCACAGGGCATTTGGGATGTTGGGAGTGCCCCTGGGCACTGCTGGCTTTCTTCATGGGCTTCAGGGAGCTTCTGCAGGTAAAGCAGACTTGTGGGAAGCCAGCATTACTTTTACCTCCTCTTTGGAATAGAAGGGTGTGGCCTTTCACTCCTGTTGGCATTCCTCAGTGTCTACGAGGAGCCCCACTGTCGAATGGATGCTTTGGAGAGAAGGGTTGGGGAAGGCAGGGAGAGCAGCCACAGCCTCAGCCTCTTAAGAGGCCACATTCTAGCTTAGAATCAAAATTTCACACATGTGGAACAATTAGAGAAAAATAACAGATGGCGTCTGATCAGATGTCACTGCTCTGTGAAGCTGTCCCAGACTGCCCCACCCTCTGGCAGAAAATAATCCTTCCTTTCTTTGAGATCCTGGAGCCCCGTGCAGGCCTGTGCGATGCTGTGCATTGCATTGGTTTATAATTGGTCGTTTGTGCCGTTAATTGTGCAACAGCAAATGTTTGTTGAGTGCCTCCACGTGCCAGGTCCCGTCCTTGGTCCTTCCTCCTGTCCTTGTCGAGCACCTGCTCAGGATAGTTCTAGCCGATAGTCTCCACTTGGGGTTTCCAGGTTGGCATGTGTATTTCCTTATGCTGGGCTCCTGAGCCCCCAAGCCAGCGCCTCTGGGGCTGCCTCTAGACCTTTCGAATGCCCCTCTTTCTTGGATGTTCGGTCCCAGTAGCACTCTCTTGAGTTGGGTCTTCCTGTGAGGCTTTTGGCTGATCTGGAGGAGTCTGTGAAGACGCGGGCTAGCCACCAGTTTGGCACTGCTGATGAGCTATGTGATACTAACACTCTCATCCTCCCTGGGCCTTTGTTGCTGTTGTTTTTTTTTTTTTTTAATTTAAAAACAAAAACAAAAACAATAACAGCAACTGGGATTGGATTGAACGATGTCTCTGGTATTGGTTCTGAGACTTGAAACTTCTTTTGCAAATTGTGTGGGCCTGGAAATGCCTTTGGTGCGCTGGACCCTTCGCTGAGCTGGGCCAGGTGTCTTCTGGGAGTTTGCCTTCTGGGATCTCACAGTTTAGTGGGAAAGAGGGACATAGGCATAAGCAGATGCTTCCGATGCTGCAAGGGACCCAACCCCGTTGCTGGGTCCCAAGAGAGGGCTCTACCCAGAGGGCTTCCTGGATGCAGTGATATTTTCTGTGGATCCCACAATGAAAAAAGGCGTAGAAATTGGTGACTGAAAGGGAAGTGTGAAGAGAGCATTGCAGGGAAAAGAAGAGTCTGTAAGCCCTTGGAAGCATATGTGGGTGGAGCTGGAACTGAGAAGGGCCTGCCCAGCCAAGCTGGTGTGCAGCCGGTAGCCACCAGGCCACTGAGCTTGTCAGTGGCTGGTTAGGTCAGTTTGGGGAGAGGAGTAGGGACGAGGGGAGGGCTAGAGCAAGTGCTCCAGGCCCTTGGACCGAGTCTAGATGGAGAGTGGGGTGGATGGGACTGGGGCATTGTATGGCAGCTGAGAAGTCGGCCTGGCCCATGAGAGCTGGCATGATTGGAGGGTTGCCCACACGCCCTTGACCGTCAGACATTTTCCTAATAATAAGCTGCCCTCGTGCCCTCGAGGGTGGGTTTAGGGGTGATTGTAAGCAGCTTAGATTTGCTGAGGGCATTAAAAAAAAAAAAAAAAGCCACCTCTATCCAGATTATCCAAAGAATGAAAGCGTGGTGGAATAAGAGGCACCCTGGCCAGGTTCTGGGCATGTCTGTCTCCTACTGTGGGCCTTTGTTCCCCCTTTGGTGAAAAGGCAGGGGGCGGGGGAGACACCGGACCAATGCCTGAGGTGCGCTAGCCCACCCCCGTGACTGCCGCCTTTGTTTCCAGGGGGTTGAGGATCACACGGGGCAGGGTGGCTTCATTCTTGGCAGGTGGAGTGGAAAATGCCAGTGTCTTAAAGCGAGTCCCAAAGGGGGTGGGGATGGGTGTGTATTTGTACTTGGCTGGGCGTGTCCCCAAACATCTCCCTTGGACAGGGTATCTGTTCTAGCCTGGCTTGGAACCTGCACAGAGTCCCTTCCCTTCTAAAATGTTATCTTCCCTATTAAATATTAATAATCAACCGCTTTCAGTGGGATTAAACCCCCAGCATATTCTGGGTGGTTGTTGCCGGTGTGCGTGTCTCCATGCCTGTCCTTGACCCAGCGTGGCACCTTGAGCAGAGCAGTGAAGGAGAGCGAGAGGGAGAGTTTGTTTTGCTACTTTGGAGCCATGGCAGAATTTCTTATGCTGCCAAGTTATTTTCTTGGTGTGTATTTAGATAGAGGAGATGATCGAGAAGTGGATGACGTATATTTGCACAGGGATGTTTGTACACATTGACCATGGCGTTGTCGGGGCCAATGTCCAGGAGGTAGCTACTGCCTCAGCCCTCCTCACACTTGTCAAGGAAGGA
The DNA here is from genome assembly GCF_016509475.1 of Prionailurus bengalensis. NCBI lineage: Eukaryota > Metazoa > Chordata > Mammalia > Carnivora > Felidae > Prionailurus > Prionailurus bengalensis. The sequence continues at coordinate 44,084,484 of NC_057345.1, read as the reverse complement.
CTTTGGGTACCTTCTCTCAAAGGGCTGGGGGAAAGGGTGGGTGGCAGGACAGATCTTCTCTTCCAAAGGCACAGAGCATAGCTGCTTGGACCCCAAACCAGCCCCCTCTTCCCATTGTGAATGGGAGGGGAGGCAGCTGTGAGTCCTGCACTCTGCACTCTGTCCGTCTCGGGCCAGGGGCCTTGGTCCGGAGTGGTCCTCTCGGGTCTCCCCAGACCTAATCAGCTTACCGTGGGCAGGGCAGTGCTCTTCTGTTATTAAATGCAGAGCTGTGGTCTGCATGATGTGGGCAGCTTTAATGAGATTAGAAAGCTTAACCGAGAGGCCAATTACATCTGGGCCTGTACCTGTTTGGGCGGCTGTCTAAGCCCCGACCTGCATCCGGAAGCTTCCTGCAGGCCTCCTGGGAGCCTGGCTGGGGAGGGTGAGGGGCAGAAGAGGCCTGCCCATCTGTCTAGTCATCGCTGGACCTGGGGTCTATTTACCCTGGTCAGGGCAGAGGCAGAGCCCGGGAGGAATCTGCTGGAACATCTGATCCAGGAGCTCCTGAAAGCTGGATGCCTGCTGCCTGGAGGGAGGGTGGGCAGCTGGGTGGTTGCAGAGCCCCCAGAGGCTTTTGATGTGCAGCTAGGTTTGGGGACCAGGAGTGGAATTTGTCCCCTTTGTTTTTATAGGTGAGGGGAAGGGACTCGGAGCCGGGGCCTGACTCCTAGTACAGGCCCTTTGTTACTGTAGCTTCCTCCTTTCTTCCCACCGCTTTGATTGTCTGGGAGCAGGGGTGCTGTTGCCTTTCTGGTCACACGAGGTTTTGCGTTTGTTTCTTCATTTGTGCTTCACATTTTGCGTGAGGTAGGCCAGGCTGGCAGTGGCAACTTCTCGTCGTATAGATGGTCAAGTTAAGGTCGAAGAGACCCACCTCACGCAGGTGCCAGAACCTGAGGGGCTGGTTGCAGGGTTAGTGTCTTTCCTTGCCATGACTGAGGTCTTCTGTCTGGTTCCCACTGGGGCGCGCTCGGGTGGGGAGTGTAGGTCTGTGATGACTGGACCCAGCCAGGAAGAATTGTGACCTTGTGAAGACACTTCACCATCGTGATCTTCACTGGCAAAAGGGTCAGGTGTGAAGCACAGGAGTGGGGTTAGCATCTCCAGGTTGTTGGGAGGATTGGCCTTCCCCATGCCTACCTCCAATGGTGGCTTTGCTGGGACACACAGGCTGGCAAGTGTCAGTTCCCTTTCCTGGGACACTTGGGTCGGCAAGTGTCAGGGGATGGGATTGGGACCACTCTGAGGCTCTACAGGTGAGGACTGCCGGCTGGTCCCTCTGGGCGAGGCCTGCCTCCGTGGAGAGTGGAGAAAAGGCAGAGCGGAGGGTTTAAGGAGTATCCATTCAACAGTTACTTACTGCGTAGCTGAAAGATACAGGCCAGGTGGAGTTCTAGGGGAGGCAGCGGAAACTTCACTTTCGCAGACTCTGTGAAGCAAGGCTTATTATCCTACTTTTCCACATGAGACTGCCAAGGTACAGCCGTCTTGGGAGACCCAGGTCCCAGACCGATTCCTGCCCTTGACCCAGGTCTGTGAGCTTGAGGCCGCATCTACAACAGAGGGACCGCAGGATCTCCTCCTCTTCTGAGGTTCTAGATTCAAAGTTTCTGAAGCCCTGTGGATTATTACCCAAATCTAATTAAAAACTTCTGTCTTCAGTGGAGAAGACCCAGGCCAGGGACTTAAATGAAATTAGACAAAATAGAGGAAAAACAGACAGCTTTAGACACATTTGCAGCAGAGAGGGGTGCTTGGTCATCCATTGAAGATAGTTTTGCCATGTCTCTGTGACTCACGAGTTTCAAGGTAGGATAGAACCAAGATTCAAATTCAAGCCTTCTTCAAGGTTTCCATGTTTCTCTCCTGCAGTGATTGCTTGAGGAGAAAAACAGAGAAACACTGGAAGATAAGGCCCCTCTTTGTCCTTTTTGATATTTGGGTTTATGAAAGTTTGTTCTGTTCTTCTTTATAAAGGAGAAAAATAAGAAAGAAATTACCCAGAAGAGCCAAGGCCTAGCTTTGTCCAAAAAGCTCTTTCATAGTCCTCAGTCGTGCGATAGTTATTGATTATGAATCATAGTAAATATGTGGATTCTGTTCTTTGGAACCAACAGTCCTGAAGGGAGATAGCTTTTGTCCTTACGATAAGGCCATGTAGAAGATACTGGAAGAGTCACAGGTAGAGTTTCACATGGGCTTGGAAGACAGAAAAAATCCTGCCCAGTGCCCAGGGTGGCCCAAGGGGCAGGTGGAGGGACTGACATGGTGGCAGGGAGTTGTGGGCATTCTGGGTAGAGGGGATGGTCTGTGCAAAGGCTGGGGACCAGAGAGGCTGAAGCTTGGGCACAAGAAAAGAGGGAGGTTGGAGTGGGGGGAAGACAGGGGGACTAACATGAGATCATGGCCCTTTATTATCTCCTTATTTGCTGTAAGTCTCGTGCCAACCCCAGCAGACGTATTGTCTTGTATTGGGGGAGCTTCTTGAGTCAGGGGGAAGTGCCTGCCGCTCTGAGTGAGCTGGGGAGCTGGAGCCCTCATGCCACTGCTCTCTGTACTTTACCACAGCAGTCCTTGGTTAGGAGTTCATTGTCCTCGAACGTTCCATTGGATGCCTTGCGAGACAGTTGCAGGTGGAAACTGGTATCTTCCAATATTGAGTTCTAGCTCATGAACCTACTCCACCTATAGGTAGATAAATGGAAGGTGATAGGGAGCTTGTCTGGGAGAGAAAGTGTCCCTAGGAGTGGAGGACCTGAGATCTGGTTGGTAAGCGGCTGGAGCCATTCCCAGGGCATGGTAAGCACAGGGAAGGAGCAGAACAGGGGTACAACCAGAGGTCCCTGTGGGCTCGGAGAGCCTGGCGTCTGCCCTCGTTCTCCTCTCTGCCCTTCTCAAGTTCTCATTTCATGTTAAGTGAGGGACTGAATCAGGGAGGAGGAGGACGCATTCCTCCTGAGTGAGCTCAGGGCTTGCTCTGTGGCTCGTCTCTGATGGCGGGAACCGTGTCTTTTAGAAACCCGTGGTTTGGAGGGTTCGGCTGCGACGGGCATCCTCAGATTGGCAGAGGATTCCTGTCTGTGGGACACGGAGAACGATGTCTCAGGTTGGGACCTCTGCCTTGCTGTCCTCCTTGGTCTCCGGACTAGGCCAAGGAGGGGCTCTTCCCACCTTTGCTGTCCCTAAGCTCCAAAGGCAGGTTCTCTCAACCCTGTCAAGAAGCCTGTGGAAAAAGTGGCTTCTTGGTCAGTGGAGCAGACATCTGTCTTCAGTGAGGTGGAGGACCAGGGCATCCAGCCTATCTGAGAATAACCAACAGGCTTTGCTTTGGAGGTGCAAGGGAGGCTGGGCTGAGAGGGCTGATAGAAGCAGCCAGATCTTAGCAACTCATTAAGACTACTCGAATCCACTCACTGCACCCAGCCTACTGGGCCCAGTCTCCACTTCTTCCAAAGTAGGAACGCGAGGGGGATTTAGCTCCCTGAGGCAACCCTGCTCTCTGTCATTGCCCCACAACTACCAGTGCTTTGCCCAGATGTTAGCTTTAGCTAATTCATAGCTGTCTTGGGAGGGAGAGGTATAAAGACGATTCCATTTTACTGACCTGACCAGTACCTCTATGAGAAGTGACCTGCCCAAGTCGTTTGCCAGCAAGGACCAAGCAACACCAGCACCCAGGTTTTCTGAATACCCAAAGCTTGGGTTTTACAGCCAGAGGGAACAGTGTGTCCTAAAACTAGCCTGGGGGTGGTGGTGGTGGTGGTGGTGGTGGTGTATGTGTTGTTACGTTGTTGTTTAGAGGGGACAGAATAGTTGTATGGATGTAGCCAAATGGTAAGTACGTGACTGAGTTAGCGAGTCCTAGAATTTTACTTGTAGACATGGTGACTATTCTTGAAAAGCAGGATTTCTACAAGGACTTTACCCATCCAAAAAATATTTACTGAGCCAGCACCTTCTCTGTGCTATGTACACCCTTCCTGCCCCTGTCCCTGGGAAGACAGCTGGCTCCTTGAATAAGGAATTAACAGTCCAATGTGACAAGTGCTGCGATGAAGAACACATAGAGGACGAAGAGGTATCACCCACGGAGAGAGCGCGGAGGAGTGTTCCAGAGGGGTGGACCGGCCTGTGTAGAGGATGCTTGGGCATGTTCATCAAGTAAACATGGGTGAAAGGAAGGCTTTTGTTAGCTGGAGTACTAAATATGTGCATGTAATAATAGGTTATTCTTTCTCCATGGGACTAAAAGCATCTCATTTGTTGGACCCGGATGAACGTCTCTATAAAGACCTTCCTTTGTGCTTCAATGCCGTATGGAGTAGGGGACGGACCACCTCTACGGGAAATCCTGGGTCTGTTTCAGAAGCCACGTTTGGGTCAGAGTTCTCAGTAGATAAACTCTCCCTATCTCCCAGAAGCCTTTGACCAGTTAGGTCATCACTGGTCCTTCCAGGCCAGGCTCCTGGCCCCACCCCATTAGCAGGTTTCCCCACTAGGATCCCAAAGGATACGTGTTCTGGGATGCTCTGGGTGGGGCGATACTAGCAAGAAAGCCCTGTCTTGTACCCCTGCTAGACACCCAAGAAATATCTGTAGATGTCTTTGTGGGGGAGCTCCAAAGAGGCCGCCCTGCCTTGTGCCATAATACTCCCTGGTCCTCGGCAGGCCACAGACCTAGGTGTGGGGGCTGGGGCTGTGTCAGGGACTGAAGCAGGTCAGCTCTTGGTATACACCTGATCTACCTCTTCGGCCCCTCTGCATCACTCTTGAAGCAAAGTAAACAGTCCCCCCTGGGGGCCTCTGAAGGCTTGCTGGGGCGGGCTCTGTCCTGCAGTGCCACTGAGCAGGGTGGGGGTGTGATGTGGCTTTGAGGGGCTGATTCCTGTAATCACAGAGCTCGAGTCAACCAGACTGGCTGTGTTTGGTTCCTTGGGGACACAGGATATCAGAGCTATTACCTTTCCTGCTTTAGGGACAGAGACACACACACAGAATCTGTGAACCTATAAACCCTCCTGTTGGAAGTGTTAACATTTCTGTAAAATGACCGTTCTAGTTTCCTCACCTCAACACCGCTCTCTCATGTTTGCTCACAACCCCAGGAGTTGGGAGCAAGGCAGGATGAGAGTTCCTTCTCTCTGGGCTGATCTAGTGCAGCAACATTCATTGCATACCACTGGATACCTGGCCTGGTCCTAGGAAGCCTTCCTGGGCCTGCTGCATTTAGGCCGGGGCTTGAGGGGCAGGTGGGGTGGCAGGGGAAGCCAGGGGACAGCTGGCTCCCAGCATGAGGACCGTTCTACAGCAGCAAGGGGGCGCTGGGCCGTGTGGCCTCTGTTGCCAGCATGGCCCAGCCATCAGCATCTCACGGGCCGGCACTGCCAGGCCGGTAGAAGGACCTGAGTCCTGCAGTTTCCCTCTCCTCTTTGGGTCCTCCGGACTCACCCACCTTAACTTTGTCGGTTTATAAATGAGACACCTGGGGCTCCGAGACAGGGCTGCCCTGCCTCCTGTTCACCCAGCTAGTTTTTGTCGAGGTCATTGTTGAGGTTGAGCTGTATCAGCCAAAGAGTGTGGTAGAGGGGAGGAAAGGTGGACTTTGAAGTCAGGTGGACCTGGGTTCGAATCCCAGGATTCGAACGGCTCCCTGGCCTGCTGTGTAAGTACAGCAGGTCAGCTCTCTGAACTTGTTTTCTCCTCCAGCACAGGGATGGTAATGCCACCTACCTCCTAGAACTGTCGAGAGGGTCAGAGATAATCCTGAAGGGCCAGGCATCAGGAGGCACCTGTTACCATCAGCTGTTGCTGTTCCCTCAGTCTTGCGGGCACTGCAGGGAGGGAGGGAGTGTGGCTGGAGCATGTCACCTCCAGAGGAGTAGAGCCCTGGCTTCCCCTGTGCCCTGGAGGGCTGAGACGTAGGCCCAGCCGTTGCCAGCCAGCACCCACTGGTTAGGGGCCAGTGTAGGATTCTCTCCCCCTTGTACTCAGTTGCCGGTGATCGTGCCTGGCAGGCTTCTGGGAGCCAGCTGCCAGGGGCCTCTGGACAAGGTTCTCGGCCTTCTACGTCTTTGGCATCACCAGCGCCTGAGCAGGAGGCAGCCTGGCACCTGGATTTCAGGCAGGAGAGCCAGCTGTGCTGTCCCCCCTCTGACAGCTGTGTGTGGAGGGGTGCCCGAGTGGACAGTGGCAGACTCTCTAAGTGCCCAGCTTCTCGTGGTGGTGTTTGGTCCAATTTCCTTTGAGTTGTGACCTACATCATTCTTTATTTGCTAAACCCTCTGAGCAGGCAGCAGTAATAAATCAATTAATGACTCCGATGAATCGTTTAATGGCTGACAAAATAACACTAAAGCCAACAGCTTGCATCTCTCCAGCAGTAGCAGAGGATGCTGGTTGACTGGGGTGGGGGACGGGACAGAGACTGTTAGCTAAATTAGCGCAATTAGTGCATGCTTTAAAGGCTTAGGTGGCATCTGCTCAGCTCTGAGCCCGTGCGCCAGCCGTGCAAACCACAGTGGTGGGCTACTCAGTGGCTTCCCTCCTGGCCCCTTCCTGTACACACCCTTCCCAGCCAAGTGTCAGCTTCTCTGGACTTGATACAGGGGACCCCAGTGAACTTTGCAGATTGCACAGTCGTCCTGTCACAGCAGAGGAGGAGCCGAGGGCAAGTGACTCTGTCCCCACTAAATTCGGTGCCAGCTGAACAAAGTGTGGGCTCCCGTTTCCGAGAGGTGTGTTCTGAGGGTCATGCCTTTAATGATTTCTTTTAAACCTAAAAGTTTCTAGAAGCAGGCGGGTTTTTTTTTTTTTTTTTTTTTTTTTTTTTTTGTTCCCTGCACACCTCAGTCCTGGCAGGATTAAGTTGTCATTGGAACTGAGCGTGTGTGTGGGTCCACGCCAGGGAATTTTCCGCTTTGCAGAGGCAACTGCCAGTGTTCTTGTTAAGGAGCTGTCACTGGCCTACTATGACATGTTTGCGGTTGTAAGTAGCTCCTTTAAGACTGTGTGTGTGGAGGGGGGGAGTGGGTGGGGCACGGCTAATGGTGTAAACTGGGGCCGCGAAGCTCATCTCTCTTTAAGAAGAAAATCGGCGCTGTGCAAATAGCGTGCTGTTGATCCACTCTGTGCTGTTCATTTGCGGGGGCACCTCTAGCCCTTAATCTCCCTTGTCTTGCGTGTACACGCCTAGGCACCCGTGCCCTGTGCCGTGCGGCCCAGCCGGGGAGGTGTTTGCACATGGAGGAGGGTGCCCTGGCTGGCCTCCACGGTGTAACCAGGTATTAATTATGTGGGGCTCCACCTCATACACAAACGGTACCCTTTGATCCAATTCCCAGAAGAAGCTGGGTGCTCCCTGGGATGCATGGGCAAGGCCCAGTGGGATGGTGGCCGTGGCCTTCTCAGCACAGGGAAGGAAGCCAGTTTTCCTTTTGGAAACGTTCTGACTGGCATGCCTTTGTTTCGTTCTTAAAAAATGAAATCAGATTTTTCTAACGTGGGGTAGGGCGAGGCCACTCTCCAGAAGAGTGGCTTCTGTTGAGTGGTAGACGATGTCTCCCGACACTCCTGACTCCCTTTCCTTCCGTGTGCTCTGCGTTCATGGACTCATGGAAACTAAACATGTCTGTTGTCTGCCTGGTGCTGTGTCTCCGGCTCAGGGGCTTCTGTTTGCGGAGCACCTGTCTCAGGCTGAACCCGTTGCCTGAGAGTCGTGTTTAAAGTTCCCCACACCTCTGCAGAGGATGGAGGGCTCCTTCCTTTACAGATGACTGGGCTCTGAAAGGTAAAGCAGGGTGCCCAGTACCTCGACTCCTGGAGAGTGGAAGGGCTGGGCCTCGAACCCGGACCTCTCTGTTCCCGGGGGGGCCGTCTTGAAGCATCTGCTTCAAAACGGAGACCAGAGAAGCTGTGACGTGGCTGAGAACAGGCCCTGGTTTTAGCACATCTGGCTTGACTTCCAGTTCTGCCCATCCGAGCTGTGTGACCCTGGTCAGATCCCTTGACGTCCTCATCTGGAGTCCCTACTGGGTTGTTGGGGGCTCCCAGGGGAGAAACTGGTAAGCTGTGCCCAGCGTAGCCCGGTGAGCTTAGCCAGCAGGTGAGCTCAGCCAGCAGCGGCAGCCTTCTCAGCCCTAGTGGGCGGCTGACTTCCCTCCTGCGGAAGAGCCCCCTGTTGAGGAGGGGAAGTGAGTAAGCCCCAGGCCCCCCTCCCCCCGACCCCACCCCAGAAACTGGGCTGGCATGGAGCTCTGAGAAGGTGGAGGCCTGGCAGGCTCTGCACTCTGAAGGAGAGGCTGTCAGAGGCCTGCCTCCCCGGGAGACTTGAGATGACAGCACTAATCTCTCACCCCATATCACCACCCGCATCTTCGAGTCCCGCCGTCCTTTAAGGCCCTGGCTTGAGTGCCACCTCTTCCATAAAGCCTCCCTGATCCCCCTAATCCCTGCCTCGCAGCGCCCGCCTGGAGCACCTTCCCACACCCCTCAGTTCTCTGTCACCGCGGCTCATTTCATCCTCCAGACCTTGAGGGCAGGGCCGCGCGCTGTCATCTGCCGCCCTGGCGGGCACGGCGCGTCCCAGCGGCCCCAGGAGCCAGTGTTTGCTGAGTGCGTCTGACGTGTGTAAAGCACTCGTAACCTGTTTAAGCTCCCACCTACCTTGTTTCTCCTTCTCTTCTCAGGGTAATTTGCCAGTCACATCCAGCAGAGTCTTCAGCGAGTTCGTGCGATCCTGCACAGACACTCACACACGCACCACCACCACACCCCTTGCTGAAGGCCAGGCTAGTCACCTGTTCGCTGGAAGGAGCAGGGTTAAGTCCCTCTGCTTAGGGAGAAGAGCAGAACATACGGATGATCCCAAACACAGAGAACCTCACTGTGCTGCCCTCACGTTTGTGATGATCTGTCTGTTGTTTCTTTCCACAAGCGTCAAAGAGCACACAGAACTCTCCCTGGGAATTGCAGTGTTGGTGGGGAGACCCAGTTTCTGGGTTTCTGGACCCAAGACTGGGGAGTGGAGGGACAGAGAGACTAAAGTTAGAGCCACTCATGATAATGTGCTTCTCTGCGCCTCCGTTTCTTTACTGGTAAACAGAAACGACCTCTTCCGCAGGGATGTGAGGAGTCAGGCCCACCCCTCCCCTCTCCTGATCTCTGGGGTCAGGATGAAAGGCAACTGCTTCTTTCCATACCCCCCCTCTCTGCATCCCTGCATTTGCTCCCTCCCCCAGGGGACTTGGGAAGAAGCGCTGGCGTCAGGACTGCCCTCACTTGGGCCCGATGGCCTGGCTGTGGCAAGTTGGGGCTTTTTCTGCCTACACATGACCTTGTTTTTCAGTTTGCTCTGCTGAGAGCTCGGTGTGATGCCCACCGTATCGTTGAAACCACAGGACCTCAGCCGCCTCATTTGGAGCTGAGCAGAGAGAGGCCAGGGGCAGGAAGGCTTGTGATACAGCAGGTGATTTACAGCCAGAGGGGGAACCCTGGTCCCGAGAGGCTCACCCCAGGGTTCTTCTGTCATAATAATCCCCAGGACACACCGGGCAGTGGTAGTTAATGGGGTTCTTCCCTTTCACAGAGGGGAAACTGAGGTTGAGACCATCAGCATGGCTCTGAGTTGGCAGAGCAGAGATCAAGCCCACATATTTGGATCCGTGGTGCAGTCTTGCTGTGTCCCAACTGTGAGCCACCCCAAGTTAACAGAGGTCACCACTTCCTGAGACAGCTCACTTCTGATGCTCGGATCTAGAGAAGCTTTTTGTAGCTCAGAGCATCTACTGCTGGGCCCAGAGCCATCCCGCGGCACCAAGAGAGCACGTCCACTCCTGCTTCCACGTGACAGCCCACTGGCTATTTGGAGGCAGGGATCCTGTGTCACTCACTCCCGTGTGTCATCTGAACCTATTTTTAATGCCAGCTGCTTCTGTCTCTTCACGTAGCAACAGCTCTGCGTTTTCTCCAAGCTGCAGACTTCAAGCCCCTGTCCTCCAGGACGGATTCTTTTCTCCAGTCTGTGCATAAGACGAAGAGGCCCTCTTCCTGGACTTCTCCCTCTTTTGACCCCACTTCTCGCTGTCTCGGCCTTTCTGCCTGGGTTATGACACTGTCTCTACTCCCTCATCTACATCTTCGGTTTCTGTCCTGCTAAGATGAACATCCCCTGGAGGAAACTCAGCCCAGAGGGACCCAGGTCGCTCCAGTATTTTGTGCAGATTGCTGAAGCCTCTGTCTTGATGGTACCCGCTCAGGCATCCCTCCCTCTCCTGGACACAAGCATCCCACAGAGACCTCCGTTTCTCACTTGCCCTTCTCACGTAGGCAGCGCATGGGTGCCTTCACTCCTCTGAGTGACCTCTGTTTCCCGGCCGCGTTCACACAGCCGCATGCCACACACCCTGTGGCATCCTGGGTGCTTGGCCACATGGCCTGTGTTGAGTTTCAGTGGAGAAAGGCTGTGCTCGGTGTGCTCGGTGGTTTCGCATGTGGGCCCTGTGCTGCTACACGCCTGAGTATTGGGGTGGGGCGAGGAGGGAGGGCATTTGCAGAACAAAGTTCCGTTTTGCAGCCCTGTAAATCAGGAGGCGTGGCCACGCTGGCAGGAGTCCCGTGGTTCATTCCGAGCATTTGTTTTTATCCAGTTTTCCAGGAGCTTCATGTGTAGAAGATCATTTTTAAAAAAGAGTGAACAATGGCTGGGGGTTGGGATGGTCCTAGGCTAGTTTGTGGAGTGAGGATAACTAGGGTTCTCGGGGTGCGGTCGGAATACCTAGTAGGAAACACCCCTGCCCAGACCCACGCTTCTGGAAAGGAAGCATGAGTGCTTGTCACCTACCACAAGATGCTTTGAGCTAAGAGGTGGCAGGCTCCTGGGAGCTTGTCCCTCGGTTCCTTTGCAATGACCCTGCTGTTCCTGGAGCCACAGGGGACTTCTTGCAACAGAGCGAGGAAAGGGCCTAGCACCACATCTGGGACTTGCCACGTCTGTTTGTACTCCAGGGTTGTTGAGTGGGTTAGTTGAAGGTGCATTGGGGATGCCCAGCACTGGCAAAGGTGGTCACTATTGGAAACCAGATTTGACAGTGAGGGATGCCTGTAGTCAGAATGGCATGTGTGAGACCAGCTGGCGTGCGTCTGGAGCACATGGGCGGGCTGAGACGCTGCAGTGAACCCCCGAGCGAGCCCTGGCGGCTGTATAACCACCACGGGATCATAAAGAAACCCTACTCTTCAGGGGAGAGGGCTGTGGGATCGGTCCTCCCTGGAAAGCTCCCAGGCCGTGAGCAAAAGTATGCTACTTTGCAGGGGAGCTGGAGGGGCCTCGGTCACTTGTCCGAAGGCACCTTGAGCTTTCCAAGTTGACTCTACCCCTGAGCCTCAGAGGAGGCAGCTGGCTGGAGTGGGCCATGGCACCCAGCGCAAGGCCTGTTTTCTATTTAGAAAAGAATTTTAAGTTAGTTTTATAAAAAATGCATGAGTTACCAAACTGCATGCCTGATTTGATTCTGCTTTTTTTAGTCCACGTATGTATGCATATATGGATAAATGTTGGTGAGGAGGGCCTGGCGGGGGGAGCTCAAATGTCATCGGCTGTTATCTGCGGGCTCTGATAACAAAGAGGTTTCTGGGTGGTTTTTAATCTTTGATCTCTTAAGTGTTCTGTAGTGAACAGAGAGGAGTTAAAATTCGCAGTCTCTGGAAAGAGAACTGTCCCCCTGCAGCAGGAGCTGCTGTTACCAGTCCCTGCCCTCTGGGTGTGTGGACCAGGCTGGGAAGAACAGCCTGGAAGAAGGGCCTCGGAGATCGTGTCTAGCCCTTCCATTGGACACGTGGGGAAACTGAGGCTCCTGGCAAGGAGCCGAGCCCACCGGGAGGTCTCTGGCTCCAGAATCCAGTGCTCTTTACTCTCCTGCTCCGGTGGGAGGGCTCCATCCCCTGTACCCACCACAGCCCTGGCAGCTGTAGGCCTCCGTGAATGTCAGGGGCTTTCGGTTTGGGTTCTGTGTTTTTAGAGAAAACTCACATGAGACGCTTTGCTGAGTGCCTTAATGGAGCTCTAACTCAAAGCTGGAAACCACAGGGAGAGGCCGATTCCTAGCAATCCGGAAAGGCCTGGCTCCAGATGGCCAGGTTTGAGCAGGTCTTTGAATAATAAAAGTCATAATCATTTATTGAACACCTGCTGTATGCCTCACATCTTCGAGATGGGTGAAACAGCCCCTGCTGCCAGGTGTGGGGGTGGAAGGAAGGGTCCACTGGGGTTGGGTTGTGTAAGTAGCCGTTACTTCTTAACCCCCTGGTCGCCCTCCAACACAGGTTGCTGCTTTTCATTCGCTGCTTCGTGCTTTTCTGCCCTTTTGGAAGTTTTCCGTTAGGAGCACGTGTTTGTGTCATAATCAAAGGATAACAACAGCTGTCATAATTCAGGTTAATTATTTTGTTTAGTTTTGCTGCTGAACGAGGCTTTGAATGATAAAAGTTGTCTCCTCAGCGTCCTGCCACCTTAATCCTTGTTCACATGGCCTTCCTTTCATTGGAGGAGAGCAAAAAATCTGTCTTCCCCCCAGATGTCAGAGAATTGCACCATCCATGTTCTGGAACCATGGTTATCCCAGCCCTGACATTCAAAGGACCACGGACCACCCACCCCCAGTTCCTAGAACCATTGACTCACTTCTGATTTTTATAGGGAAATGAGATCTCCCAGTGAGGGAACCTTTGGAAGTCATGCTCCCAGGTTCAAATTTTCATTTTAAAAAGTTGTGTGTGTGTGTTTTTTTTAATTATAAAATATCCTTATATCTTTTTTTTTTAATTTTTTTCAACGTTTATTTATTTTTGGGACAGAGAGAGACAGAGCATGAACGGGGGAGGGGCAGAGAGAGAGGGAGACACAGAATCGGAAACAGGCTCCAGGCTCTGAGCCATCAGCCCAGAGCCTGACGCGGGGCTCGAACTCACGGACCGCGAGATCGTGACCTGGCCGAAGTCGGACGCTTAACCAACTGCGCCACCCAGGCGCCCCAAAATATCCTTATATCTTTAAAAAAAAAACAAAAAGAGCTCTTCTGTATCATTAAGGAAAAACCTAATATACAGAAAGCAAAGAAGGTGAACATTTTACCATAAAAGTAGATCTACAGACCATTTCAAAAGATAGTGATCCAAAAAAATAAGGCAGAATACCAGGGATCCCAGTTTGTAACTACCAAGGTAGCAAACCCCAGTGTAATGCTTGTTAATTAAATTGGTTAAATGATGATACCTCTATATAATATTAGACTCGTTAAAAACTTGTGTTTTCTTTGGCTGTGTAATGAGAGCGGGAAGTGCTCTTGACATTCTTCCGCAAGAAACGGTGGCTAATTTTCTTTTTCCTTGGCCGTGTGCTATAAGCAAGTGTTGGGTACTAAATGATAAATGCTAATTTAAAGAAATCAAGTTGGTGAGGCTTTCCAGATCTTTCTGTAAAAGCGAAGCCTTGTTCTGGGCTGACAGCTGGAGAAGAGTAGGTCTGGACCGAGAAGGACGGATGGGAGAGGGTTGTCCCGAGCCTGCTTTCTTTCCATGCAGATATTTGTGTCTCTGGGGTGCTTGTGTCTACCTCAGAGGCCACCTGGGGGTTCAGGGAGAGACGGGGAGGGGGGGAAAGCACCCAGCCGGTCTCTAGCATCGGGCCCAATGGCTCCTGCCATGCGCACCACCAAGCACTTGCCATTTAGGAACTCTGTTATCCCTGTCCTCATCCTACAAACAAGACGGTGCTACATTTGTTGAACCAAACGTTTAGTTGCCTTTAGCAAGGCAGGGTTTTGGTTTTTCCCAGTGTGTCACCTACTCCCACCTGCCTGCTGATTATTGTCATTGCGCACCCCACCCCCCTCCTCTGCCCCCACCTGGTTAACTGCTGGACTTGTACCAAGATGCGAGTAATTGGAGAAAGACCGTGTCCTGGGAGGGTGCCTCTGAGGAACAGGTCATTTCTTCAGATTTGTACGTGTATATGTACGTGTAGATTTGTGTATTTGTGTGCATGTGTATATATGTGAACTTTTTTTTTTTTTAAGTGTTTTATTTTTCAGAGGGCGAGAGAGAGCAGGAGAGAGGGGCTAGGAGAGAGGGAGACAGAGGATCTGAAGTGGGCTCTGTGCTGACAGCAGAGAGCCTGATGCGGGGCTCGAACTCACGAACTGCGAGATCATGACCTGAGTTGAAGTTGCTACCCAGGCACCCCATATGAACTTTTTTGGTTTGGTAGGAGGGTGACTTTTATAAATGATCTGTGTTTGGAGGGATAGCTAGGTGAAAATAAGCCAGAAAACTTACGTTGAAGAATTGAAGGAAAAAGTAAAATACACCCTGAAACTCCCAGCTATTACAATGAAGTGTTAAAGATGTAGGACAGAATTGGGGCACCTGGGTGGCTCAGTTGGCTGAGCATCCGACTTCAGCTCAGGTCATGATCCCGTTGTTCGTGGGTTCAAGCCCCATGTTGGGCTCTGTCTCTGCTGACAGCTCAGAGCCTGGAGCCTGCTTCGGATTCTGTGTCTCCCTCTCTTTCTGCCCCCCGCCCCTCTCTTTCTCTAAAAATAAAAATAAACAAAAAATATTTTTACAAAAGATGTAGGACAGAAGTAAAATGCAGAAACAGACCCAAGCCTTTGTAAGAATTTTGCCTCCTGATTTCGAATGAGTGGGGTGAAATTGTACCGAGGCAGCTGCCTGAGGAGTAAAATCTATATTCTGTATCAAAATAAGTTCCTGAAGGAATAAAGAGTTAAATGTAAAGCTGGTCTCTGAAAGAACCTGAAGCAAACGTAGGTGCCTGTTTACCTTGTTTCAGGTTTGTTTTTTTTTCCCCTGTTTTGAACTTTTCTGCTCCTGCTCCCGGGGAATGATTGTTGGCTGTAAATCTTGAAAAGTTGCATTTTCACAGAACCACCAACCACAGACAAACAGTGCAGCTAATGGATAGCCTGGCATACTCCCCCAGGTGGCCCTCACCCAGATAATACTGGGGTGGGGGCTAGGCAGAGGCAGCCTGGTCTCTCCTCTGTCTGAGTGGGGCTCACACCTGGAAAGTGGGAAGACCAAATTTGTGATGTTGGGGGCTGCTTGGAACACACGACAGGATGGTTGGCAGGATCTGTAATTATGGAGAGGGTTGCTTTTCGGTGGGCAGAATGATTTTGAAATGTTGGGCCGGGACAGCCAGCCCATCCGTTACCCCCCAGTCTCTTCACCCGGGTCTGTTAAGACACCCAGCGCATGCCCATACTCAGCCCTCCTTGCTTCCAGATTACCAGGCTTTCCCGGTTTACAGAACACGGCCCGTCCTGTCACATAATCCTCCACGCCCGCGATGAGCAGGCAGGACAACAGCGATCCCCACTTTTTATAGGAAACTAGTGCGGGAAGGCCAAGTGACTTGGCCACGGCCATCCGTTGCTTGTAGAGGTAACAGCGCTCTCTCAGGGGTGTCTGTTCATCTTGCTGCCATGTAGTGTGTTCATGGGAATCGCACATTACCTCATTTCCTTCTATCATCCTTGGAAGTTAGGCGCTCTGGTTCCTGTTTCCTGGCTGAGGAAAGGCAAGAAGTGAATTCTGCATTTGTAGGAGAGAAAGAGGTGGTCCGTTTCCTGACCCCAGGGGCTCACTCTTGTCCCAGAGAACCAGTCAGACCTCTGGGAGACAGACAGTGATTCAGTCTCGAATTCTCAGTCCCGGGCGGGGAGGGTGGGGTGTGGCAACACTGAGGTAGGAGGTGGGCATCCTGCGGGGGTGGGGGGAAGTGCCTGGGAGGTTTAGAGTCGGTCAGGGCGGGGGCCGGTGGGGGAGTATGCAGGGCACCAGCCCAGGTGGGGTGCTAGGCCCGTGACTTACCCTGGGCGCGTGCGGGCCCAGGCTCAGACATGCTGACCACGTGGCAGGTGGGACACAGATTGTCTGGAAGGAGGCCAGGCTGGGGAGAACGACGTCTGTTCACCCCCAGGAGGCATTTGTTGAGGCAGATGTACCAGGTAAATGCCCGAATAGCAGCATTTAAGAAGAAAAGTGCCTCCAGTCCCTGCATTGGGCGGACCCACCTCCTCTCCGGTGGCACCCAGGACCCTGACCAGGCCCAAAACACCCCTGCCCTCCTTCAACCTTTCGAGGGACATTTCCCAGCAGGGATTTGTGTTTATGCATTAAGTTGTGGGTCTTTATTGGTCTACTCTGTACAGCATGCAGCCTCTTGGAGAGGGCACAAACATTTGTAAAGCACCTCAGCCGCCCTGTGGGAGCTTCATAAAGCTGCCGAGTGGGTGAGGCAGGGCACCCCTCCATTCACAACGGCTGCTGTATGTTGGCCACCCACTACTGTTCTGTTCTGCAGTGCGTGCGCGAAGCGGGAGACCTTGTTCTCCCATTTTAGAGATGAGGAAACAGAGGCTCAGAGAGTTGGTCACTTGCCCAGTAAGACGTGCCTGGGAAGGTGGTATTTGAGGAGGGTCTGCGGAGGACGTGGGCAGACCGGGAGAACCCGGTGGGACGAGGCTCAGAGCTCCAGGTCTCTTGCGGTGGGTACAGCCTCCTAACTCTCCACCTCCTTGTCTCCGCAGAGCGCAGCAGCCGCCCCGAGCCCCGTGCTTGGCAACATTCCCCCCAACGACGGGATGCCGGGAGGCCCCATCCCGCCAGGTTTCTTTCAGGTACGTGCTGGGCCCCCTCGGCCCTGTGCTCCTTCCACTCCTGGCCAGGCCCCGGGCGGGCGGGCGGGAGGGAGAGAGAAGTAAGTAGTAGCTCAGTTTGCCATGGTCTAAATACAGTTGCTGTGTGCTGGTTCAGACCCTTCCCATCCCTTTCTCCACCCCCTGCAAACCCTGAGGAGGGGAGAAAAGAGATGAAGAGCCGACCCCCTCTGCACGCGCCGTGTCACTTCTGCTCCAGCTTGTTTTCTTCACAACGGCTTCGCAGTCACGACACAGCCCGCCCCTGGTCGGGGAGGCGGGGGTGGGCCCCTCCCCCCCCTTTCCAAGTCCTCAGAGAGCTGTCTTTTATAACAAAAGCCTTTTTAAAAAAAAAAAACAAACAACAAGTAAACTGTTCTTTGTTTCTGTTTTGTTGCTGCTGTCATTGTCATTGTTTACTTTGCCTGTCCAAACTACAAACCTTAGGCGTAATCTAAAAAAAAACAAAAAACCCACCATCCTGGCAGGTCTCGGAATCCTTTCCCTCTGGTTAACCACTTGATTTTTTCCGAGTGCGATCACAGGCGGCATCCCGCGAGCATCTGGGCCCGCACTCCGCCCGCCAGAGGCAGGGGCAGGTCCCACGTGGAGTGAGAGCCAGGCCTTCCCCAGAATACACCTTGTGGGCCTCTGGGGGCTCCATCTTCTGTTGGGGCTGGGTGTGGCTGCCGTCCCCTCTCTGCCTCCTCCTCCTTCTATCTCTGCAGGCCTCTAGGAAGTGGGGCGTTGGTGGGAGACTCATCCCATTTTAACCAGGCTGAGGCCGGGGAATGCTGTTTTGGAGAGGTACTGGCGTGCAGGGCTGGAAGGAACTGCTTTAAGCTCTTTTTTTGTTTGTTCATTTATTTATTTTGAGAGAGAGCAAATGGGGGAGGGGCAGAGAGAGAATCCCAAGCAGGCGTCGCACTGCCAGCACAGACCCCGGTGCTGGGCTCGAACCCACCAACCGTGAGATCAAGACCTGAGAGCTAAAACCAAGCGTCGGACGCTTAACCAACTGAGCCACCCAGGCGCCCCTTGGATGAAGCTCTTGAGTGGAACATTTCATTCTTTGAAACCTGTCTGTGGCTGGATTTGAGAATCTGCCTTTGTCCCCCACCCCTTTGAAAGGCTAGCGCTTTCAGAGAAGAATATGGAAGGAGCTGTCATATAGAAAAGAAGGCCGAGATCTCTCCGTGAAGCCCAAGAATTCAAAGCTGGGAGCCCTGAGGCAAAGTCCAAGGAGACTTTTGCTTGGTGTAAGCCAGAATCTCACACCTTGTGCATCTAGCGATGGGACGCAGGCTGCTGCAAGTGGAGCCTCCTGCTATGAAGGCATCTGAGCAAAAGGGGGGACAAACCCCTCTTAGAGATGTTAAGGGGACTTTCTCCCTGGGTGGGAGACGACCTGGACAAACCACTTCTGCTTTGTAAGATTTCACATTTCGGTTGCTCTTGACCCCCGGGAGAGAAGAAGGGTTTGGACGTACTGCTCACCAGCCAGGACGGGAATCAGCGAAATTTGGGTGTTGCCCATAAAACGGCAATAGTGGGTTGTCCACCAAGATGGCGGTGAGGGAGGTGTGAGGGATGTCGGGATGGCGGTTGAGGGCTTTGGATGGTCACACATGCATCTATATACATTCCTAGCATGTTGCCCAAACTGGAGCCTTGCCCTGGGGTGGAAATTGGTACAGCCTCAGAAATGGGTGTGCAGACTCCAGGTTAGCCCAGACCAGGCATCGCCTGGGGCTTGGCTGGGGGTAAGGCATCAGGAAGAGGGGCCATACTTTGGAATGAGACGTTCAAATGCTTAGAAACCTGCGGACCCAAGAAAGAAAGAAGCCAGGTGGGCTGCTGCCCTTTCTCCAGAGGGGAAACCCAAGGGACTACAGTCATCCATGCCAAGGGACAGTCCTCTTCCTGGTCACTGCAGGCAGATGTTCTCTCCCTAGTTGGAGGTCTTTCTTACAGGTGTTCTGTTCTGCTTGGGGACCTCTTTTCCCAGGCTTACACATCCTCCCACATGATACCCTTGATACAGTGCACTTGTGACTTTCCTGTCTGGTGGACAGAGCCCCAGGCGCCAGGCTCCACCTGTGTGCATGCCTGTTGAGGCTGCCTGCTGGCATCTGAGTGCCCAGTGCAGGCCACTGTGGTGGGAAGAAGTGGACAATAGCCAGCTGTATTTTTTAAATAGGCCATTGGCTTCTATTTTGGCCTGAGTCTGGGGCAAGGCAAAGTTTGCCTGATATGTGGGCAGCTCTTAACTTCCTGCTTTGGTATAATTGTCCATGGTTAAAGCCTAATTCCAGACATACTTCTTGGGCCCTCCCCTGTGACGTTCAGGGGTGTGTGGTCAGAAAGTCCAGACTGATTCCTGTCCTTATTTGGCCACTTCCAGGCACCATCAAACAGAGGTCGCTTTTGGATCCTCTCGACTGGAGGTCTTTTCTGATCCCTAATCAGGATGAGTTGGCAGGGGCTGAGGCGGGCGGAGGGACAGCATTGAGCAGGGACCTGTGTGCCCCGGACTGTCTGCTTCTGGGGTGGCTCTGGCCGGCTTTGTTCTCCCTGCCCTCAGGTGAGGGCATCATGTTTAATCGGGCAGAGGAAGATAAAGCAGACGGGCACTTCCTGGTTGTGATGCTGAAGTACTCAGGCTAGGTCACTGCTGAGGGGAAAGGGTATCTCTCTGGAAGGCAGTGGTGACTGCCCATTTCCGGAGTAGGCCAGGACGCAATGCGAATATTAGCTATTGATTGCTGGCCCTGCCCCTTGCTCATCTTGCAGGCAGCCACTCTGATATTAGAAGGGAAATCGAGATGGTATCGGGTTTTATCTGCTGCCAACAATTTGCACTTCTTCCCCTGCTTTGCCCACGGTCTGGGCAGGCAGCTCTGATGCAGGGGGGCTTTGTCCCAAGGAGCCAGCCTGGGTTGGCTGATCCAGCTTTGACCAGATCCTGTCCCAAGGTGGCCAGCCCAGTTTTCAGATCAGGACTCTGCCCCTAGTTGGTGCTAAATATAGAAGCCCGTGGGGCCTCCGGGTAGGTGGGAGGGAGCAGCTGTCCACCCCTGTTCCAGCCCCTCCGAACACAGGGGGGCTTTCTTAGGTTGCCAGGCTGCAAGGCTACTCCAGGGGTCGGAAGGCTTGGCCATCCACATACTAGGTTCCATCTGTTTGCTTTTTCTTATTTGGTGTTGAGGTTTCTCAGGTGGACGGTGCGCTGGTCCTGTGGCATGAGATGTCTATGGTAGCAAGTTCAGGGCTGGCAGAGAGGTGGTCTGGGACCCAACCTGACCATACCTCACAGTATTGGGGACTGTTTTGGTTTTCTTCGGGTTATGGAAGAACTTACCAAGGGTGTTCTGGTTCTGTGCTTTCCTTGTAAAAAGACGGCCTTGATCTTGGTATCGCGAGCGTCTGGCATGCGCTAGGGACCCAGGAGATGTTTGAACTGAGTTTATTTCTGTTGCTCATGTTACCAGCAGTGGAGCCCAGCCAGCCCTAAAGGTCTAGATCCTCATTCTGACCAGGCTTGGAGTGTCCAGAGGTGGTATTCTGCAGTGGGGAAGGATACAAAGGACTGTTGTCTCAGGACACCTGTTCTGGTCCCCCACTTGTCCACATACTTGCTGAGTGACGTTGGGCGAGGTGCTCCCCGTCTCTGGGCCCCAGTTTCCTCACTAGTAGATGAAGCTGGGTGGACCAGATGGTCTCTGAGGGCCTTTCCAACTTGGATTTTCTGCTTTGGATCCAGATGGATTTTACATAATCAAGCAGTGGCTTTTTTTTTTTTTTTTTTTTTTTTTCCATGCAGCTTAAGTCAGTTGGTCTTCACATCTGGCAGACTCGGCTTGGTTTGGCCAGGCCTGCTGGTCTGGGTGGGCCCCCAGCTCCTTGGCCCTAAGGTGGTTCTAAGGGAGGTACCGTCCAATGAGGATTTCTAGGTCCAGAGCTGGGGAGTTGCAGGAGGGCAGGGGTCATGAAGACGGGAGCATTGAGTACAGGCTGTTTTTGTTCTTGTTTTGTTTTAAATTCCAGTGATTGTTTTCAGTTATGTAGTGTTTTTAGACATCCAGCTTACTTTCATTTTGATCGTAGCCTTTCTGCAGAGGGGGCAGGGCTAATTGGGAAAGTGAGACTCGGAAAGGTGAATGACTTCCCCAGAGTTCTCAGCTGTGGGCTACAATCAGGGTCTAAACCTGGGCTTGCTGCTTCCAGATCCTGGTGTTCTTCCACGGCAGTCAGATACATGTCTGATTGCCTACAGGAAGAAGAGACAATAGAGACCAAGGAAAAGGAGGGAAATGATGGAGGGAGAAAGAGAAACTCTAGCCATCTTGTCTCAAAAGCAGGCAATGTTTCTATTCAGACAGCAGCTCTGACTGGTTAGTGGTGTCTTGCTGGAACACGGGTGCTGGGAATGATGCAGAAGCCACGTCCAGGCTCAGCAGATACCGACTGGCAATGTCTGCCATGAACATGGGGATGTAAGTGGTAGTACATGACCCGTGTATTTGCCATCCGTGATCTAGTCCAGGCTTTACTTCATAGGTACAGGATGGAGGCTCAGAGGCAGGCGGGACTGTGGTTAGCGATAGTGGTCAGCCACCTCTGAGGGCAGGGGGCTGGACTCTAGGCCAGAACTGACCAGTCATAGTCTGCCCCCAGAAGCACCCAACCTACCAGAGAGACTGACGGGTAAACCCATGCCCTATAGCAAGGAATGGAGAGACCAGCCTGCTCAAGAGCTTCCTGGAGGCAGTACGGTCTGGGACGGTGTGTAGAGTGAGGTGGATGATAGGTAGGTGCTCACTAGGAGAGGGGGACTGGAGAGTTTTCTGGCAGTGTTTCATGGACCTTTTTAGAGACTGTGGGCTCCATCTGGGGGTAGTGGGAGCCACTGGAGCAACCCTGGTCTGGATAATACCTTGGCCAGGTCTGTGTTCTAGAACAGTTAACTCTGTACTGCTCTGTCAGCTCTGTAGGGGCAGGAACTTGGGGGTTGACCACATTAATGATGGAGACTGGTATTGCAGAGACCCAACAGAGGTCAAAGGGCTAAAGACCGAGCCTTCTCTGGACAAGACAGTCCTGGGGGAGCCAGTTCCCTTTGCCAAAAGCACAGCCTGTTCTGTTCTGAGCATCCCCAGATACTTTCCATTGTAGTGGGGGCACAGTAGGGGTTGACATGTTCCCCCCCCCCCCCATTCTAAGGCGTTCTTAATTCCTGCCAGCTGAGTCCACTCACCTCTGAGGTCTATCTCCAGAGAACACTCCCCATCAGTTGTGGGTGGGGGTAGGGGAGGAGAAGCTCCCCTAGTGTATAGCTCAGAAGCCTAAGAAATGATCCAAAAATAAGAGGAAGAAACAGATACACGTGACCTTGGACCTTTCCTGTTGAGACTATAGGAGCGCTTCTCTCCTCATTTCCTGCAGAAGTAGCTGGGGTTTCTCTGGGAGAGAAGCAGCCTCAGGAGGGCTCTGACAAGTGACTCCAAGTATCTGAAGTTTAGCCATATAGAAGATTCTCAGACCTGGGGCACCTGGCTGGCTCAGTTGGAAGAGCATGCAACTCTTGATCTCGAGGTTGTGAGTTCGAGTCCCACATTGGATGTAGAGATTACTTAAATGAATAAATCTTAGAACAAGAAGAAGATGCTCAGATCTGCCTCTGCAGCGCTTCAGCCCTTAGATCTCAGGTCCTTCAGAGGAAAGAAGAGGGAGGCCAATTTGAATCTTTGTGTGGAAGATCGTTTTACCACCTGCCAATTTAACAAAGTAGTGAGCTCCTTGGCACTGGTGGTAACCAAGTAGAGACTCAGTGCTCAGTAGAGAGCCCTGGGGACTGAACGCCTTGGGCTGGGCTGGTGTGTTTCCAGGGAGGATCAAAGCCCAGTAAATGAGAGCAGGCTGGCAGCAGGAGCTCAGGCAGTTCCCAAGAGCTGGGCCGAGTGCTGTCCATTTCCTGCCTTCCTCTCTGGCGGGAAGCAGGCGGCAGCACAGTGAGCTGACATTCCTTGCCAGAAAGCTGCAGCAGCAGGAAAGACCTCTCTGCTGACTAGGGCCAGGGCGGGACTAGGGGAGGCTTGGAAAGAAAGAAACCACCCTGTTTGTGTGGTTTTCAAAGCTTGCTGCACAGGAGGGCTCGATGGGTGGGGGTTTAGATCGCCATTTGATGGATGGTGAATCTGAGGCCGGGACCTAAACCGTGTAAGTCTTGGCAGACTTGCTGATCATCCTTTAGCCCATTGGCCAGACGTGGTCTCTAAGGGCACAGTGACCTCGCAGTCACCCACCCTTGGTGAGCTTTGCGGACGAAAGAGGCAGCCGTGGACCTGCCCTCAAGGGGCTCTCAGTCTGGTGGAGGCAGGGAGTGATTACACTGAGGCTTCAGTGCCACGAGGGCAGGTGAAGGAGCAGCTGGCCTAGCCTGGGGTCCATCTGGGAAATTTCCCCTGAGGGGCTGACATAGGAGGCCTGAGCAGGAGGCAGTTGCCAGTGAGGGGGTGGGGCAGTGTGCCAGGACATGAGTATGAAAGGGCAAGTTTGGAAACGCAGGAGACCTGGATAGACGCTCAAAGGACTGTTAACTTAAAGACAGAGGAGCCGTGGAAGATTCCTAAGAAGGGGAGTGGCCCGGTTCCAGGAAGACCCCTCAGTGGCCTGGAGCGGCTGTGCTTGTGGCAAGTTGGCCATTGTGGAAGTGTGGAGTCCAGGCAGTGGTCCCCTGGGGGTTGGCCAGGGCCTGGGCTGGAGTGGTGACTGAGTGCAGTGCCGAGCACCTCCCTGGCCTGAACCAACAGCCCCTTGGATATGGGTGTGGGGAGGAAGCAGAGCTGGGAGGATGCCGTGGGTCCTGGCCTACCTTGGCCTGAGGTAGCGAGAGGCTGTCAGCCAGCCGCCTCCTATCAGACCCTTCACTTTAGAAGGCAGGGGCCCCACACATGGTCCTGTGGCTGCCCCTTTGCCCCTTGAGGCTCCCAGCCAGTGTTTTCAGGTCCTAAAATGGAACTATCTTGACCCCCTCTTGTAGTTGTCGGTAGAAGGCTCTCTAGATGAGAAAAGTGGTCCCCTTATGTGATTCCATTTGGCCCTTTGAGGTAGGCTTGACAGCTAACAGCATTCCCACTCTGGATGAAGAAACCAAGGCCCACGTTGGCCAGAGTTGCTCAGGGAAGACAGGCCTGGACCAGGTGGTAGGCTCTAGAGTTTTGAATGAGCACTCAGTCCACTGGGGAGCAAATCCCCTCCCTTTCTGGACCCCATTCTCTGGCCTCGGCCCTTGCCACGTCTGCATTGCTGTGGGCCAGAGGGGGTCAGAGGGGGTCTGATAGATGCGCTGGTCTGTGGGAGAGGAGGACAGAGATGCTGTGTCAGGGGTGAGTGCACCAGTTCCTGCCGGGGACAGAAGCACCCCCTCCGCCCCGCCCCTCACCCTGTTGTCTGCCTCCAGACTGACAGAAGGCAGGGTCACTCCCGCTGAGAAGGATTAGAGAGGAGGCGGGGCACCCCAACTGCTGGGCCCTGAGCTGCTCCCTCCCCAGCCCCACCTGTTCCAAGCCAACTTGGTGCGCTATGCAGCAAGAGCACCACTCCTCTGACTCCTGTGAAGAAGCTAGAAGCTAGCTTTAAGTCTGAAGACCCCTGCCCTGGCTGTTGGACGCCCTGATTTGAGTCCGACCGTGTTGCCGAACGGCTGTGTGTCCTTGGGGAACCATCCTCCCCTCTCTGGGCCATACGTGCTTTAGAGGACTTCATAAACCCCTGGCTGCTCAGAAACTCTGTCACCTGGGCTGTCCCCCTCTCCCCACCGTGGACCCACACACAGGCCTCCCTGCATAATTGCCTGGCCTGGGTGGAAAGGCCAGGGCAGGAGAGGAGGAAAAAAACCTTTTCTTGCCAACACCACCTCCACAAAGGTCAGGCTGTGCTCCCGCCCCGCCCGGCAGCCAGCTTGGTGCCTAACGTCTGCCCGGCGGCAGATGACCGCGCCGGGGATCCTAGCAACCGCGGACAAAAGGTTACTCCTGACGTGCCAGGCTGCCGGTCCCCTCGCCCTCCCTTCGGAAAGGGAAAGCAAAGTTGCGGCCTTGACTGGCGCGTGTGCCTCTGTGCACGCGGGCGGGCATGTTTGTGTCTGCACACTCGAGCCTCCTCTCCGCCCCTCCGAAAAACGTGAACTCCGCATGTCGCGCCGTAACTCTTCGCTGATGAAATGGAAAGTTGAACATAAATCAATGTCTGCCGCCCTGTTAGCTATGCATCAGCAGTCAGTGCCTGGGAGATTTGCTCAGTAACAAAGCACCCAGCCGCTCCGCAGGCCTCGACCGCCCCCTAACGCGGAGCCGGCCCCACGCCGCCGCCGGGGAGCTCAGGGGAGCTCAGCTGCTGGCCGCTTCTGCCTCCCCACCAGGGACCGCCCCCAGCCCCAGGTCTCTGCTCCCTTTCTGGGGAGAGGAGGGGGGCGCGTCTTCCGGAAGGACCCTTGGACCTAGGAGACCCGGACTAGTTCTTGCTGCTGCTCCTTACGCTCCCCCCAGGAGGACCCCAGCGTGTCCCCTCCCTCTGGGCCTCTCCTGAGTTGTAAGCCTACTCGCATCTCTTGACTTTTGTGGATTCCCATCCTCAAGGATTGGTGTTCCAGTAGCCTCCTTCACCTCTCGTGTATTAAAAAGCTTGGGCTGGTTTATCCTTTTTCGCCTTTCTGCCTGGGTGTTTACTTTGGGTTTCTTTTAGAACTGGCTTTCTCCCTCCTGGGTTTGAGAGCTGCCGTGCCATGTTGTCCCCTGTCCCAGCACCAGGGTCGCGTCTGTTCCCTCCCTCCCCCTGTCACCCCTGCCAAGATCCTCCCGCCTGTCATGGGGGTGGAGGAGCCCCCTGTGTTTCTGTTTTGTTTCTTCATAGTTGGCTGAGGGGGTAGACCCTCCCGTGTTTCTGCTTCCACCTTCCTCCTGTGCAAATCGTGCTGAGGTTTTTTCCCTTAAAAAAAAAAAAAAAAAAAGGTCAAATTCCTCAGCCCTTGTAGCAGAAAAGGTTGGAGGAAGAGAATTCCAGTGGAATCCTATAATAACACGCCTTGGTATTATGTGGCTCAGGATAGACCCCCCCCCCCCCGAATGAGATCATACCACTCTGAAAGGAAACTGCCCAATGGGGAGTCTGGGCTGGGCCAGCGGGCTGGACTGGAGTCTGAGGACTTTCTCGCATCTCCCTGAGTGTTCCAAGAGTCGGGATATAGCAGGAGATCCACAGTGTGGGTTTTGAGTTCATGTCCTGTTTTCTGCCTAAATGAACTCTGCAGCCGACCTCTCGCAGACAAGTGCCCTCCCCCAGATGAAGGCCTTGGGATAAACAAAACCCCCGGGCCAGGCCCACCTGTCATTCAGCAAGCCCCCTATCTCTTGCTAATACCAAAATGGTGGCGTCACACTTGGTAAGAGTATGGTTAGGAAGCCGCAGCTTTTCCATGAAGTGTCAGCATCACAGTGTGCAGTGGCTGTGACCAGGGGCTTTGGAACAAGACAGCCCCCCTGTCACTTCCTGACCACGTCTTCTGGGGAGCTTACCTGACCTCTCCGGGCACTGGTGTCCTCAGCTGTGCTGAGGAGCAGTCATTCAGCAAATCACAAGGCCTCCTTTTTGGAGCTCTGGTAAGGATTGGCTATACGGAGAAATGTGTCCGTGTTCAGTGATGGTTTCTCACTGCCATTGAAACATTACCCATTGGCTTTAGGATCTGGCTTGACCAGTAGTCAGAAGCCTAGCACCTGGGCCCCTGGAAGCTCATCTGTCATCCCTCCCTCACCCTCTCTGAAGGTGTTCCATCCTTCCTGGAGGCCCTGAGGTCACGCAGCCTGGGTTGCCTTGAGAAAGTCCGCTAACCTGTCTGAACCTCATTGCTTCGTCTGCCAGTTGGGGGTGAAGATAGCCCCAGACTCTCGGGCACTTGTGAGGATGGTGTGAAATGAACCTGTGGAGCCCTGCCTGGTGCCTGGTGTGGGTAAATACTCAGGAATCTTCCTTGTGGATATGTGTAGGTCTGTCCTGGGGCTGTTCTTTTCTCAGAGGTAAGGGTCAGGGTAGGGCTAGGGCCACCGTGAGTGTTCTTCCAAGAAGGGAGTGTTAGGGGCTCAGCACAGCCTTGGGGGCAATGATGTGTGGGAGAGGCTCTGGGTGTTTTCGAGATTGATTGGCTTTTTAGTACTTAACCCTTCAGTTAGACTGACGTACCTGTTACCTACTAAGCACCAGGCCCTGCTTGGCCCTTTAATGTGCTACCTTACTTAGTTCTGCCCACCTGGCCTAACTCCTTGTTCCCTGGTCTACCCGCTGGGAGTTTACAGGGGAGGTAGAGGCAAGGAAGCAGGTTGTATGTTCAGGAGCTTCTGATTCTGTTCCTGCCAGGCTCAGCAATATGGACTCCTTTTACTGTGAGTTAATGTCAGCTCTCCCGCCCGGGAGGCTGTGTGCAGTGGCTGTGACCTTTGCTGGTTATCCTGAGTTCTGTTACTAGTGGACCTCACCTGGGTAAATTTGAGTTTCAGCTCCCCGCCGATAAAACAGGAACAGCTTCCACCCGCTTTACCAGCTATGCGTTTGGAAATGTGGCCGGAATGAAAGGCAGATCAGAAATCCGCGCAAGGCCTCCTTCCTAGGGGCTGGCATTCAATCATCTGTTCCTTCAGTACACATTGAGTGACAGGTTTCTGCCTGGCCCTGCAGAACCTGACTGCAGATGTTCATAGTATGGGGCTGACCCCAGCCTGGGCTAACTGCAGGCCAGTGGGCGGCTCTCCTTCAGCAAGTGCACTTCCTGTCTATGGTGTCCTTACATTGAGGAAATCAAGTCCAGGTTCTGGGTATGCCAATCACAGGTCTTTGTGATCTGACCCCTGCTACCTTCACACCATTATTAGACCAGCTGTTGATCCCCAGGGCAAGGGCCAGAGCTATTGCTCTCAAACACGACTTTTTCCCCTCCAGCATGTCTCTGTGGCCTCTTCTACAGACTGCAGAATCCTCCCCTCCCCTTGTTGCATGAAGGCTCTTCAATTTTGGGTCATTTCATTCAAGAAGACTTTGACAGAGTCTTGCCCTGTCCTTGTCCCAAGGTCAAAAAAGATATGCCCAAAATGTGGATCTGATTAAGTGCGTCTTCCTCAGAATAATTATAGCATCTGGTCCCAGGAAACTTACTCTGAAGTTGTGGAAAAGGCGCTAAGTGTTTGGAGACTTGCAGTTTGTTCTGGGGCAATGGCTTTACCTTTCTCGGTCTCCATCTGCCCATCTGTGATACGCACCAATGTTAGAAGGGGCGGACGTGGGAGGTGTGCTGGAAAGCAGAAGATATAAGGGACCACTTCAAGGGCCACACGACTTCTGCAGAGTATGCTGAAGAGCTCTCGACATCAGGCAGAGGGAGTGCATGAGGGTCATGCCTCTAGCCTGAAACTGTTAGAACACAAGGAGGCCGCTCCCTGGGTTTGGGGTAATAGGACAGCTTAGTCAAAGAAAGAGGGGGAGCTCTTGAAGTATTCCTGGAGGTGGGGAAGATCCTGACAGCTTTTTGTTACCAGCAGCCTCCCTTTGGTGAGGGCCAGTTCCTGGCACCAGACTAAGTACTTGACTCTCAGTGTCTCAGTCCTGCAGCTCTCTGGGAGGAGGTGGGGTGTCCCATTTTACAGGTGAGGTTAAGCAAGTAGTGGGGTGGAGGAGACTGCAGACGGTGCTCCTGGCCCATGAATCTGGGGTTCTTCCAACAGCGCTTAGCCCCCTCCCTCCCCAGCTGCCCCTGTGCTTTTGCTGAGGTGAGCCAGTTGCATAACCCACTGCCCAGGTGACCGCGGGCAGGCTTCCTAAACCCATTTCTCCCCAGAGTCCTGGTTCTTCCCCTGCCCCATCTGTTGCTTCTCCTTGGCTGAGGAAGGAAGATGAAATCTTGGGCCATTCCCCAAGCTGTTCCCTTCCCTCCCAGTCATCCAGGGAGCTGCAAACCAAAGGGAGAACCTTGGCCAACTTCTTTTTCCTCTTGTGGTCCGTGGACAATAGGGGTTGAATTCTGGCATTCTGGACTTGTGCCTTCCAGAGCCCTGTGTCTCCTCTTCCTAGTTGGATATGATGAAATCTTTACTTTTTGGATTGTCTGTCAGGGCGTGAAGGGGTAGGAGAGGAAGGCTGTATCCATGCATGTGTCTGGAGAGCTTAAAGTAGAGCAGGAATTCTCCGGGTGGATGAGGCAGTGCCTTTTTAATATGCACCTCGCCTTCAGTGTGCCGTTGTGATTAACAGCGGAGCCTGAGCGCTGGTGAGAGGCGGTGTGGAGGCTGGCGGGCAGGAGTAGGATGTGTCTCTGCAGCACTATCCATTCTCAGAGCAAAAGGCAATCTTTTGATGGGGTGGGGGGGGGGGATTTTGTTCTCTTGGCAAGGTAGGTGTTCCTAGGGATTGGTGTGGTTCTGGATCCTGAGTCAGTCTCTTACCCATTTACGCAGAGTCGGTCTCTACGGCAGTGAGTATATGTCAGGGAGGGAGAGGTTTGCTGTCTGGATCCTGACCAGAAACCCACATGGCTGGGACTGGGTATTGGAAGCCTTCCCCTGGGCCCCAGCTCCTTTGCCAGCACTAAAGAGGGCTAGCTGTTCAGGACTGGAGTATGGCTTAGTGGGAGAGCAGGTGCCTACTCCATGTGTGGTCAGAGAGAGATGGGAACCAGCACCCCAGACAGCTATGGACTTGGTGTCCCGAGAAGTCTTAATTTCTAAGTTGAGAGACACCATAGAAACATCTCTGGAAAGGAAAGGAAGGGAAAGGGTGTATAATTTCCAATACTTAGGCACGAGCTGCTAAAGGTTAATGACCCCACTTCTCAGCCTGGAGCGCCCAGCCCCAGGTCTCCCCATCTTGTGCATAAGGCCCTCTAGCACCGTGCCCACACGACCTGTAGAGCACAGGTGCCAGTCTCTCAGCCCAGAAGCCCCTCTGTGCCTTTTCTGCCAGAGGACACCTGATCATCTTTCCAGGTCTTGCCTAAATGTGATTATTCTGTAATTGCTGCCCTCTTGCTCTCTAGCGTGCCTGGTACCTTGTCCCTGTTGGGGTGCTGCTGTGGTAATAGTTAAACTCTGGTCTCTCCAACAGCCTGGGACTCTTTTGGGGAGGCCTGAAGTACTATTCAAGCATCTCTGGTGCTTAGTGCCTCCTTGGCCCAGGGTGCTGGAACCCAGTGGCTGGATCATTGCCAAGGTGGACTGGGTTTTGCACATATGTTCTGGGTATCATTGCTTTTCCCTGTGTCCCTATAAAGGGTGCCTGGTTATATGGACACAGGCACGTACAAAGAATCTCTAGCAGGGAGACCGCAAACGTTTAGCAGCCGGCGGCAGAGTCACCTCTCTTAAACCTACCCCATCCCAACCACAGCCATTCAAGGTAGAGCCCTTCCTCGAGATGACCCTAGAGAACTTCACGGCCCAGGAGAGAGTCAAACAGTGTGGACCTGCTGAAAGAAGTCAGGGCTGGAATGGAGCCCCCAGGATGGTCTGTGCTGGCATTCGAGGGATGAATTTGTTCCCCAGCATTGTGGTGAGAACGAAACTGGGGAGATGAGCAGCAAGGAGGTACTCTAGGACCAGCCAGCTGGATGTGAATGCTGGTTAATTGCGTTACAACGATGAAAGATCAAGAAAACCAGGGCTCAGAGATTGGCCACGTGGCATTTTGATGGGAGAACCAGAACTCGGGTTCACTGACCCGTGGTCTAGTGCTCATTCTGTTCATCCTCAGTGGGAAAAACTGTGGCTGTGATAAATAATACTGTAATGTCATTGGACTTCACTTTCCTTACTGTAAATGGGGTTGATTTTTGCTTCACTTATTTTATTAGAGAAATATAAGGTTAAAAAATTAGAAAGTAGATAACAGTACTATTTTATTTCACCTTGAGAATTTCAAAAAGACCCCAGTTTTTTCCCTCTTCAGCCTTGAAAACCATTACCTATCGCAGGGGTCAGCAAGCATTTTCTCTGAAGGACCAGACAGTACATCTTTTAGGCTCTCTGGGCCATCTGGTCTCTGTCACAACTCTGCCATCAAAGCATGACAGCAGCTCTGGACAGTAGACAAGTGGGCATGGCTGTGTTCCGATAAAACTTTATTTACACAAACAGGCAGCAGGCCCTATTTGGCCCCGAGCCATAGTTTGCCTGCGCCTACTCTAGCTGAACATGGTGGCCGTGCTCTTGGGGTTCTGGCACTCCAGCCTCCGCTTTGGGCATGCAGCGTGGTGCAGGGCACCCAGCCTGGACCTGGGACCAGTGAGATGGGGCTCAGTCTTCCTGTCTATGCATAGGGCTGGGGGAAGAGCCTGGTGGGGGGCAGTATGTGCCGGAACTCTGCGTTAGGTCGTGGACCCGCCTCTACTTTCATTTGCCACGTTTCCTCCTTTTGTTTTGAAAACCGTCGCCTGCTGATTCTGCGTCTCTGTCTCTGTGAGGCAAGCGTGTGTGCCTCATGCCTCTTGAGAAGAACATACGCTGAGCACCTCCTGTGAGCGTCTTGGCACCAGATTCACAAGTGTGCGGACCTCTCGCCCTTGCTGTCTGCCCGGCACTGTCTCGGTTCCTCGGAAAGAGGGGGGAGAAGGGGAGGTCAGCTGGGGCCTTTGCTCAGACAGAAATCAATGAGTCTTCCGCTGATCTCTGCACAGAATGGACCTCGGTGGCCGTGTAGATTGCTGATGGTATGCAGAGGTGACCCCAAGGGGGAAACGCTGTGTACCGTCTTGCTCCTTCTGACTGGTAACTTCCCCACCATCCTGGGAAGATGGGCTGTTGTCACTCGACCTCTCTGGCAAAACCCATTCTCCTTGTCAGGTGCCCATGGAGAGTCACGACTGTTACGGGCTGATCTCCTAGGTGGCCGTGGCCAGCAGCCCCTGACTTGGAGCTCTCCTGGGGTCATGCCATTGGGTATGGCCCAGCTCAGCCCCCGGAGGACCTGCTGTGTGTGTCCCAGGCTTGCGTCCCAGGCTCATGTTGGGTGGGCGTACGGATGGCCCAGGCTTCCTCCGCCCTCGGAGAGTTGGTAATTTCAGCTCCAACTCTGGCCTATACCTCCCACATACACACACATAGAGAAGCCCTGGAGAGGACAGATAGAAGCAAGGATAGGAAAGCCACTGTGTGAGCCATTGCCAACTTTGTTCCCATGGGTCAAGGTAAAGAAACAACTTTTCCTCCAATGAGGCGCATGTTAAAAGGGAGGGGTGGTTAAAACTCTCCCTCCTTCACCTAGCCAGGTGGTCAACTTCGCGCTCCAGGGACCAGGCAGACCACGTTGACGGATGTCGGGTGTCAGTGGCACTCGGGCACACCTTGGCCCTCTCCCCAGAATGGGCTAACAGCGTTTTCCGTCAGCATTTGTGTCCAAGGAGCAAATTGGATTGTCTGCCGCGTGCCTTTTACCATGTGTATAATTAATGTAATTTTATATTCACTCAATTAAAGTGACACACCCAACAGGCAGATTACACAGGCCCCTAGTAATGCCGGTCGTCTGTCTCTGCTGCCAGTAGATGAAACCCATCCCCTCAGCCTTGCCAACCCAGGGGCCAGTGGCCCCATGAGTCAGGGAAGGTGTGCAGTGTTTTGTCTCTGAGCCACCTAAAACGTCAAGTCCCCTTCCCCAAAGGCCTTCTGTTGAGACAGAAAGCAAATTTAGCCAGCGGTAACCACGTAGCATTCTGCAGCTTGCAGGGTACTTGTATGGCTTCGGTATGAGGAACGTGTCACCTGAAACCCTCCCCCTTACAGATGAGCAGCCCACGGCTCGGGGATATGAGGCACGGCTCCAGCCCGAGTGCCCTGGGCTCTGGGGGCTGACACTCTGGCCACTGGCCACAGCCCGGCTTCATTCGCGCTCTCTCCCAGGCTCCCCTCTGCACCCAGAAAGCCTGGGGCTAAGTCTCAGCTCTGTTTCTCAGCAGGTCCATGATTTCTAGACAGGGAAAGGCAGCTTTGCAGAGTGTGAGGTGGCACTGGGTGAAGAAGCGGTGAGTTTTGGAAACATTAAAGTTAGCACATGGTTTTTATTACTTTTTTCCTTTAAAGACATCAGTGCAGTGTTTGTTTGCTTATTTGCCTTTTAATTTTAAAGAGCTATCCTCTCTTACCTGCAAGAGTCTTTAGCTCAGAGGGCCAACTTGGTCACCCTCTTGGTACTAACTTTTCCTCCTGGTTCCTTGAACTCAAAGGTGTTAGTTATACCCCCCGCCCCCCCCCCCCGGGGGGGTGGCTGACTGTGGCTGTGGGGTCCGCCTGCTGGC
Organism: Prionailurus bengalensis; assembly: GCF_016509475.1. Classification (NCBI taxonomy): domain Eukaryota; kingdom Metazoa; phylum Chordata; class Mammalia; order Carnivora; family Felidae; genus Prionailurus; species Prionailurus bengalensis. The sequence goes on along the minus strand of NC_057345.1, from coordinate 44,051,397 downwards.
CCAGCCTCGCTGCCCCATTTGGGCCTTGCCCAGGATGTCCACGTGGGGTGGATTGAGCAGCCTGTGCAGCGTCTGCAGAAAAAACAGGGTCTGAAGAGGATGGAGCCGTGGTTCGGGGGTGCACCTTGACAGGGCTGAGGAGGGTGCTCCCGGCAGAGAGGGTCTAGCTCGCACTTTCCCCGGACGCGGGCAGCGAGTGGCCACCGGAGCATGTGATGCGGGACCACGGAAGACTGAGGACCTTGTGCGTGCCTGGCGCTGTCCGCTGCACCACCCCACTGCAATTCCCCTTGTCGTCCTCGTGAGGAAACTGGACTCACAGCGTGCCCTGCGGGGGCTGGGATCAGATGCCAGGTCCATGCAACCTGAAGCTTTCCTCCATCGTGCAACAAGCCCTTCGATCTCTCGTGGATGACTTCAGGTGAAGTCCAGGGACTCCACCCGGAAGTGACCGGGAGGCATAGGTGGCTCCTGCTGATGCTTCTGAAATGCCTTTCTGCAGAGACCTTGGGTCGGCTGTGCTGTGGGAATGTTCTGCTCCCCACGACGTCCGTGATGGCAAAGGCTCTTCCACGGAACTGGCGGCATCCAGAGTTTAAGTGAAATGGCCCAGCGTTTGCTTCGATCACACCTGCGGCAGAGCCTCCCCACGCCCTCCCCGCAGTGGCTCTTAGAGGCTGCTGTGCGTACCACCACCCAACGCTGGCATTGCAGGAAGAATGAAAAGGAAGTGCAAGAGTTCTGTATCTCCGGTCAGAGATCCCGGGAACGTCTGAGACACAGTGGCGAGTCCATTAATAGGGTCTGGGGCAGGATGAAGGCCCAGGCGGGAAGTGGGTACGTTTGCCGCTTCCTTTTCCCAGATTCAGTTGCAGGGTTTCCCGAGTTGGGGGTCTCTCCCAGGTGCAGGCCTCCTTGCTGTACCCCCATGGTAGGGGCAGAGCACTGCAGTGGAAAGAGCGCTGACCAGTCAGGGGGCCCCAGTTCTCATACCAGCTGCCTGTTGGCCCACGTTCTACGGCCACTCTGGGCCTCAGTTTACTTGCCCCCTTCTCTTGGAGCCCAAGGCATTTTAACTGACACTCGAGCCCATTTGTCACTATGTCTTCATAACTTCTTGCCAGCTAGCGTGGGAGCTTCTAGGGCCAGATGAGTCTGATGCATCTCCGTGACCCACCCCCGGGAAATGGGGCTGGCCGGACGCCTGAGGTCAGCATCCAGAATACGTGTGTGTGGGTGAACGTGACTGCATGCGCCGACACATCCTTCAGCCTCGAGGATTTGTTCTTCCCTGGTCTTTGTGCTCCACGTGTGACACGGAGGCACCACTTCCGAGCTCCTTAGGATGGTGGGCAAGCTCAGACCCCCTGGAGCTCTGGAATCAGCCTCTGCTGCTGGTTCCACCGCCGAACAGCTTTGCAAGTGGCTTCACCCTTTTGAGGTGTAAGTGGAGCCACTGATGGCCTTTCCTGTGAGGGGTCCAGGGTTACCTGAGCTAATACAGGTGAAGGCCAGCTCCCCCACGCGGCCTTGTGTGGCTTCGATTATTCCCATTTCACCGATGAGAGAAGTGCAGTCAGTGGCAGAGTCAGGATTTGAACCGGGTTCTTTCAAACCCTGTTTGTTTACCTCCAGTGGACAGGAACATGATCACCGTGAAGAGAGCCCTGGGCTGGGGTTAGGAGATGTGGTTTAGCCACCAGCATGGTCTTGGGCAGGTCCTGCGTCTGTGCTGGACCTCTCTTTTCTCCCCTGTAAATGTAGGACGTTGGAAGAAGTGTTGATCTGTCAGGGCCACCCAACAAACAAGTGACTGCCAGCAGGTGCGGTTCTCGCCAAGTTTCCAGTGGGACCCCCCCCCCCCCCAACTCCAGTTTAGCCTAGTACTTTGTGCACCTCAGATGTCTGCTCCTACCCACCAGCTCCAGGAAGGCCCCTGGAGCCGTCCTATGTGGGAAAACTCATCAGTATTATCAGCGTTAGGACTCCCTCCCACCTTGATCCTTTCCACCTGCCTGCCAGATCTGTTCAGAATTTGGGGAAGAGAAAAGCCAACATGTCAACAAAGATCAAGATCCTTTTTTTGGTCTGCCTTCTCTGTAGCCTTTTGACCAAGTGAGTAATGAGTTGAAAAGACCATAAAGTCCATTTTCTCTATACCTATCTGTTAGTCTCTTTTTGAGCATGCAGGATGCGAGAGAAACACCTTTTATTGGTCCACTAAACCAAAAGGCAGCAAATTCCGTACCTCTTTGTGGAGATGGGAACACGTCTGTCGTCCTCTTAACAGAAGCAAACCTTTCAAATGCAGGACCTGTTCTCTGCTCCTAAGAACGTGCCAAGTGTGCGGGGTCCCTCCCTGTGCCGTTACATGCCGTCTTGAGGACAGAGTCCAGACGCAGATGTAGCACGCCGAGTGGAGGTAGCAGAGACACGGAGGATGGAGCTTTGGGTAGACATAGCGGACCACTGGGAATTGGTAGACTTCTGGCTCCATGGAAGAAAAGCTTTCTGGCTCGTAGAGCTCCCAGTAGTGCTGGGGGCCATGCAGTGCTGGGAAATACACAAGCAGAGCCTGGTCAGCACCCCCCCCCCCCTGGGGTGCGAGAGGAGCTCCGTGCCCTGGGGACATGAACGCTGAGCATCTGTGTCCGTCTTGAGATCATGGTGGGGTTTTCTGTTTGGGTAACTGGCTGGCCTGGGTGAGGGTTCTCTTGTCCTCAGTATTCCAGAGCCTGGCTCCAGGTCACAGGGGAGACTTCTGAGATGCTGCTCCCTCCCTAGCTTAACAGCCTACTACTCCCCGCCTCTCCCCGCTGGCCAGAGAAGTTGCTGGAGCCTCAGTGACCAGCCACATTCCCGGCTCTTAATACTCACTGGCCGTTTGTCTTGAGGCACCTGCTTTGAGGCAAACCTATGCCACATCCGCTCATTCAGGGACCAGTCACCAGAGTCCATCCAGAAGCTTCTGAGGGAGGTAGGGAGGTGAAGCACACATACCAGCCTGCCCTGTGAACCTCTGGGGGCCCGAGCAGCCATAATCCATGGCCAAGAGATGGCTTAGAATATCGCTCCAAGAGCCAGTTTCAAGAATTGGCCCTCAGCAAGGACTGCCATCGATTGAGGCCCCCTGTGGGTGTCACACACTCTTCGGTGCTTTGCATACATTTTCGGCAACCTGTCATCGAGTCAGCCTGCTTGCCTCCCCTGGCTAACGGGGGCACAGGTGTGGGGGACCTGCCCAGAGACACACTACTCTCTCTGAAGGACTGTATGTTACCCGTGAGGGCCATGAGGGTTGGAGGGAGGAGGCGCTCCCTTCCTGCCAAGAGCTGGGAACTGACAGAAGGCCTTTTGCCCCCTCTTGGCAACTGGACCTCACCCTTGAACCCTTCTCTTCCGTTCTTTTTATTTTTCTTTTTTTGGGGGGTTGGCTTTGAATTATCTTATTTTGTTTACATTGCACCCAAGTTTCATGGTACAAAAGACTTGCAGGTGCAAATATGTCCCGCCTTCATTAACTTCCCCTCCCTTTTTAATTTATGTGATTTCAATTTTCCTTCCCTGTACTGTTAATTAGGGGACCCTCTAATCAGTGCCATTATCACAGTGGTATTCATGTTTAGGAAAGCCGCTAAACAAATGCTTGCAAAATTGCTAAATGGCTAATTAATGTCTGTTAATTAAGAAAATTGCTCATGGTAACAAACCATGCCGTTGCTGGCAGCCGCTAGAAAGACACACACTTGTTGAAATTAGTAGCGTGGCAGGTAGGGGAACATCTGCTCCGCGGAGCTCTCCGGAAGTGAGCAGCCCCTCGCTTGGCCAGGAAACTCCAGGCCTGTCCTCGGTGGCGCCCCCGGGTTCCTGTGTGCCTCCTGCAGTCTTTTTCTGCACACCTCTTCTCTGCGTCCCCTGGCCCTGCTGGCTGGTACCAGCCCCTCCGCCCCTCCCCAGCCCCAGCCTGGTTTCCTGAGCGGGTGGGAGGCTGGGCAGCCTGGCTTTCAGGGAAGAGACTGTTGAAGAAAATCCTACCTGCATCTCAAAGATTCTCTCTCCCTCTTTTCTTTAATGTACCCCCCCCCATTCCCCCTGCCGGTGTTGAATTTTTCTCAAAATATTCCGAGAGTATTGGGTGGAGAAGAGACAAGTAGGGTATGCTTCTCATCACCAGCACCAGAGTCCAGCTCTGAATGTTCTGAGCAGGCAGGAAGGAGTCTCCAAGATGAGTTTTTTGTGCTTTGTGACGGACCCGCAGGAGGAGATACATTGGACATTTATACACACACGTGTGTATAAATGTAAAAAGCAGTTCGTGAAAAATACTTGACTTTGTATACACAGAGTTGTTCGATATTTTCTATTATTTTATTCTGTTCCAGATATTTAGGAAACAATGGTTGTAACCCACTAAATTGATTTCACCACTCACTAATGGGTTGCAGCCCACAGTTTGACCAACCCCGTGGTTTAAGTGAACTAATCTCCTCATCTCTTCTGGGGGGAGTCGAGGTCAGCATAGCCCAAGGCTTCCGGGGTCAGCTCGGAACCATAGGTGGCTCACTGCCCTCTAGGCCGGAAAGCCCAGCCCCTCCACCCATCAGGGACCTCCAGACCCATCCCGCTGCTCCTCTGCCCATGTCTGCTTCAGCTCAGGGCTGCAGTGGTCAGGGTGAGCCTTGGGCCCATCAGGCTTCACATCCTGGCTCTGCTACCTACCAGTTGTGTGGCTGTGGCCAAATCCCTTCGTCCCTTGAGACCCAGTTTTCTCGTTGGTAAAAAGAAGAATGAAAGCCCCGACCTCATGGGGCCATTTCCAAGTGAAGGTGAATTAACAGTGCCCTGGTTCGTCCTGTCGTTCCCTCGTCTGTTCAGGCTCTGACTTCTCTATCTATTCTCGTGCATCCATCAGGCCCCCTTCCCTCTGTAGACTGGCCTAGGAACCTACACTCTGTCTCTGTGCCCCCCTTCCCCCCAGACCGGGAGCTCCCCCAGGGCAGGGCCTCACCGGTTCGTCCCCACTCCCTTGCACGCTTTGCAGAGGGGTCTGCTCGCTGCGCATCACTGCGCTCTCTGAGCCCGTCACAACCAGCGTATTTAACATGGCAAACTCCGCTCCATCCGTAGCCTGCGTCCGGGCCCCTGCTCCTGCGTGCTTTGACAAAGGAGCTGGGTTTTATCTTCCACCCCTGGAACACCCCCCCCTCCCCCCACCATGAGTGTGTTCATCGGCTTCTCTCCCTCCCGCTCGCCGCGTACACCGTGGGGCCTGCGACCTAAGCAGCCGCTCGCACCTCCCCGCCAACCAGAGCCCGCCGCCCGCACGCCCGCCGCCTGCCCTTCGTTTTGGTTTAATTTTTGTTCTTTTAAGCTTCTGCGCTTCTCCATGTGCTGTGATCTATAACCTGCCTCTGCTGTCTGGCCTCACAGGGTCCTCCGGGGTCACAGCCCTCGCCGCACGCACAGCCTCCACCTCACAATCCCAGCAGCATGATGGGACCCCACAGTCAGGTAAAAGCGCTGTGGCTCGCCCGCCCGCCGGGGGCGCGGGGCACAAGGAGGACAGAGCCAGCAGAGGAAAAACAAAAATCAAAATGTGCTCTAGCCATTGCTTTCGAGTCTTGACTGACGAACGAAATTTTAAAAACAATAATAATAAAAAAATAAAAATCCCCCCCCCCCCTAAAAGATAGTCTTCGTTCCTTGGACATCACACCCAGCTTGGATATGAAACCAAAAGAAAATCTATTTCTGTGACCTTGTCAGCGGCCTTTGCGTTTTTGTTTTTTCCTCTCTCACTTTTGATTTGGTTTTTGAGTTTGGTTAACCATTTGTTTGTAACCGAAGCTGCATCCCTAGCCTTTTCTGTGTGCACTCTCGCTGCTGAGAAAGCTTTCCTGCCCATTGCCCTGCACAAGTTAGGGAGCCCGCTGTCCCCTGACCGTTCTCATTGTGTTCCCCCGCCTTAAATCCTCGCTCCCCTTCCCCACCCCCTTTGTCAGTGGTTTCTGTGTGTGTGTGTGCGCGTGTGTGTGTCCAGCTTTGTCTGCACACCCTGGGAATTTTACGTATAAGTCCCTTTCTGATTTCATTTGCCCTTACCGAGAGCGGCGGTTTCCTCCTTTGCCCCGCACTGATGTACCTGCTCTTCCGCGTCCTGTGCAAAGCCCCAGCCACACTATCCTGCCACCCAGAGTAGATCTCCGTGAGCGGATGCGGAGTCAGGAGGCCCCTATGCCATGCACGTCGTTTGTTCCCTCTGCCCAAAGGAAGTTTTGCCCAGAGGGAAGAGGCCACTGGGGAGAAAGAGAGTTTAAAAGATCACTAGTTGTAACAAAACTGGACTTTGTGGAGTGGAGCGCATTTGTGTTTGGCCCTGTGCGGTAGTGCAGGCTGTCATTGAACTAATTCCCTGTAATTGCAGCCTTTTATGTCACCGCGATACGCAGGCGGCCCCAGGCCCCCGATCAGAATGGGAAACCAGGTACTGTATCTTTTCATGTTCTCTCTCCCCTCACTCAGCCACCCTTGACCTCAGTTGGACTTTGACCCAAATCAGAATTTGGGGGAAGGGTCGGGAGATGGAGCGACAAGTTTCAATGCAGGAGGTAGCTTCCAAGCAGGTCCCCAGAGAGGGCCCTGTGTCCACTTTGTGTCCCTGGTACAGCTCCCCACTCGCAGCATTTCATTTGCCTCTCCTGGTGGGCTTTGGGCAGCCGGTTCTGGAGCTCAGGGGGCAGCCCCAGAAGCAGCCATGTTTGGGAATGCAGGGTTTCAGCTATTCTAGAGAAGGTGGTAATGCCCCTGCCCCTCCCTTCCAGCCCCTTCTTGGAAAAGGGTCTTCCTCCTTAATGAAGTTAATTGACAACGTGCATTTTTTCCTGGAAGCTTTTGAGAATTGCCAAGGCTGGTAAATATAATCCTGCTATTAAGGGGAGAAATGGCCCGTAGGAATGCTTAGATCAGGAGCCTGGATGCAGCGGAGCAGGACATTTGTGAGGTTTTAAGCAATGTCTGCCTGTTTCCCAGACCCAACTCAAAACAAGAAAGGATTTGTTCGTGTAATTAGAAAAGTGGTCTGCTTATGGGAGGGCTTCTCAGCCTGGGGTTGTGTGCCTTATGCTGGGCCATTAGGGTTGGCAGTTCTAGGTGGTCTGGAGAAATCGGCCCCCGTGCCACCCTCCCTAGTTCAGCTCATCCAGGGGCGGGAGGGGAGCTGGAGAGGTAAAGATAAAATACCTTTTGAGGATTGACAGATTTAAAAGAAACTTAAAAGAAACATCAGTGGGATTTCTTTTCATGCCGAAATATTTTTTACGTGTGACTCTTAGAGTGACCTTACAAATGCCCTTCAAAAGATTTGACCACATCACCAGCACATCCAGCCCCTACAGCCTTTGGAACTTGGGAGTTCAGTTACCCACTGGAGGGGCCCTATTTTTACTGTTACTCAAGGCTCTGCAAGAAAGCCCCTGAGTGTGGTGGTGGAGGCTGAGGAGAGATGCTTGTAATCAGGGGCCTCCAGTTTTAGGGCTGAATTGCTTATCAGGTTTCCAATTATTTTTTTCCCCTCCAAACATCTTTTGTTTCCTCTTTCTCTGACATGAAGGGGAGATGTAGACAGGAATTAGAGACCCAACTTTTTGAGCAAGGTGGGACACTTGGGTGTACCTCAGATGAGGAAACAGGTCAGAGTGAAGAAGGGACTTCCCAGAGTCTTCCAGTAAGCTGGGATTAAGTTGGTCTGCAGCTCCTAGCCCAGTGCTGTTTCCTCTGCACCTCGCCCAATTCATTTAGCTTTCAGGGGTGTAAAAGTGCTGCCCCGGTCACCAAGTGGGCCTCCTCTGCCATCATGTGCATGGGCCCGAGCAGCGCCGTACCGCCCCACCCCCACCCCCACCCCAGCACATCCAGAGGAGGCTCTCCTTGGCCAGAACTGGCCTCCGCCCCATGGAGAGAACAGATGCTTCCTTATCATAATTGTGGCCTTTCCTCCAGCAATTAAGGGACACGAGAGGAAACATGTATGTTTCTATTTATCAATTAAGCATGAGCAAGTACCCAAGAGAGCAAATGGAGGATAAATCCGTCATCTGCACCTCGCATTACAAACCAATTGTCCCAACCTTCCCGCCACCCCCCATCGGAAATCTACGCTGATTTTCCGGTTTCCTGTGGGCTCAAGAAGGGTTTGCCCTCCGAGGAGGGATGTGCCCCTGTCACAGGTGTTGCACCTGGGTTTCGTGGAGAGTGCCTCGCTTGGGGCTGCAGGTTGAACAGGAGCCTCTGTGCCACCCCAGTGAGCCCTCCCCTGTGGCAGGTGGAGGAAGCAGAGGCAGCGGGACTTGGTCAGGTACATGTGACCTCCTGTGTTAGGGCAATGAGAAGGGCACGCAAGGGGACAAGAAGCCAAGGGTTGATGACCTGTCCTTACAAGCCCACTCTCCTAGCTGCCTTCCTGGCTACAGGTTCGGGGTTGTGTATAGAGAGAGCACTGGTGTTTTTCAAGCGAGGGCGGGTGGGTGGGTGGTGGTCATTGGGGTTCCGCTGGGCTTAGGAAGACTGAGATCGGATGTGTCAGGCAGCCCTCCCGTACGTGTCCCAGAGGAGTCCCCGCTGGCCCGGTGGCCGACTGGGGCAGGCCAGCTGAGTGACCGTGCACACGCTGCTGGGATTTGTGTATTCCCCGGGCAGACACTTGCTTCCTGTCCCTGCCCCGCGGTGCTGTACGAGAGGCACTGGCCTACTTCTAGGAGCCCGGATGACAGCCCCGGAGCGGCACTTTCCCTAGCAGGCTCTGAGAGTGTGTGCTCAGCATGTGCTTACGGTCCCATATATGAGCTGTTACTTTTCTTCCTTCTTACATTTGAAGGCTTCGGCCTTCTTGTGTGAGACCCTTTTGTTTCAGTCATCGCACCTCACCCTTCTCTTGGAGAGGAGGCTAGACTTGCCCTGTCCTCAGTTCAGGGTCCACCCCAGTGAGAGGAGGAGGAGGGAAATGACGCCCAGGCTCCCGCCGAGCCTCTGGGCAGCCCTGCTCTGCTCCTGAGTCCTGACACGGCAGGATCAGGGGAGCCCAAGGAGGAACTTCCTTTGAGAATAGCTGGTGTTGACACTGGGCTGCCTGGTGAGGGAGCGATTGCCGGCCCCCGTGGCTGCTCCATCAAGGTTAGGTGGGGGCATTCTGTGACCTGGAGGGTGCCCCGTCTACCTCAGCATCCTGGGGTCCCCCAAACCAGACAGCCTCAGAGGCAAGCAGGTCTCTGTCCTCTCAGAGTCCTGTAACTGGGGTCTAGAAATAGCCCAAACCCCAAAGTGGGGCAGACACAAAACCAGTCAAATGACTGAGAGCTTGGGAACCGGGGGAAAGGAAGCAGGGCTGGGAGAGAATGAGAGGTCGGAAGAGCTGAAATCCCAGGGGTAGAGAGACAGGCAGTGGAGACAGCAGGCAATCCCAGGTTTGTATGGCCTCCCGCAAGCACCCCCACCCACTAGACAGACACACACACACCCCCCTTTCTGAAGCTTGGGAAAACAGCGAGAGCTTGCCCCTTTGTTTACCACCACCTCACCCACAACTGGTTTAGAGCTTGTTCTTGGGCCAAAGGCACCCAGTTCCCCACTCAGACATTCCCCGTCAGTAGTGAGGGCTGAGGCTGGAGGGGACAGGCGTCCCTATCCCAGATGCTAACCCAGAGAAGCATTGGCACGTGCAGATGGGAAAAGGTGGTCAGCGTTCACAGAGGCTTTCCTCTCAAAGGCAAGGGCCTGTGTTTAGTCCTGAGGCAGAGGCTTCTAGAAGCAGACTTTTCCTTCCAGCTCTGCTTCCCTTTTTATTTTCTTCCCAATTGCAGCTGAAATAACTCCGGTCCCAAGTAAATCACTTGTAACAGGTTTTCACAGCAAGCATGCCAAGCATTCGCTTGGGAAACCCGTGCCACCCTGTCCTCACCTTCTTAACAGTAATCACACCGGCACCTGCCACTTGCACCAGGCTTTGGGGAGCAGGCTCTCATTCAGCATCCTGCTCGCCCCTCTCTGGGAGACCTCGTCTAGCCCCCCTGGGGTCGGAAGGGGACATTTCACGTGCTGGGTAAAGGCAGGGAGTTGGGAGCCTGAGTGCTCCTGCTGGCTCTGCCAGTTGATGACTGGGGGCAGTTGGGCCTGTGAACCTCAGTTTCCCCTTCCAAATCTCAAAGGCTGCCTCTGCGTTTGCTCCCTTCTTAGTGTTAGGATTTTTAGCTGGTGGCTCTCTCGGTCCCCACACTTTGGGGGAGGGGGTGGGTGAGTTACATCTCCATGGGGTGAAAGAAAGACAGGGTTTGGCTTAAACCATGGTGGCTGGGGTTCGGGAGGTGAGGACGGGAGGCATGTGGCCATGGAGGGGTGTATGGCAGGCGGTGCGGCCAGGGTGAGGCTGAGCTCCGGCAGGAACACAGACACGTGGAGACGGCAGGGTGTGATGGTTCCTGTCCCACCCACGCTGCACCTTCTACTGACGCCAGCTCCAGCCACCTGCTGCTCCTGGAGATCCGCACCCCCCCCCACCCCCAGCCAGCAGGTCAGGGAGGCCGTGGGTGGCCCCAGACGGGCAATGGAGAACTGGGGCAGGCTGGCACATCTCCCTCCATCCCCCAGCCGCTCAACACGGGCCTCACATCTCTTTCAGCCTCCAGGAGGAGTTCCTGGGACCCAGCCACTGCTGCCCAATTCCATGGATCCCACCCGACAACAAGGTAGAGAGAGCCGGGCGGGGCGGCCCACGGCCTGGGGAATCTGTGCTGTCTGCCCCTGCCACCTCACGGTTCATCTCCTCTCTCGTGCAGGGCACCCCAACATGGGAGGATCAATGCAGAGAATGAACCCTCCCCGAGGCATGGGACCCATGGGGCCCGGCCCACAGGTAACCACCTGTCTGTCTGTCCATCTCCCTGGCCATCTGTGTGCACCCGCCTACTCTCCTCTTTCCACAGTCTGTCAGTCCTTCCACGTCCCTCAGCTCACAGGGGTGAGGGGAGAGGACATGGCCAGGTTCCCAGCTGCCCTCTCTGTCCATGGCTGGGCTGGCCCCACACGCAGACAGGAGCAGCCCCTCCTTGGCAGGCGGCAGGCCGAGTTGAGGGGCCCCCAGGGAGCTGCAGGAGAGGGACAGCCGGGAGCCTTCTGGTTGGCAGATCCTCCCTTGGGGGAGGGAGTTGAGGAATTTGGAAGGTGGAGGGTCTGGTCCCCAAGCAGCGGTGTGGGTCCTCCGGGAATCCCAAAGCCTCCTACCCCGGGTAGGTGAACTTGAGCTAGCTCAGGGTCATGGTTTGTTATGACCCAGAAGTGGGACAAATGAGTGGCAGTCTTAGCTCTGCCTGCAACTCACCATTTGTCCTTGGGTGAATCATCTGACCTCAGTGGGCCCCGGCAGGCCTCAGTTCCCGACCGGTGCGGTACGAGGGGAGGAGTGTATCTATACCCATGGCTCTCAGCGATGCTATCCCAGCTGAGAGGAGGCCAGGCCGGCCAGGGCCCCTAAGACCCACTTCAACCCAGAGCTTCTACTGGTTTCATGGACTAGGCTCATAGGTAAGATTTCTTCTGACCAGAGGGGTTCCATTGTCATAAAGGACACCTCAGAAACCTCTGGAAGAACTTCTGTCAAGTGCCCGGTCTACTTCTTTACAATTACAGCCCAGTGGTCTCTCCTTGTGACCCAGTTCCCTGTTCCCCAGGACCATCGGGCAGAGGTCTGACAGGCCATTCCTGGTCTAGAACCTCATCACAGTTGGTTCCCATTCTTCTGACCATTTGAATGTGGCTCTGTCCCCTGTAGTAGCTGTGGCAGAGTGTGTGCTGATCTGTCTCAAAGAAGCTGGGAGTCTGAATAAGAAGGGAGTTTGATTTAGTGAGGTGGGGACGGTTTTGTCGTAGGGCGTTGCTTCCCTTTTCTGCCCTGCCTAGAAGCCCGCTTGTCTCTTCCCCGCTCCCTGCCTGCAGATGTTTGCATTTTCTGGGCCCCTCCCCAGGTTTCCGGTTCCCTGGAGGAGGAGGAGGAGGAGGAGGAGGAGGAGGAGGAGGAGGAGTGCTCCCGCTCACAGACACGTGCCCCGCTTTTGTAGCGAGAGGTGCCTGCCCACACCCACAGTCCTCCGCTCCGTCTGGAGTTGTATTTACAGCACACCCAGCCCACTGCTTTCTTCTCGGGGGTGGCTGCAACCTCTGTGGTGCTGAAAAATGTTAGGGAGGTCCTTGGCTTCTCTTGGCCCCACAAGCTCACACCAGTTGCGCCTCTGGTTTTCTCGTTTGTTTGTTTGTTTGTTTTTTCTTTCCTCAAATCCTTCAAAGCTTGTGTTTTCCCCAGTTCCTCTTAAGCCCCCAGAGAGTGGCCCCTTCCTGCCATGTGGCTGTCTCCAGCTGACCTCTGCAGGGCGGGTGGGAGGGGCAGCAGGGTCTGAAAGCAGAGCGTTCCGTCCCCGGAGTCAGGAACCTTTGGGTTCTTCTGCGGCACATGAGAGTTACTCTTGGGGTAGATAAGCAGTGACCTTGGACTTCCAGAACGTCCTGGGGGACCTGGGGACACAAGAGGATGGAGTGGGAGGCAGGAAAACTCCATTCCTATGCCCCCACGCGCCCCTCTGGGTCCTTGGAGGCTTAGCCGCTGCGTCCATCAAATGGGAAAGAGACCAGTATCTGCCATACAGAACTGTTCAAATGGGGAGGCTCGGGTTCTCAGTGTGATGCTTGGCATGAGGTACTCTTAATAAGAAGTGTGTGTTTTCCAACTTAGGGGCTTAAAATCAGTGTTTAGGATTCTAATTGTGCGGGTTTGATGACTGCTTTGAGCTGTTTGTGTTTTGTTTTTTTTTATTTTTTTTTCTGGCCAAGGCCATTAGCAGTTTGTTAAGCCTGTAGTAATATTGAGATTCTGGAAGCTGGGAATGGATGTCAGCAGACTGAGAACAGAATATTCTGTAAGTTTAGGACTTCCTCCTGGCTTAGCGGGCGTCTCGTCATGTCGGAGTCTCTGACCGGCAGTCTGGCTTACTGTTGTGGCATGCTTTAAAGAGGTGAGAGTGCTAAAGACTGGGGTCTTACCAGAAAAGGCCTCTCGGGTCCAGTGTGGCTCTCCTGGCTTCACCAAAGGGTGTGCAAGGGCAGAGCCCTCCCATAGGCCCTGACAGGCACGCCCACAGCCGAGGGAGGTACTAGCCCAGGGCAGCTGACCCACCCCCCTCCCCACCAACCACAGGGGCTCTGGAAATGTCTCTCTTGTTCTTTATTTGACTTTATTGTATCAATAGAGAGACCCCCAAAGTGCTTTGCCCAAGTCTCCTGTACCCCTCTGGGTAGAGTGCAGTCTGAAATTCCAGAGCCAGAGCTCCCTTAGAGCAACCCAGAACGTCTGCACCAGATGGAGGTAGAAGGGCTGGCCTGGTATGGGACAGGTTGTGGGGTCAGCCAGGGAGCAGGCACTGCAGAGCCTAGAAGCTTTGGACCCCAAGGCTGAGGGCAGGACCGCTATACCTCCTGACCCCGGCCCTTTCTGTGTGTCCCCTGAGGGTCCTGTCTTGGTCACTCCCAATGGACAGGAGAGACATGAACTCAGAACCTAGTGCTGGAAAACACGGTTCCAGCCACAGCTCAGCCTGGTTGGGCCTCTAGTCCCTCATCTGCAAAATGGACAGCCTGGTGATCACCTCGTGAGGTCCACTGTAGGTTTGGTAGAAACAGCATGAGGTACCTGCAGGGTGTCTCTTCCTAGAACAGGGGCTCAGGGAGGGGGTCCTGCTTCTGCCACAGCCTGGGATCTTAGAAAACAAGGCCAGCCCCTCAGGCAGCCTTTAGTAAGTACCACTGCATGCACAGTGCCGTACTGAGACCAAACACAGAGGTGGGAAACCATCAGCCTGTTATTCCAAGTGGAGAATAAGAGTGCTAATAGCCAGTGACCACTCCAGAACTTTCTGAACAAAGAATAGGTACAGTGTAGTCTTGGGGCTACTTTATAGATTTCAAAGCTGGACGGAGTGACATTTGTTCTTTTTGAGCCTGTGTTACATTTTAGCCTGAACGTCACAAAGGAACCAGCACACCAGGCATCGGCCTGCCCTGTTCCCTGAGCGTGTCAGACAGATTTTACTCTGATTTTGTGAAAGGGCCAGTGCCGAAAAGGAGGTAATATATCCACTTAGTTATAGTCTTTCTTTAAAGAACTGTGTCAGTATCAGATGGGAACGTTCTGGCTAAGTTCTTCAGGAGTGACTTCTGTTGATGTGAGGCTAAATCTGCAAGGGCTGCCGGCCGGGCTCCCGTGGACAGAACGCAAGGCCCCCTCAGAGGTGCTGTGGCTCATACACCCCGTGGGTACCAATTACCTTCGTTGCTGGTATTCAGGCTGGGGGGTGGAGCCAGCACAGGCTAGCATCAGATCGCCGTCCTAGCTTGTCTGCATTTGAGAAGGTTCAGATGAAGGATAGCCCGTGATCTCAGGGACAGTTCTGTGCCACCCAGAAGAAACCGCATCTCCCTGCCGATCCAGGATAGCCCGGCTCTTTGTGGCTACTGCCTGGGGCCCCGGCAAGAGGTGGAAGGATCATAAACCAGGCTAGAGGTGTGAGGGACTGCGTGAGGAGAAAGTGGGGCCACTCGACACTTCCCAGCGGGGGGCCCGTACAGGCCCCTGCTGCCCAGGAAACTACCCCATCAACCTGTCCTAAAGACTGGAATGTGGACCCTGGGGCGCCTGGGTGGCGCAGTCGGTTAAGCGTCCGACTTCAGCCAGGTCACGATCTCGCGGTCCGTGAGTTCGAGCCCCGCGTCAGGCTCTGGGCTGATGGCTCAGAGCCTGGAGCCTGTTTCCGATTCTGTGTCTCCCTCTCTCTCTGCCCCTCCCCCGTTCATGCTCTGTCTCTCTCTGTCCCAAAATAAATAAACGTTGAAAAAAAAATTTTTTTTTAAAAAGACTGGAATGTGGAATGTTCTTCCCCTACTTTAAGGTGAAGGTGGCGCTGGGCGGGCTACGGGCAGCACCGAGGAAGAGCCCCTCTGGGAGTTGCAGGAAGAAGGAGCAGGTCCCAGCTCTGCCAGCTGCCCAGTGCTTTCCTGTGTCCAGAGCTTGATGCCTGACCCAAGGTCCCCAGCAGGGAGGCCCTTCCTTGTTCCTGCAGGGCCTTCTGCCCAGCATCCAAGGTTCCTGAGTGGGGATGAGAGTGAGGGTACAGGAGGAAGGGGACCACCCCCATGGATGTAGCCAGCCCCATGCTGCCCTAAGGATCCCTCCCAGGCCTCCAGCTGTCCCTGCAGAGCCATGCGGATGGCAGAGAGGGAGGGAGCATCTGGCTGGTGGTCACACCTTGCAGTCCAGTGCTGTGGGCAGGCGGACATTGAGGGAAGAGAACCATTTCTGTGGAGTGTCTGAAACCATGCTTCCAAGCCCTCTGTGAAAAGGCTGGTGTTTTCCCCAAAGTTGACAGTCAGCCATGCTTTCACCCCTGAGTTACTGTGCACCTTTGAGCAAGTCTTTGGCCGCTCTGGGCCTATAGCTTGTCATCTTTGAAATGGGAAGGTGTAAGTGGCCTTCCAGGGTCTGGGCCTGTAGGAGGGAGGATCTGGTGGGCAACCCTCCCTTCTCGGGAAGCGCCGGGCTGGCTATTGGGGAGGCTCTGGAAGGTGGGGTAGACGGAGGAACAGCAGCTGGCACACCAGCGCCTCCCCCGAGGGGCCACACGCCACATGTGCAGGTGTGTTTTGGGAGTGAGCGCCTGGCTTGTCCTGTCCCCTCACCCACTCTGTGCCGCAGCATCCCAGGCTCCTCCAGCACCCAGGCCAGCCTCTACTGGCCCTGCAGCACCAACCGCTCTCCTGGGCGGGATGCCTCAGGATGCAGCAGTAGCCCCTGGAAGGGATCTCTGGCTGGAAGTTGGCCAGGCCGTACACCGTGGGAGCGTGGGCTGCCTGGGGAGGGGGCAGGCTTCCTGTCCTGCAGCGGTGAAGGCGAGGCCGAGATTCGTGTAGGGGCTTAGGAAGGGCCCTTTAAGACCTGAGGTTCTGTGACGCTTAAGGCGGCATTAAGGGCTTTGGTGTTCATTCTGCCGCTGAGATCCCAAATCAGCACACGCCTCCGAGAGCCGACAGAGAGCGCTTCAAAGCCGCCATTTCATTTGATCCTCCCAGACCTGTAAGGTTGGGAGCCCTCTGTCCCCGTGGTACAGGCGAGGGAGCACAGCGGAGGGTGGCAGCCGTGAAGCCAGGGCCAGGCCACGGGCCTTCAGCCACGGGGTTGCCTTGCTCGTAGCCGCGCGAGGGGCCGTCACTTTGCTTGTGCGCCGCAGTGTTTTAATCTTTAAAGCGGACTCGTGATGGGGCCGTTGTCATGACTGAGCCCGCTGTGCGGCCTGGCCCGGAGTGAGCACTGGGGTCACTTGTGCGGTTTGCCCAAAGTCACACACATGTGCCCAGCCTGGGGCTGGCTGTCCTGTGCTCTGACCTCAGATCTGGCTCCACCTGCCAGCGTGTGCCATTGTCTTTAAAGAGAGCCTGGCTCCTGCACGTTTCCGGAGCTGACTCTGGGGATGCGGGACTGCCTGAGGACCCCTCTGTGGCCACCCTCGTCTCCCTCCTCGATTCTCTGCCACTTGGCCTGGTGCCGCCCCTGTCACTGTCTACACCCCATCTGCGTATTCTCTTAGACTCCAATCCCCTGTCAGGGTGACCAGGCAGAGGAGATGGCCCCACAGCCGGTCCTTGGCTGGAGGACCTGCCACCAGCATGATGTTGGCTCTGAGCTTGTCAGCTCTGGCTCTTGGGCCTCCTGTGCCGTTCCTCTCCCCACCCGCCTTTCACCAGACGTGTGGGGAGAGTGTGGACCTAGAGGGTTTTTTTGGCTTTTTTTAAATGTTTATTTATTTTTGAGAGAGACAGAGCACAAGTGGGAGAGGGGCAGAGAGAGAGGGAGACACGGAATCTGAGGCAGGCTCCAGGCTCCGAGTTGTCAGCATGGAGCCCAATGCGGGGATCGAACTCACAAACTGTGAGAGCATGACCTGAGCCAAAGTCGGACGCTTAACCGACTGAGCCACCCAGGTGCCCTTGTAGATCCAGGTTTAAACCCCAGCTGGGTCATTGGCTTCCTGACTTTGGGTGGATCTTTCTCCCCTCAGACCTTCAGTCTCCTGTAAAGTGGGAATAACACTAGTTTCGTGGCAGTGTTAAAAGGACAAGCCAGAGACTGTACGTAAAATGTGTTATGTGCTCAGGTAACACTGGCTGTCCCTTTGCCATCAGATTTTCACCGACCTTACTTCTTTCAGATTCTACAAAGGCAGAGTTTAACCAGCCCAACCAGCCCAGTTTTACTTCCTGTCATTTACTCGTTCACTCCTTCATTGATTCGGCACCCAGTCTGTGGCGGCTGGTACGTGGAGTGACGCATGCACGAAAATCATTGAGATATAGTCCCCACCTTCCAAAGGTACTCGGAGCCTAGTGGGAGAGATGGCCACGTGGCCACGATCATAGCCCAGTGTGGTACGGGCTGTGGCAGGGGTAGGAGGATTACAAGGCATTTGGGGAGTGACTAGGGTGAAGCAATTAACCCTAAGAGGTGGGCAGGGAAGGCTTCGCAGAGGAGGTGCTCTTGGAGCTGGGTTTGGAGGATGTGTAGGCGCCCAAGTGGAGAAGGGAGGCAAGGTATTTATTTCTTCTGCAAGGAAAATAACACGGAAAGAGGGGTCAGCCGCAGCCCCGATAGGAGGTTCCTGATCCAGGCATTCCTGTGACTCACCGCACTCTGCCTTGGGGGGTTGTACTGAGCCCAGGTGGGACTCTTCCCTCAGAATTGGTGATTCCCCCTGAGTTTTCTTCCTGCTTCTCCAGCACTGTGCTTGGTGAGGGCCCCACATGCCGACACCTGAGTCAGGTGACCTGGGTTGGGGGACAACCCAGGCGTGGGGCAAGGTGGGGGATCTGTACATGCTGGGCCTTGGGGACAGCCACCAGCCAGGCCTTTGCGGGTCCTCTCCCCTTCCACGTTCAGACCCAGCCCCTGCCCCCAGGCTGCTGGCCGTTTCTTCTCCCTCGGAGTTCCTAAAGTGGGCAGGTGTTCGCCAGTTGGATCTGTTACGAGTCCGCTCCTTTCCACCCACCTGAAACCCAAGATGAGAGGGCTTCCTGGACCTCCACATGCTTTTGAGAGAAACCATCCCGAGACCCCTGAAGATGTGTTTCAAGTTGTGACTGTCCCTCTGTGCTGGCTTGTCATTGTGGCCCCATCCCTCGGCTCCCACCCCCCTCACCTTTTTTAACGAACGTGTTTTTTTTCTCATCAAATCCTTTCCACAGACTAATCCTCTTGCTTCTATTCTGTTTGTCTTTCTTCCCCCCTTCCCTCTCCGGTGCCCCTTCTCCTTCTCATAGACTGACCCTTGGTTATCGTTGCAGAATTACGGCAGCGGCATGAGACCACCACCCAACTCCCTCGGCCCCGCCATGCCCGGGATTAACATGTAAGGCAAAAAGGACCTTGCTGGCAGCTCAGAGCCCATGGCTCCCCGACCCTCTGCTGGCCCCCCCAAAGACTCGTGAACAGAGTCATTCTTGGCACCTCTCTGGACCTCAGGCCTCTCATCAGTGGAGCCGGGGATGCTGGCGATAGATACTTGGATAAGAGCTCATATGGTCCCGTATGGGGCTCATCCGTCCTGGGTGTGTTTCTGAGCCTGCTGTGTGGATTAGCCCGCCTGCTCCTCATAGCCCGGTGAGGTGGTTATCGCCCCCATTTACAGATGAGGTAACTGAGGCACAGAGAGGTGAAGTAACTTGCCCCTGCTCACAGGGCTCTTAAGTGACGGGGCCAGGATTTGAACCCCGGTACAACTGGCTGCTGTTGTAGTGCTTGAGTGGTTCTTAACCCCCTTTCGGGGATAGATCCCCATGAGGATCTGTGGGTTCCCTTCCTGGGAAGATGCACATGCAGAGGCAGTTTTATATACTTGACACGTTTTTCACGTAATTTAGAGGAGCCTGTAGATTTCTAGCCGTGGAGCTGCCCATTACTGCCCGAGAACCAAGTGTGTAAGGCCCTAGGGCCGCACGAAGGATTTCCTGTTAGTGATGTCAGCCCTCTCGTTCTGGCGCTTCCGGCACCGCCCCCCTTGGGGTCAACAACACCTTTTTCATTGTTGCCATCTCTCTCCTCTCTCTCTCTCTCTCTCTCTCCCCCTCTCCCCGTCTCCCCATCTCTCTCCCTCCCCCTCCCTCCCTCTCCCAGGGGCCCGGGAGCTGGCAGACCCTGGCCAAATCCTAACAGTGCTAACTCAGTGAGTACCCACATCGAGTGGGAGGGGTTTCTAGGCTATGGGGTGGTCCTGTCCCCAGGTTGGGGGTATCATGAAAGGGCAGGGATGCAGCAAGAGTCCACTTGACTCTTGCCAGCGGGAGCCCCACCTGTAAGTGGAGGCTTGGGAGTAACATTCCCGGGGCCTTCAGGGTTTGGGCCCCGGCCCAGCCGGCTGATGGGCAGAAAGCCTGTGTGAGCTGAGAGCTTGCTCAGAGAGCATTGTCCACACAGAAGCATCTGGTGATCCTCTCCCCCCGGCAGGGCTGGCTTCTAGTGCTCAGGGGAAGGAGCTGGAAAGGGGCTCAGCACAGACAGTCTGGGGAAGAAGGCCAGAGGGGTGGGGAGAAGCTATCACTCTCCTGTCCTCTCACACTGGAGGGTCTCCCCTGCCCATGCCCCCTCAGAGCTCCCTGCCAAGGCTCTCGGGATCAGTTCAGTGTAGGCACTGGGCTTTGCTCACACCCCTGGCCCCCTCCTGGGGTGTCCCACAGCCTTTCCTAGCAAGAGGGGGTGGGTCCCCAAGTGGATTTGGAAGCCCAAGGGTACTGAGTATCAGAGGAAGGGATTCTGACACGTGGCTGCCCACCTCTTGTTTTTAGATTCCATACTCCTCCTCATCACCTGGTACCTACGTGGTAAGTGTGTGTGGGTTCGGGGCATTGGGTGTCCAGCCACATGTGACTGAATGTGCAAGAGAACTTCTCCAGGGTCCCTGTCTCTTTCCCTTTCAAAACACACTCCGAGCACAAGTTCTAAACTCTGCTAGAACCTGCTGTCATTGTTCAGGTACCTTCTGGGGGCCCGGAAGTCCCCAAACAAGACCTAGAGTTGGGTCCCCATCTTGGGGGCTGACCAGTGGCCTAGCTGGTTTCCCCCACAGACTTCTGGTTCCACCAGTCGGCGTGTGAACACATACACGCACACCCACAGCTGCCTCTGGGTTTGAAGAAAGGCGGCGGGGGGGTGGGGAATCCAAGTCCAGCTCCCTTGGGGCTTAAACACTTGGGCTCTGCTTGAGCTTTAACGAGACCGGGATGCCAGGCTGGGCCCTGGAGGAACACTTGACTTTGGTGTGGCCGGAGCTCGGGGGTTTCTCCCGACCTGGGTCATGGCCATGGGTTCCTCACGTCAGTTTTTATCTCATCTCCAGGGACCTCCTGGCGGTGGTGGCCCCCCAGGAACACCCATCATGCCTAGTCCTGCAGGTAAGAAGCCTTGGGGAGAGGGTGCCATCGAGAGAGTTAGGGGGTCCTGGAGGGGTCCCAGTGCAGGGCCAAAGCTTACCAACCACCCTTCCTGAGCAGCGTGTCCCCCACCAGGCATGTCAGCATCAGGTGTTTAGGAGGAAGGAGGTCCTCGGTGCCCCTGACCTTCCCTGTGGCCTTCACAAGGTCACTCCTCCTCTCTGGTTAGAGGGAGAGGCAGGGCAGAGAGCTCCAGGAACGAGGGGGTCTCACTGTCCTCAGCTCGCACTGGTTGGCAAGCACCCTTTCCCAGCTGTGGATTTCTCGATGACTGAAAAGGGGCTTTGGGCTTCTGACATCCTGGAACCAGGACTCTTAACACCATGTCTCTTGAGTTCCCAGAGCTCTTGGCTTCTGGTCCTCTATACGGGAGATCTCTTCTCCCTCTTTCTCTGATCAGAAGAGGGCGTGCGTGCACACATGTGGGCATGTGCACACATGCACACACACACACACACACACACACACACACAGCTTCACAGTTGCGTTTCTTTCCCAGCTGAGAATAACACACCACCATCTAGAAGGAATCCCACGGACAATCTACCCACCCAGAAAATAAAAAGTGAGACGTGGTTGGATTTCTGCCCTAGAAAGAAGATGCCTGCTCCTGATAGAAACATGTTAGCTGGTTTTCTTAGGAGACTTTCCTAGCTAATTGGGGAGACGGAGGGGTCCCTCTCTCCCCAGACTCCTCGGCTCCCAGTGGCAGGGAAGCTGCTTATCCATAGTCTGGAGCTAGCGGCGGCTGTGATGTTCCGGCCCCCACTCCCGCTCCCTCTTTCTGCTGCTGCATTTTTATGAGCCGCATGACCTACATTCAGACTGGGTCACATTAAACCACTGCATATGTTAATGTGTCTCCAGCCCCATGCTTTCCTCTCCCTCCTGCCCCATCAGCTTGGCAAGGTGGCCCCTGGGTAATTTGTGGCGTTTCGCGTTCCCCAATTTGATCAAAACCCCTGGGCGGGACTGGGGGAGAGCGCAGCTGGTGGTCTGGCCGTCCCTGCGTGGTCCCTGGCAGGGTCTGGGGACCAGGTTGTTTTCGGGTAGGGAGATGAGAATTTGAACCTGCCACCCCCGCTTTGCCACGTCCACACTGCTGTCCACACACCCTGGACTTCTTTGTTCCAGGGTTGAGCAGTTTTCACAGTTGAATTTTCTGTGATTAAAAACTTTGTGAATCTTCATTAAATACAAATTAGCCAGAAAATGGTGGTACTTAGAGGAGATTTTAGGTGATAAAATACAAAAGAATGAGTTCAAGTGCCACGAGTTTGTTTTAATTAAGAAATGAATTAATCACCCCGACTTGTGGGTTTCCACTGTTCTACAGATTCAACAAATTCCAGTGACAACATCTACACAATGATTAATCCGGTGCCGCCTGGAGGCAGCCGGTCCAACGTAAGTCCGCTTTCTAATAATTTACATATCAGATACCATAACAAATCATAATTAACTTCATCAGCTGAGGGGAAAGCAAGTTTAATTGATTTCAGCCATTTGTTACCAAAGACGAATAAAATAAACCGTCAGAAAAGCGATTAACTCTTGGGCAAATCGGTTCCCGTTCCGCAGCTGGCCGGGGGTGGAGAGGTGCCCTCCCCTCTGGCCAGAGCGGCGCACCCAGCCTCACTGTGGGGATCCCTGCCACCCTGAGTGGGGTGTCAAGGAGGGAGAGCACTAGGCTGCGGGTGGACGCGGGTCACTCCCCGCTCCGCCGACCGGCTGTGCCCCCCCCCAGGCAGTCAATCACCCTCTCAGGTCTGGAGCTGTGGGTCCCTGAAGCCCATCTGGGGACCTGCCTGCCCTGTGCCTCCAGCCCCTTTGGGAGCCCTGTGACTGCAGCTTCCTGGTCTCTCTTGGGGTCATTGCCTGCCTCCCACCCCCTTCCTTCTTGGCTTCTCCAAGTTCCAGCCCCTCGTAATGTAGGAGCTCCAGTTCCACCTTGTCTGACCCCTGCCCATCCACTCCCTCCCATGGCCTGTGTCCCCTGCTGGATGGCACTTGACTGTGCAGCCATAGCCCGTCCCCTTCTCCC
The DNA here is from genome assembly GCF_016509475.1 of Prionailurus bengalensis. NCBI lineage: Eukaryota > Metazoa > Chordata > Mammalia > Carnivora > Felidae > Prionailurus > Prionailurus bengalensis. Next base: position 44,028,788 of record NC_057345.1, on the reverse strand, counting down.
AGCTGGGAGCTCCCCGAGGAGAGGGCCGGTCAGACTCACCTCTGGAGACAGCCCTTCTGCACCAGCTGGGGAGGGGACTCGGACTGGCCTTGCGCTTGGGGAGCCCAGTGTCTGGAAGGGAGGCTGCTGTGTGACCAAATGAACAGTCTGGACTGCAGAGCCAGGGGCTCTGGGTGTTGGGGCCCCAGTGGTGTTCTGGCCTTTTGGGGTGCTTCGTTTGGTTCTGTTGGTTTGGTTCCTGATGTGACCCCTGAAGCACCCACTGTGCTAACTGCTGATTGGGAGCTGCCCCATGCTGGACCCTGCACGTATTTAATCCTCTGGCGGCCTCTGAAGGGGGGAGGGTCTTTGGATCCTCCTGGGTTAGGGAGAGGGACCTAGAGAGGGGTCCCCTAGAGAGGAGTCACGTGACTGAGAAGCGTGGGAACCGCACTCCTTAACCATTGCTCCGCTGTCCCTGTCCCTCTCCTGGGCAGCCAGCACCCCTCCCACCCCAGCCCCATCACCCCTGCTACCCGTTAGGGTGACTGGCCATCAGGTTTTAGCATTAAAAGCTCTGTGTCTCAGGAGACGACTTCCCAGGACACACTGTCCTTGGTTTGGGCAGTGGATGCCAAAGGGTGGGTGGAAAAGTGTAAGGCTCTTCCAGCAGCCCAAAAGCCAGGGACTGAGCTCACTGTGTTCAGTGTCCACTGGAAAGGGCATAGGTGACCTTCCTGCCACGGCCGCCGCCGCCACCTCTCCCAACCGTGGACGCCAGTGGTCCCGGCCTGTGGCTCCCAATGAACCATCCACGTCACGGCTCCGAGGGCCGGGCTCCAGTGCGCTGGGGTCAGGGGCCCCGATGGGTCCGCCTGGGCTCTGTCCGCAGATGAACCGCTGTGTTCTGTGTTGAGGTTGCGAGGGTCTCCTCTTCCACATTGTGAGTCGGGGGCCGTGTGTTCTGGGAGTTGAAAGGATGACAGGTCTGCCACGAGCATGGCCCAGACAGAAGAGAAGGGGAGGGGCGGGGAGGCGGAGAAGGGGAGAGCACACAGGGGGGCCCCGTTGCACGGGGCTGGGGTGAGACAGCACGGCCTTCTAACCCAGCCCCGGCCGCCTCTGCCACCGCGTCATTCCCTGTCTGGCTCCGTGAACGGAGGACAGTACGTTTTCTGAGGCTGCACCCGAGTCCTGAGCGGCAACACAAGGGGATTTGAAGCTGCAGAAAGCAAATGAAAGATGGTTGTTCTCTTGTCCAAATACAAGCTAGACTTTGCTCATCTCTGCCTGTTTGGCAGTCAGCACCCAGTTGATTTGGCAGATTTCATTTGGGGTGTGAACTTCTTACCTACTGAATGTCCCACACACCTTGTGCCCGGCACTGCTACGAAAGGAGACAGGGTGCATACTTAGGATGCCAGGCTTTCATGACGAAAGATTCTGATCACTCCCCAGTCAGATCTCCTCAGAACATGCAGATGCGCTTAACGAGACCTTGGACTCTGTAGAAGCAGAGAGGCTCAGGTGCACGCCCGCACGGTGGCTGGCATCACTGCTGGCCGGAGAAAAGATGGTACGAGGTCGGCCCGCTGTGACGTCTTCTCTCATTGGAGATCCGTTGAGCTGAGCACGCAGAGAAGGAATTACAGTAAGAGAGAAGCGTATGTGCTGTTTCTCTAGAACTGCTCAATGATCTTTCAGGGGGCCGCCAGGAGCCTAGAAGAGAATGAGCAGACCTCACCTGGGTCGCTTGGGGTGGTTGGGGGGGTTGCGACAAAACCTCATCGGCCAAAGTAGCGACTTTTGTTCTGGAAATGAGATGGCCTGAGAGCATGTCACCGGTAAAGGGCAGCCGCGTCATATAGGACTTTCTCAACTTCTTTATTGAAACTGTAACTTACTTGGAGTCCAGCTTGGACCTCACAGGTTCATCTCACCTCTGTGCTTTAAAACCATTTTCCCCGAGCGAGGACTCCATGATGACGACGTCCAGTGTGCTTGGGAATGCTTAGAAATCACAGACTTCAGAGACGGGACAGCCCACCTGATGAACTTCCGGATGCAGAGGACCCGACTGGCAAGCGCTGGTCTCCCTAAACCAGCCTGTAGATACAAAGGGGATGGACGTGTTTGGAGAGCTGGAAGTGAATTCCTACAGGTCCAGAAACGTACGCAAGTCCGCAAAGTCCTAAGTACTCCACGCGCAGACGTTGTCGTGGAGAGCGTATGTGGGTGTTGCCGTGTTGGACCGACTCCAGGGCTTGATGAGAGCACGGCAGCAAGTCAGAGTGAATCGTACGTTTGCCCCTGTGTTCCTTTAGCACTACATAAAAAAACAAAAAGGCTGGCCTGGAGGCGGCAGGGAAATCAGAGAGGGATTAGAGGAAAAGCAAGCACCTTTTACCCCATTGCAGGCTCGAGGGCAAGATGGGTCACCAGCAGCTCCACGGCCCGGGTTTGCTGCCCTGCTGTGTCTTCTCAATCTGGCGGGGGCCCACCCAGGAATGTGTTCCCAAAGGGATGCTCAGGGTATAGGCTTCGTCAGGTCGGACTGATGACCTCGCTTGAATGGATTATCTGAGACATCTACCTGACAAACCATGCTAGCTACCTCTTTGTACAAAACTTTTTTCTAATCTTAAAAAAAAAAAAAATGCAGAGCAAAAATACCCTATTATAATACAGGACGGAAAGAAACATGATTTTTAAATTGCTTTTTAGTGTTTTATTTATTTTTGAGAGAGAGACAAAGAGCGTGAGCAGGGGAGGGGCAGAGAGAGAGGGAGACACAGAATCAGAAGCAGGCTCCAGGCTCTGAGCTGTCAGCACAGAGCCTGATGTGTGGTTCGAACTCATGAACTGTGATATCATGACCTGAGCTGAAGTCCGATGCTTAACCTACTGAGCCACCCAGGCGCCCCAAGAACATTTTTAAATCAAATGTAAGTAATATGTGTTTAGTCAGTCCATTACATTTAGTTTTTTTAAAAAAAATTAAATGTGTGTGTGTGTGTGTGTGTGTGTGTGTGTGTGTGTGTGTTAATGTTTTATTTATTCTTGAGACAATGACCATGAGCTCATGCATGAGCGAGGGAAGGGCAGAGAGAGAGCGGGACATAGAATCTGAAGCAGGCTCCAGGCTCCGAGCTGTCAGCACAGAGCCCAACGCAGGGCCCAAACCCAACAACAGGGAGGTCATGACCTGAGCTGAAGTCGGACACTCAACAGGCGCCCCAAATTTGTATGTTTTAAGAATACGTAGTAATATAGCCTGGAAAATTGAAGTAATCCAATAAAGAGTCCAGATAAATTGTTGTTTTTCTCACACAAACCGTTTATTTATTTAACTAGTCCTCTACCAACTGCTGCTGTTAACTAGCCTGACTGTGGTTTTATTGAAATGATAGCACTTACGTAACAAAATAACGAACACAGAATCAACAAGTGGTGTAGAGACAGCTGTATGTCCCCTGGCAAGTGCATGAAGTTGGACCGCTGCTCCACAGTGAAACCCAGAATCTCTCCAGAGCACTCAACCCTCGACATGCACATCCGCGCTGAAACGATAAAACGTTCCGAAGAAAATATAGGCATAAATCTTTGTGGCCCAGGTAAAAGCAAAGCCTTCCCAATGACACCAAAAGCACGGGTGACAAAAGAAAAAAGTAGATAAATTGGACTTCATCAAGATTTAAAACTTGCATGCTTCGAAGGAGCGCCATCAAGAAGGTGAAAAACACAGCCCGCGGAGTGGAGAAGATATTTGCAAATCACGAATCTGATACCGGACTTGAATCCAAAATACGCAAAGACCTCTTCGAACTCAGGCATGAAAAACCAGCCCAATTTAAAAAGTGGGCCGACAATCCAAAATAGACTTTCCTGCCAAGATGTACCCGTAGCCAGTAAGCACACAAAGGTGCTCCGCTTCGTGGCCATCGGAGGGATGCACGTGGAAAGCACGAGACAGTGCTGCACGCTCACTGGGCTGGCTGTCACCAAGAAACCGTGCCAGCGCGGGTGAGGCCGGGAAGACCCTGGAGCCCTCACACGTGGCTGCGGGGAATGTGAAATGATGCGGCTGCTTTGGAAAACAGCGTGGCGGTTCCTCGAAAGCTTAAACAGAATGACCACAGGACCCTGCGATTCCACTGTTGGGTAGGTATCTACCCAAGAGAAATAAAAACCTGTGTCCACATAGTAATCGTCCACCAGCATTCACAGCGGTGTTATTCATAATAGCTAAAAAGTGGGAGCAACGCGTCCGCCGACTGAACGGATAAATAGAACACAGCCTCTCCGTGTAATGGAACATGATTTGGCCAGAAGAAGGAAAGAAGTACTAACTGATGCCCCAACCCGGACGAACCTCGAAGACCTGCTGAGCGAAGGAAGCCAGCCGCAGAAGAAGGTCATATGTGTCCGGAATAGGCAAATCCATAGACAACAGAGAACAAATTAATGGTTGTCTGGGGCTGGGGGTTGGAGGGGGATGGGGAGTGACCGAACGGGTACAAGGTTTCTTTACGGGGTGATGAGAGAGTTCTAACGTCGATCTGGTGGTGATGGCCGCACACCTGCAGACATGCTGAAAACCACCAAACTGTGTGCTTGCAGTGGGCCAGTTGTACAGTGTGCGAATTCCAGCCCGGTCAAGCGGTTAGAAATAATAATACACGAGAAAACATAAAGTTTTAAAAAGATGCTTGTGTTGAAGGCAGAACATGCCGTTGTTTATGACATTAATCGCGTTTGGGGGGCTGTTTTGTCTGATACGACTGTGTCCTGAGTTGGCTCCTTAAAAAGTCCATCACCTCCTCTCACTTGGATGAGTAAGTGTGAAATTTGTTGCCAGGTGTCAAAAATGTGCCTCGGTGCCTGTGAGTGGCCCTGGGAAGCCTCTGGGGAGGTGAGAGGCGGGAGGCAAGGGGGCCGCCTCTGTGGTACATGTGAGTGGGTGGTGGGCGCGAGGGAGCGGCTGGCACGCTAGCCACACCCCTGCAATGTGGGCTCCGGCACCCTGTGCTGCCCCCTGCCTCTCTGCTCACGCAGGACCCCTACCTAGAATGACTTCTGTGGCCTGTCTCCCCCTGCCCAAATTCTGTCCTCAGTTATTTTGGCCCTCTGCCTCCTCCTCCATGCAGGGATTCAGATTTCTCTGCCCTTTCCCCAGTGCCTCTTCCTGAAGACTTGGCCATGCCTTGTCTGCAGCTCCCTTTGGAACTCAGCACCTCTGCCCTGTGGGGTGGTTGGGTGTCTATAACCGTGGACTCCCCTTCCGGGCTGAGGCTCGGCTGTGACTCAACTCTGTGTCCCTCGCCCCTGGCATAGGCCAGATGCCAAACAGTCCTCCTTTCTGCCGTGTCCACCCCTGTGCATCCTGACGTCTGGTCTGTATCACAGGGCCTAGGCTCACCAGACTGGGCTCAGCCATCCCTTCTCAACCATGGGATATGATCTCTGGCCTTTGGTTGCTACTTTTCTGAGATCATTCATTCTACCGCCCCCTCCAGGTCCAAGGCTAGGGGTAGAGCAGATTCCGCCTCCGGCCTCTTGAGCCGCCTGCCCTGCCACCACTTCTGCCTGGGGGACTCATCAGTGGCCTTCCTCTACATTGTCCCCAGGAGAGAACTCTAGTCCCCCGCCCAGCTTCTCCCCTGACCCCCCAGTCACTCAGTAGACCCGATCTCCTCACCTCGCCCATGAAACTCCATTTCTGAGGATTCGCTCAGAGGAGGCTGGTGGGACTCAGGCTCAGGCTGCCCGCGCCCCAGTCCCCGCTCCTCCCGTCTCCCGGGGTCGGGGGGGGGGGGGACCTCTGGCAAAGAATTTCCCACTCTCTGTGCTTCACATTCCTTACCTGTAAAATGGGGGTGAGAGACATTAATACCTTTGGCCCCTGGCTGCGCACAGTCACCCATTTGCGTGTCTGTGTGAGGTTCTGACTGAGTCGTCACACGCTCCGTCCCAGGGATAGAGCCTTATTACGGGGTCCGTGACACTTGGTTAGAGAGCTGTCCCAGAACCACACTGTGTAGCCTTGGGCTGGTGTCTTTCCCTCTCTGGGCTTGTTTCTTCATTTGGAGCGTAGGGAAGACACCCCTGCCCTGCCCAATTCCGAGAGCCAAGGGGAGGAACCAGCTCCGGCCTCCTGGCAGCATCAGATAGCCACGCGGTGTGCCCGACGGAGGAACCCAACCAGATGGAAGCTCCCTGAGGGCACAGCTCCTTTGTAGCTGGGTGTGGGAGCCCGTGAGGGGGTGCCGAGGGCCTGGGGCCCACTCAGCCACCACGCCCTGTGCTTCTCCCCCAGTTCCCGATGGGTCCAGGCTCGGACGGCCCGATGGGAGGCATGGGCGGCATGGAACCACACCACATGAACGGATCGTTAGGTAAGCGGGCGCCAGCCCCGTGGTCATGCTGCACCCCGCGCGACCCTGCCCGAGCAGCCTTCTTTGGCTCAGCCGGGCCTGGTCTACCCCACTGACCTTGGCTGGGCACGTAGAAAGATCCCCAGAGATACAGCCAGGACAGAAGATCGTCTGCACAGAAATAGGGTGGGATTTGGGTGGCTTTGGAGACCTAGCCACGGAAGAACAAACAAGAAACTGAATCCAGATTTTCCTTCCTTCCTTCCTTCCAGGGTCAGGTGACATAGATGGACTTCCAAAAGTGAGTGTGTGTTCTGTGTGTTGCTCCCTGATCACATCCACCTTGCCCCAGCCCTGAGGCCCCAGAAAGCTTTTCTCCCCATTGGGTGGGCAGGGCTCTGGGGCTCTGGGGCTCACCTCGTCTCTCCTCTCCCCAGAATTCTCCTAACAACATAAGTGGCATTAGCAATCCTCCAGGCACCCCTCGAGACGATGGTGAGCTAGGAGGGAACTTCCTCCACTCCTTCCAGAATGACAATGTAAGTGCTGCATGTATCCCTCCCCCCAGTTTCGTCCCTGGATCATCGTCTTACCACTGGGGCCGGGGACTAAATTACTTAAGTTGTAGTGCCTGCTGGCCAGGACCAGCCTGGCAGGCTGGTGTCCCAACAGCTGTGCCTCTGGCTTTCACCTTGGTCCTTTTTCTGTACAAAGTGCAGGGCCCTCTCTTCCCCGCCGCATGGCCTCCAACCGCTGCCACCCCGACCACTGGCAGGACCTTCTGGAAGCCTCTACAGGGAGGCACATCACCTCCCAACACTGATAAAGCTGACCGGGCTGGGAAAGCCCTGGGTTGGGACTCAGGAGGCCTGGGCTCTGGCCCGCCGGGCCTCTGAGGGGGTCTGCTTCTGTCTGTCCTGGGGAGGAAGGTTCATACCACCAGAGATTTCCTGGGATCCCCACGCAGAGGGCCTGGCTTCTATTTACATTCTCGTATGAAGAAACAATGTCATGATTCTGAGAACCCCAGACTAGCTCCCCCCAGGACACCCTGGGCGAGCTGCAGGAAAGCAGCTGTGTGGGGAGGGCAGTGTCGGCTGCTTCCTCGGCTGGGAAGAGGGGATTTGAGAAGGGAGAGGTGTGGGATGGGGGGGCGGGTTGTGATAGCAGCCCCCAGAGCTCCCACGATGCGGGGGTGGGCACAGTCTAGTGCTGAGCGGGCAGAGCCCTCGCAGGCTTCCCCACCCAGGCACGCTCCCAGACTGGCCCAATCTAGCCCACACTGGCCCTCATGGCCCTGTCTCTGCTTCTCCCCTTCCAGTATTCTCCAAGCATGACGATGAGCGTGTGATCCCCTCCTCTTCTCCGAGACGCTGAGAGAGCCGGCATTGCAGGCGGGAAGATGCCAGAAATTATGCAAGAAGAAGTGAGGTGTCATTACCCAGGAGCTGGGGGAGGGGCGTCTCCCTGCTCCCCCTCAGCCCCCACCCTCCTCCTCCAGTCCCCCCCACCTGTCCCAATTTTAGTTTCATGCAATAAAAAGGCCGAACTTTTTATTCCATAAAACATGAAGGACAAAACTCAAAATAAAAATATATTTCAAGTCAATGACCAGAAAAATCCCACCCCTTGCCCTTTCCCAAAAGGACCTTTTATGTACATGACACTTTTTTGTTGTTTTTTGTTTGTTTGTTTGTTTGGGGTTTTACCGTTACTGGGATTTTTTAATTTGTTTTCAGGGGGGTTTTTTTGGGGGAAAAATTTTTAAAAATGGAAGCTTCTAGCAAGTCCCCCACCCACCCCACCCCAATCAACCTCTTTGCTTTCTTCTTTAAAAAAAAAAAAAAAAATAGAAAAAAAGAAAAAAGGACCAAAAAAAAAAAAAAAAAAAAAAAAGCCCTGCTGTCTGTCTGTACCCAAGCCCTTCCACCAGGAAAGCTAGTCTAGGTGTGAGATCTCACGCTGTCTTTGTAGCCATCTAAAAATAATAATAATAATAATAAACTGGGCAGTTTACAATCGGTGGTTTCTTTCAAAAGGCCTTTTTTGGAAAGAGACAAGAAAGTCCCCTTTCTCCACTTGGGGTTTTTGGTTTGTGCGGATGGGCAAACAAGGGGTGGGAACCTGTTTTGTTTTCGCTTGGTTTCTCCCGGCGAGGTGGCCTCAGCAGCTGCACAACTGGGACCCCAGAACCACCCCCTCCCGTACGTGGCCCGAGGGGCCAGACCACCTGACCGCTTTCAGGACTCCGCCACAGCGGAGACTCGCTGTGACCCGGTGGCATGCACTGTGTTCCCAGGACTGCTTCCTCCTCTCTCTCTTCTGGACCTTCCCCTGCCCGGCCTCCCTGCCGCTCCAGCCCTCTCCTCAGCCCCCACCCCAGTCTTCCCAGCGAGAATCCTGCCAGCTGGGTGGTGGCCTGGACGGAGCGCAGTGGGGGAGGCCGCCCCCAACAGGATGGCTATGACCTGGGACATGGCAACCGTGACCCCCGCGTTCTCGCCCCGTGGCCCTGGCTCGCATCGTCCTCGTCGTGTGTGCTCGTGTGTGCGGGCACTGTAGGGCTGGAGTTTGGGTTTCCTTTTGTTTTGGGTTTTTTTTTTTTTCTCTTGATTCTTGCTTCTTTTTCAAAGATGGGAATTGACCAGAATTGCTCTGTATACGCTTGGAACTGGATGGAAAGACTTTGGAATAGCTGTTGGGGGGGCGGGGGACACCAACAACCAAACAGACGTGCTGTTTCCGGTCCTGTTTTTATTTTCAAAAACCGACAAATGCGACAGTGGAGCCTGTCCCCTCCCAGGAGGGGTGACTCATGGCCTCCCTCACCTCACTACCCCCATTGAACCTCTGTGTCTTGCCCTGAAGACACCCGAATTCTTTGTACATTTACAGCCCCTCCTCCCTGCTCCCCTGTAGCTGCTGTTTGTTTTCCTCCCTCCCCTTCCTGATCCATGTATATCATACTATGTGAGATACCATCTGCCTGAAAAAAGACCTTGTGCGGATTATTGGGAACATTGTAGCTGTTTCTGTGTTTTTTCTTACCTTGTAGTCTGGTTCTGAATTAAGAGAGGAAAAAAAAAAAGTAATTATGATACATTGTAGTTTGTGTACGATATATGTTGATAACGTTTTATTAAAGGGACATCTTTTTTCCGCAGCCCTTCCTGACATGTTTGGGGGCAAACGTGGGTGGGAGTTTATTATACTGATTACAAAATGCGAGGTGGACTGCTTGGGCACAGTTTCTGTTCCTGGTGCATGACAAGATTTTGTTTTGTGTTCAGGTTGTCCTCCCTGTTTGCCTGGGCATGTGAATTCTGCATTTTCTGTGCAGAGTTGCAGTGGCCTTTGGGGAAGGTGGGTTGGGAAGGGAGACATCAGTGTCACGTCAAATATTTGGGGGCACTGCCAGAATGTATTTTTCAGGGAGTAGAAAAGTTTCCTGGTGTTTTCCAAGGAGAATCAGCACTGGCCAGTGCCAGTTGTGGCCCTGAGGGTGGCAGCCACACCTGGCTTTCCCACTCAGGTGGACTGATTCACTGGTCCTAGGCTGGGGCCCCCACGGAGCTTCAGTCTTGTGTTTTTGTTGTTTTCCCTCCAAGGCAAGGGGGAGCCCTTGGAGGATTTTCACAATAGCCTTTCCCAAATGCTGCATCCTGGAAGGTGGTTGGGTGGGGCAAGGTAAGCAGCGGGACAGGGGCATTTGAACATTTAGAAAGTAGGATTTTCTGCTTCCCTTGAGCTCTGGGGACCTTGCTCCAGGCCTGCAGAAGGGGAGGGAAAGTGTCGTAGGCTCAGTACATCTCTACATGTTCTGACCCTTCCAGACACACGTTGCCAATTTCCGATCCTGTCTTTACCGCTACTTACTGTGACCATGGGCGAGTTAGTTTCTACCTGTGCCCTGCTTACCTCATTTATAAACGGGGATAATGGTTTACCTACCTCACGGGGTTGTTGGGAGGATGAGGTGGCTCTTGTGAAGGGTTTAGACCATGCCTTGCACGTAGTACGAACAGCAGTGTTAGCTATTAGTGGTACTGTTCCTCCTATGGGGCAGGTGCCGAGTCCAAATGGGTGTGATGGGAGGATCTAGAAGCTTGCATTTTGCCCTTCCCTCAGCTTGGAATCAGGTTTCTAGGCTCTTCCTCAGCACAGACACCTTTGAACAACTGGGCAGCCCTCACCGTTGGAAGAGGATACTCAGGCTGGGACTGACCTGCACTCAGAGCTCTGAAGAAGTTTCTGTTCTACCAGCAGGGAGCCTCTGCCACGTGCCAACCCAGTGCTGGGCAAAGGAGGTGGTGATGAGCAACAGCCACCCATTACCCTTGCCGCCACCTGGGATTCCCAGGCAGGACTCGGGCAGGTGGGAGCCACGGTATGGGGGTGCCAAGCTGGAAGCGAACCCAGGTCATGGGTGCCCCGGTAGGGAGGAAAGGGCCCAGTCTGCAGTGGGATCCTGCTTTGCACCTCCCTGCACACCTCTGCTTATAGGGTAAGAACACCAAGCACCTTCCCACACCACCCCTCAGCCTGTGGTCCCCAGCAGCTAGGCTCCTCAAAGCTAGAACCGACATCCAAGTGTTCCGTGTCCCCAGAATCGCCAAGCAGGCACTCAGTTTCTCATGGAGTAATCGGATGTTTGTTGAGTAGTCACCCCTGCACCTTCCCCTGCATGCTGTCACCTATGGGCCCAGGTGGGTGGCCTTCACAACTTCCTGTTTCTGTGGATCCAGAGGCCAACTGCTGTCAGTGTCTGCCAGCAAACTGGGAGCTCCTGGAGAACAGAGACCAGGGCTCATTCTGTGTCTCTGGTTCCCAGCACAAGGCCAGGCACACAGCAGGTATTTATAAAATGGGCTGGATTGCCCCCAGAAGAGGTCTGTAGTGGGGAACCTTAGGGCTCAGTCCCCAGTCCTGACCTAGTCTTCCATGGTGGCCCAGCTGGGGATGAGGAAACCCATGGACGCACACGTGTGTTTCGGGGGGAGGGTGACAGAAGGGGCTGCGCTGCTGTTGACAGGCTGGCTCTTAACTCTGGGCAGCAAGCCCACCCTGGATGCAGGTGGTGAGGCCGAGGGAGGCAGGCATTTGAGATTTGGAGAAGTGGATACATCTCTGTGGAAAGGACAGCTGTCCTCACATAGGAGCTTTCTAGCTCCTCACACTGTACATACTCTGAGCCTCAGTTTCCCCATTTGTAGAGGGAGGATAAAACCCACCAAGTCCCGCCTGCCTTACCTTGCACATGAGGTGCGTGGGACTTGAGAGCACAGTGGGCGCCCAGGGCTTAGCTCTGAGCTCCACGGGGGACACACCAAGGCCAGCCGCTAGGACTGCTCACTCAAGGTGGGTTGTGAGGAGGGCCCGCCACCCAGCCCGGCCTGCAGCACCGGCTTCTCCCAGGGCAGTCCTTGAGCTGCAAGGTCATCTACTGGCGGCCTCGCCTCTGCTGACTCGCAGCCTCCTTCCCACGCCCGAGTTGGCTGGCTTTGCCCCCACCCCCGCCTCCCACCGGACTCCAGGGGCTTTGGCCCACCCAGCCTGGCTTCAAAGCAGTCGCCACCATCCCACCAAGCCGAGAAGGCAAGTTGCGAAGCGGACAGAGTACGAGCCTGGGGGCCAGACACACAGGGCTGGCGTCCCGCTTTGCCATTTACCAGCTCTGGTGGCAGTGACGCTGCTCCAGCTCGCTCCCCAGAGGCCCTCTGGCAGGCAGCAGGGAAGGCCCACCTGCTTCCGTGGCGAACAGCTCTCAGCCCGGTCCCTCTGGGAACTGCACTCTGCCCAAGGAGGCTACCCAACCTGTCTCTCCCACGCAGGGGAGCGGTGTATAGCCAGCCAATGATGGCGACAGACTGGTGGCGTCTGAAGAAAGGATCACCTCCTTGCCACCCACGGAACTGGGAGCCGGCCGAGACCTCAGGTGCAGTCACCGGGCTCAGACCCCTCTGCACAGCGATGCCGCCACCACTCCCCAAAGGTGCTAGTCCTTGAGGCCCTCCCCAAACTCACCTGCAGATTGTCTCGATGAGTTTCCCGGTGACCTACACCACTACTGTGTGACCTAGGTGACCTTATACTATCTGAGGTCCCTTATTTTGAGGGCCCAGAACACTGCCCAGCACACGGTAGGCACCCAGCATCTTTCATGAATACAGAAACACTGACCTTGCAAGAGCTGTGTGAGGAGTAAATAGGATGCAGCGTGTAAGGTGCCGGGCCCAGAGCAGGACCTGGATGCTATGTGAATAGAGGCCAGCTGAACCACAGATGTATTCCATTAACCCGGATGCTAAGGAGAAACCTACAATGAATACTCTCTTCAGATTTCCCGCAGTCATTATGGAATGAGCCCACAATTCAAGGAGTCCCGTAAGATCGCCCAAGTGTCAGAGAGCACCTATTATGTGGCAGATGCTAGATGCACACCATCTACAGTCTTCAGAACAAGGAGGTCACGTTATCCTCAAGTTTCAGGTGAAGAAGGTGAAACTCAAAGAGACAAAGGCTCTTCTCTAAAGTCAAAATGGACCACGGCAGAGCTGAGCTTAAGGTCAGGCAGTCAGGCTGCCAGAACAGCACCTGCTCAGGACGCCACCTACACGCAGCCACAGGCGACCCTTCTGACAGCACCCCACACCGGACACAGGCTCCAGTGCCTCTCAAGGGCTCTTTATTGGCATCCAGACCAGGGGAGAAGGGAGCACTCAGGCTCCGGGCAGTCACTGCCCTGGATGCAGGATCTTCCACAGGAGGGGCAAGGGGGCTTCAGACTCAGAGCGGTCCTTGGCTCACACGGCACCATGCAAATACAGAGCTAAAAACTTCCTGAATGTCTCTGGCTGGAAACCAGTCGGCCCAACAGGTTCCTGGAAAAAACACAGCCCATTAGGATCCTGCTACTAGGTTTAATGAAAACAAAGGTCGGTTTTACGTAAACCCTCAGACCTGGATAATCCCAGTCTCTTCCTCTCGTGGACCAAGAAGCGGCACCAGGGAGCTGGTACAAAGAGAGGACGGAGGGGCTGGGTTGGTGGACGTGATGCGCTCATAGTGCCTTCAGCCAGTTCGTCAGTGGGCACCGCCCTCACGCCTCATCCCTCTCACCTCAACCATGGTGAACAAATGGTCTGCTGACCCTTTCCGTTCCGGGGGACGATAATCCCTCACTAATCCACACACACAGATCAGGCCCCTTCTCCTGTACTGGGCCTATGCCCAGTGTTAGAAACCCAACGGAGGCTTGAATCTGGCTCTGCCCTCAAGGAGCTTGCGGCTGGGTGTTCGAACAGGGACAATAAACGGTGACAGGCCTCACAGCAGTAGGGAAATGATGCTCAGGAAGCAGGGGAGATGACTCACTGACTCCCATACATGGAAGAGACCAGGTATGAATGAGTATTAAAGGGCAAGGAGAGTGGGCCAGAAAGGCAGAACAAAAGGCAGGCGGCTTCACAGAGAGTACATGTGCCAGTGCAGAGGAGGCAAGAGAAGGGTGAGGCTGGAGCCCAGGTTCTGTGCTAGGGGGCGGGGTTGGGTTAGGAGCTGAGCTAGACAGGCACCGAGGAGCCATCTGAGCAACCAGGATGTGTCTGGCATTAAGTCAGTGTTCTAGAAGGGAGGACCCAGAGACGAGAAGGAGAGCAGGGTTAAGGGCAGAGAGTGCAGGGGTAGCGGGTGTGGCTGCAGGTGACAGATAACGGTGTCTGGTGCCAAAGAGAAGGGCCCAGACGGGGGAGGGGTTTACAGGGCAGAAGCAGCACCGACAGGTACAAGAGACATAACTATGCGGCTGCCGCACCGATGCTATTCGAGGCGCCGATACCAGCTCCGCACAGCACGTCTGCTCAGGCCCATGCGGGATCCCCAGCCACAGACCCAGCAGCACCCCTACTCTGCTCTCTCGCAGCCCCCGATGCGCTCTTGTCTCTTCAGAGTGCTTATCACTGCCTGACATTACAGCATTAATTTTAGACACCGCCGCCGCCCACTGCACAGGAAGCAGGCCTACACTCTGCCAGTGGAGCACTGAGGTGCGGTAGTGATGAGCCACCGGAAGAATCCCGTGTCCTTGGGATGAAATGAAGGAATGAATGCCTCGTCCACAGGCCCTGCCTCCGAAGAGCTCAGAGCTCAGTTTGATGGAGGAGAAAAACCTACAAACAGCTGACTGCAGAACAGCAGCAGGACTGTGCTATGATGGGGGAAACACGGGGGCTATGGGACCCACCCGAGACACTTAAGTGAGGCTGGCAGCAGGGTGCTGGGTCCTTATGCTAAACCTGAAAGGACAAGGAGGGGATGGCCAGATGAAAGAAATGGGGGCGGGGGGAGAAGCCTCCTTTACAAAAGCAGCAGCTCCTACTAAGACCCCAGGCTAGCAGCTGGGCACGCAGGGTGCCGTGAGGAGCCGGGTGTGGAGGGGGGCAGGGGGAAGCGGGAGGGGAGAGCCAGGGAGGGCCCAGGGTGGAAGGTGCCATTTTAGGTGACAGGCAGGGCCAAAGTAGCCCTCCAGGTAGAGATCCTGGGCAGGAAATTCCTAAAGCCAGGGTCCCACTCGCAAGCATCCCTTCAACTCTACCCCTGGCTCACTCTGGGGAAACTGAGTCACAGCCCCGATCCAATCACAAGACTGGAGATGGCTGGACTTACCACCACCACCTTCTTTTTGATCACTGGGCGACACCAAAAATGCTGATAGAGGAGCTGGTCTGAGTCCACCCAGACCAGATTCTTGACGCCCTCGTTAGAGGCCAGGTCTGTGGTGTTCAGCTGTAACACCAGGAACTGGAAGACACGTCCATCGGTGCCCACGCTCTGCACAACTACCGGCTGCTCCAAAACTTTAGTGTCACTCTGAGAGGAAAAGGGGACAAGTAAATCAAACCAGAAACGCTGGGGTGTGAAGAACGGCACAGAACAGGCGGCTTCTAGTTCCGGCCTTTACAACAAACGTCTGCTCCCATTTAAGGGTTCCACCACGGGGCCATGAAAACAGAGTAAGTTGAGGGCACCATCCAGAACGAGGCCAGCCCTCCCTCCCCCAGCCTGGCTCTGCTGACGTGGCATCTCATGGTTAAGCACACGGAATAATCCCTGCCGCTGGGAGGTGACGACCGGGCAAGCGGCAAGAGTACAGGAAGGTGAGCTGGGAAGTTAACAAGAAATCCCTCAAACCCATGGTGTTACGTGATGGTAACGGCAGTGACATCAGTTCCATCGAACGTTAACCTGGAGGGTCAGTGAACATATATAATAACCTCACTCAGTTCTCACTCTACTTGACAGATGAGGAAACCGAGACTCAGCAAGGCAAGTGACTTATCTGAAGTCACACAGACGTGTGGCACCGAACGCAGACTGGCCCACGCTCCGGCATGCTCACTTTCCACTTCTGCCTTGCTCCTAAGGGCCTGGCACCCTGGAATGCTCTAAGCCTGCAGTTAGTTGCCTTACTTGGGCTTCGTGCTCCCGACGCAACTCCAGAACGTGTCAGATTCCTGGAGTGTCCACAGCACTGTGTCGGCACCAGGTTTTCCCCAGTCAACACATTTGCTAATGCTCCTCAATTAGTGCCCCTTGGTAATAATAAGAACAGCAGCAACCAGTTACTGAAAGCCTCTCCCGTGCCTGGCATTATATCAGTTTTACATAGAGTCACCTGTAATCTCATGATTCTAGCAGTCTATTCCCACTTCACAGATGAGGGTCAGAGAGGTGGTATAATCTGTTCCAGGTTGCCCACGAGACGTGAGCCAGGATCAGACCCCAAGCTACGTAATCACTTAAAACCCCATCGTGACTGACACCTAGCGCCCCACTGTATCTGACAGTAGTACCTCTCTGCACCCCTGGTAGCGTCCCAGCATGGATGACAAATTCTATGTTCACACCACTGAGACTCTGCGCAGAGTCCAGTTTGGTGACGACTACCCACGGGACAGAGATCCAACGGGCAAGCCCCACGAAGCAGAGCATCCTGGATTCAAAAATGCTGCCTACGTTCACCCCTCCGGGCTGAATGCGACATTAGGAATAGCTAATGTCAGACCTCAGTGTGGGCCACACCGGGACTGCTGGCCTTAGAAATACCTGTTCTTAGCTGCACGAGAAATAAATAAAAGAAAAGTACCTCTAAGTGTTAGCTGAGAATTCTGTATTGACTCTTATCTCCCTCTACAGATCAATAAAACTGCAGGTAGTACATAAATTTCTCAGCAATTTTACCCTTTACATGGAGGCTCTTCCCGTAATTGCTCAACTTCACATCCCCAGGAATAATTTGTACCTGGAGGGGGTGGGGAGGTCCCCTCTCCTACCCAACTGGGTGGCAATTAGCATCAGCCTTGCTACCCGGGCTCTGCTGGCAACAGCTGGCACAGACGCTATGACGAGCTTGCAGACCTGGTACCTGGCATGTGACTGTCTGCTTCCTTCCCCGGCCCCAGAGTCGAGAGGCAGCATGTCCTTTGAAGCTGGAGGGATCAGGGCTCCAATGCCAGCTTCCTCACTCGACAGCTGTGGGATCTTGGGCAAGTCACCTAACCGTCCAGAGCCTTCATGAGTATGCAGTCAGAGAATGGGAATAAAGACCCTCAAGGATTGGAAAGTCACATGAAGATGTGACAGTGGCTAATCTCTTAGCTGTGTGACACTGGCAAAGTTACCTAGCCTCCCTGAGTTTCAGTTTCTTCATCTGTAACATGAAGCTGACGGTATCTGCCCAGGGGGTTGCTACAGGGATCTGACAATGCAGTGGTTTTCAACCTTGAGCTTAAACCAGCATCACCCAGAGGGCTTCTCACAGCACTGGTTACTTGGGTTCCATCCCCCGTTTCTGATGCAGTTTTGCATTTCCACCAAGTTCCCAGATGATGCTCATGCAGCTAATCCATGACCACACTTTGAGAAACACTGACACAAAGAATCCTAACTAAACATCTGGCACGTGGCAAATGTTCAATCTAGGCAAGGTCCATTCCACTCCCTATCTCATTTGGCTAACCACACCTCCACAAACCCACCTAGTTCCTAGACCAAGAAGGATGGGAAACAGAACACTGTGAGTTTCACTCCTCCGGGGGGGGCCTCGGACCTGGGAGCCGGCAGCAACTCTCAGCACTCCTCCTAATACACACCCATCCCACCCCCTCCCCGACTCCCCAGGATCCAGTGTCCTGGGCCTGCTCAGGGAATCCCCTACTGCCATTCCCTACTCCCTCCTGGGAGGCCTTTGCTCCCAGCCAGGCTCTCACCAATGTGAGGGCTAGCTCTGTGGGACAACTACTCAGCCTGCACGCTACACCATCCAGATCTGAGGCACTCTCTCAGAATCAAGGGGCTATCACCAAATGGCATCTGGGTCCCCAGAACCCGCCCTCACTTGGCAGGCAGGTCTGCACCACCTCTACTGCTCTCCTTCCTGCTGCCCAAAGGAGCCTTGTGCTCCAGGTCTGGTATCAGAGAACCGAGGCGGCGTCCCAGAGCACAAGTAACTGAAGCTGTAGGCGCTGGGTGCACCTAGTTCCGGTCCTCTCTCCCCCACTCACTGTGTGTAATGCTGGACAAGCTGTATTTGGTGGCATCACTTGGGAAACGGGGATGACGAAGAAACCTTGTGGGCTATTTTGATCAACAAATGAGGTATCTTATGTAAAAACACAGGCACACCGTAGGCCCCCGACAGATGTCAGTTTACCCCTGTGGGGTGAGTGGAAGTGCCTCTCCCTGAAACTCCTCAGTCAAGCAAGGAATCCCCCCTGTGCCTCCCTTCTTTCCGTGAGCAGCGTAAGCAGGAGGCCAACAACACGTCAAGTACCTTGGAGGTCTTCTCTACATACATACCCCATAGAGGCGCCGGGCCTGAGCCAGGGCATTGCCAAAGGCAAACAGGATCATCTTGGCCCGCAGGTGATCTGGTTGAAGGCGGTGTGGTCGTAAACTGGCTGTCTCCAGGAAATATAAGGTGTGGGGATAGGGGTAAGGATAGCCCTCCTGGAATCCTGCAAGGTACATAATCATGTGGAGGGGTGGAAAGGATGATCAGCCTGTCCCAAAGCCTGAGGAATGTCACCCGACCTTAGCTCCATGCCAGGCACTACAGACTCAGTAAAGGCAGATGTTATCCCTACAGCTCGGGGGATGACAAACTACAGCCTGCCAGCCACATCTGCCCCCCGCCATTTGTGAAAATAAAGTTTATACTGGGACGTAGCCATGTCCACTCATTTACACAGTGTCTACGGAGTACCTGTCACAGAGACCATCTGTGGCCTGCTAAACCTGAACTATTTACTATCTCTTTACTGAAAATGTTGCCAACCTGTGCCAGGTGATTCCTGCATGCTAGCTCTAACGACACCCCTTTCTCGCTCATTCAAGCACATAGGTGACAATGATGTCAGTAGAAGGAAACCTGAAATCTACGCTAATTATATTTTTAAAAGCAAATCGTTTACAAAATTCCACACTTTATTATTAGCAATAAATAACTCACTTCACACCTCACAAGTGAGCTGCAAACACTGGCACTGAGAATCAAGGCTTAGCCCTTGTTATCCCAGCCACACAACCCTGCCAGGCCATCATTCTCATCCCCTGCACTGCTAGGAGTAAACCCTGGGTAGGCTGGCAGCTTCCGGAACAAGTAATCTGGCTCAGTGAAAGCAGGTGTGAAAAGGAGGAAGAAAGAGGCTGGGAAGACACTGGCTACGAAAATCCCAGAGGTGGGTGCCTGGGTGGCTCAGTAGGTTAAGCATCTTACTTTGGCTCATAGGTCATGATCTCAGGGTTCATAAGTTCGAGTCCTGCATCAGGTGAGCACAAGTCCTGCTTCGGGTGAGCCCTACTTCTCTCTCTCACCACCCCCTCTTGCTCTCTGCCCCTCCTGGGATTCTCTCTCTGCCCCTTGCTCCCTTGTGCCCTCTCTAAAAAGAAAAGAAAAGAAAAGAAAAGAAAAGAAAAGAAAAGAAAAGAAAAGAAAAGAAAAGAAAAGAGAAAAGGAAAGAAAGAAAGAAAGAAAGAAAGAAAGAAAGAAAGAAAGAAAGAAAGAAAGAAAAAAGAAAATCCCAGAGGCAAGCGCTGCTTCAGACAGACAAGACTTCCCGTGGGCACTTCGGTGGGCCCTCCCCGTGCGCCCAGCCTGAGACATGCACCAGGAACAGCAGCCAAGTGCAGCCTGCCACTACTTTTGAGAGGCTCAGTCTAGAGGGGAAGCAGACGGAAAAAGTGACCATCTCCACACGGAGGACATGTGAAGATATGGGGTGAGCCAGGGGCGGGGGGAGGACAGATGAAAGGCCTCTGACGATGCTGGAAGACCTCACAGCATTTCTGGGAAGAAGAGATTCCGAAGATGAACTGTGACAGATGAACTACTGAGGTGAAGGCAAAAAGAGGTGGACGGTCACAAATCTCAGGGAGAGGACGCGCCGGAGCCTCTGGTGAGAAGGGCTCCACGTGTTACACGTAGCTGGAATAACGGAGGGTCTGCGGGGTACGGGGGAGACACAAGTAAGGTTGGTGGCTGGAGAGAGGGGCCGAGGCCGGGCCTGGAGGCCCTCATGTGATAAGCTGAGGAGTTCCAACTTTACCCAACAGGCAACGGGGAGGTGGGCATGGAGGGAAGGACGGAATCTGCTTCAGAAGGGTGCCTCTGGAACCGGGAACCAGAGGGACTGACAGAAAAAAGCCTAGGTCAGACCGGCCAGCTGGGAGGCTGTGGCAACAGGCTGGCCGAGAGTGGGTGGGGCTGCTGGAGGTTGTCACTGTGGAGATGACGGGAGGCTGGGAGGAAGACACTACACCTCACAGGGACGGACTGGATGGCACGAACAGCGGGCCTGCCCAGCCTGACACCCTCATTTCTGTCTTGGCTGCCTAGGGAGATGGTGGTGCCTTATTCGATGGAGCTTAGATGAACAGCCCCATTTGAGGCCTGTGGGGCTTCCTCAGTCCTAGCAGAATGTTGGCCAGAGTTTACAGGGTGCATAGAGAGAAGGGTGTCTCTCAAGGGACGTGTGAATAAAGGAAACACCTGGTGCCTGGCCAAAAGGCCCCCCAAAGATACCCATTCCAACTCTGATGCAACAGTTACCTCTCAGAGGTCAAAAGCAAAGTCAGCCTTTGAACTGAACCCCTTAACCTCCCCGAGTCTCGTTTCCTTGCCTACAAAATGGGGACAACAGTACCTGGCACAAAGGCTGCTACATGGCTCTTAGGAGAAAACGTGCATGAGGCACCCAGTGCAGACTTAGTAAGCATTCAATATATCCCTTCCCTTCAGAAAAAGCACGACCCTCATCTCCATGCTTCCTGGAAATGCAAGGCTTTGACATTTACCTGTGTTGTCTTTCACATCATAAACATTGCATTCCTGAAGATCAATAGTGGGTGATATGGGATAGAAAGTCTCAAGAACATGATTCTTAGTAGCTTCAACCTCCTCCTTGGAGGCGATGGCGGGCAGTGGATCCTTGGTATTCAGTCGGGCTCCACTAGAACCACGGACCTGAAGGAGAAAAGACTCTAAAAGGGGAGAAAGACAATTAGTCTACCCTGGTCTAAAGCCTTACCTCAGCTCAGCCAAGTCTAGAGCCTTCACCCTGCCATGCTCAAGTCTTACCGCTGTCCTAGCTGATCAGCCTAATTGCAGAAAACAAAACTTTGGTTAAATGTTAACCCGGGGATTCTTGAGAAGGGGATCGATCGATGCACTCTTCTTCCTGTGTTCCCTGGCCAACGAGCCCTGAGGCCCGGCAGGCTCTCTAGGTTAGGGCTGCCCCACACAGATGTTCCCAAGCACCTGCTCTACACTGGAGACCCAGAAATGAATGACAGTTACCCTCTGCTCTCGAGAAGCTCACCAGGTAAGGTGCATACAAAAGTATGAGCCATATTCAGAGACAGTAGAGGTGGGGAAAGCCGGCCTCCTCTCAGAGGTCTGAGAATCCTTCTGAAAGTGGTGTGCCTTCAAACTAGCTTCCGACGGATGGATAAGAGCAGAACTTCTCAACTGTGGCACTATTCTCATTTTGGACCAGATAATTCTTCGGTGAGGGAAACTGTCCTGTGCAGCATCCCTCACCCTTACCCCCTAGATGCCAGCAGACCTCCCCGCTCTTCAAGTTCATGACAATCAAAAATGTCTCCAGACCTTGCCACATCTCCCTTAGAGGGCAAAACTGCCCTTGGTTAGTTAACAGTTGGCCCAGGCAAAGAAAGGGAAGGAAAAACATTTTGGTTAAGGAAGAATAACCTGTGCAAAGGCACAGAAGTGTGCTCCTCCACGGCAGAGTTTAAGGAGACAAATCCAGGTGACTAGAGCGTGCTGTGGCGGGGAGGGAGGGAGGGAGGGAGGGAGAGGGACTGATACCAGAGGCTGAGGAGAAAGGCTTTATTAAACTCCGGAAAAGGGCCAAGTTGTCTTCAACAGCTGACAGTGAAAAAACTGTGCCCATCAGACAGCCTCACCTAGGTCAGATCAGCGTATTTGCTACATGGAGACACAAGTTTATGAGGAAACAAACTCACATCGGACTAATCAGCAAACCTGCCACCGTGAACATGTGCGGATGCCCTTCACGGAGGTCCCCACGGGAAGCTGCGTTGCCACCAGGCAAAATGTGCCTGAATGCCTCCCTGAGAATGGCCTCCTGAAGATTCTCCACGGAGGCAAATCTTCCTCTGCTTTGGGTTTTTAGAAACAGTCAAATCATAATGTGATGGTAACAGATCAAGGGTAATGATCTTCTATGTCTAAAAGCTGGTTTGGCCAAGAGCGCTGTCATATAATTAGCGTGTGGTCTCCCTCACTGGGTATGTAAAACAGGGATACTACATCTGTGGATGGATAAACTCTGATCTGCTTGTTAAAGTACATCATACCCACACCTCAAGAAGAGTTTCCTAAAGTATTTCCTGTTTCCTCACATATAATCTGCAAGGAAGATAAATGTGCCCGGACCTCTCCTAACCTCGGGTTTTAGATTCTCCCCACAGACCACTCTAGTGTGGTTTCCAATTCAATTCCCTCCACATCCCTCCTCCAGTGACAGCTCCAAATGGGGCAGTTTAATTAGAGGTAATACTTGATGATGGGCCAACAAGTACTCCTCTATTAATGAGGATCACTAATTTCCTTAGTGGTGCCATTACCTCTGCAAAGCTGACTCCGTGCCAGAAAGTCCATACTCAAAGGGGCAAGCTGGAGAAACCTGACCAAGTAGATGTCCTGAAAATCCCAAAATCATTCCAGAGCTGGCTTCCCTGCTCCAGAATTCCACCAATCACAACACTGGTGTGCTTTGAACATCCCTGAAACCCCTCAGCGTGGTAATCATTTGCCCATCCCTTCAGTCAGCACCTATCATGCCATGAACTGTTAAGACACAGCAGACAAAAATGAATAAGGCAAGGTCCCTGCCATCAGAAGTTCAGTCTAGTGGGGCAGATATTAGATATTAGAGAATTCCAATACAGTGTAATACATGCTCTAATAAAAATAGGCATGATTGGCATAAGAAGCACAGAAGAGAACTAGCTAATCTCTGCATTCACATAGGAAGGGGGCTGGGGCCTTGCAGACAAGTAGAATTTAACTAAAGGAGGAAAGTAGAAAAGAACATTCCACACAGAATGTACAGCACAGTGCAAAAGCTGTCAAAGTTTCATGCCAAAAAGCTCCAGGTGGCTGAAGTGTAAATTTGGCCCGGGGATAGGGGCGCCTGGGTGGCTCAGTCGGTTAAGTGGCTGACTTCGGCTCAGGTCACGATCTCGCGGTCCGTGAGTTCGAGCCCCACGTCGGGCTCTGTGCTGACAGCTCAGAGCCTGAGGCCTGTTTCAGATTCTGTGTCTCCCTCTCTCTGACCCTCCCCTGTTCATGCTCTGTCTCTCTGTCTCAAAAATAAATAAAAAACGTTAAAAAAAAAATTTTTTTTTTAAATTTGGCCCGGGGATGGGGCTGAAGGTGGGGGTAGCAGAGAAGGAGGTAAGACTAGAAAGACTAGGTGGTGGCCACATCACAGCGGCTCTGGATCCTATGATAAATGGTTTAAGTTCCTGGGAGACACTTAAGGATCTGAAACAGGGGAGAGAAGTGCGCTTTAGAAAGATCACTCTGGCAGCTACGTGGAAAATGGATTTGGAAAAGGAAGAAAGCATGAATGGGGTAAGAAGGCTCTTGCAATCCAGTATGAGCTTTGTGAAGGCAGAGATAGACTGTGCTTCATCACTTCTTATCTTCAACATTTAGGCACTCATGGGCACTCAATAGATAGATATGGTTGAATTAAGTCTTGGGAAAAAGTGACTAAAACCAAAAAGACTGCCCTGTGGCTAACGATAGGAGGAGGTGTCTGAGCCTACAAATTGGTCTGTGAAGGATGGAAATGAGCACAGGTATGGAGGCGGTGGTGGTGAGCCGGTAGTCAGGCTAAAAGTAGAAAGATAAAATACAGACCGAGATGACTAACCTCGATTCCAGGTGGTGGATAACGTGCAGTTTTTGGCACAGATCCGCCTGGCCAGAGAGGGATGCTTGAGAATCTGGGATTTACACAGCTGTATCAGACTGTCCACAATGACTGGGCTTGGAGGAAAGAAGAAACATTTGGAGATGTAAAGCAACAGGTTGACTCCCAAGATCCATTGACTGGAAATCTTATTGACTTGGGGGAAACTCACCAGTAGGTCTCTCTCTTGGGGGTGTCTTCAGTGGAGTGCCAAAGACGGGCGTGAAAGATCACATTCAGAATGCGTTCATCTTGGTTCTCTATGTGGTTCTTTGGATCATCAACAAGGCTAAGCACTTTCTTGGGAAGGCCTTCTATTAATTTGGCCTTGGTTAGCCACAGGGCCTGCTTTACACCTTTGGGGTAATCAGTTACAAAAACCAAAAAAACAAAAAAGGTGATTCAATAAGAATTGCTTAAGTCTGCCAATAGCATCTTAGGGAAACGTCTGTCTTGAGAGAGACAGGATTTGTACTATGACATCTGAGGAGTCAGAACTAAAATAAGAGTGAACGCCAGGACCACCAAATTTCAACTCAACTTCAGGAATGACTGCCTACCTAAGGATGGTCAACAGTTGACTGAGGCAGTCGATGCCTGCACAGGAGGAATTCAAACAGCAGCTAAGATGGCTGGGGTCCGTAAGGCTAAATCTTGCAGGAAAGTGTCTGTCTGTTGCCTGCAAGATTCAGACTCTAGACTCTGGGACTAGATCGACGGATGCCAACATTTCAAATCCTAGATCCCTTCTATTAACCCACACCAAAATCCCTGATTGGAAAAGCCCTGACAGTGGGCTGGTGACTGCTTTGGGTAGCAGGCTACTCATCCCAGATGGGAAAACACCACTGCTTCAGAGATAGATCTTCATTTAAAAGCTATGTCTGGGATTAAATGGAGCCTAGGGTACTTTAGGGGAAACACCTTCAGGCAATTTCCTTTGTGCTAATAAATGAAATGCTATAAGGGCAATGGGACTTTTCACTTTCAGCCTTGCAGGCCTTGAGAAATACAAACATTTAAAAATGTAACTTCTGGATTTTGTGGTGCACCAGAAAAAGCCCTGAGTGGGAGTCAGGTAACCTGAATTTTAGTTCTGACACTGCCACTGTTTCTTAAACTTGAAAAAATTTTTAAAAAAAGATTTTTTTTCAATTAAAAAAATTGAGATTTGGGGGCACCCGGGTGGCTCAGTTGATTGAACATCCAACTCTTGTCAGGTCATGATCTTAAGGTCATGATATCAAGTCCCAGGATGGGCTCGCTGCACTCTCCAGTGGGCATGGAGGCTGCTTAAGATTCTCTCTCCTCTCTGCCTCTGTCCCTTCCCCGCTCGCTCTCTCAAAAAAAAAAATAAAAAATAAAATTGAGATTTTTATGGTTCACTAGAATACGAATAATATGTAATAATTACAGATGCCATTTACTGAGCATCACCGTTTACCTGTGCCAGGTACTTTATCTACGAGTTGGATGTGATTTTATGGAATGGAGGAGATCCATCTGGAATCCATTATAGGATGGATTTTATGAAACTCAGAGACTAAGGAATTTACTTCAAGTTACACACCCCGAAAGTGATGGTGGGGAGGACAACGTGAGTCTGTCTACCCTAAAGCCTGGTAATGTTCCCGGGGTCACTCAAGGGTACCAAGTCTTGTGAGGTCCATCATAACACCTTGGTAGGGCAATGGAAGTGTTTAGATGCTGTAAAGTCAGTTTTCAGGAATGGGTCTGATGGGCTTAAGAGACTGGCTGGTTGACTTAAGTTTTTGTCAAATCAAGGATTTATTCTCTGGCTTAGTCCAAAAATCCTGCCAGGTCTTTGTTTCTTAACTACTCCTTGGAAAATACTGCTCCCACTGAACCTGACCATTTTGTGTTTTTAGAACCAGGATCTGCACAGTAATTTGGGAACTAAGGAAGAACAGGCAAGAATACAGAAAGGGGGGACACCTGGGTGGCTCAGTCAGTTAAGCATCCAACTCTTGATATCAGCTCAGGCCGTGATCTCCCAGTTCGTGAATTCAAGCCCTGAGTCTGGCTCTGCGCGGACAGTGAGAAGACTGGTTGGGATATTCTCTCTCTCTCTCTCTCTCTCTCTATCTCGCTGCTGCCCACCCCCCTGTCCACCGCTTCTCCACCTCCCCCCACCACGCACTGGCACTCTGTCTCAAAATAAACTTTAAAAAAAAAAAAAATATATATATATATATATATATATATATATATATATATATGGAAAGTGACTCAATAAAAGAAGCCCTCCCACCCCCCACGGACCCTGTAAAATAATTTCTGGTACTGCTCTAGACACACAGACTGGTTTCATTCAGCTCAGTCATTCTGACCTGCTCTTAGTGAGAATGAGGTGGGGAGGTGCGGGAAATAGGCTAGATGGCTTTTAGGTCCAAATCCCTTCCTTGAGAACACCTCAGCTCTGACCTTTGACAAAGGACACTGATCTAGGAAACCAGATACATAGCCCTGGCTTCACTATTAACCCACAGGGCATCTCTGGGCAAATCACATCCCTCTCTGTTACATTCACCAAGCCTGGGAAATGAGGCCATAGGCCAGGCGATTAAGCACGCTTTCAGCTACGACTTTCCACTATAAACTCCCTCCACCTATTTCTTCAATGTAGTTATGTGTCCAGGGTGTTAAGAGCTGCAAGGGTCAATGTGGTCCAACTAGTCAAAACCACTCAGTTCACAGAAAAGAGGCTCTGGAAGGTTCAGCCACTTGCCCCAAATGACTGAGATTTAGATAGAGGCACGGCTAGGGCAGAAACCAGGTCTTTTCACCTCGCCACTCAACCTAATATTCGCTCACACAAGCACAGCACTTCACATCCCACTTAACCCTGAAACCCTCAGAAGACGTAATCACTACCGGCCCCATTTCGCAAAAGAAACCGAGCCCCACAAAGTTTCAAGGTCTTGACTAAGGCCACAGAGGGTCGGGGTCGGTGCTGGGCGGAGGAACAAGGTCCCTCCTGCTGGTCCTAGGGTCTCACCCTCGAGGAGGCGGCAACGGTGGTGGAAGACGTAGCAGGCCCGATCCTTGTACAGCGGCTGCTCGTGAATCGGGGTTGGGCGGCGGAACTTTGGGTGCGTCCAACCAGGGTCCCAGGGTGGGAAGACCGGCCGCGCCAGCCCGGGCATGAAGTGCATCTTCCCAGCGTAGGTGATGGGCTCCAGTCCAGGGATCTCGTACACCCTGTCCAGGGGAGGAGGCTCGGGCTTTCGCGTGGAGCGCACGCCCCACTCGTACGCCCCGCGTGTCGGCGTCCCGCAGCCCCCAAGACCGAGCGGCCCAGGGCGAGCCAGTGCACGCCTCGCGGGCCCCGACGCCAACGCCATCCCGACTTAGTTTCCTCAAGACCTCCACCTGGACGCCGCCATATTCCCGCGCGCAAAGCCTGCTGGAAGCGAAAGGGGCGGGATGCCAAGGCTCGTTTTATGATTGGCATCCACTTCAACCAATAATGTTCAAGATGTCCCTGACTTGCCCCACCCCTCAGACCACTTTTATTTTCTCATAGGTGAGACCCGCTAGGCACTTCCCGCCTCCCGGGAGAGGGCGGAACCTGGAGTAACCTCTCGGGGAGAGGCGCGGGTGTGTAGGTGAGTGGTTTTGGTAGAGGCTGGCATAGGACTAGGGATAGAACACCAGTACTTCAAACCTGAATTTAAGGTAACCTTGACCGCTTACGGTCAGCTGACGCTTGGCAGGGCACTTTCCTCTGAGCCCCAATGTCCCTTACTGTAAAAATAGGGATCGAAATGCCTAAGGGCGCCCGCACAGCTCCCTCCCCTAGTGGGTGCGCTGGAAGTTTCCTTGCCTCACCACCCACTTCTCGCAGCTACTGCGCCTTCACCGGGGCCACCCGCTGAGCCTGAGAGTGGCCCTGCCCACTACACCAGCGCCGCATCCGACTGCACGCCCCTTCCCCGGCGTCAAGAGGGAGTTAGTTTCCTCCCATTTCCTTGGGGTTTCCCCATCTGCCTCCTAGAAGCTAGCCCAGAACTATGGAGATGTTCTTTGCTCCTTGCACCGACACCAATTTATCAAATGCTTGCGGTGTTGGTCAAGCACTGTGGTGAGCGTTGGGTTTGCGTTGGTGAATAAGACAGCTATGGAATGAAGAGTTTATGGGCAGAAAGCAAGTAAAGTAAATAAGCGATTGCAACACGCATGTATATTTCCTATATCTTTTCCCCAGTTATTTTTCTTTTTAGCATTTAACACTAAATACCGTGTTTTCCATTTGGGTCTTGTCTGATGACCTTCTCTTCCACTAGAATGTAAACTCCATGAGTGCAGCGGGTTTTGTTTCCTCGCTGCTCTATCCCGTGCACCTAGAACAGCAGTAAATATGTGGTAAATGAATCAATACATAGTAGAAACAAATAGGGTATGTGACAGGCATGAGAAAGGGGAGGTTCAGGATGGGCTTCTGAGAGGAGGTGACCTTTAAGGAAGACCCAAAGGTCATCTCGCCAGAGGCAACAACAGGTGTCAGGGCCTGGCTTAAAGTTAATGCTTCTTAGACTGGAAAGGTAGAGGCTAGGAGCAGGCAGGAACCAGATCTTTAAAGTTCACGGTGGACTTGGCCAACTTCTCTGCCGATTTCCAAAACATCAAAGAAGGTAGGGTAATTAAGACGCAGAGAAGGTAAGTTTAAGGCAAATACTGATAGGAATAACCCTCGTGCTGTATTACAGTTTACAGTTAACAGAGCTTTTACTTATCTCAGTTATCTTGCAAAAACTTCGGGAGTTAAAAAAAAAAAAAAAAGCATAAAGAGGGCTCCAGACTTCATTCACTCACAATACATACCTGGTCCATAGCACAAAATAAAAATGAGTTGAATTGATGTAACACCATGCTAGACGGCAAGCTTTATCTCTTTATGTAGAGAGCCCATGTCCTATTTATATCTGTTGTGTCTCAGCACCTAGCACTGTGCCTGGCTCCCAGACCTTATTTATAAACTGAATGAGCACTCACCATTCACTGGAGCCTTGCATATGCCAGGCTTGTGCTTGGTGGCAGAATACAGGAAGAATAAGACACCATCCTTGCCCTCAAGGGGGTTGCAGCCTGCTCAACCCTCCTGAAATCATAGAGCTCACGAACAGTAGAACCAAATTTTCTGAAACCAAAATTTCAGAGACATTAGGAGAAAGATGTATTGCACACAGAGGGACTGCCCTTCTAAAACCAAGCGGTAAGAGAATGTGGACAAGTTCTGATCAGAAGAAGCATGGGGCACCAGGCAAGAAGATTGGATTCGAGCCAGTAGGCAATGGGGAGCCGTTAAAGCTCGCTTAAGTGGGAGACTGGTGTGATAAGAGCTAGTGGCAGGTGTGAGGATGGGTGGTGTAGGGAGAGGCTGGAAGCACATCCTCTGGGACCATGGGAAGCCCCTGTGTAAATGGACATGGGAAGCAGGAAAAGTAGAAAAGGTTTTAAAGGTTAGGAATTGTGGGAGGTGATTGGTAACCAAGAAACGGGACATCCCTGTCTTTTAGGAGCTATGTGACCTTGGTAAGTTATTAAACAAAACCCGCCCCCACCTCGCCTCCAGTTTTTCCGCCTATAAAATGACATCTCTAGTACTAGCCTCATTATAAAGATGAAATGAAACGCAGCAATTTGGTGGGTGACTTGCCTGAGTGAAGACAGAAACTGAGTGAAGACAGAAAAGGATATGTTGGTATAATTCCGTTTACGTAAAGGTAAAAACCGGGCAAAGCTGAACTGCAGTGGTTAAGTTTGCACACAAAAGTGGCAAAACTACTTTTGAAAAGCAAGGGAATGATTATGCCAAAAGTCAGGATGATGATTACCTTGTGGGGGATGGGAGGTCACCAGGAAGGGACACATGATTGGCTTCTGGGTTGCTAGCAAGGCTCTTTGTACTTGAACATGTTGTAGTTACATAGGTGTTCTTTTCTAAACATTTTAATTTCCTTTTTAATAATTTCTATAATTACTAAATTATACATAAGTACTGTGTTTTATCATTGAATATCATTTACTCATTTAATGTTTATTTTTGAGAGAGAGAGAGGGAGACAGAGTGCGAGTGGGGAGGGGCAAAGAGAGAGAGGGAGACACAGTATTCAAAGCAGGCTCCAGGCTTGGAGCTGTCACCACAGAGCCTGATGCGGGGCTTCAACCCACAAACCATGAAATCATGACCTGAGCTGAAGTCGGAAGCTTAACCGACTGAGCCACCCAGACACCCTATCACTTAAAATATTTTTTAAATTCAATGAAGTTTTCTGTGAAAAGTGCTTAATCCAGCGCTGAAAGCACAGGAAGAGTCAGGAAACCTTGGTTGCCAGTTCTGATTGTTGTGTCCTGTCTGCCTCCCCTGCCAGGCAGCAGATCTCAGGGTTGATTCATCCCTGTCCCGATGCTCACACAGAGTTTGGCACTTGCAGGCCTCAGGGAGAATAGGAGGAATAGAGATGACCAGAGTATAACCCATATGTTTTCCCTCTCTCAGGCTGACGGAGGAGCAGGGCCTGGGCCTTTGGCCTCACAGAGTCCAACCTGCTCTGGGAAGAGCACCCAGTTGTCCCTCCCAGGCCACCCAAGCCCCACGGATGATGGACGAGACGGGGGAGGAGGAGGAGGAGGAGGAGGAAGCCTGGCTGCAGCTTCGGCCCGTGGAGCCCTTGCCCTCCCAGTGCTGTGGCAGTGGCTGCTCACCTTGTGTGTTTGATCTCTATCACCGAGAGCTGGCGAGGTGGGAGGCAGCGCGAGCCAGCAAAGACAGGAGCCTGCTGAGTGGAGAGGAGTCACAGGTGAGGGAGGGCTGCTCCTCAGATAAGAGGGCCAGAGTGGCAGCGTCTGCCTGGCCTCTGCCCTGCACGGTGGACCTGTGTGGAGATGCTTTCCCTGACTCTGCACAGCAGAGAGAAAAGAGTGTGCTCACTGGAAGCAGACAGATCCAAGTTCAAAGCCTGACCCTGAGCTGGGGCATGGGGTAGTCCCAGGAGTGAATGGGGCTTGGGCATTTTACAGGCGAGAGATCTGTGAGTCATGACTTTCATAGAAAGCTTCTGAGAGGAGGTACAGGTAGATGGAGTGTTAAAGGCAGGGGACTGAAACGTAAGACGTGAATTTGAATTCCTGCTCAGGGTGTGACGTTGGACAAGTAAGCCACTACCATTCGGGCCTCAGTTTCCCCACATGGATAATGACGATATTGGATTGAATCATCTTAAGATCCCATCAGTTTCTAAATTCTGCAAACCTGAATTTTAGCAGGTTTGAAGGATGAGTAGGTATTTCATACGTTGGAGATGGGTGTTCTGGATAAAGGGCACAGCTTGAGCAAATGAAGACTCCCAGATAGGAAGCAGCAGGGTATTCTTGGGAGAATAGAGAAAGGTTTGCCATTTGATGCAGGGGAGAGAAAATGAGGCTTGACGTTCATCCACAGGGCCCTGGAGTGCCCAGCTGAGGAGGCTGCACTTTATATCCTGGGGCTGAAGGAGCCATGGAAGGCTTCAGAGCAGGGTGAGCTCAGTGTGAAATGTTCGGGCCTTCTTAGGTCAGAGCATGAAAGGGCAGTGAGGTGGGACTACTCTCTATTGTACAGAAAACTTACCGGCAGAAATAGCCTGTCCTTGCGGAGAGTGAGGAGGGTGCTTGTGGATGCTTGTGTGTCTGTTGAGTCCCAGGTCCTAGCTGTTGGATATTTTCCTGTTGCAGAGCTGCCCTTCCAAGCTGAACCCAGAGACCTTCCTGGCCTTCCGCATCAGTGCCGTGGACAGACTCACCAAGGACACTTACCGTGTTCGGTTTGCACTACCCAGGAACAGCCGGCTCGGCCTGCGGCCTGGACAGCACCTCATCCTACGGTACACTCAGATGGTGGGAGGGCCAAAGCTTTGAGGCCCTGCTTTGCCATTTGCTAGCTGTGTGGCCTAGAGCAACTTGCTTAACCTCCCTCATGCCTCCATTTATCCCTTTTAAAATAAACATAGTGGTACCTGACTCAAAGGGTTCTGGGATTGAGTTTTCATATTAACTAGTAGCAACAACAGCAACAGTGAACACCTTCATAGTATTTACTCTCCAAGGCACAATTCTGTGTGCTCATACCTAGGGAACTCATTTAATCTTCACAAAACCCTGTGCAGTAGGTACCATTGTCATTCTCAGGAGGAAACTGAAGTCAGAGAGGTTCAGTAACTTGCCCAAGGTCACACAGTTAGGAAGTGTTGGGGCCAGGATTTTGAAGGCGAGCAGTCTGGCTCTAGAGCCTGTGGTATTAACCTAACATTAGTGCCAGTTGATAGAAAGGACACTTGTCCTTGAGAATAAGGGACTTGCCCAGGATCACACAGCTGGGATTCAAATCCAGACAGCCTGGCTCCCCAGCTACACTCTACCACTCCTCTGAAGTTCCTTCCTGCTCCCAGCCTACTTCTGCCCTCTCCCCCCATCTTGATCCCCACCCCATGCTCCACCTGACCTGACCTGCCCAGGGACAAGGCCCTTTTGGGACCTCCAGGTGGAGGCATTTGCTAGACAGTTGACTATATGGGTCTGAGGCTCAGCAGAGAGATCTGAGCTATGGATGTGGGTGTGGGAATCATCGGCCTGCACCTGGATGACATTTGGGAGTGTGTGTGACATGGACAGACAGAAGGACAGAGGACCAAACCCTGGCAATTCCAGCACCCGTGGTATTGGCAGGAGGGGAAGGAGCCAGCAAAGCAGACGGAAGGTATAGCCAGGAAACAAGGAGAGCATGTCTTACTGCTGGTCACACTCCAGCCACTTGCCTCATGCTGACCCCTGGTGTTTGTGTCCAGTGCATCTGGCCTGTGCCCTGGCTGCCTGTGGTTAAAGCTCACTGTCCCAGTGGTTCTGGGGCAAGTCGCAGCCCCATGCAGCCCTCCATCCATAAATAGGGATGTCCAGAACTCCTGCCCCTAGCTTGGCCCCTCCAGTGACATTCCTAACACGTGTAGCTGACCTTGTTGCTCCCATTCAGATACCTGCTGGGTTCTAGGGAAGCTCCCTGAAGCTCCAGCTTCTTTCCCCACCAAGTTCTCCCCACTCCTCCATCACACTTGTGCCTTGCCCCAGCCTCATGATCCACTCACCGCTTCCTGGCTTGCTCTGCATTTCCTACCTCTGAGCTTTTGCCCAGGCTATTCCTTCTGCCTGGAATTACTTCCTTCCTATTCCCACTTTCGCCTATCAGTGGCCTGTTCCTCTTTCATACCCAGGAGGGTATCAAAAGCTCCAGGAGGCCTCCTGAGTTCCCCGGATGAGAGTGGTCCCTTCATCTGTAGCATGTCAGTGTGTACCTCTGTGGTAGCAGATGTCACAGTGCTCTCTGTGTCCATGCCACGCCGTATGTTCTGTTTATTATTTCCTTGTTTGTTCCCTAAGCACTTATTGAATATTTCTATCTATCTTCCTGCTTTTGATGCAGTTCAATGGGGCCTTTTTAATCCATGCATGTCTCTGAGAAGAGAGTTTTGCATGCAGTAGGACTCAAAAGAGGAGTGCTTGGGTGCTTCTGGGAAGCTCTGAGGTGTCATGTGAGGAACCCAGCTCTGGAGTCAGGCAGAGCTAAGGATGAATTCTAGCTGTGTGACCTCAGGCAAGTGACATCCTTAGCCTTGGTTTCCTCCTGTGGGTTATTGTTTGTTAAATGAGATAATGCATACTATATGGCTGGTGCACAGTTGGCATTTAATGCACTATGGCTGCTATTATTACTCATGATATCATCCCGGCACCCTTTTTGATAACATCATAGGTCGGGCCTTGGACTAGGGCACCTTCGAGCATCTTTCTGATTCTGATGCTCCTGGTACATGGTAGTAAGCATTCCATAAGTGTTAGCCTTTATCTTTCTCATTCTATGGTCAAGAAGAGGTCAGGAAGGGGTGCCTGGGCGGCTTAGTCAGTTAAGCGTCCAACTCTTGATTTTGGCCCAGGTCATGATCTCCTGGGTTGTGAGTTCAAGCGCCATGTGAGGCTCTGCGCTGACAGTGTGGAGCCTGTTTGGCATTCTCTGTCTCCCTCTCTCTCTCTCTCTCTTTGCCCCTCCCCCACTCGCTTTCTCTCTCATAGATAAATAAATAAATATTAAATTAATTTAATTTAATTAAAAAAGAAGAGGTCAGGAAAAAGCACAGTGATGTCCTCAAAGCAGTTCACATCATTAGTGGACTATTTGAAGACTTTCCCATCTGTAATCCTGGTAGAACCACACAACAGGGACACAAATGGTTGTCTCCACCTTACGGAAGGGACCACTAAGGGATCAGGGACCTGATCCTGGCTGGGTCTCACAGCCAGCATGTGGCAGCGGGGGAGCCCAGTGTTCCTTTTTTCTGCTCCACCTTCAGTGAGGACCACTGGGGATGACTGGGCCCTAGCTTTCACCAGCCGGACACAGAGTAGGTACCTACAAGGGTTTGTTGAATGACGGCCTGACTGCCTGACCATATACTTCCGTTTCTCAGAGGGAAAGTGGATGACTTAGAAATTCAGAGAGCCTATACGCCCATCAGCCCTGCCAACGCGGAAGGATACTTTGAAGTTTTAATCAAGGTGAGTTGACCCACACAGATGTTCTTAAGATGGTATGGACTGGATCTCCATTTGGCAGCTTGGTTGGGATGGGGCAGATCCAACCCATGTGGGAAAAGCCAGTGTTCACATGGGAGGAGGCTGGCTTGAGGAAAGGGCAGGGACAGTGAAGGAAACCTTCTCCTATCTTCTTTTCTGGGGAAGAGGGGCTGCTGGACCACCAACAGAGACAGATTTTATGAAAAGGACATTCAGACTGAGAAAGGGAACACTGTTCCTTCTCACCTACTCACGGAGAATGAGCACTGAACCCAGAGGAAGGGGGAACCAAGCCATTTGGTACTGACTGTGTGCCTGTAGCTGGGATCCAAAGATGAGTCAGATACTATGCCCACCTTTGACAAGGGGCCAGGACACTACGATATGATAGATGGCATGACAGAAGGCCCCAATCCAATTCAGGGCAGCTGGGGCTGCAGGGAAGGGAGCTGGGCTTCCTAGCAGAAGCTGTGAGTTTGAGCTGTGTGTTGAAGTTAAGGAGGGGAGGACTGAGAGGGATATGTGGAAAGGAAACTCAGTGCTGGGAACAACACATACAGTGGCAAAGGAGGCACAGTTTGGGGAACTGTCAGTCACTTGTCCTGGAATTGCAGGAGGCAAGCAGGAGAAGGTGGGACATGGAGCACCTTGTGAACTGAACTAACCTGAGACCACCTCTCAGGGAGGTAGACAGGGGCTGGGGCATTTGAGTTGGGCCTTGAAGACCAAATACATATTGGCGGTGGTAGGGAGTGGCATTCCAGGCTGAGGGGACAGCTAACTGAAGGCAGGGAGGTGTGAAACAGAGCATGGTCTAGTGGGAACTGTACCCAGTCTGGTTGGCAGGAGGAGGGGTGCTCGTGGGAGCAGCCAAGGTGGGTGGGGCACTTGGCAGAGATGAGCTGAACAAAATGGGCTGGGTACAAATCCCCCCTTCCCCGCAAGACCCAAGGCCTGGGTGCCAGATGTATATAAGAGGGCTTGAAGGTCCAATTATGTGGAAAAAATAATTAGGTTGAACTGTGTGAAATTGCTGATACTCTAACATTTTTGACTTTACAGAAGTGGTAGTTTTATACAAGTCAACCTGATCATCTACCTCGTCATTTCCCAGAGTCCCAGGGAACACTGATATTTAAGAATTGCTTTCACGTCCTTTATCTCCCTGGTAGGGCGGGAATTATTATTTCCCTTTCATTGACAAGCACACTGAGACCCCAGGGGGACCCAAGCCTCCACAGGTAGTAAGCAGTGTGGCTGGTGAGTGAGCCTCCTGACTTCAGGACCCCAGCACTGTCTTGGCTCCTGTCTTCCCTGACTTCAGTCAAAGCCCGAGTGTTTATTCCCTCACACATAAGCTTGGATGGGATCCCTTCTCCACGCAACTGTTTGTCTGGGAGATTCCACAAATCCTCTCCAAATGGCCTGCTTCCCCAAGCTGCTTGTCTGGGTGTGTTTCTGTTGAAAGGATAAGCCTGGAGACCGTTCTTCAGGGCAGCTGGATCTGTCCCAGCTGTAAGGCTGATTTTCTCCTTCGTTTACCGGAAAGCCTCTCTTTAGAGAGATGCTTAATTATCCCTAAGCCGCTGGCTGGGAAAAGCTGAAAATGTCTTTGCAAATTGGGAAGGCAGGCGGGTTTTTTAGGTTTACCTCCCATGTGGATGGGAAGGAGGAACTCTCATTTCTCAGGCACCTTCTGGGCACCAGGCACTGCTTCTAGCTCTTTATATTCCTCATCTCCTTTCAACCTCATAACCATCCTGCAGAGCAGATCTTATTATCCCACTTTGCGGATAAAGAAACGGATGCTCAGAGTGATGATGTCACTGTCCCAAGGCCCCTTGGGTAATAGGATCCCAAGTGGAAGAACAGAAGTTCGGTGTCAGTTCTGTTTAACAGGTATGTATCGAGCAGGCTTTGGGTGGGTGCTGGAGACACAGAAGAATCCTTCCTTTCTCCTTGAGTGCTGTCTGTGCGGTAGGGCTGTGAAAGTCCCAGCTGGGGCTGTGCCTCCGCCAAGACCGGGGCCAGAAAACAGGTGTGCTGGAGACAGGTCTCCAGCAAGTTAGGTGGAGAACTGTAGCCTCCCTCCCAGGCCTCTTGCAGGAGAGCTGAAGACTTTGCTTGCTTTATGCGTATGGTGCCCGAGGAAGTCAGGGATGCTCCCACGGGTAGTTGTGGGCTCTTCAAAGCGTGTCTGGTGACCAAGGTTCCATCTCCTTCCAGCTTGGTTATAATCTCACTCGAGACACCCTTTCAGTCCTGTCTACCAGAGCTTCCCCCTCCTCTTCACACTTGTGTCTTGGACTGTCCTTCCCTTGACCACACCACACCTGATACCCAGAATCCTCTCTGCCTTCCTGCTTCTATCCCCAGGGAATGCAGTCCTGCCTAGCCTGCAAGCTTCAGCTCAAATGCCTCCTCCTCCAGGAAGCCATTCCTGATCCTACTCCATTGGAAGTGACTGCACCTCCTCAGGGCTCTCTCAGCACTCTGTCCTTTTCATGGGGTTTTAGGTAGTCTCTATCTTGTATATGTGTGAGACTTCGGTCCCTCCTAGTTTGTGAGCTCCTTAAGGGGTGGGCCTGAATCTGGATTGATTAATTCATTCATTGAGATATTTATTAAGTCTTTCCCATGGTTCAGACTCTGGCTGCCTTCTTGGAACTTACGGTCTAGCTGCCTTCCCTGCAGCCCCAGCATGGTGCCAGACCCAGAGTGGGCATGCCCCCAGGAAATGTGGGCTGCCCACCCCCGTGAAGGAGTCCCCTCTACAACCTTCACTTTTCTCGTCCAGCCAGGACACAGTAACAGGCAATGAAGAGGTTGCAAATGAGCGGCCTACAAACTGGCACATAATTATCTTTGGTTTGGGCCTGCACAGTGTTTAAAAAATTAGAATTGATTTCTGACATTTCAAAACAAGGTGATTTTACATAAAATTTGTATCTCCTGCCCCTCTTGGAAAATCAGAAGATGTGACAAACTGTATCCTGGAGTCTGCAAAGTATCTTCCTCCTTTAGAAGGAGCATTCATTCACTCACCAGTTTACTACAGTCCCCACCTCCCTGTGTTGTCTCCCTGATACTGAGAGTGAGTGTCAGTCGCCATTAATCATCTCATACCTAGTTCTTTACTCAGTGATGCTACGTATACAGTCCCTGTAGTCGTGTGGGTTTGAGACCTCTGAAGGTAAGGCTGTCAGTCCTGTGGTTCTTATCCCAGCCTCACCGTTTCCCTTCCGGATAAGCTTCTGGGCCTCATCTGAAAATACGGAATGACTACCAACCCTGGGGTGACTAGGAGGATTAAATGAGATAACACACATACGGCACTTGGCCTGCTGGAAGGGCGCACATTAGTGGCTGATGTGGTTTACATTGGGCGTATGTGCCTGTCTCAGTGAGGTCTCCATGTGTTTGCTCCCAGTGCTACCAGACTGGGCTGATGTCCCGGTACGTCGAGTCCTGGAGCGCAGGAGACACCGCTTTCTGGCGAGGTCCATTTGGAGACTTCTTCTATAAACCAAACCAGGTTGGTGCCAGCACACTGAGTCTTCAGGAGACCCCTCCTGGCTTAGCCCCAGGACCACGGTTTTCCTGTTTCAGGCTGCAGAATTGCACTGTGCCATTCTTCCTGAGCCCAAATTCAACTCCAAGAGTATCTTTGGGGTTGGACATGGGAGGAGATGGAATAGGCACTAAGAAACAAAATTGCCTGCATATGCTCTAGAACTGTCCATGGCTGCCCATTGCTTGGAAAATCCACACTCACATACTTGGTACTCAGGACTCCTGACCGTCAGATCTTCAGGTATCTTTCCACTCTCACATTCCAGCTACAAAACTATGGAGACTACTCCTTTTACACCCCATGGCTCTCCACTTGGGAGCCCATTGCTTCCCAGCCTGAAGGCTCTTCCCCTCATCTTCCTGGCATATTTATATCCTTCCCTGATGTGCCCAGGACGAATTAATAATTTCTCATCAGTTGGTGCATATCTGGAAAGCAGCTGGGCAGTGTGTACCACATCTTAAGAATCTTCAAATCCTTAGACCCAGCAATTCCACTTCTGGAAGCCTGTCCTATGGAAAGAATCCAAACGTTGTCTGTTGTGCACATGTACACGGAAGCTTTGTTATAGCACGAAACTGGAGGAAACAGAATATCCAACAACGGGGCAACTGTTAGGTACACTGGGTTACAGGGACTTGATAAACTATTATCCTGGATTTTTAAATTATGTTTATAAATGATGGTCTGTGCTTACGCTGTAAGATCTGGTGACAAACACTGTGTATAAAACCAAATGTACAACAGGTTGGGCAACTAAGTTTAAATGCACAGAAAAAATATTAAAAAATGCAATGAAATGTTAGTGGCCCTGGGTGGTAGAATTATGGGTGATTTTTGTTTTCTTCATTATACCTTCCAAGTTATCCACAGTGAGCATCTATTACCTTTATGATCAGGAAACAAAGCAAAACAAAACAAGTGAAAAGAATGAATCCTTTCTTTCTCTCCATTATTTTTGTTTAATATAAAAATAGCTTTTAAATTTTTTTTTTCTACGTTTTTATTTATTTTGGGGACAGAGAGAGACAGAGCATGAACGTGGGAGGGGCAGAGAGAGAGGGAGACACAGAATCGGAAACAGGCTCCAGGCTCCGGGCCATCAGCCCAGAGCCTGACGCGGGGCTCGAACTCACGGACCGCGAGATCGTGACCTGGCTGAAGTCGGACGCTTAACCGACTGCGCCACCCAGGCGCCCCAAAAATAGCTTTTTATTGTGTATTAGAAACATGGTCCTTGTACATTACCAAAAACCAACCAACCAACCAACCAACCAACCATTTAGCAAAGCAAAAAGAAGAAAGTAAAGAACCCCTGTAGGCCATCTCCCAAGACACACCAGCCTTACTATCTTGGCAGATGACCTTCTAATTCCTTTTCCACACACAGGTGTGTACACAAGTGCACACGCACACACATATTGGTGTATAATGATACTGTGAAACACCTGTGTGGCACTGCGTGTGTGTCAGGCTCCGATTTTAGCCCTTGCCGTGCTAAAATTTTACTTTATCCTCACAACAGCTCTTAGGTACTGCTACCCCTACTTTATGGATGCGTGGTGTATATGTGGTAATGCTGTTGTGTAGTGCACTTCTAGTACAAACCATGCTCAGCCTTGCATTTTAGCTGAGGGTGTCTCTGTGTCTCCCAAGGTCTTGAGAGCAGAGACCAGGATTGTCCCTGTTTCCTCCTGACCTCGAGGGGACCCCTGATGAACATTGTCTTTTTTTGTTTAAGTTTCTTTAGGAGCTCCTGGGTGGCTCAGTTGGTTAAGCATCTGACTTCAGCTCATGTCATGATCTCATGGTTCATGGCTTTGAGCCCCGCGTCGGTCTCCATGCTGACAGTGCGGAGTCTGCTCGGGATTCTCTAGAGA
This sequence comes from Prionailurus bengalensis, assembly GCF_016509475.1. Classification (NCBI taxonomy): domain Eukaryota; kingdom Metazoa; phylum Chordata; class Mammalia; order Carnivora; family Felidae; genus Prionailurus; species Prionailurus bengalensis. The sequence goes on along the minus strand of NC_057345.1, from coordinate 43,988,836 downwards.
GAAAGCATGTGTGCATGCAAATCGGGGAGGGGTAGAGAGAGGGAGAAAAAGAGAATCCCAGACAGGCTCCGCACTGTCAGCACAGAGCCTGATGCGGTGCTCAAACCCACAAATTGTGAGATCATGACCTGAGCACAAATCAACAACCGGACGCTTAACCAACTGAGCCACCCAGGTGCCCCACAATGAACATTGTCTTGCCCACCATTTCTGGGTGGAGCCTCTCAGGCACCCCTGCAAAGCCCCTGCACTTCCTGTCCAGGAAGGTTGTAGAGCCAGGCAGTGAGGAAGACGAGTTGTCATCTCACACAAACATTTCGCTGCTGAAACTGGCTAAGGCTTGGTTCTGCTCCCCTGGGGGACGTGGGGCTGTTCTGGCCCTCCTCCTGGCCCTGCTGTGCTGCTCTGCAGGGGTCTTCATGGTAGACGGCGACCACAGCAGCCGTGACACTGGTACGTGAGCATCTGCCTGTGTGTTCCTTGCAGACGTTTGCAGGTCTCCACCCTGAGCCACAGGTGGGTCAGGCAAGGCCCTGTCTTCCAGAAGCTCACAGTGTGATGGGGGGGCAGACACACACAAATGGTGACAATACGGTGTGACCAGTGTCATGAGGAGGGTGCACAGAGAGCTGTGGGGATGCAAAGAAAGGATCCCTCATACGCTACTGGCTTGGGGAAAGCTTTCCAGAAGAGACCCTGAGCAGTGATGGGAGAAAGAGGGGGAACACGGCAGGCCCAGGACCGGGGGGCTGAACAGGGTCGGGCAGCCGGCAGCAGGGCTCAGTGAGAGACAGGATGGAACTGTGTTGAGTGTCAGGGTCCACACCAGGCACCTGATGACATCTTGTCTAATCCTCACAACCATCCTGAGACACGTGCTACTGTGGGGAGGTGCTGTTATTTTATTTACTTATTTATTCATTCATTCATTCATTCATTCATTCATTCATTCATTTATTTCACTGGTGAAGAAACCAGGGCCCAGAGAACTGAAAGCATTTGTCCAGATCATATGGCTGGGGATTTATACCCAGGTCTGCATGACTGATACTCGAGGAAGTGTGATAATGCATTGGCTGTCAATAAAGCTAGTGAAAACCTGGACTGCATTCTCAGAGGCCTGATCTCTAGAATGAAGGAGACAAACCACCTTGCTGTATAGGTCAGACACTAACCTTTAAAGCCCTGATCTTAAAGAAGATCACCCTTACTTCAGAGATCTAGAGCCAGGAGATGGAGTCAGTGATTGGGTCAATGAAACTGGGGCCTCTTGGAGAAGAAACTCACATGTTGCATGGGACTTCTGTGCCAGCACTATGCTGGGTGCTTATGTATAGTCAGTATCTCAGTCTAGAGAAGAGGAGGCATCCATGCCGGGGCCCTCAGATCTCTACAGGGTTGCCCTGGGGCAGAGAAGGCAGCCCAGAGAGCAGAGCTGGGATAGGGGTGGTAGACAAGGCTTTGGTGGGAGCAGGTTTCTGTTCAGGGTGAGGCGGAAAGACCTCACCAGCAAGGGGAGTCACCCTATAATAGAACAGACTGCTTTGGGAGGTAGTGGGCTACCTGTCAAGAGAAATGTGCAAACAAAGTCCTGTGGAGTTGGCTTAGGAAAGCAACAAAGCCACTTAGAGCCTCCCGATTGCATGATTTCTCTTCCACAGACCTCGCAAGCAAGGATGGCTTCTTGGAGGATGTTGAGAGGGGAGCTCAGATGGGTGGGACCCCCAGGAAGGGCAGGGCTGTGCAGTTGAAGCAAGCCCAAGAAAAGTCCCTAGAGCAGGTGGGTGGGCTGACGTCTGTCATATACCCATTCTGTCCCCCAGTACGGTGAGCTCCTCATGCTGGCTTCGGGCACTGGCCTGGCCCCCATGGTGCCTGTCCTGCAGAGCATAACAGACAATGCAGAGGATGAGACCTTTGTCACCCTGGTCGGCTGCTTCAAGACCTTTGAGGGCATCTACCTGAAAACCTTCCTCCAGGAGCAAGCTCGTTTCTGGAATGTCCGTACCTTCTTTGTACTCAGCCAGGTGAGCCCAGCGTGGTGACTTCCTTCCCTGATGGACACTGTGGTTTCCCCTTGCAGCTGTCCTGAGGATCCCCTGGGGCCTCCCTGCCCCCTGCCACCAGTGGGAATCCCCACCTGCCTGGCAAGGAAGGTTATGTTTGTTGAGTAGATGAGGAAACTGACGCTCAGAGATGTGAAGGTGCTAGTGCATCCATGCTGCTGGATGGGCGAAGTCAGGGCTGAGCTCCAGCCCTCCCCGCCATGCTTTGCTGCCTACTGTCTGCCCCCTGGCATCACCAGGTTTATGTGCTGAGGGCCTGATTATGGAGTCAGTGGGCCAGACCACAGATGTCCCCTAGGCGGTGATAAGCTCCTTTGGGTAAGGCTCATGTGTCTGGATCACCGTGCTCTCCTCCGTGCCTAGCAGAGTGCCAGGCACGCACTCCATCAACAGTTGGTGGAGTAAGTTGGATCTGGGTTTACCGCATTTATTAGGGCCCCTACCACACCACTTTGCCCTGCATGGCGGGAAAGCTGCTTCCAAACTCTCCAAGCTTCAGATACTTGAACTGGAAGCAACTCCGCCTCCTGACCTCTTCTTCTCTGATTCCTTCTCCCCTCCATGGCCACCCTGCCCGGGCCCTCCCCTCTGGCCCATTGTGGGAGGGGGCCATCTTGTTCCTTATTCCAAGCCAGGCCCTGAGTTGTTCTGGTCATCTGCCTTTGGTCATCTGCCTTCCCCTGGGTCTATAGCTTTATTTCTCTTTCTCACCCCAGGGTTGGGGTTCCCTGCTGGGGCCTCCCCTCTGTTCTGTGTTGCTCAGGGTCAGCCTTACTGCCCAGTAGTTTGGAGCACCCTTCCCATCAGTTTCCTACTTGAGGCAGTTTTGGAGCGTTCCTAAAGACTGAGCCAATCTTCAGCATCATGATTGAGTGGCGGGGGTGGTGTCAGGAAATTGGGTTTCCCTTCCCAATACCAGGAGTCCTGGGATCCTCAGTGGCCAGGCTCTGTGGGCCTGTCCATGGGACATAATGCTCAGTGGCATGAACATCAAGAGTGTGGTACTTGGTGAACGTTAGCAGCCTCAGGAGGTGCTGGAGGCAGGAGAATGAAGCAAAGGCTGGCGTGCAACCCTGCTCAAGTGCCAGGTCAAGGAAGCGGGCAGGAGCAGCAGGAAGGCAGGCACCTGGCAGAGTCACTGGCTGTTGCCCAGCCTTCTGTTCCCCCGACCACAGAATTTAGAAATGAAGACAGCCTGCCCCCTGCCCTCCAGGCGCTCACCTGTATATGGGGAGACAGCCACAGGGATAGCTTCACTGAGTGTTTTCTCTGTGCCTGACACTGTGCTAAGCTCTCTATGTGTGTTACGTCATTTAATCCCAGCATAATCTTGGGAGGCTTGCACTGCTATTGTGCCCATTTTATAGATGTGGAAACTAAGGCACAGAGATTAAGAACCTTGATCAAAGTAACACAGTGAATTGATGGAGAATTAAGTGTGAGCTGGCAGCAAGCAGGGAGGGCTTCACAGAGGAGCTGGCATTGAGCCTGGGCTTGAGGGCAGAGTTAAAGTTGACCAGCAATAAAGGGTCTTCAGCTCTGGGCCAGGGCTTTGATGATACCACTGGCCTGGGGCTGGGCAGGCGAGGGGGCTGGCTGTCAATGGCAGGGACTGGTGAGGGGCAGTGGAGTGGGAGGTGCCGCCTGCCCTTCCATGCCTCCTTGACCTAGGCTGCTCCCTGTCCTGCCCAGGCTGCAGCCACAGCTTTCTCAGCAGTCTCCCTCTCCAGCCCTGCCCTGCCAGTGTGTCCTTCATCGTGCAGCCAGGAGGGCGGCACAGACCACACCACCACCATGCTTTCAGCCCTTCTGTGGCTCCCCACTGCTCCCCGGATGACAGCCAAGCCCACGTGGTTGCACCAGCCGCTGTGGCCTCGTTTCCTGGCTCACCTGCCCTGTGTGTCCTGGCGTCACTGGTCTGCACGTGGCTGTGAGTGCACCGTGCTTTTCTGGCTGCCAGGTCTGCCTTTGCTGGCGCTGTTCCCCCTTCCAGGAGCACTTTTCCCTTCTTCCTCGCCTAACGCCTACTCGCCGCTCACATCTCCCTGCTGCGGTGTGACTCCATCCCGGAAGCCTTTCTAGAGTCCCAAGACTGGCGTGGGCGTTTCTGCTGTCATAGCCTGGGCTCTCTTCCTTGATGGTATCTACCCCGCTCACCATCATTGATTACAGGCCCCGCAGCCCACCTGAGCAACAACCAGACCCACCACATCTTTGGGTGTGCGGTTGGAGGAAGGATGCTGTGCCAAACCTAACTAGCTGGGGGGGATTGGGCAGTGGCAGGGAGGTGTGAGGCCGGTGGGCCCTGTGGCCCCGTGAGCCCGTGAGGATCACCCCGTGAGCACCGCAGTGCTGTCCTAGGAAAGGCCCATGGGGTCAGGTGAGCTCTGTGGCGCCGGGCTCCAGGGCCCTGTGAGTACCTCTGAGAGCAGAGGCCTGTGCTCATCACGGTAGCTCACAGAGGTCATAGTCACTCGGCTAGAACATGGTGGCAGAGCTTGGACTCCAACCCCCTCTCTCCATGCTGTCTCTTTGCTTTCCCCAGAAACTAGAAGCTCACCTTAATAGGGTCTGCAGAGGTGATGGTCCTGTTCTGTTTTTGGGTGTTTCGCTTCTGGTTACATGGTTTCTTCCCTCCGTTAGAGTTCTTCAGACTACGTACACTTACTGATTTGTGCGCTTTTCTGTAGGTATGGTGTATCTCGACAAAATGTTCATTTAGAAAAGAGAAGTTCCTCCACGTAAGCTGAGGGTGGAGCTTTTCTTTTGTGATCCTGAGTATGTAAGCCACAGGTGGAGCTAGAGGGGCAGAAAGAGCAGCCTGGGTCACTCGGGCACACTATGCCCCGGAATACTCCTTCTGGCCTTTCTGTGTGAGAAGTAGCCCCCTCTGGGTTAAGGCCCTGCTGCCTCGGATCCCTCATTCACACGGCCAGAGTGAGGCCAGGAAGCTTGTCTGTTTAGAGCAGTTGCCACATCCCAGGGCCTACCACAGTGCCAGGCGCAGAGTGACCGCCCAGTTAAGTGTTTGCTCGCTCAGTAAGATCACTGAAACTTCATGAGACAGGTGAACACGTGTTGTACTCCCTGGGTGATGGTGGCGGACAACCTTAAAAAGACCCACAATCTTGGGGAGAAGACGTCCCCCTGGAGTGACAGGTGCAGTGGCCCCTGGGAAGCAGTGAAAATTGGTGGGGCCTGCCTCGTGTGCCCTGGGTGTGCCTCCTCCTTGTGTCTCACCTGTGGGGAGAGGATAACCGTCCCCCCCACGCTTGTTATGAGGGTGATCAGAGTGCCAGTGCCAGGAAGTGCCTGGCCTGTGATAGGGCCTCTGCCTCAGTTTCCTGGTTTGGTAGACCATACTGGCTGCGTGAACTCTGAAGACCTCCCAGTAGTCGCCTGCACTATTTCTCATTGTCTCAGGAGAACTCTCCGGAGCAGCTTCCCTGGAGTTACCGGGAGAAGACCCGCTTTGGCCGCCTGGCCCAGGACCTGATTGAAGAGCTGGTTGGCTCCTGTCGGAGAAAGCCGTTTGCATTGGTCTGTGGCTCAGCGGAGTTTACCAAGGACATGGCCAGGTACCTGCTGTGCGCAGGCCTGGCCGAGGACTCCTGCTTCCTCTTCTAGCCCTCGCCAGGGTCCTGCCACTGGGACACTGGAGGAAGCACGGACTTGAGTCAGAAAACATGAAGAGCAGGCCTGGCCCTGCCGCTAACTGGCCAGGCGACCTAGGTGAAGGTCTTTGCCTCTGCGCACCTCCGCCTCCCATCTACCCCACGGGGTGGCCAACTCCCTCGGGCAGACATATTGCTGTGTAGAAGGAGGATGGGGCCGCAGGAGCTCTTAGGAGGAGAGCCACCAGCCTGGGAGTCCAGGGCTCCCTGGAGAAAGTCAGGTCCATGCTAAGCCGTGGGATGGATAGGAGTTGGCAGGAGAAGGTGCAGGAGGAGCTTCCCAGGTTCCTTAGATTAGGGGGCTTGGGGACCCCCATCTGCCCCTGCCCTGTAAAAGTGTTCAAAAGTCTGCTTTCCCTGGAAGATGTGCCTCCCTGCTGTGGCCTCACAGGGCTGGCTCGGATATGTTGCTTGCAAATGCCTAGGGAATGAGCGTAGGGGTAGCTAAGAGCTCTTTGGAGGAGGAACCTGCCTTATGTACCTCCAGTGCCTCAAGCCTGACACAGCGGTCTCAGCTTCTGTGACCTGATCACATTCTCCGAGCAAGGTGGGCCCTGGATTACTTTTATTGCGTATCGGGCCCAGGCCTTTCCTGCTGCAAACGGCTTCACTCTCTGTCTCCCTTCCCCTGTCTCAAGAACAAGAGTCCTTTCCTGAGCAAAAGAGATACGGAAACAAACACCCCTCCCTCCCGCAGGCAGCCAGCTCAGCCCGCCTTCAGCTCCTCCGGAGTCCTGGTGACGGTTGCTATGGAGATCTAAAGATAGAGCAGGAGTCAGGAGACCTGGGTCCTTCTCTCTGCTCTGCCCACTGAGCAGCTGCTGATTCCGCTCCACCCCCGCTGCCCTCCCCACCCCGCCCCCCTCCCCACCCCACCCTTCCATCTTGCATGGGGCAAGCCCTCCCCAGGGACCCGGCACTCCCGGGGCAGCGCCCTGCAGGTCATGAATTCTGGTTTCCACAGCCTGGGCTCCACTGTGCCGAAGCAGCCCTGGCTGGCTGGGGGCACTTCCAGAATCGGAATATTAAGCCATGAAATCTCAGAATCTGAGAAGCGTGGAATCATAGAATTAGAACTTTATAGTCACAGAATCACAGTCCTCCTCACACCAGAGATTAAAGTTCAGGACTCCAGAAAGCATCCCGTCCGATAGACTCATTGTGTAAATGGGGAAACCAAGGCCCAGTGAGGCTAAGAGATTTGCCCAGGGTAAAACAGTTCATGGCAGAGTTGGCACTAGAAGCCAGGTATCCCGACGTCACCTGTACTGAGAGCTGTGTAACCAGTGATTTTCAAACTGGGCTCTGAAGGACCCTAGGGTTCTTGGCATGGCAGCAGAGAAGGGACAGCCAGGTGGGATCTCCAGGCTCCCTTCAACCTTCAACCCGAGCAGTTCTGTTTCCGTCCCATTTATATATTGGGGTTTGCAGTTATTTCCATTTGTGAGATCGGGTTTTCTTGCGCTGCCCGAAAAGTTGCAGCAAATCTCCGTGCTGTGCCATGTTCACTAAACAACCATGGCGAGCAGATGGGGGATGGTGCCAAAGGTCTCAAACTACATTTCCCAGGCACAATTCCTCGGTCACTTAGATGCGGGAACACTGCCTGTGACCTTCGCCAAGACTCCCATGCACATTAGCATATCAAAGGCTCTGAAAAGTCCAATGGCAAAGAAAAATTTTTTTTCATTTTGTTTAACTCAGTTTGCCACGCTTATTTAACTACAGAACAGTTTGATCCACTAGAATCTTTTGAGACCAGCATTCCATGGACTGTCTTTGGGGCATGCCGGTCTGTCGCGCAGCCTCTTTTCGGCTCGGTGTAGTGAGTGGGAAGGCCTGCACTGAGCCTCAGAGGTCCCGAGTGGGAGCCTTGACCTCTTACCGCCTCTCCTGTGACCTGGGCACGACACTTCTTCTGTCTCCAGGCCTCTGAAATCTGAGTGTCTTCCATCCGCTTCCCCTCCCCCAGTGCATCCTGTTGACGCTACTCACAGATAGTCCTGGAGGGCCTGTTTTGAGTCAGACTGTGTGCTCGCACTAGGGAAACTACAGTGAACAAGGCAGATGCGGTTCTGGTCGCTCTGTCCTAGAGCTTAGAGCCCAACAAGGAGTACGAAAACTAAACTTGTAAATCTAAAAGGGAGGGGTGTACTAGAAAGGGAAGGACTGATGCTAGGAGAGCGGATGGCAAGGGCTTTTAGCCTAGCTCTTGGGCAACCGGGGACAATGCCACTGCCCGGAGGGTAGAGGCTTCCAAGGCAGTACTGTCATTCAGAGTTAGGGTTGGTAGGGAGTCCCCCCCCTTAAGAGATGGTGGTCTGGGGCAGTTCTTTTGTGTCTTTGTCCCATTTTATATATTACATGTTTAAATGTTAGACACAGCCATGCAGTGTTAACCACCGGCCCCTCTTGTCCTCCCCTTCCCGTCACCCCACGTGGCATCCATGCCGTCTGGATACTGGCCCCCATCATGGGACAATGGTGAGGACCCTTGGCCATGCCTTTGCTACCGAGATGCCAAAAGGGCTTCTGTCATCCAGAGACTCGAGAGCTCGTGCCTTGCAAGATGATAAGTGACCCCAAGAAGGGGACTGGTTGGGGTGTATGAGGACACGCTGTTTGAATTGGAGGTGAGGCTCTGTCAGCTGGCCCGTCCTATCTGTCCCTCCTGATGAAGCCCTCTGCTGCGTGTCGTCAGTGGAGGGGGGGCACACAGTTGGGGTGATGGCCTCAGAAGGACCACTGCCTGTGTTCACCGGCACCGTGTCTCGCCTGCACGGCTTCCCAGGGCCCCCTCACTGGTCTCCCAGCCCCTCCCCTCATGCCCTCCATGCTACAGCCAGACCTGGTCTTTCAGTTGTGGTAAGAACACTTAACATGAGAGCTACCCCCCTCACAAATTTTGGTGCACGGTACACTATTGTTGACTGAAGGTACGGTGTTGAATGGCAGATCTCCAGAGCTTATTCAGACCGCTTTTTTTTTTTTTAACATGCAGATCTGAGCCTGTCACTCCCTTGCTTCAAATCCTTCAGCTGCTCCCTGTTGACCTAGGATGCGGCATCTCAGCTCTGCCTGCCTCTCCAGACTCTGTCCTGGCCTCACCCCTCGCCCCAACATCGTAGGTTGTGCGCGGATACACTTGCTCTCGCGCCAGCGCGTCCCTTCACGTTTGCTGCTCTCTGTGTCTGGGCCATCCTTCCACCCTTCCCACTTCCTCTTGCCTTTGCCTCCTGGTCCCTTGAGGACTTAGCTCGGTACCCCTCCCTCTCTGAAGCTGTGCCTGCTCCCACCACTCCGGGCTCCGTTAACGAGCAGGTTCTATGTGTCCTGCTCCTGCTGCACCTCTCAGACCGTCCGGTCTGCACGTGAGCACACCATGGGCCTGTGCACGGTGTCCCAGCGTGGGAGGGCGTGCAGTACATCCTGAGTGCCAAATATCTGCATAGCAAACCACGGATATTCATGGGTACCTTACGGGTTGCAAAATGCATCTCATCTCTGCCAAAGCACCTAATGGTCACCAAAATGCATACTATTTTATTACCCCAACCTACTGATGAAGAAAACCAAGCTTCCACGACATTAAGCAATTGTACAAGGTCACGTAGGGGTGCATAAATTCCAACACGCTGCAGTTGTTATAAAGGTTATATGTGACACACGAGTACACCAGGAGATGTGTGTAAAGGGTTTCATTGCTGCACTGTATGAAACAGCAAAGAATCAAAACTACCCATGTGTCCATCAATAAGAGACTAGACAAATAAACTTCTATATTCACACAGTAAAATAACATATAGCAGCTAAAATGAATGAGCTAGACCTACATGTGTCAGCATAGACTCAAAAAATAAAAACCCATAATAACGGAGTGGAAGTCAAGTTGTAGAAGGAAGGGTACAGTGAGATACCAACACTCTGAAAGTTAAAAAATGCAAAACAATGCCAAATGCTCAGGAAGGGGGTAACCAACTTTAAGGATGGTGGTGACCTCTGGGGATAGCGTGGGGTGAGGGCTTTTCTTTTGATGTCTGCATCACTTCAACATAAAACCATTTGAACTGAGTATGGCAAAATATGAACATCCGGTGAATCTGGGTGATGGGGTCACTGATGTCTGCTTTTTCTGTGTTTGAAATGGTTCCATAATTAAAGCTTTAAAAAAGGAAGACTAAATATGCCTGGTCAGTGTGCTTCAGAAACTAGAGGCTTAAAGACATTCATTCCCACCCCCCTCAGGATTGGCTGTGCCCTTTTATGCCTCCAGGCCTGTCTTTCATTTGAAACTGTTACGAGCACCTGCTGTGTGCCCTGGTCCGGGGCCACCACTTAGATAGGAAGAGCAGCATTGGCAGTCCTTGCTGTCCTTCTGCTTCTCCTTCCTTTTTTCCTTCCTCTTTCTTGTTTTTGGTTTTTGGGTTTTGTTTGGTTTTCCTTTTTAAATGAGGCAGATCTTGTTTCAATAGAACTCGGCAGAGCAGATAACTTGGCCTCTCGGAGCCTCAGTTTACTCATCTACAACATGGGGGGCAGTTGTGCTGTTTCCAGGGTTGTGTAAAGATGAAGGAAGCGTGGGTGGTGCCCAAGCACAGCACCGAGCACGGAGCCGTGCGAGAACCCGGTCCCTTCCTTCTTTCCCGTGTCTCCCTGGTGGCCCCGGCCGTGCCTGCCTCATGGCTGGCCTCTGAGAACAGCACTCGTTCTGAAACTTTCGCTATCAGCAACTCCCCTTTTTATTATTTTCCCCATGCTTTGGAAGATTTTGATCCCAAATTGCATGTATTAAGTCATTATTAATTTATCTCCCATTTTTTATTAATCAAAGACATAGATAGCTGCCCCTCAGAGCTTCTGATCTGTACAGCCAGCTGGGAGCTGCACGTGGCTGATATAACTCCAGCCAGAGGCACAGGAACGCAACAGCATGTGTGGTCTGGGTGGCCTGAGGAGGGGTAGTGTAGACCCGTCCTATTCATTTTCTTGTTTTCGTGGACGGTGGGTTGTGGGGACTGCTGCCTCGCCTGGGTGGGTACTGTTTGCACAGGTCACTGACTGGTGAGCTAAGGGCAGAGTTTTCCATGCCAGGATCCAGCACAGGGCCCCACACGGGTTCGGGACCCCTCATGCCACACTGTAAACAGATGGCGTAGGCCAGTGCCACACAAAAGAGCGTGGGATTCACATAGTGTTACGTGGCAAAGCTGTCTCCATGTGGATCCCACAGTCATCCTGCCCCTTGCTCCGGATGCTTGACGGAGCATGCTAGCTTGTGACGGGGCGGGGCGGCAGCCTTAACCAGGTCCTGGGTCTCAGCACTCAGCTCGGCGGCCAGCCGGGCACACGGGGCTGGGCGGTAGGCCATCCCAGCCAGCTGCAGGGGCAAGTGAGCCTGCATCAGGAACTCTACCTGGACGCGGGGAAACTTCGCCCCTGGCCTGGCCGACCACAGAGGCACCTGGGAGGAAGAGGAGAGTGAGGTGTTGGGTGCTTGCAACAAGAACATGGAATTTGGGCTGGCTTGAAGCCGATTATGTTGAACATAGAACCCCACGTTGGAGCATATACTTTGGAACAGTGGAATGAAAACTAGAACGTAGAATCAGGAACACAGAAAATGACTTTATAACTGGAAGGTGCAGATTCACCGGGCTTCTAAGTGGCTCAGCCTACAGTGAATGCCCCGGGGCCCATGACCCCTACCCTCCTCCCTGTCCTTGCGCCCCCAGGCCACTGGCCCACACCTGCTCCTGGATGATGCTGATGGGCCAGAGGTGGTTGGGCTGGAGCCATGACCGTGTTCTCGAAGACGTCTGATTCTGTAAAAGTGAAAATGAGCGTGGAGGCAAACAGCATTTGCTGAACATCTACTGGATGCCAGGTTTTAGTCATCTGTTCCAGACTGGCCGTGCCCCAGAGCAGGCTCTGAGCAAGGATTTGAGTGCAAGTTTACTGTGGAGGTGATTCGAGGGAGTGGGGGAGGAAAGCCAGTAAAGAGTGTGTTGATGGGCAGGTGACCCTGGGGGACAGCTGGAGCTCGTCCGCTAGGGTCCACCCATAAGACTGTAGAGTGCACCTCAGAACTGTCACAGCAGGGCGACACCCGTTGTCCAACGGGAAGGGGAGGGGTGAGGCTTGCCCCGCCTCCCAGGGCTGGGCTCAGTGTCTGGCAGCCTGAGGAGCCTTCAGGCAGAGAGACACAGGAGCCCGGTGCTTGTAGGGACTTTCTTCAGGTTCCTCCAGCTGGGAGGGTGCTACAGGTGGCACGTGAACAGTGTCCCCGAAGGCATCTCACTTAATTCTCAGAGTCGTTAGAGAGAAGTAGCTTCCCTGTTTTGTAGGCAAAGAACCAGACAGATGCTCAAGAGGTAAAGCACCTGGTGGAGAGTGTGGTGTTCTCGCATGAGGGCAGGAGCCCATAGCTTGCCTGCTCCCTCCCCAACCACCCCGTCTAGCACTATGTGCAGTGAATGTTGATGCGGCATCTGTTGAATGAATAAATGAGCTGGTGGGAGTCGCATGACCGCGGGTTGGGGTTGAGGCTGTGTAAGAAAAGTGCTCGGCGCTGTGCCTGGCCCACCCTGGGGTCTCAGTGAGCAGTGATTTTCCTTCTCTGCCCCCTGTAAGGGCAGCAGGGCTCTCTGCCAAGAAGTGAACCTCCATGCCCGGCTCAATGACCACCTTCAGAAAACTGCCCCCCGAACCTGCAGATAGAGAGCCCCAGGGAGTCTCCAGCACGTCTCTACTGGCCCCATCCAATGAGCCCTGAAGCCTGTCCAGGTTTCCCCCATGTTAACTCAACAAAGGAGAGCAATAGCTTGCCTGACTCCCTGTTACTCCAGAGCAGAGTGCCCTCTCTCAGTCTCTCTATCTCCCTGCACTCTCTCTCTCTCCCATATTTTCATCCTCTCCTTGAAGGACTGCCTGCAACTTGCACGGCTTCCTTTCTCACCTCCCTTCACTCCTCAACCCGCTGCCATCTGGTGCCCACCCCACATGTGTCCCTGGTGTCCAGAGATCATTTTCCAGCGGCATGTGATGCTGTTGTCAGTTCCCTCCTTTCTGAGCATGTTTCCGCAATGGCATAATAATTCCCACCTCACCAGATTATTCTGGGGACTAAATAAATCCTCCTCCGTGCATGTATTCAGCAAACATTTCTGAACACCTGCCTGGTATGCAGGCTTTCTGCTGCGTTCATGAAGACCCTGACTTTGGAGGGCTCTGCAATCTCCCAGGGTCACAGAAGTGATTATAATAAATATGAAAGAGCCTGGCACTCTGCCTGTACATGGTGGGCACTTGGGAAGGTGGGCTCTGTCTTATCTTTCTGCCTTCCCTGGGCCTCAGTTTCCACAGCCAGAAAATAGGTTGGAAGAAGGGGTTGGACTTGCTCTCCGAAGTCTCCTTCCCCCACAGAAGGCCCAAGGCCCTGGCCCACCCTCCTCAGGCTGCCCCACCCCTCCTCTACTCTGCCTCTTCCCTCTCACCTTGAGCTCCTGGGTAAGGCTCTGAGCAGTGATGAGGCCCCCTGGAGGCTGTGTGTGGCAACTTCTGCATTTGGTATTTCTGAAGCTTTGGCTGGCCTCCCTTCTTGATGGGGGACCTAATGAGGGAGTGCTGCTTCCCGAACCAGGATGGCCAGTGTGGCCTGAGGGGAAAGCCAGGTGGGCAGGTTGGAGACAGAAGGGACCAGGGCTCTCAATGAAAAAGGATAGAGGGGTCTTGGCCCCCATTTGTACCACTCCAGGCATCTACAGCCCTGTGCTCCAAGTCTACACCCCAGCTCAGACCTTGTCTTGCCTCCATGTGGGTAGAATTGCTGTCATGGTAAGAACATGAGCTTTCGAGCTGGTCATACTTAGGTTCAAGTCCCAACTCTGCCACTGATCATTTGTGTGATCTTGGGCAAATCACTTCATTTCTCTGAACTTCACTTTGCTCATCTATAAAGTAGGGATACTTTTATTCCATCTCTTAACAGGTATTTATTGAGCACTTACTCTGTGCCATGACAAAATACAGTTCTCTGCCCTCCCTCTGATCAGGTGCTGGGTGCAGACAGGAAGCAGCCAGGAGTCTCAACCAGGGTGGTCCTGCCTCCCAGGGGGTGTTTGGACACCTTGGGGGATACTAACACCTCCTCACAGAGCTGTGAGGGCTAAGTGGGATCAAGTGCCCAAAATATTGAGCATTGGCCTGGCACACAGTAGGTGCTCAATAAATGCTTGTTGAATAGATGAACTAATAAAAGCAGTCCTGCCTGAGCTCTGATTGCCAAACTATAAAATGGAGCTCGGCAATCCTTGCCTTGCAAAGTTGCCGTTAAGATTTTTAAATGTGTTTAAATTAATGAGTTTACATTAATAAATAGAATGTGCTATGTGCCAGGTACTCTTCCTCTAAACCCTTTGCAAATATTAACTCCTTCTTCTCATTTCACAGATAAGGAAGCTGAGGCACAGAAGGGGAAGTTAAGGAACCTGCCCAAGGTGGCATAGCTTGGTTGTGGCTGGATATGCTTGTGCCTGGCAAACAGTGAGTTCAACAGTTGCTTTCCATTGGGGCAGGAAGGTTTTAGGCTTGGTATCCGGTGCAAGGCAGGAGGCTCTGGAAGGCTCCCATGTGCCCCAGCTCTGGGCAAGGAGGGGCAGCTGAGGGAGCTGGTAAGAGGTGGACTGTGGTGTGAGAGTGAGAAGGGGAAAGGACAGGAGGGCCCAGAGGAGTAAGAGGAGGCAGTCAGACACTCCGGACACCTCTCTGGAGGCTGTAATCCTGGGACAGCCATTCCAGCAGCCTCTCCTGAGGCAGGGAAGCTCACCAGGGCAGTTTCCCCTTATGTAAGTAACCATGAACTTCCTGGACCGTGCCTTGGTGTGTTAAAGGTCCTGCCCACCAAAGCAGCAGGACTAATTGGCTATCAAAGGGAGGTGACAGGAGAAGCTGGGCCAGCAGGAGGCTCCCTTCCAGAGCCTCCCCGACCCCTCTGCTCCAGGCCCTGCCTCTTCAAGGACCCCCAGTGGTCAGACTTCCCTGGAACCTACCCAGTACTCAGCACCAGCCCTGCAGCTCTGCAGTCCTGGGCTAGAATCCCAGTCCTGCCATTTACGGAAGACAGTGATCCTGGGTATTTATTGTGCCCCGGCCTGTGCACTGGGCGATGGTGGGGCCTCTTCGGAGGGGACTTGTGGATTACAGGGGGCGACCTACACAAAGGGCTTAGCACAACGCCCAGCTCGCTATAGTGGTTACTCCAGTTGTTTCTGTAGCCCCCTCCAGACACCAACCGTGCACAGCTCTTCATGGTTCGCAAAGCCCTTTTGCTCTCAGATCTTGCATTTGGTCCTCACGGCAGCCCAGGGAGCCCAGATAGAGAGCTGCATTAGTAACCCCCTTCACACATGAGGAAACTGAGGCTCCGGGGCAAGTGAGTGACTTGCCCGAAGTTACACAGCCTGTCAGATGGGGAAGACGGGTCCAAACCCAGGAAGATTTGAACCCAGACCTGTCACCCTTTCCACTAAACTGTGGGCTACTGGCAGTGCCCTCACATAGCTGATGGTGAGCAGGTCCCATGAGGGGCCCATTCTCTGCTGGCCCCTGGTTCTCGCTCTGCCCCGGGACCAAGTGCACCCACCCTGGCTGTGCTATAGGGGCGGTAGCCCCTCCTTGCATGGTTGGAAGGTTCGGTGAGATCCGATGTGGAAGGACCCCGAGCCGGGCAGGCCCCACAAATGGTGGCGATCCTGGCCCCCTCCTCACTTTCTTCTCATTGGCCCAGGAGCCGGAGGCTGTGAAGGTCACGCCCTTGTCCAGGGCCTCTCAGGGAAACCTGGTCCTTGGCCCATCTGTTCTTCTGGGACATCATTCCAGGTATGTGGCCTTTGCAATGTAGCCTTGGGAAAGGACAGGGTAGGGTGACTGAGAGAAAAACAAGAGACTTAGAGAGAGGAGAGATGGGAGGGAGGCCTCCTCTCCACAGAGTTCCAGCCCTGGAGCCAGGTTGTGGCTCCTAGAGCTGTGAGGGACAGCCCCCTCCTCCTGTCCCCTGGGACTCTACCCCAACCCACCAACAGCCTTGTCTTGGTCAGGACCTGCCTCCCCTGCTTTTGGCTTTCCCCCTTGCTCTTTGACCCTTCCCTTCACTGGCTTTCCTGGTTGCTGGCTGTCTGTATTCCCTCCATCACACACTCGCCCACTCACCCTGTGCCACCCGTGGCTTTCTATCAGGCCCTGGCAGAGAAAGTCTGGGATATGACGTGCCCATCTCGCACCCTGCTGATATTAAGTGGGTGCTCCCCGGGTGCTCCTGGCCTCTGCCACTGGGCCCATACACATGGGAAGCCCCCCTAAGTCCCCAGGGCCCTGGTTAATGGAGAGATGTGGCTCCCTGGGGCACAGCCAAGGAATCCCCTGGGTTGGCATGGCATCCCTGCTCCCAGCCCTCTGTCACACCCCCTTTTGTCAGCTCAGACCTCTGTGAGGAAGGGACACTTTAGGCAGCACCCTTGCTGTCCCATGGGCACCAAACCCTGTCCCCAGGTGGAGTGACAGAATGCAGATAGGAAAAGAAGGGGAGAGGGGCCCCAGGCACAGATGTATATCCACAGAGGTGATACAGCTGTGCACCCGTGGAAATAGACATGAGCTTATAAAGATAAATGTATGTGTGGAGAGGTGCATAGCCCCTGACACGGTCATGCATGCACACAGCTTGACATTTGCACTCAGACACAGATACACAGCCGGGGAGGGACATTCCCTCAGAAATGTTTGTACAGATCCAGAGAGAAAGCTGGGCACATGCAGGCGTAGCTGCATATCCATGTAGGTAGAGACACGTGGATACACAGAGGCAGAAGTAGGTGTGGTCCATGTGCATGCACAGAGATGGGCGTGTGTGCAAAGAAACGGATGTGAATGCACAGTGTTGGGTGCAGCAGCAAAGGGCATATTCACACTCAGAAGTGGACAGTCACCCACAGAGAGATTAATGTACCTGGCGCCTGATGCACAGACACTAAGATGGGCTCGTGTGCCCGGGGAAACGGCATGACCAGATGATGACACAGGGGCGCCCAGAGACGGACAGTCTGTACGGTGTCTGTACAGTGGCTGAAACAGACAGGTACGGCAGCAGGCCCTCCACCCCGGACATACTCACAGTGCCTCTCAGAGACAGCTCTTGTGTCCACTAGGCGTCTGAGATGCAGCAGAGCCAGTCATGGAGAGGGGAGGCATCTCTATGCCAAGACACCCCCTGGAAGTTTGAAAGTGTTTCCTCAGGGCTCGGCTGTGGGAGTCTGCACAGCCAGGCTCTGGCAGGGCCCCAGGAGCCTGGGGTTGACTGTCCCGTGGGCGGCTCAGGCACTAATGACCCTCGTGGGCAGGCAGTGGGCAGCCTTTGTTCCTTCTCCACCACACCCCCCTGGGGACCGGGAGAGAGCCGGAGGCCAGGCTGCTGATTGGAGGGAGGGCAGCCGGGCAGGGGAGGCCCCACCCACTGGAGACTTCCAGGAGAGGTGAAAAGTACTAGCAGACCTGAGGTCTGTGTAGCCTTTGGGGTCCGCGCAAACGGAAGGCAGGATAAGGGAGAGCATGTACCCGAGCTTAGTGGGACTGGCACTCTTCCTCACACTCCACGTGCCTTAGCCATCTAGTTCTCACAATGCCTGACAGGTAGCCACTCTCATCTCACAGCTGAGGAAACGGAGGCCTGGAGAGGCGAAGTGACTTGCCCAAGATCACACAGCTGGTAGCTGCCAGAGTTGCAATCTGAACCCGCATGGTCTTGGTTCTGGGAGTTGCCAGGCAAAACCACACCAGACCCTTGCCATTCCCCCTGGGGCAGAGGGGGGATTTAAAAGGACACGCTTTGGGCACAGATGAACATGGGCTCAAATTGATAGGGATGCTTCCTAGCTGTGTGTTCCTGAGCAGTTCAATCCGTCAATGGCTGCTGAGCACTTAGGATGTGCTAGGGGCAGGTGTGCAGTGGGGACAGAGACAATGAGATGATGTGCCCTGGGCCAAGCCCCGTGGGAGGCACTGGAACGAAAAGCCCAAAAAGACAGAGGATGTTCGTAGGAGAGTCAGGTGGCCCTCGCTGTGCTAGGGGAGCACCCAGAGAGGGAGCACTCTCCCAGCTTGGGGTGGGGACAGGGCAACTCCCTGGAGGAGATGACAACATCCATCAAGGGACAATGGAGCAGAAAGAGGGGCAGTTCAGGCTCAAGGAACAGAGCATGAAGAGTGAGAGAGATGCCGGTGGCTGGGGTGTGGAACTCAAGACGGGAAGAAAGTCTGACATGTCCTGAAGAAGCATGAATGCCAAGCAGAGGACTTGGGATTTTATCCTGAGGAGAGGGGTGATGCAGTCAGAGCTGCGTTTTGGAGAGATCGGGGCAGAGAGCAGTTTGGAGGGGA
Organism: Prionailurus bengalensis; assembly: GCF_016509475.1. NCBI lineage: Eukaryota > Metazoa > Chordata > Mammalia > Carnivora > Felidae > Prionailurus > Prionailurus bengalensis. The sequence continues at coordinate 43,970,667 of NC_057345.1, read as the reverse complement.
AGAGAGCAGACAAGAGCAGAGGCACGCAGGCCAGGGAGGAGTTTGCCGTCGTCAGGCAGGGACAAGGTGGTAAGCGTGGCCAGCGGTGGCTTCAGAAGTTGCCTCAGAGCCTAAAGTGGTCACGAAGCTCGAGCACGGACCGTGTACGTGGGGATGAGGGGCAGGGAAGCCGAGGCAGCCGCTGCATTTCTGGCTCGTGGGTTGGTGGTGCCACCACCTTGAATAGGAAATCCCAGGGGAGAAGCAAGTTTGGGGGCAGCAGGGGTGGAGGGTGACAATGAGTCCACTGTGGATTCTGAGGGGCACTCTGGTGGTTACTGCCAGTTGCCAGCACAACAGCCTTCTGTGCCTTGCCCTTTGCTAACCAAATCCTGGTTTTGTTGTGGTAGCACTATGCCGGCAGCCCTGTAGACCCTAGAGGAGGGAGGGGAGGGGAGAAAGTGAAGATAAGAAGTGTAGACATTGCTCTCAAGAAGCCTGGCTCTGACAGCCAGCAGATGGGTAGGGTGGGAGCTGGAGGGAAACACAGGTTTGTGAAAGTGTTTGTATCCCCACCCATCCCCATGATGGGGAGGCATCCGTGTGCCTAAATGTGGATGACAAAAGGAAAGCCAGGCAGGAGAGGCTGGGGACCCAGAGAGAGGGGAGCTAATGGAGGGTTAGGTCCCAGAGTCAGTGAGAGGGGCAGGTGCTGGGCATAGGAGGTGGAATTGGCCTCGGACAGGATGTGGAACCATCCTGCAGCTGGAGGGAAGGGACGGATGAGCACTTGGAGACAGGGTGGGAGATGACGGGGTGTCTGCTTTCCATCTCTTTGTTTCTGCTGGAGGGGCTGGGGTGGTCTGCAAGGGGAGACTAGTGACCATCTGGGATGATCTCCATGGAGGGTCAGAGAGAGAGCCACCTAGGGAAACATGGAGAGGCTGGGAGTGGAACTGAGACCCGAGAAGAGGCTGGAGACGCTGACCAGGCACAAGTGCTGACCGCACGGTGATGGAGCGCTGCCCAGCAGTGCTCGGGGGTCCATGGCAGGTGAGAATACAGCCAGCTGGGCTTGTCCCGCAGATGTCACACCCTGGAATCTAAGCCCAAGATGAGGCAAAGGGTATGCCAGGTGTGGAACAAGCACAGGGAAAAGAGACTAGAGGTTGCATGGAGTGTGGAAAGAGACGGCTGTTTCAAGGGTAGGATGAACATTTCAGAGGTGAGTGATCCTAGGGATAGCAGGTCGAGGGTGTAGTCGTGATGACGGTGACAGTCTTCTATTCTCCGTGGCTCAGCCGATGCCATCACAGCCCTGCCTGCATCTTGGTTTTCACCGTTCCAGGCATGCAGACAGCTTCTGCCTGCAACCCCTGTGCTTTGGAGCCATTCCTTGCCCCTCACCGGTACAACTTGAGGCCATAGTCTACACCATCTGCCGGAAGTGTGCATGCGGGTTGCCCACCATGGTAGCTGCTCATCAACATACCCTCAACTGGCTTCTTCTCAACCCTGTCTCACTTCCCCACGCCCCTGCCTGTGCTTCCTGGATCACCTCCCAAATAAGCTGCTTGCCCTTAAACCCTTGTCACAGAGACCTCCTGCAGAGCAACTCAACCCAAGACAGCAGGCTCAAACCCTCTGGGTATTAGTTACCTCCTCTGTAAGACAGGGAGTCTAATGTGTGCCTGTGAAATTAGAAGGCGCAAGCACACGGACGTGACGCTTCTGGCACCAGGCCCAGCACCCAGCAGGCACTAGGTCAGCGATCTCTCTCATACACACAGTGGGTGTTTAATAAAAGCTCCCGTCCCCTCAGATGGCCCAGGACGGCGGAACCTTTCTGTCGCTGCCAATCAAGTCCCACAGGTAAGCCAGTCTCTCAGGCCTGACCAATCCCGATGCTCTCTGCTGAACACCTTCCAGGTGGCTTCTCATGCTGCCAGCAAAGGGCTCCCCGGGGACCTCCTGACACAAGGATGGGCCAGAGGCAACATGTGGTCTGGCAGATGGCCGTCTGAGTTCCTCTGAGGTAAATAAAAATCGTGCTTCCTCCCATGCGCGGAGCCAGGCGCCAGCTAAGACTTCCCGTGCACCATCTCATTGTATCCTCTCAGCGAGTGACAAGCTACTGTCTTTTCCTCTTCACGCTCTGGAGGCTGGGCCTCAGAGAGATTGGGCGACTTTTCCAGGCTGCTCCCACCCTGCAGGAGAGGCAGAGTCAGGATTCAGATCTCGTCAGCAGAGCCCAGCCTCCTCATTGGAAGGCGGGAACATGCCGTGTTACCCTCAGATGCCCTGTCCTGGTGTATGCTCTGCACAGAGAAGGAGCTTCGCGAACGAGCCCTGGGCTGAACTGAACCAAAAGGGGCTCCTAGAGGAAGTAGAAAGATCCTGTTTCCTGTCGGACGCAGAGCCCTTGAGGGCATTTCTGCAGCCTGACTCCTAGCACACAGCCTGGCGCAGAGTGATGTTCAGGCAGGGTTTGTGGATCAGATGAGGGAATATCTAAGATTCTTGGCCAGAATTTCCACCGCGGCCAGATCTGTGATCGCATTAGGAGGTGCGCACTACTATCTTCCCATTCTGTTATTCCAGCTGCCTTCTTCCGTGAAAAAGACTTTTCCCTCATCAGCTGTCCACTACCACCTCCTTCACTCTCCCTCTGAGCTAATCTGAGCATGTCCGAGGGATGCTCATCCCACCGGTCCCACTAATCAGAGCCTCCCGTCAGCACCCGCCACGGGTGGGGATGGGAAAGCCCGTAGCAAACACCCACGACCTGGCTGCAAGACACCCCGTCCCATTTCCGTGACAGCCCTGTAGGCAGGGCTGAATGGCCCCACTGGACAGATGAGTAAGACTGAGACCCAGAGGAGCTAGATGACTTGTTCAAGGCCGCCTGGCCACCTGGCAAGCTAGAGGCTGAGCTGGAGCGGACGCCAGATCTGCCGAGCCCCAAAACTCATGCCCTTTCTCCACCACCAAATTCCCTTCCCTCCTGAAGTTGCTTCCCTTCCTGATGCGGTGTGGCCAGTGCAGATCTCAGAATGTGTAAACCTGGTGACACTAGATCCGTCACCTTAGAGTGGAATGAAGGAAGCACCTGGGGATCGGCTTACTAATTCGAGGGGCTGATGAATTATTCAGGTCGCCATTAACTTAGAGGCTTTTCAGCATCACCTGTCTTTCCCCTGCTCCAGACCCTCAGATCCTGGCCTGCCCCGAGCTCTACGGACCTGTGGGGGCCCCGGTGAGGAGATGCTGGCAGAGCTGGGGTCCTGTCTGCTGCTGGCAGTGGCTCTGCTGGGCCCAGCCCCCGGGGCCCAAGCCATGACAGGTAGGAGCTCCTGAGGACAGGCGGGCTCTGGGAGGGGGTAGACGGGTGGCCAGGTGGCTGCCAGGGCCTCAGGAGGCTTCCATGTGGGAGGACAGAAAGCAGGAGGCCATATGGAGGGAGTTGGCTGAGTTGAGGATGTATTTGTTTCTGAGATGGTGGAAGACGGTATTTACGGGGTGCTGCCATGTGCTGGGTGCTTCACAAATATGACTGCATTTCATCTTCATGGCAACTTCAAGGTGGGCATGAGTTCTCCATTTCACAGGTGAAGAAACTGAGGCAGAGAGAGAGGTTAAGTAACCTGTCCAAGGAGGCATAGTTACCAAGGGCTAAGGGAATGGCTCAGAGAACAACTGAAGGTTTAATGCCGGAGGGAGCCTTTACTCTCCTCCTGACAGCCTGCTGTACTTCCCCACTGCCAGCGGGTGAAATCACAGTCCCTCCTAATGGCATTCAGTGTCTCTCAGGTTTGGCCCTAATCTCCGTAATATCCAGCCTCGGTTCCCTGTGTCCCTTGGGCATCCCATGTCCTGGCAGAGGATATACCCCCCTTCTGGAAATGCTTCCCCCTCAGAGCTTTCACCCCGCTGTGCCCTCTGTCTGGAAGGTCCCTTTTCTCTTTTTCCATCTGAGAACCTCTGGGTCATCTATCAAACTCAGGTCAAACACCACCTCCTCCAGGAAGACTTCCACACGCTTTCGTCGGCCTCAGATGCTCCCTTCTTGGAGCTCGCAGAGCCCTCTGCCTGCACCCCGGTCCCGGGTGGCTTTGTGCTGCTCCAGCCCTGTAAGCGTTGTGTGTCTGTGAAGCCAGGGGCGGGGGGTGGGGTGGGGTATCACCTCACTGGTCTTCAAGGGGCGTGCATGTCACAGGGGCTCAGCAAACAGCCCTCAGTGCCTGGTTTTCCTGCAGGTTCGGGTGGGCCTCCAAGAAGGAAAGGTGACGGTGCCACTCACCTAGTTGGTGGCAGAGGTGGGCTGGGTATGCAGGCGTCTCACTCCTTCCTGTAGGGGGAGAAGCTAGCTGTTCCCATTTTCCAGCCTCTGGGGCTTCAGTGGCCCTGGGGCGACCCTGGGGTGACCCTGGGGTCCCGGGTGGCTGGCTGATTGCTGGAGGACACGGCCTCCCCTTGTGCTGGCGCCTGAGGCCTCCTTGGCCACAGGAATTCTGCTCCAACACTCCCAGGGCTTTTCCTGTCCCGTGGGCAGGGCCGGGGGAAGTCCAAGGACAGGCACTGGACAGAATGTCCCTCTGTCCTCCTACCATAAAGGATGAATCAGACACGGTTCCTGCCCCAGCCTGCTGCGGGGGCCAGCAGGGAGCTGACAACCTGAGCCGGGTGTGCTTCCGCAGCCCTTTCTCCCCGGTGCTCGCAGCCACCCCATTTCCCAGATGCGTGACTGAGGCTGGGGGAGGCTAAGTGACCGTGAGAGCTTTGTTCACGTCATTTCCTCCCTCCGAATTGTCCCCAACTGACAACCTTCTTGTTCCTCCCCGTCAGACTCAAGTATCACCTTCCCTGTGAATCTTGTCCCTCCCCTAACAGTGCTGGCCCAGCAAGATTGGCCTCCCTCCCTGCGGCCCCCAGAGCCCCTGTGTGGCCGCAGTCACACTGCTTGGCTTTGTCTCATTTGCCTAACTCCCAGCCCCTGACTAACCCCCCCCCCCTCCCCGTTCCACAGTACTCTCCCCAGGGAGACACCCATTCTGAGTCAGCACAGGCCTGGCTACATGCTTTTTGACCTTTTCAGTGAACAGAGCTAGGAAACTAATTTTTTTTAGAAATAAAAATAAATCTTAATTTCAATTCAAATCGAGGACCACAAGTGTTCTATTTAATTTTTTATTTTTTTTTTATTTTTTTTTTAAATTTTTTTTTCCACGTTTTTATTTATATTTGGGACAGAGAGAGACAGAGCATGAACGGGGGAGGGGCAGAGAGAGAGGGAGACACAGAATCGGAAACAGGCTCCAGGCTCTGAGCCATCAGCCCAGAGCCCGACGCGGGGCTCGAACTCACGGACCGCGAGATCGTGACCTGGCTGAAGTCGGACGCTTAACCGACTGCGCCACCCAGGCGCCCCTCTATTTAATTTTTTAACTTTATGGTTGTATTGCTCTCCTCTTACACTGAACGCCTTAGCTTCTATTGACATTAACATACATGCTTTATTCTGATTTATAAAATACTATAAAATAGCACTACTGACTGTGAGTCAAATGGTAAGTCTACTGAGTAATATTTCAGATTTCTTCGTGGTTCATTTTGTGCTGGGGATATATCCCACTAGGAACATACAGTCAAAAAAAAGTGTATTTCCACGTCATTTGGAATCCTTTTTCCCCATGTGAATGTGCCTCCAACCTGATATATGGCTAAGTTTATTTGTTTCAGCTTGGAATATTTAGGGATTACTTAAAAATGTCTTCTTTTTTTTTTTTTTTGCCAAGTTAAAAATTATATGAAAAGTTAGTCATGATTATAAAGTCAAAATCATAAAACAGGTCGCACTGAAAGAGGTCTAGACGGCATGCCTTTTCTTCCCCTCTGTTTACTCCATCCCCTGACAGAGAATCACTTTTATTAGTTTCCTTCCATTGTTTTCTTTTTTAAATATAAGCAGATCTGTGCATATGAGAATGTACTTTTAACCACAACAAGCTGTGCGCATTTTCACTCAGGGCGGGGTATTAGCATTTGTAATGTTTAAATTCCTCCCTGCACACGCGTAGGGTCTGGCACATAGTTCTATTTTATCTAAAATTATAGGTCCACCCTGACATTTCCTATCTCCTTTCCCTGCTTTATTTTTCTCCACAGCACTAATCACTATTCAATACGCTGTATATTTTACTTACTGTGTTTATCATCCACGTTCCCCACCAGAATGCAAATTCCACGAAGGCAAGAATTTTTGTCTGTTCTGCTCCTGCTGTAACCGCAGCACCTAGAACATTGCCTGGCACTCAGATGATGTTTGTTGAATAAATACAAGAATGCTTGATAAGTATTTGAGGAATAAGCAAATGAATGAGCACACATAGGCATAAATGAATTGATTTAGGGTCGTGGCCTCATGCTCCCTCAGCCCAACCCATCCCAGAGACCCAGCTTTGTAGCTGGGCCCATCCCCCAGGACCTCAGCACTGACTGAGCCATTCTTCCCTCTTGCCCCAGGTGTTAAATGTGGGGGTGTGCTCTCAGCACCTTCCGGAAACTTCTCCAGCCCCAACTTCCCCAGGCTCTACCCCTACAACACAGAGTGCAGCTGGCTGATTGTGGTGGCCGAGGGTTCCTCTGTGCTGCTCACCTTCCACGCCTTCGACCTGGAGTACCATGACGCCTGTGGCTTCGACTACCTGGAGGTCTACAACGGCGCCTCAGGAGACAAGGGCAACCTGCTGGGGAGGTTCTGTGGCCGGGTGCCCCCGCCGCCCTTCACCTCCTCCTGGCATGTCATGTCCGTCGTCTTCCACTCAGACAAGCACGTGGCGAGCCGCGGCTTTTCTGCTGGCTACCAGAAAGGCAAGGGGGTCCTGGCAGGGGAGAGGGTGGCCCTGCAGGGGCAGGGGGGAGGAAGAGAAGTGGGCTAAGGCGAGACTTGCAGGCTGCTCCAGAGCCTGGGTGACCCTGCTGTCGCAGTTCGGGGGCAAAGGCAGCCTCTGGCTGTGGTCATGGCGGTTGTGGGTTCCCACCTTCACGGCAATAGTCCTGGGAGTCCCCAGGAGGGTCTCGCTGTCCTCTTGCATTTGCCATCATCCTTCTTATCCCATGCCATGGCATCAGGACAAAAGAGAGGGCGCCATGCTCTGGGGATGGGCAAGAGACCCCTCCCATCCCAACCCAAGTCCTCCAGAGTATAAGATATGCATGGGTCTCTGTGGGGCTGGTGACACTCTCCCTCCCTAAGTCTTTCCTAATGCCTCTTATATTGCAGGTCCCTAACCCTCCCTCCCTCAACCAGGCTGGAAACCTGCACCATAGTCTAGTGAGGGGGGCAGAGGCCTCCTCCTTGCCTTCCTCCTTGACTTATTCCTCCTGTCTCCAGGCCTCTCTGCGTACGCTCAAACCTCCTCCCTTCTCCCAAGGCCCAAACCAAGGGCCTAAATCATGTTAGCTCAAGCAGTAGACAACCACAGAGGCTCCTGGCACACAGGGTCTACCAACAGCAATTAGGGGGCTCAGGTGGGACTGCTCCCCAAGCTGGCTTTAGAGGCACAGAATTGTGGAATGAGAAAGCACAAGAATCACACACTGATCTCATCATAGTTTTGGATGCTTAGGTTTAAAAAAAAAATTTTTTTTTAATGTTTATTTATTCTTGAGAGAGAGAGAGAGACAGAGCCCGAGCAGGGGTGAGGCAGAGAGAGACACAGAATTGGAAGCAGGCTCCAGGCTCTGAGCTGTCAGCACAGAGCCCAGTGTGACTGTGAGATCATGACCTGAACCGAAGTTGGACACCTTACTGACTGAACCACCCAGGTGCCCCTAGACCCTTAGGTTTTTTTTTTTTTTTTTAATGTTTTATTTTATTTTTTAAAATTTTATTTATTTTGAGACAGAGAGAGACAGAGCATGAATAGGGGAGGGTCAGAGAGAGAGGGAAACACAGAATCCGAAACAGGCTCCAGGCTCTGAGCTGTCAGCATAGAGCCCGACGCGGGGCTCGAACTCACGGACCACAAGATCATGACCTGAGCTGAAGTCAGACGCTTAACCAACTGAGCCACCCAGGCGCCCCGACCCTTAGGTTTTTTAAATGTTAGGATATCAAAATCATAATACCACGAGCAATGTTTTCCAACATTTTTAAAACCAGGAGTACCTGCATAGCAAATGGAACCTTATGTTAATCCCCTCTACGTAAAAGAGAGGAAAGTAATATTTTATTGGTATGCCTTTACTGTATTTTGTAAGTTCATGTCTTTAGCATTTACTTATTATATGTCAGTCACTGAAACCATAAGTCAATATTGATGGCCTCCAACGAGTAAAGTGTTTATATATGACCTGTGACTGTGGACGCTGTCTTTCAGTGCATTAAAGATAGTCTGAATACAGCATAAGAGTGAAACTTGCCCCACATGCCAGCAGACAGATGCCCCAGGTGGCTCCTGTGAACCCCCAGAGCATGGTTTGAAAGCCTCAGCTAAGGGTGTTAGTGTTGAAAAGGGTCTCGCGACTGTGAAAACCTGCTCTCTCGTTTCACAAACAATAAATTTGAGAGCAGAGAGGGAGTGTGGCTTCCCAAGCTTACACGGCTGTGGGAGGGGGAAATGCTGAGACAAGAAGTCAAGCCCTTAGCCGCCCAGCCCAGTGTAGTTAGTGCCCGGTTCACAAAGCCGTGCCCTGGGGCGAGATTCTGGAGTCTTGGGAAATACCAGCATGCCCCTCCCTGCCGGTGGCCTCCAGCTGGTCGGGTCATTCGTCATCACCCACCTCCTAATTGTACTGGCTGCTCTGGCTTCCAGAGGGCTTTCGCCAGCATCTTAGACTCTTGCATGAGCCTGAGCCTGGTGGATCGGGCCGGGCAGGTCTTCTGAGCTCTCCTACTCCCACAAGGCTCAGGGCTCACTTGCCCGGGGCCACACCCCTAAGAGAAGACAGAGCTGAGAGGACATCTCAAGCCTCAGACCACAAGCCCATTTCAAGTCCATCTCTACTTCATCAGATCCTCTCTCCAAGCCTCAGCTTGCGCATCTGTCACAGAGGTCTGAGAACACTCCTGAACTCACAAACCTCAGGCTCTGTGCCCCACGGGCCTCACAGGAGGGGACAGTGAGAATCAGCAGGTCAAGGGCCCGGGCTCTGCAATCAGGCAATTCCGGCTCTCCCTGTTACCAGCTGGGTGACCCGCTGTCAGAGCCCTGCCCGTGTTCCTGGGGCCTCGCCACGTCAGCGGCTCCTGCCAACCTCCGTGTCTCTATTTGAAGGCTTCCTCTGAAGTCTCGGTTGGTCACCTGTATCCCCAGCAGCCTCGGCCTGGACTCTCAGGGGTTGGTGTACAAACGCCCCGGCTCCTTTCTCTCGGGTGACAGAACTCTGAGGCGTGTGCCTGACACCCTTCCCCAGAGTTCCCCAACAGGTCTCAGCAGCTGGCCTAAGAATACCCTTTAGTGACCCTGGCTCCCTCATTCCTCACATGGGGCCCCCTGTGTCTCCCAAATAAACTCCTTGTGCTCGGACCCTCGTCTCGGGGGCTATCTGGGTGAACTCCAACTCCCCCAGGTAAGTTACCTTCTCTGTGCCTCCATTTTCTCAACCATAAAGTGGGGAGAACCACTGAGCATTCCTCTAGGGTGATGGTGATGGTGTCAGAAGACTGTGTAGGTGCTAAGTGCCGGGCCCGTGCCTGACGCTTAGCAAGTGCACAGGGGATGGTGACGAGGTTCCCATGACATACCTGTGGGAGCGGCACGTTGGGGGGTGTCCGGTTCCCAAGGGAAGGGGTCCAGGGGATCACGGGGAGGAAGAAAGGTCAGTTAAGAAGGGCTTCCTTGCAGATGTGTGTGGCGGCGTCCTGACGGGCCTTTCGGGGGTCCTCACCAGCCCCGAGTACCCCGACAGCTACCCCAACAACGTGGAGTGCCGCTGGGTGATCCGGGCCGCCGGCCCCGCCACTGTCAAGCTGGTGTTCGCGGACTTCCAGATGGAGGGCAATGAGGAGTGCACCTATGACTACGTGGTCGTCCTTGGGGGGCCCGGCCCTGCCCACGGGCATCACTACTGTGGCAGCACCAGGCCCCCCACCCTCGTGTCGCTGGGCCACGAGCTACAGGTGGTTTTCAAGTCCGACTTTAACATTGGAGGTCGGGGCTTCAAGGCCTACTACTTCTCAGGTAGAAGGGGCTGGGGCTACACCTTGAGTCCCCCGTGCATGCTGTGTCTGTCCCTGCCTGGCCAGTACCAAGGCATAAGCATGTCTCCGCCTCTCTGAAGTCTTCCTGATTGAGTCAGAGTTAGTCCCTTCTTTCAACTCCTTTAGCAATGATCTAACACTCTCATTTATGTTTGTGCTCTGCACACTGATCTCCCCTGACTGTGAGTTCCTACGGGTTTGTCTTTGTACCTGCCGCATAGAAGGGATTCAATTAATGTTTGTACAAATGAGTGAATGAACTCTTGACAGTGAAGTGAACTAGACAGTGGAGGAGACAGAGAAGGAAATAGACAATGAGAACCCACTGGGATCGGTGCTAACAGTAAGGATCATGGATGACTTCCTGGAGGAGAAGAGAATCCGGTAGTGTTTTGAAGGAGTTAGCCAGAGGCTGAAGGAAGGGAAGGGTATTCCAGGTAGAGAGGTCAGCATGTGCAAAAGCACAGAGGACAGAGAGGGCTTAGTGTGCTTGTATGCTGGATGTTTGGTGAGGCTGGGAGGTAGGGCTGGGTGAGGGGCAGTGAGAAAATGAGCAAGGTCAGGTCACGAGCCACCTTGTCTGTCAAGTCCAAGTTTGGACTCCACTCTGAGGACACGTATTAGGTCCTCTTACTGAATTCCTGACGGGGCCAGCCCTCGTGGACTGCCAACTGGAATGAGAGTCCCAGCTCCCAGCCAGTTTCAGTGTAAAGCAGGCTTTGGGATCAATTGTCTGGTTTACTGGCCATGGTGCCCATCCCCTGCCAGGGTGGTTTTAGGACCTTTATGGTGTCCACTGCCCCAGCTGTACTGCAGAGGGTGACAGTCTCCACCCTTCTCATCATTGCTCCTCTGTCCCTCTCTCCCCAATCCAGGAGAATGCCAGGAAGTGTACACGGCTGTGCGAGGCAACTTCTCCAGTCCACAGTACCCCAGCTCCTACCCTAACAACATCCACTGCCACTGGACCATCCGCCTGCCTCCTGGCTACCGGGTCAAGGTGTTCTTTCTGGACCTGGATCTGGAGGGTCCCAGCAGCCTGACCAGGACCTGCGACTTTGACCATCTGGCGGCCTTTGATGGGGCCAGTGAGGAGGCGCCCCTCCTGGGGAATTGGTGTGGCCACCACCTGCCAGCACCAGTCACCTCAAGTCACAACCAGCTTCTGCTTCTGCTGCACACAGACCGCAGCACCACCCGAAGGGGCTTCTCTGTGGCCTACATTGGAGGTCAGCTGGGGTCGAGGGTGTGGGTGTGCTGACGGAGGAGGGCAAGGCTGGGGTCTTAGGTCTTTGTAGCCTCCTCTCTCCAACCCACCAGCTGGTGTCCTCAGCCTCTTCCCGTGTGGCTACAGCATGGCCACCTGCTGCCCTGGGACCTCTGAGACTGTGCCAATGTGGCCCTTGCTTATTTCTACTACCACAGGGCCCTGCCTTTCCAGTTTCCAACTCCACGATCCCTAATCGCCCTGACCCCATCTGTCTCTTTCCCCCTGGGCCCCTGGCCTCTCTTGAGCTGTGGCTTATCCTATGTATCCAGGGGCAGTCCACAAAATATGGCCACGTTCCTTATGATAAACAATTGGCATAACCATGGAGATGCCAACAAGCTTTGCTTGTGTCGGTCATAAATCCTGACTGACAGTGGCTTGCACAAATGGCCTTTTTTTCCCTCACATAACAAGAAGTCTCCAGCTAGGCAGCTGCTTTGTTGGTTCAGGGACTTTAACACTGTCTCAGCCGGTATCTCTGGGATTCTCTTGGCCTTCTGACTGCAAGATGGCTGCTACGACTCCAGACATCATGTCCGTGTTCCAGGCTGGAAGAGGGTAGGGGAGATGCCAGCTACAAGTGTCCCATTATCAGGAAAGCAAAAGCATTTTCAGAAGCCCTGAAGAGACTTCTTGGTCTCATGAGTTTGAACTTGGTCAGATAGTCATGCCTAGCTTCAGAGGCAGCTGAGGAAGCTGGTACTGGGCTTTTCCAGCTTCCATCGTGCCCATTAGAGTTGCCAGCCAGCAGCGTCCACCATCTCTGCTGTCTTCTCATCCCCTTCCCTGGGCCATGGGCCCAGAAATGCCTGTGCTCTGGACCCGTTTTGCCCTCTGTCTGAGCAGAGCGAAGCTCCTCATTGTGCAGATGTGGGAAGGGAGGTCCGGAGAGAGGAAAGACCACCACGGTCACACAGGCAGTGGGGACACAGCCAGGACCAGAACTCATGCCTGCCTCCTTTGTGGCTGAGCGGGGCCCGAGGGGAGGGAGTCAGGGCGGAGCTCAGACAGACCAGGGCCACATCCAAATGCTGCCATTTACCGGCCATCCAATGGCCTCATCTGTACAAGGGGTTGGTAAGTGCCCTAGGCAGGTGGTCATTCAGATGAAATGAGGCAGACAGGTCCCAGTGCCTGACTCCGAGGACATGCTTGCTGAGGGTGGATTTTTTTCCCTCCTGTGTCTCAGGCCTGGTCTGCATTCAAAACATCTCCCCTCCATCCTTACCCCCAACACAAGTGGTGATGGGGAGGGAAACAGCAGAGCCTCAGCGATCTAGTGGCAGCAGAGTGACCTGGGCAGACCCACCCTCCAGGGCCTCAGTTGTTTCCATCCATAAACTGGGGGAGGAGAGCTGTCCCTTTTTAGGGCAACCCCTTCTAGAGTTTCACTCCAGAGAGCCAGGTGCCATGGGATCTGCCACAGCCAGCTGGTGAGTTGTCTTTTCTCTGCGGGTCTCAGTTTTTCCATCTGTAAAATGAGGACACTGGCTGAAGGACCTTTAAAATCCCCTTTGGCTCTAATAGTCTTGTTTCTGGCCATGGGTCCTCTCCCAGCTCTGTGGGATCTTGGACAAGCCCCTTTTCCTTTTGGTTCCTCCAGAGACTGAGGGTGGGGCAGCTCAAATCCTGGCTCTGTTCCAGGGCCAGGAGCCCCACTCCCACCCACCCCACCACCCTCCCCAGATCCCCATGGGAGCCCAGGGTCAGACAGGGGCACTCACGCTGGGCCAGGCTCCAGATGTGGCCCAGGCTGCAGGCGGCCTCCCGGCTGGAGGACAAGCTCGGCATCAATCAGGGGTGACACACAGTTCAGCGCCACCGAGATCATCGTGGGAGACGGCGGGCCCATAAATCCCCGACTGCCCAGACACCAGAGGCTGAAATATGTCTGAGGCATTTCCCGGAGAGGGGCTGAGAGTTCCAGGCCTCTGCCTGCCAGCTCTTCCCTTTCCCTCCCACCAGCCACCCCTTCCTCCCCTTCCACTGCCCCCGCCCCAGCCAGCATGGCCCACCCCCCCCAATACACATGCTCAAATACAAAATACACCCAGACACAAAACATCACACCATCTTGTGTGTATAGGGTGGGGAGATACCCAAAGACTCGATCCTCTAGACTCAATAACGGTTAAAATCCCAACTCAACCACCGCAAACAGCCTCACCTCTCAGAGCTTCAGTTTCCGAAACTGTAAAATGGGTTTAGTTGTGTCCACCTCATGGAGTCATCGTGGGGAGAGAGTGAGGCTTCCTTCACCACCCTCTGCAAAACTACTGTTCTGCTCCCCCCACCTCCCCACATAACTCCTGCTCTCCCTGTTTCTTTTTTGCTTGATTTTCTTTCAGCCCACTCTGACATGTATTTTATTTTACGTACGTATTGCCGCCTCGCCCAACTAGAATGTAAGCTCCAAGAAGGCAGGGAGTTTGGGCTCTTTTCTTCCGTTTCTGTTTCCATGGTGCCTGTTAGAATTGTGCCTGCACATAGCGGGCCATCAATAAATATGTGTTAAATGATTGAATGAATTGCCTGGCACATCGCAAAGAGATCAGCAAATAGTAGCTCTTCTTATGGTTAAGAATATTCACTTATTCATTCATTCATTCATTCATTCAGCACCCCATGGCACCTGCCAAGTTCTGTGCCAGGCTGCAAGGACACGAGAGGGCCTGGTGCGTGCCCTGGGGAGCTCATAGTCTGATGGGGTTAAGTGGAGTAACGCATGTAAAACATCCCCATAGGGCTGCATAGGAGTCTCCCCTCTCCAAGCCTTGGTTTTCCCACACACCACCCTTTGGGTAGGGTCTGGGGGTGCTGGGGGCAGACCACCTGCCCCTTAAGGCCTCCAGCCCCTCCTTCCCTCCATCCCCAGTCGTGCCCGTGAACGTGAGCTGCTCCCGCACGGATTTCCAGATCCTGATCTCCGCACAGGCACTGGCACCGCTGGAGCGGACCAAGGTCTACCTGGGCAGCCGGAGCTGTGCCGCCCAGGAAGTCGGCAGCACCTTCCGGATCCAGGCCCGCTTCGACACCTGCGGCACCGAGTCTCAGGTAGGAGCAGGGGGGGGTGGCGGGGGGAGGAGGGCAGGCGTGAGGGAGAGGGTCTGACCCCTGCTGAGAGGCACCTGCGATTCCTGAGAATTCTGGCTCCAGTGACCCCACAAGCCTGGGTGCAGAACTCAGCCCCTCTTGGCTTTACCCCAACAAACTTGCTCAGTGTAGACATGACAAAATACTCAAACAGGGAAGACAGAGCAGGGGGCCCCGCTGCACAACGCAGTGACGGCCAAAAGCCCCTACTGAAGGCTCCTCCTGCAAGGCCCTGACCCTGACCATCCTCGGAGGCCTTCCTACCGTTCCTTGCCTTCTCCTGGGCACTCCTCGCCACCCAGTCCCCACCCCTTTAACATGCAGCCCTTGCTGCCCCCTGCTACCCCTTCCCCAACCCGTGATCCAAATCGTCCCTGGGCTCCACACAACAAAAGGGCCTTTCAAGTAACAGGAACCACTTCCCTCCAAAGGCAGTGAGGCTTACAAATAAATGAGTTTTTTCTACTATCCTTATATTTTTGAGGCTTTGACTCCAGGTTTGGGGCCCTCAGAGTCACTGGCAGCAGCCCAAGCACCTGGGATGTTTGTATTCTTAGGACAGATTGGAGGGGAAAGGAGAGACATACCCCCCCACCCACCCACCCTCAGAAGGAGCTCCCATCCCCAGCCTTGGTATCCAGGGATGTGACAGACTGGCTTGGCAGAAATCACACACTTTCCAGCAAACCCTACTGCCTCCAACATTAGCTGAATATATGCCTCTGGCCTCTCCGGCCCGCCCCTCTGCTTCCCCAGCCTCCTGGAAATCTCTGTCCTTTTAGACCTGAGGAAAAAGAGAAGTGGAGGCAGAGTCTTGGCTGCCAAGATGACCTGCCTTCCCCCTACTCCATGCCCTGAGTCCTCATTCCACAGAGCCATGAAATGATGGCGACAGAGAATCCCAGAGGCAGGGAACCATGAAGTCGAGAATGAGGGATCACAGACACTCGGAGTCTCCGAGTCATGGAACCACCACCCTAACTTGGAACCAAAAAATCATGGAATCTTGGAGCCAATATCATGGGAAACATAAAAGCTGAGAACCGTAGACTCCTGGATCCCTAGTGTCACCCTTATAAGTCCTAGACCCACGAGGACCAGTCTCTGCATCGGGTCACTTCCAAAGATGCGCAGCTCAAACAGCCAAAGGCAATGACAACCTTTCTGTGCATCTCTGAAAAAACACTGGAGACCTGATTTCATAACCAGAATACCAACCACGTCTTGTGTGGCTTTTTCCCCTCAAGTCTCTCACTCATCGAAAACCCCTAAAACTTCCCCTCACCCCCATTTTATGTGATTTTTTTTCTCCCTTCTTTACTATGTGGATTCACTTGACCCTTTCACTGGGTCCCCTGCCACTCACAGGTCCTGTCTTTCCTCATCCAGTAGACCAATTCTGTATCACAAAAATCTAGGACATCAGTCTTCCCCAGAGGGTGTGGTGGCAGACAGGTTGAGGGTGCACATGCAGAAGCCTCTTTTGGGGACATGGAACCCGAGCCTTTTGGAAGCCCCTCTGTGACTCCCTTCCACACCCTTCCCCAGAGGGGTCGCCCAGTGTCCAGTGACAACAGCTTCCGACTGCCCCTGCTTTTGCTCGCGTTGCGTTAGGCAGCTTCGCTGTTACGAAGCATCAGCTCAGAAGTGCCACCACTGGACGTGGGTGGTTGGGCAGCCTGAGGGGTGTAACAGCTGCTGCAGACTTGGGGTTGGTGGGGAGACTAGCCCTGTGCCACTGCAGCCCCCTGCTCCAGGCCACGCCAGACTGCCCACTAAAACACTGCCCCTCAGTTCTGGACCCAAACACCCCACCATCTTCAGGGCAACCTGCCTCCTGCCTCCCTCATCTGTAGGGGTAGGGAGGGCAGCAGTGTGCCAGGCCCCCCACATTTCACTCCTCAGTGGCTCTGCCTAAAGCTGGGTGGTGCCACTGGGATGGCCAGGGACTCTAGTTCCATGTCACTTGTGTGTCATGTGACCTCAGACAAGGGATTTAACTTCTGGGCTTCGGTTTCCTAATCTATAAAATGGGGGTATTAATGGTGCCAATAAGAGAGGGTCACTGTGAGAATTAAATGAGATAATGCACTTGAAACAGAGGCTGGATCATGGCAAATGTCCCTGTTACTGCTGCTACTCTCTCTCATAGACCCCGCCTCCTTGAAGCCAGAGCAAGCACTGACCCATCAAAACTGATATTGTCCTTCCAGACATCCCCACGGTGTCCCTTTTACAGGTGGGGACACTGAGGCTCCAAGCAGAAAGGGAGTCAGTGGCCCAGCTGGGACTAGAACCCAGGCTCCTAGGGTTCTGCCCCCTTGGCACTGAGTCCCGACATATCTAGAGGTACAGGGTCAGCCCTTGGCCCCTTCAGGTGCGAGTGAGTGCCCTGTGACCCCCCACAGAGGAGGAACAACACGTCAGTGATCGTCAGCGTGCTGTACATTGACTTCTCGGCTGGTGGGCAGGAGGACATCCATGAGTATGAGGTCCGCTGTGAGCCACGGCGCAAGGAGGCTTCTATCCACCTGCTGTCTGGCTCCGACTGGCTGGGGCCCTATGCCGCCACAGCCGAGCATCTTCAGGAAGCGCCACCCAGGGATGAGGTGGAGGCCCTGGAGGGCCCTGTGGCCATGGTGACCCAAGACACCAGTGACATTGTCTTCCTGGGCCTTTGCATCCTGGCTGGAGTCCTCATGGTCATTGCCATCGTGGTCCTGATGCTGCTGTGAGCAGGCAAGGGACCTGGGTTCTGGCTTCCCTGGGAGGCAGCTTGCGGTCCCCAAAACAGGAGCAGACCAGGCTTTATCGACTTGTTGGCGACCATGGACAAGTCACTGTCCCTCTCCGAGACTCAGTTTCCTAGGCTCACAGAGCTGGCGTGAGGCTCAGAGAAGAGCACGAATGGATATGAGCTTTGTAAACTATGTCATGTTGTGTGTGTGTGCAATTGTTACTAATTTGAAAGATGGCCTGCAGTAGAAAAGAAGACTCCTGTGTGTGTTACTTGGCATCATGGATAGCTGTGGTCACTGGTCACTTGTTCTGTAACTTGCACAAGTGCTTTACCCACTCAGGATAAAAACAAGGGCATCTTTTATTTTTCCAACTAATGGCTCATCACAAGCCTTCATTGGCAGGAAATTTAGTAACTGTCTAGGGGCCTCCACTCTCTTGAACTGACTCAGGAACCTTGAGGACTTCATCCACAGCAGGCCAGTCCTGCCTCCAAACTCCAGAAACAGAGAGAAAGGGAGCCGAAACCCCACCTAGTGCTGTCATCCCAGCCTCCGCCATGTGGTGTCGCTGTTGGAGGCTGGTCGTGCGCATCCCAGTGGATCCTGTCTGAAGAGGTGGCGATGCCCTGCGAGGTCAGATCCCTGCATAAAACACAGGCGGGCCCACACTGTGCTCAGCAGTGAGGCTGGAAGCTGAGGACTGGTGTCTCTTTCATGCTGGCGTTTTTCCTTAAATAGATCGTGATCCTTGACTGCAAAGCTGACTGAAGTTCCTGTGTCTTTGTCCTCACCCCTGATGTTGAGTCCATTGTTTCCCTTCAGATGAGTTCTCTTTGGAGCCTGTGGACCTTCTCCTGCCATTGGACTTCACTCAGAGCTACTCCAGCATCCCCGTGTTTCTCTAAGTTCACACTACGGGGAGCATGGGTTGGGTTCCCGGTGCTTTCTGGCATCCTCAAGCAAATTGGTCCAGTCCCCCCAGAGCTCCAAGTGGAACAGCCTTGTTAATGAAAAATAAACAAAGAAATACAGTTATAATACACCACCTTCCCCTGCTCACCTGTATGTTTGCGTAATGAATCACTCACAATCAACAGAAATCTCCACCTTGACCATGCTGACCACGGTGCTCAAGTAAGTGAATTGGAGCCTGATTATAGTTCTTTCAACAACCCAACCAACATCCACTTGTTTCCAGCTTTGTCCCCATTGTTGTGACCGGCTCCAAGCACCCAGCAGCAAAGAAGTCAAATGAGATTTCCTGCCTTTGAGATGTCTATACCCAGGTGTAGCAGCTTCGGGGAGAGGGAGGCAGACAGTAACTTGCAGAGAAAACAAGAGTGAGAAAAGCCAACAAAGTAAAAAATGAAGCAAGGGAAAAAGAGTTGCCTGGACATTAGGAGAACTGGTTCAAGTCCAAGTTCTTCTCATTAATTGTGCAAACCTGGGCAAGTCACTTTGAGTCTGTGGGCCTCGATATCTCCATCTGCAAAATGGGACCACTGTTCATAGCTTGCTGTAAGATCGTAGCAACACGATGAACTAGGGAGGTCCGCCAGGATAATGTGCCAGCAGGCGAGTTTTGACTGACACCCCGGGGTGTTGGGAGCAGAGACCCCGTCCTCTTCGTCTCTCACCCACCTTCTCCCTCTCAGATTCCTCTAGCCACTGAGCTACATTTGCCAGCCTACAAACCACCTGGGTCTCAGTTTCTCTGGACAAGACTGATTACACCCCCCTGCCCCCAAGGTCAGCCTTCCTGCCTGCAAAGCAGGGGTGATGATAAATAACACCCGCTGCATTGGTTCTGTGTGGGGCCTGAGATCATGCATGACAGTGGCCAGTACCTGAGAAGGATTCAACAAACCTGTTATGACCTTGACCTATGAGTTCATACAAAAGCTCCAGCCTAGAAACCCAAGTTCTCGGCCCAACTTTGCCACTGGCTTGCTGTGTGGCCTTCAGGAACCCATTCCCTTCTCTGGCCACAGTTCCTGTTTTTAAAATATAACAAGCATCATTATCACCTCTGGCACCATCGCTGTTGTAGCGACGACTCATAAGCACCAGCTACATGGCAAGTGTTTGAGCTGTGTCAGCTGACATAAGCCACCTTGTGAGGCAGACATAATTGCCCCCATTTCACAGATGAGGAAACGGAGGTCTGGGGAAGGAAGTGCCTTGCGCCAGGTCACAGGTGATGAAATGCTGAAGCGAGGCCAAGAGGAGGCAGTTCTTTCCTGAGCTGGGGCCTCTTGGGCCCCCAGGCCAAGCTCTCAAACCCAAGGGAAAGGACTGGTTGGGAAAGGACTGGAATGGCCGACAGGGAGAGGATGGTTTTACCCACGGACGTGCCCAGATACTGCCATTCCCAGCCCTCTGGGCAGCCGGCACGTTGATTATCCTGCCTGAGCCATGGGAAATGACAGTCTTTCTGACGGTACAGTGTCTATTAGAAATGAAAGGGCTGAAATGATACCCATTAGCCAACACGCCCTGGCCCAGGAAGAGTGTCTGATGGTGTGTGTACGTGTACCAGTTTCCCCTTGGTGGAGAGCGGAGGCCTTAACCCCAGCTCCCCCTCCCCCGCCCCCGCACTGGTTATATGGTCTCGGGCCTGCCTACCCCGAACCGAGAGCTTTGGGTCCTCCCGCCTGCCTGTCCCGGTAGAGCCAACATTACAGATGAGGAAATCCTTGGCAAATGGAAGTGCCGGCCCTGGGAAGATGCCTTCTGGCCTCCGGGTCAGGCAGACCTGGGTTCATTTCCATTCTTGCCCTGACTCCGTGTGACCTCAGGCAAGTTGCTTAACTTCTCTCAGCCTCAGTTTCCTCATGCGCAGAATAGGGACACAAAGATGCTCCTCCCAAGGTCATCGTGAGGCTTGAGAGAACACAGGGAGAGCCCCCCATGGGGCTTCCACCTGTACGATTCTGGAAGCTGGCAGGCCCCGGCCAGGCGAGGGCCTCTTCCCCGAGGAGTCCTCAAATCTCAGAGTCAGAAGGGTCTCCCCGGACTCCTAGCTCCCCTGCTGATCGTCAAGAGACCATGGTTCCCACCCCCAGCCTGTCACTTTGTACCCCTTTGCCTTCCTTCGTAAGACATATCGCCGTCTGCAATGATGCGAGGGGTGTGTGTGCTTTCCTTGTCCCCGTCACTATGACGCCAGCTCCACGAAGGCAGTCTTTATCCCACCCACCCCTGCCAGAGCCGGGCACACATGCCCTTCAGTAAGTATCTGTGATCGGCTGAGTGAATGAACGGAAGAGCTCCACGTGACTCCATCCACCGAATGCCACGTGTGTGGCAGTCTTGGAACTTCGGTGCAGTCTGAGTCACGGACATTTCCCAAGTATCTTCTCTGGGCCACCCTCTGCATGGACACACAGACTGGATCAGACACGGCCCTCCCTCAGGAGCTCAGCGTCCTGGGGGGCAGGGAGCGGGGAGAACCATGCATCTCACGGTGAGAAGTAGTACTTCCTGGAGGAACACAGCCAGCCAGGGGACCCCTCACTCTCCCCCTGCCCTCCAGTCTCCCGGGGGGCTCCTCAGGCCGAGCCCAAAGGTATGCAGTCCGTGTGGCCAGTCTCCCTAGGACACAGAGCAGGGTGGAGAAGAGTGACAGTGGATCTGGACGGGCAAAGGGAGACCAGCACAGAAACGAACAAAGTGCTTTCCTCTCAAAGACTTTTGGGAACAAGACAAGGTTTAAATGGCTGCCTCAGCTCGGGTAAGTGCAAGAGGAGCCCAGAGGGATGATTCATGCTTCCAGGAAGGCGCATCAGGCAGAAGACAGGGAATGGCATCCCAGGAGTGGAGAACAGCAGGTGCTAATGCAAGAAGGTGCAGAAGGGTATGTCGTGATGGGGATGGGAAGGAGGGCTGGGGAGGGGGGCTGGGAGGTATGTTGGGGCGATGCTGGAAAGGCGGGATGGGAAGTTACTAGTCAGGACACCTGGATGGCACTAGCAGCTTCTCTCAGAACAACAATGGAAGGAGCCCTCTGTGTCCTTGGGCTCCGAACGAAGACACCCATTGGACCAACAGGGCCTGCCATCAATGTCTTCTCCTGGGACATCTGCCCATACAGAAAGGCTCTTAATCTGTTGGCACCAGGTATGCTGTCTGGGCACACACTGGCACAGTGAGCCGAGCCCTGGGCTCATGGCTGTCTCTGCCACCTCCTGGCCCAGTAGTGTTGGTCGGCTAATCCCACCATCTCCAGCCCTCCTTCAAAAGGGACCCCCCCCAACCCTGGCACCCACCAGGACCCAGGACCTGGCTCTGGCTCTGCCACTAGCTTTCCATAACCTCTCCCAAGTTGGTCTTCTCATCTGTCAAGTGGGAATAATAGCTGGAACATTTATTGAAATGTACTCTATGCCAGGCATTGTTCAAAAAGGGTTTTACATTTATGTTCTCATTTAATTCTATTGGGGCACCTGGGTGACTCAGTCAGTTGGGTGGCCGACTTCGGTTCAGGTCATGATCTCATGGCTCGTGAGTTCGAGCCCCACATCGGGCTCTATACTGACAGCTCGGAGCCTGGAGCCTGCTTCGGATTCTGGGTCTCCCTCTCTCTCGGCCCCTCCCCCACTCACACTCTGTCTCTCTCTGTCTCAAAGGTAAATAAACATTTAAACTATACATATATATAAATTCTCTAAATAGTAACTGTAATAATTCCCTCTAAGAAATAGTCCAGGTGGGATTCAAATCCAGGCAGCAGATCTGCCTGCAAAGCCCAGGGCTTTTACTAGAGCAGGTGGAGGAGCCAATAGAAACAGGTCACAACCGTAACTCGCATTTGTAGCTGTAACAAGATACATGTTAGACGTTACTATTGAGCACTTTGCGCTTGGTGTTATTCTCAGGATCTAAGCACGTTCCATAAATTAAATTCATTTAATTCCTTGCACTAATGCTGTGAGGGGAGTACTGTTATGCGTCCCATTTCACAGATGAGGAAACTGAGGCACTGAGAAGTCAAGTAACTTGCTTGAGGTCTCACACCTAATAGCTCCCGTCGGGTGAAGACTAATGCTGAGAGCCAGGAATCACTCTAGACACTTCCTATGCGCTAGCTTGTCTAGTCCTCACGACAGAGGAGCTGAGGCACAGAGGCTGTGTATCTCATCCACGGTCACATGGCTGGTGAGTGGTGCCACCAGGCCTCAAAACAGGTGGTCTGACTTCAGAGTCCCCGCTCCTAACTAGTGGCCCTAACACTTCTTGGCACGATGCTCAGTGCAGGGCCTGAGCTTGGGAAGTGTTGCCCAGTCTCAGCGTGAGGCTGTAAAATGGGTTCTGGGCTCCTGAGGTCTCGGAGAGGCCCTGACAAACTGCTGCCCATCACGGGTGCCTTGTCAGAACCCGAGGCTGCTCCCAGGGGAGCCTTCTGGGACCCGTGGGTCCCCGGCCACCGGTTCTGCCCACGCAGTCGCCGGAACACACAGTGCCCGAGCCAGTCCCAGCTGCCCTGGACACTGAGCCTCAGGGCCCCCCAGGGCTGTTCCACATTCCCCTCCAAAGTCAACGAGGCCCCGGCTGGCTTTCTTCCTGGAAAATCAGTGGGGCTCACTGCCCTCTGCTGGCTTCCTCCAAGGCCGCCTGGACTCCAGAAGCAGCGGGCACTTCGGGGAAGGCTGCCCCAGCTGTATCTCTGCACCCTGGCCCTGCCTGGGCCTGCATCCTACTGCTTCCCTGAGCTCCCCTGAATGTGGCTCTGGAGGGAGCCATGATACCCCTGCCCTTGGAAGCGCTCGCAGAATTGGAGCTAGACAGTGACGGCTCCCGTTCCCTGAGCCCCTTGAGGGAACACAGGCATTTAACCGCTCTAGTCCTCAGAACCACTCCGCTTAACAAACAAGGAAGCCGAGGCTCAGTCTAGCTGATGGGTTTGCCAGAGACCACGCAACTGGTAACTGGTGGAGTGGGGACCTGAATCCAGTTCCTTCCGGGGGCTCTTTCCACGAAATCGAAACCACATGGACTCTGTCCAGATGGCCCCCCTGCTCTCTGTGCTGAGGACTTCAGGGGTATTTATTCATGCCTTTGAGTGCCTAGCACTGAACTGGCAAGTGTTGGGGAGACAGTGGCAATGCAAGCGGTGTGGGTAGGCCTCCCCTAAACCAACAGTGACGCAAAGCAGGTGGATAGACGAGGAAACCCCACAGTGCCTGGAAGCAGCCTGAGTCCCTGGAGGCAGTGATGCCCCGGGCAGGGTGCTGGGGAACAAGAAGACATTAAGCTGGTAACAGTGGGGAGACGCAGGGAGAAAGGGCATTTCGGGCAGGCAATGGCTGGATATTAGAGATTCGAGGGAACCCCAAATTCACCAGGTGGCTACAGCACAGAGTGGGAGGAGACAGTGGAGGTGACAAGGCCGGGAAGGCAGGTGGGGACACAGCCTAACTTCAAGAGACTTCCCACACAGTGGCCATGTCGGCTCTTGGGCCCCGTTTGGTGCCCTCGGGATTCCTGTGTACAAAGGGCTCCCCAAATCATAAATCCGGTACACTGGCTTTATAGCTGAAGCTTGGAGAGAAGGTGATTGGCTTCAGGTCACCCAGAGGAGCCAGAATCACACCCAGGTTACCTGATTCCAAGGGACACCCTGTCCCTGCAGCACCATCTCAAAGCCCTTCCTCCTTCCCGGGGGATGAGTTTCTGTCCGATCACCACGGGGGGGCAATCAGGGCCCACAAACCTTGGGATTCCCCTGGCAACTCTGTGGATCAGGCCTGCCCATATCACCTGGGTGAGGGAGTTTCCCTGTCTTTGAGATCAAACACAAACCCCAAACAGAAACTGCCCCACACCTGAGCTCCAGGTAAATGCAGCCCGAGCCTGTGAGGTATACACACCTTTTGGCTCACACCCAGGAAAAGAAAGGAAGCTGTTTGAATAAAAACTCTCCTGGATGGGCGCCCAGCGATTTATAGTTTGCAAAGTGCTTTTCCCAAACGTTCTGCCTTTTGATCCTCGCACCTGTCCTGAGAAAAAGGTGCTGCCCATTTTACAGAGGCAGAAACTGAGGCCTGAGAGGTGAAGTGCAATGCTCAAGGTCACAGAAGGAGGGCGCTCTAGGATCAGAAACAAGTGGCCCGAGGAGGCGGCACGTGCTGGACACACATCGACTAAATGGCCCATCTCTGACGAATGCGGTGGGTAAAGCCAAGAGTGGTCATAGGAGGTGTCACTGATGTCCTTTCAAAAATGCATAGCAGTGACCAGGCAGAACTCGGGAGGGGAGCTTTCTGGGCCAAGGAAAGCGTGAGCAAAGGCCTGGAGGTAGGAGGAAGCAGGCAGACAGGAAACAGGGAATACTCCAACGGGGCTGGTGCGCAGAGTGTGGGCGTACCCCGGGGTGGCTCCCCTCCTTTCCCAGGGACCTCTTCTCCCCTCCCCTATCTCCCAGCTGCCTCTCTCAACATCTGCTCTACTGTTGCTGTTGGGGTTCAGATCTGTCTCCCCCATCCTTCTGGAAGCTCCTGGAGGGCAAGGACCTTATCCAGTTCACTTCTGTATCCTCAGTCTCTAGCACAAGGCTGGTCTGGCACAGAGATGGAGCCAGTTAATGAATAAAGATGAATGAATGAATGAATGAATGAATACACAGTGCCAGCTACATTCCATGAAATAGCAGCTGAGAGGTTTTTGAACACTAACCACGTGCCACCAGGTGCTTGGCTAGCTACTTTTTATACACATCGTCTCTTTAATCCTGCGAGGCCTATTATTTACTTTTTTTTTTTTTCAACGTTTATTTATTTTTGGGACAGAGAGAGACAGAGCATGAACGGGGGAGGGGCAGAGAGAGAGGGAGACACAGAATCGGAAATAGGCTCCAGGCTCTGAGCCATCAGCCCAGAGCCCGACGCGGGGCTCGAACTCCCGGACCGCGAGATCGTGACCGGGTTGAAGTCGGACGCTTAACCGACTGCGCCACCCAGGCGCCCCTATTATTTACTTTTTATTATCAAAATCTCCGTTTTATAGGTGAGGAAACCGAGGCACAGAAAGGTGAAGTAACTTGGGTAAGGTCACAGAGTCCGCAAGTGTCCTTAGGATTTGAACTGAAGCCACAGGCTCAGTTGAGCGATTTTGCACACACTCTCAGCCACGTGGGGACACAGCTTCCTGCACAGACACACACATGTGTGCACACACATGCACAAGAGCACCCAGGCCACAGCCTTGTGCTCCTGGACACCCGGTCCTCCCCAGATTTGCTTACCCCCTAGCATGGAGAAGGAGGTCACAGTCCTGGTGCCGGGCTGGGGGCAGGGGTGGGGTGAGAAGGAGCCAGGTGGGCTCTGAGACGTGCTCACTCCCTTTCCCTGGAACGCAGCTTCCTGTCATTAGGCACCTCCAGCTCAGGGGTATAGAAATCCTTTCTTTTGTACAGTCTCCCCTTCTATATAATCCCTGCCACAAAATGAGGATTCCCTGCAATAAAGGAAGCAAAGATTTCCCATATGCCTCTGGGCGTACCAGGCCCTGTGCGGGTCTCCTTAGAAACCCCGGGAAAGATTTCTCAGTGTCCCAGGTCACCCAGGCTCAGGTGGAATGGGAGTTCCGATTTAGGTGGCCAGACCTTCTAGGCCAGCTCATCTTCCACTGCCCAAGTCCTTTCAGTACCCCCATGACCCCTTAACATCTGATAGAGGACAATCCAGCCTCAGGGAACAGGGAAGGGACCGGAGAGTGGAAGGCCTTGCCTGAGGTCACACAGGCAGCGCAGCGGGAGCTGGAACCCGGGCCCGAGGTGGGGACGGGCTGCAGGAGCTTATTTCCAGCCAGAGCCGAACTCGGGGCTGACTGGGGTGCAGTCTGGAGGTGTGGGGAGGCCCTGCCTGGGCGCTGGGCCTCTTTGCCAGCTCCGTTTCACAGCAAAAGGGAAGGAGGGGCCCTCTGGGCATCAGGCGTCCGGACCAGGCCTGCCGGTCTGCGCAGCAGGGCGAGTTCGTGGGCCGTGGGTCCTTGTACTGCTTCACACGCATAGCTGCACATGAGCTCTCTCGTGTGTGGCTGGGGCACAGGTGCGAGGGGCTGCGTGTTGCTGCGTGTGCAGGTGTATCTGGGTGTGTTTGAGCATCTGTGTGTGTGTCTAACGTTACCCCCACCGCACTCTCATGAAACCCCATCTCTTCCAGTGTCTTATCTGATCCCCGTCGAAGGGCAGTGAGGGAGGCATGGCAGGGGTTGTGGAGAAAGAGAGGCCGAGGGAAGCTTGGGCCGAGGGAAGCTAGGGTGAGGGAAGGGCACCCGACCGCAGGAGGTAGCCCTGCGTGCCTGTTCCTGGATGGATGTTCCCATGCGTGTGCGGGTGCCATCTCCAGAGGGACCGGAAGTGATAACCCTTCAGGTCCGTCCTGGCTCTGCCCAGCATGTTCCTGCAGGGCTGCAGGGTCGAGCGTGTTTGAGGTCTATGTGGGCAGGGGAGTGTGTCTGAGCACATGTGTGCCTGGTGAGAGAGAAAGCCTGTACAGACTGTGGGTGTTTTGGGGTGTCTTCTTCCACCGGACGGCTCCCAAGCGCCCAAGGCCTCAGAGAGGGATGGGGGAGCAGGCTCAGCGGGCTGGCCAGAGGCTCTCCAGGCCCCTCTGCCCAGCTGGGCAGAGGCCTGGGCTGGTGTTGGGCACAGCGCCACCTTGTGGGGCCGCAAGGAGGGATCTGTGGCATGTCGGGGAAGCTGATGGCCTCCGTGGGGGGAAAGAGGGATGGGGATGGGGAAGAGTGGCCCCGGGGAACCTGGAAGGCCAAACCGCTCCCAGAACCCGGGCCACCAGATCCGGGTTGTGCCAATTTCCTGGGACAAAAGAGATCCAAGAGGCTTCCCTGAGGTTTCCCCCCTCCCCTCCTGGCTCCTCCTGGAGGATGCTCCTTCCTCTGACTCTTAAATGCTATTCCCATTGACTAGGGAAGTCAGACGCTAACCAAATTCTTAAAAGGGAGAAAAGCCAAAGGTGGCCATGTGTCCTGGTTTGCCTTGGTTTGCCTGGGACTGACAGGTCTCCAGGACACAGGACCCTCGGTTTTAACATCAGGGAAGTCCTGGGCAAACGGGACTAGTTAGTCACGCTAGATGAGCACGTGTGGCAGCGGGGAAATAGTGCAGACGATTCCTGGGGACCTAGGTTGGTCTGAGGGGTCAGAGGAGGCCTCTGTGCCCTCACCCCAGCAGGGGTCTTGTTGGCCACAGACGCTTTAGACAATCTCTTCTATCCTGAGGGCTTTGTTACCATCTCTGTGGGATTTGGTGACTCCCAGTTGGGCCTCCAGCCAGACCTCTCTCGTGGGTTCGGTCCCTCATCTGCTCTGAACTAGTGGGCCAGGCTGTCACACGGGCATAGCCACCCCACAGGCCTCAAATGCGATTATGATGTCCCCTGAGCCTCTTTCTTCTCCTGTGTTCCTATCTCAACAAGTGGCATTCCCACCCACTGGTCACCCAGCCAGACACCTTTGATCCCTCTTTGATCCCTCTGAATCCCTCACCTTCCACATCCAGTCCTTTCAATTCCATGTACCACCATCGCTCCAGTCTACTTCTTTCTCTCTCATCCCCGCTGCCACTACACTGTCACCACCATCCTCCCCTGGTCTTGCGGTCTCCAGCAATTGCCCTGAGTTCATCTAGAACAGGCCAGAATGTGGAGTCTGGTCCCAGCTTAAGGATGAGTGAGAATGCTGGCTTGGACTTGGTTCCAGGTCCTCAGTCCTGAGAATTCTTGCCATGCCAGCCTGGGGACACTCTCTCTAGCCACCCTGCATGAGAGGAATGTGAGGGCCCTGTTTTTGTCCTTCAGGGCGTTTGGGAAGGCTGGCCAAGGCCAGCTCAGGTATCTCTCTACTCCATATCCACTCTGTAGCTGGAGCGTCTTCCTGCTCAGGCCCCTCCATGGCTCTCCGTGGTCCTCAGGATGAAGTTGCAGCACCTTGACCTTGCTATGTGACCAGTTCTTATTGTCCTTAGAGTTACATTTCTAACCATTGCTCCACCTGTACCCGTTGTGCTGCTGGTTTTCTGTGTTCTGGTGAGAATGATGATGGTATGGGTGCAATGGTGTGTACGTGGCATTATTGGTTTGTGTGTGGTGGTTGGGATGGTGTGTTTCTAGTGGCTGTGATGGTGTGTGTGTGGTTGGGATGGTGTGTGTGTGGTTGGAATGGTGTGTGTGTGGTTGGAATGGTGTGTGTGTGGTTGGGATGGTGTGTGTGGTTGGGATGGTATTTGTGTGGTTGGGATGGCGTGTGTGTGGTTGGGATGGCATGTGTGTGGTTGGGATGGCGTGTGTGGTTGGGATGGCGTGTGTGTGGTTGGGATGGCGTGTATGGTTGGGATGGTGTGTGTGTGGTTGGGATGGCGTGTGTGGTTGGGATGGTGTGTGTGGTTGGGATGGCATTTGTGTGGTTGGGATGGCGTGTGTGTGGTTGGGATGGCGTGTGTGTGGTTGGGATGATGTGTGTGGTTGGGATGGCGTGTGTGTGGTTGAGATGGTGTGTGTGGTTGGGCTGGTGTGTGTGTGGTTGAGATGGTATGTGTGGTTGGGATGGCGTGTGTGTGGTTGGGATGGTGTGTGTGGTTGGGATGGTGTGTGTGGTTGGGTTGGTGTGTGTGTGGTTGGGCTGGTGTGTGTGTGGTTGGAATGGTGTGTGTGGTTGAGATGGTGTGTGTGGTTGGGATGGCATTGGTGTGGTTGGGATGGCGTGTGTGTGGTTGGGATGGCGTGTGTGTGGTTGGGATGGCGTGTGTGTGGTTGGGATGTGTGTGTGGTTGGGATGGTGTGTGTGTGGTTGGGATGGCGTGTGTGTGGTTGGGACGATGTGTGTGGTTGGGACGGTGTGTGTGGTTGGGATGGCGTGTGTGTGATTGGGATGATGTGTGTGTGGTTGGGACGGTGTGTGTGGTTGGGATGGCATTTGTGTGGTTGGGATGGCGTGTGTGTGGTTGGGATGGCATGTATGGTTGGGATGGTGTGTGTGTGGTTGAGATGCTGTGTGTGGTTGGGATGGTGTGTGTGGTTGGGATGGTGTGTGTGGTTGGGCTGGTGTGTGTGTGGTTGAGATGGTGTGTGTGGTTGGGATGGCATGTGTGTGGTTGGGATGGCGTGTGTGTGGTTGGGATGGCGTGTGTGTGGTTGGGATGGTGTGTGTGGTTGGGCTGGTGTGTGTGTGGCTGGAATGGTGTGTGTGGTTGAGATGGTGTGTGTGGTTGGGATGGCATTGGTGTGGTTGGGATGGCGTGTGTGTGGTTGGGATGGCGTGTGTGTGGTTGGGATGATGTGTGTGTGGTTGGAATGGTGTGTGTGGTTGAGATGGTGTGTGTGGTTGGGATGGCATTGGTGTGGTTGGGATGGCGTGTGTGTGGTTGGGATGGCGTGTGTGTGGTTGGGATGGCGTGTGTGTGGTTGGGATGTGTGTGTGGTTGGGATGGTGTGTGTGTGGTTGGGATGGCGTGTGTGTGGTTGGGACGATGTGTGTGGTTGGGACGGTGTGTGTGGTTGGGATGGCGTGTGTGTGATTGGGATGATGTGTGTGTGGTTGGGACGGTGTGTGTGGTTGGGATGGCATTTGTGTGGTTGGGATGGCGTGTGTGTGGTTGGGATGGCATGTATGGTTGGGATGGTGTGTGTGTGGTTGAGATGCTGTGTGTGGTTGGGATGGTGTGTGTGGTTGGGATGGTGTGTGTGGTTGGGCTGGTGTGTGTGTGGTTGAGATGGTGTGTGTGGTTGGGATGGCATGTGTGTGGTTGGGATGGCGTGTGTGTGGTTGGGATGGCGTGTGTGTGGTTGGGATGGTGTGTGTGGTTGGGCTGGTGTGTGTGTGGCTGGAATGGTGTGTGTGGTTGAGATGGTGTGTGTGGTTGGGATGGCATTGGTGTGGTTGGGATGGCGTGTGTGTGGTTGGGATGGCGTGTGTGTGGTTGGGATGATGTGTGTGTGGTTGGAATGGTGTGTGTGTGGTTGGAATGGTGTGTGTGTGGTTGGGATGGTGTGTGTGGTTGGGATGGCATGTATGGTTGGGATGGTGTGTGTGTGGTTGAGATGCTGTGTGTGGTTGGGATGGTGTGTGTGGTTGGGATGGTGTGTGTGGTTGGGCTGGTGTGTGTGTGGTTGGGATGGTGTGTGTGGTTGGGATGGCGTGTGTGTGGTTGGGATGGTGTGTGTGGTTGGGATGGTGTGTGTGGTTGGGCTGGTGTGTGTGTGGTTGGAATGGTGTGTGTGGTTGAGATGGTGTGTGTGGTTGGGATGGCATTGGTGTGGTTGGGATGGCGTGTGTGTGGTTGGGATGGCGTGTGTGTGGTTGGGATGGCATGTGTGTGGTTGGGACGATGTGTGTGGTTGGGACGGTGTGTGTGGTTGGGAAGGTGTGTGTGGTTGGGATGGTGTGTGTGTGATTGGGACGATGTGTGTGTGGTTGGGACGGTGTGTGTGGTTGGGATGGCGTGTGTGTGGTTGGGATGGCATGTATGGTTGGGATGGTGTGTGTGTGGTTGAGATGCTGTGTGTGGTTGGGATGGTGTGTGTGGTTGGGATGGTGTGTGTGGTTGGGCTGGTGTGTGTGTGGTTGGGACGATGTGTGTGGTTGGGATGGCATGTGTGTGGTTGGGATGGTGTGTGTGGTTGGGCTGGTGTGTGTGTGGTTGGAATGGTGTGTGTGGTTGAGATGGTGTGTGTGGTTGGGATGGCATTGGTGTGGTTGGGATGGCGTGTGTGTGGTTGGGACGGCGTGTGTGTGGTTGGGACGGCGTGTGTGTGGTTGGGATGGCGTGTGTGTGGTTGGGATGATGTATGTGGTTGGGATGGCGTGTGTGTGGTTGGGATGGCGTATGTGTGGTTGGGATGGCATGTGTGTGGTTGGGATGGTGTGTGTGGTTGGAATGGTGTGTGTGGTTGAGATGGTGTGTGTGGTTGGGATGGTGTGTGTGTGGTTGAGATGGTGTGTGTGGTTGGGATGGTGTGTGTGTGGTTGGAATGGTGTGTGTGTGGCTGGGATGGTGTGTGTGGTTGGGCTGGTGTGTGTGGTTGGGCTGGTGTGTGTGGTTGGGATGGTGTGTTGTGGTTGGGATGGCGTGTGTGGTTGGGATGGTGTGTTTCCAGTAGCTGCGCTGGTGTGTCAGTGTTGGTAGGGGCAGAATAGAGCTTTCAGATCGCTCACATCTACTTTGACCAGAGCAGTTCCAATTGTGTACGTTTTATGGATTGGGGTTCCTTACGACTTTGTTTCTAAGAAGGTTTTTGTGGCTTTGAAAGGTTTGCAAAGAGTCATTGCTCTAAGATGACTAGTTGTTTTCTGCTTCTCCTCCACACCAAGCAGCTTCCCACCTCTGTGCTTTTACCCAGGCTCTTCCAAAGATCTCCATCTCTCTCTGTAGAAATGTTACCGTCTGAAATGGCCCCACCTCCAAGAAGCTTCTGGGGCTCAGCGGCAGGGACAGGATTGCTCCCTCCTCTACGCACCACTGCCCTTCACATCTACCCCCTTTGTGTCCTTGTCGTACACGCCTAGACTAAGAGCTCACCGCCTCAGTAATCTCCACACTAACATTCTTCCTTTCTTCTCTGCTGACTCATGCACAGAGGTGAATAAAAATCGCGTCAGCGGTTTTGTGCAGCACACAGCCTGGTGGGAAAGACGGACACATAGCACTGTGACATCAGTGCTATAATGGAGGGGAGCTAGAGGCCCCTGACCTGGGAGCAGGGAGGCAAAAAAAGCCTTCCTAGAGAAAATAATCCCCAAGCGTAGTTTTAAAGGATGAAACATGCCCCTGGAGAAGAAGTGGGGAAAGATATCCCGGGGAAGAACCGCCCACCGGTCACATCGCACCCTCTCTGCTGCCCGTGTCCCCCCCTCGCCGGCCTCACCATGCTGTCTCTAGATTTTTTGGACGATGTGCAGCGAATGGACAAGCGGCAGCTGTATTATCAAGTCCTAAATTTTGGAATGACAGTTTCCTCGGCACTAATGATCTGGAAGGGGTTAATGGTCATAACTGGAAGTCAAAGTCCAATTGTAGTTGCTCAGT
The DNA here is from genome assembly GCF_016509475.1 of Prionailurus bengalensis. NCBI lineage: Eukaryota > Metazoa > Chordata > Mammalia > Carnivora > Felidae > Prionailurus > Prionailurus bengalensis. Next base: position 43,938,340 of record NC_057345.1, on the reverse strand, counting down.
GGCAGCACGGAACCTGCATTTCATAGAGGAGATCTTCTCTTTTTAACAAATGGAGTTGAAGATCCCATCCGAGTGGGAGAAATTGTTTTTAGGATAGAAGGAAGAGAGATTCCTATAGTTCGTGGAGTCTTGAAGATTCGTGAAAAGCAAAATGGACATATCAAGTTTTTGGCCAAAGGAGATAATAATGCGGTTGATGACAGAGGCCTCTATAAACAAGGACAACACTGGCTGGAGAAGAAGGATGTCGTGGGGAGAGCAAGGGGGGTCCGTGCTCAGCGTGAGCCCAACACAAGGCTTGAACTCGTGACACTGAAATCAAGAGCCAGACGCTCAACCAACTGAGCCACCCAGGCACCCCCCCCAAAAATACAATCTTTAAAAAAATAAAATCAAATCCCAACGTTGAAAATATAAAAAAAAAAAAAAAAATGTGCGAAGGCCCCAGCATTAGAAAACACGGTTGGCTTGTGCGACAAACTGTCAGCAGTTGAGACTGTGGAGTGACGACTGTGGGGAGCAGGGCATAAGGCCTGAGAGGTGGGGAGGCTGCGTCCCAGGGGACTCTGGGTGCCAGTGTGGAGCTGGCACTTCGTCCCAAGAACAGGCCATGGCAGGGAACTGAAAAGATACTGACAAGGTCAGATTTCCTTGTTAAAAAAATGTTGTGGTGACATATGGCCTAAAATTTGCCACTGTAAACTGGTATTAAGTACACTCACACTGTCGTGCACCATCACCGACCACCCATACCCAGACCTGTTTGTCCTGTAAAACCGAAACTCTATACATAAACCTCCCCCCAGTGCCTGGCAACCCCCGTAACCATTCTGTCTCTGTGGATCTGACCACTCTAAGCACCACATATAAGTGGGATCATACACTATTTGTCTTTTGCGTGTGTGTGTGCCTGGTCAATGTCACTTAGCATCGTGTCCTCGAGGTTCACCCATGTTGTAGCATGTTGCAGGATTCCTTTTGTTTTTAAGGCTGAATAATATTCCGTGGGGTGTATTTACACCACGTGTCATTTATCCATTCATCGGTCGATGGACGCTTGGGTTGATTCCACATTTCAGCTCTTGTGAATCGCGCTGCTAGGAACGTGGATGTGCGAATATCTCTCTGAGACTCTGCTCTCAGTTCTTTCCGATGTACACCCCCACGTGCAACGCCTGGGTCGTGTGGTATGTCTATTTCTAATTTTTTGAGGAACCACCGTCCTGTTTTCCATACAGGCTGCACCACTTTACATTCCCACCAACAGGGCACAAGGCTTCCCGTTTCTCCACATCCTTGCCAACGCTTACTTTCTTTTGCTTGGTCTTTGGTTTGGTTTTGGTAGGAGCTATCCTAATGGGTACGGGGGTGGCATTTAAAACAACGAATTCACCGAGGTGAAGTTCGTAATAACATAAAATTAACCTTTTTTTTTTAAATTTTTTTTTTACATTTATTTATTTTTGAGAGATAAAGAGAGAGACGGTGTGAACAGGGGAGGGGCAGAGAGAGAGGGAGACACAGAATCCGAAGCAGGCTCCAGGCTCTGAGCTGTCAGCACAGAGCCCATCTGGGGCTTGAACCCATGAACCACGAGATCATGACCTGAGCTGAAGTCGGACGCCTAACCGACTGAGCCACCCAGGCGCCCCTAAAATTAACCTTTTTAAAGTGAACGGTGCGGTGGCACGTAGTACATTCAAAGTGTTGGGCTACCTTCCTCTCTATGTAGTGGCGAAACATTTCTATTACTCCAAGTAAAACCCCTTACGTGTTAAGTAGTTTCTCCCCAGTGTCCCTTCCCCCAGTCCCTGGCAACCGTCAGTTCTCTGCCTTATGAATTCATCTGTTCTGGACATTTCACACAGATGGAGCCATGCGATACGTGACCTTTTGTGTCTGGCTTGCCTCCCGTAGCTTCGTGTTTGTAAGGTTCACCGGCTCGTCAGTACTGCATTCCTTTCTATAGATGAGTAATACTCTGCTGTGTGGATTTGCCACTCATGGAGTATTCATTTGCCTGCTGACGGACACTGGGCTGGTCAGGCTTACTCTTGACCCCTCGAGCTCTGTCCATACAATGGTTTGGAGGGAGCAAGACAGGACGAGGAAGAAGGGCTGGGGCCGTGTCAGGGGGGCAGGCCGAGGGCTCTGGCCGTGGGAAAGACAGAGGAGTGCATTATTTAGGGAGGCAGATGGTTGTGAGGTGCCGGAGGGAGAAGTGAGGCATGTCGCCCCAGTTGTGTAAGACAAGCCATGAAGGAGGACAGGTGGGAGAAGACGGTCACGGGTTTGGTTTGCGCCTTGCAAGTTTGAGTTGTTTGTGGACCATCCAGAGGGAACTGTCCTCCATGCAGTAAGAGCTGTGGGCCTGGAGCTTGGGGGGAAGTGCTGGGCAGAGTGGGGCTTGGCAGTCAGCAGTGTGTCGCCGAGAAGAACAGAAGAGAGCGGGGAAGAGGGAGATGGGAGGGCTCAGAACAGAGCCTCTTACACGGTGTACTCCCAAAGGCAGGACCTGACCACCTTGCTCCCCACTGACTGCCAGACCCAGCCACAATGACTAGCATATACACACAGCCACTTACAACCCGGTAGGATGAATGAAGGAGTCCACAGAAGCCTGGGACCTCGCAGGAGAAATCAAGAAAAACAGGGTGTTGGAAAAACTGAGAGGAACACGTTTCAAGGATAAAGTGGCTGGCTGATGCTGCAGCTGTCAGTCTGGGTAAGAACTTTTTTTTTTGTTTTTTTTTTAAGTTTTATTTATTTTTGAAAGAAAGGGACAGAGATAGAGTGCGAGCAGGGGAGGGGCAGAGAGAGAGGGAGACACAGAATCCGAAGCGGGCTCCAGGCTCCGAGCTGTCGGCACAGAGCCCGGCACAGGGATCGAACTCACGAGCTGTGAGATCATGGCCTGAACCGAAGTCGGACGCCTAAGCTAACGCCACCCAGGCGCCCCGATAGTCTTGATTTATGTGTGGAAACGGAGAGAGCACTGGTGACCCAGGCAAGTGACGTGGTGGAAGTGGAAGCCGGGGGTGGTGCCCAGTGAGCACAAAGTCAGATTTGCAGAGTCGGGCCAAGTGGGGGTAAGCCCGAGAGCCCTTGCGGGAGAGGTGCATGGAGTGGAGACAGTGAACCGAGAGGCCTCATCTGGTCAGTCTAGGCCAGTCAGGGAGCCAGGATCCAACTGAGTGACCTTGGCTGGGTCCCTCCCCTCTCGGGTATTCGAACAGCCGCTCTTGAGGAGTCTGCGGTGACTCAGCTCTCTGCTTCACTAGCTGCCCCCTCAGATGACCCTCCCCAGGACCAGCCCTCACTTAGTGCTGTGACTAGGCCCTTTGGCTCTGCAGAGGGAAGGGCTCCTTACCTCGGGGAACCTTTCTACGTAGACTCGGGAAGTAGTTAGGTGGGGAAGACATAACTAGAAGTTTCTGGCTGCTATGCCAGAGTTTCCAAGACCAAAATAGTTTCCTTTCCCCAAAGCTGAGCTTTTTCATAAGCCCCAGGCACACCAGATGGGAAGGGAGAAGCATCTAGAAAAAGCTGAGAGGGGCGCTCAGTTAGACGTCTGATTTCAGCTACTGATCTCATAGTCTGTGAGTTCGAGCCCTGCGTCGGGCTCTGTGCTGACAGTTCAGAGCCTGGAGCCTGTTTTGGATCCTGTGTCTCCCTCTCTCTCTGCCCCTCCCACTCCCCCATCTCAAAAATAAATAAACATTAAAAAAAAAAAAAAAAGGCTGAGAGACCCCAGGAGCACCTAGTGTCACAGGACTTTATCATCTTGCATCCAGACGGCTCAAAAGACTCCTGTCTCCACCTCACTGCCGGCCCAGAGGAGACACCCAGCAGTGGTAGGGGAGCTCTGAGGTAAGAGGAGGGACACCAGGTCTTTGCATATGGTTTGATCACTTCCTTGCTGAGTGACCTGAGGCCAGGGGCTCCTCTTCTCCAGGACTGTTTCTTGTCTACCATGGATTCACCTGACTGCCAGAGACTAATAGACAGCACAGCACGAAAGGTGCCCTGGAGAGGCAGTGACCAGAAAGGGGTGTGAGGCTTAAAGATTCCCTGGTTATTTATTGAGGGTCTACTAAGTACGGGGCACTGTGCCAACCACAGATGCAACAGCCTGGGAGGTAGGAACTCAGATTCGAGTCCCAGCTTTGTCTTTAACTCCCTGTGTGGCCTAGCCTCAAACATGAGCATGCAAGGAACAGAATCACCAGGCAGTGGCACGGACTGCAGGCCTTCCCCCCAGAATTTCTGATTTGGTAGGTCTAGCGTCGGGCCCAAGAATTTGCATTTCTAACTGATGTTGCAGGGAGGAACCGTACTTTGAGAATTGCTGGCCTACCCATTTGTCTGAGTCTGACTTTCCTTGGCTCTCAACAGGGAGAATCGCGCCGGCCCGGCTTACCTCCTGCCAAGGCGTGCTCTGGGGTGTGAATCAAAAAGCTGTAGAATTATGGAACTTCTGAGAGAGCTGGTTGGGACCTCAAGATCCACCTGCTTTGAACTCCCCACTGGACAGGAGACGAAACTGAGGATCAGAGATGGCACAGACCAGGGTCACAGTCAATTTGAAGGCACCAGAGCTGGAGTTAGAACCCACAGAGGCTCCCCCCTTCTCCCAGGTTCCCCCAGCCCAAAGGAGGTGCTTTTACTATCTTTCTTGTAAGATGAAGTGACACTACATGGTATTTGCAGCAGATGCTCTGAATGTCCTGCCTGTGTCTCTTGGTGTCCACCATTTCTGTGCATCTCGACCCAACAGCTTCCAAATGCCAGCCCCTGCACTCTCCCTGAGGACCTTTTCTGGCCTCAAAGCCCACTTGGCCCGGCCTGCATTTGTGCAGGAACACTGCCAGAGACTTAACGTCTATTTCCTCTGAGCAAATCCCAACCAATGACAGGTGGGTACATACTCCAGCTTCCTTGCCCCTTGATTGGGACAACACTGAGGCAAATTCTTCACCATTATCCAGAATTCCTTAGTGGAACTGAGCCCGGGCTGGTTCCAGCAGAATCTTGCTTGATAGTATATTCTTTGCTTCTTTCCCTTCCCTTTCTCACTTTCTAGCACAACCTCTACAGGGGTTTCCTCGGATTATCTTTCAAATCAACTGTTTCAAATCCTTGTTTCAGGGTCTGTTCCTGGGGGAATCTGGTCTCAGACATCATCATTATCATCATCATAAGAATAATTGCCATTTATTGAACACCTACTATATGCCAGGTATCATGTACATATGACCTCATGTGATCCTCATGACAATACTCTTATGCCTCTATGTAACGGCTGAAATAATTCAGTTCAGAGGCCTGACCAAGGGCTGTCAGATGGTAAGCCTTTAGCAGGGCTGGGTGTTGAGGGACCTTGGTTCCCTCCCTAGGGGCCCAGCCCCACTGCGTGGTCACACCCAGAGAAAAGGCAACCTGGGGCATTTTTAGGCCCTGACACTGTCCCCACAACAGGCACTATTCACAATGGCAGCAGTGGGACTCCTTCTAAGGACCTCAACTAGTTGAGGATATTGATAAAGGAGACAGCTGGAGAGGAAGAACAGGCCAATATTTTATGATGACTGCAATCGACAGACTGGTCTGTGTCTACTCTTGGAGAGTCCCAGGAATAACTGGGGGACTCTTTGGGGATAATTTCTTCCTTATGTAGAAGGGGGCTCAGGGCCATTGTCTTTGGACAAAAATAAACCTCCATTTTGTAATCACAGATTGGTGAAGCCGGGCAATGTTTAGGCTGCACTGAATACACTCCTAATGTGTTTGTGCAGACCGAATAGGGTCTTTGTTTATGGAAGTGCAATGTTTTGCTTTAGGCTTCAGTTTCAAAGAGCAAGTTTCCATAGCAATTATTTTTGTTGTATAAAGAGAAAGCTATTGGGGTAATAAAATCATACACTCACACACAGTACAATAAACTCCCGGGATGGTACTCAGGGGCCTGCATTAGACTTCACACTGGACCCATTCTCCCTGGTGGGAGCTTTGAAAGTATCTCCCCATTTCTGGCCTCAGTTTCCTCATGTGTCACAAGCAAGGCAGCTGCATGGGCCCTACGCTCTCCGAGGCCCCAGGTGACAGGGTCCATGGTTCTCCCTCAGGGCCGCCTGGCAAATCTAGGCAGCTTTGCTGCTCCAGTCCAGCCTGGAAGCAGATCTGTAATTGAGCCTGCAGGGTCCCTGTGACAGGCACAGCCTGTAAATCTCCGCTGGGGAAGCAGCCCAGGGAGATAAATTGTACCGCAGCGGACTCTCCTTGCATTCTAGGAGCCGCCTGTTTCTGGGGTTAACGTGGAAAGAAGGGAGGGCCGATAAAGCCCTTCCCCATGATCAGACACTCAACAGGGTGGGGGGAACGAGGACCCAGGCCACCGCTGGCAGGGAAGGAGTGGTTGCAGCGTGGTGTTTGCTCCTTGGAGCCCATGAACACGGGCACTGGAGGATTTAAGCAAAACAGTGACTTGGTCCGAATGAATGCATTGTCATAGTGTGTATACATGCCTCTCTCCTCCCTCAGCTTCTGAGCCCAGACACTGTGTCTGAGTCAGCTCGGTGTGCCAGCGCAAGGACTGGGACAGGGCAGGCATCCCTGAATACAAGTAATGGAAAATAATCACGATAGCTAATGCTAATGAGCTAACGCTCAGTCTGTGCCACGCCCTGAGCTTATTGTTCTGCGTGTATTATTTACGCCTTGCAATCCTAGAAGGCACAGCTCCGTGACACAGAGATGCTAAGTAACTTGCCCATGAGCCCTCAGCTAGTAAGCGGCTGGACTAGGATCTAAACCCAGGTAGCCTGGCTCCAGAGCCTGGGCCCCGAAACACTCTGCAAAATGATCAATACAGTAATGACAACGACAATGGAAATTCACTGTGTCAGGTGTCTGTCAGGACTGTGGGAAGGAGAGGCAGAAGTCCACCAGCTGGCCTGGCAGAGGGAAGCAACGGACAAGGGCTGAGAGAGGTCACCTCTTGTCTGAGGAATGAAGAGATACTTGAAAAGGCCAGAGCGTAGAGGGGCAAAGTGACAGATGAATCTGGGGAGGAAGGCGGGGCTAGATCCTGCCGAGCCTGCGGTGCTGGGGGCCAGAGAGCACAGGTCTGTGGCATGGGCTAGGGCAGGGCAGTGACAGGCCAGATGTGAGGACCGCACCACCTCTCACCGGCTCTGTGACCTTGGGCAAGGCACTTCTCCTCTTGGAACCTCAGTCTTCTCATCAGTAAACTGGGGTTGCTAATCCCGCTGCCTCTCAGGGCTTGGGCAAAGATTAATAAGGCAACAGATGAAAAGGATTTTATAGACTGTAAAAGATTTCACAAATGCAGGCTTGGGGGTGGGATGGAAAGAAGTGAAGCGATAGTCATTGTGAATTTAGCCAGCTGTCTTTACATAGAGACTACCAGATTCACTCCAACTTTTATGGTTATTAAAAATAATGACATTTGCACGTGGCACTGTTACTCGCCCTTTGGCCTTTATTACCTCACTTGAGCATCTCCAAACCTTTTATGTGAGATGTAATCATTCCCGCCTTATGAGTGAGGACACTGAGGCACAGAGAGGTGCTTGGCCCACCCCAGTCATGCAGGCCAGAGGGGCAGCTGAGGTATGGTCTAGGTCTATGGCTGAGCAGTTGTGTTCTTCCTATTTGGTCTCACAAAACTTGATTCATATTGAACGGCTTGTCTGAGCCGATGCCTCCAAAGGGTAAACCAAGGGCACAAAGGTACAGGAAGGCAAGTACAGCAAGACAGTCATCTAGGGGTATTTAGGATTGGAATGCTTGAGGTCTTGACTATTGGTCAATAACCTCAGAGGTTTGAGACAGGTCATAATGTGTCATTTTACTGAGGCCCAAACTTGAATTATTTTTTTTTAATTAAAAAATATTTTATTATTTTTGACAGAGAGAGAGAGACAGAGAGAGAGACAGAGAGTGAGCAGGGGAGAGGCAGAGAGAGAGGGACACACAAATCTGAAGCAGGCTCCAGGCTCCGAGCTGTCAGCACAGAGCCCGACGCAGGGCTTGAATTCACAAACCACGAGACCATGACCTGAGCCAAAGTCGGACGCTTAACTGACTGAGCCACCCAGGCCGGGCCCCCCCCCCCCCCCCCCCCCGCAAATTTGAATTCTCAAAGACCGGTATGTGGAGGAAAAGCCTGCCTGGCCTACACTTCTTAGCTCAACTTACTGGTTTTTTCCTCCCCAGAAGAGGCAGGGTGATCCGGGGAGAGAATGCACGTGGGGTTAGAGGCAGTCCATCCAGGGAGAAATCCCAGTTCTGCCACCCAAAGCTGTGTAACCTTGAGGAAGCAGCCTCCTGTCTTTGAAACTCGGTGTCCTGATTTGTAATACAAGTATATTCATATCTACCTCAAAGGGCTGTTGAGGACTAGTGAGATCACCGTCATTCACGGACCCTGCAGGATACCCAAGGAACAGGTCACGGTGGGCTCTGGGAGGGGAAATGGGAGACGGGAGTCTTCACATAATACTCCATAAATATTAGCTTTTATTGTTATTATATATATTATTATAAATCAGTTTTTAAGAATCTGTTTATTTGTGGAAAATACCCCCCCCCCCCCCCCCCCGCAAAGCTAAATGCTCCTTCATGGAGCTAAAGAGGAAGAGGCTAAAGCAAGTGATGCTTCTGAGTCAGAACGTAGGCGTTTCGTGGGGCAGACACCTGCCTTTGGGCTCCTTGCTGAGTCAGGTGAGGCTGACGCCTGGGCACCTGGAAGAGCAGGGCAGCTTGGCTGAGAGAAAGGCTCGTCCACCCACGAAGGGCCTCAAATGCCTGTCAAACAGTCAGTCCACAGCCCTGGGCTTGGCACCTGTCCTTGTTACTTGCTGGCTGAGTAACTGTGGGCAAGTCACTGAACCTCTCTGAGCCATCAGATTTTCATTCAACCAATGAGGACAGAGTTACTCTTCTGCCTTGTAGGGCTGCTGTGAGGCTCTGACAGAGTCAGGTGGCAGCTACCTTCATCACATCTTCATTATTATAAGGCCTTTGGGCTTCCTTGGGGACAACGCAGACCAGAACAAGGCTTTTCACCGCGCTGGTGAGGTTGGATTCTAGGGGTTAGAGAGGTCACTTCAGAGGCCGGTGTGGGGCAGGGACTGAGGATTGTGTGTGCGACCCTCCGCACTCCCACCCCATCTGACCTCTCTGGACAACACCTTTAGCCGGGAATCGAACGACCCCAACAAAGGGCTCATTCTGGATTGCGGCAGGGAAACAAAATCTGAATGTAACTAACAGAGCTTTACCTTATCCACTTGCCAGGGATGGCATTTATGCTAATCCTATTCCAAGCGAAAGCAACTCAGACTAATAACAGCCGTGCCTCGGTTCTGGGTTCCCCACCATCTGTCCGTCCGCCCGCTCTGGGTTAGGTTTTCCCATGGAGCGCAAACAGGGCCGCTCAGTGGTGTGGGCGCTCATGGGCCAGCTTGAAGGTGTGCAGGGGGAGACACTCATTCAGGACGTATGTATGGAGCCCTGCCAGGCACTGGAGACCCAGAGGAGGGACAGACAAAGTCACCGCACCCATGAAGCATGTGCTCTGGTGGGACAGGCAAAAGGAATAAATGAGTACAGGATAGAAGTGGAGATGGGGTTAAACCCTAAGAAGAAAAAAAGCATCGATGTGTCAGAAAATGACTTGGGGGTGAGGGCCTAATTAGAGAGGTGGCCAGGGAAGTACCTGTCTGAGGAGGTGAGATCTGCACGACAAGGAGTCACCACTGGAAGGTCAGGGTGCACGAGGCAGAGGGAGCAGTGGAGCAGACACCCCAACAAAGGGCCACGGTTTATGAGTGTGAGGGACAGAAGGCCGGGGTGGCTGCAGCCAGGGGTAGGAGACAAGATGGAGACAGTGCCAGAGGTCAGGCCACTGGGGACCTTGTAGGTCACCGTAAGGGCTTTGTGTGATGGGAGCCACTGGAGGGCTTTGCACGGAGTGACCTGACCTGCAGTCTGTTTTAGATGTTCACTCTGGCTGCGGGGCGGAGAACCGATTACAGGAGGGCCAAGAGGGCCCCCAAGGGGACAAGGTCAGAGGCTCTGGCACTAGGGGTGGGGAAAAGAATAGGATTGAGGTTACGTTTTGGAGGTAACAGTGAGAAAAAGATACGGAGGGTAGAGTACCTAGCACATTCTCTAACATGCAGCGGAAGCTCACTATGTGATGGCTGGAGTTTAGATTAGTTGATACTCTGCCACACAGCCTTTCCAAAATAATACCTTTGAAAAATCCTGGTATTTGATCAGCTCAAGTACTGGCCCGGAGGCCCCCACGACAATGCTAGCCGCGTTTTCCCTTGTGGGCTGTCCTCAAATCATGTCCCCAGTGGCCACGCGGGCTGCTTACCTCTGAGATGAACCTCCCATGGGCCATGCATTTTCTGGCTCTGAAGCAATCCAACCCTTAGTGCTTCCTCAGGGAGCTCTGCTCTCTGCATCAGGCAAGAGAGGATGAGACTCTTGCATGTATAGAGAAACTGCAGAACCATGAGAGACTCGTGAAAATCATGAGGGAGGGCTTGGCCCCTATCCTGCATGGTGAGAACCTAAACAGGACTCAGGCACCGGGTCTCACCTGGGCTTCTAATTCCCTCATTTCAGTGTGTGTGTGTGTGTGTGGAGTTCCTGCTCTGTATGAGACTCTGCTGGGGACACAGAAATGAATGAGACACAGTCCCTGTCCCAAAGCTCACCGTCAGGGTGGAGGAGGAAACGAACAAGTGCCTCGTGATGTGCCACAGGAGCTCACTATTTGTTGATTAACAGTTACCTGAGTAGTAGGTCCCTGATCCAGGACCTCTCCTTTTACTTAGGTAATTTCCTCATCTCAAAATATCAAAAATTCCCCAAGTAGAAATTTCCAGCCCAGAATTCAGGCCTTCACAGACTGTCCCCCACCTCAGTCTCCACTCTCACTTCAGGCCATTCGTCCTCTGTCTGCACTTTGGCTCTAGCCATATCATGCATATTATGGTTCCCTGTTCTTTGACATTTCTCTGGCTTGCATATACGTTTCCTTGTGCTGGAGCACCACTTCTCCCATTCCCTGCCTGGTAAACTCCTATATACCTGTCCCAGGCCGGCTCCCAAATTAGCATCTTTGCAAAGCCTTTTTCATTCTCTCTGGACCAACCCCCTCCACAGGCACACCTAGGCCCTCCCTCCATAACGCTCCCACAGTCCCCAACCCATTCCTCCAGATGACAGATTGCTATGGATTGATGACCTGGTTCCCCCACTGGAAGATGGGCTAGGACACAAAGCCCCTATCCGGTTCATCTCATCTCAGGGCCTGCCACAGAGGAGGGAGATATTCAGTAAGCGTTTTCGTTCATGGGGGTGATAAGGACATCAGTGTGGTCATAGCAGAGATAGGTGAGAGGCACAAGAATGAAGCCAGAGGTCAGGAGACATCTGTAGGACAGGGCTCCCAGTGCCAGGCCTCAGGGTAGACTTCTGCCACTGGAGAAAAAGCTGAGGGAGAATAGGAAAGCCAGATCCCACTCAGAGGTGAATGAGTAGGGCAGGAGAACTATTTGGGGTTGTGATAGGGGATGTAAATATTGATTATGTTTACGTCATGTTCTCAAGGGCTATTAGCTCTGGGCTCATCTTCCAACATAAATAAGAGAAGATAACACTTGCCATTAAGAACTTAATGTCTATTAGTAGGCAACAAAATACCTGTAATACAAACATCATCCCCTTCTTCACCCCGAGACCATTTCATGATACATTCTCTTATTCAGATGGGGGTACTGAGAGCTGCAGAGTTGAAATAGTGTGTCTAAAGTTGCTAGTTGAATAGTAATGAGCCAATGATTATCCTCCTCAAAGGCAGTCTTGAAGAGCTGTGGAGGCAAAAGTCTTGCCAATCATAGAATTTGTGTCTCACACAGCATGGTTGTTTGTGTTTTCTGCATTAAAAACATCACAATACATGGATTTATATTCATTGTGAAAAACAATCCAATTGGATTACAACTGAAAGTATAAAACAAATATGTGAGTCCATACTGATAGCGAGCTAGCTAGCCAGACAGACAGGGGAGAATGGACAGATCTTCCTTAGGGAAGAATTCCAAATAATACCGGTAGATACTCCACCCAGGAGAAAGGAGTTTAATCACCACCGCCTTTGAGGAAGGTCTGGACTTAGTGACTTGCCTTCAAAGAACAGAGTATGGGAAGGGAAAAATAGTAACATTTACAGTGGAGAGACAGGGCAGACACTACCTTAACCAAGCAACAAAGGTGAACATTCCCAGGGATAAGGTATATGGATGTCCTATACGCCTGGATGTGCTGTGACAAAGATAGCTCACCTCTGTGGTATTCTTCCCCAAAACCCATCACCCCAGTTCAGTCAGGAGGCCTTCTTCAGACAAACCCAAACTTAGAAACATTCTACAAAATGCCTGGCCAGCACTGCTTAAGACTGTCATAGTCATAGGAAACAAGGAAAGACTGAGAAACTGGTCAGAGAGCAGAGAAGACTGGAGAGGCATAATGACGAAATGCAGTTCAATCCCAGCATGAATCCCGGAACAGAGAAAGGACACTAGTGGAAACACTGGCGAAGGCTGAATGAAGTCTGCGTGCCAATCGTGGATTTTTAATTTTGACAAATGCGCCACGCTGATGTACAATGTTAACGACAGGGGAAACTGGGTGAGGGGCAAATGGGAGCTCCCTGTATCATCTTTGCAACTTTTTTGTGAGTCTAAAATTATCCACAAATAAAAAGTTTATTGTAAAAAATCAGGTAAGGAGAGAGTGAGTCCCTCCATCGCTCCACCCAAAGCCTCATTCTAAATTGGGTACACATGTGTATACATCTTCTTCTTCAATATGTTCGTGAAGTGTTTCCCCTTTACCGAAGTGGTTCATACCAAAGTGGTACCTTCCCTTTTTCACTAAACCATATATGTATCAGTGGCGTCTCCGTGGCAGTAACAGGTTTTCAGTACAGATCTACGCTGTCCAATACAGTAGCACTAGCCACACATGGCTACTGAACACTTGAAAATGTGGTTGGCCCAAATTGAGATGGGCTGTTAAATGCAAAATACACATCAGACTGCAAAAACTCAGTACAAAAAAGGAATGTAAAATATCTCATAATTTTTATGTTAATTACATGTTAAAGTGATAATATCTTCAGTGTAGAGAGCTCAAATATATGTCTCCTTTTTTAAAGTGTTTATTTACTCTCGAGACAGAGAAAAAAGGGAGAGAGACACACAGAGTGCAAGGAGGGGAGGGGCGGAGAGAGAAGGAGATACAGAATCCAAAGCAGGCTCTAGGCTCTGAGCTGTCAGCACAGAGCCCAACACGGAGCTCGAACTCAAAAAACCACGAGATCATGACCTGAGCCGAAGTCAGACATTCAACTGACTGAGCCACAAAGGTGCCCCTCAAATATATTCTTAATTTCATCTGTTTCTCTCTACAGCTTTCATCGTGGCTCCTGGAAAATTCAAAATTACGTATGTGGCTGACTCATGTTATATTTCTATTGGACAGTGCTGCTTTTTGATCTAAACTCATTCTTTTTATATGCTGCATACTATTCCAAAAATCTATAAATACCACAATTTATGTAACCTTCCTTTTTTTAGTGTAAGATTACTTCTAAAATTTTACTACAGACCATGCTGCAATTAAATTTTTGTAACGCCTACTTGGTACGCTTGTAAAAATATTTCTTTAGAGTAGGGATTGGCGAACTAAGGCCGTGGACCGAATGCCACCTACCACATGCCTTTGGAAAGTTTTTTGGAATACAGCCACACTCATTCATTTATGTATGATTTATGGCTGCTTTTGTACTATAACGCCAGAATTGAGTAGTTGTGAGAGATCATATGGCCTGAAAACCAGACTTTTTCTGTCCCTTTTTAGAAAATTTTGCTGACACCCGATTTAAGAGTTGTTACCAGCAATTAGAAGAGCTATGTTGCAGGTCCGTTCCCTGGAAGGTAGACCGTGAGATGGAGATTAGCGTACAGGAAGTTTGTTAGGGACTGTGTGACTTTATGATTTGGTGGGTTTGATAGAACCCAGCTTATGATGAACAGCTTTGGCTGCACGGTCAAATACCATGGATTCTGCTAGATCATATGGTTCACAAGTAGCATGGCTACTTGTATTTGTTTAATGCTTCTTCTGTGGTATACATTCTCTGGTGGGTGTTAACATGGAATACAATGAACTTCACACTTGATGTCCACGCTCGTAGGTCCATCCACATGCCTCTACCCCAGGCCTCTTTGTCCCTGATTTTTCAAACTTATCTTTCCAGACCTCTAACCAACCAGCCAAGCCATTCACCACTGCCCACTAGATCCATGTGTCTTCTAACGATGGACCCTCTGTCTCTCCACAAAAGGTGGATGACTGGGTGTACTATTCAGAGCTTGTCCACTGGAAGAATTTCCTCCTCTACTGTCTTTCAAGGACACTGCAGTGGGGCCTGCAGTATAGCAACAGTCTATTTTTGGCTTACTCACACATACTGAGCTGACCCACCCATGAACAAAGCTTGGCTTTTTTTCTCCTCCTGCTGGATATAAGGAGCTCCTCAGGCAGCCATAGGTGACCTCAGGGAGAGGCACTGGTGCAAAGATGGTGGATGACAAATGTCTGGGCCACCTGCTCATGCAGCTGTCTTTTGCCCTTTGGCCCTGTTGTGCCAAATCCCAGTTGTACCAGGTCTATCCTGATGAATTGGGCCTTGTGTGACCCTATGATTTGGTGGATCTGACAGAATCTACCTTACGATGAACAGCTTTAGTTCCATGGTCAACTTGATGTTCTGCAGTCAGATGATCTGTTTTGTTTCCACCAGAACGCTCAGCAAGTCAGAAGCTATTTTTTGAAAAGTGTGTTATTCCTGGCTACAGATGGCATGGCCCTGCTCCAGAACCCCAAGGGTCTATACTGTCTCCTACTCAGCCTTGTCGCGAACTCCATACGTATCTTTTCCCACTACATATACCTCAAATACCATGGTTTCTGCCAGATCATATGGCTACTTGTATAGTCTGGTTCTGCTGCTGAGCCCTTTCCCATTCTGGGCCAGCATCAAAACTGGCAGCCTTCTGTGTCATCTGATATGGGGTGGAGCAGTATTCCCAGGTGGGAAATGCGCTGCCTCCAAAACCCAAGGGGGCCCACCTGACATTGAGCTTCCTTCTTCATGCGGGGTGGAGGTGGGAGGTGCAATCACCATTATCTTTCACTTTGGAAGATATGTCCCTGGCATATCCCAGACTACTGGTCCCTAAAAATTTCACTGAGATGTCTATCAGGCCTCTGAACCTTCATAGCGTGTTCTTCCGCTCTCTGCAATGCATGTGTCTCATCAAGGCTTCCAGTACACTTGCTCATTGCTCATCTGGTCCAAGTTGATGTTCTGCAAGGTATCTAGGCAGTATAGGTCTTCTCAGACTAGGTCGTGAGAGGGCAGGAAACTCAACAGCCCTGGGGCAAGATGGTAATTGTGTACGTTTGTCTGTTCCAAGGGAATATGAACTCTGATCTTTGCTTCTGATGGGGAAGGAGATGAAACACACTCACCAGGTCCATAGCTTTATACCGTGGACCTGAGAACATGCGAATGGGCGCTAGGACAGACGCCACATCTGGCACAGCACCGCAAGCAGAACCAGCACTTGGTTGATTTTGCCGTAATCCACAGTCATCCTCCAGGAACCACTTGATTTGTGCAGGGGCCAGATCAGTGAATGAAATGAAGACGATGAGAATCACTGCCCCTGCATCCTTTACGTCCTCAAGGATGGCATTGATCTTTGCCATTCCCCTTTTATTAGTAAGGTTGAGCATCTTCTAATATGTTTATTGGCTTATTTCCTTTCCTTTGAATTCCCAGAATTCACAATCATTTGTCTTTTTTTAATGGTTTATCTGTTTCTTTCATTAGACTGTGGGGCCAGAGACTATGTCTCATTTATCCCTGTGCCCCCCGGACCTGGCTCGTAAGAGCTCAATACATACACACTGAGTGAGTGATCTTAACAAGATGAACAAGTAGCATTTGACTGGACATCCTGGTATTCTTGGGATCTTGAGACTAAGCTCCTTTGCTTTTGGGTAAGCCTATCCCTGACAGCAATTTTATTATTTTGGTTGACTTAAAAGAAAATACAATGTTATCCAATCAAACCATCTCTCTTTGGAAACGAAGGCAGTGTCACTGACCTAATCAAAGCTCCCAAAGCCTTGTTTTCTGGATGGACTCCCTTTGATAGCAGTAATGGGCAGTAACAAGCCGAGCCCCCGCCCCATTTGCCTGTGATAAACGCATCCAAAACACATTACAAATCTCAGAGTGAGGCTCTGAGGCCTGAGGCTGCAGCAAAAGAAAACCAAGGTTGACATGCACAAGTTTAAGAACCTGATATTCTATAAATGAAAAAGGCCAGCTGCCTGTTCCTTCACCACTGAACAAAGTAAATGCATTATCTCAGCCTCCTGCCATTTTTCAAACCTGGGACTCTCTAATGATATCTGTTTGGTCAACTCTAAACTTCATTTGTCATAAAAAAAAAAAATCTCTCATTTACTGAATCTCAAGCGTGTCTTTCCTTTGTCTTAAGCTTTTGGGTTAACATTTTTTTTTTCTTAAATACGTTTTTACGTAGGAACATTTTGATCTTTGTAGAACACACACTTTACTAGGTCCCTCACTTCCTCAAACACATCTCATGGCCTCCCATTATTTGAAGGTCAAAGTCCAACTCCTGCATAATGTCTCCCCGGCCCTGGCCACTTTTTTTTTTTTTTGCCCCATTTCTGCCCACCATTCCAAGAGCCTTATGCTTCCAACACACATTTGCCTCTAGTGAAACAAGCCTTTACACCTGTGCCTCTGAGCACACGCTGCCCCCTCTGCTAAGAACTCCTACCTCTACTTCAAGATTTGGTTCAAACATCAATGCTCTGTGAAGACTTTCTTCCCTTAGAATGGTGTGAATCATTCCTTTTCCCACCTTCTCAACATTTTAACTAAATATCTACAGTAAATACCTATTATCTTATACTATAATTATTTACCTATGTAAATATATGTATAATTATTGTGTGTGTATATATATACATGTATATATATATATATGTATAATTATTTACCTATGTGTCTGTGTTGCCACCAGACTAAGAGCTCCCCAAAGGTAGAAATTATATCTCATTTATTGCGGTTTCCCCAGTGCCAGTCCAGTCATGGGCACACAGTAGATGGGCAACATGTGTTCATTGAGCAAATGAATGAAAAGACCCAGTCCCTACCCAAGGGCCCAGGACCTCTGATTCAACCACCAAAAAAGGACCAATAAACTAGTGGAGCAGACTCTAATGGTACTTAATTTCCTAATTTCCTACAGCAAGTAAATACAGAAGACATATTCATGCGTAGACTTACAGGTAACTCAGAGTCCTAGGGACCTCTCTCACCCCTTTTCAGGAGCTGTCGCTTTCACTTGTAACAGGCTGGAGCTCAGAGGTGCTTCTCTGTGGGTGGACAAGCGTACGTGGGTGTCTGTGAGCCTCCTTCCCTTTGGCAAGCACTCAGAATAGCTCCATTACCATGCATGGAAATTCTGCACATGCATCAAGGAGAAAACAGCCACAAATAACACAGCCTGCCTTCCAAATCTCCAAAGCACATCTCTGCAATCATTTCACTTTCTAACTATCACCACTGAAGCCTTTCAGCTAGACAGCAATTTGTTTTCAACTTACTCTGGGTTCCTAAGTTAGCGGAACTCTTTGGATGTTTATAAATGAAGCTTCCTCCTCCTGCCCAGCTCTCCCTGCTCTAGCTTCTCTTCCACACAGCCCGGTAATAAGAAACTAACTAGTTCCTGCTTGCAATCAGTCCAAACCTCTTCATTTTGTGCTCAAGACCCTTCAGATTTGTCCTGGTCCTTGCCCTCCCATCCGGCCTCATCCCCAGGTACTCTCCTGCATGTGTTCTCTACTCCAGCTATACCAATCACCCCCTAGGGATCACAGTTCCAGGGCTTTCCATACTCTGCTTTCTCTGCCAGGCATACACCTCAACCACCCAATTATCTACTTCTGCCCTTTCAGACTGCACACAGGTTGTCACCTCCCCCAGGAAGCATTCCCTGATTGGATTAGATGACTTTCCTGTATGCCTACAACTGGCCATTCAATTATTCAATCAACAGTTATGGAGACGAAGTTTGTGCCAGCCTCTGTTCTAGGTGCTGGAGGTATAGTAGGAACAAAAACAAAGACTCTTGCTATCAAGAAGCTTAAATTCTTGGGGCGTCTGGGTGGCTCAGTCAGTTGAGCACCTGACTTTGGCTCAGGTCATCTCACGGTTTGTGGGTTCAAGTCCCACATCGGGCTGTGTCGGCGCAGAGCCCGCTTAAGATCCTCTGACTCCCCCTCTCTCTTCCCCTCCCCTGCTCATGCTCTCTCTCTGTCTCAAATATAAATAAACATTAAAAAAATTAAAAAAAAAAGAAGCTTAAATTCTTATAGGAGGTGGGGTGATAGGCAATAAAGAAATAATAAACTGTATCAAGGAAGGGGATGAATACCCTGAACAAAAATAAAGCAAGGTAGAGTATTAAAAAATGATTGGGAGAGAGTGCTGTTTTGTTTAGGGGAGTCAGTGAAGGCCTTTCTGATAAGGCAAACAGAGACCCAAATCAAGTGAAAATAGGAACACGCAAGTATCTATAAAAAGAGCATTGTAATCAGCGCAAGGGTTTAAGTGCAAAGGCCCTGAGGTAGGAACATGTCTGGTGTGTGTGTTCAGAACAGCAAGGGAGCCAGTAGGACCACACAGGTGTAAGAAAGGGAGAGAATGTTACGAAGTGAGGTCAAAGAGGCGGCCAGGATCCACATCATGTTGGGCCTGGGAGGACATTGGAAGGGCTTGGAATTTTGCTCTGAGAGGGAAGCCACTAGGTTTTGAGCAGAGTAAATACATGATTTGTTTTACATTTTTAAAGGTTCACTCTACCTACCCTAGCAGATAATAGATTGTAAGGGGAACAAAGGTGGAGGTAGACAGGGCATAGGCACCTGGATATCCATTAATTCCACAAGTACGTATTGGGTATTTCTATGGGACAAGCACTGTTCTAAGGATTGAAGATACCTAGAGGAGTAAGACAGGACTTCTGACTTCTGGCAGGACTTCTGAAGGAGGTTCCAATCCAGTGGGGATACCCAGAGAACATGTGAGTATGTATATAGAACAGGGTATTACAGAAGGGGCAGGGGAGGGAATTAGATAGAGAGTAGCATTCCAGAGAGAGAAAATGCTCACATGTGAAAATGCTCCAAGGGGGAGTGACACAGTGGGATTTTCAGTTTTGGTACGTCACTTTGTTTCTAGCACAGAGAGGCCAATTTGAAGAGGTTAAGACTAGAGGCAGAGGGATCAGTTAGCGGGGCATGTGATCACCTGGGAAAGAGAGGATAAAGTCCTGAAGTTGTGCTAAATATGGAGGAGAGACAAGAGACTGTAAACCTAGGTGAGAAGTAAAACCATCAGGATTTGGTTGGGTGGGTGGGGGGTGAGGGGGGGTGAGGGGATGAAGAGCTTAGGCTGACCCCCAGGCTCCTGGCTAACGTGCCAGTATTGCCAAGTACAAGAAGACATGTTACCTCTGAGATGCGCATCTAGGAGATTCTGTCTGAAGCTCAGGGGTCTGAAGACACAAACTGGAGAGTCATCGGCATATACGAAATGCCTAAGGGCATGCGTGGACGAAATCAACCAGGAAGACCATCTATATCAAGTAGACTTCAGTTTTGGATCTTGAACCTGCCATTCACCATCTGTGTGCGACCCCGAGTAAGTTACCAGCCCTTCTGAGCCTCATCTTTAATTAGGTATTAGTTTATTAGTTTTACTTTTTTATTTGGTTTGTTAGGAGTTCTTTAAATGTCTACCACAGTGCCGAGCCCGTGGTTAAGTGCTCGATTATTATTCTAGCTCCAACAGTTATTAGCAGTGGGGAACTGAGCAAGACACTTCTGCCTGGTGAGCCTTAGGGTCTCATCTGCTGCTACCGCTCGGTCAGTCCCACAGTGCCCCGAGGAGTGGTGCTCAGTAAATAAGTGCTAAATAAATGAAGAAATCTAAAAAACTGAAACAATATTTACTAACGCAACAATGAGAAGGTTAAACAGGATTTTTAAGACCCTACATAAACATCAATGTAAATGCTAACAAATTAGCTTAGGAATGGTCTCTAGCACTTAGAAGGTAGACGTTAGGCCCCTCTCTTTTCTTCTCGCTTTTGAACTTAGCCCCTCTTTTTAAACAGTTTAATTTCTTCCTTTCTATTGGCTCCTTCTCTTCAGATTATAAACATGCTCTCATCTGCCCTAACCTAAAAAGCTTTCCTTGGGTATTGCTATCTCCCTCAAATTCTCATCCAGTCATTCTTTATTTTCACCAACTGTCCCCTTTCTCAACCCCAAATACTTTTCAATGAACAGGCCATACCTTTTGTTTTAGGCAAAAAAAAAAAAAAAAAAAAAAGTCCCAGTTTATTATGACTTTAAAAGAGCAAATCTCATTTATGTAATTGTTCAAGCAGGCCTGTACAGAGGCATTTCATTTCAGAATATAGATGTGTTTTTTTCTACTGTGGTAATTCATTTCAAGAGAAATTTCATTATGTATCTTCTACGGAGCCCTAAACCAAGAGCCAGCGTATTCAAATAAACCCCAAGGTAGGGGGACGCTTCAGGCCAGTTCCTCATTAGAAGCCTCAGCATGGGGGCTCTGGAGACCAATGCAGAAGGTCTTCCAGGGAGAGCTGAAATGTTCAGATAAGTGAGTTCTGGAAAGAAGGGGTAGTTGGCTGGCTCCAGCAGGCTCACCCCCGGGGTAGAGCAAAGAGAACAGACAGGGGAGTTCTGAGAGGCACCAGAGCTATCTAAACTCAGGGGGATGGAACTGAGTGTGCAGCCACAGTAATTGAGTTTCAGTTACCTGCAGGGTGGCGAAATAAAGTAGTAACTTCATCTGCCTGACATGGGGGAAGTTTAGAGGTGTCCTTGGCGCACTCACAGTGAAATCTGTCACCCTTTCACTGGGTTGGGTGATGGCAACCATACCGCGCTTCCTAGTGACAGCCAGCACACGTCCCGTGAGGCAGCGCAAGTGCATACAGCTAATGAAGCATCTCCCGCAGGCCTGGCTCCCGGGGCTCTCCGCATCCTCTGTCTGAAGGAATGGCACCATGGGAAAATTTAGCACCACCAGCAGCAGCCATCACCCAAACTCAAAAGAGTCTTTGAATGGCAGAGAGAGGCCCATTTTGCTTTCTGCCCAGCCCAGCTTTGGAACCATCCTCGGGTCATTTTTTGTGGTTCTGTACAAACGTGCCGACTGGCAGCGAGCCGTTCTTCACCTGAGCCCGGATTTCAGCTCGGTGCTTTAATGTGAAGACCAGGGCTCTCACCGTCCGCCGGTATGGCCCATTAACGAGGCGGGAGCAGAGATGAAACGTTTCCCGCTCAATATTTTCAACCAGTAGGTGATCCATCTAAAAAACAGCAAAATTATCAAATTAGGGCCTTGCATTGCATAAGGATTAAAAGCAAGAGAGGCTGGAGCACTCTGCTCAGAGGCCTCCATTAATCAACTGAAATTCAAGGACATCTACTTCCTGTCACAAGAGAAACAGGAAGAGCAAATTAATTCCACCCTAGCAATTAAGGAACAAGGCCATGTGCTTTGTGACAGGGACCTCATTCACAACCCCTGCCGGGTGGTAATATTTGCCATTATAACAGGAAACTGGCCTGAACTAAGCAACGGGTACTGGGCCCTGTACTTTACCAACCAGGAAACGAAGACCAAGGATAATAAATCAGTATAACAGTTTATACTTTTTTTGGTTTGTTTTTTAAAGTGCCTTTTAACCCCTTACAACATTTTAGAAACACCGGGTCTGGGTCCTGATATGTGTGTAGAACAGTTTATAAATCACTTTTCACATTTAATGCTCACAACTCCTGTTACCTCATTTTACAGGCGAGGAAATAGGTTCAAGGGTAAAGAAAGGTTCAAGGTCTCACAACTAAGAGGCAGAGCCGGGACTCTGACCTGGCACCCCTGACCCCAAAGTTCATGATCCTCTCCTTTCACCATACTAACTGCCCCCTTACTTTTGGAGAGACCAGTTGAGTTTGAAGGGACCTCCACGGGGCCAGCTAAGCAGAGTGGCCCTAGCGGATGGGACCTGCGGCAATTCTGGGGTGGTCCAGCTCAGGCCCAAGCCCTCCTGAAGTCACAGACCTAATCAAAGCAGGACAGGTCTGGGTCTTTGTCCACAGTCTGGATCCAGGCCAGACTGGGCTGCTGCTCAGAGACTCCCTCATTACCCTCCTTTCCAGGCCCACCTCCCACTACTTGCCTCGCCAGCCCTGACCGTGGCCCAGCCTGAGCAAGCCAAGGTGCTTTCACATCCCGCTGTGCCGCTGCCCAGGTATATGTTCCCTCAGCAAGGTCCACTTTTCCCAAGAAACATATTCCTATTTGCATGTGAAAACTCAGCTCAAAACCAAAAAGCAAAAAAGCAAATCCTAGCTCAAAGGACTGAAAGTTCTTCCTTGGGTGGCCACAATGTCCTAAGCTTCCTGTAGACACTTTCATAAGATGAATGACCTATTTTCTGAGTTTGTCTTCCCTGAAAACAGGAAACAATTTTCTTTTTCTCACTTCCTTTTTTCCCTTCTCTCCCCACCCTGCCACTCATTCAAATACTTATTCAGCACTTACTATGTGCTAGGCTCTGTGCGTGGGCTGAGGAAAAAGCAGTGAACAAGGCTGACAGTCCTTGACTCCACGGAGAGCACAGCCCAGTTGGAGACAAGTAGAGAACAGGATCGTAAGTATACGGAGTATCAGGAAAGGGAACAGGAATGGGTGCTGGGGCGCAGAGCTACAGCACAGGGTCCCAAGCCAGGAGGGCAGCGCCTGGCTTTGGGAGAGAGTGATGTTTGACCCGAGACTTATCTGGTGAGGTAAAGTGGGCATTTGCTTTGTGAGAAATTCACAGAGCTACATACACATCTATCCTCTGTGCACTTTCCTATATATGTACTACAGTTCTATTTAAAAGAAAAGTTTAAGAAAAAATGTACTAAAAGTAAAAAAGGAACACCTGATATTCGATAAAACATCCTCACATAACAGAGAGACCGACAGAACAAAACGAATAGAGAAGGGAAGCTTGGGAGAAATAAGGACCAGGCAGAGAGCAGAACAGGACTGAGAGAAACAAAGAGAGAGACAAGGAGAATGACTGTCTAGGCCCAGATGTCTGCCTACATGTAGCAGACAAAAGATGCTCAGGGAAGTTCGGGATCCTGATGACTATCTCCAAGGCCTGCATTGGAGTGAGTGGTATGGCAACATGGTTCTCCAGAATCCAGACTCCTTGAGCTTCTCGTAGCCTCCTGGGAGGGCACCGAACTAGCCCCCGGCCTGAGGCAGCCCTGGTACCAGACTACTTTAGGAGATGGAAAGGGTAGCTGCTGTTGGCCCACTGTTTGTCCAGCAACATTTGCCAGAGAGGCTGCTCACGTCAGTGTGAGGATAGTAAGTCACTGTTCAGAAATTCTCTTAACATAACAGACAAGAGGAAGTCTTCATTTTCCTTTTTTTTTTTTTTTTTTTTTTTTTTTTTTTTGAGGAAAGTGGTTGTTGGGGGAGAAGGGTATATGTGCATTTGCAAAAAGAGGTCATGGCCATTCCATCAAACTGTAATATACATATAAAAAGAACTTTAAGAGTACCTTGAAATTCACATAACTGGATACCACCCATACTTCATTCAGCAAATAATTCCTGAGTCACTACTCTGAGTCCGGCCTGATTTGGGTATTAGAGACAGAGAGCAGAAAAGACCTGACCCTGCCCTCCAGGAACTCCCAGTGGAAAAAGGAGATGGCATGTATACAGATAACCGTGGGGCAGTGGACTGCGTGCCGTACCAGTGATGTGACAGGGACAGAAAGCAAACACCTAACGATTCTCATGCATGCTTCTTGTTAAATGGAGGCCAATCACAAGGAGGAAAAATAGCAGTGATATTAAACTGTAAATCATAAGGGGAAAGAATTCATCACACACCCATGTGTACAAGTTCACTGCCCCAAGTGAAGGGTGTCTATCTTCTCACTGCCTTTGGATATTTCAAACCTACCCAAGTTGTTGAGTCCTCTCCAATGGGTCCTAACTTGGTGATTCAGGTTAAGTCCTTTGGGGTGAAAGGACCGGAGTCTCACTGAGACCTTGAGAAAAAGAGGTTTTGCCATGAGAAACATCCATGTGAATGGAAACGGGAACCGGAATGGGATATATCTGTATGAATGGGAACGGGAACAAGAAACCTAGGGATTTATTTAGAGACCATACCCTTTCTCTCGTGTGTCTCAAGATCTGCCTGGTCTCTTTCTTACATGTTTTTGCTCCTCTCTATTTGCCTTACTACCAATTCTAACCGCTTTATTCTCTCCCCTGTTCTACACATCTCTGCCCACAGCTTCTGCTCCCTCGTAACTCTTCCAACACCCCTTCTGCTTCAACACTCCTACTGCTGCTTTCTTGCCATTTCCTAGTTCACGCTTCTCAGAGACAGAGAATCTGATTTGCCTTCCTTATCTATTTGTACCTGTAAGTTCACTGTGTGTCCAATCCTGGACAAACTGGCTGTAACTGGGGAAGATATAAAATGTGACCATCTAGAGCTGTCTTCCATCAAGGAGTCTGGACCCAGTGGGAAATGGTGCCATAATCAATTAGTGATGTTTGCCACATCCTTAAGCTCTTTTTTTTTTTTTTTTTTTTGCTACACTGTCCTGTGATGCTCAACATCCCATACAACCATTGTAATGTGAAACATTTCACGTGCATATATTCTTGCAAAATGTAGATTGCTATTTTGCATGCAAATATTTTAATTTGAATAATTAATGTTTCTCAATGCCATTCATCCAGCATTGTACTTTTTTTTTTTTCTTGCTTCCCTCTCTGTTTTTATTTTTTTTTTTCTGAAATTTATTGACAAATTGGTTTCCATACAACACCCAGTGCTCATCCCAAAAGGTGCCCTCCTCAATACCCATCACCCACCCTCTCCTCCCTCCCACCCCCCATCAACCCTCATTTTGTTCTCAGTTTTTAACAGTCTCTTATGCTTAAGCTCTTTAAAAGCAAGCTAAGGAGGTCTTCTTCAGGTGTCTACCTCAAGTGTAGAACTTCCCACACTGGATTGTGACTATTTATTTGTCTATCTCCCTCAGAAGATGGTGAGCCCCTCTAGGGTTGTTACCATGTCGGAATTATTCCCGAATTCCTGATGCCCAGCATAGGTGCAGGCACAAAGCAAGTGCTCAGTAAGCATTTGTTAAATGAATATCCTTTTTCCCTGTGTATACCTCCATCCTTTCCTGCTCTTCCAATAATATCCTATGCATAAAAGATGAGATCTGAAATATAATGTTTCTATTTTAATATGTATTTTCTAGTTAGGAAAATCCTATCCCCTTCGACTGTCATCTCTTCCATAAAACCTTCCCGGATTCCCCCATCAGACTTCACTGTTCTGTCCTTTGTGTGTCTATACCACTTGCCAAACCGCTATTCCAGACATATTTTCATCCTGCCTTATATTTAGTCATTTGCAGGCTCTCAGCCAAGAAAGGATAAGCTTTCTTAGCCCAGGAAATGCGACTCATTTATGTTTATATTCTGTCCAGCACCAGCACCAATACTAAACATTTGTTGACTTGAATATCCACTGGGAGCAAACTTCGTATGAGTTTTCCAATAGCTTGACTGGATTTGTACACATCTACCCACACTCCTTTTTGACCACTCGAATACATTTATGAGAGAGCTGGTCAAAGCCAGAGGTGCAGTCTGAGGCCATTAAACAAAGGAAACACTAACAGTCCCATATGGGGACGTACCCCTGACCTGGATCTCATTAGCACCATCCGACAACCAACTGGGCCAACCGGCCAGTGTTTCATAACTCTTAATGATACGGGCTCACTTTGAGAATCAGGTTCATTTTTTTTTAATGACATAATAGGAAAATGATCACAGGCCATGAGGGAGGAAGGAGAGTGGATAATGAGGAAGGGGAAGTAAGAGAATGACACCACAGGGGACGTTCATACGAGGAAAGATCTAAAAGACAGGGAAGAACAAAGAAGATCCGGAAGGGAGAAGTAAAGGGGAATGGAGCATGGGTCTCAAAAGTGGAGTTTTTATTCATCTGTCCCATTATTCCAAGAACAAGGAAACAACCCATAAATCTGGAAAGCGAGACCTGTGTAGAGTAATAAAGAGATGCGCCTTTTGGCTGTGTGTGTATATTCTTCATCTGTGGCTTTCACTACTAAAGGACATGACCCAAACAAATAACACGAGACCATTTTTTCTACAAAAATGTAATGAGTGAATTTGCAAGAACACATACTAGGATCAAATTGTAAAGGCTTTTTAGTCATTGGGCCAGTAACTCACCCAATGGTTTACTACTGACTGATAGAGTACATTTATGGAGATCTGATGTCTGATTTGAATGCACTCAACATTGGTTACTGTCAAAGACCAGATACTGGATTAGATGGTTCATTGATTCACCCTAATATGGAAATATTTCAGATGATGATAGGTGCTAGAAGTTAACCTTATATAAAAGTGCTTATATTTATATCTTCTGACATACCAAACTGATAAAAATACTATCAAATGCTGTTTACTATGCAAGGGAAACAGATTGATTTTTTTTGCCCAAGGAAGATGGTAAGATGCACATTTTTAATTTTAAAAATTTATTCTTTGGGAGCAAAACCATTCAGCTATGCTTAATCTGATATTTTTTCCAATTACATTGGGAAGCGCTAACGAATGTATCACTTTTTTAACTTTGCTTTGTAACACTTGAGTGCTTACCACTTGATGTGCCATTTAAAGGATAATTAATGGATAAACTAAAAGGATAATTATTATGGAGTTTAATATAGCAGGCAAACTGCTCATTAATCCTTACAAGCATAGCTTCGTTATTATCATTTACTTAAAAAGATACCACAGGGAACTGGTATTTACCACCACATTAACTACATATTATATACCCACACTCTATGTTCCTGCAATAATTTTGGCTTATTTAAAAAATAAACTTTATGTAAAATATTAAATAGCAAACCTTGTTGGCTAATCGATACTCTGGAAAATTAGACTTAGAGTCTTCGTATTTTTTTCTTCCTTCAAGGGTTTAATAGTCATATTAAAACTTCGTTTAGAAGAACTTAAGCAAACTTACAGTATATTAATTCACTAAACTATCAAATAGACATTAAAAATTATAAACATGAAAAAATAAAGATATATAGAAAAGGATATATAAAACGACACTGATATTGATCAAGGTTAAAAGTAAAACACAAATGTAAATAATCGTCAGTTTTCGGCGGTTATTTAAATAATCAATAAAAGCATCATATGGAACATTTAGCGTATGATTGGCTCTTAATAAATATGGTATAATCATTAACTTGCCCAATATTCATTTAAAGAGCTATAATAATTTACCAAACAGGAAATGCACCAAAATGTCAATAAGATTATGTCTGATGGTAGTTCAATGGTGATTTTATTTTTCCTTTCTGCATTTTCTCATTTTCTATCATAAGTTTGTATTAAAAAGCCCAAAACTCTATTTTTAAAAACTAACATACCACAAGTCCATTTACCTTTCTTTTGGAGATGTATAATTGAGATAGAAAGGTTAAAATATTTTCTCAGAGAATGCAGACCTAGCGTTTAAATCAGACTTTTGAAATTGTTTCTTTTGTTAATAATATTAAATTATTCTTATTTATTTATTTTTGAGAGAGTGTGAGTGCGCACACATGCCAGCAGGAGAAGGGCAGAAAGGGGGAGAGGGAGAGGGAGAGGGAGAAGAGGAGAGGGAGAGGGAGAGGGAGAGGGAGAGGGAGAGGGAGAGGGGGAGGGAGAGGGAGAGGGAGAGAGGGAGAGAGAGAGAGAGAGAGAGAGCCCAAGCAGGCAGAGCCCAATGCAGGGCTCAATGCCGTGACCGTGAGATCATGACCCAAGCCTAAATCCAGAGCTGGATGCTCAATGGACTGAGCCACCCAGGTGCCTCTCAAATTATTCTTTAAGTATATTTTAATAGGGATATCTTAAGAATAGGAAAAAATTGGGGCGCCTGGGTGGCGCAGTCGGTTAAGCGTCCGACTTCAGCCAGGTCACGATCTCGTGGTCCGTGAGTTCAAGCCCCGCATCAGGCTCTGGGCTGATGGCTCAGAGCCTGGAGCCTGTTTCCGATTCTGTGTCTCCCTCTCTCTCTGCCCCTCCCCCGTTCATGCTCTGTCTCTCTCTGTCCCCAAAATAAATAAATGTTGAAAAAAAAAAAAAAAAAAGAATAGGAAAAAATATGGATGTTACATCTGATTTTTCAAAAATATTAATTGATCTATAAGATTTGTTTTTGATGATTATGAGCAAAACTCCTTCTACCAGGTGTACTTCAAACTACTAACATTTGAACTGTCAGCTATGGAAACAATAGAGATTATGTCTTGCCAATTGATTATATGCCTTGGAACTAAAGGTATGAGTGCTGACATTTTAAAAAAGGGGGAGTAGTGTCTTTTCAATAGACTGATAGTCCATAGCAGAGTCCATACCAGAATTTTTGCTTCAGTGGGAAGGGGAAGAATTTTAAGTAGGAAGGAACCAATACTCGTTAAGTGACTTCTAATCATCACATACTATATATACTATTCCGTTGTGTAAGTGTTTCATCTTTCCAATAATTATAGGTGATAGGAATTATAATACTCATTTTACAGATAAAAAAGTCAAGTCTCAGAAGCATTAAGGGATTTGCCTACAGTGACACAACCAGTTCCTAATAGAGCCAGGGTTTTAATCCAGGTCTTGCTGGTCTTTCTGCAATACTATCTCCCAGAATGCTTACAAATTCAGAATCCTTAAAGAAAGCCCAGGTAGAGTTGGGGGGTGGGGCTGAGGGGAAAGTGGGTGATGGGCACTGAGGAGGGCATCTGTTGGGATGAGCACCGGGTGGTCTGTTTTTTTTTAATATGAAATTTATTGTCAAATTGGTTTCCATACAACACCCAGTGCTCATCCCAAAAGGTGCCCTCCTCAATGCCCATCACCCACCGTCCCCACCCTCCCACTCCCCATCAACCCTCAGTTTATTCTCAGTTTTTAAGAGTCTCTTATAGTTTGGCTCCCTCCCTAACTTTTTTTTTCCTTCCCCTCTCCCACGGTCTTCTGTTAAGTTTCTCAGGATCCACATAAGAGTGAAAACGTAAGGTATCTGTCTTTCTCTGTATGACCTCTTTCACTTAGCATAACACTCTCCTGTTCCATCCACGTTGCTACAAAAGGCCATATTTCACTCTTGGTCATTGCCAAGTAGTATTCCATTGTATATATAAACCACAACTTCTTTATCCATTCATCAGTTGATGGACATTTAGGCTCTTTCCATAATTTGGCTATTGTTGAAAGTGCTGCTATAAACATTGGGGTACAAGTGCCCCTATGCATCAGCATTCCTGTATCCCTTGGATAAATTCCTAGCAGTGCTATTGCTGGGTCATAGGGTAGATCTATTTTTAATTTTTTGAGGAACCTCCACACTGTTTTCCAGAGTAGCTGCACCAGTTTGCATTCCCACCAACAGTGCAAGAGGGTTCCCGTTTCTCCACAACCTCACCAGCATCTATAGTCTCCTGATTTGTTCATTTTAGCCACTCTGACTGGCGTGAGGTGATATCTCAGTGTGGTTTTGATTTGTATTTCCCTGATGAGGAGTGACGTTGAGCATCTTTTCATGTGCCTGTTGGCCATCTGGATGTCTTCTTTAGAGAAGTGTCTATTCGTGTTTTCTGCCCATTTCTTCACTGGATTATTTGTTTTTTGGGTGTGGAGTTTGGGGAGTTCTTTATAGATTTTGGATACTAGCCCTTTGTCTGACATGTCATTTGCAAATATCTTTTCCCATTCCGTCGGTTGCCTTTTAGTTTTGTTCAATGTTTCCTTTGCAGTGCAGAAGCTTTTTATCTTCATGAGGTCCCACTAGTTCATTTTTGCTTTTAATTCCCTTGCCTTTGGAAATGTGTCAAGTAAGAAATTGCTGCGGCTGAGGTCAGAGAGGTTTTTGAGCCCTGGGTGTTGTATGGAAACCAATCAGACAATAAATTATATTTAATAAAAAAAAAAAAAAAAGAAAAGAAAGAAAGAAAGAAAGCCTAGGTAGAATAAAGCCAAAGCACTAAGACTATGAAAGATCATTACGAAAATGTGAGGCTCATTTACCTAAGAGAATCACATTCCAACCAGGAGACATTACCTCTAATTCCAAGGCTTCTGAGAGTAACTTCTGGGCATTTTTCCTGAATGTCTCAGTTTTGGGGTCACTTCGCACTTCAATAGAAGGCCTATCTAAATGTTTTTCAATGAAAGTTCTCCACTCAGTGTAAACTTCTCCAGCAAGACAAGCCACTTCTGAATCTGAGTGCTGACGCATCTTATTCACAGTGTGACCTGAAACAAGAGAGGAGAAACCAAAGGAAAGGTTGTTCTGTTTTCTACTGAAAACTACAGGACTAGAGGGACTGATGTGTGACATGCAGAAAGTCATTCACATACCTAAGGATGTAAAGCCTCTTGTGCAAAGGAAGACCCATTTCTCAAAGGCTGAGATAACCAGATAATCATGGCAGGAGGATCACTAGACTTGCCAATGCAATAAGTCATAAAATAGAAGCATGATCAATAGATACTTAAAATGGAACAATTAAAGTACCAACTCCTTAATTCAAAAATTGCAATAAAAGAAAATGAATTAAGCATTTGTCTTGTCTTTTTGGTACATATTATATTTCAGAACAACCAAATAGCCCTAGTTATTGAGGGAATGTTCTTTATTCAACTAAGAAGTGTGAAAAGATTGACAGAATTTTTAAAAATTTCATAGCCCATGATGAAATAATTCATTCAGGTGACAAGCATCAGTGGATGAACTCATTCGATGAAAGGCTGATGGGGAAATTTATAATGGAGGGAGGAACTGTCAATGCCTGGACCACTAATCAATCTTAGTGCCCCGAAGAGTGCAGCTATTGGACAGAGGTAGCACTTCACAGCCCTACCTATGAGTAGTCTTGCACCCTCCTCCCAAAGAAAAGAGGAACCAGAATCCAACTAGTTATTCAAAGCTAACCTCTGGCTAATAGAAAATATGAGAGACAGCAGAATAAGTTAAATTATAGTAGGAGGAAAAAGACACATCCTGAATGTGGGACATTCTACAGGACCACAGACCTGATTTCCTCAATAGTCAATGGCATTTTTGTTTTGTGTTATAATTAAGTTTTTATTTGAGTGTAGTTGACACACAATGTTACATTAGTTTCAGGTGTACAACATAGAGATTCCACAAGTTTATACCTTATGCTATGCTCACCATACAACGCTATGACAGTCCCATTGACTATATTCCTTCTGCTATGTTTTTCATTCCTGTAACATAGTCATTCCATAACAGGAAGCCTGTATCTCCCACTTCCCTTCACCCATTTTGCCCATCCTCTACTCCCCCCCTCCCCTAGTAGCCATCAGTTTATACTCTGTGTTTACAGGTCTGATTCTGTTTTTGGTTTGTTTTTTATTAAATATTTTATTTGTTAAGTAATCTCCACACCCAATGTGGGGCTCGAACTCATGATCCTGCAATCAAGAGTCACATGCCCCGAAGACTGAGCCAGCCAGGTGCTCCTGCTTATTCATTTGTTGATTTTTGTTTTTTTTTAAAGGGAGTAACGTTATGGACTGCTATAGATTAAGAGTCTTTTGAGTTCAAACTACCAAATGCAATGTGTGATTCCAATCCCGACTGCAACAAATCAACCATTAAAAGAGATTTTGAGATACACAAGGAATATGAATATACACTAGATATTAAATTATACCAAGAAATTACTATTTGTTAAGAATGATAATGGCACTGTGGTTATGTAAGAAAATATCTGTATCTGGGGTGCTTGGGTGGCTCAGTCAGTTAAGCTTTCGACTCTTGATTTTGGCTCAGGTCATGATCTCATGGTTTGTAAGTTCAAGTCCCACACTGGGCTCTGTGCTAATGGTGCAGAGCCTACTAGGGATTCTCTCTTCCTCTCTCTCTCTGCCCCTCTCCCCTGCTTGTTCTTTCTCTCTCTCAAAATAAATTTTAAAAAAATTAAAAAAAGAAAATTTGTATCCAAAAAATATAGGAAATTTTCAGAGATGCGTACTGAAGTCTGTAGAGCTGAAATAATAAGAGGTCTGGGATTCTGCTTTAAAATACTTCAGCAACAGCACAAAAACACGAAAAAAGGAAAGATGAAGTAAGTGGGACCATATCTTTAAAAAAAATTTTTTTTAATTTGTTTATTTTGAAAGAGACAGAGACAGTGTAAGTGGGGGAGGGGCAGAGAGAGAGAGAGGGAGAAGGAGAATCCCAAGCAGGCTCCACGCTGCCAGCAAAACTGCCCAAGGCGGGGCTCAAACTCACAAAACCATGAGCTCATGACCTGAGCCAAAACCAAGAGTTGGACACTTAACCGACTGAGCCACCCAGGTGCCCCAGGACCAAATCCTAATAGTTACTGAATCTGGGCAAAGGGCATATGGGGGTGTGTTCTATGATTTTCTTTATTTTTATGTATGTTTGAGATGTGCATAATAAAAATGGAAAAAGAGGGAAAGGATCAAAAATATATCAATATGCAAAAGTACTAAAAAATAATTACACAGAAAAGCAAAGAAATCAACTAAACACTTAGATTTAAAAACTTAAAAAGTAGGGGCGCCTGGGTGGTGCAGTCGGTTAAGCGACCGACTTCAGCCAGGTCACGATCTCGCGGTCCGTGAGTTCGAGCCCCGCGTCGGGCTCTGGGCTGATGGCTCAGAGCCTGGAGCCTGTTTCCGATGCTGTGTCTCCCTCTCTCTCTGCCCCTCCCCCGTTCATGCTCTGTCTCTCTCTGTCCCAAAAATGAATAAACGTTGAAAAAAAAAAAACAAACAAAAAAAACAACTTAAAAAGTAGGGGCACCTGGGTGACTCAGTTGGTTGGGCGACTGACTTCGGCTCAGGTCATGATCTCACACAGATCATGAGTTCAAGCACCGCGTCGGGCTCTGTGCTGACAGCTCAGAGCCTGGAGCCTACTTCAGATTCTGTGTCTCCCCCTCTCTCTACCCCTCCCCTGCTCACACTCTGTGTCTCTCTGTCTCTCAATAATAAATAAACATTAAAAAAAATTTTTTTTAATAAAAAATAAAAACAAAAAGTAGAGGGGCACCTGAGTGGCTTGGTTGATTGAGCATCCAACTTCAACTCAGGTCACGATCTCATGGTTTCATGGATTCAAGCTCTGTGTCAGGCTCTGTGTGCTGCTTGGGATTCTCTCTCTCTCTCTGCCCCTCCCCCATTCACACTCACTCTCGAAATAAATAAATGATAAAAAAAATTTTAAACACTTAAAAAGTAGACAAATATTAGCTATATTTAAAAAAACCAACTGCTTTTACATCTGCAATAGCTAGTCTGAATATATTAGGGAGAGATTCTGCTTAAATAAGTAAAACCATAAACCACTTAGCAAAAGATTAACAAGAGTGGGGTACCCTGTCTTAGGGCATGTCATCTCTGGTTCCAACAGCCCCAACTGGCTTCTCTGCCTAAGTTTCAAACCCCTTAATGGCATCTCCCACACTGCAGCCAGAGTGGCCTTTTTAAAACCTAATTATTCTTTCTTTCTTTTATGTGTATTTATTTAATTTTGAGAGAGAGAGAGAGAGAGAGAGAGAGCGAGCGAGCAGGCAAGGGGCACAGAGAATCCCAGGCAGGTTCAGCAGAGCCCGATGTGGGGCTCGAACTCATGAACTCATGATCATGATCTGAGCTGAAATCAAGAGTTGGACGTTTAGCCAACTAAGCCACCCAGGCACCCCAAAACTTAACTGTTTTCTGTTTTCAGGATATTTTTTCTAAAACATAAATCTGACCATTTCACTCCTCCACTTACAGCTTTCAATCCTGTATCCAAACTCGTATCTTGTCACACAAATCCTTTCACAATCTGTCTCCTCCCACCTACTTTCCAATGAACATTCAGTCTGCCTGGAATACTCTTGCTTCCCTCTATCTGGTTAACTTCCCTTCTGCCTTTAAGACTCAGTTTAGGAGTCCCCTACTCCAGGAAGTCTTCCTAACACCTCCCAGTCTTGGTTGGTGCCTCTCCTCCCCTGTGCTTCCTTAGCACCTTGTGCTTCTGTTCCCAATAATTGTCACAGTAAGTTGTAATCATCTGATCAGCTATCTCTCTTGCCCACCAAAGACAGCTTCAGGGCAAGAGCTGTGACATGTTCATCTTTGTCTCTCCAGCAGAGAACACAGTGGCAGAAGGGAGGGGTTGGCAGAGTGGGTGTCCAGTAAATGTTGGTGGAATGAAACACCCATATAAAGAATGTATTTTTACTAAAATACATGAGAAAATGTGAACGAAAGGGGAAAATGTACAACGTTGTAAAATAGAAAGATTAGCACAAAGAGAAACAAGTGAGACACAGTCCTTGGAATTTAACCTACACTCACTCTGCCAAAGTGTACAAAGATGATACGTGTGCAAAAATACCCTTATAGGTACTGTGATAGTGAAAAGCTAGAAACAATGAGAAGTTCATCATTCAGGGTCTAATTTGTTAAATAAATTATAGTCCACTTGAACAACGAATACTTTGCAGCCATTAAAGACTGGAATAGCTCTACATGTAGTAACATGGAAAGATGATTACTTTACTCAGGTTCTCAGAAGAGCACGCACAGCATGAGCCAATATTTACTTTTAAAATTATATTTGTGTATACATATAAGCACACATATTTGTTTATATGCAGGGAAAAAAGTCTAAAGAATTTATAATGAAATTATTAACTGGGGTCTCCTCTGAGTCGTACGACTGAATGCATCTGTGCAGTTCAGCTCAGTCTCATGGGTTGGCTCAGCCTATAAGCAATCCTAACGGCATGGTTGTGTTGTACTAGAGGTGCATTCCGGTTTCTTTGGAACACAGATCCTTCTCTTCATGTGTCCCCCTTCTTATCCCTTTCTCTCTCCAAGAAAGACACTGTTGATCAGGCTTTATATGTGAGCAATGAAGATGCCGAAGTCCCTCAAACAGAGTCCCTCTGCTTGTCAAATCCAATGGACCTTCTCCATCCTGATGTAACTTGATGCCTCTGTGGCCTCTGATATTGTTTTCTGTCTTCTGAAATATTCTCTTCCACCACTTTTTGAGACACCACCTGTTACTGTTCTTTCTCTCTCTTCTGCTGGCTGCATATGCCTTACCCAAACTTTAATTATCAGTGAACCCAAGCTGGGGCGTTGTCCTTGGTCTCTTCTCTTCTTTCTCCACCTGCTGTCCCTGAGGAATCTTACCCACTCCTGTGGTCCAACTACCATCTGCAAGCAGATGACTCCCAAGTATTAGCCCAAAGGCTCCCACTGACACCAGTCTCCTACTGGATACCTCCACTTGTTTATTTTGCAAGTACCCCTAACTCAACATTTCTAAATGGAGAATGGAACTCACTATTATCCCCCCTCAGTGTCCTGTACTTGTCCCTCCTGTACTTGTCATACAATAGCACCACCACTCACCCATCATTTCGGGCTCCTTAACATTTTTTGTATCTTTCCCTTTTCTTCCTCACTGCTACCTTAATCCAGGTCCTCATCACCTCTCCACAGGTCTACTGCAAAAATGTACTAACCAATCTCTGTCCCCAGTTTGGTCTTCTCCAACTCAATCTCATTACTGAAGTCAAAATAACCTTTTCCAAACACAATGTGATCTCATTACTCCCTTACCAAAAGTCCTTAAATGGCTCTCCTCACTGCTCTCAAATTAATTCCTAAGTATAACATCCAAGCTCTCGATGACTTGGAACTTCCCCGGCCTTACCTCTCACCTTTTTGCCCTCTTTCCTCCCTGCCAGCCCTCCTACCCCTTTGCCTCCATGAGCTAAGTTCTGGCTAAGGAGAGCAACTTGCATGTCCTTGTTTTGGGTCAGGCTGTCTGGCCTTCTTACATTTCTGTGCCTTAGCTCACACTGTTCCCTCTGTCTACAAGGTTTAAATACCCACCTTCCCCTCTAAACTGTAAACTTCCTGAGGGCAGGACCCCATACGTCACTCCAAGTTATACTGCCAGCTCTTGGCATAATGACTAGCACAATAAGTGTTTGCTGAACTGAATCAAACAGTTAAATAAAAACCACTTACATTTGGCTTTCAAATTGCTTTTGTACTAACATTTGAATATGGATGCAGTTGATTGGGAAAATCACACAACTGCAAACAAAATAATGGAACTATACTATAAAGAATGGAATCCAAAGGCGCTGGGAAAATGAAAAGTTTCTAATTCTTACTCATTGTTAAGAATTCTTCCTACTCCAGATTGTATATGAATTATCCTCATTATGTAGTTATTTCATTTCTATAACTGAACAACGAACTAAAAACTATTCTATCTCCTTTTCCAAATGAGAAAAGGAAGCTCAGCAAAGTAACTTGCCCAAGGCCTCACAACCAGTAAGTATATAAGCCAGGATGTGAACACACACAGCCTGACTCCAGAGCCTGCACACTTAGCCGCTTATACCCTGTACTTCTCTGTATTAGGGACTGGCACATGGGGAGTGTTTGATATAATGTAGTTCACCTTCTGGATATTCCCAAATCAGAAGAGCACAGGTCTTAAGAGGTGGCCAAAGGGCAAAAGGCTTCGACTCTCAGGCCAGGTCAGTGGAGTCACTGCTTCTGGCCTGTAGGAGGCAGTATACCTCACAGATGCCCCATAGGAACCCCACCCAGACTGGTCAGGAGGTACTGCCAACACCAGCCAAGCCCTTCCGGGAAGGGTAGCACTGTAAGGGAGCCCAGGAAGATCCAAGATTTGTCACCAAGAGGGTGAGAGCAGGAAAGGCAGTCGGTCTGGGGCAGGAAAAGAGAAGAGAGGGGGTCTAGGAAATCCTCTTCTAGGACAAAAAAAAAAAAAAAGACAAAATAACAAATTTTAGATCATAAAGGGAATTTCATGGTAACAATGATGACAGTTAGTCACTGTGCTAAATGCTTTACCTACCTTAACTCACTTAAGTGTTGGAACAACACTATGAGGTAGGTGCTGTTAGGATTCACCATTTTACAGGTAAAGAACCTAAGGAACTGGAAATTAAGTGACTTGTGGGACACTACAAGTAAGAAGCAGGACCAGGTTTCAAATGTAGGCAAAGTGGCTCCAGAGCTCACGCTTTAATCCTATACTCTTGTCTCTGGTAATGATACAGTCCTACCTCCTCCTGACTGAGATGAAAAAATATGAGGCTCTGTGACCTTACCCCAAGGTCACAAGTTGGTCAGTAGCTACATCAAGGAAGTTAATGATCTGCAAAGTCATTATGTGCTCCATGAAGTTTATGTTTTAAAGCAAGCAGTGCCCCTGGCTGGTCTTATGATCTAAGTCCAGTCCCCTAGGTTTAAGGGTAGGGGTTTCTGCATCCCAACACATTGTTAAGACAAATTCCCTGCAGGAAGCAGTCTTTTTGCTCATTTGGCAAACATTACTGAATACAAAGTATATACCAGGTCTTGTGCTAGACCCTAGGATAGAATGTTGAATAAGACTATCCTGTACTCAAGGAGCTCTAGGTAGGTCTAAGCCTAGGAGAAGACACCTAAACAAAACAAAATATGAAAGTATTACAGGCAGATCCAGGGTCCTAAGACAGTATTGAAGGGGAAACCCAGGGGGGTCAAAAGGACAGAGGAATCAATTCAGCTGGCAAAGGGGAACACCACAAAAAGAGGTAATTCTCGTCTTGAGTCTCAACAATGACTCAAGAAGACAGGACTCACATGAGAAGTACAGTGAACGAGAACATAGAACCTGAAATAGCATGGCATAACTTAATGGCTGTGGTAAGAAAAATAATGATTCCCAAGGATATCCATGCCCTAATCCTCAGAACCTGTGAATATATTACCTCACATGGAAAATGGGACTTTGATGAGATTAATGTTAAGGACCCTGAGATGCGGAGATTAGCCTTAATTATCTAAGTGGGCCCAGTATACTCACATGGGTCTTTAAAAGTAGAAGAGACAGAAGGCTTATGTTGGAGAGGTAAGTGTAAGAATTCGACCCACAACTGCCAGCTCTACAGATGAAGGAAGGGAACCATGAGCCACAGAATGCAGGTGCTTCTAGAAAGTAGAAAAGGCAAGGAAACAGATTCTCCCCTAGAATATCCAGGAAGGAAGACAGCCTTGTCAACACCTTGATTTTACCCAATGAGACCTGTCCTGAACTTCTGACCTATAAAACTATAAGATAATAAATAAATCTGTGTTTCAAGGTTTTCAACCACTAATTTTGTGGCACTTTTTCATGGCACCATTCAATGGAAAATGAATACCGGAATCTGTAAGTACTTCAAGATTGCTGAAGCAGTGGCAATCTATGGGACAAATCGAAAAGAAAAGGTCATTTGGAAGGTCTTTACCACTAACTTATTCCATAACCTTTATCAAGTTAAATCGCACACCCATTCATTCACCCACTCACTAACTCACTTATTCATCCAACAAACATTTTTAGCTTCACATAGAAGACTGTTTCATCTGGGTCTCAAGTGAAGGAAAAGTAAGAGTTTACCAGGGACAAAGGTGCGTCTTTAGGTTTCAAGAGGTGGCATGACATGGCGTAAGTACATCAGAGCTTTGTCACTTATTATTTGGTTTTCTGACCTAGGGCAAGTTCCTTCAAACTCTCTAAGCTTCAGTTTCCCACTTGTAAAACGGAGAAAATCGTAACGTTTCCCTCACACACTTGTTAAGTGGATCAAATGAGATCATAGATGGGAAAATACTTTGGAAGTACAGGGTTTTTTGCTGTTGTTAACCAGTCGTGAATGAAAGTAAGACGTCTCTGAAATCCGATCAATAGGACTGACATAAAACTTTCCCCAGAATATTCATGTATACAATATGAAAAAAGGGGAGCATGCTTGCTCACTCCACGGCCTTACGAGACATTTACCCAGTACTCCTTGCCCACTTATTTCCTCGAAAATAAAGGTATCCAGTCACAGAGCCCTTAATTAAGTGCTAGGTCCAAAGGCTTTTGTCCAGCCAGCCCTCGACTTCCCAGACCACTTGAGAATAGTGAGGGCACACATTTCTCCTGCCTCTTAAAACACTCTCCTCCTGGGCCTGCACATCACTGTACTGCCCTGGCTCTCTCCCTCCTCCTTCTTTTTTTTTTTTTTTATTTTTTTATTTAAAAAAAAATTTTTTTTTTCAACGTTTATTTATTTTTGGGACAGAGAGAGACAGAGCATGAACGGGGGAGGGGCAGAGAGAGAGGGAGACACAGAATCGGAAACAGGCTCCAGGCTCTGAGCCATCAGCCCAGAGCCTGACGCGGGGCTCGAACTCACGGACTGCGAGATCGTGACCTGGCTGAAGTCGGACGCTTAACCGACTGCGCCACCCAGGCGCCCCTCTCCCTCCTCCTTCTTAATTACACTCCTTCTACCTCTTCACTGGTTCCTCTTCCTCCTCCCACTTCCCCTCCACAGACATTTGCTCAGGTTCAATCCTTCACCCCTTTAATCTGTTCTTTTACTCAGAGAATTCATCCACTTAGGTGACTTTAAGCAAATGTTTCCAGGCAGATGAACTTCCAAACATGTCTTTTTAGTCTTAAATCTCTCATCTGCACTTCAATCCCACATCTCCGATTGTCTGTTGGACATTTCTGCCTAAGAGAGTTTACGTCAGAGCAAAATCCAAGAGATGCTGACTAAAATGGGAATACAAGGAGAAAACTCCCAACTGGGGTACATAAGAAATGGCACTAAATTCTGACTTAAAAGAGGTGAGTTTGAGCAGATGGCAGAACCCATAGAAATGCTCCAATAAAATAAAGGCACATATGGCTGGGGTCCAGGGCACAATGACAGTCTGTCTGCTAACCAGGAAAGAATGCTGCCCCAAGAGACCTGGGTTCTCATTGCATTGCTAGTGCTAACCTCGCTAAGTGGCCCTGGATAAGTCACTTCATCTTCCTGGGTCTTAGTTTCCTTCTTTACAAATTCAAGTAGCTAAATGGATTTAAAAGTGTTACAACATTGACATTTATAGAATTCAGAAATGGATAACAAAAATTAAAAGATCTCAACAGTAAACAAAGAATACAATTCACAAAGAAAAGAAGAGAGTGCCTATAAACACTTCATTCTATGCAGCAAATGAAAAACAAGATGCTATTTTTACCCATTAAATTAGTAAGATTTTAAGAAAATGGCAGGAATATAAACTGGAATATTTCTAAAAGTCTAAGATTCAAAAATGAATCAGGCTAGGAGATATATATGCCCAAGAATTACCTGAAATAAGGCCTCAGTTAAGCTGAAGTGGACAAGCTCTTTGGGTAGGTACTCTAAAGTCCCTTCTGTTTGGGGAAAGGGACAAGGACTGAAGAAAGAGAGAAGGGCAAGAAACAGGATATACAAAGCGAGAAAGAGCCATGGAGGGAATCCCTGACCCTGTCGTTTTCACTGATTTGATGAACATATCCTGAGCTGCTGCTATATGCCACACTAATGCTTGAAAAGCACTGGTGAATAAAATAGCATGGTCCTGCAGGCACAGAGCTGCGATTTAGCAAATAAAAGACAAAGAAGCCAAAAAATGAGTCAATTATAAAGTCAGAGAAGGCATATGAAAGAAATAAACATATAAAATAACACAGAATGGGCAACAGGTTCAGTGCCATTTATGTCAACAGAAAAGAGAGTAATCAATGGTCTCAAGTTCACAGTTCTGGGAAGATGAGAAATGAGACAAGAGTATTGGATCTGGGTAGAAAGAAATCACTCGTGTCCTGTGAGGAAAGAACAGTGGTGTAGGAGAAGCCAGGATGGAAAGGGTTTAATGAAGAAATGGGAGGGGCGGGAATGGGAGTTGTGAATGCGCATCAATCATTTTTAAAGGAATTTGGCTATAAAAGAGAAACAGGTGCCTGGAAGACGCAGCAGACAGTTAAAGGGGAAGATCTGAGTGTGTCTGAGGGCAGACAGAATGCGCTGGAGGAGAGGGCAACAAAGCGAAAGGCATGTTGGCATCCTCATTCCCTGTCACTTCCACAGTCAGTCCCTGCTAAGTCCAGTCCGTTCGCCCAGACCAGGTTCCCTCTATGAACCTGTCACTCCGCAGGCTGGCTTCTCTCCTGTTCCAAAAGTCAGAACTTTCTTCCATCCCACATTTCTTTTCTGATACTGCTGCCTCTCTTTTCTTTCAATACAAAAATTTTTTAAAGGGCCGGTTTCATTTCCTTACTTCTTCCTTACTCTTCCCGTTTCTGCTCCTAACCTTGCCTTTGAAGCTGTCTTCATCAAAACTGTTAATGACCTTACTTTGCAAAATCTAACATGCAATTTTTAGATTTAGCTTATTTGGCCCTTTGACAACAATGGACATACTGACACTCCCCCCCCCCCCCCCCCCCCCCCCCAGCAAATGCCCACTCCTTCCCACTGCATGACAGCATTCCCTCCTGTTTTCCTGGTCACACCTTCTCAGTTTCCTTCTACAAGTCTCTTAAATACTGGTGTGCCTCAGGATTTTGGACTTGGCTCTTAGCTTTTCTTATATACTCTCCCCGGGCAAGCTTATTATTGGTTGCCTCAGTTTCTAGCTATATGCTGATGATGACTCTCAAGTGTATATTTATAGTCTCCCCTTAGCTTCAGCCTTGTACATCCAACATCTTGTTGGACATTTCCTCTTGGATGCCCCACAGTATATCAAATACAGTAAGTCTAAAATGGAACTTGTTATTCCCCCCATCTCTATGGTAATAAGTGGTACTGCCATCCACCAATTTGCCCATATGAGAAGTCTGGGCCTCAACCTTCATTCCTTTATCTTCATTCCCAACATCCAATCAATGTCTACATCCTTCGGATTTTAATCTCTTGATTCCAACCAAACTCCTCCATACCCACAATGACTATCCGATCCAGGTCACTCTCATTTCTCACCCAGACATTTCAATTGCATCTTAACTGGCCTCCCTGCCTCTAGGTTTGCTTTTCTCCAACACTCTTCTGGTAGACAGATTTCCCTAAAACGCAAATCTGAATATGTCACTCCTCCATTCAAAACACTTCGATGCAACCACTTTTTATCCTTAAGAACTCAGGCTTTACGATGGACTAAAGCTACCCTTGCACTGCGATATGCTAGATAAAATCTGGACAAAAGTCACTTCATTCCCTCAAAAAAAGCAGACAGAGGCTAAAGAAGTAGGGTTATCCTAAGGGGTGATGTCAACAGCGATGTTACTAAAATACTTAGCTTCGGGCCCATGGTGAAGTGGGAGAGTTAACCGGTTAGTTGGACTCTGATACTGGGTTGGGATCTTTGAAAGGTGTGCTAAAGTATTCCAGGTAAGAAGTGGTCCTTGACTACTGGCAGAAAGGAAAAAAAAAAAGTAAATCCCCTCTAGAGATAAGCTCCAACTTAACCCCACAGAATTTCCAAGGATTAAAAGAAAAGAATGAGCTCACAATTAAACATCAACGAGCACATGGAAAGGCCAGCACCATAAGACTTAGAAGAAACAAAGATTTAAACCCCCAAGGACTAT
Source organism: Prionailurus bengalensis (assembly GCF_016509475.1). Lineage (NCBI taxonomy): Eukaryota > Metazoa > Chordata > Mammalia > Carnivora > Felidae > Prionailurus > Prionailurus bengalensis. The sequence continues at coordinate 43,895,414 of NC_057345.1, read as the reverse complement.
AAATATTAGAATAGTCAGATGAAGTATACAGAAGAACCATACATTAATATTTAAAGAAATCAAAGGCACTATCACAAGGATATACAAACAATATTTAAAAGAGACAGATTGGGGGGAAATTTTATAAAAATGTAAAACAGTTTTTGAAACAAAAAACTCAGTGAATGGGTTCAACAGCTGATTAGAGTGAGCTGAAGAGAGAATTAATGACTTGGAAGATATATATCTGAAGAAATTTACTGGAATTCTATGGGATAAGGAGATAGGGTTATGACAGACAAGCTAAGGGGTATGGAAAATAAAAGGTCTAAACATACTTCTAATTGTAGAATCCAAAAATGAAGGAATAATGAAAGAGAAGCACTTTGGGGGCGTCTGGGTGGCTCAGTTGGTTGAGCATCCAACTTCAGCTCAGGTCATCTCATGGTTCATGAATCTGAGCCCCACACTGGGCTCTCTGTTGTTAACAGAGCCCACTTTAGATACTCTGTCCCCATGTCTCTCTGCCCCTCCCCTGCTTGCACTTTCTCTCTCTCAAAAATAAACAAACTAAAAAAAAAAAAGAGAAATACATATTGTGGTAGCCAATCTACTAATAGCCTCCAAAGATCCTTACCTCTTGGTGTTCATAACCTGTATGCAGTTGCCTCCCAAAGTTTACCTGGGTTGGTCTCGGTGACAGAAGCGATACCATGTCACTTCCAAGATTAGGTAACGAAACATGCTGTGGCATCCATCTTGGTTGTTCTCTCTTGGGTCTCTTGTTCTGGGTAAGTCAGCTGCCGTGTCATAAGCAGCCATAAGAAGAGGCCCATGTGATGAGGAACTGAGGCCTCCTGCCAGCAGTTCAGTGAATGAGCCATCGTGAGATCCTCAAGCCCTGGTGAAACTTTCAGATGACTGCAGCCCCAGCTAACAGCTTGACTGCAACCTCTTAAGAGACCGTGAGCCAGAACCACCCAAATAAGCAGCTTCCAGATTCCTGACCCTCAGAAAAACTATGTGAGATAACAAAAGCTTAAGCTGCTAAATTTGGGGGTGATTTTTACACAGGGATAGACAACTAATACACACACTAAGACCGAACAGGCTTACAAAGAGCCTCTTCCATCTGGTCCAGACTGCCTCTCCAGTTTCATTTCTTGCCACACTTTCCCATTTATTACATTTCACACACACCAAACTTTTAGTTTCTGGAATGCATCATGTTCTCTCCCCCCTCCAGTCCTCTGTAAAGCGCACATGTTACCCACTATCTAACACATTCTTCAACACCTTCTTCTCTACTCCCAATGCATATACTCCTTTGGCTAGCTTCTACCCATCATCAGAGCACTCATCACACTGTATGATAAACTCATATTAAACTGTCTGTCCTTCCATTAGACTGCAGGATCCAAAAAGGAGAGGACAATATCTGTCTCCTTTATTATTACGCCAGTGCAGTTCCTAGCACAAAGTAGTCAGTAAATATTTGTCCCTTTTAGCCCACAGGATATGGACAGGCAGGAGGCTAAAGGTAGAAGAATGGAGACATTTTCAGGCAATGATCCAAATGAATCTTCAGCCTAGTAACTGAAGTAACTACAAAGGAACCAAGAAACCCCTATATTCCATACAACCTCAGGTTTAGGGAGGGCTTAGGGTAAGGTCAGGAATCAATAATTTCCAGCTCCTCCTAAGTTAAGCCTCCTTGTTATGGCTTCATTATGATCCTTGAATTGAAATCTATGAACATCAGACACATCCATTCTTAAAAGCACACTCGCAACTGTACTCAAAGGACAAATAATTTTTTTTTAATTGATCTCTGTGCCCAATGTGGGGCTTGAACTCACAACCCTAAGATCAAGAGTCACCTGCTCTACTGACTGATCCAGCCAGGCACCCCATAAACAGAAATATATATTTTTAAATGATCATCTGTTCTGTGTGTGGGGGACAATTCCAGCCTATTCCGTTGATATTTATGATCTGAGCAGAAATGGCATTTGTGGTGTGTGCCTAAATATGAACATACACATACACATATGTACATACATACATGTCACAAAATATTAATCACTAGTACCCTCTACTGGTGGAAATACCTTATCGGCTCATATGAATGGTCTTATTGCCCTCTAGTGACCACGACTTATAAAGAGAAAATCCAGCAGCAGATGGGAGAATCTCCTTGGCTGTAATGATGGGGTTTTATGTTCTTTAAGCATCTAATTTTCTCAGATTCTGGTTTATATTACAGGGGTGCAACTCTCGAGACTCTTGGGGGGCCCTCTGGGGGATTCCACACAGCTCTTGCCAGCTGTTAGCGCCAGTCTGAAGCTGCTCTCTCTTTTGCTTCCCATGAACAAGAGGTCAAGGGGAGGCAGAGAAGGCATTGGTTGCACTGGCGAGGGCAAGAACAGCAGCTGTGAATGACTACCCTGGACTCCCTAGGGAGCTGGGAGCAGCTTGAGGAACACATGTTGGCCCTCCCTTACATATTATTCACAGTTGTGTACTGTACTAAAATGGCAATTCAACGTAGTCCCTGACTTACCTTTTAAACATCTCAATGCTGTAATAAAGGATGTCGCAGCAAATGTTGCCATCATTTTGTTTTTACAAACCACACTCTGCAAGTTATTTCTGCTCAAGACAGAAAAGCTAAGATTTAACTGTCAAGATTTAGCGGAAATGTCATCTCTTCTATGAAATCTTTTCTGAATTCCCCAGATGTAGGTGACTGCTCTGTCCTTTGTGCCAGCAGGTACCTTGTACAGAGTACAATGATATCCAGGATACTCTTCATATGTTTTTATTTATAACCTATAATATTTTCTGCTCCTCATTGCCTATACGCTTGTTTCTCCTACCAAACCTCAAGTTCCTTGAGGTGACGAACCATGTCTCATTCATTTCTACACACCTTGCATCAAACGCGCTCAAAATGTTATCCCTAGATCACTGCTGGTTACCAGTCTATGAGGTAAGTACAGAAACTGAAGTATGCATTAAGAAACTTTAATAGCAATTTGACAGAGTAATTCTGTATCCGTTGAATCTAAAAAAAAAAAAAAAAAAAAAAAAGGAAGAAGAAGAAGAAGTGGGGCTTGTATTTTGTATATTTTAATTTTATTTTTCTGGAAATTTTTATTATGTGTTATAGAAGTATTGGTCTGCAACCAATGGAGAATTTTTTAAACAATGGTCCTTCACCACAGACAGTCTGAGAGGCACTGATATGATAGATAACTTAATGTTTGAGGCAGGGAGGAGAGGAAGAAGAGACAAAATATAAGTACTTTTCATAAAATTCAGAAGAACATACCTATCCTTGTTGATTTTAACACTTCCCTGGAGGGTATTTTCTTCTTTAATTCTCGTAAAGCTTCAACTAGATTCTCTCTGGTCTGACCAGGAAGCTCCAACGTAGTTTTCCACCTTTTTATGTCTTCTATAACCACAACTCTCTGGGAAAAAGAAAAGTCATTTGGAAATGGAACATTTTCATTAGAAAAACATCTGCCTTCACCTGAGTTAATGGGGCTCCTATTGACATATGAATTATTGATTATGACCTGAACCAAAGCACAGTACATGATGGCCCCAAATGATGGGTAATTGCTTAAAAGCAGGTCCCGCTTACTGCAAATCAGGAAGAGAGTTACGTCTATTAGGAAAAGTGCAAGTTTTAATCTAACCATGTCAGACACTGCTGGGCACTTAGCAGAGAGAGGCAATAAGGATGAGAAGAAAAGAAAAATGATACTAAGGTGAATCAACCTTATAGCTCACTTAAGTGTCTTCATTCACAGGCAAGGGCAGAAAGCAAAGAAGCCATAAAGGCATATTTATTTCAACAATAAAAAGCATACTTCAACAGCTCCCCACTTCCTAGATGATAAAAGTCAAAGTCTCTTGTTTGAAAAGTTTTTAAAACTCTGAAACACATAATAAGGTACAGAGTAACTATTTATAACTGAAAAAAAGTTAACATTTTGCCATTTCCCATAAAATAACAAAACATTCTAAAGTTTGTCTCCTTACACCCTTCACTAAACTCATTTCTCGCCTGTTTCTAAGAGAAATCACCACCTTCAAGTTGATATGCATCTCTCCATTTGGTGTAAAATATGAACACTTAAGGAATCTGGGTGAAGGGGATGAGGAAGTTCCTTGCACTCTGCTGCAACTTTTTCGTAGTTCTGAAGTTATTTCAGCTAAGAATTAAAAAAATTAAACTGAAAGACAAAATAATAAAGTTGCTTTCATAATTACAAAAAAAATACTGTCTTGGATGGTTATTTCCCCGGGGAGGTAGGCCCAATTAGGGAAAGGAAGGGGGCACAGAGGGCTTCTGGGATTCTGGTAATGTTCTGTTTCTTGATCTGGATACTGGTGACACAGGTGTGTTCACTTTGTGAAAATCTGTCAAGATGCACATTCATGATTTGTTCACTTTTCTATATACAGGTTATAGTTCAATAAAAAGCAACAACAACAAAATCTCAATTTCCTTCCCTGGCTGGGGTCTGCTTCCAACCTAGCAGCCCATGGTGGGAGAGGTCTGACTCCTCTCCCCATTTTGCTTCCCCTTCCCCCATCTGCTTGTTTGCTTTGGCCTCTGACCCTTCGAGGTTTGAAGCTGGGAAAAGGAGGAGAGGCAAGGGACACGAAAAGCCTTCTCCTCTTTTGTGATACTACACTAGTCCGGTTTTAGTGTGCTCTCTAGACTTGGCAGATTCGGAAAGCAGACTCTTTTTTCTTTTGAGGTGTTTCTGTGGTTCCTCGGAGAGCTCCCATTGTGGAGACCTCACTTGCCATCCCTGTAGTGTTGGCAATGCCTCTTCTAGCCAGCCACTTCCAACTCCCCGCAAGCTCCCAGTTTTCGGCAAACCACTTTACACACACTCTCTGTGGGGGTCCCACTGACCTTCCAATGATCCTTGTGAACTTAACCCCTTTAAATCAACTCCAGGCCAGCTCGCATTTTTTCTGCTATATCCTCATCTTTGCCCTGAAGAATTCTAAGGGTTAACAGCCTTCCCATTCAGCCACTCTCTGTTTTTAGTCTTTCCCAGGCACAGATCTGGTCTCTGTGTCCACCAGATCCAGGTACAGAGGTCAAGTTCTCCAAGTGAAAATATCACAGCCCTCCCACTATATCCATGGGAACTCTCCTCTCTTCTTTTAATTTCAACCTTCTTTATGGCCTAGAGTAGGTGATGGGTTCGGGATTCCGAAACTGGTCTTCATGTACCGCCTTCACAATTTCTTCATAGTCTAGAATCTCATCTGGGAACACTTTGCTTTGTTCTCAGCCTTGGGGTGCTTTAGCCAGAAGGGAGACAAGTTCTTTGTTATGATCTGCTACAATACAAAACAATACTGTCAGTGGTATATGGTATGCAAAATAAAGAAATGAAGCCAGTTAAGGGGATATTTTCAATAGGAAGAAGATGTAAAGTATAAATATCGTATCATTCTGCAAAAGGCTTTTTTTCACTCAATATATTTTCTCCATTCACTCATACTCATATACATAAACCCAGTTGATCCACTTAATAGTAATGGATAGTATTCCATTATTTTTACACACAAATGTCTCAGAATTTTAAAATCTATTCCCCTAATGGATATTTAGGGTCACCCCACCCAACATTCTTCCTGTTGTAAACACTGCTAGGATGAACTCCTGCCTGTGACATATTCAATACCGTCTTCCATCCCTTGCCTTTTAACTTTTCTGGGTCATTATGCTTTAAATAGCCTATGGTTGCTTCATTTTGCCCCCATTCCCCATCCAATCTGAGAATCTCTATCTTTTAACAGGCATGGTTAAGCCACTCGCATTTATTACGATTACTGATATAACTGGATATACTTCCTCTTTGCTTCTTTTACTTTTCCTTTCTTATCTTTGATGCTAACAGCTTGAGTTTTCTTTGATCTTTTCTTTACGGTTGGCAAATTATAAATTCTATTTCTATCATTATAGTGTTCGTTATTATACTTTTTAAGACATATGCTCTATGAAATCTGTATCAGTATCCTCCTCACAAGCTTCGGCTTCAGAAATCCCTACTAGAAATATAAATGACTTGTCTATCTTTTCGTGTACCTTAACTGTTCTTTCATATTTTTCTCTATTTCTCTGGAATGAATTCTAAGTGATTTCCTCGCCTCAAGCTTCCAATCCACTATTTCTCTCTGTAGCTATGGCTTGTCTACTTTTAACCTGTTCCATGTCTCCATCAAGGAATAATCTTTTCATCGGACAACTTAGTATTTTCCTCAAAATCTGCCCAATTTCTTTTCATAGTCTTTTGTTTTTTTCTTACAGTATCTCATCTTTTCTTTATAAAATTCACATATTTAAGATCTCTTTCAGGTTGTGCTCTTATTGCCACTTCTTGGGGTAGAAAGGCTATTATTTATCTCTATCTCTATCTCCTTCTCCCTCTGGGTAATTTTGACCATAAGTTCATCTTTAATGGAGACTATTTCCATGGGGATCTGGTGTCCTAGGGTGTGAGGCGTTTTAACAGGAAATCTCACATTTGCCTTGGCCAAAGCCTCTGGATTTCTCTGATCTATGCCAGTTATGTTCACTTTTTTCCTGCTTTGCTAAGAGTGTAAATTTAAAACCACGCATAGTAGTAAGTATGGGGTTCTAATTTATTACAGTCAATTCTTTTTCCATCCAAACCCCCTGAGAAGATCATCATTTTCATGCTATCGCCTTGGACTAGTGGATGGAATTTTTCTAGTTCATTTTTCACAAACATGGTAGACCTGTTTTGGCTCCCAGCTTGAAGTGGGAATTATTAGCCTGAGGCCTTAGGCCCCACACTGGCCCTAAAACTTCACACCCCAAACATTGTATCTAGTTTCATAAAACTGTTCAGCTTCAGCCCCCACTTAAAGCTTAGGGTTTGAATTTCCTCTCTCTTTCCGGCATCTGAAGATTTCTCGTTCTTGCTTTCAAGCTCAGCTCTGTATTAGAGACTTTTTATCTAGCATTTCTACATGGTTAGAATGAGGTTAGGGATTCCACATGAGATCATTCTAGTATATGGAACTACAGAAGCCCAAACTCTAGCATGGCATAAAAGGCCTTACATGACTTGGCTCCTGACATCCTTTGCAGCTTCATAATTTGCTCCAGCTACATAGCAAACTATCTGAAGCTGCCTAAATGAATTGCAGTGTTTCACACCCTCTGCCTGGGATGCTCTTTTTTTTGCCTCAACCATATGATAAACACCTACTTACATTTTAAGACTCCTTTCGAGCATCCCGTCTTCTATGAGGCCTTTCCTGACTCTCTCCTACCAAATTTGACCACAATCCCTTTTAAGTCCTTTGTAATCTGGACACATTCCTACCACTGTATCTGCATTTTATGCACATACTTATTTATAAGGCTGTCTTCACCACTGACTAAGCAATTTGAGGGTTGGGACAATTTATTTGTCTCTCTATTCCCTGCCACACTAGGTATTATTGAACAAGTCATCTCTACCCTCGAGGACTAAACCCAGTATAGTTTTCAGATCCGAAATTTTAGCTCAGAAATAGAAAAATCTGCAGTCAATTCCAGAACAGAATTCCACATATATCCAAGAATGTTCCTTATTTCTGTCCAAATATGGGTCTCGAAAGAGAAATTTCAAGTTATTATCTGAATTATTTAGAGGAACAAGGGAAGTGGACACAAAGTATCAAAGGGGAAGCTACAATGAGCAGTGGAAAGGTTATCACCAGAAAGACGTGCTCTCTCCTATACCATCTGGTCTTATAGTTGTGGATGGCTGAAACATCAGGTTTGACAAAACCAATTAGGGAAAATGATTCACTCATAAGCAATAACATGGAAACCATCCCACCAGAGGGGGCAGGGGACAATCTATTGGCTGCTCCATCCTACAGAAGGAGGAAAGGTTTACAGAACATTCTAAAGTGCTGAACCTAAAAGAATTCACATATTCTTGAATCTTTTAATAATAATTTAAAAAAATCTCCTATTGCAACCAATAGAGGAAATCACTTTCCCTTCAGGAAGTAAGAAGAGATTAACCAAATTAACCTCTACCATTCAAATGTATATTACACACGCTCTATTGGGTATCACTTCTACTGAATGTGATAAGGCTATGGCAAAATTACTTGTAATATACCGATAACAGAAGTACAATGGTCCCAATATCCAAGATTTTTATACCTCTTCCGCTTGACATTCAGAAACCTCCACTTTCTTAGTTCACCCTGTAGGGGGCAGACAGTGGAACCAGACTGTCTAGGTCAAATCCCAGCTCTGCCACTTAGAGCTGCATGACCTTGAGCAAGCTACTTAATCTCTCTGTGGCTTAGATTCATCTGTAAAATATAAATGATAAAAGCATCCATTTCGCAGAGCTGTTATCAGAGGTTAAAGAGTTAATATATGTAAAGCACTCTGCACAATTCCTGGCCCAGAGAAACGGGCTCAATGTTAGCTGTAATCATGACCATCGCTATCATCATCACTGTTCCCAGCTCTAGTGTTACCACACAAGCCCCTCCTTTTCCACACATGAAAAGAGAACATTACTGATCAGTTTTACTATATGACATGCACAATGCTTAGCCCTTTCAATATGTATTTATCTATTTAGCTCTCATAACAACCCTGCAGGTTATAGTTATTTCTAATGTTACTGATGAGGAAACTGAGGCTTGAACATTCAGCAGATTCTTGGCATTTAAATGTGACACTGGTATGTGGGAATAAGTTACTTGGCAGAGTAGATCTCTTTAAAATACAAATTTAACTCAACTTGTTTTTAGTTTGTCATTGTGTATACATAAAGTAAGCATGTGTGCGCGGACAAAGGGAAGAGAGCAGCAAGTACTACTACTTATTAAGTGGTTATACGTCACTACTTCCCTCTACCTCGCCAAATCTTTTCAAATCTTTAAGGTGCTCTGAGCACTAAAACAGACACTGAACTCTCTCCTCTTATCTCTTAACCTTTACTGTCTAAACAACAGTTTTGTAATGGATCACATATGATTTTCTATCATTACTTATTAATTTCTTATAATATGATCCTCCAATAGGAAGTCCCATGAGGGTTCATACTTTCATCTTAAGTTTCTTTTATGGGGGCACCTGGGTGGCTCAGTCGGTTAAGCATCTCACTTCAGCTCAGGTCATGATCTCACGATTTGAGTTCGAGCCCTGCATCAGGCTCTGTGATGACAGCTGGGAGCCTGCTCTAGATCCTGTGTCTCCCTCTCTCTCTCTCTTCCCCTCCCCCCTGCTTGTGCTCTGTCTCTCTCTCTCTCTCTCTTAAAAATAAATAAACATTGGGGCACCTGGGTGGCTCAGTCGGTTAAGCGTCCGACTTCGGCTCAGGTCATGATCTCACAGTCCGTGAGTTCGAGCCCCGCGTCGGGCTCTGTGCTGACAGCTCAGAGCCTGGAGCCTGCTTCAGATTCTGTGTCTCCCTCTCTCTCTGACCCTCCCCTGTTCATGCTCTGTCTCTCTCTGTCTCAAAAATAAATAAACATTTAAAAAAATTTTTTAAATAAATAAATAAATAAACATTTAGAAAAAATTTTTTAATTTCTTTTATGTTCCCTGGAGTATGTAGCATAGTGCTGGGCTTGAAGTTGTTTTGTAATAATATTTGTTAAATAGTTTACTATACAGACCCTGCAAGGGCATCCCCAAATAAGAATGATTATTATTTAGTCAATAAATTTTTACATGCAGGCACTGTGTTAGGTCTTGGAGCAGAATCAGAACATAATAAGACACTGTGGTCTCAGTGCTCAGGAATTCATAGTAGACTGGGGAAAAGTACAGGTAATCTGATCATCACAACAGTAAGGTACGTGCTATGAGGATATTCGAAGAAAGTGCTGAGACAGTATTGAAGAGGGAAGGACTAATTCCCTCCAAAGGACTCAGAAAGCACTTCAACACTCACTTATTTAACCATTTAATATATGCCAAGCACTGTGACAGGAGGTAAATAAAATACCCAAGGTCCCTGTACTCATGAAACTTATAATCTAGGATTCACAAGGAAAGTCGCACTTGAGTGGGTTCACCAATGAGTAGCATTGTCTCCATAAAAAAAAAAAAAAAGAAGAACAAAGAAAGAAAGAAAGAAAGAAAGAAAGAAAGAAAGAAAGAAAAAAAAGTTTGCCAGGAAAAGGGACCAGCATCAAGTCAAATCACTGGAGACATGAAAGAAACTAGTTTATACAGAGAACAGCAAAGAACGGGGTGTGGCTGGAATGCATTCCTGGGAATGGGGAGCCATAAGGGATGAGATGAGAAGGCTCACTGGGGCAGAACAGGGTCTCATACACAATGCCAAGGCTTTTAGTGTTTTAGTTCATTTGATCATTCAGAAAAATACACAGTGATCTTCTATGTACCAAGCCCTGTGCCAGGTACCAGGGACGCAAAAATCAGTCAGACACAGTCTTTCAAGAAGCTCAGAGTACAGTAATATACAGTATTAAAAAAGACACAATATAGCACAAAGGAGTGCAGTGACAGGGTCATGTTTAAGATACAGGGATGGCTTAGAGAACGGAGTGATTAGATTGGCTTTCTGTCTGGGAGACAGAAGGGTGGTCAGGAAAGGCCTCATAGTAGAGGAGACTCTTGAACTAGGTCATAGTGAATAAACTGGAGGTCATAAATTGATGATAACAGCAAACACTTGCACAAGTACTTATGTGCCGATCTCGGTTCCAAGCACTTTACATATATTGGCTCACTCAAACTTCAAAACTACCTTATAAAATAGATAGTTCATTAATCCCACTTTATGAAGAAAGACACAGAGAGATTAAATGACTCGCCCAAGGTCATGCAAACAGTAAGTGGCATGGCTGGGATTTAAACTTTGTTCTTTTTTTTTTTTTTTCTAAATGTTTATTTTGTGAGAGAGAGTGTGTGCATGTGTGGGGCAGGGTGAGAGAGAGAGGGAGACAGAATCCCAAGCAGGTTCCATGACATCAGTGCAGAGCCTGATGCAGGGCTCGATCCCACAAACCTAGAGATCACGACGGAGCCAAAATCAAGAGTCAGAAGCTCAACTGCTTAACCAACTGAGCCACCCAGGTGCCCCCAGAGTCTGTGTTCTTAATTACCATACTATATTGCCTCCAGGACAAGAACGTAAGGCCGTTCCAGCCAAACAGGACAGCATATGCAAAGGTACAGAGGTAAGAAACAGCACACCATCTTTGGAAAATTGAGGGGTTGGCACCGGATAGAATGTAAACAAGGAGAACAGCAGGGGATGAAGCAGGCGGATGCCAGGTCACAGAGGGCCTTGGGTGCCAAGTAAAGAAATGTCTTCATTGACAGGTAATGAGAAACAGCTGAAGGGTTAGGCAGGGAAGTCACCTGACAGATTTTCTTTTTTTTAAGACTGATTTCTCTGGCTTCAGTGTGAAGGGGAGAATGAAAGAGAACGCCAAAGGCAGGGAGACAAGTTAACAGACCATGGCACTGCTCTAGATGAGGGATTTTTAAATTTAAAGTTGGAGATGTAGAGACGAGAAGGACTTTTAGGAGGCAGAATTGGAAATTAGATACAAGAGAGGAAAGAGTTAAGGATGGCTTCCACGTTTCTAGTCCCAGTTTCTTGGCATATGGATTTAAAAGTAAAAACAAGAGAATAAAGAACAGGTTTGAGAGAAAAGCTACTGCATTGAAGGGGAAAGTTATTCCCCATACACACTTATTATTTATTCTGATTCCATCGTCACATGACATAGTCTCATCTTCACACACAGGGACTCTCAACTGAGGCCCAAGTGGGGACACAGAGAGGAGAAGGGGCAGGTGGAGGTATATTAGAATCTGGGTGTTTGTATGTGAGTAGTTCGATTACTACCCTCCTCTTTTTCTTCCAGTCTGATACCACAATCCTGCCCACCACGTCATTGAGAATCACTATTGTATACAAGTATCCATGAACACTCTGATAAAACACAGACAGTTGAAAAATCTGATTATGCACAGAAATCCAAGACCAGGAGAGACTTTTAAAGATCATCTAGAATTCAGCAGGTCTAAACCAAGGGCTGCCTGGAAACACATGAGGGCATTTTTGCTTATCACAATGGGAGGTGCTGTTGGCATTTAGTGTCTGAAAGCCAAGGATGTTAAATGTCCCATAATTCACAGGACAGTTCCAAATCATGAAGAATTAACCTTGCCCCAAATGACAACAATGTTCCTTTGAAGAAATACTGATATGGTTCGACCCCCACATTTTACAGATGAGGACAAATTGAGATCCCAAGTAAGAAATGACTTGCTAAAGATCACCCAGCTGCACAACAGGGCCGAGAACCAAGGCTTCTGTTTATACTCCCCTGCACTGCTTTCTAATCAGGGTCTGGTAAATCCGTAGCACGTCTAGAAGAGGAGTCCAACTAAGTATGGAAGTTAAGTACTCAGAATGCTGCCTTGCTATCATAGCCCTGTGCATATTTTCTCTAGCCACAGATCCCACTCTCACCTTCAGAGACCTAGGCTGGAGCTACACATTTGGCAGTCATCACCGTGGGAAGCCGTAAGACAAATAAGGTTACCCTGGCCAAATACATAAAATGTGACGAGCCCTGGGGAGCACAAATATTAGGAGTCTGGTGGAAGAGGAGGAGCCCATTAAGGAAACTAAAAAGAAAAGGCCAGAAATGTAGAAGTTCAAGAAGGCAAAGGGAACTAATTACAACCGTTTGTTTGTTTGTAGTGAAACAATTCTTACTTGGTCATTAATTGGGTACCTATGTCCATTGATGCATTGTTGTCTATCCTGTATCTATTCCCTTGCCTCTTCTTTGCCAACAGAAATCAGACATGTCAAAGTTGCAAATAGTCTTATCAAAATAGTCTGTTTCCCAGTCTCAGCTGTAGCTGTTAAGACCATGTGATACAGTTCCAGCCAATAAGACAGGAGAGTATAGTATCATCACCCAGCCTTATTGAGTTTGTACAGAGTACACAGAATCATATTTGGTACTTTAACATTCCTAATAAACCAGAAAATCTTGCCAAAAAAAAAAAATAATAATAATAATAACCTAGGGGGCTTGTCCTACCAGACAGCAAAACACACCATAAAGCCAAAGTAATCAGAAAAGTAACAGAAATGCATGCAGGCCTTGATAAACAGAAGTCTGTATAGGTATGAAGAAAATAAATTAGGAGTGATCAGGAACCCTTTGGGGAGAAAACAGCAAGAAAGAATTCACAGGTCTTCCACAGAACTCCTCCTGCACCACCTTGCTATCACAGTCCTTTCCACATTTTCTCTGGTCCCATATCCCCTCTCACCTTAAGAGATTCAATCGTGGCCTGCTTGTAAATCTTTGCACCAGGATCTTTCTTCTGAGGGCTATTCTGGATTCTAGGCGTTCGAATGACGAATTTATCCATGCCTAGGGGACTCCCAACTACCTTCACGTGCTTGCAGCGTGTTCTGCTCAAGAAAGAGGGAAGATTCTAAAACGTCATCAAAACTGCTGTGATGTGTGCTCCTAAAGTAACACAATGGCCTTTTATATACTCTGGAAGCCTTCCTCAATTAGGAGGACTGGGGTGGAATGTACAGGAAAGAAAATTTCGTCTTGGAAAAGAAATATCTTGCTATGAACTGAAATTGTATATAACGATCAGTCTAATTCCTGAGTTAGGAGGTGCCTAGCTTCAGAAGTGCACGCTGTGCAAGGGATTCCAATATTGGGCCAGGCGTTGAATCTGGTGACTTCCAAAGCCTCTTCCAACTTAGGTGAGGTTGAGGCAGGATTAAAAGTTCCCCCGAGTTCCGTGAAGCTCTATTAACAACTATCTCACCATAATCACAATTCCAAAGATCCCCCTAGTAACTAGCAACTAACAACCACCTCCAGATCTCAGCAGGGTCCTCACAAGCAACCATCTCCAGGTACTGCTCGGTGGTCAAAAGACCCTAACCAGGACTGTCGTGTTGTGGATCCCCCGGCAAAGGGAAACACCATCTTCCTCTACCCTCAGCACTCAGGGGCCCAGCAAGGGGAACCCAACAACGGTCTGACGTGAAACCCACCAGGAAAAGCAGTCCTGCCAGCAGCTGGACCCTTCCAGAGCGCACCCGCTGAGGACCCAAGCCTGGGCCGTGGGGGTGAGAATTAAACCGACGCTTCCTTCCCAGACCGTGGTTTCTCGGAACTGGCTCCGCCACCCAGCGAAGCGTCTCCGAGCCACAGCAAACCACATTCCCCAGAATGCACTGCAAAGGAGCCGGTGAGGCCCGCCCAGGGCGATTGTAGTTCTCCGAGATCAACTTTCCCGACCCCACCGTGCACTGCTAGCCAGCGGAGAACTACATCCCCCAGCGTACCCCGCGGAGGGAAGGAGTCAGGGAATGCCGGTTCGTTCTAATACTCGCGATGGCTGGATCCATCTCTTCTTGCCAACCTAAGTGAAGATCGTAGATTTGGAGGTGGGGCGGAAGGCGGCAGTTTCGGGGCGCGGGGTGGGCTCAGGGCGGAGCTGAGGAGACGGCGGAGGCGGAAGCGGCGGCCTGAGGGGCGGGGAAGGGGCTGGGCCCGGAAGGCGGAGGAAAACCTGAAAAGAAAACAGCAACAAGCTGAGCTGGTGTGACAGAGGGAAACAAAATGGCGGCGTCGAAGGGGAGCCTCTGGGTCAGGGCCCAACTGGGGCTCCCGCCGCTGCTGCTGCTGACCATGGCCCTGGCCGGAGGCTCGGGGACCGCTTCGGCTGAAGCGTTTGACTCGATCTTGGGTGATACGGCGTCTTGTCACCGGGCCTGTCAGTTGACCTTCCCCTTGCATACCTACCCCAAGGTAGGGCCCGTCCGAACCGGGCTACAACCCTCCCCTGGTTGCCCATCTCCGCTCTCCCGCACATCTGTCAGCTCTGGGAACCTGGGTGTCGAACCCACACCCTTCAACCTCTGTCTCCCACCTGTGTGCTCCTGTTTTCTTCCCTAATTCTACCCCACACCCCGCTCCTGCTGTAATTAATGGGAAGTTTGTGCTGCATCTACTCTATAGTATGGGCTGGGGGGACTCAAGGATGAAAAAGACAGGACTTCTTTCTTCTGGGAGCTTGCGAGGCGGCTGGGGAGGAGGATATGGATGATTAATGCAGGGTATGGATGATTAATGCAGGGTCTTCACCTTCAACGAGCTTAAGGGACGGTCGCGGGGGAGGAGCAGATATGCAAACCCACAAAAGATGAGTTCGTAACCCCTGTTTACTGAGCGCTTCTCCGGGCTGGGAGCGCACAGTCTGTTCAGGGAGTCCGACAAGTAGACAATTCCACTGTGGTATGAAACGTATTAAGTCAGCCCTAGGAGTTGTGAGACGCCCAGGAAGGGCTTTCTGCTTGTGTTGAATTACTGTGTGCAAGACGCTGCCACTAGGGCTTTGGGATGGCTTAGAGAAGAAGCAGTTAGGTTTCTGCATTCAAAGAACGTAACCGTTCAGTGCAGAAGACAGGGGGAATTTGTGGAGCGAGTATAGAAATGAGACTGCCCTGGGGCGGGGCGGGGGGGGGTGGTGTCAGGGTCCCAGTTTACGGAGGGGAGTGACCCAGCCTTCACTCCTTGTGCACCCGTCTGTGATGCCTTTCCTTTAATTCCATTCCACTCCTCAAGTTGTTTTTTTCAGTTTAGGAACTCTGTTTACTCGACATGGTCAATTGCGTGGCGACTCCCCACCCTTTCCCATATGTAATTTTGGATCTGTGCTCCCCTCCCCCCACTGCTTTTTTTTTATAAGAGCTTTTGCTCGTGTCTCTGGCCTTTTTCTCCTTGTTTTCCCTTCATCTCTTCTGCGCTGTTGGCTTTACCGTGTGGCTAGCCCTGTTTGCTCTCTCAGACTACAAAGTGACCATGAGGACAGGGTTCCTGAAGTTTAGGATGTTTCTTATTGGCAAAATACTTTCAGGTCTTTGAAATGAAAAGCTCTAAATGCTTTCACTTCCCCTATATCTTGTTTACTGCAGGATTTTACATGGCATGAGGATTATCAGTTTTCAAGAAAAAGTGTGGGAGAGATTACCCTAAAGTTTTCAGTCGGACACTAATAGAGCAATCAAGAGAGAAATGAGAAATTCTGACTTCCAGGCTTAAATCAGTGTGTGTTGCCCCTGCTTATAAACCTCTCATCAAGACTGAGGAAACTCACTAATATTGATTTGGCCTGGCATTGGGCGGAGACTTATTTTGTAACCTAGCGTTTGGTTGTGGGGGTTTTTTTCCCCCTTTTTGAGCTTTTCTTAGCAAACTTGTAGTGTGACCCAGAATGCTGGGAGAGTAATTAAGTAATAGAAACATTTCTGGAAACTTCAGGTACTTTTATAATATCCACGGTTTAACAATTTTTAACAATTGATGTGATATCTGTAAGTCATTTTTGCTTATTTATTAAAGCTGTTCTCACCAGGAACCCTAAGTCATCTGGCTCCCTGTATGTTAGATCAACTTAAAATCTATTAACTGCCTACTCTCTGTGAGCCAGTGTGATGAGAGAGTTACACCCATTATCCCTAATTCTCACAAGCATGCAAAGTAGGGCTTTACAGTTGAGGCTCTGAAAGGTTAAGTGACTTGTCTAAGACCACATAGCCAAGAAGTAGTGGAGTGGTAGGAATTCAGTCCTAAAACTGGCTACAATGTGCTGCCTTCTGTTAGTAAAGTTATATTTAAATTTTTTTTTAATTTTTTTTTTCAATGTTTATTTATTTTTGGGACAGAGAGAGACAGAGCATGAACGGGGGAGGGGCAGAGAGAGAGGGAGACACAGAATTGGAAACAGGCTCCAGGCTCTGAGCCATCAGCCCAGAGCCTGACGCGGGGCTCGAACTCACCGACCGCGAGATCGTGACCTGGCTGAAGTCGGACGCTTAACCGACTGCGCCACCCAGGCGCCCCTATATTTAAAATTTTTAATTTACTTCACTGATTTCTGTTGGCCCTCTGAATTGTTGTGCTTTGCAGTTCAGGAAAAAGCCTCGTGTGTTACCAGAAATGAGATGAATTTAGAAGCTCACATAGCCTTTCTAGTCTGGTATGTGTAACTGGAAGATAGGGTCATTTTAATGACTCTTTTTCAGAATTAATTATTTGTTGCAAGAAAGTAGAACACTTGACCTGTTTGTAAGTAATTATTTTAAAATTACTATGTAGTTACCATTTCACTTTCCTCAGCAGTGCAATTGTGTCATTTGTCTGGATCCAAATAGGAGAGACCTATGTTAACAACAAAACTAATTAGAACCAGCTTGGTCATTTTTTGTCGTTGTTGTTTAATGTTTATTTTTGAGAGAGAGAGTGGCGGGGGGGAGGGCAGAGAGAGAGGGAGAGAGACACAGAATCTGAAGCAGGCTCAGGCTCTGAGCTGTCAGCACAGAGCCTGATCCAGGGCTTGAACCCACGAACTGCAAGATCATGACCTGAGCCGCAGTGAGATGCTTAACTAACTGAGCCACCCAGGCATCCCGTGCAGCCTGGTCGTTTTTAAACAGAGTGGGGGCTCTGGAACCATATAAACCTGGGTTCCATTCCCAGCTCCACTTTTACTGTGTGTTTTTGCTGATCAGTTAACTTCTCATGACTTCATTTTGTCAGCTGTAAAAAAACAAACAAAAACAAAACCCTTTTACACCTTGCAGAGCTGGTGTGATGATTAAAGATAATGTATGTGGCACTCTTATCACAGTGCCTAACAGATGACAACAGGTAGTTATTTCTTCTGCTATATGTCATAAAACCCGTTTGGTACCTATAGTATCAGTGGTGTTGAATAATGAGAAAAGTTAGCTCGACTTAGCTCTGGGAAAGAAAATGTGTATATTCTATAGATAGTATCATTGAAGTGCCTTCTAATTATTTATCTGGTATTTGTTTTGGTGGGGAGCACCATTTCCTTGTGCTCTAAATCAGAGGAGATATATTTTAGATTAGTTTGCCAATAATTTGAGATACATAGAGCATGAAATATTTACTTAGAACAATAATATTATGTAGTACATGAAACAGTTGGAATAAGGATATGATTCTGGTTTTTTTTTTTTTTTAACATTCATTTATTTTTGAGACAGAGACAGAGCATGAGTGGGGGAGGGTCAGAGAGAGAAAGGGAGACACAGAATCCGAAACAGGCTCCAGGCTCTGCACTGTCAGCACAGAGCCCGACGCGGGTCTCGAACTCACGGACCGTGAGATCATGACCTGAGCCGAAGTCGGATGCTCAACCGACTGAGCCACCCAGGCGCCCCTGGGATAGGATTCTTAATAGCTACCGACTGAGTACCTACTCTGTGCTGGATATTGTATAATACTTTAGGTGTTAGCATGGTGCCTGGCACATTGTGGGTACTCGTTGAATATATTATTGTTGTGTCTATTTATTAGATAGTATAGCATAATATTCATGATATTGTGGATATAAAATATATAATCCCCATCATAAGATTGATTCAAGAGTATTGTCCCCAGCTTACAACCAAAGAAACTGAGACTGTGAGAGAGATTGTCACCTTCCCAGGATTGTACAGAATAAGTGGTGAGGCTGAGCTTCAAACCAGGGCTGATTCTTGGACCCTGGTTCTTTTCATCATGCCAAAGTCCCTTTTGAAAATGGGACTGGAGGGCTTATTGGCTTGGTTTAACAAAAGAAAACATACCTGAAAATGAAATGGCATGCAATATAGCTCCTACTAATGAGCTCAGGCTTCCTCTGCAATATAAGAAAACGTGTACTCCAAATACGTAAGAGAATTCTTCCACTTTTCCAAAGCTGCAAAAGCTACTCAGGTATGAAATTTATCTTAATTGTTAAAATTCTTTCAGTTTCGCCTTAACAGTAAATGCAACTAGAACCGAGGTCCAAATATATGCCACCTTCAAAGTCGTCTGATAACAACTGCTTAATATTAGACTGCAGCCATCTCTTCTTAATGGATTGTTGCTGCTGCATAAATTTTACTGATCCTTCTACTGGAAAGAAATGCATACCTTTGTGTTCATTGGTTGCTAACTGGTATATGCACATGCTGTTTGCTTCCTTATTAGGTGCCTGCCAATTTGTACACAGTGGATCACACAGTAAGTTGAGGGGGTTCCCCCACATGTACTGGTTTGTTTCCAATATTGTACATATTTCCTCTAAGAAAAACCTATTGAAGACATCGTCATTAGTCTTATTAAGCAGCTAACATTTTCTGGTAATGAAAAATCTACCCTGTCCTGAGCTCCCATAGATATACAATGATGCCTGCAACCGTTGTTCTGTTTTAAAAATCTGTTATGATTAACACTACTACCGTTTACTGAGAACCATTTGTGTCCCAGCCACTATACTAGGAATAGCTATCTTCCAGCATTGTTGAGGGGTTTGGAGATCATTTATAACTATTATCCCCTTTTATGATGAGAAAACTGAGGTTTAAGTAGGTAAAGTAACTTCGGCAGCATCACTCGCCCAGAGGATTTTAGTCCAGGTCTGGCTGATCCTAAAGGCCTTTCTCATATGCCACACTGTTGCTCTCGTTTGTGTTTTCAGTTAAAGTAAGCCAAGTTTCAATAACCCTTTCATGTAAGCATTTTTATAGCTGTGTGCCTCACTTTGTGGGGGCCTTTATGACACTATTTGCTGTGTGAAGCCAGTCATACTACTTTTTCTTGAGAAGCCTGATGATTTGTATAAATATTTATGTGGCAGAAGTATGCTATTCATCCTAAGGTACTTGCTCACTCATTTCCACCTCTGCTAAATTTCTGATGATGTCACTGTTGTTTTTATCTCCAATTTTTTCCCCATAAAATGTGACCTTGGAATATTGGAAAAAGGTGATACTTTTACCCAGTAGGCTTTTTTCTTGGGTGTCACTTTTAAAATAAGAAACTAAAGCCTCTTTATATGGCAAAGGTCTTGGGTATCAATCACCTGGCTCCTATCATATTTCTTTCAGTTATAAAATTTTATTGGAGCGTTTATAATAAACCCTACTAACTTTGCTTTCTTTTTGACCTTCTTTTCCCTGAGAGAAAAGTACTGTTTTATTTTTTGGTAATCCTCCTTCTTCTTGAACTCCCTAGGAAGAGGAGTTGTACGCATGTCAGAGAGGTTGCAGGCTGTTTTCAATTTGTCAATTTGTGGATGACGGAATTGATTTAAATCGGACCAAAATGGAATGTGAATCTGGTAAGATGCTATGCTAATGATATCAGCAATATATAACATTCTGCTTTCTTTGGGTTATGTTATGCTCTTTATGTCTTTTCCTCAGAAAATGGCAAGCATATTGTTTAAACTAATTTCGTGCATATTTTAATTATTATGAAGTCAGAGTTGTAGCAGCAGCTGCTAGAAATTTCACGGGCTTTAAATTTCATCTGTAGGAGTCCCCGCTGTAGGAAAGTAGAGTGTTCCTATGAAACCTTTCATAAGCCACAATGGCATAAAGCAAAGCAATTCCCCTTAATTTACATGGAAAAATTTTTGAGTGCTTTTAGACCCAAAAAATAACCTCTCTTAGGCTTTTCTGATACTTTAGGACACATCTTGCTAACGGATGCACAAAATAAATCAAGATAAAACACAGATGCTCACAGTTCAGAGCCATGGTGGCCTGACGCTGAGATGCTGAGCGTAGTTCCCAGGGAAGGAGGTTGGTGGTGCCGCTCTTGCTGCTTGAGCGTGTGCGCTGCCTCTGTGGGGGCTCACTGCGGAACACTTGCTGGACGCTGTTTTCGCTTTCTTTTTTGAAAAGCACAAATCCTCTTTTGATTTCTTTTGGTTTGCAAAAATAGCTCTGAACTTCCGAAAAGTAGGGGATACTTCTGTTTGTTGAGACAATATTTATTTTGTACTATGGCTAGGACACCTTTGTTTAACCAAGCATTTGGTTTAAATGCAGTAGTAATTACCCTTCTCATAATTCATCACTACCTTTTCAGTGGATAGTATAATTTTCCAAAGCCTTTCAATCATAGGCCAGTTAATTTAGCTCCAAGTTTTTGTTTTTTTTTTTTTTTACTGAATCAGGCCTTTGACTCACTATTTAATAGTGTATTCTTTGTGGGTCATGCCGATAAAAGAAGTAACCAAAGTCTTTGTCATCTCTTAAACCACTGTTTTTACCTTTTGCTGAAAGAGATGTGTTTAATAAAAGAAGCCTGTAATCGAGACAAAACTGACATTTAACTTTTTAAAGAACTGTAATGGAATTTTCTCCATTCATTACATCATGCTGTTTCCTCAGTGTAGCAGGAAGTACCTCTCTTCTGCCTATCACTATGCCATGACTCCTATCCAGTCTCCTTGGTATCATAACCTTACTTTTTATGGCTCAGTCTCCTAACTGGCCATCTTTTTGTTTGCTTAGTGCCGTTCAGTTTATGATCTAACACCCTTTGAGAAGTATATTACAAATGCATGACTGGGTTGGAAAGAAATAAAAGATTGTTATAGTGGTAAAGTGTTCTATGTCACAGGAAAGAAATGGCTCTAGTGAGCTAAATGAGAGGGTATATACTCATTTCAACTTCAGAATCCTACTATAGAACATTTTCTAAGTTCGGTTTCTCAGAATTTAGGGTGTTAGGCTGATTGCTTTGTTTTGTTTTTTCCTTGCCGTGGGAATACCCTTGATTCTCAGCGAAATGATCTAATTCTTTACAGTAATATCATGCATTTGTGTCGATCATTAAAATATATTGTTTTGTTCAACTCCATGAAGTAGGTGATGCTATTTCCATTTTAAAAATATAGAAGTCAATAGTTGGAGAGGTTAAACAGCGCAGCCCAGGTCACATACACAGCCAAGTGTGTATGGAGCCAAAACTTATGCCAGACCAGTGTTTTTTCCACTTTACAGCCTTAGCTGTGAGGATTCCCTTATTATGAATGTTATCATATAGCCTGAGCCTGGGTGTGTAATCAGTAGATTTATACCCGAAACATCAGACATGTGAGAGGTAGAAGATATGGGGTTTATTAAAAATAATATATTTGCTACTATTACCAAATTTGAGAATTCATATTGATAAAATGCTTTTTAAGTATAAGAAATTTTTATATAAAATGCCAAGTCCCTTCTTTTCTATCCTTCCCCCTTTTCTTTTCTTCCTTCTTTCTCCTTTTCTTCTTTCCTCTCTCTCTTTTTCCTTGTAATTTGACTGTTTTTCTCTTACAGCATGTACAGAAGCATATTCCCAATCTGATGAGCAATATGCTTGCCATCTTGGTTGCCAGAATCAGCTGCCATTCGCTGAACTGAGACAAGAACAAGTACGAAACAATACTGCCTTTCAAAATTGCCTGCTTAAATTGCACTGACTTGTATTGAAGTGTTTATCGCCCACTTGATACTATTTTAGTGTTATATTTTATAATTAGTTTTCAGCAAACAAATTGTATGTTTGCAAATAGAAAACTCAACTGCATAATTACTTTTGTATAATGCTTTACTGTTAAAAGTTCCAAAAGTTCTGTTCACATCCATAATCTCTTTTGTTTTTTCTCTCGGTCCACTATATTATCCCCATTTTGCATATGAAAAAACTGAGGCTCAGAGAAGTTGATAGTTCAGAGTCATTTTTTTCCACCCCAACTGCCATTGCCTTACTTCCTTACTTAAATCATCATTATTTCTCATCTGTATTACTAAACTTCCAAACTATTTTCCCACTTTACCCGCTTCTAGTCCATCCTTTAGTCTTTGTTCAGATGTTTATTTTCTAAATGGAACTCTCATCATGTTATTCTCCTATCTTATATTCTTCAGTACCAGTACCTCCCATTACGTACAGGAGTAAGTCCAAACCACTTATCACAGCCTGGCTCCTGATTTCCTCTCTTATGTCATCTCTCTTCCCCACCTCTCATACTCTGTCCTCCAAACATACTGGAAAAAATTTGTTCAGAGGAAATATACTTACATGGTAAAGAACTCAAAAGGTAAAAAGAGTATGTAGTGAAATATCTCGTACCCCTGTATCTCTTAATCATTCAGTTTTTCTCCATTAATGTAGCAAGTGTTACCAAGACAGGTATTTTATGCGTATACAAGGAAACAGATATTCTTTCTTTTTTTAAAATACAAGTATACACAAAGAATGTCTAATCATTTTTTTTTTTTTTTTTACTGCATAATCCATTATAGATGTGTCTATTTAAGCAGTCTCTTATTTGGAAATGTACCTTGTTTCTAATCTTTTTCATTTATAAGCGATGTTGCCTACTTTGCACATTTATACGAATAGAATAAAACCAGTCGAATTGCTGAGTAAGAGGTATCTGTATTTTTAATTTTGAGAAATAGAGCAAAATTGCTCTTTGTGGAATTTTACCAATTTTTTAACTCAAGGTATAATTCACATACTATAAAATTCACCCTTCTAAAGTTTTCAATAGTTGTTAGTATATTCACAAAGTTATGCAACCGTCATCACTGTCTAATTCCAGGAATTTTTATCACCCCAAAAAGAAATCCCCTACCCACTCCTTTCCTCCTTCCCCCCTTCCCTGACTCCTAAAAATGTACCACTTTTAAGGTAGTTTAAATTTATGTTTCTCTTATTATGATTAATGTTAAACATGTTTTCTAATTTTTAAGAGTCGTTTTTTTTCTCTTAATTGTATACGTAGTGGACAGTTCTTAATTTTTACAGTATGATGAGTTATTACGTGCTTCTGTTTCTTCTACTCTCCATCCTTCTATTGAATCCCCTTGATTCAGGGCAGGTGTCATTTCCTGTGTGAAGCCTTAACCACTTCTCACTCTGGTTTGGGTTAGGTGCCTCTCTCCATATACATGTATTACCCTATTTTTAACCTCTGTCCTATATAGATTACACAGATTAAACACAGGTGTACGTTGATGTATAAAATACACATGGTCCCTGATATCCTAAAATTTATAATCTCAGTGAATACTTGTTTGGTGAATTAATCAATGAAAGATTTCACAGCTATTAGTGGGGAAATTGGATCATGAATATAGGTCTTTTGATTCTAAAAACTGATCTCTTACCCCGTAATGCCTCTCTTGAAATACAGCAGAACGAAAGCTATCTCTAGAGTTCAGCAAATGGTATCTCATACTTGTGCTCTAGAGGGGCCCACTGCTGCTAATAAATAAGCAAAGAAGTCAGAACTGGGGGAATGGGGACATGAAACCAATTAATGTTAAAATGAGTAGCTTATATATTAGGAGCTGTATATATATAGCCCATAAATACTCCCCTCACCCTGCCCTATTATCAGATGTCTTACATTTTATGCATATATTCTTTTGATTGATTTTTTTTTTCCTTCCCCTTTTCCATCAGCGTTCATTGCAGAATGATTTATTTTAAATTTTTTTAATGTTCATTTATTTTTGAGAGAAAGAAAGTGCATGCAAGTGTGAGCAGGGGAGGGGCAGAGAGAGAGAGAGAGGGAGACAGAATCTGAAGAGAGAGAGAGAGAGAGAGAGAGAGAGAGACAGAATCTGAAGCAGGCTCCAGGCTCTGAGCTGTCAGCACAGAGCCCAATGCAGGGCTCGAACTCACAAATGGTGGGATCATGACCTGAGCTGAGGTCAGATGCTTAACTGACTGAGCCACCTAGTCGCCCCTAGAATGATTTATTTTACATGAAAACATCAAAGATGAGGATGGTATAATTTCTCCCTCCCCCTTCTATCTCTTGAGTCCTTGCTAATCCTTTTTTAATCAAATCTTAAGATTCTCCAAAATGTATTTTGGGACCTAATTCAAAAGCCTGATAGAGGTGACAGGTAGTTTATATGTGTGTTTGGTGATAAAGTAGCCTGGGATATTAAGCTTTATCACAGTTAATTTGCATAGATAACTAAGAGTTTAATGCTAGTAGAATCACTTCACTTTTTATTCTCTGTCTCAATCAGGATTTGAGGAATGTTGATTAAGTTTGTTCTCTTGAATATACATATATAAAAATAATATATGATTTTATTTTATTTTTTTGAAGCTCATGTCCCTGATGCCAAAAATGCATCTACTTTTCCCTCTAACTCTGGTAAGGTCATTCTGGAGTGACATGATGGACTCTGCACAGAGCTTCATAACCTCTTCCTGGACTTTCTATCTTCAAGCTGATGATGGAAAAATAGTGATATTCCAGGTAATGACTATGCTTCATAGATTCATCTAAATACTGACAAGAGTAAATGTACATGTCTTAAATGAATGTCTTGGCATAGCGCCATATACCTCATCAAATAATAATTACTAATTTGACCTACATTAAAACATTGGGCATCAGGGCACAGTGTGACTTACTCTTCTGTCTACCCATTGGAAGCCTGTGGAAGCCCCGCTGATCCTTATCTAACAAGAATTCTGAGTCTTCTAAATTTTATAGTGGTTAAATTGATGAAATAAAACCACTAGATATGAGAGATAATAATAAATATACTTTGAATGTAAATAATGGCATGTCTGTATATCACATACGGATATTAAAGAAAAGCAATATGACATAATTTTTAGCTTTTATTATAGTGCTTTTTCTCATAATTCTTGTAAGAGCTTGTTAAAGAAGCATATTGCCTCCTAGAGAAGTAACTTTTCTCCTACCTCATTATTTACCATGGGATCTGATGATAATAGCTGCTTTTCTTGAAGGTTCTTAGGTACTAGGCATTTACATATATTATCTCAAATCTTTGCATACCTTCCTGAGGTTGTATTATCCCTATTTTATTGATAAGGAAACAGTCTAACTTTTTAAGATCACCCTGCCAGTAGGTAACAGAATTAGACTTAAGACAGGTCACTTTTCGCTCTCAGGCGCATATCACACCCTACCATGCTATCTTCCTTTTAATTTGGTACTTAAATTCCTCAAATGTACCACAAACTATGTTGTGGCACTTTACCCCATGTAATAAAGTAAACCTTTTAATATTACTAATAGAATGGCTCACTGTAAGGCTACCATGTAATTTTTAGCACTATCCTGAGTCTTGGGTCCTCTGTACATAATTTGGTAATAAGTAAAACACAGAAGGACTTTTTTCTCTTTAAATTTGTGAATAAGTTCTGTGTCCTAAAGCTAATTAGCTTTTAAAGCTTGAGTTGAATGTGAGAGTAGAGCCCTCATTCATTCCTGATTGGATGTGAGATTAGCTTTGTTTCTTTGTATCAAGTGTAACTACAATGGAGAAACCCCCACTCCAGGGGGTCTGTGCTCCATAGAGGATGTAAAGTATGGAGTGTTTAGCTATAATGTATGAGTTACTCATACTGAGGGAAGAATGGAATGTTTCAGATGAGAAAAATAGAGATAATACTAGTGTAGCCCAAAATTTCAGCAGCCTGCTAAATTATTCTTTTTTCAACTAGAATTAGAACTCATTTTTGCAGGGTATGATATTTAATGCAGTATGTTGTCATTTGTCCCTGCTTTTTAATTTTTTTAATGTTGTCAGAAAGTTAAACTGACTAGATACTTGATGATGCCAGAAATCTGTCTGTTTCTTTGCAAGGCACTCGATCTGATGTTTAGGAAGTGCAATTAAAATATATTGTGGTAAATGTGTTTTATTTTTTATACCATACTTCTGTTACTTTTTCTCAATTCGAATGTTTATACAGATGATGTGTTATAGAACTTGTTACTTAGAAAAGCATACGAAGTACAAATGGCTTAATTGCTTTCATTATCATTTTAGTCTAAGCCAGAAATCCAGTATGCACCACAGTTGGAGCAAGAGCCTACAAATTTGAAAGAATCGTCGCTAAGCAAACTGTCCTGTAAGTTTTATTTCCAGTAGCTTGGGATAACAACATTAGCAAATCTGGTTGTGGTCTGGAATTAGTTGTATGATTATTCTTACACTAGTAGAAAGTGAACAAATAACTCTTAAACAGTGGTTCTCAAACTTTAGCTTGCATTAGGATCTGGAGAGCTTGTTAGAACAGATTTCTGAGCCCCACTTCCCAAGTTTCCAGTTTACTACATCTGGGATAGGACCTGAGAATTTGCATTCCTAACAAGTTCCCAGATTTTGTTGATGCTGCTGGTCAGGGGATCACACTTTGAGAACCAATAGTATAAAAACATGTAATTGGCTTTGAAGGATATTTTGACTATAAACTAGTAAGATATTGTGATATTTCGTAGTATGCTAACCAAACAGTGAAATCAGCCCGAAGGTGTGAGTTCCTGTTCTATTTACTTTTAGACTAGAAATAAATTTTAACTTACAGGAATATAAAACATCAACCTAAAGCTGAGCTCACCTTTTAAAATGTACTGGCTCATACCTTATTTTAGATACTGATTTAATTAATTTTCTAATTATTTTGTAATTAGAATTAAACAGAATGTAATTAAACAGAAAGCAACGTCACTAAGAATTTGGAAATAAAATAGGAAACCCATAACGTGGTAGAATATCCATTTGGTTTTTAATGTGCCGGAGGAACTTGCATTCATTATCAACGTATCAGATTACACTTATAAAAACAACTGGGTGTCTGTACAGTGAACGTATCTACGGGTAGTCATCTGAGGCTAGCTCTTGGGATACAGGATGTCATAAATTGTACCTTGTTATTTCAGCAGATCTGCAAATGAGAAGTTCTCAAACACATAGGAACTATCTTGAAGATGGAGAAAGTGATGGCTTTTTAAGATGTCTCTCTCTGTATGTATTCCTGTTTATTTATATGTAGAGGAGATAGAATCTGGCTTGTAGCAGATGCATTCCTTTTTATTATTTTAAAATTATATTTGGGGTACCTGGGGGCTCAGTCAGTTAAGCATCCACCTCTTGATTTCAGCTCAGGGCACGATCTCCTGGTACGTGAGATTGAGCCCTGCATTGGGCCCTGCACTGACAGCACAGAGCCTGCTTGGGATTTTCTGTCCCTCTCTTTCTGCCTCTCCCCACTCATGCGCGCACACACTCTCCCTCTCTCTCAAAATAAATAAGTAAAATATGAAAAATAAAATTATACAAGCTGCTCAAAAGTAAAAAACTTTTTTAAAACCCTTTTCCTACCAAACTTGTACTTTGGGATATTTTAGTTTGTTTAAAAGGTAATATACTACTGTAATAAAACCCAAGCAGGTAGTTTTTTTCACAATACCAAAGCATTTTTGTTCTTGTTAAGATTCCTTGACTTATTATGTTAAGAAATGTGCTTCTCCAGACGTTTAAAATAAGCTTTAAAGTATGTCTGAATGGTTTGGGGTTGAATTTTGTTTTTATCTACATAGCCATCTGGGGCACCTGGGTGGCTCAGTGGATTAAGCGCCTGGCTTCGGCTCAGGTCATGATCTCACAGTTTGTGAGTTCGAGCCCCACATCGGGCTCTGTGCTGACAGCTTAGAGCCTGGAGCCTGCTTTGAATTCTGTGTCTCCCTCTCTCTCTCTGCTTCTCCCCCACTCATGCTCTGTCTCTCTCTCTCTCCTTCAAAAATAAATAAAAACATGAAAAAAATACGTATGCTTCTTCTCCTCCATAGAGTTCTGATGTGAGCTCTCCCCCTATATCCACCTCGATCCCTCCAAAAAAAAAAAAAAAAAAAAAAAAAAAAAAAAAAGATAAGGACAGTGGCCTGGAGCACTTACTGATAATCATCTACTCACCAGACAAAGCATTTGGTAAACCAATGCCTGCCCTCACGGTGTGTATACTCCAGTATATGCTGTTCTGTCTCAAGTGTAACACTGCAGTAGTTAAACTGCCCACTTCTGTCATTTCTTACAATAGAAATAGTTTCTCGACAGGTTTTGTCAGGTATCAGTAGGGTTATTTGGCACCTAAAAATTAATACCTTTTACCAAATTCTTTAAAGACTGGGTAAGAAAATGGGGCTTTAACTTTAAATTTTCCCTTCCTTTCATCTCTAAATCTGCTTTGGACCTTGGCAGAATATGGGCAATTTTTCCTGTCTCTTATATTTAGGATCTTTCTTGTAGTTTGCTGGTCTTAGGAAACCTAAGTAATCACCTAATCTTGAGTTACAGCTTATTCTCAGTAGTATACTACCTGGTAGCTTATTGGTGACTTACACTCTTTAGCATTTTATCATTGTATTTCATGTAGTTCTTTTAAATCTAACATTTTAGAAGTAATTTTGTAAATGTTTAATTTGTGAAAGAAGTAACTTTATAACTAGAGTTTTAATGCCTAGAAATTTCTGTGCACAAACATGAATTATAATAGTATTCTACATTTTAATAAAAAATACTTTTTTTTTTAATGTTTTCCCCCCCTCAGTGAGCTCATTTGGCTCTTAGAACAGTACACTGTGATAAGTAGGTGGGTCAGAGGTGAATTGCCCACCCCTAAGGTTATATATACCCACTATGTTAAAGTTCAAACCTAGCTTTTCTAAACCTACATCTTTTACTTGTCCTGTTCTGCTATAGTTGTCTTTTCTAAAGGGTCATGAGTGTTCCATGATGAATGCAAGATCACCTGGCCAGTCAGTGGAATCTGGCTCTTCACTGCAGTGCTTTTTATTGTACTGTATAGCTGTTATGGAGGTACCCTTAGCTTCTAGAATGGAAATTGAGGTCAACTCATTTTTCCACTTGCCGTTTCTTCTCAAAGAGTCTATTGTGTACCAAGAACCGTGTTAGGGACTTTGAACCTAAAGAAAGAATTTCAGTCTCTGACTCTATGGAGTTCTCAGGTCTAATATGGTAGAGACAGGCATGCAAACCGTCAACAGTGGTGATTGCTGTGTATCACATACACATACACATCTCTCATATACAGAATACAAGGAATATACCTTCAAAGGGAGGATTGACAAAGGAAATAGAAATAAGTCTTAAATAATGAATAGAGAGTTTTGCTAGTTGTAGCAGCTTTAATTTTTTTTCCAGTTATGCTGGCTTCCTACTAAATACATAAAGTGTATTACTATGTATGGAGAGTCAGGAGAATCGGGGATTTGACCAAACCAGGTGGACAGGAACTAGATAGGAGCAGGCAAGTAATCAAATCTAAGTATTAGGAAGAGGCTTCTATGTGAAGGATAGAAGATCAGATTGGAGAGCTGTGGTAACTCCTGAACAGAAGAGAGAAGAGATAGTTGAGAATCTGTAGGATCGTTTTATTGTGGAAGTTGAAGAAGCAGATTGATTGTACACTGAGCCCCTGTTTTCTGGCTTAACTAGTTGTCACTAGAATCCAGATGTCAAGTATATTCTTCTCATTTCGTGGAAGGAAATTCCTTAGTACTCGGGTTAGGGCTGGGATATGTAAAGTGGGTGTTGTTGTTTGTTTGTTTGTTTGTTTTCATGAAAAATGTTGTCTACTGTTATCTTTCTAAATTGGAATACTTAAAACATCATATAGACGTTCCCTGCTTTTAGATGCAGTGCATTTTTCAGTGTCCACCTCTTTTGCCCACACACAGTGACTCCACATACCTTTTCTTTAGCATGTTCAACTGTTGGCAAACCATCAAGTAAATGGGTTACAGTGGTAAGTATAGACCTTTTATCAGGCAGTATCGGATGAGCACAGATGTGAAAATCAGACTACCTGCCTTAAGTATCCGTTTATTCAGAACTGGACTACTAGATATTTAAAAATAGCTTGACTTTTGTTTTTATTGTTTGGCAAACAATAGGTCAATTATAGAAAAAACTCCAGTTGCTAATTCTTGTAACTGGCCAATTTTATGATATTTTAAACATAAGAGAAATTTAACTATCTCTTTACTAAGGTATGCTATAATGGGTACAGAATGTCTCATAATAGATGCGCTTTTGTAAATTGGTCCTTGGGTTCGAACCCAGCATTGGGCTCTGTGCTGACAGCTCAGAGCCTGGAGCCTGCTTCAGATTCTGTGTCTCCTTCTCTGTCTACCCCTCCCCCACTTTTGCTCTCTCTCAACAATAAATAAATGTTTTAAAAAAAAAAATCTAACAAATAGTTTTAAAGGTAGTACATGTGAAGTTTTAATTGTATTATTAAACTAATTACATCAGGTTGATTGCCTTTAATTATTAAGAATCTCCTTCTTTTTACATTAGGAAATTTTACCATGACTAACTTGTTTTTCAGTAACTCTGGATGGATTTTAACCACGACTCTCGTCCTCTCGGTGATGGTACTGCTCTGGATTTGTTGTGCAACTGTTGCCACGGCTGTGGAGCAGTACGTTCCCTCTGAGGTAAATTTAATTCCAGCCCTTCGGCCGTTTGAAGTATGAGCCATATGATTTACCGTTTTGAACGCCTTATTTGTTAACTAGAGGAACAAGGCCTGTCTGTTAATGGAACGAGAGAAGATTAGGTGGTTTTAATCACACAGATGCGTGTCGGCACCCATGGAAATGGCAGGTTTGCAGCAGAAGAATCACTGTTCCCAGTGCTCTGCGATGCTACCAGAGTGACACATATGTTGGCTGGTTTGAGTAAGGTGTCTCTCTCTTTCCCTGGTTTTTTGAGCATAGAGAGAACCTGGTGATACCAGTTTCTAAGGTGATATGTAAGAAGGAAGACTTGTAGAACTACTTAAAATTTTAAATTAATTGCCACAGATGTTCAGCAGGAATTGCTGCTTTAGAAGTGACATGGCTGGAGTATTTGGTTTTGAGTTACTGAGTGCTGTAATCTAACCCTGACAGAGGTGGAAGACGATTGTGACTTCCTTGGTAATTAAAATTTAACTGGCCCAAGAAACCTAACTGTGTAAAGGGTTTTTGTTTGCGGAAAAGGCTATAATTTGGTGACTCAACTTAGCTTTCAAGAAAAGAAAGTTATTTATGTGACTGTGTAGAGAATAATAATGTCTGTTGACATCAAATCCAACTGAAAGAAACTTTAGTTTTCCTGTGCCTCCAAAGTGTAATAGAAAAAGACTTAAAAGAAGAAAGAGAAATTAAAATAGAATCGAATAAATAGTTAGGATGTGCCTACCATGGTGCTTGAACAATAATAGCCTTATCTGAATAGACTAGAAAGGTAGTTTTTAAAGATAGGTTTTATTTAATATAAGGTTACACGTGAGTAATGATTATGATATTTCATGTTTTTTATTAAGATACTGTGTGATACAAGCAGCTAGAAACTGGGACAGGATAATGTTGGTAACTAACATTTAGAGTTCTTTAAAATGTTCAAAATATTTTCATGTATCTTCTATGTCTAGCAATACTCTGGAGCAGGTTTTCTTATCCTTTTGTAGGTGAGTAAATAGGCTTACAAAGTCTAGGTGACTTTCCTGGATTTGCACAGCTATGAAAATATTGAGGCTGGAATTCAGCTCATGTCTTTTGACTTGTGACTCCTGTTTTTTTTCCTGTATACATACCACCTTTCCCATGGCTAATAAGGTGGCACAAATAGGAAACGTATAAAGTGTTAAGGAAAGCGCAGTCTATGTGTGGAGATTGTCAGGGAGGGCTTTTGGATAATGGGGGTCTTGACCTGAATTTTGGAAAATGGCTAGTAAGGTATAGGTTAGCAGAGAGAGGAGGGTGGATAATTTTCCCAAGTACAGGCAAGAATAAGCTGTCAGTGACGGACTGTAAGGAATTGACTTAATTAAAAGAACTTAGGAAATTAAACAAAATGAATAAAGTTAGGATTAGGAAGAACCTTGAACTGTGGAAGTATTAGAGAATGAGTAAATTTCTATAGAACTCATCTGTTTATGATATGAATATACTAATAACATCCTCTGGCTACATTATCTACTTGTGTTCTTGTTCAGTTCTGTTGTCCATATTTTAATCATTTTTTTTATTCCTGATAAAACCGAAATTACTTATGTAACATAGGAATGCCTTGGCCTGTTCCTTTAGAGCTGCCCCATGCTCTCTCTAAACCCTCGTGACAACAAAGCTACAAACCTCTATTACTAAATCTTTGTTGATCCCCACCCACCCTGTGGCACTTCGTTCCTTGCTTTTTGTATGTCAGCATAGCTCCTTCTCCTTACTCCCCATAGAGATTCCATAGAGATCCCCAAGATTCCATAGAGATTGGTCTGGAGATTGCAGGGAAGGACTGAATGGCTGGCCTCAGGCAGAATGTACTTTGTAAGTCCACCACAAGCTGGATCCTGGTCCCCAGGCCTGACTGACATTGAGCACTTTCTCGCAGACACCCTTCTAGGTGTTTTACCTGCATTGGCACATGGAGTCCTTTCAGGAACTCTGTGAGATGGCTGCTGTTATCATTCCCATTTCCCAGGTAGGAAGACTGTAAAAGAGAGTGTTTAATTTCCCCAGTGTCACCTACCAGTAGTGGTGGAACCAGAATTTAAACCCGGGGAATCTGACTCCAAAGCTAGTACCCTGAAGTGTCTTTAGTTAGCCTGAAATCATAAACAGCAGAGTTTGATTATGTGGTTCATCTCAGGACTGATCTCCCCGTGGGACCTCTTTGGCACTAGGAAGATAGATACCACCCGGACCACGTGGTTCATGTTTTTGCGCCAGGATCTTCAAATTCTCTCCTATCCAAACAGTTCATAGGTGGACATTTCATAGTTTTTCCTCTCTTATCGCCTTACTTGGCTTAGTGGAGATGACCGCTTCTCATCGTGGCTTTGGTTACATCTCATAGACCTGGGGCTCTTTCCCTCCCTTTTAGATGACTCTTGATCTTCTCTTCTGTTCAGATGTTGTCTCTGCTCTGATAAATTTTGTTTTGATTGTATAGCTTTAATTCTGTGAGAAATTTTCTCTCCTGTTTTCCAAGTTCTTTGGGGAAACACCTCACTTTTTGCCACATATGCCCCCACACGCTTGTGGTCATAAAACCTAAGGCATCAGCACCACGCAGAGTCCTGTGGACAGCTGGTATATTCCCCCCAGATACCTGCCATATGGATGTTACTTTCTCACCCCTCTCTAGAACTCTACTGCATATCCTTAACAATCAAAATTATGGCTCCATCTTCAAAGGACCTGTGCTTTTCTAAGAAAACAGATTTTCTAGAAAAACATGTGGAAAACAGCCGCTTAGATTCTCTGCTCTTAGGCTTTACTTTGTAATGCGAATCCAAACTTTGGCTAAGTAATAATGTAGTTTTAACTATTGTTTTCTCATTATAAAAATTGCATATATTTACTGTCGAAATTTGTAAAGTACGTATAAAGAAACAAAAAAGTCAGTCACCATCCAAAACTATCATGGTGTTTCCATTTTTAGCAGATTTCAGCACAAATAATTTTTAATATTGGGAAACCTGGGTGGCTCAGTCGGTTAAGCATCCGACTTCGGCTCAGGTCATGATCTCATGGTTTGTGGGTTCGAGCCCTGTGTTGAGCTCCATGCTGACAGCTCAGAGCCTGGAGCCTGCTTCAGATTCTGTCTCTGGCTCTCTCTGCCCCTCCCCCGCTTGTGCTCTCTGTCTCTAAAATAAATAAATGTTAAAAAATTTTTAATAATAATAATTTTTAATACGTATTGTTAATATTTTGTTTCTTGTTTCAAAATATCTCTGTCCCTGGTATTTGTTCCTCTATTTACTGTAAAAAAATAGCTGAAAACTTAGCACTAGAAAAATTACTTGGTTTTCTTGGCCAAAAGCCACCTATTTTAAAACTTTCATAAAGCCTTTTTGTTGATTTTATTATTGAAACATAAACTATTTCTGACCCCTCGCCATAGTAACAGGAGACTTCATTTTAAGTTCCATAAGTATAACTCACGTGTGAGCCATGTTACTTATATGTTGTTAAATTACTTACATATATAATCCTGTGTGTTTGTAGGAAATCATAAGCCTGCTGAGAGTCTCTCTTCAGTACTGATCTGGTATCTGAGAGCTCAAACATGAAATATAAAAAGCTTCCTTTTCGGTCACTACAACAAAGCTTAAAATTGTGGTAAAGAGGTCAAGAGTGTGGTCTTAGAAACTTACGAGCAGCTTTGTTTTTCTTATTTAGAAAAGCTCTGTAATAATTTATCTTTAGCCTGCTTTGCACATAGTAGGTACTCATCATTTATCATTTGATTATAATGACCAGAAAGAGTTGGCAAAGAATTTCATTTGTTTGGTTGATCTTGAAGCAGTGTCATTTATAAAGATTTTGATTCTCTTTTCTCTCCTTTTTTCCTGTTTCACATTTTTTATGTCATTTTTGAAATTTCATGGCATGACACTTTCTCTTGTTGAGCTATCCATTTAAGATAAAGAGTCGTCATTCATAGTGGCCCTTGTCAGGAAGGTCAAACTTGACATGTGAGATCAGGATGTAGCAGTATTGGATTATTCATTCCTAGAGATCAGAGGGAAATTTTCTGTTGCAACAGATGGTGATATAGATGCTGTTCAGTGTTCCCATCTGTGTGCTTCCTTTTTTCTTATTTTTCAAGATCGTAATACTCTGATTTCAGGCGGTCAGTTAGAAAGGGTTTTATCTTTCTTGAGCAACTCCTGTGCAGCCTTGTTGCAGAGTGTGAGCCAGACACAGTCCCTGCCTGCCCTGGTCTGTAGTGCATGTAGCTTTTCTCCTTTATGGTGCCTGAGGTAGTGTACCAAGAGTGGAGAAGATGGAGACTTTTGCCTTCCAGGCAGAAATTGCCTGATTCTAATTTCTTGTCATCAATACTTTTTATTCCAACAAGGAAGTTTTCCTCTGGGAGTTGATCAGTAATGCTTCTGATGCTTTGAACCAGATTCACTATGAGAGCCTGACAGGCCCTTCCAAGTTGGACAGTGCTAAAAAGTTGAAAATTGACATCCCAGTCCCAAGGAACATAACGCTGACTCTGGTGGACACAGGCTGGCATAACCAAAGCTGACCTCATAAGTAATTTGGGAACCATTGCCAAGTCAGGTACTAAAGCATTTACGGAGGCTCTTTAGGCTGGTGCAGACATCGCCATGATTGGACAGTTTGGTGTTGGCTTTTATTCTGCCTCCCTGGTAGCAGAGAAAGTGGTTGTGATCACAAAGCACAATAATGATGAGCAGTATGCTTGGGAATCTTCTGCTGGAGGCTCCTTCACTGTACATGCAGACCATGGTGAGCCCATTGGCTAGGCTACCGAAGTGATCCTCTACTTTAAGACCGGACACAGTACTTCGGAGAGTCAGGTCAAAGAAGTGGTGAAGAAGCACTCACAGTTCATAGGTTATGTTATCACCCTTTATGCAGAGAAGGAACAAGAGAGAGAAATCATTGATAATGAGGCAGAGGAAGAGAAAGGTGAGAAAGAAGATAAGGATAATGAGGGGAAGCCGAAGACTGGAGATGTAGGCTCAGATGAGGAGGATGATAGCAGGAAGGACAACAAAAAGAAAATAAGACTAAGGAGAAATATATTTGTCAGGAAGAACTGAACAAGACTAAGCCCATTTGGACCATAAACCTGATGATACCACCCAGGAGGAGTATGCAGAGTTCTACAAGAGCCTTACCAATGACTGGGAAGACCGCTTGGTAATCAAGCACTTCCTCTAGAAGATGAATTGGAATTCAGAGCATTGCTGTTCATCCCCTGTTGGGCTCCTTTTGACCTCCGAAAGCAAGAGTAAAAAGAAAAATAACAAATTCTCCATCTGCCATCTGTTCATTATGAACAGCTGTGATGAGTTGCTATGGGAGTATCTCAACTTCATCCATGGTTGTGGTTGCCTCTGAGTACCTGCCCCTCAACATCTCCGGAGAATGCAGCAGAACAAAATCTCGAAGGTCATTTGCAAAAGCATTGTCAATAAGTGCCTTGAGTTCTTCTCTGAGCTGGCAGAAGACAAGGAGAATTATAAGAAATTGTATGAGCCAATCTCTAAAAAGTTAAAACTTGGAATCCTTCGAGACTTGACTAATTGGCAACTCCTTTCTGAGCTGCTGCACTGTCACACCTCCCAGTCTAGAGATGAGGTGAGTTCTCTGTCAAAATATGTCTCTCACATGAAGGAGACCCAGAAGTCCATCTGTTACATCACTGGTGAGAACAAAGAGCAGGTTGTCAACTCTGCTCTTGTGGAGCAAATGTGGAAGCAGGGCTTCAAGGTAGATGACCGAGCCTACTGACTATACTGCACGTAGCAGCTCAAGGAGTTTGATGTGAAAAGTCTGGTCTCAGTTACCAAGGAGGGCGTGAGCTACCTGAGAATGAAGAGGAGAAGAAGAAAATGGAGGAGAGTAAGGCCAAGCTTGAGAACCTCTGCAAACTCATGAAAGAAATCTTGGATAAGAAGGTGACAGTTTCCAGTAGGCTTACGTCTTCACCCTGCTGCATTATGACTAATGCACTTAGCTAACGCGGAACAGATCATATCCCAGGCACTTTGGGATAACTCTATAGTGGGCAATAGGATGGCCAGAAAGCCCCTGGAGCTTAACACTGACCACCCCGTTGTGCAGCCACTGCACCAAAAGGCAGAGGCACATAAGAATGATAAGGTTGTCAAGGATCTGGTGGCGCTGGTATTTGAAACTCCACTCCTGTCTTCTGGCCTGCCACTTGAGGATCCCCAGGCCCACTCCAGCTGTCTCTACCTCATGGTCAAACTAGGCCCGGGCATTGATACAGATGAAGTGGCAGCACAGGAACCCAGTGCTGCTCTTCCTGATGAGAGCCTCCCCTTGAGGGTGACGAGGATGCCTCCCGTGCGGAAGAAGTAGATGAGGGGGCGCCTGGGTGGCTCAGTTGGTTAAGTGTCCGACTTCGGCTCAGGTCATGATCTCACGGCTCGTGAGTTCGAGCCACACGTCACGCTCTGTGCTGACTGCTCAGAGCCTGGAGCCTGTTTCGGATTCTGTGTCTCCCTCTCTCTCTGACCCTCCCCCGTTCATGCTCTGTCTCTCTCTGTCTCAAAAATAAATAAACGTTAAAAAAAAATTAAAAAAAAAAAAAAGTAGATGAGGAGTTTCTGCTTACAGAAGTTGTGCCCTCAGCGTAGTGTCCCCATGGCTCTCCTAGTAGCCCTGAGTGGCTCTGGGCTACCTCGTTCCCTCTGCTGATACCTAGTGGGTTTTTTTCCTCTCCTGTCTTTCTAAGGCAGTATCCAAGGGCCTCAAACCCTATTTATTCCCACATTTGACATTAGGTTTGGATGTATGTTGTGGGGGGTTTTGTTTATTTTGTTCAGAATTCTAACTGCAAAATAAGATGCAGTTTTCTACAAAGAAAAAAAGGCTTTTAGAAGACTCCTAATAACATTCATGTTAGTATATCACATACATTTATGAGTAACTTGATATGTGCCAAGCTCTGTTCAAGGCACTAGAGATACAATTGAGAATATTATGATCAAGATGGAATGATAAAGGCTTCCAAGACCTGGGAAGTAGAGTAAATATGTCTTAAACTGTAATAAGGGGGCACCTGGGTGGCTTAGTCAGTTAAGCATCAGACTCTTGATTTCAGCTCAGGTCATGATCTCATAGTTTCCTGAATTCAAGCCTTAAGTCAGGCTCTGCACCGTCAGCACAGAGCCTGCTTGGGATTCTTCCTCTCTCTCTGCCCCTCCCCTGCTTGTGTTCTCTCTAAAAGTAAATAAATTAAAAAATAAAATAAAATTTTTTAAAAAATTAAAAAAATAAAAAACTGTAATGAGCATTATTTTTTTAACTTAAAAAAGACCAAAAACCGTGCTGTTCTGAAGTATTAAGTCTGATAAGAGTCAGAAAATCAGAAAACAGTGTAAATGCCACAGCTTTTAAATGCAAATTCTGTTAAGAAACTGAGTTTGAGAGATTTAAGTAACTTATCCACGATCCCATAACTGGTTAGTGGCAGAACGAGACCTAAAACCCAAATACATATTTATTAATTTACTT
The DNA here is from genome assembly GCF_016509475.1 of Prionailurus bengalensis. Lineage (NCBI taxonomy): Eukaryota > Metazoa > Chordata > Mammalia > Carnivora > Felidae > Prionailurus > Prionailurus bengalensis. The sequence goes on along the minus strand of NC_057345.1, from coordinate 43,856,650 downwards.
TTTAACTTGTAGAAGTAATAATGCATGTGAATTAAATTGTCTTCCTTTTCTTCACTTCTCAGATAAACCAGTTAATAGTTTCACAATTTTGCCAAGTAGCTGCCACTTTTTAATTTTATCTTCCATTTTTATTTTTGTCTTTGATCTTCTATTTTATCTTCCATTTTTTGTTTTATCAACTTCAGACATCATCTAAGGTCTTCCTACTGAAGAATGAGGAACTTGGTTCACTTATACTCTGTCCCACCTCACCTTGTCTCTCCATGCTCTTGTTTTTGTAATGTGAATTTTGTGTACTTCTAGTGATTTACTTGAACTCCTCATACTTCCTTAACCCTCTCCTTTCTTCCCGTAGTCTATCTCTCAGTTGTCATTAGTTATTATGACCCTTGACAATAAAATGTAAATATTAATTATTTATATATCCCTCTGTGCTTTTCTAATAGATTAGTTTGAAAAATTAAAATCCAGGGGTGCCTGGGTGGCTCAGTCGGTAAGTGTTCGATTTTGGCTTAGGTCATGATCTCATGGTTCGGTAGACCCCACATCAGGCTCTCTGTCAGTGCACAGCCTGCTTCAGATCCTCTGTCCCCCTCTCTCTCTGCTCCTCCTCCCACCCACCACCCACCCCTACATGTGTGCTCTCGCTCTCTCTCAAAAATAAAAATAGGGTGCCTGGGTGGCTCAGTCGGTTAAGCTTCCAGCTCTTGATTTCAGCTCAGGTCATGATCTCACGGTTTGTGAGTTTTTGTCAGACTCTGTGCTGACAGCATGGAGCCTGCTTGGGATTCTCCTTTCTTCCTCTCTCTCTCTGCCACTCCCCTGATCATACTCTCTCTGTATCTCTCAAAATAAATAAATAAAAACTTTTAAAAAATATTAAAAACATTAAAATCCAGTAGATAGCATTTACAATATGATTATGTAAATATGCAAAATAGAACCAAATACAGTGGTGATTAGAGTCACATAAAAGCAAATGTAAACCTGAATTACTTAAAATTTTCCCAAGAGAATCTTCCAAATATCTCTGCTTAATGGAACCTTTTATTGTTTTGTTCTAGCCTTCTTCTCATTTTCTAAGTCATCTCAACTGCTACTGTTTCTTGTATTCGGTGTGTTTTGCTTTCTTGAATTCTTTTATTTTGCTGGAGTACTTTCTTAAGTAGTTGTTTTTCATAAAGGATACTTGGATGGTAAACTTATCAAGTTAACACTTTTGAAAAGCTCTCTGTTGTACCCTTATATTTAATTGGAATTTGAGAATTCAGAGTAGTCACAAAATCAGTATACCTACTGGTTACAGAGTGTCCATATACTCCCGTTCATTTCTCTGCACACATTTTACACTTTTACCCTGTTCTAGGTAGCTTCTTCCATGTGGATGTTTGAGATCACTGAAACCGGTCCTGGTCACTGCTTCAAGGTCTAAATGCCGTTAGGGTCGTGAAAGTATCTCTCTCGCCGTGCCCCAGAGCAAATTAGCGCCTGTTAGTTCTGGGGTTTAAGGAGGCCACAGCATGTCAGATTTATGTCCACTGAAACCTGAGCAATTTTTCTTGATACTCAGTCGCTATACCTCTATGTATTTTAAGCTGGGACATGTGGAAAAGTTTTCTTTGGCCATCCATTGGGAGCTGAATCACTTATCAGTAACATTGAGTAAAAGCATTCGTCATTCTTGAGGATGTCGGTAGAGTTTTTGTTTTTGTTTTACCAAATACCTGTAGATTAAATTACTATTTGAGGATGTACTCAGAGAGGTTCTTAACTATTGTAATACGCATTGATTTTCTTTTGCAGAAGCTGAGTATCTATGGTGACTTGGAATTTGTGAACGAACAAAAGCTAAACAGATATCCAGCTTCCTCTCTTGTGGTTGTTAGATCTAAAGCTGAAGACCATGAAGAAGCAGGGCCTCTACCTGCAAAAGTGAATCTTGCTCATTCAGAAATTTAAGCTTTTTTTTTTTTCTTTTTTAAAGTAAAGGGTAATAGACATCTAAATTTCCCTTCCTCATAGAGCTTTTAAAAATGGTTTCATTGGATATAGGGCTTAAAAATCACTATAAACTGCAAATAAAGTTACCCAGATCTGTGAAGACTGTATTTGCTGTAACTTTATCTGTAATTTCTTTTCTAGTAATTTAAGAGACAGATATTTGAGATTGCATTTTTATTTTACTAATATCTGTAGCTATTTTATTATTTACATTGTTTTTTTTTGTTTTTTTTTTCTTAGCCAAATTGTGTGAGTTGATCATTGCTCTTCCCCTCCTCCTACCATGATAGTATCTGTCGTCTTAGTTAATAAACTGAATACTCGGTAGGATTTGATGCTTCTGCTCAGAAATGGCCCACAAGCTGTATTTTGAAATTTAGCAGGAAATGCCCTTTATGACACTACATTTTCAGTTGTATTGACTGAAGTCATTAAAATTTTATTTGAATAATTATGTGCCAAAATTTGAGTTAATATACTCTTGATTTTCCAGATCTTCCCCTTTCACCCAACCCAACCTAGAAAAGAATTATGAAATGTTCCATGTCTATCGCTATATAATATGATGATCAGAGAACAAACTGAAGCAAAAATGACTCAGAAGTTCATTTGATGTTATTTTGTATAAGCTATAGAGTTTTTGCTGGGTGAGTCTTTCCAAAAAACGATTTTTCTGTGTTCGAAAGCATATCAAGTATAAGTTTCAGAGAAAACCTTTCATGTTGATGGTAAGAATTAGACTCTTTGGGATGCAGAATTAGGTATAGATTTCACTTGTCAAAGACTGTTGTTATCATCATTCCTTTAACCTACAATAATTCAGATTTAAAAAGAAGAGTGACACTAGGCGACATAGTACACCACAGTCAGAACATGATTCTGTGTCATTATACCATGGAATGTTAAAGAATTTTGCAGACCGCTACTTTCCCTACTCACCGGGCATTGCGTGCCAGCACTCTGCAGAGTGAGTCACACGCTTACCTTCCAGCTGGGTCATCAGCTTTCTCTGAGTCAGAAGAAAATAGGGTTAACTAATCAAGTGACACTTTGGTCATAAAATGATGGGTTTTATTTTTTAAAATAGTTTGTCTAGATTTGAAAGACAGAGGGTTTGAAAGTATGCGAACACATCCAGAACGGGTAGAAGGAAGGAATTCTTAAGCAGTTGTCGAGCAGTCATTGTCTCTTTCTTATTTTTTGTAGAAAACAGTTGAAAAACCTGAGGAATAGATTGGAGTTATCTAAAAACACACACAGTTGTCTTATTTTCCCACCCATGCTACATACTTAATGTTCCTTAGTCAGGCACAGGTTTTATTGTGATGCATCCAGTGAAGCATGCTGCGAGGGAAGTACACCAGATGATGCAAATTTATAGTAGCCTGAGAACCCACTGTTAGGGAGGGCCTTCCTTATAAAACACTACAAAGGAATGCGTAGATAAGAAGGAGCAACTGGATAGTTGTCCTAGGTTCTCCCACCTTCTCTTGGTCTTAATTCTCTTTGCTTCTCCAATGAGGTACCCCTGAGACACTCTCCTCTTGAAAGTATCGATCCAAGTTTAGACAAACTATCCCCTCTTGTGTATGAGACATTTCCATATATGTGGAAATACCCAATCATTCCTGTTATTTAGTAGGCATGCAAATATTTGTGTTCTGACTTTTTATTTTAGTATGAAACCAAAAAGACATTTTCGGAAAGAGTTTAGCTTAAAAAAAAAAACTCCCCCCCCCCCCAACAAAATACACGCAACATAAAAATGTTTGACTTGAAATTCCAAAAGAAGCAACAAGACCAGTTCCTTCTTTTTTTTTTTTTTTTTTTTTTTTCCCTTCTTTTAAAGTTAGCCCTTTTGGGGCACCGGGGTGTCTCAGTTGGTTAAGCCTCCCAACTCTTGATTTCGGCTCAGATCATGATCTCACGGGTTCATGGGTTCAAGCCCCGCATTGGGCTCCATGCTGTCAGTGCGGAGCCTGCATGGGATTTTCTCTCTCTCCCTTTCTCTCTGGCCCTCCCTCTCTCTCTCAAAATAAATAAACTTTAAAAAATAAATCAATAAAGTTTAGCCCTTGTTGGATGGGCCCATCTTCACTTGTTGCCATGAGACAGGCAGCACCTTCTTTCCTACCACGCAGTATCTTCTTGAGAATCTTGTCTTGGCCCTGGACAAATTATCAAGACCCTTGAGTCTATGACTCAAACTCCCCACGCTCCAAAGATCTTGGATCAGGTCCCTGGTCTAAGATACATACTAATTCAGGCAGTTACAGAGACTACTATTCCCTATAATGAAGAATGTAAGCCCCAAGAATCCCAATCTTTTCACAAAACTTTATGGACATCTTTTGTTTAGGATACACTTTTTTCCCCCAGGAAATTAGAAATGGCCAGATTATCTGGCCTATCCTGTCTCAGAAATTCCTATGATACATTATCAGCCGACCTGAGCTTTCGATCATCATGTGAAACCTATTTTACTCTGAGCTGATAGTCTAACCAAAAGCAAACAACTTTATCCTTTGTTATTGGTCTGGCTTTATCTCAGATATATGTGCCATTTCCATTATGATTTTTGTAATATATAAAATAGCTCTGTTAGGATTTTTATGAGCTCTTGTGTATCTTAGGGCATATATTGGGAATCTTGACCTAAAGGTTTCTAGACCTTTTCTGATAAAATTAACCAGCCCCCCTCACTTTTGGAGCAATCTATAAAACAGTCTTATCTGAGTCCCAACCCCCCCCCCCCCCCCCCCCCCCGCCCCCGCCACACACACACGCACACCATGACAGTGATTCTGTGCCGGGATCCTGTTCCCGATTCACAGTGTAACCATCCAACAACCACTTGAGAGCCTGAGTGTCAGGCCCTATGCCAGGTGATAGGACTTTAGCAACAAACAAGACTGGTTGCTCAAAGTCTGGGGAAGGAGATGACTATTAACGTGATAAGGGCTATGAGCAGATAAGCATAGAAGTACTATGGGAAGACCCCTAACCTTAATTTGTGGGAGGAAGTGGTATCCAAGCTTAAACCTGGAGGAGAAAGGAAAGCCAGACAAAGAAGTATCCCAAGCAGTGAGAGCAGTGCGCACAAAGACCTAGACATGTGAGGACTGCAAATTGGTCGGCGGGTTGAGACAGAGTACGCAAAAGCATAACGATAGATGGTGCTGGGCGGGCAAAATAACAAAGGACCTTCTTAAACCCAGACTTGATCCTGAGCATGACGGAGAGCCATAGGAAGGTTTGAAGCAAGTTATAGCGTTTTAGAACAGATTCACTTGACAGCAACGTTGAGGATAGACCAGAGGGGCAAGTTCAGAAGCCAACAATAGCGGTTCTGTAGTAACCTCTAGAATCTATTAAATTACGTACTTATTCAGCCACACCAAAATGGGAAATTCCATTCCTTTCCCAGAGTTCTTTTTTTTTTTAATGCCCAATAATCCTGTTTCATTTTACTTCACATATATTTTTGAGTCCTTATCTCTAAGTCTCTCTGCCCCTCCACATTACTGTTTGGATGGTAAACCCTAGGACCGGTCTCTGGGTCCTGGTCACAAGCTAAGTGTTACCAGGCCAACCGGGAAGGCTGTTCCATGAAGCCCAAGCTTCTTACCAGACTTACAGTGGGCTACATTTTTAAACTGCAATGCTAGGTCAACTTCTCACCATCCTCAAATTCTAGGTTTGCCAACCCAGTCTCTTCCAACCCAGTGTGCTCCTGAGCCCCTCCCACAAGCTTTCCAGTTGCTAAGGGTGTCATGTTTACATTCGAGTATCATCAACATTTGAGTTACCTTTTTTTATCTTTCTTTCCTTGACCACTTGTTCTAGAGTCTGGGGGTGGAGGTATGTACAGTAACGGAGTTTGAAATAGTGGGAAATGCAGACTTCCCGTGAGAAGCTAGACTGTACAATGAATGTGCATTTTCTGACTCCTTGCGATAATTATACTGGGAGGTACAGTGTCTATACCTTTTCCGAAAGTTGTGATTGTTGAAGTCAGCTCCGTACATTTCAAATTAAGTGCTCTCTTCCTGTGATGTCGATGACTTAACTTGTTTAGAGCAGGCGTTCTTCACCCTGTTCAGACTGTGGACGTTTTTGGCGATCTGGTGAAGACTGTGGACTCCTTAGAACAATGTTTTCAAATGCATAAAACTAAATACGAAGGACTGCAAAGGACACTAATGATGTTAAAATATAGTTCTTAAGAGACTTTTGAAATGTTGTGGTTGTGTGTATAGGTGTTTCTTTATTAACACATAAATTAAGGTCTAGTGGTGGTTCTAAAACCTCTGTAATTTCAAAGTAACTGCGAATTCTTATTTTGAAATATCTGCAGCAACTGTAATATGATCTCTAAACGCCTGTGATTTCTATTGGTGACAAAGTCACAGGTACTTCTCATATACTGTCGATTGTTGCCTGTATTTCATAACTGAAGGAAATGATAGATTTCAGTTAGAAGTTAGTGAAAATAAAGATTGAATTTTTTTCCCCATTCAAGTTCGCTGAATCCTTGGTTTAAAGGACGTCTAACCTTTGTCATTTTTTATAAGATTTTATTGAAATTCCAGTTCACCTACAGTTTTACTTTGTCATTTTAGGAGCAAAATATTTTTGTTTGCTTCTTCAATTCTAAATTATTTGTTGGGTTTTTTGGGGGTTTTTTTTGTTTTTTTTTTTACTGTTTCCTGTGTGCTTTTTATATTTGAATTGTTCTGCAACATTGGAACAGCAATAATTGAAGGCTTGGGCAGAAAGAAAACAGCGACTAATTAGACATGAGAGGTTTCCACAAAAGCTCGATAATGTTACCTCAAGATGTACCATCAGGCAGTCATTGCTGGAGCCCCACATCTGTTGAATCATAATGCTTAAGTATGTCAACTTCAATAACGTGAGGATCATCTGCATTAAACTATATTATAATGCTATCTTGGAAAAGTGTCTGCTGAGATCTATCACAATGGCGTTTGTCACTTCTGCCAAGCCCTTCAGAGCAGTCTCGCTATCACGTTAAATGGGTGCTTACAACATTCTTCTAGGAAAGCAGGCTGGGACCCGCTATTCCCATTCTAGCCTTGGCGTAGACAGTCTCAGAGAGGAGAGACGGCCAGCCAGCGCTCCCCAACTTATAGGGGAGGAGTGATAAATGCCGAGGCAGGGACCAGGCCTCACTCTAGGCGGGTCTGGAAGGAGATCTCTCCGGTTCCTGGGTCCATGTAACGGTGGCACCCATTAGCATTCTCCAACCCAGCGTTGGGCACTGGACTGAGAAGCAGTCCTAGCGGATCTCTCTGTGATTGTAAACAAACCAAGGCCTCCAGAAACAATATTGCAGGGAGCGGAGCTCTTTTCACATAGGGGCTCTTACTTCATAATACACGTAGCCCTTTGAGGTAAGTGTCCTTATCTCCATCCTTCAGATGAGGAAAGATTGCAAGAGGCTGTGACTTGCCACCTTAAATGAGATCGTACTAATCTGACAGAGTTGGGATGAAAACCCCGGTGTGTCTGACAAGCTGAGGTTTGCTGATCTCACATCTAGGGAGTCTCTCCTAGCCACAGCTGGGCTAAGACAGAACCCCACAGGGTAAGGTATATAGGGAAAGGTAAATCCAGGGAGGAGGGAGAGTCAGGTCTTCACCAAGTGAGGTTTTTACCCGGATCTGGGCACAAAAGGTGGATTTAGAAAGGCAGAAGGATGGGGCGCCTGGGTGGCTCAGTCAGCTGAGTGGTTGAGCATCCAAACTTGATTTCTGCTCAGGTCATGATCTCACAGTTCATGGGTTTGAGCCCCCTGTCGGGCTCTGTGCTGGCAGTGTGGAACCTGCTTGGGATTCTCTCTCTCTCTCTCTCTCTCTCTCTCTCTCTCTCTTTCTCTCTCTCTCTCTCTCTCTCTCCTCTCCCCTGCTTGCCCACTCTCTCTCTCAAAGTAAATAAACTTCCAAAAAATCTTAAAAACCAAAAAAAGGCAGAGAGAGCCAGCAGAAGTCACTCTAAGCAAGTGACAAGCTATAGTCTGGAGAGAGATGTATAACCCATGTAACAGTTTACTCAAATCCAGCATAAAGAAATCCATAAATCAATAAGAAAATGACACACTGCCCATAGAAAAATGAACAACAGATAGGAAAAAGCAACACATCAGGGAGGAAATCCGCACGACCCGTGTAAAAAAAAGAGCGGCACAAAAGCATGGAGTAGGACAAGGCTTTCCAAACTGAATGTGCTTTTGAATCTCCTGAGACTCTTGTTAAGATGCAGGTTCTGGTTTGGTAGGGCTGGAGTGAGACCCCAGTTCTAAACAGCTCTCAGATGATGCACATGCTGTTTGGAGAAGTGAGGGTATGGGCACAGGTAGGGTGTGAACTTTCCAGCCAGCCATTTCTGTATCTTGGCTCTGCCTCTTTTTTTTTTTTTTTAATTTTTTAAAATGTTTTTATTTATTTTTGAGACAGAGAGAGACAGAGCATGAGCAGGGGAGGGGCAGAGAGAGAGGGAGACACAGAATCCGAAGCAGGCTCCAGGCTCTGAGCTGTCAGCACAGAGCCCAACGCGGGGCTTGAACCCACGACCTGTGAGATCATGACCTGAGCCGAAGCCGGATGCTTAACCAACTGAGCCACCCAGGCGCCCCGGCTCTCCCATTTTTCATCTGTGAACCTTGGGCAAGTCACCTAATGTCCCTGTGCCTCAGTTTCCTCATCTGTAAAATGGACATGATAGTCCCCATAGTCTGTGCTTGAGAGGACTAAACGAGTCAACATACATACAGCCTGTAGCACAGCGAGTGGCAAAAGCGAACGCTCCGTAATTGTCAGTGATTAGTGGCAGCAGTAGTAGAGATGTACTTACTTACTAGAGGTGTACAAATTAAACCAGAGATACAATTTTTGAACCTACCAGACACAGGTATTTGAAAGTCTGACCACTTCAAGGCTGGGGAGACGGGAGGCAGAAACTCCCACACACCGCTAATGGGCATGCAAAGCAGTTTGGCAAATTCTGGTAAAACTGAGGTGTCCTTACCATGTGATTGTGTGTGTGTGTGTGTGTGTGTGTGTGTAGAGAAGGCAGCAGCATTGTAAAAATCAGCCCCTGGAAGCATACAGGGCATAGTCAGGAAACTAATGGACTCCGGGGAGGGAAGGAAGGGAATAAACACGACTGGGGAGAACAGATGCCTTTGATTTTGCTAAACTTAATAATAGTAAAGATGTCTGAGCAAAAATGACTAAGTCTTGCCCTTTGTTAACTCTGGGGGTAGGTACATGATTATTTGTTACATGATTCTTCCTACTTTTCTGTGATAAGTTTTGGAGACTCTTTTTTTTTTCCAAGGGAGGGAAGAGGGGAAGAAGGGAGAAGTGAGAGTAAATAGGGAAAGGGCACCTGGGGGTGGTATTGGGTGTTGAGTGGGGAGGACAGAGAGGTCCTTTTATTGGGGCACCACCTTTCTTCCGGAATGAATGGATAGGAAGCTTAGAGATATAGATGAGAGAGCTGAAGCTCAGAGAGGTTGGGTAACCGACCTGCCAGAGGCCACACAGCCAGCGTGGGACCATTTGGACTCTCAGCTCCAAAGCTCCTGTTCTTGCTAGAAGTTGGCTCCAGCAGGCCCCAGCCAAGGCCAAGGGAGCTCAGCAGGGTTGCCCAAGGGAACCCATGGTAGACGTCTCTGCTCAATCTTAAAACCCTGAGTCCTGACCTCAGAAACCCCGCGAATCCCGTGCGCCAGACATCCTCTACCAATCAGTTGCCATTGGCACACCAGATGGGATCTAGCCGGCATCTTTAGCAGATGGTGTGGCGCGTCCCGCCCGTAGCCCTCAGCCCTTTCCATTTCAGGGCACATCAACCTAGCCCGCATCTCTGCGCCTGAGCCAGGCCAGCGGTGCCAGGAGTGAGTACCCTCCGGTGAGTCTCAGCCAGTGGCTAGCACGAGCCGGCAGATAAATACCCCAGTGCCCTGGCCTTCAGGTGGGGGAACTCTGAGGTGCCTGTCGTGGGAATGTGCTCGATACCATGCCCGTTACGGGGTCCTTCCTTTCCCCGTCTCACTTCCCGCACTCCCCAGCTGGCATTTCCAGGCATCGCTCCCAATTAAGCCTATTTGCCTTTCAGTCTGGTCTTATGGTCTGATTATAGGAGTCCCCAGCTAAGACGCCCCCTTCATCTAGTCTAAGCTTTTCACCTACGCACGAGGAAACTGAAGCTCCGCGAAGGGGAGCCACTCGCCCACAGCAGCGCCAGTGGCAGGGCCCTCAGGAGAGAGGAAGGGTTTAGCCCTTCCCAGTGCCACTGCCTCCAGAGGGCTGCCCATCCCGCCCTACTGCAGGCAGATCCGGTACTTAATATCCCAACGCAAAAGAGAAGGTCAGTCACAGGTTAGACAACCCCTGGGTATCAGAGGCAGGCTGCAGAGGGACCTTCCCTGGAGGCCCCAACGGACACCTCTCCTCCCTTGGTCCTCCAACCAGTCCCTTAAGCTCCCTGGGCCTTGGTCTCCCCAGCGGTGGGATGAGGGTTGGGTGGCAGGGGTTTTTCAGGTGAGCAACCTGCCCGCCCCTCCCCCACCAGGGCCCCACTTCCAGAAAGATGAAACCCTATGTGGTGGGGCTCCCGGGTGGCTCAGTCGGTTAAGCGTCAGACTCTTGATTTCAGTTCAGGTCACGATCTCATAGTTCATGAGATTGACCCCCACGTCGGGCTCTGCGCTGACATCACGGAGCCTGCTTGGATCCTCTCTCCCCCTCTCTCTGCCCCTCGACCACTCATTCTCTCTCTCTCTCTCTCTCTCTCTCTCTCTCTCTCTCTCTCAAAAATAAATAACCATTAAAAGAAAAAAATTTTTTTTTTCATTTTAATGTTTATTTTTGGAGAGAGAGAGAGACAGAGCGCAAGCAGGGAAGGGGCAGAGAGAGGGAGACACAGAATCTGAAGCAGGCTCTAGTCTCTGAGGTGTCAGCACAGAGCCCGATGCAGGGTTAGAACTCACAAACGGTGAGATCATGACCTGAGCCGAAGTTGGATGCTTAACTGACTGAGCTGCCCAGGTGCCCCTAAAAGAAAATTTTAAAGTAAAGAAAAGAAAAGAGAAGAGAAAAGGTACATGGCTACTTTTTAAAATAAAATAATTTAAAATTATATCTGCTTTATAATTTTGGTGGAAAATTCATATTCTTTCCACATAGATAGCCTATGAAATTGAATAGAAGAACAATAAGAAGACGACTCCTGTTTTTTTAGCCACTAGAACATTAATTCTGGGTATTTCTGCCTGGATCTTTATGTGGCCGAGGGGCCGGAGATCCCCCAGTCTCATCACTGATGTAGAGGAAAAAGCAGGTCTGAATCCCGCTTGCCCCCTACTGCGACACTTGGGGCAATTTCTCCCTCTCTGAACCACAGGCTCTTGGTTGGTAACGTGGGCAGGAAGATTCTAACCTGAGAGTGTGCCATCAGACTGCAGGGTGGGGAGAGGCCCTGGGAAGGAGTGCAGGAGGCAGGCAGCCTGGGAAGGGACTGCCCGCAGGGAGGGTGTGGCCAGGCCTCACACCCTCCCTCCTCCAGGCTGCCCCTGGTGACAGGGCAGGAACCCGCTGAGTTCTCTGCATGGGGCCCCCAGTGCCAGGAGGCTGGAGCTGGGAGCTAGAGGCCAGAGACATGAACAAAATCTTCCCCCAGGTAAGAGCTGATTGATGGATTGATTTTTTTTTTTTCAAATTTTATTTCAGAAAGAAAGAGAGTGTGTGAGCAGGGGAGAGAGGCAGAGGGAGAGGGAGAGAGAAATCTCAAGCAGGCTCCATGCTCAGTGCAGAGCCCAGCGTGGGGCTTGATCCCACAACCCTGGAATCCTGATGCGAGCAGAAATCAAGAGTCGGTTGTTCAACCAACTGAGTCACCCAGGTGCCCCAAGAACAACTTTAAAATGGCTCCTGACCTGGGGGAGTCAACCCCGGGGCAAGGAGTGGGCAGTAAAGTGGTGAGGTGCTGAGGTGGCCCAGGTCCCCCTTGCTCTGGAGGCTCCCTCCCAGATTGTAGGGGGCCCAACAGGTGAACCAGCTGCACGGTTTGGGTGGTGGGTGCTGGAAGGGGGACAGAGGAACCAGGTGGACAGGAGGCCAGGGGAGGCAGCCATCACCATTACGGGAGGGGGCATCAAGGAAAGCCCCTCCAAGGAGGAGCCTAAGCCAGTTTGAAGAAGGAATGTTTGCCAAGTGGAGAGAAAGAGTCTAGGCACAGGTGTGGAATCGAGAAGCAGGTCTGAGGCACTTAGCGCGCTGGCTTTGGGGGCCTGTGGTTCCATGGAAGACCCTCCGTGACCCTTCTGAAAACCCGTTCTGTCTCTTGGGCAGGGAGATGGCAATGGCAATGCTGCTGCTGGAACCAAAGCCCTCCCTGGAGGGGAAGGTAAAGGACAGAGGGCTCCCAGGTGGGGCTCCCTTGAAGCTGGGCCACGGCTACAGACGCATGAAGAGGGCTCCCCACGGCTCCCACTGTCCCTCGGACCTCTGCCCCCATGCTAATGTCACCCGCTCCCAGCTTCCTGGCCAGCCCTGCTGACGGTCACCTGCTTACGAGGCTTGTTCTTTCTCTCCATGCGTTCGTTGAGCGCCTACTGTGCGCTGCCTGTCACAGACCCCCGCACCACATACAGCGCCCCCTGTAACCTATAGAGGGAAGAGCTCTGGAGCCAAAGCCCTGACTGAGTGCATGACCTGGGCTCTGCTCTTTACCTCTGAGGGATAAAGCGGGCAGGATCACATACTTAGCACTTCCATTGTGACACTGACTCACGGTGTACCCAGCACAGTTTGCTTTCCCTTTACGCAGTGAAGGAAGGAAGGAACACACATCTATTGAGCCCTGTCTTGGTCCACTTCTGTCACCGAGGAAACAGAACCAGAGAGGTGGATGATAATAATAATGGCTATCAAGAATCAACCCCCCTAGTATGTGCCTGGCACTGTATGGCCTCTTTTTAATCCCCAGGCCGCTCCGGGAAGGGGTCCTGTTTGGGGCAGTAACAAGACGGAGCAGCTGAGGAGAAGGGAGTTTGGGGAACTTGGCCAAACTGGGATCCCACACAGCTGGGAGGTGGGAGAGGTGGAGTTCAAATTCGAACTGGGGTTCCTCTGGCGGCAAAGCCCCTGCGTCCCTGTGGCTCCACACCGGGGCTTGTGTATTTCCCAGTGCGGCTCCCGGTGGGCGTGGCTGTGGAACAGACAGTCTGGGTTCCCGTCTGTCCGGAACGGTTTGGCGCCCGAGGGCTTTTTAGCTTTGCCTAGCGGCATCTTCACCTGGGCTCAGGCCTTGGCGCCGCCAATGGGTCTCAAGCGTCTCCCGCGACACCCCGCCCGCAGCCCGTGCTGCACAAATATTTGAGGAGCAGCTGCTTGGCTGACCAGGCTCTCCGCTGTCTCCCTGGTTACCGGAGTTTACCCTGTGTCTGCCAACGACCAGGGCTGCGGGGGTTGGGGATTTTCAGTTCATGCTGCATCGCCTGTTCTAGCTCCTCTCCCAGGGCACACCTTCAGGGGCTCCAGCCACACCAGGCCACTTGCCCTCCCCCGCGCGCGCCCTCCGTCAAGCCTTTACTCTTACACTCTCTACCTGGGATGCCTTGTCCTTGCACCCTCCCCTCACCTGCCTGTGGAAATCCCGCCTGTGCTTCCCACACCCCTCCGTCCAGCAGCCATACCACCTTGCTCATGCCTGCTCGACACTTAGTGCCTGGCACCGGAGCTGCCCGTGTCCAGGTACCCGTCTGATGGGCGGGCAAGCACAGAGTAGGCAGCTCCAGAAATGTGAGTGGACTGGAGGGAAGTGACATGAACTCACCCGAACTGGGGGCCCTCCTGTGTCTCTGGCATCTCTAGGTCAGAGCAGTCACAAAGCACCTACTGTGTGTCTTGCCTCTCAACGGGACGCTGGAGACCTCGAGATGCCTAAGACCTGTCTTGCCCCTTTTTCTGCGATAACTGTGGCCCAGAGGACAGAGCAGTGGGCACCCACACTCTTCCTTTTCCCCATCCATGCCTTGTCCTCTAAGTACAACAAGCTTTCAGGGCATAAGGACCAGAGCCATGACTACTGTTTTTCTGTCCTTTACAGAGCAGGGCACCTCATAGGTCCTTAATAAAGCTTTCTTTCATTATTTTCATGAGGAAGCAAAATTTAAAGGAGCCAGGGAAGTTAAAGGAGCAGGATGTCTCCTCTCACAGTTATTTCCACAGTGCCTAGGATACAGCTTGGCACATAGTCGGTGCTCAGCAAACAATAATAGCTAAAGCCTTTAGAGCAATTACTACGTGCCAAGCTCTGCTCTTATCCGTTAACTAGCTTAGCTTAGCTCTCTCAACAACCCTAAGGTAGGTATTATGACCCCCATTTTCCACATGAGGAAAGAGGCCTAGAAAAATAAAGTGGTTTCTCAGTATGGTCCAGTTGGGATTCTAACCTGCATCCTGGCTGGCTCCAGAATGGACAATCAGCTGGCATCCTGCAAAGGGTACGACTCATGTCCCAGCTCTGCACAAGGTGACCTGGACATTTTCTTCTCTGAGCCTCAGTTTCCTCGTCTATAAAATAAAGGTTCTTTTTGAAAAATTAATGACTATGAAGGCCCGCTTTAGTTTTTCCCCAGGCAGGGGCTCACCAAGCAGGTGGGCATCTCTCTTGGCCCCCTGAGAAGTCCTCGAGGGAGGACATCTGGGTGAGGGCAGTGGAGCAGTGACTGGGATGTTTATTCTGACATGTTTATCACTGGCCAGCTACTGGCCGGGGCGAGGGATGGGTGCTTGGTGGAGGTGGGCCCACAGGCAGGACCGGGAGCATCGTGGAAGGCTCAGGCACCCCCTCCTCCAGGGAGCCCTTCCTGCCCCTGCACCCCTAGGAGGGGAGGCACACCTATAGGGGCCAGGGATTAGGATCCCTAGCTGCTTGGTCACTGGTTTCCCACCCCGTACATCATAGGCTTTGGCTCCCTCTGTTGCTCACGCCGAGGCGCCTGCCTCTCAGCCTTCTTGCTCCTGCTTCTGGTGACTCTCGCAGCCCTGATCGCCCTGGTCACCATCCTTGGACTCCCCCCGCGCACACCAGGTCAGTGTGGTCAAAAGAGGGTGGGCTGGACTTACCAGGAGGGGATCCGGGGACAGGGAGATAAGGAATCCTAACGCCGCTGGCTGCTCCACGAACAGGCTTTGGGACAATTCCCAGGGTGTGTGCGCAGACACGGCCCACATGCACGTCTGGGCTGCCATTTGCACATCTGTGATAGGAGTTATTGAGAGGACCAGCTCTGACATCACCTTCCTCAGGAATCCTCCCTGGCCCATAGGCTAGGCCATGTGTCTCGGTCCCCACAGCCCCACATACTTCCTCTTCCCCTGGCCTGGCTATCCTGGGAGGTGCCGTCTACCTGTGTATCTGCCTCCACCATAAAGGACAGGGACATGTCTGGGACATCCCTGCAGCCCTGACTTCAGTGCTGAACCCCAACACAGTCTCTGCCTCGTGGAGCTCGCAGTTTGGAGATTAAAGGACATTCATCAAATAAGCACCTGTAGGCAGGATTAATGGGGGCTCTGCGAGTCTGGAACAGGGGCACTGACCCAGTCTAGGAGTGACGTGGGCGCCCTGAGAGGTGAAAGGGAGCCGAGCCATGAAGAAAAAGTGGGAACTGGTTACTGGAGGGGATGGCAGGAAAAATGTCCTGGGCACAGGCAACCCCATGTGTAGAGTCCCTGGGATGAGAGGAAACATGAGGAGAAGGAGAGACTGCAGGAGGCCAGGGGACACCCAGGGCAAGAGCAGGGGGCGAGGCAGGTGCCCAGGGCCTCAGGGCTGTCCTGGGGAGGGGTCACCATCCAGAGAGCCATGGGAAGGGGCTTAAGCTGGGGGTGGGGTGTCATTTCTCAGAGAGGTCTCTGGAGCCAGGTGGGGGGGTATAAGGGGACAATGTGGGGGTAGGGGGTAAAATCCACAGTACTCTATGTGTCTGTGCAAGAACACGGGCACTGACGGTAGACGTGAACACATGTGGAGCTGCACTCATGTGCCCGTGAATGACACGTATGTCTGTATGTGTGTGTCAGTGTGTGTGCGGGTGTCTGTGTGTGTGTTCGTGTGCATGTGTGTGCACGTGTCTGAGTATGTGCATGTGTGTCGCTGTGTGTATGTATGTGTGACAATGTATCTCTGAGAGTCAGTCCCCCTC
Organism: Prionailurus bengalensis; assembly: GCF_016509475.1. Classification (NCBI taxonomy): domain Eukaryota; kingdom Metazoa; phylum Chordata; class Mammalia; order Carnivora; family Felidae; genus Prionailurus; species Prionailurus bengalensis. Next base: position 43,840,407 of record NC_057345.1, on the reverse strand, counting down.
CTAGAAGCCAAGCTAGCTCTGGGAGGTGAGACGTGGTTCATGGGTGCCCAAACACACGTGCACAGCCCCGATTCCATCTCCAACCTGCACACACGTATATATACACAGGCACAGCCCGTGGGGCCAGGGCGACCCCCCACTTGTCTGCCAGTCTCTCTCCTTTAGTTCTTTGGAGCAGCCACGGGGTGGGTGTTCCCCCCAGTGGGATGGAAGAGAAGACTCTCAGCTGGACACTGGGGGGCCAGCCTCAGCCTCAGGGAAGAGCCAGCCCCAGCAGGCCTGGGCTATCAGCGGTGGGACTGGGCCTTGCATCTGTCTGAGCCTTACTTTTCTCATCTGTAAAGTGGGGCTAATGATGACACCTCACAGGGCTTTTGGGGGAAACAGTAGAGTACAAATGTGAAAGGGCTCTGCAGCCCATGAAGTTGTGCCCACAGGTAAGGGACTGTGGCCTAACGGTCCCCAGCAGGCCCCACTAGATTGCTCCTGCCAACCTGACCTGGCACCAGGACCTCCACGATTAAAACCACTTCATGGACTGGAACGCTGTCCTCAGGGGCCTCCATGGGACTGACCCTAAGCTCTCAGTAAAGGAGGGAACCATGACTCACTCTGCCTGTTCTCTGTGGTAGGGTCATTCACACACAAGCTTTCATGTAATCTCTCCAGCAGTCCTATGGGGTTTGTGCTCTGATCTCCATTGTACAGACAAGGAATCTGAGACTCAGAGAGGTCAAGTAGTCTGCCGAAGGTCACACAGCTGGCAAATGGTAGAGTGGGGGCTTGGACCTCATCTCCGTCACCATCCCGCCAGGGTCACACCTGGTCCTGTGGGTAGGCTCAGTGTAAGGCTCAGCTTCAGGTACTCGTGATGTCCTTGTAAGCACCGCTCTTGAGCCTCCGGGGTCTCTCCCTGCCAACTCAGGGGTCCAGACCTGTGTGACACTGATGAACAGGACAGGCTTCCTGTGCCACGACCGGAGGAGCTGCGTCCCAGCCAGCAGGGTCTGTGACGGCGTCCGCACCTGTGCCCAGGGCGAGGATGAGGACGAGGCCATGTGCCGTGAGTACCTGCTCCGTCCTGCCCTGCCCCGAGTGGGCCCCTCCAGGGCCCATTTACGGTTGCCCCCCCACTCTGTTCTCCCTGCAGCCATACTGAAGCTCTACAGTCCCCAGTCTACCAGGCACCTTCATGTCCCCCAGCCTTTGCTTGTATGGTACCCTCAGCGAGGAGCACTGTCCTCACCCTGTCCCAGGCACATGCACACATACGTGCCCATGCTAGGAAGGTCTTCGCTCTATGCATCTCCACTCCCTGAGAACCTGTATCCATCTTTCAAGGGAGAGTTCAAGTGTTAACTCCACCAGGAAACCTTCCCTCTCAAAGTAGGTTAATTCCCTCCCCTGGGCTCCCATAGCCGCCGTGCTTCCCCCTGTCCCAGCCCTACTCACATTGGCACATTGGCCACCCCCACCAGACTGTGAACCCCTCTAGGGCAGGCCTGGTCTACTTGGTCTGGGGGCTCCAGTTCCTGGCAGAGGACTAGATCTGGGATGACTTCCTGAATCAATGATGGAATGAATGAGAAAACCTGGTCCCAGAACTTAGGGACCTGACAGTACTCAGGAGAGAAAAACCATGGCTGTGTAGACGGGGCACTTTCCATGTAGGAGGGAGAGAGTCTACTGTGTTGGAGTGGGTGGGCGGGGGGGGGGGGGGATCGGATGGGGAAAGGGTCACTTTATCGTGGACACGCTAGACTAGAGGAGATGTTAAAGGTCATCTGGTCCATGTCCCAGCTCATGCCCAAATGCCCTCATAACACACCCAATAAAGGCCACCGAGCCTCTGCTTGCATACGTCTAGGATGGGGGGCTCACTACAGCGTGAGGCACTGCTCCCCTCCTTCATCACATAGTTTCCATGGGAATGTCTCCCTTGTGCCAAGTTTAGAGCTGTCTCCCTGCAGCATCCTTGATTGGTTCCAACTCTGTTCTCTCATCTGAACCACATTTTGATCTATCTTCCATGATGGTGGCACTGCATGGATTTGCAGATTGCTCTCTCGCCTACCGTGAGAGTCTCCTTCCTCGGGCCACACTCTGAACCCCTACAGTCATCCCCTTGTGCTTGGTTTTCTCCATTCCACCAGCACACCATAGGACACACACCAGCTACCCTTGCCCCTCTCCCTGGTCGGGCTCCAGAAGCATCCATGACATTTCTGGCTGGCCCTGGCTTGTCCAAGGAACAAAGGCTTTTCCACTCCCAAAGGCCTCTCGTGATGTGGCCTGAGTTTATGTGAATTTTTGGTAGCCCTTTCACCCCTCTAACACAGAACCCACTTGCAAGAACGGTGCTCTGACGCCCTCTCACAAAGTATGTGAACCCGCATCCTCTGAGTTCTGGCGCCCGAATGCAAGATTTCATGTTTACTCTTGTTATGTTCCTGTTGGAGGCTTCCTGGAGGTGAAGGAACTTGAACCTGGACTTAGAAGTGGGATGGTTTTGGAGAGGTGTCAAGAAGGACATTTCTGGAGGAAGGAATAGTGCAAGCCCTGGTGTGGGGTGGGCATGCACCAGAGCCAAGCCGGGAATGAGGAAGGGAGATGCCACTCTCTGGGCATCTTGTTGGGCAGACAGGGAAAGAGCACTCCTCTGCCCTTGACATGACCTCCGCCCCAGGAAACCTCCTTGTGAGTCCGTTTGGCAACTGCCAGGGTGGCCAGGACAATCCACCTCCTGATAGACGTCTGGAGGCCGGATGTGGACTTCCCCCTGCTTCACCTGTCCCCCTGTAGGGGATGTGCCCCAGAGCCTCCCCAGCTTCCTCGTGGCCCACTGTGGAGACCCGTCTTCCTGGATCTACTCGGACCAAAAGTGTGATGGCATTAACAACTGCGGGGACTGCTCAGATGAACTGAGCCCAGGTAAGGGTCTGGGCACAGGCCGGGCTGGGGCAGTGGCCAAAGGGCAGAATTTGACCAGAGAATCTCAGAGGTTCCCCCTGCCTCCCCTTCTCACATACCATGAAGTTCTCCACCCCTGCTTGAATGCCTCCAGTGGCGGAGTGCTCACTACCACTCCAGGTGGCTCCTGCTGGAGTAGGTTATTCTTCTGTGGTGGGGAGCTCACCCTCAAGGGCACAGATGAGGAAACTGGGGCCCAGAGGGTGGTCACGCAAAGAGTACGTACATGGCTGAACTGGGATGTGAACCCGAGTTTCCTTCATCCCCTCTGTACCTCCCAAAAGCCCTGTGAGGAAGCAGCATAGGAATCACTGGCCCCAAATTCATATGTAGGTAAACTGAGGTCAGAGAAGGGACTTAATAGAATAAGCGATAGGAAAGAAGCATGGGTATAAACCCAGGTCTCCTGACTCCAAGTCTGAAGCTCTTTCACTGCCCAGACTTTCCTTTCAATCTCTTCCCCATTGTTCAATCAACAAACGTGTTCCGAGCACTGTGAGGGGCTGGCCCTGGTGCCAGGTTCTGCTGGGGGATAGTCAGGAGTCAAACATGTGTCCTACCCTCAAGACTAACATCACGTTGATGCCAAAAGGAAGTGCTGGGTTCCAAAAACCCTAGAGAGGGTTTGCGGGGCGGTCAGTGGGGGGCGGGGGGGGGGTAAGAATCAAGGGAGACTTCTCAGAAGAGGCACTGTTCAAGCAGGTTTTAACAGGCAGATGCTGAGTGTGCAAGAAGCACACTGGAGGCCCAGGGTACAGGGTGAAGGCAGGAAGTCTGTGAGCCATCCTCCGAGAGTCACCATAAGTTGGCTGGCGTGGCTGAGTCAGAGCGAGGGAGGGAAGACAGGCTGCGGGAGACAGTATGCTCCCCTTAATATCCCACACTGACCATGGGCCTAGCACTTTGCTTATCTTCCTTAATAACATCCTTGAGCAGATGAGGAAACTGAGGCTCAGACAGGGTAAGGCTGTGTGTGGTCACATAGCCTACGATTTGGGGAGTCTAAATTCTCTCTCCCACTGGGAGATAAGGCATATAGGCGACCCATGTCTGATGGGGTGGCTCTATGGGGAGCTATGGCAGATTTCAGAGCCAGGGGTGGGTGGGTGCCTAGGGCACTCCAGGACACAGCAGCGGCCCTTCTGCTGGCTCTTGTGCCCACAGTGACTGCATGCCCACCCTGTGGCCCCGGCTGGTGGCGCTGCCCCTCCACTGTCTTCAAGTACTGTGACTGCATCCCGAGGGTCCTGTGCCGTGACCACACTCAGCACTGCTCCGACTGGTCTGATGAATACTCCTGTCCTGGACCCTGAGGGGGCCACCCGGGCCAGGCTGGGAGGCTGGCTGGAACGGCACTCATAACCCTTCACACGAGCATCACATCCAAGAACGCGAAGGCAGGAAGGAGGCTACAAGATCATCTAGTGGGATCCATGCACCACTGCCTGTGAACAAGAATCCCCTCTCCTGGGGGCGCCTGGGTGGCTCAGTCGATTAAATCTCAAACTCCTGATTTTGGCTCAGGTCATGATCTCAGGGTCGTGAGTTCGAGCCCTGCACCAGGCTCTGAGCCGAGCATGGAGCCTACTTAAGAATCTCTCTCTCCCTCTCACTCTGCCCCTCCCCTGCTTGCTCTCTCTCTTAAAAAACTGCCTCTCCTGACTTCAAGTTGGTCAGCCTCTCCTTGAATGCTTACAGTGATAAGGGTTCATTACCGTAATAGGCAGCTCCTAAGATGAATGGAATCTGCCTCCATGATTTTGGGCCTGTTTCTGGGCGACACAGAAGAAATACATTCCTCTGCCCTAAGACAGGCTTGCAGATCCTGACCTTGTCACCCCTTAGAAAAAGGTTAAGTCTGGGACTTAAAAAACCAAGCTAAGGAATTTAGCTCTTAGGGATGGAACATACATGTGAAGTGTATGCCACTTTCTGCCCCTCTGGTACCTAAGACAAACGGCCGGGCTCACGTGCAGCCTTAGCATTTTTCTCAACACGGTAATCCCAGCGAGTGCTACTGATTGATCGCAGAAGATTGCATATGAGGCAGGGTACGGGCCATTCAGCCATTGGGAAGCTGTCACCGGAGGCTCTGAGCTGGAGAATAGAGGGTCAGGAGAAAGAGAAGCTTGAGGAGCTGCTCACTGCCCATTCTCCACCCTACCACTCCCCACCCTCTACCCTGTGACCAGCTGCCCAGCCAAACAGCCCAGGTTTCCTGAAGTGGGTATTATATTTTGGTGCTGGTGTCTGAGTGAATGAACTGTTTCTTTGAATACTTTCTGGTTTCACAATAGCCAGACAGACGAGGACGGTATCCTGAGGCCCAGAGGAAGAAATGGCTTGCTCAGGTCATACAGCAAAGACAGTGCTGGAACTGGAACTCAAGCATGGTCTCTGGTCTCTAGGCTCTGAAGCCTTTCCTGCTACCAATGTGATTATACCTTGGCCAGGAACAGAATCTCTGTGGGGTATTTAAACAAGGTAGCTTGAAGGGCAGAATGTGGCCTGCCCTTATTCCAAAAGAGAGACTTAGAATCTGGCCAACGAGAGGGTTCCTGTTGAAGGAGACAGACATATCTCCATTGGAAATTAATTGGTTTTATATAGCAGTCTTTTGTGAGTTTTGAGTTGAAAATGAGCATCTGAGAGATTGCTGAGCTCCAGTTCATCCTTTGACTCACTGCACAGCCTCCGTGCACCTGCTGTGGGCCAAGCCAGGGCCAGGCACCCAAGAGGGAAGACAGCTGGATCCCAGCACACGAGGAACAGAGTCTCATGGGGGAGGCACCTCACACGTAGAGGGATGGATGGGCAACAGGAAATGCTGGGATCAGGGCACCAAGGAGAGGCCTTTGGGGAGTGAGGATACAATCATGTCCCCGACACTGACGACCTGAGGACCAGCTCCTGGAACAAGGTGCCTCAGGGATGCTGGCTGAGGGATGGTCAGCCCAGGGCTCTGGCACCCTTGGCTGAGCTTCATTCCAACTAACGGCACAAGTGAGGCACTCCTGACACCTGGTCCAGAGCAAGGACACTTGGGCTGGCTCTGGAGGGTAGGAGAATTTCCAGGGGTAGAGGTGGAGGAGAAGGGCATTCCCCTCCAAGGGGCCAGTGTGAATGAAAGTATGGGTGTGTGACAGGGCACAGCTCGGCCAAGGAATGCCCAGCAGGCCAGAGAGGCCAAAGCATGGGCTGGGGGTAGGAGACAGTAGGAGACAAGGTGAGGAGGCGAAGAGGGATGTGATCCCTCAGGGCACAGCTTGTCACGCTTCATCCTAAGGGCAGTGGGCATCATCGGGGCCAAGGAGCAAGGAAGTTTTCTGGACCTCCGATGAACTTTAATTGCAATAATCCAAGAAAGAGATGCCAGCACTTGGACCAACTGGGCAGAGGGGGTAGTCAAGGGCTACTTATGGGTGGGAAAACCTGGGCCTTAGGTCCCTATGGGAGCATGGGTGGGGGCAGGGAGAGGAGGGCCCTATGGGAGCATTGGGGGGCAGTGGGGAGAGGAGGGCCCTATGGGAGTGAGGTGGGGGGCGGGGAGAGGAGGTCCCTATGGGTGCCTGGCGGGGAGGGGCATGGGGAAAGGGAAAAGGAGATAGAGGAGTCCAGAGGCCTGAGAAGGAGTACCAGTCCTCCCTCCCTGGGCCATGCCTTCTCCAACAGGACACCCGTCTCCAGGGGAAGAAAGGAACAAGGAACGTTCCAGAGGCACATTCCAGCACTCAGATATAATGTGTTTCCAATGCCCTGAGCCCTGGCTGTTGAAAACAAAGTTGCTGGGAGGAGGCCATGGGAATATGCCCTTAGTTTGTTCACACCAGTCAGCCTCTGTGGTTCGGGCAGCAGGAGAGTGCCCGGTTCCCGCCAGGAAAACATTTCCTATTGGTGCCGTAGTTGGGCCCTGCAGAGTAGAGGCAGGTGGACCCCAGTGGTCATCCAGTCCTGGGCTTCTTCAGTGGCCGCGGTTCTTTTCAGAAAGTGCCCGTTCGGGGTTCCTGGGTGGCTTAGTCGGTTGAGCATCCGACTTCGGCTCAGGTCACGATCTCACGGTCTGTGAGTTCAAGCCCCGCGTCGGGCTCCGTGCTGACAGCTCGGAACCTGGAGCCTGCTTCAGATTCTGTGTCTCCCTCTCTCTCTGTCCCTCCCCCACTCACGCTCTGTCTCTATCAAAAAATGAATAACCATTAAAAAAAAAGTTTTAAAAAAAGAAAGTGCCCTGAGGCCCCACTGTTTGCACATCATTTTACCCTCCTCTCTCCACCAAACCCCTCCACAGGCCCCTAGGAAGCATGTGAAAGATGCTTCCTTTCTCAGGACAGAGAAACAAGGCTGGGACAAACTTGTCCCAGTCCACGCAGTGTGCCAGTAGCAAAGCAAGGACTAAAAGCCAGCTTTCCAGGTGCACACAGTTGGCACTTGATGAGTGCTTACTATGAGCCACGCATGCACAGTTCTAAGTGAGAGCTTAACCCTCCAACCGGTCGGGGGCAGAGCCAGGGGCCTGGGCACTTAGCTGTGGCAGTCTGCTGTTGAACGCCGGGAAGCTTCTGGTGGTGGTGATGCCTGAGTAGGGCCATGCAGGAGCCAAGTGGGAAGCAGGGACAGGGTAGCCCAGGCTGAAGCGTGCAGGCAGGGCACCCGGTGGCTGAGGGAATGTGAGACAGTACCCCGTGGCTGCAGTGTGAGGAAGAGCCTCCGACTCTGGGCTGCAGGGAGTAAACTTGACTCTGGAGACTGCAGGGTGCTGGCAGAGGTCTTTAGCAGGAGGAACACATTTGATTCTTCCTTCCGAGGAGGGGCTGCAAAGAAGTCTCTCTTCCGTGCATCAGGAATCATGATGTCATCGTCAAACTATCTTGCAGGCTCATTGAGAAGAAAAAGTGAGATCCAGAATGTGAACGCCGCTGGGAAACTTTAAAGCTTTAAGCAGAAGAAAGGGGAGGGCCAAGCACTGTGCCAGGGACCTTTCACTTTAGTGACTATTAAAAGGCAACATTGAGTCAGCATGTAGTATCTGCCAAGCAGTGCCACAAACTTATCTATGTCTTGTCCCTTGTATCTCATTTCCCCTCGTGTTCGCAAACGTTCCAGGAACCTGGTTTGGTTATTCACACTTTACAGAGGCACAGAGAGATAAAGTTACTTGCCTGAGATCACGTGGCCAGGATCAAACCGTAAGAGGTCCAGATCCAGAGCCTGTCGTACCCCCCACCCCGCCCCTTGACGTCTCACTCTTCCTCAGCCAGGATTCCCTGGAAGAGAGAGCTGGAGGCCAGGCCAGGGGGAACCGGCCTGTCAACAGGAGGTGGCTGCCGCTGGCAGAATGGCGTTTGTTCTTTTCTTGTTTATCGGTACTTCCTTTCAGAAAGAGGCAGGTGCCACAGCAACCTCCCAGACAACACTCATACGCCAGGTCCAGAAAGCCACAGAGCCCAGGGCGGCCAGCCAGGCCCCTCCCCTGGCTCACATGGACAGAATGGCGGATTTAATGCCACAGGCTGAATCGAGAACCCAGGCAGCCAGCGTCAATATTTGCTATCTCCCTGGCCCCGGCTCCCCCCACCCCCCGCACCCAGGGACGGATGGATGAAATTTAAAGAGGCTCAGCCTTCACTGTAGGGCTTGCACTGGAAATCTGGTCTGCTTTAACCCTCTGTGGTCACTGTTTGCCCAGGACTCTCCGTCCATCCTTGGACTCTCTGAACCACAGGTATTGGAAGTGGTGAGAAACTCAGAGCCCAGCCAGGCTTTTGACAAGAGGACACTGGGACCAGCTCAAAGTGGCACTGACTGTCTGCTGGGTGTCACTGGGATTCTGAGGGATATGCAGAAACTCCAGGTCAAGGTAGAAGTGATTTCTCTGAATCCTCTTAAAAAAAAATTATTGAGGTATAACTTACACGCAGTAAATGCATAGATCTCAAGTATATGTTAATGAGTTTTTAAAAACAGCTTTATTGTGGGGTGCCTGGGTGGCCCCATCGGTTAAGCGTCTGACTTCAGCTCAGGTCATGATCTCACGGTTCATGAATTCAAGGCCTGCGTCGGGCTTTCTGCTGTCAGCACAGGGCACGCTTTGGATCCTCTGTCTCTCTCTCCACCCCCTCCCCTCTTGCTCTCTCTCTCTCTTTCTCGAAAATAAACATTTAAAAACACTTATAAAAATAGCTTTATTGAAGTATAATTGACATACAATAAGTTACACATATTTTAAGTGTACATTTTCATAAGTTTGACATAGGTACATACCCATGAATCTATTACAATCAAGATCGTGAACATATTCATCACCCTTTGCCCTCACTCTCCTCAGTCCTTACTCTCATATTCAGGCAGCCAGTGATTATCTTTCTTCAGTATAGTCTGTCCTTTTTTTTTTTTTTTTTTTTTTTTTTTTTACAATGTTATAGAAATAGAATCACATAGTATATACCCTTTTGGCCAGGCTGGCTTCGTTGGCTCAGAATAACTATTATGAGGCTCACCCATGTTGTAGCATGCCTGATCGGCCTTCCTTCTTATTGGTGACTAGTATTCTTTTGTATAAATCTACCACAATTGGTGCACTCCAGGCTGAAGAGAGGCACTCTTCAGTGACGCATTCATTTGTTAATGGATTTTGGATTACTCCCATTTTGGGCTATTACAAATGAAGCCCCTATGATCATGTCCAGATAAATCTTTATCTGGACAGGAGACTTTTCCTTTATCCTGGGGTAATACCTGCAAGTGAGATGGCTGGATGTTTACCTTTTTATGAAACTGCCTGTTTTCCGAAGTGGCTGTTGTATCATTTTACATTCCCGCCGTTGCAACAGGAGAGTTCCCTTGCTCTGTATCCTTGCCGGCACTTGCTATGGCCAGCCTTTTTCATCGTAGCTATTCTAGTAGGTGTGGGGCAGCATCTCGGTGTGATTTTACATTGCATTTCCTTAATGACTGATGATGTTGAGCATCTTTTCATGTGCTTACTTGCCATGTATATTTCTTCTTTGGTGAAGGGTTCCTTCAAATTCCTTACCCATTTTATTTTATTAGATTGCTTGTTTTTTCATTACTGGGCTTTGACGGTTTTTTATGTACTCTGAACACATGTTCTTTATCAGATGTGTAATTTGCAAATATTTCTCCCAGTCTGTGGCTTGTGTTTTCATTCTTTTAACAGTGCCTTTCCAAGAGTGGAAATTTTTTATTTTGATGAAGTCCAATTTATCAGATTTTTTCATTAAAAAAATTTTTTTTAATGTTGATTTATTCTTTTGAGAGAGAGAGAGAGAGAGAGAGAGAGAGAGTGAGCAGAGGAGGGGCAGAGAGAGAGGGAGGGAGACACAGAACTCAAAGCAAGCTCCAGGCTCTGAGCTGTCAGCAGAGAGCCGGACGCGGGGCTTGAACTCACAGACCATGAGATCATGACCTGAGCCAAAGTTGGATGCTCAACCAACTGAGCCACCCAGGTGCCCCAGATTTTTTCTTTTATGGATAATGCTCTGGTGTTGTATATATGAAATAATTGCCTAGCCCTAGGTCACAAAGATTTTACCCTCTGCGTTCTAGAAGGCTTATAGTTTTGTTTTTACAATTAGGTCTATGACCCATTTTGAGTTAATTTTTGTATATAGTGCAAGGAATGAATCAATATTCTTTTTGTTTTGTTTTTGCACATGGTATTGTTCCAGTGCCATTTGTTGGAAAGACAATGCTTTCTCTACTGAGTTGCCTTTGCGTCTCTGTCAAAAATCAGTAATTTATAGAGGCGCCCGGATGGCTTAGTCGGTTGAGCATCTGACTCTTGATTTCGGCTCAGGTCATGATCTCACAGTTCACGGGATCGAGCCCTGCATCAGGCTTGGTGCTGACAGCATGGAGCTTACTTGGGATTCTCATTCCCTCTCTCGCTGTGCCCTTCCCCTGCACTCTCTCAAAATAAATAAACTTAAAAAAAAAATCAGTAATCTATATACTTGTGGTCTATTTGTTCCACTAATCTATTAGTCTGTCTTGGTACCTATACCATACTGCCTTGATTCCTGTTGCTTTATACTAAGCCTTGAAATCAGGCAGTATCAGTCCTTCTACTTAGTTCTTTTCCAAAGGTATTTTTTGGCTATTCTGTCTAGGTCCTTTGCACTTCCATATGAATTTTAAAATTAGTTTGCCAATTTCTACAGAAAAGTGCTGCTGGAATTTTGTTTGAAATAGCATTGAAACTACAGACCAATTTTGGGGAGAACTGACATCTTAACATTGCTGAGTATTCTTACCAATGATTACATTTGTCTCTATTGGTTCTCCTTTAATTGTTCTCAGCAATGTGGTATGGTTTTCAGTATACAGGTCTGTACATCCTTGGTCTGACTTATCCCTAAGTATTTTATGGTTTTCGATGTCAAGTGGCATTTACAAATTTTAATTTCTGATTTTTCACTGCTAATTGTATAAAGATACAATTTTTGTACATCAATCATATATACCTTGCTAAACTCTTTCATTAGTTCTAGATATTTTTTTGGTAGATTCCATCAGACTTTCCATATAGATAATTATATCATCTGTGAATGAAGATAGTTTTATTTCTTTCTTTCCAATCTGGATGTCTGTCATTTTTTTCTCTCATTTCAGTGGTCATTTACAATGTTGAATAGAAGCAGTGAGACTAGACGTACTTGCCTTGTTCCTGATCTTGAGGAGAAAGCATTCGGTCTCAACGATCATTACCCTTCATGGTCTGAAGTCCCGTGTTTTAAAATTGTTGCTTCATGTATCCTGCCTGGTTTTTTGTTTGTTCCAGGCAGGAAGGCAAAGCTGGTCCCATTATTACATCTTGGCTGTGTTCTGAATCCTTTGAGAAAGGCAGTGGGAGGCACTTTCCTAGAGTTTTCCAGCCCTAGTCACTTGCAGATTTGTTCTACCTCATTCATCAAGAAGCCAGGGTCCAACCATCGCAATTTCATTTTATAGGCTGGGAGACTGAGGCAATGACTCAAGCCTCCTGGTCTCCACAGATGGGACTGATGGTAATGAATGGATTAAGTCCTGCAAAATTCCCCATTTAGCCCGCTCAGTGCTGTGGGAAATACTGGACCTGAGAGTCAGTCCAAGATTACACCCTGACTTTCCCCGCAAGCCCACCCCCGCCCCCTCACAGTGGAGCCCAACTTCCCATCTGCACAGCACACAGAGATTTACAGAGCACTTTGTTTAGAGGATCTTTGTTCTCGTGCCATTATCAGTTTCTCAAAGAAGAGTCCTGGGACCTGCACCTAAGATTCTGAGGGCAGGGGGAATGCTGCTTGATTAAAATGCAGGTTCCTGGGGCCAAACAGCAATTGAGAGTCAGAACGGAGTGGTGGAGGTTATCTGCACTTTTTTTTTTTTTTTAAAACAGTGTCCTCAAGTGGAGGACTTGGAACTTCTAGGAATCACTGATCCAACCTTAAGCCAGTGATTTTCTTCTCAGGAGCTATTCCACTTGCTAGATGTGCTGCCTTGTCAAGTTATATCACCCCTTTCTACTCCTAACCTCATAAGCATTATGTGGCATGATTTTTCTTTAATAAAATGAATCAAAATAGTATTTTTGCCCATTTCACAGAAACCTTTTGAGATGACCAGGGAAATCTGACAAGCATTAGAGATTGCCCAGCCTAGAGGGGACTTTCAAGTGCATCTACCCTAACTCCCACCTGATGTTTGGATTCTATGTACCAGCCTTGCCTTCTGTTTGCACACTTTTGAAGACGAGGAACTTGCTACCTCTCCTAGTAGCTGTAGGTTTAGAAATTTTCTTCCATTGCTGAATCAAATCTCTCTCTTTAAATTAGTTCTGGGTGCAGAAAACCTATCTGTTCACTCTGTCCCAGGAAAAGTTCTTCATCTGAAAACAGCTAACCATTGCCCCCTGAGGCTTCGCAAGCTGCACAAACTCCCCGGTCCTCGGCTACTCCTCCTGGGATCAAGGTTTTCAGTCTCCTGAACAAGCCTACTTGTCAAGCTGCACAGGGCTGCCTTCGCTCACCTGTCACTGGCTTCCTCTTTCTCTGGGGGAGCCACTGCTGTGCTGGCACAGCCACTGCTTTCCTGAAGTGCGGGGGGGGGGCGGGGGGAGGTGGGTACTGATGCTGCTTGGGAGCCTGGTGGCCTGGTGGCCTGGCTCCCCTTGTCTCCTGGGTTGTTCCTTGTAGCATGTGAACATGTGTCGAGTCTCAGCCTTCCTGATATGAAAACAGCCTGCTTCTATGCCAAGTTCTCCCCGGGCTACCTTCTCAACTCCAAGTCCAACTGCTTGCATCTGTCTTCTCTGCCCTCTGCACCACGGAAATGCTCCTCTCTTGCGGTTTCCATGATGGGGCGCTATTCTGGCTTCCTCCTCCTTTTTCTCAGTGGCCTCTTCCTCTGCTTCCCTTTAAAGGCTGCTACTTCCTAGGTCTCTATCTTTAGCCATCTGCTCACCCCATTTTATCTCAGTGGCTCACAACTGGGGGGGCATCTTTTCTCCCTTTGAGAATGTGAGGATGATGGCTCTGGAGCCACCATAGGGTGGGGGAAACCCACATTTATCCAAACACAGAACACTTTGCATACAATTCCAGGTTCTTAGCCTGAGGCCTGTTCTTCCTGCCTGATTTCATTCTGCCCCCTCCCCCCTCCTCTCCCAACCCCCGCCACCCCCAGCTTCTTCCCAGTCTCTCTCCCAGGTGCCTAACTCTCTGACCCCTCAGACTAACAGATCAATGATCACCTGGACAGTTTCACCTGGTTGTCCCACCTCAAACTCGACAAACCCCAGACTGAACTTATCTGGCCCCAAATTTACTTCTTCTCCAGGGCTCCCCATCTGGGTGGGTACTGACCTCCATCGAAAGACCTCGAAGCAGTCTTTGACCACACCTTCTCCGGTAGATCAACACCAAATCCTTCCAGTTCCCCCACCAAGCTCCATGGCTCCAGTGTCTGTGTTCATCGTGGAGCCGCTTCACCGGGCAGAGTGCCTGGCTCACACAGATGCTCAACAGACACCTGCTGTGTGTGTGAATGAAGACATCTCACCACCAGCCCCTCTGCTGCATTTCCTCCGTGCCTTACCTCAGGCCTCCCTTGGCTCCTTGCTGGACTCCCCCTCCTGGCCAGCTTCCACCGACAAGCCATCAGTATCTTTCTTTCTAAAACATGGGTTTCTGTTGTCCCTGCTTTCATCCCCAGTGTGCCTCCCTGTGATTTTCAGGAAAGAGGCCTTCTCCAAGACGGGTCCCTGTGGACCGCTCCACCTTTGTCTCTCAACTCCCTCTGGCTCCAGCTCCGGAACTCTTGAGAGCCTCAGGTGGGCAGATGCTTAGCACCCTTTCCCACACTCCATAGAGCTAGAAATGCCCCTCCAAAGCTAGGTCTCTGTGTTTTTTTCCAGACCAAAGGTACACAAAGACCTTTGGTGGCAGGACTAGAAAGAAAGCAAAGCCTTCTGGTAACACGTTCTATTTATTTTGACTTGGTATTACCTTTGTTTGCTTACGGGATTCCAGAAGATCACAGCTAAGTTGGACACTAAGAAGGCAGTGGGGAGAATCTCAAGACCAGGAAAAAACCTGCAAGCTAACTCTGCAAGAGTTGTCAAAAAGCCAAATGTCCCAAGCACTTCCAGGGCTGGGAAAGCTAATTGCTTGCTCTTGCTTTAACACTTTCTCGTTTTCCTGTGTTTTCCCTCTGTGTGAGGCTTCAGGGAGACTCCATATCCCTGCCTGTGTCAGTGTCCAGAGGCCACCTGTATTCCTTCGCCACGAGGCCCCTTCCCTGTATCACTCCAGCCTCTTACTTCCACGAGCCTCCTGCCTCCCTCTTAGAAAGGCCCTTGTGATTACACTGGGCCCACTCGGATGTTCCAGGTTAATCTCCCCATCTCAAGATCCTTAGCTGAATCATCTGCAAAGTCCCTGTTACATATTCGCAGGTTCTGGGGATTATGACCTGGACATCTTTGGGGGGGGCATCATTCAGCCTACCGCAATGGATAATGGGTACATGGGGGTTTGTTCTATTCTACTTAAAAAATTTTTTTTTAATGTTTTTATTTATTTTTGAGACAGAGAGAGACAGAGCATGAGCAGGGGAGGGGCAGAGAGAGAGGGAGACACAGAATCTGAAGCAGGCTCCAGGCTCCGAGCTGTCAGCACAGAGCCTGACGCGGGGCTTGAACTCACACACCGCGAGATCATGACCTGAGCTGAAGTCGGACGCTCAACCAACTGAGCCACCCAGGCACCCCTCTTCTATTCTACTTTTAAATATGCTTGAATAAAAAAAAAATGATGAAAGAAAACACTTCTTTGACCCCAATACCCCAGTTACCATTGAAATTTGGAACTTTTACTCCTTTACAGAGTACAACTTCTTGAATTCCTCTGTAGTTCTCTCCACTTCTTCATCTCCCATTCTCTTTAATCTATTTCATTTGGTTTTTATCTCAATCAAGGCCACAACCTCCAGCTTGCCGATTATCTATTCTCATCCAACCTGAGTTCTCAGAGCGTTATCACAATCCACTACCCCTTTCTTGTCCAAATTCCCATTCTAGGCTCATATCATATACACTCTCCTTGTTTTATCCCGACCTTCACACCCATTCCGCTTCTGCTTGATCTTAAGTGTGGGAAGGCCCCATGCCCTGTCTCGGCCCTCTTCCGACTTCCTCCCTAGGTGATCTCGTATAGTCATGGGCACTATCAGCTCTACACGGTTGAACCCCAACTTTACTTATCCCCTAAGCTCCAGGCTCCTGTCCGAGAGCATGCCTACTTACTGTATCCCACCAGGCATCACATACTCGTCTGCAATAGAATTCTTGATATTTCCAACCACTCTGAACCTGTTCCTCTCCTGTGTTGTCCAATCTTAGTAAATGGCACCAGCGCTCGCTCAGTTGCTCAGGCAAAGCCTTAGGAAGGAGTCACCTTTGAGTTTATTCTTTCTGTTCCTTTCCTTCCTGACACCAAGTTCATTACCATGACCTATCAGCTCCCCCTCCAAAACAGCCCCTGAATCCAGCCTCTTCCCATTGTCACTGTTGCTGCCCAACATTGTGGCTGCCATCATCTCTCACCTGGACTTCTGTAAGGGTCCTGATGGGGCCCCCTGCTTCACTCGTGGCCCCGCCATGATCCATGCTCCACATATGGGGCCCATTGAGCAGCAAGAGTTATTTATTCAAAATATAAATCAGATGACATGTGATTTAGGCTTAAGTGGTAGCTTCCTGTTACACTACAGTAAAATTCAAATTCCCTGACCCACAAGGCCTAGGTGATCTGCCACTTGCTTCTCCTAAACTCATCTTTTACTACTTACTATGCACCAGCCATCTGCCCTTTATTATTTTTCTTCTTTCTGTCTAGAATGTGCCAAGCATTCACCATCAGAGACTTTTGCACTTGTTCTCTTTCCCTGGGACTCTCTTCACCCAGACCTTTGCATGATTGTACCTTGTTGTACTTCTCAGCTCAACTGTCGCTTCCTCAGACAGGCCTTCTATAACCCCCAAAATTAGAAGTCTAAATGGACCCTCCCCATGCCCCAATATTCTATTATCCTATTCCACTTTCTTTAAAGTACTTATCACCATGTGAACTTAGCTTTCTGACTTACTGTCCTGTTTGCTTTCTTTTTGTCTCCTCACCTGCTTGAATGTAAGCTCCTTGAAAGCAAGTACTAGCCCTTGTAGTATTCACTACTGAACCCTAGCACCAGGCACATGTTACATGTTCAATAGATACCTTTTCAGATAAATACCTTCACTTGGCATTTTATTTTTTCTTTTTCTTTTTTTTTTTAATTTTTTTTTTTACCTTTATTTATTTTTGAGACAGAGAGAGACAGAGCACGAACGGGGGAGGGGCAGAGAGAGAGGGAAACACAGAATCCGAAGCAGGCTCCAGGCCCTGAGCCATCAGTGCAGAGCCCGACGCGGGGCTCGAACTCACGGACCGCGAGATCGTGACCTGAGCTGAAGTCGGACGCTTAACCGACTGAGCCACCCAGGCGCCCCTTCACTTGGCATTTTAAAAGTATGGATGTATGAGAAGAAATGTTGGCCTATCATCATTGTTATGTAATTCTAATAAACTAGAAGATTCTGATTCAGCAAATATAGTTGTGGCACAGGAAATTTCATTTGAACAAATACCCCCTGAGATTCTGGGGTAGGGGTCCACAGACCATACTTTTGAAACTACTGATTTATTCATTCTCACAAGTATTAGCAGGTAGGTGGCCTAGTTTTCAAGTGGTAAAGGGAATATTAGAATTGAGCCACTTGGCTAAAGTTCATAAAGAGTTAGCAAGTGAATCCTAAGAAGAAACAAGAAATTCAATTTAAGAATAGCTAATCCTCAGGGTGCCTGGGTGGCTTAGTCGGTTGAGCCGTCCAACTTCGGCTCAGGTCATGATCTCACAGTTTGTGAGTTCAAGCCCCGCGTTGGACTCTGTGCTGACAGCTCAGAGCCTGGAGCCTGCTTCAGATTCTGTGTCTCCCTCTCTCTGCCCCTTCCCCACTCATGCTCTGTCTCTGTCTCTCAAAAATGAATAAACGTTAAAAAAGAAAAAAAAAAGAGCTAATCCTTGTAGGTAAGCTTAACAAATACACAAATTACCCCATCTATTTTATGCTAGTCATAAATTCATGGACTTGATCATTTGTTTCAATCATTTAAACAAAGCCTAGACTTTTGTAACTCCATCTGAACGACTATGATGAATTGTTCAAATCGAACGAGAAACATTTGTTTAAAGGAATCACCAGCAGAGGAAAATGAGATCCTTGAAAGAGAAAAAGGATTTAAAAAAAAAATGAAATCTTAACTTTGAAAGTACACTGTATTTATGAAAGAGAAGTGGTCAGAAGGTGCTTCCAAGATTTGCCCTCCAAAACGACCAGAACAGGTGGATGTTTGAAGAGTAATTTCAGACGTACCTCTCTAATGGTATTGTCCCACCGCAACAATGGGGTGGGTAACCCACAAACTAGACTCCAGTTTGACTAACAATATATGCTAAGTTTGACAAGTAAGGCTGTATATGTGCACTAGGAATTTGGCAAGGTGTGCTCCTGTCCACCCGAATGACATTTCAAAACTCAACTTTACTTCTACAAAGAAAAGCAATCTACACCTCCTCTGCCTTTTTCAATGTACAAATTTCACGATCAGAACTTAAAAGAATTTTTTTTGCTCTTGAATGTTTACTTTTGAGAGAGACAGAGACAGAGACAGAGACAGCGTACTAACAGGGGAGGGGCAGACAGAGAGGGAGACACAGAATCCAAAGCAGGCTCCAGGCTCTGAGCTGTCAGCACAGTTTGAGCACGTGGCACTCAAACTCACGAACCGTGAGATCACGACCTGAGCCCAAGTTGGACGCTCAACTGTGCCACCCAGGCGCCCGCCCACCGCCCCCCCAACCCCACCCCGGCCCCGGGCCAGGATCAGAACTTTTGATATGATCTTGGGCAACAGGCCTTTACAGACCTAGAGCTTGCCTAGATCTGAAAGGCAAATAAAACATGTATCAGACCCAAGATCCACCTTTACTAAAATCCTGGTTAAACTCCAGAGCATTCCAACTTTCAAACCTGTCACACTAATGTATATCACACCAATGTATTAATTCCTTGAGCAATTCACTCTCTTCCTTTTACTTGCCAGTATGTCTTGCTTTTAAGCTCATCTTAAGGATGGAATATGGTCTACAACAGCACTGTTCCACAGAAATAAAACATAAGTCATAAACATAAGATGTGTAAACTTTGTACTATCATAGTAGAAACATAAAAACAGGTGAAATGAATATTTTAACCCCCAAATGACCATTTTAGCATGTAGTCAATACTAAAAAATGGGAGATATTTTCCATTTATACTTTTTTGTACTTTGGTATGATATCTAGTATGTTTTTTACAGCACATTTCAATTTGGACTAGCCCCACTTCAAGTGTTCAAAAGGCTACATGTCACTATGGGTTACTGTATTGAACAGGGAAGGTCCTGAACCTTGCTACTCTTAGTGTAGTCCACAAATTAGAAGCACAAGCATCTTCTGGAAACTTGTTAGAAATGTTGAATCTCGGGCCCCATGTCAGATCTACTGAATCAGAATCTACATTTTAACAAGATTCCCAGGTGATTTGCATGCACAATAAAGCTTAAGAAGCGTTGGTCTAAGGCAAGTCATTGGTCTCAGGTTCCTCATGTCAAATCGAGGTGATAATCCTGACTTTGCAGGACTATTGTGACAATTCTTGGTTTACTTCATAGACTTAATAGTTGGGATTTTTTTTTTTAATTTTTTTTTTTCAACGTTTTTATTTATTTTTGGGACAGAGAGAGACAGAGCACGAACGGGGGAGGGGCAGAGAGAGAGGGAGACACAGAATCAGAAACAGGCTCCAGGCTCTGAGCCATCAGCCCAGAGCCCGACGCGGGGCTCGAACTCACGGACCGCGAGATCGTGACCTGGCTGAAGTCGGACGCTTAACCGACTGCGCCACCCAGGCGCCCCAATAGTTGGGATTTTAATAAACATTAATTATTATTTAGGAAGGTAATGTAAGAGTAGGCTCTAGAGTTGGATGAAAAAGAGTATAAATTTGGGTTCTGTCACTTATGAGCTCTGTGATCTTAACCAACTCATTTGAGGCTGAGTTTTTTCTTTATTGAGGTGTTTTTTTTCCCTCATAACAAGTGCCCTCCTTAATACCCATCACCCATCTAGCCTGTCTCTCACCCACCTCCCTCCATCAACTCTCAGTATGTTCTCTATTGTTAAGAGTCTCTTGTGGTTTGTTTCCCACTCTTCTCTCCCCTACCCTTCCCATATGTTCATCTGTTTTGTTTCTTAAATTCCATATATGAGTGAAATCATAGGGTATTTGTCCTTCTCTGACTGATTTCCCTTAGCATAATACACTCTAGGTCCATCCATATTGTTGCAAGTGGCAAGATTTCATTCTTTTTGATGGCCAAATAATATTCCACTGTGTGTGTGTGTGTGTATATACACACATATATATACATATACATACGTATATACATGTATATACACACACACATATATATATAT
Source organism: Prionailurus bengalensis (assembly GCF_016509475.1). Lineage (NCBI taxonomy): Eukaryota > Metazoa > Chordata > Mammalia > Carnivora > Felidae > Prionailurus > Prionailurus bengalensis. Next base: position 43,820,328 of record NC_057345.1, on the reverse strand, counting down.
ACATATATATATACACCACATCTTTATCCATTTACACACACACACACACACACACACACATATACACCACATCATATACACCACATCATCTTTATCCATTCATCAGTCAACATACATTTGGGCTCTCTCCATAGTTTCGCTATGATGCTGACTTTTCCGAACTCTAAAGTGGGGCTAGTACCTATCTTCCATTGTTGCTGTGAGGACAGGGTGTGGCACATAGGCATTCAGTAATGGAAGGAAGACACACACACACACACACACACACACACACACACACACACCCCCACACCCTCTTGGCTGGGTCACCCTGTAGTAACAAATCATGCTAAGCCGCCTTGTTAATTCACTTGGCCTCCTATCCCAAACCAAAGTGGTGTTTCCTGTAGCTCCAGTCTACATTTCACAAGCAGAACTTAAGGACAGCAAAAACGTTTATTTGAAAAAATTACTATGTATTGAAAATATACATTAGAAATTATTACATACTTCCATAGCATTCCCCTCCCCCACCACAAAAGTAGAAATATCCACTTGCTATGCTAATGCCATACGTAAAGTCAAACAAAAGGGAAAACACCATCAGCCCCCTTTCCTCATACGTAAGTGTAGGGGGAAAGAGGTCAACTCCTATCTACCAATCAGTAGGAATTTAACAAGTCCCAGTCTTCCACAGCAAGACACACGTATTTCTGCTTTGAAGACTGTGAAGAGTTGCTCTGTTCCTTCTCTGGCTCTTCAAAAGCTCTCTTCTTGCTCTTCTTTGACTCCTGGCTTGAGACAGCTTCGCGCTTCAATAGTGGCCCATGGCAGTCTGGGGCTTTCTCTTTATAGAACTGGAGTTTCTCAGAAGAGTTCATGTGGGTATCTGCCAGGGCACACTTCACAGGGGCTTCTGTTCGAGCCCGCTTGCCATCTGTGAGGGTGACAGAGGGAGGGGCAACGAGTTGACTATGCTGGTGTGCTAATGCCTGCCCAAGTCCAGAGAGATGATCCAAGGAAAACGACAAAGGCCTTAACAGGCAGAGGTCTGGATTAATTTTATTCTCTTCTGAATGCCCTACAGAGGAACAGTGGCATGTGCACTGGCACAGGGTGGAGGCGTGTACTCATGTGGGAGTACGACAGATTTGGATTCAAATCCCAGCTCTGCCACTTCTGGATAAGTGGCCTTGGGCAAGCAGCTTCTCGGAGATTCAATTTTCTCAGCTTTATAAGGATATAAATCCTATTTTATGAGGGTGATGTGGAGATAAATGAAGCAACATATAGAGTGTTCAGCTCAATGTTCGGCACAGAGTAAAAGCTCAAAAAATGTTCCCTATTATTCTTCAAAATCTGGACTCTGTCTTCTAAAAAAGAGCCAAATTTATGGCACACTCTAGCAATGATCCCACCTTATTGTATAGTTTTTGGTATGCCCTGAATTCTTATTTTGCTACCTTTATTTTTCCTTCATTTTGATTTCATCCCTTAACTCTTTTAAAAAATTATGATAAAATATACTTAACCTCAATTTACCACTTTTATAATTTTTGAGTGTATAGTTAGTTCTGTGGCATTACATACATTCATTGTTGTGCAAACATCACCATCTTTCTTCAAAACTTTATCATCTTGCAAAATGAAATGATATACCTATTAAACAATAACTCCCCATTTCCCTCCCCGCCAGTCCCTGACAACCACTACTCTATTTTCTGTTTCTCTCGACTGTTTTAGGAACCTCTTATAAGAGGAATCATATAACCTGTTTCTTTCTGACTGGCTTATTTCAGTTGGCATGATCTCTTCAAATTCCACCCATGTTATGTCAAAACTTCTTTCTGTCTTAATGCTAATATTCTATTATATGGAAATACTACATGTTATTTATCCATTCATCTTTCTTTTCTTTTTTTTTTAAAGATTTTATTTTTGGGGCGCCTGGGTGGCTCAGTCAGTTGAACATCCGACTTCGGCTCAGGTCACGCACGATCTTGCGGTTTGTGAGTTCAGGTCCCACATCGGGCTCTGTGCTAACAGCTCAGAACCTGGAGCCTGCTTCAAATTCTGTGTCTCCCCCCTCTCTGCCCCTCCCACTCATGCTCTGTCTCTCTCTCTCTTAAAAATAAATAAACATTAAATAAATAAATAAATAAAGACTTCATTTTTAAGTAATCTCTACACCTAACATGGGGCTCAGACTCACAACCCAGGGATCAAGAGTCACATGCTCCACCGACTGAGCCAGCCAGGTACCCTTATCCATTCCATCTTTTGATGGATACCTGGGTTGCTTCTATCTTTTGGTTACACTTAATTCCTTTTTTAATGTTCAGTGCTCTATCCACTTTTGTGCCACTGCAAATCTTTTTTGAAACAAAATGGGATATGCATACAAACACACACACGTACATTTAATAAACTACTTTCCTGGTGTAGGTGCTTGAGGCTAAGTGTGAACTTACGCTGTAGCATGTTGAGACAATACAAGTTTTGATGATCTCTTTAAGTCAATACCATCCTGATTACTTTTCCCACTGGGTTAAGACGGGCTAACTGCTTTAAGGGTGCAAATAAACCTAAGGGCAAAAACTCCAAAGAAAAGGAAATTTCTTACAGAAGTGTTGAGCTGCTGTTCGAGGCTCCCCGGTTTCTCGTGGCTTCACAGCTTCTGAAGTCACACGCTCCCACTGCAGAACAATCTAAAATGCATTTGGAAAGATTTGAATCCGAACAAAATCTCAAGTTTTCCTTGTTTCCTCTAGCTCCCTTTCCAGAAACACAAATCCCTGTGGTAATCTTACTTCAGATGACAGGTGGTAAGAATAACCAAGTCAAGCCTGGATTTTCTGTTTTAACACATAAGGTGATCAGAATACAAACATGTTGGATATCTGTGTTTCCATGACTCAGGAAAAATCTATGAAGCTGATTCCCTATTTTCATCTCTATTTCAAGCTAGAAAAAAGTGCATGTTCTCAAATTAAGTAATAAAATGTAAAACCTTAGTCATAATACTTTTCACATGTTCCTAGACTCACTTCCATGCCTTAAATATACCAAATACAATTCAAACTCTTGTACGTAAAATGCCCATGTTTCCATATTCTCATCTTTCATGATCAGTTTCCGTTTTTTAAATCTGTTACAAATATATTATTATAAACTACTACAAATTCTTTTGGAAACTTGGCTGAATATAAAATATACATAAACAAAGTAAGCGATTCTTTCACATACACCACAAGTAACAAGAACTTTTACTTTAATAGTTGTCATTACAGTATGCAATGAAACGATCCTAAAGAAAGTCGAAGAAAACATTTCAGGACACAGAGGCAGGACAGCACAAGAGTGTAAGAATACAGAGTTAGTGCCTCCACTTACTAGCCAGGGTACCCTCAGCAAGTGATTTGATTCTTTGGTCAGTATATACCACACCAGGCTCTTGGGAAGGTTAAATGAGGGATTTAGCACTGTCTGGCACGCAGGAAGCACTCAGTGAATACCAGGTATCATCCCTTCCAGGATAACTTCCTGATTGTGGAAAACGGGTCAGATCCAAGAGAACGCCAGGATAAACCAAACCTGGTGACTCAGTGGGCAATCAGGAAAATAGTGCTTCCGCTAACACTAGTAAGAATATCAAGAAGAGCTGCTGGGGGAAAGGGAAGAGGAAAATGAGCTTGGTTCCGGACACATTAAATCTGGGGTGCACGGTAGAGATTTATGGACAATATTTAGGAACGGGTCTGAAGTCTGATGTGTCAGAGAAGGTAAAATCTTCCCTGCAGGGACAGTTAAGGTGCTAAGATCAGTTAACATCACCAGGAGAGTGAGAGAAAACAGAGGAAGGGAGGAGGAAGTGAGGAATCAGCAAGAGCTAGAGGGAGAAGCGAGCAGGAGTCAGGAGAAAGGCCAGGAGAGGAAGGCATAAGGCACGTATGTTTATACCAGTACTGCAGAAAAGTGAGCAAGGTGGAGAATGAGATCACACGCCACCTTCAAGAAAACACCCACCGCAGAGCAGCGGAGACCAGACACCTACATTACAAGGGAGTAAGAGCTGAGTGGGCAATGAGGAGGGGGGCAAGATCGCAGAAACCAATTCACGGCTGCATTGGGGGGGGGATGAAGAACATGTTAGAAAAAAGGTAACTCATGTTTGTACACAGAAAGAAAGCGGCCAACAAAGCATGAGACTGAAAATTGAAGGGTGGGGCAGCAGAGGAAAATAATTGTTAGTGACCTATACCAGAGAAATGTGGAGATCTCAGGGGCTGTAGCTGAAAAACAAACACTGACATGCTTATCCCTAGAATAAAGTGGCACACTTGACCCCTTGGATAGGAGGGAAGTAGGATATGGTTGAAGAAATGGAAAAATTCTGAGACACTGATAGGGCAGTATGGGGACTCCTGTTAGGGCCATCATTTTTCTGTGTCACCTGGGGAGAACGAGGCAGGAGACTGGAGTCAGCCTGAAACATTTCAGTGGGGATCAGCAAGAGATGGGTAAAATGCTGCTGCCACGCTTTAGGGGCCTGCTCAGGGGGATATGGCCTGAAGCTGCGTGTATGAAGGAGCCCCATCAACTTAGAGGCACGCCTCTCTTTGCTGACCTCTGCTTTATTACGTTTAGCAGATACTGTTTTTTATGAACTAGAGATCTGTGGCAATCCTGTGTAAAGCGAGTCTATTTGCATCATTTTTCCAACAGCATCTGTTCACTACACGTCTCTGAGTTACATTTTGGTAATGCTTGGAACACCTCAAGTTTTTTCATTGTTATTACATTTGTTATGGTCATTAGTGACAATGACTCGCTGAAAGCTCAAGTGACAATGGCTAGCATGTCTCAGCAATAAAATATTTTTAATTAATGTAACGTACTTTACTTTTTTAGACATAATGCTGTCACACACTTAACAGACTACAGTATAAACAGAAATCTTATATGCACTGGGAGAGCAAAAAATTCATCTGACTTGCTTTATTGCAAGATTTGCTTTATTACAATATTCGCTTCATTGAGGTGATGTGAACCAAACCCACAATATCTCCATGGTACACCTGTACTTCAGGCCAGGATGCTAGGTATTTTACTTCATCCTCACTAAGCTATTTAAGAGAGGTCCTGGTTTCTGCATTTTACAGATGAAGAAACAGCAAATCCAAGTTGCCTAAGTCATGTAGCTATTGGGCTGTCCAGCCAGGATCCCAAACTCCTGTCTCTTTGACTCCATAGCCTATGCTCACTCCACCATATCATGTGCTACCAAACTTCATTAAACCTTTGTTTGACTATCCCACATCTGTCCCAAGTCCACTGGATACATATAGGATTCATTCAGTGCTACAAACCTTCTGGCAATGCACTGTTGTGATTATTTCAGCATAACGTTTTCTGGACAAATGTCAAAGTGCTCCTAAAATACTGACTCACCCCTTCCTGATTACTTACAGGGAGGTGATGTTACAATTAGGCAGTTGGATAGGTCCACCATCATGCATTATAGTGGAGCCAAGGAGGAATTCAGAACCAAACATTTTGGTGGGTCCTCTAGGCCTCCACCAAGAAATATTAAAGTGTGTGAGGAAGAAAGGCACGAGCTACAGGCAAGCTGCCGTCTACTGGTGCTCTACTACTCGATTACCTTCCGACTTCCTATTTAGGTCTACACTTTACCAAGTTGAGGAAGACCACCAAGAAGACATGAGAGAATCAAAGCCAAGAAGTTGAAAATGGGAGGGTTTGCTTAGTGAGAGGACAGAAAAAGGTATGTCCTCACTAAGACTCTAAGAGTTAAGAAATTGGTCCAAACTAAGGAGAAGAATCAGATTTGAATCCTAAACAGTGTAACTTATTCTCTTTTCAGCATTTACCTACATGCTAAGGGAATTTGTCCTAAAGTTAGGTCATATTGCTTTTTTGCATAGCAAGCCAGAATATGCTTTTTTCTGAGTTGTTTATAACATGGCATTTTCTCCCAGGGTGAATAAGGATGAGACACAAGCTAGTGACCAGAGCAAGAGATTTAAGGATCAGCATCTAACACCTTGCTTTAAGTAGCTGGGTCAGTTAAAGGCCATCAGTGTCTCCGATTTGACATGAAGACGGCCATTCATTCAGACTACCAAGAGGATTAATGTTTGTTCAAAGTGTTGATTGAAGCACTTGGACTTCTCACTGTGGGAGAGAAAAAGCTGCAGTACCTGGTCAGCCCAGCCCTCTGTCTTGCAGTTACTGTGATCAAATTCCTTCAAAGGCACTTTGGAGTGGACAAGGCCTATGTGAGTCTGGAGCTTGTGTTTGATGGCTTTGATGTCCTATGAGGGAAAGAATAAGAACGCACACACATCTGGTCAATTCGTGCTTACTTTCAGTAGGAAATAAGTACTATCATAAATACCAGTTCTTTCTAAACACCAATTAGCAGGAGCCAAAAATATCTAATTGTCAGTCTGGAGAAATAAAAGAAGGGAGCAAATGTCTTACCTTGAGCCCTGTCCCAGAAATATCTAAACAGTTTAGTTTTCTAAAAGAGAAGAGGTATCCAATGCCCGCATCTGTGATCTCAGGATTACCTAGATGCCAGAAACATAGGTTGTATTACAATATACAGTATAACTAATGCTAAAATCCAACAACAAACTCAGAAAAAATGCCAAACAATAAAATATAAAGTACTGAGTGAGCAAACTTTGCAGAGAAAACCAATATAAGGATCTTATCTTTATCCTGTCTGTAATATGGAAAAGCCATACTAGATGACCCTTAAGATCCTTTATAGCTCTAACTTTCTAGGAGCTGGGGATTAGCAGAAAAATAAACGGGGGCACCTGGGTGGCTCAGTTAAGTGTCCGACTTCGGCTCAGGTCATGATCTCACCGGCTGTGGGCTCGAGCCCCGCATCAGGCTCTGTGTTGACAGCTGAGAGCCTGGAGCCTGCTTCGGATTCCATGTCTCCCTCTCTCTCTGACCCTCCCCATCTCACACGCGCGCTCTCTCTTTTTCTCAAAAATAAACAAACATTAAAAAAAAAATTAACCAGGAAGTTATCCCAAAGGGTTTAATTTGGAGCTTTATGAAAGTAGCATACATGAACATGTATTAAAATGGTTTATCAGACTTTGTGCATGGTTATTTCACCTCCAAAGTTAAAGATTTATTTTAAAAATATATGTATTTTTAAGCTATGAACCTTTCTTTTTTCTTTAAATGTTTTTATTTTTGTTTTAGAGAGCGAGAGCACACACGCACACGAGCATGAGCAGGGGAGGGGCAGAGAGAAACGGGGACAGAGGACCCCAAGCAGGCTCTATGCTGACAGCGGTAGGCCCGATGTGGGGCTTGAACTCATGAACCTCGAGATCATGATGTGAGCTGAAGTCCAACGCTTAACCAACTGAGCCACCCAAGTGTCCCTTTAAAAGATTTTCAAAGGTATTTAGGCATAGGACAACCACTACTCACTAACTTGCACTGTTTTCAGAAGGCTTTCTCACATATTACCTTCTCAACTCAGACAGTACTACTTGAATCCTCAAGGCCATAAACACAATGCCTGGCACATTCTAGATGCTCAAAATATATTTGCTGAATAAATATGCTTTCCTGGGAGGGAGACTGGACATTCACTATTGTTTCTGTTCTACAGAAGCTAAGGCCCAGGAGGTTAAATAACTTGCTCAAGGGTACACAGCCGCTAAAAATACAGCAGAGCAAGGACTGTCCTCTGATCTTAAACCCCTGTTCCTTTTATTCTTTTGACACCATACCAACCTGCTATATATTCAATGGATGCTCAGCTAAATTGTAAATGATCTCTACCAACTTTCTACCACTGAAATCAATATCTGGTTAATCCTGAGAAAGTTATCACAACTGTGAATTCATCCAGATTGTCATCAGACAAATACTGATTAAAAAAAGACCTAGGTGACAGACACCATGGATCAGCAACTCAAAGAGAGAGGAGCCACATGTCCTTTATATGTGCCATGAATATGATGAAAGGCTGTTCTGTCTGTACACAGTAAGTGACCCAGATGAATGTGGAAAGGCTTTTCCTATTCTTTTTTTCAGGACTGCTTTGGCTATTCGGGGTCTTCTGTAGTTCCATATAAATTTTAGGATTGTTTGCTCTAGCTCTGCAAAAGGTGTTTCCTGCCCTAAAGACGTGGCAGCATACAGGAAAGGAATATAGTCAGGAGTCAAGAGCCTCTGGCTTTAGTTCTGCTCTGCCACTACCTTGCTATGGCAGCTAGGAAGGGTCACCTCCCCTTCATCTTACCATCTCTAAATTGATGGGGAAAAATAGGTGATTTCTAAGGCCATTCTTCCAACGTTAAATACTATAATTGCTAATAAAACTTACAAGATAAGTCTAATAATGTTAGATTTTCAAGGCCTCTTTTCATCACTCGAACTGGTGCTGTCATTTTCCGCACCCCGGCATCAGATAAACAATTATCCTTCAGGTGGAGTTGAGTTACACTAGGGAAACAAAGTCCATACATAAATCACTTAAACAGAGTTTGAGAAAGTCCGCATACATAAATTTCACCTAAATACCTAAAATACAAAATATCCTCTACATCCTGTTATTTCACACCCAATGCGTTTAACAGCTAAAAATCTTTTGTTGCTATTTACTGACGGTTAACTTAGGGATCAAAGTGTCAATGTAGCACTAACCTCAGATGGCAGAGGACACTAATAGTATATGGTCAAATGAGGTAAACAGGGACTTCATGAAGGAAATAAATATACCCTGTTTAACACAAAAGCTGCATTCATGACAAATCCTAAGTGAAAACCAAAAACACTCTATGTCAGGAAAGTCTATTAAAGAATTTCTATAAGAATTCATTTTGCAAAGCAAATAATCCTTTAATTTTAACTAGCTTTATGAATCCAGATTTTCAGATTGGATTTTTAGGTATACCCATAACCCAATCCATCCAGCTAACCTGAAATTGTGTATTAATTTGCTCCACTGTCCCCCACACAAGAAATCTGAACCTTTACTAACCCCACACAAAAATACCTTTGTATGGGGCACTGTGTAGTGTCGCTGTCTGAGGCAGGCCCCAGGAAGCTGGTTAGACTTAACTTTGTAATGCTGTTATCCTTCTGGATGTTTATGAAACCACAAAGAACCCATCTGGCCTCCTTTCTGCTGGCCAGACTAACGGGATCAGTTGGTCTATTTGTGAATGTGTATAAACTGGGTGATTTTTTTCAGATTATGGTTCTTGAAAAGGATTAGGCAGTGTTTAGTAGTTTACGTTTTAAGTAGTTTATAGTTCAATGATAGTTAAAAGAAAATGATTGTAGATACCTATATAACTATCTCATCCTAGAATAACCTAGGACTGGACAAATTGAGAGCAAAATTATTTTCACCTCTGTAGTTTCCTATACTACATGTTGAAATAAAGGTTATTTATAAAAGGAACCAGCTAACTTACTTTCCTAAGACCTGTCCAATCTATATTGCTTATGCTCAGTTAAAGGAGATTGAAAATGTTTTAGAAAAGAGTAAAAATTAGCAAATAAACACAGGATTAGGAAACAACCAGCATTCTTCAAGATGATCCCATTGGAACATTCTTTAAAAAAATAAAACAATTCATCTACAAGTAGTGGCAGGTCAATACCTAGACAGGGCCTCATTGGTGAGATGTTCTAGAAGTTCATGCTCATCTCCAAGCTTGCAACAGGAAAGATCCAGGCAGGTCAGCTCCCGGAAAGACTTAATCTCCTCAAGTTTTTCTGAAATCACCAGGTATCTGTGGGGCATGGAGGGCAATCAACAACTTTTTCTTTTTAAAACGTTACCATTTATGGCTTTGTCAAACAGCCAACATTCTATCAGGACAAGGTACTATGTAATAAGCCGACTTCACCAACTACTATGTGGGCACAGGTCGAGTTTTTAAATTAGTAAATGTCTTAAAAGTCTTTTTACATGATGGTGGGATAAAATCTTTAAATAAAAATGTATGAGCAAAGGCAAGACACAAGAAAAAATATCTGCTTTTTCAGAAGACAGACCTTGGTGTTGCTGTTGGGCCCTATGGGAGGATTTCCAAACTTTAGGATACTCAAAAACTTAATCATTCATTTTTTTGAAGTTGCCTTTTACCTTATGCTCAGGATCTACTGGTTTGAAAACTGGAATATGACCTGGAACTCTGGGTTCCAATCTCTGCACATCCCCAAGAATATACCAAGAGATATTTGGCAGATCACATTTTCTCTCTTCTATTCAAACACACGCTTCAGTAGCTGCTCACTCCACTGTGCCTATTAACTTTACTCCAAAAGTAAGTGCAGCATGATAGACTCCAAAGACTCAGTCTAATTGAGATGGTTAAGACAAGTCTGTGAGCACAAACAATTTAATTACACTGGAGCACCTTGCCAAACTATTATCAGGAAGCATCAGGCAGGCCTCTGGAGAGGAAAAGAAGATCAAAAGGGCATTTCACAGCCCGGGCTAGGGCCTCCACCCTGCTTTCTAGTTGTTCATCTATTTCAGATGATGTCAGTGAGAAAAAATCAAAAAGGGATTAGGTGTGACAGGAAACAGAGGAGAGGATCCTAAAAGAACAGGGAAACTAACTTATAGCAAGAGACTGCCTTTCTCATCCATTCTCCCCATGGGTGTCTAAAGTTTCGATTGCAAAATGGTATGCTAGGATCAGTGGAGTGACACTTAATAGTGCTCACTTCTCTCTTCTGTCAATAGGATCACAATTACCAAAAACAAGATGGAATAATCTGAGGGCAAGAGGGGAGTTATATCTCTTTTCTTCCTATTTCCAATCAAAATAAGATGTGCTGAAGCTGATCACTGGCCTGACTGCTAAGTACAGATGGCCTGGGGCATTGATACCCTCTCTAAGCTGCCTGGTGACAGAGCTCAGCTGGGTACACAATTGAGCCTTATTTACTCAGACATATTTTAATTGCACTGTAAATAAAGCTGCTGTTTTCCATCTTCCAATCACAGAGTTGAAGTGGGTTAATGGGGATTTGGGGGATTACTGGCAATCAGAGAAAGGAAAACACACATCCTTTGATCAATTAACCAAAATATTTTCAGTAATTCTGAAACAAGGGTTATCTGCAAAGGACCTAACAATGTATACTTTGATTAACAAACATTACAAAATCAAGGCTGAGAAACCAACATACAAAGCCACAGACACTACTAGATGCTTATCTAGGACATGATCAAAGCTCTAGGGTCTTGCTCAACACTGGTCTTCCGATTTGCCCCATAGAGTTCAGAATGGTGTAATGGAGAAGCAACATAAAGAACACAGGCTTATTTTAGTGTCAGATACACCTGAATTTGGATTTTAACCATGCTAATTACTTGTGTGACTACAGAAAGTTACTTAACCTCTCTGATCCTCAATTTCTCCAGCTAGAAAATGGGGTAAAGGATTACTTCTTTTAAGAATTATTAAGAAAATTAGAAACAATATTCCAAAAACACATGACATCTTATAGAACTTCATTCAATGGTAGCTATTTTTTTATTTGAGGCAGAGAGAAAGCGTGCAGGCGAGTGTGAGCAGAGGAAGGAGCAAAGAGAGAGAGAAAGAGAGAGAGACAGACAGATAGGGAGAATCCCAAGCAGGCTCTGCACTGTTAAGCACAGAGCCCAATGTGAGGCTTGATCTCGCAAACTGTGAGATCATGACCTGAGTCGAAATCAAGAGTCAGACACTTAACCCAATGAGCCACCTAGGAGCCCCTGGATGATATTTTAAGAAAACATACTTGCCTCCCTGTGACCACCAGTGGGTTTAAAAATCACTGGGCTTTCGGGGCACCTGGGTGTCTCAAGTCAGTTAAGCATCTGACCCTTGATTTTGGCTCAGGTCATGATCTCACAGTTTGTGGGATCAAGCCCTGTGTTGGGCTCTTGGCTGACGGTGAAGTCAGCTTGGGATTCTCTCTCTCTCTCTCTCTCTCTCTGCCCCTCCCCTGTTCATGCTTGCACGTGAGCGCGCACACTCTCTCCCTCTCAAAATAAATAAACTTAAAAAAACCCAAACCACTGGGTTTTCAACACAAGGAAGAAATAGTTTTACACGGTTGGAACCCAGCTGCAAAGACACTGGCTTCTTCTGACAAGCAGTTTTGTGACCTACCCCAAGACAGCAAGTGACTGAACATCCCCAATCATTTTATTTTCAATAATTTTCTCAGCCTCTTTCTCTTTGACTTGAACTCTTTTGTGCTGGTAAAACCTTTCTGCAGCAGCATCAGCCCTGGATTGTAAATGCAAACCCAAATCTCTTGTCCATTTCCTATTTTTCCTTTGGGGATTCTAAAGTAGAAGGGAAGTTTGGAACCATAATTGAAAATCTTACTTTTGTATCTGAATAAGACAACAAAGTTGAGAATTGTTGCACTAAAACATGAACCAAAAATCATGTTAAAAATGTTTCCATTTTTCTGATTATAAAAGTAATACAAGTTCCTTGTAGAAAAAAATTAAGAAAATTTGAAAAATTAAAAAGAAAATTATAACGGTACACAGACATCACAAATGGATAAAAAGTATTTTTGCCATCATAAGAAATACCTTAGCTGTAATGGTAGATGGGGGAAAACCAGAAAACAAGTTATAGAGTATATTTCCAAGTGTGTATTTGAAAATGATCACCACATATAGTGGCCTTCTGAATTTCTTAAAATTATAGCTTTATGTATTTCCCAAATATGCACTGCCTTTATAAAATAATTTTAAGATACAGTATGTATCATCCATTTATTTTTCATTGTTCTAATTTTTCTACAATGAACAGAAATAACTTGGAACAAAACATGAAGGAGTAAAATGTATGTTAAATACATGAGCTACAATGAAATATTGCTTAGGCTTTTTCATTTGGGTAAGGTAATTCTTTTTTCTTCTGGCAGCGGCCCCCGGTTTGGTCGTGACTGACCACAGCACAGAGACAGAGCTTTTAGAATGTGCCTGCTCCGTTCCTAAGTCCACGGTTCTGCTCTCATCGGCATGTGTTTATGCCTTGTCTTTTTATAGTACAATGTTAGGACTGGGGTGAAACCATTAATTCCGTGAGCCAATTAAATAAAGATTGCTTCTTTTTTGTTTTTGTAAGCATATGAGTTTAGCTTATGCTTTCTGGTATGACTTTCTTCTCGCATATGCTCTTCTTAGCCTTGTTTTAACAGTCATATTGACGGTGCATCTTAATAGTAAGCTACCTTTCACATTTTCTAATCACAAGAAAAGTTCACACAGTGGCACACTAATTTTTTAAATCTACAGGTGTCGATGGCTAATGATTTTCAAAATATGTAAAGAAAGCAAAGTGTGTAACAGTGTAAGCAGTATGCTGCCACTTGTATAACAAAGGGGAGAGTTATAGATGCGTGTACATGTGCGAGACATCTCTGGAATGATGTAAAACTGTGAATAGTAGTTGCTTCTGGAAAGATAGAAGATAAAATGGGAGATTGTTTCACTTTATATCTTTTTGTGTTTGTGTTTGAATTTTCCATGCACGTTTTTAAAGCTTTTTTTTTTTATTAAAAAATGCTCATTTTACATGATGGAATAAAAACTTTAAATAAATCAATAAAAGCATGGGGCACCTGGGTGGCTCAGTTGGTTAAGTGTCCAACTTCGGCTCAGGTCATGATCTCACAGTCTGTGGGTTCAAGCCCTGCATCAGGCTCTGTGCTGACAGCTCAGAGCCTGGAGCGTGCTTTGGATTCTGTGTCTCCCTCTCTCTCTGCCCCTCCCCCATTTGCTCTCTCTCCCTCAAAAATAAAACTGTAAAAAAATTTTTTAAAAAATCAATCAATAAAAGCATATGAGCAAAGGCAAGTCACAAGGGTTGCTGTTGGGACCTGTGAAAATGAGTCATGGGAAGCCTCACTAAAATGAAGAGGGGAGTTTTCAGCAGGGGGAGCTCTTAAGCCCTTCAATAGTGGACCCAACAGAAAGAGCGAGGCTTGACCTTAAATGGACTTGACCTTTCACGCAAACCCTATTCTACTACTCCCAGCCAGTAAAGAAACTGTTTTCCTCATCATCCGCCCCCCCATCCCGGCAATAGCTTTACCAATGAAAAGTCACCACACTTTGAACTCCTAGCTTACTCCAATGACTTTTAGTTCCAAACAACCTTCCCACCTTCCTTTTCTCCTTAAAAGAGTATGCCTTGGGATACCTGGGCGGCTCAGTTGGTTGAGCTTCTGATTCTTGATTTCAGCTCAGGTCATGATCTCATGGTTTGTGAGTTTGAGCCCTGCATCAAGCTCTGCACTGACAGCGTGGAGCCTGCTTGGGATTTTCTCTCTCTGCCCCTCCCCTGCTCACTGTCTGTCTGTCTCTCTCAAAATAAATAAGTTAATTAAAAAAAAAAAAAAGTATGCCTCTCCTTTGTTCCCTTGGACTTGCCTGTGGTTTTGCCATAGCTTGTTTGTCCCAGGTTGCAATTCTCTTTTATTCCTGAATAAACCCATCTTCTGCTGATAAAATAACTGGTAGTTTCTATTTTTAAGGTGAACAGATCTTATGTGAAAATTTCCAAACTTTAGGATACTCGCAATTTTAATCACTATTTTAAAGTTCCTTTTTATCTAATGTTCAATATCTAGAGGTCTGAGAACTGGAACAGAGCCCAGAACTCTGGTTCCTAATCTTCACATCCCCAAGAGCATACCAAGAGATATTTGGCAGATCACATTCTTTGTCTTTTCTGTTTTCTCACACTAGAAAAGTTGGGGGTGGGGGGGGAGTTGGTAGATGAGTTATTTTTTTACTGAATGGAAGAGTAGTAGCAGTCAAGTAGTGGCAAAGAGATTTCAAAATAAAGCTGTTTTCTGGTGGGGGTAGGGAGCGAGAAAGAGTGATTTTTCTCAAAATGGTCTGCCACTTTGTATTTGGAAGTTTTAAATTGAACTGCTATTTGATGGGGGAAGCCCCCAAACCCACAAAGCCTGAGCACTAGACAGAATTAACACACCCAATAAAATACTCGATATCCCAATCGGAACACCCACCTGTTTCGCAAACACAGGGAGCAAAGCACCAGACTTCCATAGGCCTCAGTGAATTTCTGTAAAGCCCTCAGCCCTGCACCTGGCTCTGTGAATTTCTGTCTGGCTTCTGCAGCAGAGAACAGCTTTTCAGCAATCTGCTCAGGAAAGCCAATAAGGGAATCAATATGATCAACATTGTCGGAGATAAAGCCCAGGACGAGGCTGAAGAGAGATTTGGCAGAGTACCGAAGATTCCCCTCCCGGGTATATGTAAAGATGAAATGATCAGTCTTCTCTTTCTGTGCAGTATCATCTTCCCTGTTCATGCAAAGCTCCACAGAGAAGCCTTTGGGAAACAGTCTGAAAGGCCTTGGCTTCTGCAGGCTACTCTTGACACCATCCAAGGCCAGATTGACCATGTGTAGCTGACCGTTTTCTCGTACATAGATAGGTCCTGGGTCCAGGTGGTTTTCTGAGTTGAGGTAGTAAGACATTGCCTTGGTTGCAACTGTAAAAGCAAAGCACAAAGGAAGCAATCCAATTAAAATGCCATTTGTAACATGTAATTTCATCTTGCTGTGCCCAGAGCTTTATAAGCCTACCAGGAAGGCCCTTTGGTTGGTTGGGGAAACAAAGCTTACCAGTTGCCTGTGAACTCTGGCAATGAAGACTGCCTCTATTGCCTCTACCTGGAACGCCGTCTCTTACTTTCCCCCTTTTCTTTGTACCTGGTGCACTCCCACTCATCTTTCAAAAGCCAGCTCAAATCTTATTTCTAAAATTCACCCTGAGGAAGTTACAGAAGCACGCAGAGTCACTTCCAAGGAAAGTCATAGCAGCTCAGTTGGTAATAGCAAAACAACTGGAAACAACCTAAATGTCCAACAGGGGTGTTATTAAATAAGTTATGACACATCTGCACCATGGAATGTATGCAGTCATTAAAATCCTAAATTTTTTTACTGATTTGAAAGTTACAAACAATACATAAGAAATTTACTATTTCTGTTTTTAAAAATATATTTATGCACAGAACAAAGACCGGCAACTAATAATTCCCTTGCTACCTTGGCACCTTCCACATCTTTGTTGACTCAGTGTTCCACTACTGATTTATTTCTGGGCCTGTGTTCTACTGGTTTGAGCTCCTTGAGGAGAGGGACCGTGTTTAATTCATCCAGACTCCCTAACATAGTGCTCTGGCATATAACAGTCCCTGAGCAGATATTTGTGGAACTAAAGTTTACTCATTTGCTAACCCTTACATAGACCATGAGCAATACGGTTTTTTGGATCTACAAAGAAAGACCTCCATCACAAGAGCTAAAAAGAAAGCTATTCTACTCCTTGGAAACATCATTATCTCTTAAGGTTCTATTAGATACTTTTGAGCTAAGGCAAAATACCAAAAACAGTGGGCATTTATGCAATCCTATGGGTGACATTTTGTACTCAAGCATCAATTGGAATATCTGTTTTCCTGAGACACTGTGAGATTTCAAAAATACATGAGAAATTGCTATGTTAAATGAAAGTGTTTATCATTTCCACAGCAACTTAGACAGAAAAAAATTTATACATGTCAAATAGCTGCCTTTATCTTTAAATGACTCTCTCCGCGCCTAGGTGGCTCAGTTGGTTAGGCTAAGTGACTTTTGATTTTGCCTCAGGTCATGATCCCAGGGTCATGGGATCAAGCCCTACATCCCGCTCCGCAATGAGCATGGAGCCTGCTTAGGATTCTCTCTCTCCCTCTAAAATAAATAAAAGACTCTGGCTTTTAAACTGGGCTAACCCAGCTTCTTCTGCATCTGTGCAGGGCTGGGATGTAGCTCTGATGCCATGTAAAAGCAAACAAGTCAGTGATCAAAAATGCTGAGTCTCTGGAGATCAAACAGTGATCCTGCTTGTGGGCATCCGTGCAATCCATGTTTCTCTGGAGGATAATTATGTGTATAAAAGCACATCAGAAAGAAGGGCCCTGCCTACCCTGACAGCCTCACCTTTTCCTGCCCATCTTCTTATGCCCTACCTTCAGCCACGCCACACTATAAGTAAGTTGGCTGTGCTCTCTTATCCCAATGGTCTTTGCCCATTCTGCTCTCTTTGGTTGTAACATCCTTCTTTGCTTTTCTGACCTAGTTAAGCCTTACTCTCATTACCGAGCTCAACCACCATCCTTCTCCTGGGAAATCTTCACTAACCCCTGCACCAGTGCATGCCTGTCTGATTTTCCCAGAGGGCCAGTGTCTCCTTCTCTCTATATAGCATGTAGCACTGTGTACTATGTCTGTTCACTTGCTAATGTTCTCAGAGCTATGAGCTCTTTGAAGGCAAGACACTTAATGGATTCGTCTCTTTTTCCCAGGCCCAACACAGGGCCTAGTACTGAGTAAGCCCTCAACAGATACTTGCTGGACTGAATGAAAGGAAGGGTGAGACCTCAAAGGGACAGACTTAGTGCTCTGAGCTGCAGGGCCTGATGATACTGTTGCTAGGAGCCAGCTCCTCTTCTAGGCAACAGCTGCAGGCTCCTCCCCGACTTGCCAGACCCTTCTGCAGGTGGAAGAAGCAAAGCAGATGATGGGAGTATATTGCTACTGGTACTACCAGGGGGAAAAAAATCTAAAACCCAGAAAAAAAAATTCCTGTCACAGTGCCAGCTCTTCTAACCCATACTCTCGCCAGTATTCAGTGTCTGCTGCTAAGGAAATGCCTCTCTTATTCTAAGCTCTTCATCCAGTAGAGATAAGTGTCTGGCCCCTTCAACCTCACAGACTTTAATCTTGAGGATGAGGAGACAAAGCAGAGCCCCTCAGTCTCTACCCCTGGATTTGGACATTTAGAGCCTTACTCTACCTGTGGATCAGAAATTTGTCACCCGGCATGGCCCTAAAAAAGAATGACTTGACTGTAATATGAGAAAGGCAAATTCTATGGAAGATAGCATATTATAATAAATCAGCACACTATAAGCTCCCTGACAATGAAACAGGGTGTGCCCATCCGTATTACCCCTAACTCTCACCCCAACAGTGTGTTCCACAAACTTTGGAGTCCAATGGACAAATGGATGAATGACCACTTTGGGTGAAAATCAGAAAAGTCTGATTCCATCCAGCAGAGGGCACAAGCAACTTGGGATCAGAGTAAGGATGCTAACCCAGGCTGCCCCAAATCCTGGCAGCTTCTCTTTGCATCGATCACTTTCAAAAAAGGCATAGTTCTGGCTATATTTTACCTCTAAAGTACTCATCAAATGCTAGTTATCTTTCTAAATGATGAAAGAAAAACCCAGTATTTCCTGAAAAGTAAACCTACATTATCTGTCCAGAAGCCCCAAGGCTCCTCTGCTCTTCAACTGAAGGTACTTGAGTAACTAACCTTGGTTCAGGAAATCCAGGTAACCTTTGATTTCTACTACTAACTTTGTGCATCTCACATTCTCCCAATAAGAAGCTTCCGGAGAGTTTGTGAGGTACTATAGAATGAGCTAAGAATTAATGTTTAAACCTTTCAAGGTTAAGAACCATAAAGACAAGAGTATTCCACATAAAGCTTCTGTACTTGGTTCTACTTATGCCTGGCCATTATACACGGTGGTCTATTATAAATGGGCCCTCAGGCAACAGGGCCTGTGCTATACCATGGCAAAAATCCCACACAAACTGGAAAATTAAAATAACTAGTATCTGTAAGAATGTCTAGTTGAGATCTGTATTAACTACATTTCATATTAGATCAACAGAATGACAAGGTATTCTGATGGTCTCCAAGCTGGTCTCCAGAGAGGCAGTTTTGTAAACCATACAACCTCATAGAAAAATATCATGGGGGGGGGTGGCGCCTGGGTAGCTCAGTCGGTTGGGCGGCCGACTTCGGCTCAGGTCATGATCTCACGGTCTGTGAGTTCGAGCCCCCCGTTGGGCTCTGTGCTGACAGCTCAGAGCCTGGAGCCTGTTTCAGATTCTGTGTCTCCCTGTCTCTCTGACCCTCCCCCATTCAAGCTCTGTCTCTCTCTGTCTCAAAAATGAATAAATGTTAAAAAAAAAAGTAAAAAAAAAAAAGAAAAATATCATGGGGAGCATGGGTGGCTTAGTTGATTAAGTGTCTGACTTTTGATTTCAGCTCAGGTCATGATCTCACGGTTCATGAGTTGGAGGCCCATGTTGGGCTCTGTGCTGGCAGCATGGAGTCCGCTTGAGATTCTGTCTCTCTCCCTCTCTCTCTCTGCCCCTTCGCTGCTCACTCATTCTCTTTCAAAATCAACTTTAGAAAAAGAAAATATTACAACAGTGTTCTATTCAGTCACCACAAATGAGCCAAAGTTATCACAAAACGTATCACTTCATCAAATGAAAAAAATGTAACCTTACTACATTAAGAACTCAGTTCTTTATAGCCTCTAAATAAGAGGCAAAAACCAAAAATAACTCATAACTAAACATGGCAACTTTTTACAACCTGCAACCAGTTTACCAAGCAAAAAGCAGGACATCCCACGCAAATGGACTGGAGGGAAGGAATCGGAGACAGAAGTCACAGGATTAAAAATGTGAGCTGAGTCTATGGCTCTCTAATTTGAAGTAAACACTTTCCTTAATTTTAGGAGGTAAAGTAACAATCCCCTAAGAATAAATCATACTGATGATGATGATACTGGGTGTGATAGCTACCATTTATTAAGCACCGACCGGATGTCAAGAACCGTGCTAGGTACTCTATTAAGTGATCTCATGTAGCCCTTGACAATCCTTTGAGATCAGGATTGCCACTTAACAGGTAAAGAGGCCCAGAGAAGTAAAGGAACAGAGCTAGTAAATGTAAAGTAAAGGCACAGAGCTAGTAAATGGCAGAGCCAGAATTCAATCTCAAAGCTGTATTACTCCAAAGTTCAAGCTCTTTCAACTGCATGATACTGTCTCTCAAGAATAAAAATATGACATCAGCCTTAAGGATTAAAAAAAGATGTTAAAAATTAATCTCACCCACCTGTTTGATCCTTCTGGCATTCACTAGCTTAAGCTTGGGTGGGGGGTGGGCAGAGAGGAGATTAAAAAAAAAAAAGTGGACATCTGAAGAAAGAGTTGGTGGGAACAGAGCCAGGACAGAGCTACACTGAGGCCTCCCTTCCTCCCTCTGCCAGGGCAGAAATTACCCACATCCACACACCAGGAAAACATCTGTCAACCCATGGCCTTCATCCCAAGGCTGCAGACACCCTTGGTTTATTTGAAAATGCAGTATTCTTGAGAAAATTTCCACACCAAAATTTGAACAGAAACTAGTTTCAAACCACCAATAACCAACTAACAGCCTTACCTGCATTGTTCTGTGTCACCACCATTATTCAATTTTTAACTCCTTGCATTCCCACCGCCCCCCCCCCAGCACTTTCCTACCTGCCTTTTCACCCCTACCCTTTCCTTTCACACCACACCCAGCTCCCTACTTCCCTCCAGGAGCAGGCCAATCTCTTCTACATCCTGACACTCTTACAGTTCTTCTACCTGCCAACTCTAGAGCTATTCACACACAACCCAATCTCTACACCCCAAATCCTCACCTCACTCCCTTCATCCACTCCCAGCATCCCTGCCCTGACTTCTCACATCTCAGGCCCTTCCAGTCCTTCCATGGCCCTTGTGAAATAAGGTTCTCGGTCCCAAACACCTTATTCCACTTCCACCTGCCTCTCCTTCCTTCCCCACACTGTTCCACCCCCATCGATTCCCCTGTCCTTCGCCAAGTATTCTTCCCTTCCTCCCACTGTCTGGGATTCCCTCTCCTAGGACGACAATCTCTCCATCCCTTTTCTTGTCTTCTGTCGATAACCTTCAAAATCCCCTTCCTTCACGCCTCACAACGCCCAACTTCATAATCCACAACCCCAACTTTTCTCCCCTACCCCCACCCCTTCTATTCCAATCCTGATCCTTTCCTTCTTACAACCCTCAAATCCCACTTCGTTTTCCCCTTCCCCAGTACCGCAATTCTCCACCCCTCCCTCAATTCCCACGCATGCCCCTCCCCGAGCCCGCCCAAAGTGACCCAGGTCCTTTCTCCCACCTTGCCCCCAACTGCCCTACCACGGCACCCCGACCCCACCCGTAAACCCATCTCCCATACCCCTATCTCCTCATCCTCACACCTCTCACCCAAACCACACCCCAACCCCGTCCCTCCCGGTCTACCCCTCCCCCAGTCCGCCCCTCCCTCACACCCCGCCCCCGCCCCCACTCGCAGCCCCGGGCTGCGTGAGCGGCCCAGCCCGCGGCCGCCACCTACCTGTGCCCCTGCCCGGGGCTGCGAGCGGCAGCTTCTAGGTGGCGGCTCCCTCCTCCCGCAGCGCGGCTGATGGGGGAAGCGGCTCGGCGCCCCGGGCACAAAGCTAGGGAGGGTGGGACCGAGAGAGGTTGGGAGGAGGGAGGGGGCTGGGGGCGACCTGGCGCTGTGGGACCGCGGGACTGGCGGGGGCGGGGGAGAAGGCTGGGCTGGGAAGACGCGCGTGCGCGGAACCCGGCATGAGGGGCGGAGCCGGGCTGGAGGCGGGGCCGGGCCCCGGGCTGGAGACCTGAGGGCGGAGGGCTCGGATCCGGGAAAGGTGGAGATTGCGCATGCGTGTTCGCGTAAGGGCGGGTCCCCTGGGTCCTACAAAGCCCCTGGGATTAATATGAGATGGGGGAGGGTAGGCGGCGCGGGCTCGGCCGCTGCTTTGAGGAAAGGCCCTAGGGTGGGGCTGCGTAGTTTAGCCGCGAAGTTAAGGAGAACTCGGAGGCGGGGCCTGCAGGAGAGGTGGGGCAAAGAACCCGGAGTCGAGATGGGAGCGCGCCCCGAGAGCGCGGCTGAGAACCGGGACGGATTTCGCGGGGCGGGGCCTGTGGGTGGGATGGAGCGAAGAACTCGAGTAGAGAAGTGCGCGCTCCCGGGAGCTCTTTGGAGGCTTGGAGTAGGGGGCGGGGCTAGGGGCCGGGGCGCGCTGCGGCGCGGCGGGGCGGGGCGGGACGGAAAGGAGGTTCCGGAGCCTGGACTGTCCGCCCGCCTGGAGCTAACGGGAGCGCAGGCGAGCGGGGCGGCGGGGCGGTGGGGATGGTTGGGCCGGCACCTGGGTGGGTGGGATCCTGGCTGGACGGAGGCGGACAGAGCGGGGAGCTGGTGGAGAGGCGAGCGAGAGTGGGGAGGATTGCGAGGAGACGCGCGGCGAGGAGGTGGAAGGCGGGAGGGCGCCGAGAGGCGGCCCGAGTGGGGACATGGATGGGGGAAGTCTGACGCAGACACCAGTGGCATTCCACGAACTTTTTTGAGCCCTGAAATGATGTTTTCACTCTCAAAAGGGAAAAACAATTGCAAATCGAAATTAATAAGTCTACCAAAATAACCTCTCAACTGGTACATAAGCCATATATTATGAATCACGATGTGGGTTCATTTAATACATTTTATACAATTTGGAGTGGGGCGATCAAGTCTGAGGGTTTAGGACCCTCGGAGGTCCTGAAATGGCCTTGAACTGAGAAGGGTTTGGGATGGAAGCGAGGAGGTAGTGTCAGAGCTGGTTTGCCTTTCTAGGGATACCAAGCCGAAGGCGTTGGCCCCTGGGAGTACCAAGTCAGGGATACTGCGAAATTGACTCCTCTAGGTTTTCAGAAAGGGACCAGAAATGTCATGTGAACTGGAGATTAAAGGGTGGCTAAGTCGCCCTGGGTTTAGAGCAGGATAAGACATCAGGGAAGTCCAGGGTCAGGGACCTTAAAAGGTGCAGAGGATGGTACCTCAGAGTGCACCCCCTTTAGTAAACTGAGGCCCTAAGGGAATACCTGATTTAGAGTAAGGTATCCCAGGGTGGGGTTTAGACTACATTGCAAACCTGCATCTTGTAATTGTGGAAGCAACATATCTATGGAGTTGTCTGGTGGGTTTCTTTGGGGCTAGTTTGCCTCTTTCTTATTAACCACAACAAAGGAACTTTAAAGAGAACTCAACTTCTGCCATTAAATAATTACATCCAACACAGGAAATAGGAAGGATATTGACGGACAGAAGGAGGTATGAAATGAGTTTTGTGTTAAAGTACATGTTGGCTTCCCTCAGACAACTTAGATGATAACGTGAGCCAAGAAAACTGAACGTTTAGCGTATATCCTTTCCGTATTCATATACTACACATCAATGCTAGATACTTTTCCCTAAAGCGTAACTTTTTTAAAGCATATTCTCTGCTTAAGTCTCCAACCCCCACATTTCCACCCCCAAATATATTACCATAAGGTTTTTCCACTTCTTTACTATTCACATTTTGGGCTAGATAATTATTTGTTGTGGGGGACTGTTCTGTGCACGGTGGGATATTTAGAAGCATCACAAAATGCCCACTAGGTGCCCATAGTAGCGCGCGCACACACACACACACACACACACACACACACACATGCACACACACCAAGTTATGACAGCAAAACTCTTTAAAAATTGTTGGGGCACCTGGGTGGCTCAGTCGGTTAAGGCAACTTGACTTTTGATTTCAGCTCAGGTCATGATCTCACGTCATGACATCAAGCCCCACAGGGCTCTGCACTGGGTGTGAAGCCCACCTAAGATTCTCTGACCTTCCCCTGCTCTGGCATGAGTGTGTTCTCTCTAAAAAAAAAAAAAAAAAAAAAAAAAAAGGAAAAAAATTGTCATATGTTCCTGGGGGACAAAATTACCCCCAGTCCTATTGAGAACCATAGGATAGAGCCCATTGACTTTAACCTGGCTTTTAAGATCCTTCATTATCTGTTCTCAGTTTGTCTTTCCCAGAACGTGATCAGTCTAAAAGAGCCACCAATGCAGGAATCCTTTTTTTAGTTTCCTCCATAAGTTATCTACTTGTCTGGGACACTTTCAAGGATGGAAAAGACTTAAAACCTTTACTTTGCCAGTAAGTTCTTTTATCTGTGATGTCTTTCTTCCTGTTTAAAATTTGTATTAGTTGAGTCCAGTTCTCCCTCTTGGAGTTGTAAAAGAAAAATTCTAATCCTTTTTTTGTTTTTGAACACTTGTGATATTAATTGCATTTTTCTCTTTTGAAACATTTCAGCTCCTAATTCTTTCAACTTTCTCCATGTGATAATTCATAGATCATCATGAACTTTTTGTTTTCCTCTGACAAGATGAAGTCTGACAATGTCCTACTTAAAATATACTACCCAGAACTGAACACGATTCTGGATGTAGATCACATTATTACACATAACATAGTATAATATTTGTTGCCTGTTTGTCCATCTTCCTTGACTCTGAGCTTGAAGGCAAGAACCAAGTCTTAGTCACCATCTTTGTCTTAGGTTGTAGTCATCTTTGCATTACTAGCAAGCACAATGCCTGGTCCTTAGTTAGTATTCACAAATTTTGATGGATATAGTTCCGCCTTATCTCTACTACTATCTCCTAAGATAGTATTCCTCTACCTTTGGGGGGTGGATATGTACACTCTTGCCCTATACTGTGACTTTGTAGTGAACCAAACCTATACATTTTACATATCTAGATCAGTGGTCAGCAAACTTCTTCTGTAAAGGGCTAGATAATAATTATTTTCACTTTTATGAGCCTTTTGATCTCTATGACAGTCACTGTAACACAAAAGTAGCCACGGACAGTGTATACATGGCAGTGTACGTGACAGTGTACACTATGACCATGTTCAAATAAAACTATTCATGGATACTGAAGTATGGGTTTCATATAATTTTCATGTATCACAAGATATTATTTTAATTTTAAAAAGTAACTTAAAATAAAAAACATTCTCAACTGATAGGCCATACAAAAGCAGATGGCAGGCTAGATTTGGCTCAGAGGCAGTAGTTTGCCAACCCCAATCTAGACCCAATCCTTGTGTGATTGATTTTTTAAGTCTGAGTATGGGCGTTTATTGTTATCCTTATTAAATATATTATTCATCATACCCCATCTTTCTGCCTTGCTCAGATCTTTTTGTGTGCTAATTCTGTCATCCAGCATATTACCTGACATTCCAGCTTTGTGTCATCTGCAAAATTGATAAGCATACTTTTTCCATCTTTCATTAATAAAAATGTTGAATGGCATAAAGACAGAGGTCTTTCATGGTTCATTCTGTTCCATTAATCATCATTCTTTGAGCATAGCCACTCAAAGAGTTATAAATATCTACCTAAAGTACTGCCTGTCACCCAGCCGACATTTCTCCATCTGGTCCATGCGTATCTTGAGAGGCTTTGTCTGAAGTTTTGTTGAAATGTTCAGAACATGTCCCTAATTGGTAGTGACTCTATCAAAAAAACAAGAAATGTTTGTTATAATCTTTGTGAACTAATGTTATTGCTCCTTCCTATTGTACTACTCTCTTATTTATGTTTTCAAGGTTATTGTTTTAATACTGAAATTTGTTAATTTTAGAATTTTGTTGAAAATTAACACCCAAATTCATTGATCTGTATTTCTAGGAATTTATCATCTTTCTTCAAACTAAGTACTCACAGCATCTAACACTAGTTCTCTGGTATCGATAGTATTAAATGCAAGAAAAAGCCAAAAAAGAGGCACAAGTAGAAAATGTCAGAACATATCCCTTTTTTCTTGACCAATCTCACCATGGCTTTCAACTCTATAATACTAGATTTTTAAATTACAATAAAAATGAACTTTATGCCAATAAATATAAAAACAAGAAATAGTATTTTTCAAAATTGAAATTTCAGAATTGATTCAAGGCAGTGTGGAAAACCTGAAGCGAACAATTGAATTTGAAATAGTAAAAACAAAAAATGTGCCTAGAGAGATTTTAGCAGGCTTACAGGATCAAATAAGCTCTGTCTTATATAGATTGCTGACATATTTCACTTAGCATAACACTCTCCTGTTCCATCCACGTTGCTACAAAAGGCCATATTTCACTCTTGGTCCTTGCCATGTAGTATTCCATTGTGTATATAAACCACAATTTCTTTATCCATTCATCAGTTGATGGACATTTAGGCTCTTTCCATAATTTGGCTATTGTTGAAAGTGCTGCAAAAACATTGGGGTACAAGTGTCCCTATGCATCAGCATTCCTGTATCCCTTGGGTAAATTCCTAGCAGTGCTATTGCTGGGTCATAGGGTAGGTCTATTTTTAATTTTTTGAGGAACCTCCACACTGTTTTCCAGAGCAGCTGCACCAGTTTGCATTCCCACCAACAGTGCAAGAGGGTTCCCGTTTCTCCACATCCTCGCCAGCATCTGTAGTCTGATTTGTTCATTTTAGCCACTCTGACTGGCGTGAGGTGATATCTCATTGTGGTTTTGATTTGTTTTTCCCTGATGAGGAGCGATGTTGAGCATCTTTCCATGTGCCTGTTGGCCATCTGGATGTCTTCTTTAGAGAAGTGTCTATTCGTGTTTTCTGCCCATTTCTTCACTGGATTATTTGTTTTTCGGGTGTGGAGTTTGGGGAGTTCTTTATAGATTTTGGATACTAGCCCGGTAAAGAAAAATTTTAAATAGTCTTTAAGTTAGTAATATATGTACTATTTCCAATGCTCTTCCTTCCCGCTCATCCAGGATTCAACCTGAAATCCTTTCCCTTTGGCCCACAGCACTTCCTTTAATATTTTTTGTAGTGTGGGTCTACTGGTAACAAATTCTTTCAGCTTTTGTTTGCCTAAAAATGCCTTTATTTTGCCTTCACTTTTGAAGGATGTTTTTGGTGGATATAGAATTCTATATTTTGTCTGTTAGCACTTTAAAGATGTCATTTCATTGTCATTTGGTCTCTATTGTTTCTGATGAGAAGTCAGTTTTTATTCTTGTTCTCCCAAATGTAATGTTGTTGTTGTTGTTTTTTGCTTTAGCTGCTATTAATTTTTTATCTTTTCTTTAATTTTCAGCAATAAAGATGCCTCTACGTGGGGTTTTCTTTGTTGTGTTTATCCAACTTAGGATTCAAGAGCTTCTTGGATCTTCGGTTTATGCCTTTCATAGATTTTGGAAAATTTTCAGCCACATCTCCTCAGATTTTTCTTCTATAGTATTGTTTTTCCTCTCCTTCTGGGACTCCAATTGCATGTATTTCAGAATAGTTTGATAATGTCTCACAAGTATCTGATGCTCTGTTGTATTTCATTTTTTCTCTGTATTTCATTTTGGATCATTTCTGTTGACCTATCTTTAAGTTCACTGACCCATTATTATGTTGGATCCAATCTGTTGCTAAGCCTATCTAATGAATTCTTTATTTGAGATACTATGCTTTTCAGTTCTGGAATTTTCATTTTGTTTTTCTTTAGTTTCCATTTCTCTGCTAAAATTCCCTTGTCCATCTTTTCACTAAATTATCTAACAGATTTATAATAGCTATCTTAGGTAATTCCAGCACTTGGGTCATCTATAGATCCGCTGAAGTGATTTTGTATATTGGATGTTGTGTTTAAAAGAACAGTAGATCCTGAAGTAGATAATGCTTTTTCCCAGAGAGACAATTTTCTTTGCCCAGCAGCCAGGATAAGGGGCAGATCACTTTAGTCCACCTCAGGATTGGACTGAGTTGTAGTTTTATTTAAATAGTTTCAGTTTACAGGGGTGCCTCGGCAGCTCAGTTGGTTAAACGTCTGACTCTCGGTTTCGGCTCAGGTCATGATCTCGCAATTTCATGATCTCGCAATTTCATGAGCCCACATCGGGCTCTGTGCTGACAGTGTGGAGCCTGCTTGGGATTCTCTCTCTCTGTCTCTCTCTCTCTCCCTCCCTCCCTCCCTGTCTCTGCTCCCTTGCTTACACTGCCTCTGTCTCTCTCAAAATAAAGAAATAAACTTAAAAAAAATAAAAATAAATAGTTCAGTTTACCTCTAATTTCAGATATTCAGTTTGCCTCTAAATTCAGATCAGTCCCCTCCATCAGGGCTTTGGGATCTAAGTACCCAAGGTCACAGAAATCTTTCTTTGCTTTTCAGTTCATACCCAACTTCCTGTGAAGCTCCACTTGGGGGACGATTTCTTTGATTTTATTAGAGGTTGAGCTGGGTTGGGGCTGGATTGCATCTTTACTTAGTTGCACTTCAAGTCTATGACACAGTGATATGGGTAAGTGTCAAAAACAATGATGAAAGAAGCCGGATACAAATGAGTACAAACTGTATGAGTCTATGTATATGAATCTCAGTCAAAATTAATGTAAGAAATAAGGACCATACTTAACCTTGGAAAGGTGGGAAGGGTAGTGATTGGGAGGGGGCATGCAGAGGGCTTCTGAAGTGCTGATAATATTCTACTTCTTTACCTGGGTGTTGGTTACCTGGGTGTGTTAACTTTGAAAATTTATTGCTCTACATACTTCTGATTTGTGTTCTCTTCTGTTTATATGTTATAGTTAAGCAATAAAAAGTGGGGGTGGGAAAACTCTTACACACACACACACACACACACACACACACAAAGTTAAAAAGAAAAATCAAGCTGCAGAGTGGAAGATATTTGCAACAAATATAACAAAGGATTTGTATCCAGAGTATTTTATTTTTAAAATCCCCATAAATCAAAGAGCAAAGGACGACAAAAGTTTTAAAAAGCAACACAGTAGAAAAATGAACAAAGGATAAGGAAGAGCAAATAATGGAAGGAGGTCTGAATGGCTCATGATCATATGAAACAGTATTCAACCTCACTAATAATTATACAAATATGCATTATAACCTTATTGAAATATCATTTCACACCGATGAGATTGGGTAAAGCCAAAATATCTAACAATACCAAATTGGTGAGAATATGAGGAAGCAGAAACTCTCATACATTGTTGATGGTAGTGTAAATTGTTAAAATTTAGACATCTAGTTGATCAATTATTGACTTGAAGATATGCTGATTCTAAGTTTCTGCCATTTTACTTCTGTAAAGAGACTTTTATCATAAAGACTTTCTCCCACATGTGCTAAGGATACATACACAAAGATACTCATTTCAAATTTGTTTATGATAATAGCAAAAAATTGGAAACTTACCCAAATATTCATCATTAGAGAAATAGAGAAAGACCTGACAGCAGTTGAAGTGAATAAAGTAGATTTATATATATATATCAACACGATTAAAAACTTGAATGAAAAAAGCGGATAGCATAAGGATATATATATATATATATATATATATAGAGAGAGAGAGAGAGAGAGAGAGAGAAAGCATTTAAGTTTTAAAAGAACAGTGCATGTCATTTATGGATACATATATGGTAAAAGTATAAAAACATAGTAAGGAGGTGTATTTATCAACTTGAGAATAGCTGTTACCTTTGGGCAAGGAAAGAAATGGGCAAAAATGTTAATATTTATTAAATCTGGGCAGTGGGTACATAGTTATTTAACATATGTGATATTCTCTGTAATTTGTTGATTGTTTATTTGAAACAGTTTCACTTTTTAAAAAAATCAGACTGAGGCCGGAGTATGAAGGGTATTGGTAGCTTTTCTCCTTTTTCCAAACACTCTTTGTCTTTTAATTCTTTATAGATTCAGCTTCATAGTCACTTTGCATCTACATATTGGTTTGTGCCCTGTCACGACCAGATCAAGGAGAAAGGTGAGTGAGATCTGATAGAATCTTTTCTCGTCTTCTGTCTTATCTACCAGGATCCATAGTAGAGCTCAATGATATCTTTTCAGGATACTTCTATTAAACTTAAAATATTACCATACAATAGAAATGTCTTGAAACCCATGACCCAAGTGACTGATGTAGAATTTAAAAATAAGCAAAAGCTTGTCTTCTCTCTTATTTTATATTCTGCATCAAAAAAATAATGATGGTAAGATACCTTTTAAGTTGTGAATAATATAGTTTGCTATTTTCAGTTGATAAATGTATGGGTAAACAGTCACAAAAACATCTGCTTTTATGTTCCAGATTTTTTTTAAAAAAATGTTTTTAACATTTTTATTTATTATTGAGAGACAGAGTGTGAACATGGGGGGGTCCAAAAGAGGGGGAGACACAGAACCTGAAGCAGGCTCGAGGCTCTGAGCTGTCAGCACAGAGCCTGATGCGAGGCTGGAACTCACAAACCGCACACTCATGTCCTGAGCCAAAGTCGGATGCTTAACTGACTGAGACACCCAGGCGCCCCATGTTCCAGATTTTTCTTAATTTCAGAAATATGGGGCACCAGCTGGGTGGCTCAGCTGGTTAAGTGTCTTGGTTTCAGCTCAGGTCATGATATCATGGTTCATGGGTTTGAGCCTCATGTCAGGCTCTGCACTGACAGTGCGGAGCCTGCTTGGGATTCTCTCTCTGTCTCTCTCTCTCTCTCTCTCTCTCTCTCTCTCTGCCCCTCCCCCACTCACTCTCTCTGTCTCTATCTCAAAATAAATAAATAAACGTAAAAAATTAAAAAAATAAATTTCAGAAATATAACAATATAAATAATTTTTTAAATTTACTCAGTAATTCAGTGAAAAAGAATGAAATCTTGGCATTTGCAACAACATGGATAGAACTGGAGGGTATTATGCTGAGTAAAATAAGTCAGTTGAAGAAAGCCAGGTATCACATGATTTCACTCATGTGGAATTTGAGAAACTTGACAGATGATCATAAGGGAAGGGTAGGAAAAATAAGATAAAAACAGAAAGGGAGGCAAACCAGAAGAAACCCCTAATACAGAGAACAAACTGAGGGTAGATGGGGATGGGGAAAATGGGTGATGGGCATTAAGGAGGGCACTTGTTGGGATGAGATTGGGTGTTACATATAAGTATGAATCACTGGATTCTACTCCTGAAGCCAAGACCACACTGTATGTTAACTAATTTGAGAATAAAGTATTTAAAAATTTACCCATTAATTCATGCCACTTTAGCTTGTTAATTGGTTCTATATCATTATTGAGGACTTTTAATTTTAGAATCAGAGAAATGATGTCAGAGTAGTCAGTCTTGTTTTGTGGAGTTAGAGTAGTAGAAATAATCATTTTCTTACAGATTACTGCTGGGAGAGGTTAGAAGTTTACTTATGTAAATAAACGTTAGAGTCCCTTTCACTTGTTGAATAGCTTGGTTGTTAAGCTGTGTGCTAGGCAACAGGCTTTCTCTGTCTTCCTTTTCTCAGATCAAGTTCAGAGAATCAAGAATTTACTATTTTTATTATTGTTTCATTTGCAGATTAAACACTTTAAGATGAAAAAAATTGACCTGTGTTTGAGCTCTGAGGGGGCGGAAGTGATTTTAGCTACATCAAGTGATGAAAAACACCCTCCTGAAAATATGATTGATGGGTAAGAGTTACTATTTTTTCTTCCTTAAAGTCTGATAGTAGGTCAGTGAACCCCTTGAGTACTGGGACTATGCTTTGCAACAACCAGAACTTTTAGACATAGTTTAATAAATGTTTGGTGAAGTATATTACTTGACAATGTTCACCTTTGGTACCATTCCTGAAACCAATTCAGTTGTGTATATTTAGGTTTCTGATCCTTTCTTTATAATTCTTAAACAGACCTTTTATACAAATAGTTTTTTATGAAGCTGTTTAACAAGGCAAAACTTCAAACAAACAACTACCTCATTTTATGAAAGAGTACATTTTAATATCTGGTTATGATTTTATTCCAAGTTTGTTTTTAGTTTTTAGGAATAAAAACATTGTAACTTCTCATCTACTGCCTATGTCCTTAGTGGTCTAAGCAACATCTTTGCTAAACTGAATGCTTAACTTCCTGCTATCCACATGCATTGTTTGGTTCTCAGCTTCTTGTTATCATTCCAATTTCCTCTCTTCACTGTGTTAGAGCTTATTCTAGGTAGAGATAAATATCATTCTCAGGCTTTTGAATTCCAAGAAAAAGTAGTTAGTGGGAAATGTCCTTTTTTAATAGTTGTGACCATTTTATTACTTTCTTGAATTCTCTTTCTTGATATCTGTACAATGGCCAGAGTTTGACTCATAGAATCATATAATTTTAGAGCTGGAAAGACTTAGGAATTTATCTTAGGTAAACGTTTTATTTTAGACTTGTGGTAAGAGAAGTCTAAAGAGTTCAAGTACTAGTTTTAATTATTGAAGGCAGAGCCAGTTATAACACAGATCTTGTGGTTTTTTTGTGTGTGTTTTATTGTGAACCCCATGTATCTAGATAAAATTCTAGCAACTCAACCTCTTCCTTTAAGCCTAGTTGTTATCTCCTGTCTGACATCTGTCCCTTTGCCCTCATGTAAGATTAATTTACCTTTGTGTTGGTCTGTAAAAGAATTTGCTATATACCTCTATTACCTTATTCCTTTATTATATGATTATTTATTTTTAATGTTTGTGTCCTCTCTTAACTATGAATTCCTACAAGTTAGAGACTATGACTTACTCAGATACTGTGACTTACTTAAAATAATTGTTGAGTAGCTTGAATTTGACCATCAAATATCAAACTCAAATTATATTGGAAAGTAGCTGAGGACACACACACACACACACACACACACACACACGCATGTATTACTTTGTATTTGCATAGGGCTTTATAGTTTCATAGATGTTATGTCATTTGACCCTCACCATAAGCTTGGGAAATAAGAGGCAAAATATTTTACAAATGTATTTTCAATCTATTGTAAAGATGAGGAAAAGGATAATCAGAGGTAAAGATGACTTATTCAGAATTACACAGATAACCAAGGGGTGGAATCAAGATTAACACTCATGTCTTTTAACTCCTAGTTTGGGGTTCTTTGTACCATACTATCATAAGTCAAACTTTAGGTTTGAATCCGAAACTCAGTATCTGTTTTTTGCCTGTGCCTCTTAATCCCTCGTCTTTTACTTCCTAAAATTCAGGTAGTAGTTATTTGTCCCACTCTGCCTTGGAGTAGAGAAATTAATGTGGGGACTGCTGTGAGGATACACAGACATAAAAAGATTCACCGTAAGTTGTTTTCAGAAATAGAGATCTTTCCAAAGATCAGTCCATAATAATGAATGATTAAGGACATCATACTTAATTAGACAAAACCCTTAGTACAGAAAACTATATGGAATAAAAGTAGTTACTGGACCTGACAACTAAGCAGAACACATCAGAGACTTTTAATGCATATGCATTTCCAATAAATACAATTAGACTTTATACAGTAGATATTAAAAATTATCCTCTGCTCATGGGTTGGTTTGTCTAAATGGAAGTAACCATAGAATTATTTGGGGAAAACAATGCCATAAATTTGCCCCCATTAGGCA
The DNA here is from genome assembly GCF_016509475.1 of Prionailurus bengalensis. NCBI lineage: Eukaryota > Metazoa > Chordata > Mammalia > Carnivora > Felidae > Prionailurus > Prionailurus bengalensis. Next base: position 43,787,081 of record NC_057345.1, on the reverse strand, counting down.
GTTCTCCCAACTCTCAATTTCCTCAGGAATCAGAGTTAAAGAAAGTGATTATATTTCTACTTGCCTTTGACTCTATTTTTGCTCTCTGATATTTAATATATCAATGAAAAAGGAGAAAGGAAGTTCTGCACTAGAAAAAAACGAGTGAAGAGAAAAGGGAGATGGAGAATTAGTCCTTTCAGCATAATATAGAAGAATACTAGATTTACAATTAAAACCCTGGTGGGGGTGCCTGGGTGGCTCAGTCAGTTAAGCATCCAACTCTTGATCTTAGCTCAGGTCATGATCTCACAGGTCATGAGATAGAGCCCCTCTGTGCTGACAGCACAGAGCTTGGGATTCTTTATCTCTGTCTCTCTGCCCCTCCCCAACTTGCATGCATGCACACTCTCTCTCTCTCAAAAAAAAAAAAAACCACACACACAAAAAAAACAACTTCAAAATTCCTGGTGGAGTGAACTATATGTGTTAACTTGGATGAAAAGTGTATCTTTGAGCCTCACTTCTCTGATCTGCAAAATGGAGATAACACTACCTACACTGACTACCTCAGAGTTGTGAAAAAAATCACATAATAGATAATAGATGTTAAACAGTTGTTAGCTATAAAGCCTTATTTAAAAGAAAACTACCATTTTTATGACTTCGTTATACCTAACTATGAGAATTCAGTCATATGCCATTTAAAAATCTATTTATTTATTTATTTAAAAAATTTCAGTATGATTAACATATTAATCATATGCTATATTAATTTCAGGTGTAAAATAGAGTGATTTAACAATTCTGTACATTACTCACTGCCCTTAATCCCCTTCACCTATTTTAACCCATCCCCTAATCCACTTCCCCTCTGGCAACTAACTACCGGTTTGTTCTCTGTATATTAGTCTGGTTTTTTTGTTTGTTTCTTTTCTTATTTGTTTGTTTGTTTTTTAATTCACATATTAGTAAAATCATATGGTATTTGTCTTTCTCTGACTTATTTCACTTAGCATTATACTCTCTAGCTCCACCCATGTGTTGCAGATGACAAGATTTCATTCTTTTTTATGGCTGACTAATATTGCATTGTATATATGTACCATATCTTCTTTATCCATTCATCTATGGATGGATGCTTGAGTTGCTTCCATATCCTGGCTATTAATAAATAATGCTGCAATAAACAGAGTGGTGCTTTTGTCTTCTTGAATTAGTGTTTTCATTTTCTCTGGGTAAATACCCAGTAGTGGAATTACTGGATCTTTTGGTGATTCTATCTTTAGTTTTTTGAGCAACCTCCATACTGTTTTCCACCATGATGGCACTGGTTTTAATTCCCACCAACAGTGCACAAGGGTTCCTTTTTGTCCACATCCTTGCCAACACCTCTTGCTTCTTGTGTTGTTGATTTCAACCATTCTGACAGGTGTGAGGTGGTATCTCATTGTGGTTTTGATTTGCATTTCCCTGATGATGAGTGATGTTGAGCATCTTTTGAGGGTCTGTTGGCCATCTGGATATCTTCTTTGTAGAAATATCTGTTCATGTCTTCTGTCTATTTTTAATTGGATTATTTGGGTTTTTTTAGTGTTAAATTGTATGAATTCTTTATATATTTTGGATATTAACCCCTTATTGGATATATCATTTGCAAATATATTCTCCCATTGAGTGTGTTCTCTTTTTGTTTTGTTGATGGTTTCCTTTGTTATACAAAAGCTTTTTATTTGGTTTAGTCCTAATAGTTTAATTTTGCTTTTGTTTCTCTTGCCAAAGGGAATATATCTATAAAAGTGTTTCTACAGCTGATTTCAAGAGATTACTGCCTATGTTTTTTTTGTTTTTTTTTTTTTAATTTGGGGGGGGGGCGCCTGCGTGGCTCAGTCGGTTGAGCATCCGACTTCGGCTCAGGTCATGATCTTACGGCTCGTGAGTTCTAGCCCTGCGGCAGGCTCTGTGTTGACAGCTCAGAGCCTGGAGCCTGCTTCAGATTCTGTGTCTCCCTTTCTGTCTGCCTCTCCCCTGCTTGCACTATCTCTCTCTCTCTCTCTCTCTCTCTCTCAAAATAAATAAACATTAAATTTTTAAAAATTATTAAAAAAATAATACATTTTCTTTATGTTTTAATTTTATTTTTGAGAGTACAAGTGGGGGAGGGGCAGAGAGAGATTGGGAGACACAGAATCTAAAGTAGGCTCTAGGGTCTGAGCTGTTGGTATAGAGCCCAATGCGGGGCTCAAATTCATGGACTGTGCTGGGTATGGAGCCTGTTTAAGATTTCTTTCCCTTTCTCTCTGCCCCTTCCCCATATGCTCTTTCTCTCTTTTCCTCTCTCTAAATAGATAGATAGATAGATAGATAGATAGATAGATAGATAGATAAAATAAAATAAAAGGTACAATTTATTGGCTTCCAGCATATTCACAGTTATACACCTATCTCCATAATCAATTTTAGAGCATTTCATTACTCTCCATTGCAACCCATTGCAGTCATCTTATATTCCCCCTATCCCCATCAGCCCTAGGCTCTCAATAATCTACTTTATGTTATATCTCTATAGATTTGCCTTTCAGAGATTTAATGTAAATGGAATCATACATATGGTCTTTTGTGACTAGCTTCTTTCACTTACATGTTTTCCTTTTTTTCTTAAAAAGATTTTTTTAACGTTTATTTACTTTTTGAGAGAGACAGAGCACGAGCGGGGGAGGGGCAGAGAGGGAGTCGCAGATTCCAAAGCAGGCTCCAGGCTCTGCGCTGACAGTTCAGAACATGGGGCTCGAACTCATAAGAAATTATGACCTGAGCCAAAGTCGGATGCTTAACCGACTGAGCCACCCAAGTGCCCCTCACTTACATGGTTTCAAGTTTCATCCATGTTACAGCACATATCAGTGCTTCATTTATTTTTATTGCCAAATAATATTCCATTGTATGGATATAGCACATTTTATTTATCCACTCACCAGGCTGATGGAGATTCAAGTTTTTTCTACTTTTAAGCTGGATTTTCTCCAATCTTATTAAAAAATGCCAAGTGACAAATCCAAGAAACTCAGCAAGCCCCAAGCAAGGTAATTACAGAAAGACCATACTGCAGTCTGCTGAAAAGTAAGAAAAATATTTTTTAAATAGCTGCAGGAAAAAATATATTAACTACAAGGGAACAATAGTACCAGTGACAGCTGACTTTGCATCACAAACAGTGGAACACAGGTGACAATGGAACAAAATCTTAAATCTTAAATGCTGAAAAAAGAAACAACAGAAAACCCCTGTCAACTCAGAATTCTGTATCTAGCTAATATATCCTTCAAAATTCAGGGCGAAATAGAAACATTTTATTCATCACAACTAGCCGTGCATCACAGGAAATGCTAAAGGAAGTTCTGCATGTTGAAGTGTTGTAATACTAAATGGAAATTCAAATCTGAGGAAGAAATTAGGTACATTGGAAATTGTAAATATTTGGGTGGATGTAAAAAACTATCCTTTTTCTTTTAATTTTTTAAAAAATTCAACTAACCACGTAATGGGGAAAAAGACACATTGTACTGTGGGATTTATTATATACATATAGTAGTAAATGTTATGTATGTGAATGTAAAATACATGAAAATAATGGCACACAAGTGGAGTTCAATGTAAATTGACTATCGTGAGGTTATTATGACCTTGAGAATAGCCACACACCAAAAAAAGAGATATAAAACCAATAGAAAATTAAATGGAATTTTAGGGTTTTTTATTCGGTCAAAGGTAGATAAGAAAGGAGAAATAGAACAAGAAAAAAATAGATGAGAGGGCAAATAGAAAATGAATAGCAAGATGGTAGACTTAAATCCAACCATAGCAATAATTACATTAAATGCCAATGGGCTAGCCATTTTAATTAAATGGCAGAAATTGTCAGACTGGATAAAAGGACAATACCCATGTATATGCTGTCTGCACGAGATGTACCTTAAGTATAAAGTCACAAATAGGTTGAAAATAAGAGAATGAAATAGATGCATTCTATAAACAATAAACATAGGAAAGTAACTGGCTATATTCATACTAGACAAAGTAGAATGTAAAAGAGGAGAATTACCAGAGCTAAAGGGGACATTTTACAAGGTGTGAGCATCTTTTCATCAGGAAGAGATAATAATCCTAAATGTATACTGACCTAATAATAGATCTTCAAAATTTATAAAGCAAAAACTGACAGATGAAAGAGAAATAGACAAATCCATAATCATACTTGAAGATTTTAACAACTTTCTTTCAGTAATGGTAAAGCAGCCAGATGAAAAATCTAAAGATACAGATAGTAAAGGCATAGTAAAGATAGAATGATCTGCACAATACTGTCAGTCACCTTGACTAAACTGACATTTATACAACGCTATAATCAACAATGGCACAGGGAACAAGTATACATTAAACATTCACTAAAATGTACTGGGGCATAAAATCTCAATAAATGTCAAAAGATTCAGATCTTAGGGAATATATTTTCCAAAAAATGGTAAACATGTGAGATGATGGTTGTGTTCTTTATTGTGGTCATGATTTTACAACATATACACGTATCAAATCATCATGTTGTATACATTAAACTTATGTAATGTTGTTATGTTGAATATATTGCAATAAAGCTGGAGAAAAGAATTTGTTCTCTGACCACTATGTAAGTAAATTACAAATAAATTTTAAATAGACATCTGGAAGAATATCTCTGAAACTTAGATTTTAAGCATGGCACTTCTAAATAACCCATGGGTCAAAGAAGAAATCACAAGGTATATTAGAAAATATTTTTAACTGAATGATGATGAAAACACAATATATTCACATTTGTAGATGCAGCTAACGTGGGTGATTCCAGGGAAATTTATAGCATAAATATTTTCTATTATAAAGAATTTTTAAGAACCAACAAATAAATTTCCACCTTAGGAAGCTAGATAAAGAAGAGCAAAGTATACCCAAAGAAGGTAGAAGAAAATAAATAATAAAGAGCAGAAATCAATGAAATAGAAAATAGACAATTAGAAAAAATTAACAAAGCCAAAATTGATTATCTGAAGGGATTAATAAAAGTTATAGACCACTAGTAAGATTGACCAAGAAAGAATAGAGAAAATATAAATTACCAGTACCAGCAATGAAAGAAGCAATATTGGGTTCCCTGGGTGGCTCAGTCAGTTAAGCATCCAACTTTGGCTTGGGTCATGATCTCACAGTTCATGAGTTCAAGCCCCATGTTGGGCTCTATGCTGCCAGCTCAGAGCCTGGAGCCTGCTTTAGATTCTGTGTCTCCCTCTCCCTTTGCCCCTCCCCTGCTTGTGCTCTGTCTCTCTCTCTCTCTCTCAAAAATAAATAAACATTAAAAACATTTTTTAAAAAAAGCAGTATCAGTACAGCTTCTAAAAGATTAATAAGTCACTATCAAGGACAAATTGAAGATATTAAATCATTATGTTGTATGCCTGAAATTAATATGTTAGATGTCAGTTATACCTCAATTTAAAAATATTTTCCATTAGGGGCGCCTAGGTGGCTCAGTTAGTTAAGCATCCAACTTCGGCTCAGGTCATGATCTCACGGTTCATGGGTTCGAGCGCCACATCAGGCTCTGCACTGAACGGCTCAGAGCCTGGAGCCTGCTTTGGATTCTGTCCCTCCCACTCTGTCTGCCCCTCCCCCACTTGTGCTCTGTCTCTCTCTCTCTCTCTCTCTCTCTCTCTCTCAAAAATAAATAAGCATTAAAAAAATGTTTTTAATTAAAAAAGAACAAATTTAGGCTAATAAATTTGACGACTTAAATGGACAGATTCCTTGAAAAACTCAACCTATAAAAATGACAAAAGATGAAAAAGGGTATTTGAATAGCCATGTAGCTATCGTAAAGTCTATCAAATATTTTGAGGAAAAAATGGTATAAATCTTTCAAAAATAGAGGAAGAAACATTTCTCAAATTGTTTTTTATGAGAACAGTGTAACCCTGAAACTAAAATCTGACAAAAACATTACAAGGAAAGGAAAGGAAGGAAAGGAACAAAAAAGGAAAATTAAAGAACAATATTCTTTATGAACATAGACACAAAAATCCTTATAAACTGAATTCAGCAAATGGAATTAATCCTGGGAATGCAAGGTTGGCATATTTACCACGTTATCATAGGAATACAAGGTTGGGTGTAATTCACCACATTGCCAGAACGAGGAGGAAAAATCAGATGATCATCCCAATAGATGATTTTGACAAAATCCAACATTCATTTATGATAACAATTCTTAGCAACCAATCAGTTTAACCAGTCTGATAAAGTCATCTACTAAACACATTCAGCTTAGTGCTGAAATAATAAATGCTTTCACCCTGAGACTGGAAATAGAGCAAGAATGTTTGCTCTCACCATTTCTATTCAGCATTGTCCTGGAGGTTTTAAACCATGCAATAAGGGAAAAAAAAAAAGATATAAAAGGCATAAATATTAGAAGGAATAAAATTGTCTCTGTTCACAGATTGCATTGTTTCATCTGAATCTACAAAAAACAAGGAATCTACCAAAGAAAGCCTACTAGAGCTAATAAGTAAATTTAGCAAGGTCAATATATAAAAATCAACTGTATTACTATATAATAGCAGGAAACATTTGGAAACTGAAGTTTAAAAAATTCCATTTACAATAACAGTTAAAATATAAGAGAGTTAAGAATAAATTTAATAAGATACGCAAACATTTACACTGAAAACTATAAAATGTTGCAGAGAAAAATTAAATAAATAGATGAAAAAAATGCACTACATTAATGATTGGAAAATTTCATATTGTCAAGATGCAATTTCTCCCTAACATAACCATCGATTCAGCACAATGTGGATTAAAATCTCAAGTGACTTTTTGCATAAAACATAAGTTGATTCTGAAATGTATATGGAAATGCAAGGGTCTCGTCTAGTCAAAATAATCTTGAAAAAGAAGAAAGTTTGAGCACTTATGTGATTTGATTTCAAGATTTAAAAATAACTTACAGTAATCAAAACAGTGTGATATTTTTGTAAAGATAGGTGTCTATATCAGTGGGACAGAATAGAAAGCCCAGAAATAGACCCACTTATGCAAGGTCAATTAATTTTATTTCTTTTTAAAATTTTTTTAACGTTTATTTATTTTTGAGAGAGAGGGAGAGCATGAGCAGGGGAGGGGCAGAGAGTGAGCAGAGAGTGAGGGAGATATAATCTGAAGCAGGCTCCAGGCTCTGAACTGTCAGCACAGAGCCTTACGCGGGGCTTGAGCCCACGAATTGTGAGATCATGACCTGAGTTGAAGTCAGATGCTTAACTGACTGAGCCACCCAGATGCCCCAAGGTCAATTAATTTTCAACAGAAGGCTAAGGATATAGAAACAGAACAATGGAATAAAATGGAGGAGGCAGAAATAGATCTACCCATATACAGTCCATTAATTTTAGGCAAAGACATCAAAGCAATTAAATAAGAAAAGGAAAGTCTTTTAGTAAATGGTGCTGGAACAACTGAATAAACATACAAATAAAAATGAACCTCTAGGGGCGCCTGGGTGGCGCAGTCGGTTAAGCGTCCGACTTCAGCCAGGTCACGATCTCGCGGTCTGTGAGTTCGAGCCCCGCGTCGGGCTCTTGGGCTGATGGCTCGGAGCCTGGAGCCTGTTTCTGATTCTGTGTCTCCCTCTCTCTCTGCCCCTCCCCCGTTCATGCTCTGTCTCTCTCTGTCGCAAAAATAAATAAACATTGAAAAAGAAAAAAAAAAAGAAAAAAAAATTAAAAAAAAAAATAAAAATAAAAATAAAAAATGAACCTCTACCCATACCTTATACCAAACACAAAAGTTAATTCAAGATGGATCATAGATCTCCACTCAGAGCTAAAATTACTAAGCTTTGAGAAGAAAACATTAGAATGTACCTTCATGACAATGGGGTAAGCAAAGATTTCTTAGGACGTAAAAATCACTAAACATAAAAGAAAAAAGTTGTAAAACTGGACTTCACCAAAAATAAAACTTCTACCCATTGAAAGACACAAGGAGGAAAAGGAAAAGGCAAACTACAGACAGGAAAAAAATATACACAATACGTATTATTTCACAAAGGACCCCTACAAAAATATATAGTAATGTACAGTTGACCCTTGAACAACATGGGTTTGAACTGCATGGGATTTTTTTCTGAATAAATATATGTACAGTGGTGTAAACGTATTTTCTCTTCCTGCAGATTTTCTTAACATGTTTTTTACTCTAGCTTACTTTATTGTATCATTATATAGTACATATAACATACAAAATATGTGTTAATTGATTGTGTTGTCAGTAAAGCTTCTGGTAAATACTAGGCTATTAGTAGTTAGGTTTTGGGGGTCAAAAGTTATACATAGATTTTGACTGCGTATCAGGTCGGCAGCCCTAACCCCCACATTGTTCAAGAGTCAACTATATAAACAGTTTAATAATAAAAGAAAAAACACTTAACAGGCATTTCACAAAAGAAAATGTGTGAATGGCCAAAAAGCCCATGAAAAAATGCTTAGCAACATTTGTTATCAGGGAAATGCAAATTAATATCATTGTAAGACACCATTTTACATCCACTAGCATGGCTAACATTTAAAAGACTGACAACAGGGGTGCCTGGGTGGCGCAGTCGGTTAAGCGTCCGACTTCAGCTAGGTCACGATCTCGCGGTCCGTGAGTTCGAGCCCTGCGTCAGGCTCTGGGCTGATGGCTCGGAGCCTGGAGCCTGTTTCCAATTCTGTGTCTCCCTCTCTCTCTCTGCCCCTCCCCCGTTCATGCTCTGTCTCTCTCTGTCCCAAAAATAAATAAAAAACGTTGAAAAAAAAAATTTTAAAAGACTGACAACAGCAAGTGTTGACAAGGGTGTGGAGCAACTAGAACCCTCTTACATTGATGGTAGGAATGTAAAATAGTACAACCACTTTGGAAATCTGACAGCTTCTTGTAAAATTAAATATACCTCTGCCCTGTGACCCAGCATTTCTACTCCTAATAATTACCCAAGAGAAATTGAAAATATGTCCACAAAAACACTTGTATAAGAATGTTTGTAATCACCTATTCATAATACTAAAAAACTGGAAGCAATCCAAATATCTAACAAAATGTCAAGCAAAAGAATGAGTAACCAAATTTTGGCATAGTCTGTGGTCATAGAAATCAGAACAGTAATTGCCTAAGGGAGGTAAGAATTGTCTGGAAGGAAAGAGAAGGAAAGTTTCTGGAACAATGGAAATGTTATGTACCTTGATTGAGGTATTGGTTGACCTATATACATTGTCTAAACTCATTGAATTATAGACTTAAGATAAATTTCACCATAGGTATAAATTTGCCTCCAAAAAAGAAAAAGAAAATAGAAATGGTTATTTCTGTAGGCAGTACTATATATTTAGTTATAGTTATATAGTTATATTTAGTACTATATATTTAATTATATATGTGACTTAAAATTGAGTGCATTTTTTTCTCAACACACATCTATTCTGCATCTACTATGGGTCAGCCATTGTGATAGTTGCTGGGGTATAAAGACAAGTAAGAGAAAGCGGTTTGACTCAGAAAAGTCAGCATCTAGCAGGAGCCATAAAAACACAAGAAATAAGTACCAATGCAAAAATCGATGCTAAGTGCAAAGGAGGCCTGAGGAAGTGATTCTGATTTGTTGGGGTTGAGAGATGGGACCAAAGAGTGAATAAACTTGTAAGGGAAAAAAGGCTTTCGGGTCAAGAGAATCTCATGAATTAAGTGAGGCACAGAAACATGAGCCTATATGATGTCTTTGCAGAATCTTAATTGGCCCAATGTGACTACAGTAATGAGAGAGGATACTATGATGGGAGACAGTGTACTTTAATAATGGACCAAATTGTACAGGGTCGTAAAATGCCATACTACACAGTCATGTTTATGAGCAATAAGGGGCCACTGAAGGCTTTCAGACCAGAGCAATATCAGTTCTGTTTCTGTGTTTTTAAAAAATAGATCTGCTAGTAGTAAAGAAGAAGTATTAAAGTTGGGGAGAGATTAGAGGCAGAAGGAAGAGATAGAAAGGAATGATAAGAATCCAGGGTCATTTATTTTTTTTTTAAATACTTATTCACTAGAATTTTGTGATTAAACATTTTTATTTGGCTCTTCCTTTCTCTTTTTCTTTAAAATTAACAATAGGAATCCAGATACATTTTGGACCACAACAGGAATGTTTCCCCAAGAGTTCATTATTTGTTTTCACAAACATGTAAGGATTGAAAGACTTGTAATCCAAAGTTACTTTGGTAAGCATATCATATGTGATTATTCATCATCTTTTAATTTTCCCATAGGCAGAGGGCACATATGTAAACTTTTGGCAAAACAAGTAAACTTCTTGGCAGAACACTAACTTTTTTTGCAGTTTTATGGCTGGGGTGGGAGAGTGAGGAATATGGGTTAACTGCCTTGAGCACAGTTAGCTTTTCTAAAATTGCAAATTTGAAACCCTTCCAAAGTGCATAATAATTTCCATGCAATTTACTATTTGATAATCTTTGGCAAAAGACCTATTATAAACATAAGAAGCCAGCTTGCCAGAACACTAAGTTCTTCAACATCTTTATTCCAGATTCATTTGGCTTGGGGTTCTCTGTCAAATTCTTTCTGAAAATCTGATAACCCTGATTATTTGCATGGGATAATTTTGATTCTTCTATTAATAATGGCATTTTCTGAGGGGTTTAGGAGGAGACTCTCCCATTGGAACATCATTCTAATCCTGTCTCATGTTTATTTAAGGATAAAGTATTTCAGACAAAGTCATGGCAGGAAACAATATATCCCAGATGGTTCAAATGAATTTATTGATGAGATTACTTACAAAATTATGGTCTGAATAAAGAAACAAATCAGGGATGGTGGGAACATCCTGAAACTGGCTACAGCAATAAGTTATTACCACTCCTGGGATAAGGGATGGAAACAGTGTTATCGGAGCCCAGTGGGAGCTGGAGCCTGTCGCCCAGCAGCAGCTGTAATCATGAAGGGACCCAACCACTGTCAAAGACATGGCATGGAAGCAGGAAGGGAGTGGAGAAAAAACTTGATCTCACTTCGCCACTGCCCTCCAATTTCCTCCCAGTGCCTCCCATTAGCCAAATCTGACCAGTAGCCAGTGGTGCTGTCTACAGGGATCCTCCCCCTAGGGCACAGAACAAAGAAGAGAAGAGTGGTTCTGGGGTAGCAGGATCTGGGTTAGGGGTAATGGAGAAAAATCAATGCAGAAGGAAAATGCTTACATTCTGGTTAAGTCTCGCTTCGGACATTAATTTTAGACGCTCTGGAGTCAGACACACCTAAAGTTAGAATTCCACTTTTGGCCCCTACTAGTTGTGTATCATTGAACATTTTGCCTTACTTCTCTAGGGTGCCTGATTTCTCTAAGCCTGTTTCCTCATCAATAAAGTGGATTGGTAATATTTTTTCTCATAAGATTATGGTCAGGAGTGAATGAGTAAATAGGCCTGGCTCACAGTAGTTTCTCTAGTAAATATTTATGACCAAGACTGCTAATAATAATAATAATAATAATAATAATTAATAATATTATCAGAATATAAAAATAATTTATTATTATTATTATTATTATTATTACCAGTATTCAAAAAACTCTGGATGATACCAAATTCAAAGATTCTAGGGGCGCCTGGGTGGCTCAGTCGGTTGAGCGTCCAACTTCGGTTCAGGTCATGATCTCACAGTTCATGAGTTCGAGCCCCGCGTCAGGCTCTGTGCTGACAGCTCAGAGCCTGGAGCCTGCTTTGGATTCTGTGTCTCCCTCTGTCTCTGCCCCTCCCCTGCTTGCACTCTCTCTCTCTCTGTCTCTCAAAAATAAATAAACTTTAAAAAAATTTTTTTTAAAAAAGACTCTACTAACTTTGTGTTGTTAGTACATTTATAAGATTATAGTGACATAAGACTGCATTTTACCATTGGGCCCTACAGACAGAGTATGTGGATGATTTTTCAATGGTGTTTCTGATCCCAGTATTTTGTGCAGTCCCACCAGTGGTTGACACTTTGAAACAGAGGAAAAAAGGAATATAGGGACAGCAACATAAAATCAGGTAGGTAATTAACACTTTATTCATTTTGTTTGCTTACAATGTCAGTGAGGACGTTGAGGATTGAAAAGAGCACCTCTAAAGAGCCAGTTGATTTTGAGCCATGGATTGAAAGAGGTATGTGCTTGTTTTTTACCAGCATTATTCTGATAATGAAGGAGTATTGTCCTTTGATTCTGTATTTCCAATTCGACTGCATTTTGGTGGAAAAAGATGACTCTTGTGATTTATTTAGAGCCCAGAAAAACTCAGGTTTGAATACAAGACTGCTTTTTCACTTACTGGTTATGCAACTGTTACCATGTTAATACTTAATTTTTTGGGGTTTCAGAATCCTTATCTGAAAAATGGTGATGGTAACCTACCATTTAAGGTTTTTGTGAACTTAGTATCTGGCATATGGTAGACAGTAAATGTTAGTTTCTTGTCTTTCCTTCCTTCCTAATTAGTGGTACTATTTAATATCATCAGCAGAATTTCCTCGAGTTAAACACAACATATTGCCTTCATGTGTCTATTTCCTTTCCTTCCATGAAAATACCATGAAAATAATAATAAAGGAATAAAAGGAGTCAGGGCACCTGGGTGGCTTGCTCAGTTGAGTGTCTGACTTCAACTTAGGTCATGATCTCATGGTTTGTGACTTTGAGGCCCACGTGAGGCTCTTGGCTGTCAGCATGGAGCCCACTTTGGATCCTCTGTATCCCTCTCTGCCCCTCCCCCACTTATGCGAGCACACTCTCTCAAAAATAAGTAAAAAATAAAATAAAGGAAGAAAGAAAGAAGGAAGGAAAAGGAAGCATAAACCTACAAGGGCAAAAAATAAAAGCAAACAAAAACCATAGGAGATCAAAGCAGATGTGAGAGATGGATATGATGGAAGAGAGGATACAGGTGGAAGAGAATTAACTTGTACAGCTGAATGGAGTAAGTTATAACCTAAGTGTCAAGGAGAATATCAGTGTGAAGCACGCCAGTTTGCCCAAACAGAACCCTAGAAAGGTCTAGAATTTGAATGTAAGAGGTACCATGGAAAGTGCAAGTGAGACAAGGACCAGAAAACAAGGGTGATTAGTTGAATATCTATATATAGAATGTTTGGGCCCTAGGCAAGTTCTCCTATTCCACAAAGCTGGACCACAAGCCACTTGCAAGGGGTGACTAGGAACACTGAATGTTGAGGCTCAGCACTCCGGGAGACCAGGCATAATAGAGGAAGCTAAGTGAGGCATGGAGTTGAAAATGGGATTTAAGTGGAAGCCTGCATATTGAATGGTGGGAACTCCTATGTGCTCTACTATTTATGACAGCAACCAAGAATATAGTCCTGGGCAGGAGACCGAATGATTAATTTTTGGAGAAACTGAATGGCTATAGAAAAAAGACCTGTGGATACTGACAAAGGCTAGCTTTTTCCTGGCCACCTATTGAAATCCACTAGTCAGTGAGCCTGGTTTCATGCACACAATTTTCAAGTGATTTATTATAAGTAACGAAAGACAGCCAAAGATCACAAAGACATTTGGTGAAAGCCTCAAACCCTGAATATGATCAAGCCTTTAGTTCTAATTCCAGTATATAGGAAACAGAGGACAGAGGAACAGATTTAATGAAACCATGAAGAGGCAAGATGACAAAATGTGTGTCATTCTGCATTCTGGTCCCTTCAGTAAGTCTGACGTGGGAAAAAATGGGGGGAAAATTAGTTCAAGATTAAAAGAGACTTAATTCTGATTTGGATAAAGCAACCATAAGAAGACATTTTGGGAACAATTGGAAAATTTGAATGTGGACTGGTTATTATATAATATTAAAGCATTTAAAAAATTATTTTAGTGTTTGTTTATTTTTGAGAGAGAGACAGAGCACGAACGGGGGAGAGGCAGAGAGAGAGGGAGACACAGAATCGGAAGCAGGCTCCAGGCTCCAGCTGTCAGCACAGAGCCCAATGCAGGGCTCAAACCTACAAACCAGGAGATCATGACCTGAGCCAAAGTCAGACACTTAACCGACTGAGCCACCCAGGCGCCCCTAAAGCATTTTTTAATGTTAGTATGATAATAGTATTATGGTTATGTGAGAAAATATCCTTATTATTTAGAGATAGATAATCAAATATTTGGAGGTGAAATGTCATGTGTCTTAGAACATGCTTTAAAATACTTGAGCAAAAAAATTCCATAAATTAAGTATATTGAAATGTTAATAAGTATAAAATCAAGATGATAGGTATATACAGGAATTATATCCTCTCTTCTTTTATGTATGTGAGATTTTCCAATTTTTCATAATTACAAAACTAAACAAATGAAAGAAGAGGTTATTATTAACTCCTGGTAGAGGAGGAATTGTGTAAGAAAGAAAATGGGATCGTAGTCCATTACTCATTTCAGCAGTAAATAACATTTATATAGGCAATAATGTAACCATCAAGTATTGATTTCAAAATTGAGAGGATGGCGGGAGGGAAAAGTGACAGGAGGAAAAGAGAGAGAATATTGGTCTAAGAGACCTAAACTTTCTCCTACCATAATATAAAGTCAGTAAATCATTTACAGATTGAGAAAAGGAATATAAACATGTTACAATTCCAGGAACAAAAGCTTAAGGAGTTGAAAACATTACCTCTCAGGAGCAGGACTAGAGAAGGAAGAAAGGGTCAGGCAGGGGATTACTATTCATTACCTCAGAGAGAGGTTAGGAAACAAAGTCATGCACCATCTTACTTCCTACAGACTACCCTGTTTGTAGGATGTGCCTTGAAAAAGTATGCATGCTAACTATTCTGATACAAAGAAAGTTAATTTCTAAATTATGACAGTATTTATTATTGTATTAGTCAAATCATATTTCCAGGGTACCTGGGTGGCTCAGTCGGTTAAGCGTCTGACTTCAGCTCAGGTCACGATCTCACGGTTCGTGAGTTCGAGCCCTGCATTGGGCTCTGTGCTGACAGCTCGGAGCCTGGAGCCTGCTTTGAATTCTGTGTCTCCCTCTCTCTTTGCCCCTTCCCAGCTCACACTCTGTCTTGGTCTCTCAAAGATAAATAAACATTAACAAAAAAAAATTCAGGGGCGCCTGGGTGGCTCCATTGGTTGGGCATCTGACTTCGGCTCAGGGCATGATCTCACAGTTCGTGAGTTCGAGCCCCGCATCAGGCTCTTTGCTGACAGCTTAGAGCCTGGAGCCTGCTTCAGATTCTGTGTCTCCCTCTCTCTCTGCTCCTCCCCCACTCATGCTCTGTCTCTCTCTCCTTCAAAAATAAGTTTAAAAAACATTAAAAAAAATTCAAATCATGTTTCCAAAAAATGTTTGATGTGATTAACTTGTGATCAACTAAGTTAATGTTTTAAAATTATATAAGTAAAGGTTTTTTAAGTTAGATACCTGAAAAGATCAATTCATGGGCAGCATAATTCAACACCACAGTAAAAATTTAGTGTGAGAAACTGAGCTGTAGTCATGACCCATGAGAGTGGTGATAAGATGGCTCCTTTCAAGGGGCACCTGGGTGGCTCAGTTGGTTAAGCATCCAACTCTTGATTTCGGCTCAGGTCATGATCTCGTGGTTCGTGAGTTCAAACCCTGCATCGGGCTCTGCACCAGCATCATGGAGCCTGCTTGAGACTTGAGATTCTCTCTCTGCCCCTTCCCTACTCTCTCTCATGCTCCCTCTCTCTCTCAAAATAAATAAACTTAAAAAAAAAAGATGGCTCCTTTCAGGCCTGTAGTAACTGCTAATAGCTTGATCCTTAAAAGGGATTTCCACATTTTATCCATTCCTTACTTTATATTCCTTTCCTGTAATTTCCATTTCCTTTTGTCTATACTTACTAGAGATGGTCTAGAACTCACAGTTTATTTTTCATGCTTTTTATATCACATATTCCTATTTTGAAATTGAATTTTAACCCCAAAACCCTGGTAAGTCTGATCTAACTATAGTTTACCAGACATCATGTTTTGCTGAACATAAATTTCAGTAGCTGTCCTCATGTATTTTGGTCCCTAATTCTTTTCTGTTAAATTTGCTTTAGATCTAGTCCACACAGAGGGGCAGCTTCAAAATGAAGAAATTACGGTAAGTAAATATACTTGGTAGAGATAAACATTATCTTTAGCCAGCACAATGTATTTAAATTTTAAATCTATCTCTTTAGTCATAAAGTTAATAAATATCTTCCTGTTATATTATAGGTTCTTTATCCAATCAACCAACAGAGAAGGTTATTCTCAATAATATTATATTCTAAATATAGCATTCATAAACTAGGCTCTTGTCTATCGTAGAATGACAGCAAGGATAAAACAGTTCACTTATTTATCTTTATTTTGTTCATTTATTTTGAAGTATTTACTTGCTTTGCTTTCTTTCATTTGATTCCGTAGGCCTTTAGAATAGGAATTGAAAAAGGTCGAGATGCCAAAATCGGATGTTAATTTAAGCATGAAAGGACAAGGGAGATTCACATAAGGGGAACTGGAGCATAGGATCAGCAACAAATAAGCCAAAGAGAGATGAGGTGGAAAGAGAACCAGCATTTTTCGACAACATTCCATTGGGCTTTGCTTGTCAAGTGGAATGAATGCCCGTTGATGAAGCTGCTGCCTCATCAGGAGTTTCTCTGTTCCTGCTAGTTTATCAGGCCCTGGTTTTAGACAAACACACAAAAAAGTAAAACAACTGAATGTGGGGTGTTTTTTTGTTTTTTGTTTTTTAGATGATAGTGTTTGTTTAATTAAGATTTCTCTAAATGAGGCTTAAAGTTAAGTTTCCTTCTTCACAACTTACTGGGCGCAGCGTTTCAAAAGATTCTGTAAGAAGTTTTTGAATCCTCTTAATTATCTTCTCTACCACCCACATGTGCCCAAGGACTGGAGAGGCCAGTGGGGGGCAGAAAAATGATTAATTAGACAGAATATTAACTGCCTGTTTTTGTCCATCTTTACTAATGGGTTATGATTAGTAAGCTTCTGGTAAGTATTTTGTTTCAGAACTCACTGTGAATCAAGGAGCATTGCAAAATTATATAGAACATTTGGAAAATAGTAAGGGGGAATGGGAAGCTGGAAATCAGCCATGATTTTATTATTAGCCTGCCACAACAGCTTTTATTACACTTTTTTTCTTCTAGTTGCCAATATGCATCACATAGTTATCAAAATGAAGAAGTTTGTATCTTTTTAAACAATATTATATTACAAGTTTCATAATTAAAATTAAATGTATGAAAATAGGCAAATGTTAACTGATTTCATTTTTCCTCCCTCTGTCATTACAAGTAATACTACAGAGGCCATGTTATGCACGTTCTTGCTACCGTGATCGTCACCTTGTGAATTATTCTCTAAGATTAAATTTCAAGGAATAGAATTACTGGGTCCATCAGTGTAGACATGTTTATAGCTGCTTATGTATACTGTCAATTTGCTTTCCAGAGAAATTATATAAATGTGAAAGTATAGTAACGCTTCAGGGTATATAGTCAGAGGAATCATAAAACAAGGGAAATTTAACATGAAAAATACTTCAGAAAGACACTTTTTAAAAATGTTTATTTTTGAGAGAGAGAGGGAATGCAGGCAGGGGAGGGGCAGAGAGAGAAGGGGACCAAGGATCTGAAGTGGCTGTGCCGACAGCATCGAGCCCCATGTGGGGCTCGAACTCATGAACCATGAGATCATGACCTGAGCCGAAGCTGGACGCTCAACTGACTGAGCCACCCAGGTGCCCCATAGAAAGACACTTAAAAAATTAATCAGAGGGGCGCCTGGGTGGCTCAGTCAGTTAAGCGTCCGACTTCGGCTCAAGTCACCATCTCACGGTCTGTGAGTTCGAGCCCCGCGTCGGGCTCTGTGCTGACTGCTCAGAGCCTGGAGCCTGTTTCAGATTCTGTGTCTCCCTCTCTCTCTGACCCTCCCTCGTTCATGCTCTGTCTCTCTCTGTCTCAAAAATAAATAAACGTTAAAAAAAAATTAATCAGAAATGTAAAGTTGCAATTGTTAGCTCCACCTGCTTTTTTTTTCATCAAACCAATGCTGATACTTGCCTGATAATACATCAGAGCAACTTCACTATTATGTGCAGCTGGCTTCTCTTCTGAATGTTGTAGCTTATATATTATTATATATTTAGGATATCGTTCTTGCATCAAACCCTTTCTTCTGCTAATTGCCATTCAACAGTTAACTAGAATTGCTAAAAGCACTCATATTGATTTTTCCTTTACAGGCCCGGGATGGCCACGCCACTTACTTGAGATTCATTATTATATCAGCCTTTGATCATTTTGCATCTGTGCATAGTGTTTCTGCAGAGGGAATAGCAGTCTCAAATCTTTCTTAGTCATTATAACAAAATACACTTGCATGGTTTTTTAACGATACATTTATTTAAACATGAAGTTGTCATTGATATACTTTATTAAAGGGACTTGTATCGATCTGTTTCAGTTTTTATTTTCTCTTCACCATTTTGTGCAAACGAATTGGTTCATTAGTCAGAAGTGTTGGCCACCATGTAGGCTATGAGAAAGCTCTCTCTTCTATATACAGCTTAACAAAGGAAATGACTATATGTGAAAACTTAACTGATAATCCATGGTGTCCTCACAACATCTAACAGGATGCCCCTCAGATATCAGTGCATTAATTTTTTTTTAGGTTCAGTACATTAATTTTTTAACTGATGAAAAGGGCTAAGTGAGCAATATAGACACGGAATGTATGAATTCAGAAAAGAGAAAGTACTTATGGGAAGGTTTCATGGAGGCGACATGAGCTGGGTCTTGTAGAACAAATAATTTATTCCTTTTAATTTTATTTTGCCTTGATTTGAAAATCTCAGGGAAGAATTAGGAAAAACATTATCGGACTTCCCATAGACAACCATATTGATATTATTTGATTTTTTGGATAAGTTGGGAGGTAAGGAATAAAATAAGACAGACTAGAGGGAAATAAAACTTCTCTGAATGTACTTTATTATATAGTTTGACTTTGAAAACATAAATAACCAATATAGCCAAAAAGTAAAAAAAGAAAATCCAGAATATTGAACAAAAACCCAGAAATGCATAAACCTAATGTTATCTCAGGTTGATAAACACATAGAAACAATGGCATTAGAACATAGTGTTTTGCCTGTGGGGTTCGTATTAGTTTCTTGGGGCTGCCATAATAATGTACGACAAATTGGGTGGTTTATTTATTTACTTATTTAAAAAAATTTTTTTTTTCAACGTTTATTTATTTTTTGGACAGAGAATGAACGGGGGAGGGGCAGAGAGAGAGGGAGACACAGAATCGGAAACAGGCTCCAGGCTCCAAGCCATTAGCCCAGAGCCTGACACGGGGCTCGAACTCACAGACCGTGAGATCGTGACCTGGCTGAAGTCGGACGCTTAACCGACTGCGCCACCCAGGCGCCCGGGGTGGTTTAAAACAATAGAAATTTAGTCTCTCACGGCTCAGGAGGCTACGAGTCAGAAATGAAGGAATTGACAGTGTTTGTTCTTACTGGAGGTTCTGAGGGAGAATCTGTTCTATGCCTTTCTCTTAGTTTCTGGTGTTTCTGGAAATCCTTGGCTTATAGCACCGCAGCTCCACTTTGCCTCTGTCATCATATGGCATGCTCTCTGTATGTCTTCACATCATTCTCCCTCTGTGCATATCTGTTTCTGTGTGTCTTCTTATAAGGACATCAGTCCCATATTGAATTAGGGTCCACCCTACTCCAGTGTGACCTCATCTTAACTAATTACATCTGCAACGTATTTTCAAGTAAAGTCACATTCAAAGATTAAGACTTCAACATGTCTTTTTAGAGACCGTTCAACCCACAACACAATCTTAGTGAAATATCTTTATGATAGTTAATTTTGTGTATTATCTTGACTGGGCCACAATGCCCAGATATTTGTTCCAACATTCTGAATGTTTTGTATGTGGGTTTTTTTCTTGAATGAGATTCACATTTAAATTGGTGGACTTTGAGTAAAGCAGGTTGCCCTCCATAATGTGGGTGGACCTCACCCAATCAGTTGAAGACCTTAATAGAACAAAGACTGACCTTTCCCAGGCAAGAAAGAATTCTGCCAGTGGACAGCTTTCGGACTTGTACTACAACATTAGCTCTTCCCTGGGTCTCCAGCCTGTCAGCCAACCCTACAGATTTTGGACTTGCCAGACTTCATAATCATATGAGCCAATTTCTTAAAATCAATCTCTCCCCCCCCCCATTATCTGTGTGTGTGTGTGCGTGTGTATATATATGTATATATACACACGCACACACACACACACACATATATGATGGGAGGAGAGGGAGGTGGTGGCTATTACTGCTATAATCTACTACAATTAAACACTGTATGCCCCCTGATGTGATGCAACATGAAGCACACAGGCCAGCCTCCGAAGTCCTCACGCCAAAATTACTGAGCCTAAATCGAGTCAAGTTCTAGAGTTCACTTCCATTTCCAGGAAACACGAGGGATGGATAAACAAGTAAAATGACACCAAAAGGAAGCAAATAGACTAGAGGCCATTTTGTAGCTCACTGAAATGTGCAGAGCTGCGCCTTCCCTGCACAAGGTAAGATATGCTTCCTGGCCTTCTTTGCTTGGGTAGGGCCATGTGACCAATTGTGGGTGATGAGATGAGGGGAAAGTGATTGCTAGGCCGAGCATTTAATTAATTGCCTGCACGAGACACTTCAAAGCTCTTTTTTTTTTCTCTGTCACAACGACCGGCCGCGACGTTCTACACAGTAACTACTTCATCAGTCTGGGTCTGGAAGTGAGCCTGGTGATGGCAGGTAGCAGACCTCTCAGCCAGTGTGAGATGGACATACAGAAGGAAAAATAAAGGTTCATCGTTTTAAGTCCATGAAATTTGGAGTATAACCTGGCCTATCCTGACCGATTCACAGACAAATCTAGAATGTGGCTTATCCTACACAGCAAGTGACCTGGTTTCTTCAAGTCAGTGGCCTGAAAAATGGTAATTAATTAAGGGAGGGGGCCCACTCTAGATTCAAAAAGGCATGAGAGCCCCAATAACTTCATGCCATGTGTAGATCATGTTTGGATCTGATTTGAGCAAACCAACTGAAAGACATTTTATTTATTTTTTTTTTTTTAATTTTTTTTTTTCAGCGTTTATTTATTTTTGGGACAGAGAGAGACAGAGCATGAACGGGGGAGGGGCAGAGAGAGAGGGAGACACAGAATCCGAAACAGGCTCCAGGCTCTGAGCCATCGGCCCAGAGCCCGACGCGGGGCTCGAACTCATGGACCGCGAGATCGTGACCTGGCTGAAGTCGGACGCTTAACCGACTGCGTCACCCAGGCGCCCCCTGAAAAACATTTTAAAGACAATTGAGGACATACTCTTACAGATTGGGTGTTACTGTTCATTTCGCTAGGTGTGTTACTGGCATCATGCTTAGGCAAGAATGCTCATACTTTTCAGAGATGCGTATAGATGTATGTAGGGGTAAAATGACATCTGGAATTTGCTTTAAAATACTTCAGCAGATTTTTTTAAAGGGAAATGGCATGAGTTGAAACAAATAGGGCCATAAATTGTTAGATCTGGGTGGTGGATATATGGGGGGGGGGCGCTTCACTGTACCCATCTCTTTATCTTCGTGTGTGCTTGACATTCTTCATAATAGAAAAATAAAAATCATTAATGCTACTGAGGGTATCTCTGTGCTGCCCCTCAGATGATTTCCTTAGAAGAGATTCCCAGCGGAAACTGGTCAAAATTAGGCTCTTAACTACTTTCTGATAAACTACTTACCACGATTTGTTGCACAAATTTACTTTTAGAAAGGTAAGTTTCAAATAAATGGAGGAGAGTAAGAAAGGTATTTCAAGAGCAACGTTGGTGTGATCGGCAATGGGAAGATGAGCACTCTCTGATCAAACACATTTGGAGAGTGATGAGGATTTAAGTCTGACTAGGGCAAAGAATGAGACGAAAACCATACAGATCACAGACAGCCTTTAATGCTCTCAAATAGTTTCCCCTAACACTGGAGCCACGTAAGGTTTTTGAGAAGGTAGGTGACTCAGAGCAATTGCGTTCCTGTTCAATAAAATGAAATGCTAAGGATTCTCTTTTGGCCACCTTCCTAAACTGAAATGTCAATGATTCTTTGCCTAAGAAGGGCTCACGGATTGCTGGAAGGGATCTCCAGAGGTTGTCTGATTGATCTCTTTGGCACAGACCTAGTAAATTATCTCTAAGTCTTTTTTCTCGGTTTCTGTCTTCCGCGGATGCAGACAGCAAGTTATCAGTGTTAGTGCTTGTCTTACCACTTTATGATACTTAAAAACAGCATATTCTTTAACCTGCGTTTTCCTGGGCTTTAAAAACTCATTTCATCCTTATAAAAACCTCTCCAAGTTTCAAGCAATAGGTATAATAATATGTGGCTTTATCTTTTTTCCTCCTCACTCCTGAACCCCATCATCTTTTCAAAGTATCATTTGTCCCCAGTTGGCTTCCTCTGTCCCCCTCATCCCTCATTTGGATTTACCTCCACCTACCCACTGACTCCTGACTCCCATTGTGCTGTGTGTGCTATGCAATCTGGACCTTTGAGTCTGCCTTCTCTTTCCTTTCCTTAGGTATCTGTATAGCTAGATTCCTCATGGACTTCAGATCCTTACACCAAATCTCAGTGAGGCCTTCCCTGGCGTCCTGTATCTCACCATCCTGGCCATCTCCCACCCACACCACCCACACACACCACTGCAACGTGAACACATTCAGTCTTCCTTCCCTGTGTTTTTCTCCTGTGTTCTGGGACTAGCCACCCTGTGTCCTATGCTTCAGGGGTTCTGGTACCTTACTCCTCTTTTCTCACTAAAATTCAACTTAGATTTTCCCCCCTTCAACCATATCCCAAGTGAGCTTTGAAAGATGAGGTCAGTGCAGCCTCCTTTCAGGTGTAAATATCTTGGGTAGGGTCTCAATTGATTGAATTGCCCTTGGCTCCCACAAGCCTTCAGGGATGGCCCTAGCTATTACTATACATATTTTTTTCTTTTCTTTTTTTTTAAGTTTATTTATTTTGAGAGAGTGAGAGAGAGAGCAGGGGAGGGACAGAATGAGAGGGAGAGAGGGAATCCCAAGCTGGCTCTGTATGGTCAGCCCGACGCAGGGCTCAAACTCACAAACTGAAAGCATGACCTGAGCCAAACCTAAGAGTCGTACGCTTAACTGACTGAGCCACCCAGGTGCCCCACACATATTTTTTTCTTATTTCTTATGTATATCGTATTTGTTGTGTCTTTCCCTCACTAGCATGTAAGTTCCACAGGGCAGAGAACTTTTCTTTTGTTTATGACTGTATCCTCAGGCCCTAGTGCCTGGCACATAGTAGATTTTCAATGAATATTTTCAATAAATAAACAATGTTCATTTGTTTGCATATCTCTATCTCTATACTATAACATCCTTGAGGAGTTTTTTAATAAAGCTAGCTAATAAAGTACCCATTTTTGGATCATTTACCGTGGGCCAGTGCCTACTACAGTGCCAAGTTAAACAACCAACTTATTTAAAGGGATGGATTTTTTAAAAAGTAAAAATCTAGGGGCGCCTGGGTGACTCGTTGGTTAAGTGTCTGACTCTTTTTTTTTAATTGTTTTTTAATATTTATTTGTTTTTGAGAAAGAGAGAGAGCAAGCAGGGGAGAGGCAGAGAGAGAGGGAGACAGAATCCCAAGCAGGCTCCACACTGTCAGCACAGAGCCCAACATGGGGCTTGAACCCATGAACCATAAGATCATGACCTGAGCTGAAACCAAGAGTTGGACGCTTAACCGACTGAGCCACCCAGGCGCCCTGTGTGTCTAACTCTTGATTTCGGCTCAGGTCATGATCTCACGGTTCGTGAGTTCAAGCCCTGTATCCGGCTCTGCGCTGATAGTGTGGAGCCTGCATGGGATTCTGTCTCCCTCCCTCTTTCTCTGCCCCTCCCCCACTCGTGCCGTCTCTGTCTCTCAAAATAAATAAACAAAACAAAACAAAAAGTAAAAATCTAATGACGTTTTATGATGTACTCAAACAGGGCAAAGAAATATTACACAAATGAAAATTCTTGCATCTCTCACTCATTTATGCAGACTTTTAACAAGCATTGCAGTTCTGAGTCCTGTCTCAGGAATTCCCCTCCATGGGGGGCATCCTTTGGGAGCTCCACCTTCTAAGGTGATGCTCCAACAGCCCCTTGTAGCTGATAGCAAGCCCCCTAAAAATAGCATGTGGCAGTGTGAGAAGTTTTATGCGTATAGCTTTTGACACAAATTCCATTTATAGGAATACATGCTAATGAAAGAATCAGATCAGTGACAAATGAACCAAGATTTATAGCAATGCTGTTTACAGGACAGAAAACTGGAAACAACAGTGCATCCATACATTAGAAAGCAAATATATAGACATCAAATATCACACTTTATAATGGGATATAAATCATTTATAAATATAGAATGGATACTTCTGGTTAAAGATGGTGGCAGAAAGAGATTTTTACTCTGTCTCCTTTTTCAAAACATATTCACAACAAAAGAATTATAAAAAGAAAAAAAAATTCATCTTCAAGGAAATAATTACGACCTCTAACTGGAAAGGATTTTCACTGCATACGGTGAAATTGGGATTTTGGTGAAAAGGAAGCTGAGAACAGCCATGCTTTACCGGAACTAGAGACTTTTCTTGAACATGTCACAGACATGAACTGCTTATTCAACATTTTTTTTTTTTTTTTATTAGACTCAAGCCATCTCAGCCCTCAGGTAGCTTCAGAGGAGGGGGAATGTCCCCAGAGGGCTAAGGTTAATAAACTCCAAATGGCAGCGGAGATGGAACTGAAGGAGAGACAGGCAGGACACAGCAGAGGAGGTGCTGGAGGAAGCATGGTGAAGGCGGGCTGCCGTAAGAAAATCCAGCAGGCTGGGGGCTTAAACAGACATTTATTTTCTCACACTTCTGGAGACTGAAAGGCCAAGCTCAGAGTGCCAGCATCGTTGGTTTCTGGTGAGACCTCTCTTCCTGGCTTGTACACGGCCACCATCTTCCTATGTGCTCACATGACCTCTTCTCTATCCACAGCGGGAAAGCGAGCTCTCTGGTGTCTGTTCTTAAAAGGACACTGATCCTATTGTATCATTGCCCTTGCCTGACCTCATTTAACATTACTAATTTTTTTTAATGTTTATTTTTGAGAAACAGAGACAGAGCATGAGCAGGGGAGGGACAGAGAGAGAGGGAGACACAGAATCTGAAGCAGGCTCCGGGCTCTGAGCTGTCAGCACAGAGCCCGACGCGGGGCTCGAACTCGTGAGCCGTGATATCATGACCTAAGCCAAAGTCGGACACTCAACCAACTGAGCCACCCAGGCTCCCCTCATTTAACCTTAATTACCACCTCTAGGCCCTGTTTCCAAATAGAGTCACCCTGGGGGTTAGAGCTACAACATATGAATTCAGCGCATACGAGGTGGTGAGAAAGCAGTTAAAGCAGAGAGTGTGACTGAGGGGATTTCTAGGAGCACCGTTGCAAAGGAGGTAGTAAACTTAATAAGAGGGTATCTAAGACTGCTAATCTATTTTTTAATTTGAATTTGTTTAATTTACGCCCAAGTTAGCATATGATGCAGCAATGATTTCAGGAATAGATTCCATAATGCCTCTTACCCATTGAGACCATCCCCCCTCCAACCACCCTCCAGCAACCCTCTGTTTGTTCTCTATATTTAAGAGTGCCTTATGTTTTGTCCCCCTCCCTATTTTTATATTATTTTTGCTTCCCTTCCCTTATGTCCATCTGTGTCTTAACGTCCTCATAGGAGTGAAGTCATATGGTATTTGTCTTTCTCTGACTAATTTCGCTTAGCATAATACCCTCCAGTTCCTTCCACATAGTTGCAAATGGCAAGATTTCATTCTTTTTGATTGCCGAGTAATACTCCATTGTATATATATACCACATCTTCTTTATCCATTCATCCATCGATGGACATTGGGCTCTTTCCATACTTTGGCTGTTGTTGATAGTGCTGCTATAAACATCGGGGTGCATGTGCCCCTTTGAAACAGCACACCTGTATCCCTTGGATAAATACCTAGTAGTGCAGTTGCTGTTAAGACCGCTAACCTAACTGAAAGTTGCAGATAGCCCCAGCTTACTCCATCCTTCTACACTCTGTTCCAGCAAATAACATGCCCCATTAAAGAAGAGTAATCAGAAAAGACCCAGAAGGGTACTGCTTTAGGTCAGGTTCTCTAGAAACAGAGCCGAAAACAGATATCTTGCAGGAGCGATTTCCTGAATGAGTGCTGTCAGGAAGCAGGATATGCTAGGAGGCGAAAGCTAATCCAAGATACGGCTTCAGCCGAAGCCCCAGCCTGATCCCATAGGGAGCTCTGGACCCTGAGTGGCACCAGAGAGGTATACTCCCCACCATGAGGCAAAGGACCAGGACTTTGTGCTTCAAATGCATCAGTCATGGGCCACCTCAGGAATTTTGGGTAACACAGCTCCTGTCACTTGAGGGCACTTGTCAGGAGAAAGGGCATCTGTGAGCAACCAATACAGCAGCTGGCAGATGGGTGCACTGGCTTGGTGAGAGGGACCAGGGTGGATCACCAACAACATCCAGTATCTTAGTGCTCCTCAAACTGTGGTCCCTGAAACAGCAGCGTCAGCCTCCATCTGAGAACTTGTTAGAAACGCAGATTTCCTAGCCAACCCCCCCCCCCCCCCCCCGCCGCAGATCTGTTGAATGAGAAATACTGGGGGGTGAGACCCATGAATCTATTTTAACAAGCCCTTCAGGGAATTTTAATGCATGCCGAAGCTTGAGAACCACCACACCGTAGAGAATGATGACTAGAAACTAAAAGACACTGGAGGAAAAAAACAGAAAAATGAAGCAGCTATACAACACATGTTGCAAGAGAAATGAAAGAACACAAGAACTGAGGCCCATGGAAGACAAAAAGAGCTCCAAGAAGAGATACAAGGATTTAAAGAAAAAATTATAAGTCACGGAAGATGGACAGTGAGCTGCCAGAGCTAATAAAAGAAATGGAAGAGAAAAATAAAACCATTTCAGAGGTAAAGCCACGTAAGAAACAAAGGGATGATGATGGTAGTTGCAACAGTCAGCATTCAGTTAGGACCCTACAATCACCCCAGATACGTATTTAAAGCGGAGAGGGAAATAGTGCAGGGAATTTGTTACAAAATGTTGAAGAGGCTGGGAAAACAAACAGGAGGTAGGAATGTAACCCAACGTTGGCACCCATGAGCCACACTCACTATTGACCAGCAGAGGCACCATCACTGTCTCTGAACAGAAGCCACCCGCTGCCGTGGTGATAAGACGGCCACAGTGCACGGTCCCCTTCCATCCCTATAGCCAGATATGGGAAAAATGGCTTCTCCCTTCTACCCACCTTCTAATCTCCCACCAGCGCTTCCCAGTGGCAGAACCTAAGCAGAACACAGTCAGTCTTCAGGCTTGCAGGTCCCTGAAATCCAGAGGAGAGGGTGGGCAGATGGGAATGGGTGAGAACCAACCAACTTTATCTGGCTCAATAATAAACCCAGTTTAGGAAGAATCCGGGTCAGAGGAGAGAGATTGAGAAAAATCACGGAATGAAATAGAACACAGATTTAAAAAAATAGTTACAGAGAATAGCTATGGAAGAAAAGGGATACAGCATACCTAATTATAGTTCCTAAGAGAGTAGGACAAAATACAACAGAAAAGATGTTCCAGGCAACTGCAGAGAATGTCCTTGAAATTAAAAAAAAAAAAAAAAAAAAGAAGAAGAAGAATTAAAGCTTAAGACCAGAAGAGGATGTTATATGTGCCCTTAGTTGTTTAGACTAGCATAACAAGAATGCCATACGCTGGGTGGCTTACAGACAACAGAAATTTATTTCTTACAGTTCCAGAGTCCAGAAGTCTGAGATCGGGGTGCCAGCAAGGTCAGGTGAGGGCCCTCTTCTGGGGTTGCAGACTTCTCGTGTCCTCACATGGTGGAAGGAGACAAGCTAGCTCTCTGGGGCCTCTTTTATAAACACGCTAATCTCATCCCAAAGGGGTCCCTCCCGAAGGATGATTCATTCAGCATTCCTCCCAGGACTGCCCTGATACTATCACGCTGGGCTTTCGGGTTTAGCATATGGATCTGGCAGGGGTGGGGGGACACCACCATTCAGACTATAGCGGTATTACAGGACATTTCGATACTAGAACAATCACCACT
The DNA here is from genome assembly GCF_016509475.1 of Prionailurus bengalensis. Taxonomy (NCBI): domain Eukaryota; kingdom Metazoa; phylum Chordata; class Mammalia; order Carnivora; family Felidae; genus Prionailurus; species Prionailurus bengalensis. The sequence goes on along the minus strand of NC_057345.1, from coordinate 43,758,649 downwards.
GGACTATGTCTTGGTGAAGTTACTGAACCTCAAGTATAAAGAAAGAATCTGACAGGTTTGGGGCAGAATAAAAGCAATTCAGGCAGGAAGTGCTAGGAGTAATCAGGCTGGCCTCAGACTTTTCTTCTCAGGACTTCTAGACAACAGTGGAGCTATATCTGCAAATCTCTGAGGTAAAGAGACTGAAACACAAGAGTCTAAAACCCAGCCAGGTATCCTGCAGGCTTACAGACAATAGACTGGCGGCTGCAAATATGTAAGACTTCAGGGAATACAAGACCCATGTGCTTTTTCTTGAAAAACCTACTTGAGACTTTTTTTTTCCCCTAGGGAAAGCAATGGGGGAGGGGCAGAGGGAGAGAGAGGACCCCAAGCAGGCTCCACATTGAGTGTGGAGCCCCACGTGGGGTTTGAGCCCACTACCCTGGAATCCTGACCTGAGCTGAAATCAAGAGTCAGGCACTCAACCGACTGAGCCACCCAAGCGCCCCCGACTTGAGACTTTCAATGATGTAATCTCTATGGCAAAATAGGTATCCTGAATCCTTCCTCAGTCGAACCCCTAACTATGCTGGATGAAATGTATTAACATACATTCTTAAATTCATGGCTGAGCTTATCAGAAATGAAATAGTCTGTGGCCAGTTCAGCAGAATTAGAGTTGAGTCCAAACCTCTTGAGTCCCCTGCACTTGGTCTTTTTTCCATCTTTGCCGTGTAGGTTTCTCTGCTTTAACACCCTCTTCCCTTTCCGTGTTCTCCAGGTTTCCGTTCCGGAAGGCCTGGGCCTCTTTGAGGACCAAGTCCAAATGCCCCCACCTATGACAGGCTTTCCCAGACCCACCCAGCTCCAAGGGATTGCTCTCTCCTCTATACTCCCAGATCAGTTAGTCTTTTTTTTTTTTAAAGTTTATTTTTTAAAGAAAGGAACAGAGATAGAGTGCAAGCAGGGGAGGGGCAGAGAGAGAGGGAGACACAGAATCCGAAGCAGGCTCCAGGCTCTGAGCGGTCAGCACAGAGCCCAACACGGGGCTCAAACCCACGAACGGTGAGATCGTGACCTGAGCCGAAGTCGGACGCTCAACCGACTGAGCCACCCAGGCGCCCCTGATCAGTTAGTCTTATCTCAGCTGTCCCCATCGTATTTGCTTTGAGTTACGGTCATTGCCATGTATGCCTAGTCGCCCACGAGGTTAAGCTGCTGGAGAACAATATAGCTGGACCTTGTCCATCTATGCATTTCTTAGCACCCAGAAAAGACTCAGTGCTCAATGCCTGAAGCATTAAACTGAAGAGAATTGAATTGGCACGCTTGGGGTCTATTTTAACATTCTAAAACCTCCTCAGTTCCAGCCACTATTGTTCACTGAAAACTGGGAGCTTTCTGTGCATTTAGAGGCATGAATCGGGGGACCATCTGGGAAGTGGTTCAGAGGAGCATGGCCTTAGCCACTGTCTCCTTTTGTGGAACTTGGTACTTAGGAAGGACAGTGCTCGGCTGTGCGTTAGCCCCGCCATTTTCCCAGCTACTCATTCTCTGTCTAACCTCACAAACTCATGCCAGCATTGCTTTGGCAGGGTGAAGAATTTTTATCCAGTGTCCCTACTGTCATGCCTTCCCTCCATCCCCCACTCCCTGAAAAGGGGGCCCAAGGAGGCAGTTGTGAAATAATAATAATAATGGCCAACACATCCATGGCATATTCTCCAAGGCAGGTACAGTGCTTTACTCTTTCCGAGAGTAGCATTTTCTGAGTGCTTTACTCATGAATCGTGTATGCAGCAGGTGCTGTTGATATCCCATTTTATAGTTCAAGATACCAAGGCAGCTTAGCCAAAGTCCCACAGCTAGCGGGGAGCAGAGCCAGGACTCTGGCTTGAACTTAGAGATGGGGTTTGAATCTCTGTGGGTTACTTACTAGTTCTGAGACCTTTCACAAGTTACTTAACTCTGAGCCTTGAGTTCCTCATCTAGAAAATGGGGATAATAATTTCCTCTTTGAAATATATGAAGATTAGGTGAGTTAACATATCTGAAAGTGGGTAGCTGGTAGATGATTAGAGAGAACTTTTTTTTTAAAAAGAATAAAATAGCAACGTTAATAGTATTACCATTGTGGCAACTAAGGCAGAGCCAAAGAGAATGTTTTCATGTTAGAAAAATGTCTCCCGGGGCACCTGGGTGGCTCAGTCAGTTGGGTGTCCGACTTCGGGTCTGGTCATGATCTCGCGGCTTGTGGGTTCGAGCCCCGCTTCAGGCTCTGTGCTGACAGCTGGGAGCCTGGAGCCTGCTTCAGGTTCTGTGTCTCCCTCTCTCTCTGCCCCTCCCCTGCTCATACTCTGTCTCTCTCTCTCCCTCAAAAATAAATAAAACATTTAAAAAAATTAAAAAAGAAAAGGAGAAATGTCTCCCAAGTCCATTCTTTTATGGCATGTTGTGAAGGTAGCTTGATTCCAATGTGAATCAAAATGTTTTTTTTTCTTTGAAGGCAATGGCCCCTGGACCAAATGAGGCACTTCCAGCATATGGTATTTTTGCTGATCAGATCACACTGGGCTATAATTAAAGCTGAAACAGGCTGACACAAATTGGAAAAGAAAATGTAAAGATCACACCGAAGCCATCCCAAATAACCTGAGATGTTTTAATCATTCTGTATTAGCTTTACTGCATCTTAAAACATTTTCGTTCAAGTCAAGTCACAGCTGTGTGCACTTTAGACTGTGGCCGTCATAGACAAACGTGAAAAGAAGCAGAGTTAAAACAGATGAATACCAATGGTTATCCATGAGTCTGATGTAATGTAACACAAATGACCATTAGGAGACTTGCAAAGAAATCAGAGAAACAATTTCAAATACGAGCTTCTGCATCAATGAACGACAGCTTTCAATTCCTCATCTCTCTCTCCTCAACAGGAGTTCTCCCCATGCTTGGTTCTAAAAACCAATTTAGTGTCTTAGATGATCAGTTCCATAAACGGCAAATTTGGTAGAATGAATTTACCTGATGTAAGGACTGCCGTATGTAACCACTTGGTATCAGAGTGGCTGGAGATGGGGACCACGTGCAATGAATGTGGTCTCTGCCGTGGGGGCAGCATTGACATTCTGTACAGTCTTTAACATTCAGCTCACTTGCTGTTTCGTTTTCTGACTACAGTTGTTCGGCTAGATCAGAGAGCTCTGAGCTAGTAGTTCAGCTGGGGATACAGGTCAAGAGGTAACAGCCACATGGGCTGGGGGGAGAGCCAGGACTTGAGGAGCCCTCCTGCTGATCACCTAGGCCTGGGGGATCTGCCCAGACTAACTGTGGAGCTTTTCCAGAACAGCACGAACTTCCTCTGGATGGTAGTTCCAAGGGCCAGGTTTACCCTGCAAGAGAGATAAATCAGCATTCCCAGATTTCCAACTTGCAGGAATTAGCAGGTCTGGAGCTTAGCTGAGAGAACTGGGCTGGTGATAGCTACATGGGAGTTGTCAGGATGGTGTAGACAATGGCAGATGCAACCACAAAGCGGATGGGATCACCCAGGGGGAGAGTGTGGAATGGCACTCACATTTAATGGGCAGACTGGACAGAGAAGTCTGAGGAGAACCAGAGGGGGTAAAGTGAATAGTTTCAAAGGAGAAAGGGGTCTCTACAAATAAGCTGTTCTTCCATAATTAGACTTTTAGATAGGCGTTATCTTCTCTATCCATCAGAACCACCTCTGCCTCTCCAATCCCCATGCCCTAGTTCAGCCCTCTTCATTCCCTACTTGGGAAGCCATCCCACCTCCTGACTATCCCCAGTCCTCAGTCCCTGCCCCCTCCAGTCAATGCCTCACCCTATAGCCAGTGATCTTTCTAAAATACAGATCTAGTCATGCCTGTCTCCTGCTCAAAACTCCCACTGGCTCTCCTCTGCCCTAAGAGGTAGGCTGGACTCCTTGGCCCGGAAGCAGCCCCAGTCACCTAAATGCCCCGACTCTCCATTCACACCCTGCCCTAACATGCCTCAGTGCCTTTGCTCACCTTCTTCCCTATATTTGCCATGATTTTCACTCACCATGCTCATGTGGCTGGCTTCCTGGCCTTTAAGCCTCAAGCAACTGTCACCACCTCTAAAGAGCCTACCTCTCTTCCTCAGGGGTCAGGAAATGTACAGTCTGAGAGCCAAATGTGTCCTGATGCTCACACTCTTCCATTTACATACTGTCTATGCTGTTTTTGTGCTCGGACAGCAGGATTGAATGGTTGTCACCGGGATTATTTGGTCCACAAAGTCAAAAATATTTATAGCCTGGGGCGCCTGGGTGGCGCAGTCGGTTAAGCGTCCGACTTCAGTTCAGGTCACGATCTCGCGGTCCGGGAGTTCGAGCCCCGCGTCGGGCTCTGGGCTGATGGCTCCGAGCCTGGAGCCTGTTTCTGATTCTGTGTCTCCCTCTCTCTCTGCCCCTCCCCCGTTCATGCTCTGTCTCTCTCTGTCCCAAAAATAAATAAACGTTGAAAAAAAAAATTAAAAAAAATATTTATAGCCTGGCCCTTTGCAGAAAAGGTTTGCTGATCCCTGCTCTGGAGTGTCACAGCACTTGGGACACTGGACACTCTATGTGTGTCCTCCTCATCCTCCAGACTGTGAGCACCTCCAAGTAAGGGGTGGGCCATTTTCAAATCGTTTTTGTGTTGCCGGTCCTTGCACGGGGCCTAACCCTGCTTGGCCTCCATCGTGCCATCTTAGAGCCATGTCTCTGGGGAGGAGAAAGGAAGAAGGACCTGAATTCTTGTCCTGTGGCCCTTGGCACCCTGGGGATTCATCTGCAAATTGTTGCTCATTTTATCCGCGTAAGTAGGGCCAGCTTGACACGTGGGCAGGGGAGCATCCACATGGTTGGGCTTCAGGTGCTCTCCAAGGCTTGAAACCCCTAAGGCAGCTATAAAACAGTTTCCGCCCTTTCAGGGGAGGCCAACAGTGCCCGAGTGGTCAGAGGCTGTGCTTACACCCCCCTCCCTGGCCAGGCTGGAAGTCCTAATGGGGACACAATCACCAGAAAGGAAGCCAGGACTCAATTCCTGCCTTGAATCCCTGCTTTGGCATTTCCAGCTCTTAACTACAGGGTTTGCTCTCTTCCCCCTGCTACAACCCCCACCAGGTTCAGGCCGGCCTCGGAGATTAGCAGCTTCAGACCCTCCCACTCCTGGCCTGTCCCATTCAAAGGATTTAGAACTGAAATCAGAGCCTTGCGCAGTGTGACCTTGGGCAAGTCAATGTCCTCCGAGCATTGTTTAGGAAATGGAAACTACATCCTCTCATTCAGCTTCAAACTGAACTAGGGCTGGGCCAGTCTTCTGGGTGTAGAAGGCAGCCAGGAGGCTGCGGCTCCAGTCCAAATGCTAGGGACAGGAAAGTCCCATTATTTCACCTCCCGTGAGGTGGGGGGCCAGAACCTCCATTTTGCAGAAGAGGAAAGGGAAACTCCAAGACAGGAAAGGACTTGCCCCTGGTCACATGCCGGTAAATGGCTGGGCAACAACTTGAATGCCGATCTGCCTGATACGAAGCCCTTTCCGCCCTCACCCGCCCTGGGCCCCTTGCCCCTGGGCACCACCTTGTAGAGGATCCTGCCCGCCTGGAGCACATAGAGCCTCTCGGGCAGCGCTGCGTAGAGCCGGCTGCTTTGGTTCTTCATTGTGTCTACCACCACAGGGCACTGGGGGCTCCTGTCCAGCAGCAAGCAGGCTGCCTGCAGGCGGTCCTGGAGATTCCGATGATTCCTGATGTTCACGTTGTTCTTGAAAGCCCAGCCATCTGCAAAAGAAAGGATGGGCAGCGGGCCTCACAGGCATGGCGCATATTTTCCGCGGATTAAATACCCCCATCCCCATCCCCACCCCTTTTTAATGGAGGGTCCCAGATGAGCCCTTGACCATGATTTGGCCCAGTTTCCTATTATGTGTGAGTGCATGAGATCACATAAGGAGATACTGACTGACCCAAAAACAAAGCCTAGGGCTCCTGACTCCCAGACCTCAGCTCTTCAGCATGAGAGAGTCCAATAGGCCAGTGCTTCCCGAATTTGAATGTGCATTTGATCCTCATGAGGACCTTGTTAAAGGAACATCCTGATTCGGTCTGTCTAGGGTGGCACTGAGAGTCTAGCTGGTGCTTAGGAGGCCAAGGCTGCTTGCTCCCTGGACCACACTCTGAGAGGCAAGGGTCTAGAGCAGTAGTTCTCTGCAGGCATTCCATCCAGACGAGCAGTGCTGGCCTCACCTGGGGCTTTATTGCTAATTCTCAGGCCGCATCCTAGACTGACCGGGAATGGGGCCCACCAATGTGTTTTCACAGCCTTCCAAATGATTCTAACACACGCACTGAAGTCTGAGAACTACTATCCAGAATCTAGACAATCTCCCTCTTCTAATTATTCTCCACCAGAATGTTCTTTCCAAAATGCAAACCTGACCATGGCATTCTCCGGCCGTGGCTTTTCATGGCTCCCTGTCGTCCTCGGGATAGATCTCCCCAGTGACCCGGCCCCTCTCACCTACATTCCTCCAGCCTCTGCTCCAGCCAGGTGGGTGAAACACCTGGGACCCCTTGACCCACAACCCCCAAGCTGCCTCTCACTTCCACCCTCTTCATCACGGTGCCGCCTTCACCCACAGTGTGAGGGCAACAGAACCTTCTCTTTCCTATGACTTCTGGCACTGCTGCTGGTGGGCTGTCCGGACAGCCCCAGGGTGCCTGCCACTCAGGGTGAGCCGACAGCCAAGTACAACTGCTGGCCTGGCAATGACCTTACTTTCAACTCCTCCTAAGAAGTATCCCTGCCTCCCTCCTGATCTTGCTCCTCTCTAACCCATCATCCAAAGATCTCTGGCAATGCTACCAACACAAAATGTACTCAGATTTGTTTCTCTGCTTACAAACCAGTTACAGGACCGGCTCCTTGGCATAGCGTGTAATGATCCTGACCATCTCTCTCCATGCATACTTCCGGTCACGGCTCCCTGTCCTCCCACGTCTAGCTGAAGTGACTCCTCCTCAAATGATGCCGCCCCCTCTCTTCCCTGTCTCCTTACCATCTCTTCCACATTTGAGATCCTACCTGTCCTTTTAAGGCTCACCTTGGGGCGTTTAGGTGGCCCAGTCGGTTAAGCGTCTGACTTCGGCTCAGGTCATGATCTCACAGCTTGTGAGTTCAAGCCCCACATCCGGCTCTGTGCTGACACAGCTCAGAGCCTGGAGCCTGCTTCGGATTCTGTGTCTCCCTCTCTCTCTGCCCCTCCCCTGAGACTGCTCAGTCTCTGTCTCTCTCTCTTTCAAAAATAAATAAACATAAAAAAAATTAAGAGGCTCACCTCTACCACGGTGCTTCTCAACGTTGGGACTATTGACATTTGGTGGTGGGGGGGGGGGGGTGCCATCCTGAGTGTTCCCGGATGTTGAGCAGCATCTTTGGCCTCTACTCACTAGGTGTCAGCACCGCTCTGACAATTTGTGACAACCAAAAACATCTCCAGACATTGCCAAATACCCCTTGGGGGACAAAACCACCCTCAGTTGAGAACCACTCAACTGTCCTCCAGGAAGCCTTCCCTGACACACTCAGCTGTATGATATCGGGCAGGATCTTGAAATCTCTTTAAAAAATTTTTTTAATGCTTATTTATTTTGCAGAGAGAGAGACAGAGCACGAGCAAGTGAGGGGGCAGGGAAAGAGGGAGAAGCAGAATCCGAAGCAGGCTCCAGGCTCTGTGCTGTCAGCACACAGCCCAATGCAGGGCTCGAACCCATAAGCCGTGAGATCACGACCTGAGCCGAAGTTGGATGCTCAACCAACTGAGCCTCCCAGGCACCCCTGAAATCTCTTTAAATCAGCTTCCCCATCTGTTATGGGATTAATAGAACCTATGTTGCAGATGGCTGTGCAATGGCTTGTATGAGATAACTTATACGGAAATCCCTTCATAGAAGCTGCTTGAAAAATACTGGTTTATTTTGCCTGAGTGCCCTAAATAACAGACAGGTGGGAAAGAACCCAGTTTTTATTGTGTCCTGCAGAATACTGCTACTTTGCTCTGGAGATGCCCCAAACCACTTTGACTGCTTAACTTTAAACAGGAGGGGATTTTCAACTGGCCTCATTTGCCAAGGTGTCCCTCTGCCTACTTACAGGAAGTGGTACTCATTAGTTAATGGGCCCACAGTTTGAAAAAAAACAACCATAAAGTGCTACCGGCCTTGCCCTTCTACTTGCCTCATTTCTGGGGAGCCTGGGACCCGGGTAATGTGGTCATGGGTTCCTTCGGAAGCCACGTGGCCTGTGTTTACAGTAATAGCTGCCTCCCAGGGTAATATAAGTTGATTAAGTCTATCAGCAGAGTCCTCTGCTCAGGAACCTTACTCCAAGAAAAACCAGCTCTCAGGAGAAATTCACACCAAGATACAAGTGCCTGGCCATAGTGTAAAGTAATTATTACCTGCCCCAAGACACCAAAACTTTGTAGATGACGGTAACACCGGCCTACATTGGCCTCACGGGTAGGCAGTCAGTCTGGTGCAACAATTAGCTCACTGGGGCTTCACAACAGCCACCCACGGGAGGTCAGGCGGGATTCTCGTTCTCATCCTGAAGCTGAGACCATGGAGGCCCAGAGAGGAGCAGTGACCGGCTTCCCCAGCTTTAACTGTGAGTTCCTGAGAGGCAGGAACTGTGTGTGTCGTTTGTCTCAATATCCCTGAGCCCAGCCCAGGGCTGGCACGCAGCAGGTTCTCATTAAACATCGTCAAGCGAGTGTGAGGTTGGTGTTGCCATCCTGTTTCAGTGTGGCAGAAGTGGGCACGGCAGGGAAGCTGTCCAAGGTCACGTGGCCAGCACGTGATGGAGCCAGGAGCCGTACTCAGGTCTGGAGCTCCAAAGTCCGTGTTCTTCCCACCATGCCTCATGCCTCCCTGTAATTTACCCGGACAAACATGTGGCGTGGGGAGGAAAAGGAAGCCAGCTGACTTGGGCCACAGGTCCCAGACCTGGTGGGATTGGTGGATACTGGCTCTGTGCATTTTAATTTTGGGGTTCAGGCCGTACTCACTCCTGTCTGGTTGACAGAAACAAGTACCCCCGGGGAAAGAGATGGGGAGAAGGAAATGCCTGAACTAGGAGTGGCAAAGCACAGGGGCAAGAAAACTGTCAGAACAGGGTGAGGAAGTCCTTCTTCAAAGGCTTTGAGGTTCTGGAAAAGTTAAACCTATTGGGGCTGACCCCAGGAGGAACAGGACAGATACCAGGACCAGAAACCATTTCTGTGACGATCCACCCCATTTCTGTGACGATCCACCCCACCACTCTTGTCACAGTTTACAGCTTGTTCCTTTAGAGATTAAAGCTGGATCCTCCAGGACCTTGTCACTACAAGTGTGGTCCCTGCACCAGCAGCCTCAACCTCCCCTGGGGAGCTGCACTGCGGCACTGCTGAGCCAGAACCGGCTGAGGTCCCCAGGTCATTGACGCGCACGTTCAAGTTTAAGTGCTGCCCCAAGACAGTTAAATCAGCTTTGGCTGAGCTTTGGCTGAGCTTTGGCTGCCGGCTGTGATGACATCAAGTCAATGTCTCCTCTCGGCCATGGAGACCACAGACACCTGAAGGTGCCCAAATTCTCTCTCTGGAGCTCCTGGCTGCTGCTCTCCCAAAGGAGTGTTTGGCCCGGAGGCACACTGAGCTAGCATTTGCTCTCCTGTTACCTACACTCTTTTCAATTGCGTTATGGTAAAGTTTTAAAGTACATAAACGTAGAGCGAACAGTATAATGAATCTCTTGTGTACCTATTCCCCTATGCTAGCTAATATTTTAGGTTGCCCCAAACCCTTAATGGGGACAGAAGACGCCAGTGAAATGAACACAGTATTAAGTTGACAGAAGTTCTCAAACCTTTGGGTGCAATAAATCAGGATGCAATGGGCCTGGGTGGGGGCCCTGGAATATCCTTTTTTTTCTTTAATTTTTCTAATGCTTATTTATTTTTGAGAGAGAGGGGGAGAGAGACAGAGCACGAGCTGGGGAGGGGCAGAGAGAGAGGGAGACACAGAATCCGAAGCACGTTCCAGGCTCTGAGCTGTCAGCACAGAGCCCGACGCAGGGCTCAAGCCCACTAGCTGCGAGATCATGACCTGAGCCAAAGTGAGACTTTTAACCGACTGAGCCACCTAGGCGTCCCTGGAATATCCATTTTTAACAAGCAACCCACGTAGCTCTGACTTCAGGGATCCAGGAAGCATATTGGAGAAAGCGCTGCTGGGCCATCTTTGCTGATAATTAATAGCAGCCTACACTTGATAGCACACGGATAAACCAGCAAGGCTAATACTGGCCTAAGCACGCTCATTCATCCAACTTTTGCTGAGCTCTGATTCTGCGACATGGGCTCTGCCAGATGCTGGGGACCGACAAATCGTGTGGGAGGTGGGCGAGTAAATGACACCAGTCCCACTTGCCTTCTTCAGTCTTTGGGTTTGAGAGTTGGGCCACACTCATGGGTCCAACCCCCTCGAAAATCGGGAGATAGGAGTGTGTCTGACCATTCTGTCAAGTTCAAAGGGCTTAGACCATGAGCTCTAGGAGTTTCAGGGAGAGCTCTCCCAAAGAGAGCTGCCCAGGAAAGGAACAAGATTAAACGTGAAGTAATGAAGATGTGTGGCCACCTGTTAGGGGCTGAAGAAAGAATGCCTGCCCCAGATGAAAGTTAGCCTGGAGCAGTGGTTCTCAAAGTGTGGTCCCCAGACCAGCAGCTTCAGCATCACCAGGAGCTTGGCAGAAATTCAAATTCTCAGGTCTAACTGATAAACTCTGGGGTGGGCTCCAGCAGTCTGTTTTAACAAGCCTTCCGGGTGCTTTTGAGGCTCACTAAAGCTTGGGAACCATTGACTGGGATGAACCAGTGTCCCTTTGAGCTTGGAGAGTCTTAGGCTGGATTTCACAAGTAGCTCTAGAGCAGTCATTCTGGTCTAAATTCCTCCTCCTATCTTCTCTCCCTTGATTTCCCTATTTATCCATTCAAAATCGTGGGTCCTCTGCCAGGGAGACTTGTCCCTCCAGGTCTTCTGCTCTGTGTGCCCGGTTGAAGGCACAGGCGGTGGAGTTAGCAGTGGTGGTAAACCCAGCAGGGACTGAACATGGCAGGTACGCAGTGAATAGTGGGGCTCTTTCCCTCACTCCTCTTCCTCCCCAATCCCCAACCTTGAGACAGGGCCTGGGGGAAGCAGGAGAGAAAAGAGAAGGTAGGAAGAGGTAAGGGCAGGGCATCTCTCTCTACCTGATGCGTGTGCTTCTTCGATGTAGATGATGAGAAAGTCTGCTATGGAGCAAAAGTCTTCAATAAGTCTCTTGAACTGGTCAAATTTGAAAAGAAATGAAGGTCAGGTACAACTTCCAAAATTCAGCACCAATGGCCGGTTGCCTGAAACAGGAACGGAACCAGCAACAACCAGTCATCTACACACAGCATTGATTTGCCAGTAACTTCTTTACTCCTGCCCTCACTTCTATCACCACCATTAAAAAAAATGTTTTTTAATGTTTATTTTGTGAGAGAGAGAGAGAGAGAGAGAGAGAGGAAGAACAGGGGGAGGGACAGAGAGAGAGGGAGGGAGAGAGAATCCCAAGCAGGCTCCACACGGTTACTGCAGAGCCTGATGTGGGGCTTGAAACCACAAACTGTGAGATCATAACTTGAGCCAAAGCATCAAGAGTCAGATTCTTAACCAACTGAGCCACCCAGGCGCCCAAATTCTGTTACCACCTTTATTTTCACTCAGAGATGAAGCCAGGCCACAGTGGGGGGCTGAAGCCTACAGGGCAAGACTGAACACGGGCTGGAGCCAGTTTGCTCCTCTCCACAATAAGGCCATGTTATCAAGGGGTCTCAGTAGACCACCTGCAGCCACTAGGTGGTAATTATTATTATTTTTTTTTTGACTAGGTGGTAATTAAAATAATGATAAAGAGAGTCCCTCTCATGCAGTTTATAAGGCAGGCACGCATCCCATGTTTTCTCATGGGATGAGGTTAGTATACCGCAAGGTAGGCAATTTTCCCCCTTGTTTATAGGCTTGTTCCAGGCCACGCAGCAGGTCAATGGTGGAGTTAAAATTAATACTCTGGCTTCTAGACTCTCAATTTAGTACTCTTTCCATTCAAAGCCTCTGTTTCCTCATTCACAAACAGACATAATATAGGATCGTTTTGAGGATTGAAGAAGGTAGTACAGATAAGGGCTTAAAATGGTGCCTGGCTTATAGTAGGTGCTCAATAAATGTAAGCTGTTGATATCGGCTGTCTTATTCCTGAGCTATGAAGTGGGGGAGGGGCAGTGAAGGGGATGCCACCAAGGGGAAGGAAGGATGAGGACAAGACTGGCTACATAATTTGCTGGCCCAGTACAAAATGAAAATGCTGAGCCCCTTGCTTACAAAGTGGGGAGGGGGAGTGCCCCTAAATATATTAAAATAAACAGATTTTCTTCTGTGGTCTCTCTCCTGCACTGGCATGGTATTTTTTAGCTACTACTTAATGTCACGTTCCCACGGACAGAGGGATATTCATGGGGTGAATGCAGGCCCTCACAGTCACCCAGGAGTCCCAAAACTCGGTGCTCGTGTGCATGTGTGTGTGTGTGTGTGTGGCCAGTGGCTGCCAGTTTGCCTCTCCCTGCAGCACCAGATCAACACACTATGCCCCCGCTAGGAGCACAGAAATTGAGCTAGACATTCACCCTTCCCGCATGCCCACCCCCCACCTCACAGCATATAGCGACCTCCATTCAGGGACACGTGCCCGGCTCCTTGACGGGGGAGGGGAGATGGGCAAGAGGCTTCTCCCACCACGTTACCCCACACACTCAGCACAGTGCACATGGCGCTGTCAGCCCGGGATGGGGACGGCCGCCTCCACGCCCTGCCAGGAGACGTGGCAGGATGGGCTCACGGGACCCCAACCTTCCCCGTGTCTGCGTCCAGGCCCTGTCTGGGGTCAGAAGGAGGCAGCAGTCACTGGATAGCAATGGGAAGGAGGCTGGCCAAGCCCTGCATCTGAGCGGGGTAAGAGTGGATCGTGGAGAACATGTCCCAGGAGCGAGGAAGCTGTGGGAGGCAGGATCCTGCATGAGCCAAGGCTCCAAGTCCCCTGGCCCGTCCCATTGTCCCAGCAGGCCTCACTTGCAAAATGCAGATTCAAAGGTACAATGATTAAGGATTTCAAACAGCTACTGCAGAATACTGAACCCCAGGCACGGGGCCCTTCCGAATGTGGAACCCTGTGTGACCCACTGGTCCCACACCCACGAAGCCGGCCCTGGGTGGGAGCCTTCTGCAACTCTCCCACCTTCGATTGGGGGTAACTCCAGGGAGCTGCCAGCACCTGGTGGTTACCTGTGGCCGGGGCCGACATCGTCGAGCCCGTCCCTCACATCTGTCAGAGCACAGCAGGCTGCGCACCGTGACGGGTCTGTGCCCGCCAGGCTACTTGTGGCCCCTTGTGGGCAGGGCCTGTTCCTCATTCAACCTCATGTCCCCGAGCATGCTCTCATTCCACCTATAAGCAAGTTATTCAGACTTATCCTGTGCGAGGCTCTCAGCCACACACCAGGGATTCGGCAGAGAACAAAGCCAGCAGGCCCCTGCCTGCGTGCAAGTTGAGGTCTATTTAATGGCAAAAAAACAAGTAAACACATAAATGTGGTAATTTCAACTTGCGATAAGTGTTACGAAAGAGACAATCAAGGAGTGACCTACTTTGGACAGGTGGGTCGGGAGAGGCCTCTGAGGAGATGCCATTTAACCTGACAAATGAAGGATAGGAAAGAGCCAGCCACAGGCAAAGGGAGGAGAGGGGCATTCCAGACAAAAGGACTGTATCATGTACAAAGACCCCGAGGCAGGACAGAGCTTGGCGTGTTCAAGGACCTGTAAGGCCACTGCGACCAGAGCCAGGCCTGGGGAGGGGGTGGGAGAGTGGGTAACGAGAGGCATGACTGGAGAGGTAGGTACGGGCCAGGGAAGGCAGGCTCTCCTATGCCTTGGTGAAAAATCTGGATTTTATTCCACGTACGATGTGACATCACGGAGATATAAAACAAGGATGGTGGATATTTGTTGCAATTTTGGCTGCCCAGTTCCTAAGCCTCCTTCCTAGTTGGAATTTCTTATTTTGTATGCTATTAATGGGAGAGTATGCCTCTGTAGAGGAGAGAGGGGCCAGGTCTGTTCTCTGTCCTGAGTAGCCAAGGCAAAAGCAGAGACCCAGGCTGGGCTGATTGGACTCTCCCACATAGATCTTTGATTCTGGGGTCATTGGGATGGCAGAATTCATCCATGGCCCAGTGGTAGTGCCCCTGTCAGGGATGGTGGGGTCCTGAGGGTAGGGGGTTGGTTCTCAAGGCAACCACAGTGACAGCAGCATCCTGGCCTGACTGTTGATGCTAAAAGACAGTCCAGGCCCAGGGCTCCAACTGTGGTTGACTCTGGAGATCTTGCAACACCTTATTAATATGTTCTTTTGCATTCGTATGTTTGTGACTAAGAAAACCAGAGTGAGTTTCTGTGGCTCGCAAGCCAGAGCCCTGACTGTTACGGTAGGGGCATATAATAATGAAACATGATTAGATTTACACTTGGACATCACTCTTTGGAGAAAGGCCTGAGGATGAGAATGGAAGTGGGCAGGACCCAGTTAGGGGGCGCCAGAGAAACGCACGTGAGAGATCAGGGGAGCCCGGGCAAGTATGTGGGCAGCAGAGAAGGGGAAAGATAGAACTTGCTGATGGAGGGGAACAGAGGGCATCTTACCTTGCCGATGCTTCATTCCATGAGTTACACCCTCACCTTGTTGTGCAATGGGTTTGAAGCAGCTTACACATATAGTAAAATATTTTAAAAAAATCATGCCCTTCTGGGAGGCACAGAACAGAAGGGAATTATGGAAGACAAATAAACCAGTTCTAAGGTCCCATGCATTCACTGCAACCGAACTAATATTTGACTGAGTTTCCTGGTGCCCAAGTACAGATAGAAACAATTGGTTATATAGTCCTCATTTTTCAGTACATAAGGAGAAAGCTGGCCAGGAGATACAAATCTCTCCTTGTCCTTGGCTCACAGATTTTCTCTTAGGAGGCCCTAGGGAGTACCAAGTGGGCCTCAGTTCCCTGTTGGTTGATTACACAAGTCCTCACCCATGTGACAGGGTTGCCCAGGCCTCATCAGGGGAGGCTCAGAGGTAAGTCAAGGCCAAGTGGTCAGCCATTGGCCTCCAATGACCCCAGAGTCATGCTTTAGATAAGAACCCAAAAGACTTAAGGTCAGGACCAGTGCTAAATATTAGCTGTCTGGAATTTTGTTTTTAATTGGAACAAAAATTCAACACCGATTAGGACATTGGAAGAGACAGAGACATTCGTTTAATTATTTATAGTGTGGTTGGGTGCAGTGATCAGTATTGAGGGCAAAGTTTAAACTGGGTTCCCCACTTACGTGGTAGCAGAGGGGAAGGATGGGTGCAAGGGGGTAGCGGTACAGAGGGCTGGCACTCTGCCTGTGTGCACAAGCCACGGTGCAGAGAACACCATTTCAAATGTCAGGCAAGTGCCGCCAAGTCCAGCTTGTCTGTATAAATGGGAAAACAGCTCTGCAGCAGCTGGACTTGAACCCACCATCCTGACCTCCATGCCAGTAAATTAGCCCCCATGGCAGGCTCTCTCAGCAGACAAAGCCCATTTATAGTTGCTAGATGGCACCTCCTAAGTACACTGGGAGAGATTTTAGAGGGTAGGAAACAGGGGCTGAAATAAATCCAGTTTCATATTAACTCTCAAGTGCCTCGAAAATAAATTACCCACCATCGCCTTCTACCACAACACACCAGTTAATCAATGTTTTGCTGTGTGTGTGTGTGTGTGTGTGTGTGTGTGTGATGTGTGTGCATGTGCACGTACATGCAGAGGATAGGAGGTGGCTGGGAATTTCTCTGAGCCTCTGTTGTCTGATCCAACAACAAAAAGCACAGTAGCTGAGAGTCAGAAGGCACAAGTTCTAATTCAGGCTCTATAAGAACTTGCCATATGACCCTGAGTCAGTAATTTCCCTCGCCGGGCCTTTGCATCTGAAAGAATGAAAGAACTGCTTTAGATTACCCATAGAGTCTTCTAGATCTTCCAGTCTGTAGCTGTAAAATGAGCTCAGATTTATACCTAAAGCATACGTCAGAGATTTTTAGTGGTCTGGTGGGTTTCCAAAGCAGTTATAGGATATCTTTCTATTAAGCAGAACTGATCATGTTAATGCCCTGCTTGAAAATCCTTCTGGAACTCACCAATACCTTCAGGATGAAGTCTACCCTCTTCAGTAAGACACATCAGGTCCCTTAAGTGCTGGTCCCTGATGATGGCTCCAGTCTCATCCTTCACCACTTCATGCCTCCCCCAGTCCCACTTCTGCCAAACTGACGTCACCTCCACATCTTAGATCGCAGCTCCCCCCCTCTGTCCTGCTCTGCTCCCCACTCTCCTGTTCCCCACACACTCCAAAGCTTCACTGTCTCTAGACAATGGGCTCGCCATCCTCTTCCCCAGGAAGCCTTCCTCTGACCACCTTCCTACCCACCCCACATCTTCCAGAACCCTCTGCTTCCCTCTCTCACTACACCATCTCCCCCTCTGGGTTATGAGATTTTTCTAGGGCCGACACCAGTTGTGTTGATTTCTGTATCACCAGTATCTATTATTTCAGGACGATTCAGTACCATTATTTCTTTTTTCTTTTTATTTTTTTTAACGTTTACTTATTTTTGACAGAGAGAAAGAGACAGAGAGAGAGAGACAGAGTGCAAGCAGGGGAGGAGCGGAGAGAGAGGGAGACACAGAATCTGAAGCAGGCTGTAGGCCCTGAGCCATCAGTACAGAGCCCAACGTGGGCTCGAACTCACGAACAGTGAAATCATGACCTGAGCCGAAGTCGGACGCTCAACCGACTGAGCCACCCAGACGCCCCATCAGTACCATTATTTCTGAGTCCATGTGCTAAAATCCAACTCATTTTATAAGTAGAGTTTTCTTTTGTCTCTTGGTCTCCTTCTCTCTCCATTCTTCAGTCTCAGGTGCAATAGCAGGGAGCAGAGGCAAATATTTAAAGTATTTAAAATGTGAAGTGGTCCAGGGGCGCCTGGGTGGCTCAGACGGTTAGGTGTCCGACTTCGGCTCAGGTCATGTTCTTGCAGTTCGTGGTTCAAGCCCCGCTTCGGGCTCTGTGCTGACAGCTCAGAGTCTGGAGCCTGCTTTAGATTCTGTGTCTCCCTCCCCCTGGCCCTCCCCTGCTCACACTCTATCTCACTCTCTCTCTCTCAAAAATAAATAAATATTAAAAAAAATTTTTTTAATGTAAACTGGTCCACTGAAAGCAAACAGTTACAAGAAGCGAGTACATTCTGTGAACTGGCCATGAGGCAAGTTGGCTTTCATGGAACTGGTCAGTAGATGATTGATATTCATCAAATTGGCCTGCTTCTAGCTCAGTGCTTGGCACATAGTGGACACTCAATAAAAGTTAACTGTTATTCTCAGTGTTCTTATTATCAGTGGTCACTTGGCAAATGTTGGATAAATATAGGCCATTTGTGCACCGCAGTTTAAAGTCATGAGCAACTGGGGCACCTGGGTGGCTCAGTCGGTTGAACGTCCGACTTCGGGTCAGGTCATGATCCCACAGTTCGTGGGTTCAAGCCCCGCATCGGGCTCTGTGCTGACAGCTCAGAGCCTGGAGCCTACTTCAGATTCTGTGTCTCCCTCTCTCTCTGCCCCTACTCTGCTCACACTCTGTCTCTCAAAAATAAATAAATGTTAAAAAAAAAATTAAAGTCATGTGCAAGAAACTCTTGCCTGTTGCTCTACTTGAAACGCCTTTCCCTTCCCAAGCTATAAAAATCTTACTCATTTTTCAAGGCCTAGTTCCAAAGCCACCTCCTCCAGGAAACATTCCAAGCCCTGCAGGCAAACTTTATACCTTTACAGCCTCCCCCATCTCACAGAACTGTGAGGATTCCTTTACCACGTCCATCTGTGCTGGGAAACCGTAACCTTCTTGAGTGAAGGAGCAAGCTCTTACCTAACTCTGAGTCCTTGGCGTCTAGCTGAGGGCCGGGCACACAGGAGGTGCTCGTGAATGTTTGCTGACTGAAGAAAAGGAGATGAAGAAGCCCAGATTCTGGGTCTGACTTGGTCGCTCACTGGCTCTGTTACCTTTGCCTCTCAGCGTTCTCCATTCCCTTCTAAAGTGAGAGGACTGGATCAGGTCAACTTTTCCCAAAGGGTGTTCTTTGGATCATGTGTGATGATGACAGGCATTTCCTCAGGGGGAGACCTGGGGGTTGTGTGTGTGAGGAACATCAGTCAGTGCTTTGTCACTTTGGGTTTTTTTGCCCCAAGTTTTGTTTGTTTCGAAGCTTCAGGGCTTCTCAGAGCTTTAAAAATATTCGCGTGCTGTATGAATTTCCAGCAGGAGGGTATAGCGTGCAGCGTTTCTCAAACTACTTGAATCGGGGAACTCGATGTAGTAAAGCTTATCTGTGGGATTTGGTCTCCAAAGACGTGCTTTGAAAAACACTAGAGTAGCCACCTGCCTCAGGGGCCTTCTCTACTCCATCCGCTGGGTCTGCGTCCCGGGAAATCAGAGATGAATCGGACACAGTACTGTCACGAGGCTCCCCGTTGGGCAGCCAGAGGCTGGGTGGCAAGAATCAGTGTCCGAGGAGAGGGGCAGATGCAGAGCCATGCGTCCAGGAGAGAGAGCGCCTGCCTAGCTGTAGGGCTCTGAGATGGCCTCACAGAAGGGCGTGTGTGTGAGAGCAGGCCCCTGTTGATGAGGCGTTTGGACTGTTGGCGATAGAGGGGAAGAGCCAACAACATGAGCAAGGCCGAGAAGGGAAAGCACAAGGGATGTGCAAGGCCCAAGAATTGGTCTGCAGGCCACAGCATGAGGCACAGCCTGCAGGTGAGACGGGGAAGGAAAGTGGGAGTTGGCTCAGGAAGGACCTTGAGCACAAGGCTGGGCCCGGGTTCGTTCTGAGTGCAGAGGGCAGTGCCGAGGCTGGGGATGCGCTTGCTAAGGGGCAATCTCGCAGCCAGTCGCAAGTGGGGTAGGAAGAGAGGGCAACAGGGGGAGGAGGAGGAAGGCCTGGTAGAAGGAAGAGCTGTGAGGACAAAAAAAAAAAAGGGGGTCTGTAAGACCCCACATGGATAGAACTTGTATACATAGGAGAGGGAGAGAGAGTGCTTCAACACATATTTACTGAGCGCCTGCCA
This sequence comes from Prionailurus bengalensis, assembly GCF_016509475.1. Classification (NCBI taxonomy): domain Eukaryota; kingdom Metazoa; phylum Chordata; class Mammalia; order Carnivora; family Felidae; genus Prionailurus; species Prionailurus bengalensis. The sequence continues at coordinate 43,739,319 of NC_057345.1, read as the reverse complement.
TGGGCCAGCAGCAGCCAAAAGGATGCAAAGTGGGTTAGACCACGGGCTCCACCTGCATGGAGCGTGCAGGCTAGTGGGGGTGGCACAAAACTACCTACCAGGTCAGGTGCAGTAAAGAGAAGCTTAGGACGTCAGGCATGGAAAAGGAGGTAACCTAGCCTGGTGGGGGATCCAGGGCTGGCTTGTTGCAAGAAGTGGCACTGAGCGGCAGTCTGAAGGATGAGCAGGAGCTGACCAGGCAGAGCGACTCTAAGAGCCTAAGAGCCTGTGGAAGGGGGCGCCTGGGTGGCTCAGTCGGTTGAGCATCTGACTTTGGCTCAGGTCGCGATCTCACGGTTCATGGTTCGTGGGTTTGAGCCCCACGTTGGGCTCTGTGCTGACAACATGGAGCCTACTTCACATTCTCCTTTCTATCTGCCCTCCCCCACCTCTCAAAAATGAATAAACATTTTTTAAAAATTAAAAAAAAATATATAAAGAGCATATGGAAGGAGCTGAAGGCCAGTGTAGCTGGTTTGTGGGTTAAGGACCTGGGAAGGTGGCGATGCCGCTCAGAAGAACAGAATCTAGAAGTCCTAGATGCAGGAAGTGAGAAGACAAGAAGCCAAAAGGGAGCAGCCAGAATAGAATTCAGGACTTTCCAACCCACTTCCCCACCCACTGCTGATACCCCCACTCCAAGTGCATCTCAAGCTTGGAACAGTCTCCTGACCTTTCATGAAGTCCCAGATGCTGCACCTCTGTCCTGAGAGCCGGACCACGGGGCAGTTGGGGGCCAGACCTCCTGGCTCAGTCCTGTCCTCGAGTCGCTGCCATCGGACCTTCAGGACAAACCAGAAATACTGCACGCTGTACAGAGTTGGGGCCCAGTTGTCATAGGAAAAGTGGGGGTTCTTCCGGTTCATGGCCACGATGTGTTGCTTGACTCTCGAGGGAAACAATATCAGGAACACTTTGCCCACAGCCACCTGCAGGGCCACCTGAAAGAGGACCCAGAGCCTCCTCAGCCACAGCCCTGCCCGGGGCAGCCCCATTTTGGCACAGCCAGAGCTGGCTCTGGGGCTGGTGGGCAGAGAGGCCACAGCCGGGCGGTAATGGGAGGAGCTGAACAAAGGTGCAGGGTGGATGTAGCCAACCCGGGACAGCAGGAAGGTCCTGGGACAGAAGGTGTCTGCCTTCCTGTCAATGGAATGGAAAATTCCAAACCGAGGGCTCAAAGGTCTCTTCTAATTATTATCATTTCTGATCCTTTGCCTTAACCTTTGAGATATCCTTGGACTGAGAGACTTCAGATTTTAAATCCTCCCTCTGATAAATTTTCAAAAACCAATACTTATAAAGATCACACTTAAAAGGACTCTTTGGTCCTTTAGAAAGGCTTTGTTGTAAGTAACTCCTAACATTAATCGTTCTTTTAATAATGTAAATTGTTCCTTTACTAATGAGAGATGGTTTTCCTACTCACAGCTTCTTACTTGGTGGTTGAATGTTTCTGGAGGCATAGCCTCCCCTAGAGGATTTTGGGCCTGGAAACTCCCAGGCAGAGACAGAGCTGGGTTATCCCCAAAAAAACCTGGACCTTTGTGTGTGTGTGTGTGTGTGTGTGTGTGTGTGTGTGTGTTGTGTGATATAACTACAACACTCTGCACTCAGCAGGGTGGCAGTCCAGAGTGGGGAAAAGACAAGTAAGCAAAAAGTTATCATTTTAGCATATGAAGCACAGAAACAGAAGATGGGTGGGGGGCTTGGAAACGTGGTGGAGGGCAGTTAATGCAGTTAATTCTATTTAGAGAGGTCAAGAGGACTTCCCCCAAAGTGATATCTACGCTGAAACCAGAAAGGCAGAATAGCAAGCAGTAAGCCACGCAAATGGGGGCATTGGTCCTAGTGGACGGAACCACATGTCCAAAGACCTAGAAGCCAGAGAGAGCATGGCCCACTGGAAAAATTAAAAGAAGAATCATAGAAGCTCAGAGCTGGAAAGTGTTTTAGAAAACACCTAAAATTACTTTCCTTTTAAGCAGGGAAACTGAGGCCTAGAGAGGGGAAGAGACTGAAGGCCAATTCTGCAATTAACTAATGTCCTAAAGAGTTAGTTCACAAAGCTTGAAGTTTACCCCTCCCTGACGCATTTGCATACCTGTGCAATAGGGCAGAGGGAAGAAAGACTTGAAAGCTGACTGTCATAGCCATAAAGGTGTTAACCTTGGCCTCTAGCACACTAACTCTATTTAGAGAAGAAAAAACACCTCCAAAAGCTGCTCTGTTTCTAAGCATCTCACTGTAAATGCCAAGCTGTGTCCCTAAAGTACAGCACCTGCCTGTTTGAGCAGTAATAACTCCTAATGTGTACATAGCATTTTCCCATACAAAGCATTTCTGTTATTTAAGTAGACTATTTTTTCAAGCAGTTTTAGATTTACAGCAACATTAAGCCAAAAGTATGGGAGTGCCCAACTACCCCTGGTCTCCATACTTGCACAGCCTCCCCTACTATCCGTATCCCACCAGAGTGGTACATGTGTTACAGTTGATGAGCCTATATTAACAAATCATTATCCCAAAGTCCATAGATTACATTAGACTTCACTCTTGGTATCATACAATCTATGGGTTTTGACAAATCCATAATGATATGTACCCACCATTAAGGTATCATAAAGAATAGTTTTGATGCCCTTAAATCCTCTGTGCTCCTCCAGTTTATCCTTCCCTCTCCCCTAATCCCTGGCAACCATTAATCTTTTTAGTGTGTCCATAGTTTTACCTTTTCTAGAATGTTATATAGTTGGAGTCTTACAGCATGTAGCCTTTTCAGTTTGACATCTTTCACTTAGTAATATGCATTTAAGAAACCCTCATGTCTTTTCAGGACTTGATAACTCATTGTTTTTTTTAAACATTGGACAATATCCCATTGTCTGGATGTACCACAGTTTATCTGTTCACCTATTAAAGGACATCTTGGTTGCTTTCAGGTCTTGGCAATTACAAATAAAGCTGCTGCTATAGACTGTATCCTGCCCTACCCCTCCTCCCCCCCATTCATATGTTGAAACCTAATCCCTAAAGTGATGGTATTTGGTTTTTTGTGAGGCTTTGTAAGGTGATTAGGTAATTAGAGTGGAGCCGTAATGAATGGGTTAGAGCTCCTTCACCCCTTCATCCATGTGAGGACACAAGATGACTGACTGTCTGGGAACCAGGAAGTGGGCCCTCACTAGATACCAAATCTTCTGGTGCCTTGATCTTGCACTTCCAGCCTCCAAAACTGTGAGAAATAAATTTCTGTTGTGATCCACCCAGTCTATGGTATTCTGTTATAGCGGAATGAATGGATTAAGACAGGTGCCATAAACAACTATATGCAAGTTTCTGTGTGGACGTGTTTTCAACCCATTTGGGTAAAAACCAAGAAGCACAAAGGCTGGATCTTATGGTGAAAGTATGATTAATTTTAAGAGAAATTGATAAATTGTCTTCTAAAGTGCATGTGTCGTTTTATATTCCCATCATCAATGAATGAGAGTTACTATTGTTCCATGTCCTCACCAGCATTTGGTGTTGTCTGTGTTCTGAATTTTGGCCATTCTAATAGGTATGTAATAGTATCTCACTCTTGCTTTAATTTGCAATTCCCTAATGGCATATGATAATGAGCAGCTTTTTATACACTTATTTGCCATCCATATATCTTCTTTGGTGAGGTGTCTGTTCCAATCTTTCACTCCTTTTAAATTTTTTTTTTTTTAACGTTTATTTATTTTTGGGACAGAGAGAGACAGAGCATGAACGGGGGAGGGGCAGAGAGAGAGGGAGACACAGAATCGGAAACAGGCTCCAGGCTTTGAGCCATCAGCCCAGAGCCTGACGCGGGGCTCGAACTCACAGACCGCGAGATCGTGACCTGGCTGAAGTCGGACGCTTAACTGACTGCGCCACCCAGGCGCCCCATCTTTCACTCATTTTAAAATCAGTTTGTTCATTTTTTATTGCTGAGTTTTAAGAGTTGTTTCTTTTAGATAATAGTCCTTCATCAGCTATGTCTTTTGTGAATATTTTCTCCCAGCCTTTGTGGTTTGTCTTCTCAGTCTCTTGACCAATGTCTTTTGCAGAAGTTTTTAATTTTAATGAAGTCTAGCCTACCAATTCTTTTTTTCACAGATTGTGCTTTTGGTGTTGTATCTAAAAAGTCATCACCAAACCCAAAGTCATCTAGGTTTTCTTCTGTGTTATATTCTAGGAGTTTTATAGTTTTGTGTTTTACATGTAGGTCTAAGTTCCATTTTGAGTTAATTTCTATGAAATGTCTGTGCCTAGATTCTTTTTTTTTTTTTTTTACATGTGGATGTCCAATTGTTCCAGCACCATTTTCTGAAGACTGTCTTTTGTCCTTTGTATTGTCTTTGTTCCTTTGTCAAAGATCTTTTGATTATATTTGTGTGGGTCTATTTCTGGGCACTCTTTTCTGTTCCATTGATCTTTTTGTCTATTTTCCTGTCCATATCATACTGTCTTCACTACTGTATCTTTATATTAAGTCTTGAAGTTGAGTAGTGTCAGTCCTCCAACTTTGTTTTTCTCTTTCAATAGTGCATTAGCTATTCTGGGTCTTTTGTCTCTCCATATAAACTTTGGAATGAGTTTGTCAATATCCACAAAATAACTTGTCGGGATTTGCTTTGGGATTGTGTTGAATCTATAGATTAAGTTGGGAAAAACTGACATCTTGAAAACATTGAGTCTTCCTGTTCATGAACATGGAATGTCTTTCCATTGTTTAAGTTCTTGTTTGACGTATTTCACCAGAGTTTTCCTTGTATAGATTTTTTATATATTTGGTTAATTTGTATCTAATATTTCATTTTGGGGGGTGCTAATGTAAGTGGTATTATGACTTTAATTTCAGATTCCAATTGTTCATTGCTGTTATATGAAAAAGCAATTAACTTTTGTATATTAACTTTGTATCCTACAACTTTGCTATAAACACTTATTAGTTCTGGGAGGTTTTCTTGCCAATTAATTCAGATTTTCAATATTATAATCTATGAACAAAAAAAGTTCTATTTCTTCCTTCCCAATCTGTATACCTTTTATTTCTTTTTCTTGTGTCTTATTGCATTCTCTAGGACTTCCAGTATGATGTTGAAAAAGAGTGGTGTTAGAAGGGATATTGGCAGAGGTTATTGGGAGGACATGACTGCCAGTTGACCCACAAGCTGGGCCTGGGAAATCAGAGGCTCCTTACCACCTCCCCTATCCTTGGAATGTGTGTGTCATTTGCCTTCCCTGTGTTAAAAGCTGCCCAAGGACACGGCCTTGAGATAGTAATGTGCTCTTGAGACCATCTGGATGCTATACATGACGAAACCCAGTTAACGCCTCTATATAACTTTTAAGATTCTGGCAGGCAGGTGCAGAGATCTACTTCTCTTGTGGTTGCCCAAGACAAGCCTCATAAGTACGTTCTCTTGCTTACTGAAACTGCCACCTACCAATCTGGAATAGTCTGCCTCTTTCTTCAGTCTCTCCTTGCCCTCTGTGTAAAGGGGCCAGGTTGTGGACCAACAGGGTGCACTCTTGCCTTGTTCCTGATCTTGGTGGGAAAGTATCTAGTTTCTCACCATTATGTATGATGTTAGCTGTAGGTTTTTTGTAGATGTTCTTTATCAAATTGAGAAGTTTCCTCTATTCCCTTTTCTGAGAGTTTTTATCGTTAATGGGTGTTAGATTTTGTCAAATGCTTTTTCTGCATGTATTTTGCTATAATCGTGTGATTTGTCCTTAATCTGCTGATGTAATGGATCACATTAATTCATTTTTGAATGTTGACCAAGTCTTACATATCTGGAATAAATCTCACTTGGTCATGGTGTGTAATTCTTTTTATACATTGTTGGATTCAACTTGCTAATTTTATTGAGGATTTTTGCATGTCTATTCATAAAAAATGTTGGTCTCTAATTTTCTTTTTTTGTAATGTCTTTGCTTGGTTTGGGTATTAGGGTAGTGTTGGTTGCATAGAATGGATTAGGAATTATTCCCTCTGCTTCTAATTTCTGGACAAGACTGTGGAGAATTGTTATAATTTCTTCCTTCAATGTTTGGTAGAATTCACCAGTAAACCAGTTGGTTCATTTGGGTCTGGTGCATTTTCTGTTTTCAAAAGTTATTATTTATTCAATTTCTTTCTTTATTAAAAAAACTTTTTTTTAACATTTATTTATTTTTGAGAGAGAGAGACACAGAGCGCAAGCAGGGGAGGGGCAGAGAGAGAGGGAGACGCAGAATCCGAAGCAGGCTCCAGGCTCTGAGCTGTCAGCACAGAACCCCACACAAGGCTCAAACCCACAGAACGTGAGATCATGACCTGAGCTGAAGTCAGGAGCTTAGCCAAGTGAGCCACCCAAGTGCCTCTTGATTCAATTTCTTTAATAGATATAGATCTATTCAGATTGTTTATTTCTTCTGGTATGAGTTTTCACACGTTGTGTTTTTCAAAGAATTAATCCATTTTATTTTGGTTATTACGTGTGGGCATAGAGCTATTTAGAGTATCCCTTTAATATCCCTGGGATCTCTAGTAATGTGCCCTCTTTCATTTCCAATATTAGAATTTTTTCTTAGTTAGCCTGGCTAGAAGTTTATCAATAAACCTCTGGTTTTTGGCTTCCTTGATTTTCTCTATTGAATTCCTGTTTTCAATTTCATTGATTTCTGTTCTAATTTTTATTATTTATTTTTCTCTGCTTACTTTAGAGTTAATTGTCTCTCTCTCTTTTTCTAGTTTCCTCAAGTAGAAGCTTAGAATACGGACTTTAAATCTTTCTTCTTTTCTAATTTTCTAGGTATTTTTCTCTTATTGATTTCTAGTCTGATTCCAATGTGGCCTGAGAGCATATATAATATAGTTTCTACTCTTTTAAATTTGTTAAGGTATATTTTATAGCCCAAAATGTGGTCTATCTTGGTGAATGTTCCATGTAAGTTTGAGAAAAATGTGTATTCCACTGTTGTTGGATGAAGTAGTCTATATATGTCGATTATATCCACTTGACCAATGCTGCTGTTAAGTTCCACTATGTTGTTACTGATTTTCTGTCTGCTAGATCTGTCCATTTCTGATAGAGGGACATTAAAGTCTCCAACTATAATAGTGGACTCCTCTATTTCTTCTTTCAGGTCTATCAGTTTTTGCCTCATGCATTTTAATGCTCTGTTGTTAGGCACATACACATTAAAGATTGTTATGTTTTCTTAGAGAATTGATCCCTCATCATTATGTAATGCTCCTTCTTGGTAATTTTTCTTGATCTGAAGTTTGCTCTGAAATTAGTGTAGCCATTCCAGCTTTCTTTTGATTAGTGTTAGCATAGTGTATCTTTCCACATCCCTTTACTTTTTTAAAAATAGAGTTATGGGGCACCTGGGCGGCTCAGTCGGTTGGGCGGCCAACTTCGGCTAAGGTCATGATCTCTCGGTCAGTGAGTTCGAGCCCCGCGTCGGGCTCTGTGCTGACAGCTCAGAGCCCGGAGCCTGTTTCTGATTCTGTGTCTCCCTCTCTCTCTGACCCTCCCCCGTTCATGCTCTGTCTCTCTCTGTCTCAAAAATAAACGTTAAAAAAAATTAAAAAAAATAGAGTTATTATGTAAACAGTTATTGGAACGATATGATCTATATAATCACTGTTCCTATTACTTTTTTATTTTTGATTTTTTTTTGTGGTAAAGTACACAAAACATAAAATTTACCGCCATAAACAGTTTTAAGCATACAATTCAGTGGCATTAAGAACATTCACACTATTGTACAACCATCATCATCATCCACCCATATAACTCTTTCCATTTTGCAATTCTGAAACTATATTCATTAAACAATAACTCCCCATTCTCCACATCCCTCAGCCTCAAGCAACCACCATTGGTTTTTTGCCTATGAATCTGACCACTCTCAGTACCTCATATAATGGAATCATAGAATATTTGTCTTTTTTGTGACCGGCTTATTTCACTTAGCATAATGTTCTCAAGGTTCATCCATGCTGTAGCATATTGAGGAATTTCATTCCTAATTTAAGGCTGATTAATATTCCAATATATGTATTCCACTGTATGGATAATATGTATAATATTCCAATGTATGTATGTAACACATTTTGCTTATCCCATCTACTGATGGTCACTTGGGTTCCTTCCATATTTTAGTTATTATTGTGAATAATCGGCTATGAACATAGGTTTTTAAGACCCTGATTTCAATTCTTTTGGGTATACACCCAGATGTGGAAGTGCTGAATCATATGGTAATTCCATTTTTAATTTCTTTAGGAACTGTTTTCCATAAAGGCTTCATCATTTTACATTCCCACCAACAGTGCACAAGGATTTCAATTTCTCCATATCCTTGCCGACACTAGCTATTTTGTGTTGTGTTTTGTTTTGCTTGTTTTCTTTTTGTTTTTATACTATCCATCCCAATGGGTATGAGATGATGTCAACATTAATATTTAAAATTTTAATGGTTATGTATTTCTTTCAATTTGTATTACCTATAAAAATCACACCAAAACTGGGGCACCTGGGTGGCTCAGTTGGTTGGGCATCTGGCTCTTGGTGTCGGCTCAGATCATGATCTCATGGTTTGTGGGTTTGAGCCCTGCACTGGGCTCTGCGCTGATGGCATGGAACCTGCTTGGGATTCTCTCTCTCTCTCTCTCTGCACCCCCTACAAAATAGGTAGATAAACTTAAAAAAAAACCCTATCATTTCATAGTTATTATCACTTAGGGTAAGACCAAAGTAGATAGTATAGTGGTGAGCTACGTCTTCAGAAAAGAGTTAATGTTAAAAAGTCCTTCTTGTGAGATTGGTGCTTTACTAGTGCTCGGGAACTTGGATTTTAGAAGGGTTCCCACCACTGAAAATAGCGGTTCACTGTGAAGGAACTGTTTATGAAAACAGTGTGAACACCTGCTGAACACCTTATGCCGAACACCTGCTTTCCTTCTGGGACTCTGGAATTCAGGTGTGTGCTAGACAGAGGATGCCGATGTGACCAGCTCCCAGTAAATAAAACCTTAGGTACTGAGTCTCTGATGAGCTTCCTTGGGAGACAATATTTCATACATGTTGTCACAACTTTTTCTCTGGACTGGTTTTCTCTGGACTTTGCCCCTTGTGCCTGTTCCCTTTGCTGATTTTGTTTTATATTTTTTCGCTGTGAAAGCATAGCTGTGAGTATGACTATATGCTAAGTTCTCTGCGACCTCCTACAGATCACTGAGACTTGGGGTGGACCTATGATACACCATGTTACACAGCCTGCCCATAAACATTTCAAACCTCCAGCACTTCTGTTATTTTCAGTGATACATTAACCATCACTTCAGAAAGCTGACAACTGTTTATAATGCAAAGTAGGTATAAACACGTTTCACTGAAATCTAGAAAGGGATTAAATATGTTTTGCCTTTCCTTTCCAATTGCAGATATGTGTTGGGAGTTGGGATTCTTGGTGCTGTAGCACTGAAACCAAACAACAGACTCATTTTATTATTCTAGAAACAAATCCTTATCTTAAATAAAGAGACAATGAGGGGTGCCTGGGTGGCTTAGTCAGTTACGCGTCTGACTTCAGCTCAGGTCATGATTTCATGGTTCATGAATTCGAGCCCCGTCTTGGACTCTGTGCTGACAGTTCAGAGCCTGGAGCCTGCTTCGGATTCTGTGTCTCCCTCTCTCTCTGCCCCTCCCCCCTGCTCACGCTCTGTCTCTCTCTCTCTCTCTCTCAAAAATAAATAATAAACATTTAAAAAAAAAGACAACGAGCTTAATATATCTGTGTTACTAATTGATCATGTATTGTTCCATTATTCTCACTAAAAAGTTTTTTAGATATGTATTTGTATAAATAGATTATTACTTTTATATTTTATCATTTATTTTCTTAATTTTTAATGACTTTGATTTTCATTGTATTTATTAGTATAGCTACATTCTATTAATGGCAAGAGATCGTGGTTTTCCATTTCATGGAGGTTGATATACAGTTTCTCTCTAAAATAAACATATTTAGGGGCGCCTGGGTGGCTCAGTCAGTTGAACATCCAACTTCGGCTCAGGTCATGATCTCATGGTTTGTGGGTTCGAGCCCCATGTCAGGCTCCGTGCCATCACTGGAGCCTGCTTGGGATTCTCTTTCTCCCTCTGCCCCTCCCCTGCTCGCACTCTCTCTCTCCATCTCAAAAAGAAACATAACAAACAAACAAAAAAAATTAAAAAATATATATTTAAGTTTAAAGAGTGAGCTCACAAAACCATTAAAAAAAGAAGGAAAACGAGGATGTGGTAAGTGCACATAGGTGATGGTACACGGGATTTCACTGAATTGTCCTTTACTTTCTGTGCAGGCTTGGAATTTTGAATAATAGAAACACTAGTTAAGAATTGCTAGCAGTATGTCAGCCTTTTGCTCACAAAACAACTAGCTTTTCCATGAAAAAACTATTTAATTTTTTTTAATGTTTATTTATTTATTTTGAAAGAAAGAGAGACAGCATGCAAAAGGGAGAGGACCAGAGAGAGAGAGGGAGACAGAGGATCCAAAACAGGCTCTGTGCTGACAGTGGAGAGCCTGATGCAGGGCTCGAACCCAGGAACCGTGAGATCATGACCTGAGCCAAAGTTGGACGCTTAACCCGCCTAGCCAAGCAGGCAACCCCCCCAAAAACTATTTTAATGTATTACTTTCACAGGAGATAAAGGAAAACCTCCAAACATTGACATGTAAGTGTACACACACATAAATAATATTGGGTATTATTTATAATACCCAAATTGGGTAAAACTGAGGGTAAAACCAAAATAGGGTAAAACCAAAATAGGGAACTGGGCAAAATGGTTTGGGCAAATGTAAAAGTTAAAGCAGCCCTGAGGGAAAATGGCAATATCAGTTCTGTGATTGTGCAAGGAAGTCCGGAACATGCTATAGGACAGAGCGGCCTATTCTGAGTTTCCTACATTAGGACAGAGACTCCTGGAAGGATATGTAAGGGGTCCCGTGTCGGCAGTGACTACTGGCTTCTGGAAGAATCAATATTAACTCTTTTCTGAAAAGATATCCCCTGTATCTTGGTGTCAACAATGACTGTATGCATTTGAAAAAAGAGCCAAATAGAACCATTAGAAAAGAAAAAATATTTAGACCTGAGGATTTCCATAGATTAGGATAAAACTGATACGAGTATGCAAAGATTACCACCACGAGTAGGACAAAGAAACAAACCACCATGAGTGAGAGTCAGCAGAAAAACAACATTGAAATCCTTAAGAATTTCAGGTAGTGGGATTATCAAATACAGCCTATTTAAATAATTATAACTGTGTGTTAAAAGTTTAATTCATTCATAGGAGCCAGGGAACCCTGACAACAGAGGCCAGCTTCTACCAGCAAACTACTAAGTATTTGCCTTCCTGGATTATTGAAAAAAAAAAAAAAAAGCATTCATGGGTTATCCAAAATGATTTTTCAACGTTTTTTTTGTTTTTTTGTTTTTTTGTTTTTAATTTTTGGGACAGAGAGAGACAGAGTATGAACGGGGGAGGGGCAGAGAGAGAGGGAGACACAGAATCGGAAACAGGCTCCAGGCTCTGAGCCATCAGCCCAGAGCCTGATGCGGGGCCCGAACCCACGGACCGCGAGATCGTGACCTGGCTGAAGTCGGACGCTTAACCGACTGCGCCACCCAGGTGCCCCCAAAATGATTTTTAAAGAACCAAACAGAACTTTTAGAAAATGAATGCATAATGGCTGGATTAAAAACTCAGTGGGTGGTTTAAATAGCAGATTAAGAACCCCTGAAGAAAGAATTAGCTAGAATGATGTATAAAGAAATTACTTGGGATGCCATGCAAATCAAAGGATTTGAAAAACATGAAAAAATGTTATTTGAAAACATGAAGGAGAAGTTAAAGCAATTCAGAGTAACATTTACAAAAAGTAATCAGTACGCTGTTTTAGTGAAGCTATGGAACACATACACACACACACACACACACACACACACACACACAAGAACAAAGAGAAGATCTTGAAGTAGGCATGGGGGGGGGGGGGGAAGGAAATAAGTAAAAGCAAGCAAGCAAAGAAAAAAAAAGTCAGAGGGAAGAAACAGTCCCCTACAAAGAAATGAGAATCATATTGACAGCAATTTTGAGTCAGCTTTCCTAGAAGCAGAGCCTGAGACAAGATCCTCCGGCACATGATTTACTGACAGGGCTCTTAGGAGAACCTCTAAGGTATAGGAAAGCAGGACAGGGCAAGGGAAGAAGCTAAGTAAAATGTGGTTTCAGATGAGGTCTAGTCTTTCCCTGATCCCATGAGGATGCTCTGGATCATGTATGGCACCACTGAGTTATATCAATTTGAGGCAAAGAGGGGTCAACCATTAGTATACTCCTATCACTCAGTTACTGGCTATACATATCACCTCCCAGACATTTCCAGACAAAGCAGCATCCTTCTGCTGAAGGGTAATTCTCCAGAGAAAAAGGAAGCTCTGAGCCATGAGTAATCACCACAGAAGTTGGGGAATGGATGCAGCAGGTAGTCATGAAGATTTAGGTGGGGCACCAAGTGCAACAGCAGAGTCCTCAGCAGCAACAATGGAAATCAGAAGGTAGTGGAATAATATCTTCAAAGTATTGAGGGAAAAAATAACTGGCAATCAGGAATTGTGTGCTCAACCCAACGGTCTTTAAAAAAATTTTTTTTTCCATTTATTTATTTTTTGAGAGACATAGAGAGACAGAGCACAAGTTGGGGAGGGGCAGAGAGAGAAGGAGACACAGAATCCAAAGCAGGCTCCAGGCTCTGAGCTGTCAGCACAAAGCCCGATGCGGGGCTCAAACTCACAAACTGTGAGATCATGACCTGAGCTGAAGTCAGACGCTTAACTGACTGGGCCACCCAGGCGCCCCCCAACTGTCTTTTAAGAATGGGGATGAGGGGTGCCTGGGTGGCTCAGTCAATGGAGCGTCTGACTCTTGATTTCAGCTCAGGTCATGATCTCATGGTTTGGGTGGTGAGTCTGAGCCCTGCTTTGGGCTCTATGCCTGCTTGGAATTCTCTCTCTCTGCCCCTCTCTCTCCCTCAAAATAAATAAATAAAAACTTAAAAAAAATCTATCAAATATTCCTAAGAAAAGAAAAGAAAAGAATGGGGATGAAGGAAAGTATTCCTGAATAAACAAAAACTGAGTTTATGATCCTAGACTTCAACAAAATTACTTCTAAAATTTTCAGGAAGAAGGAAAATGCTCTCAGGAGGAATGTCTAAAATGTAAGCAGGCGTAGTGGCAATGAAACTGGTAAACATATAGGTAAATCTAAATAAATACGTTCTGAATAGAAAAATAAGAATAGAAATAAAGGGTTGGGCATCATCCCCCCAAAAGTGATTGATTTAGAGGGAAATATTACAGTTCCTAACAGGATGGAGACACCTGGAAACACCCCAGGAACCAAAGTGGTTGGTCAATCTGTCAAATTAATGTGAACACTGTGGGAGCTTCCCGGGCAACAGAGGGTGAGTAGGTCTCGGTGAAGGCACGGGACAGAGCTGACAACACCTAAGACGATGGCTGTGCACTGGGGACTGGAGAGAGGGTGGACTATCATGTTTCCATGAGTCCATTTGCCGTCCCATACATTCCACTGAGAGACCCTTTCACTCCCTCTTATTAAAAAAAACAACTAAACAAAAAAACCAGTAGCCAGCCCATCACTACTGCTGAAACCAGACCAGAGTGGGGCATGGTTAACTGAGATTCCCCTTTTACAATCTCTCTCCATATCTCTGAGGACTGGGTGGTTCTAGATAAAGGTGACAATGAGCAGTGCCAGGACCCTGATACAGAGTATGTAACACAGCTGCCCTCTCCACTCTTTGGTAGCTCTCCACACCTTTCTCTCCCAATTCATCACATAGAACACAGAACACAGGTGTTGTGTTGTTTTTGTTTTTTTAGGCTCTTCTCTCACGTGTTCATCACCAGGACAAGGGGCTAAAACCCCTAGGAGAGTAAGAGTTCATTCAGAAAGATAAAACACCGTCTTAAAGGAAAAGATTCAATTGAACAACCTACATCAAAGGAGGCAGTGGGGGGAGGGTCATCAGTTATTGCAGCGTGACCTGGCCTATCCTGATTCACAGAGGGAAACAAATATAGGGAAAAAGACTTTCGTGAAATCCCAACTAAAAACCACTATAATTAGAGAAATATGTAAGACTTCAGATTGAAAGATTGAAAAAACCACACCTAGGGGTGCCAGGGTGGCTCAGTCAATTGGGCACCCAACTTCGGCTCAGGTCATGATCTCATGGCTCGTGAGTTTGAGCCCCATATTGAGTTCTGTACGGACAGCTCAGAGCCTGGAGCCTGCTTCGGATTCTGTGTCTCCCCCCTTCCCCAGCTCGTGCTCTGTCTCTGTCTCTCTCTCAAAAATAAGCAAACATTAAACAAACCCCAAAACACACCTAGTCATATTATAGTGCAACTTAAGAACATTGGTCACAAAGAGAAATTTCTGTAAGTTTCCAGAGAGAAAAAGTAGATATCACAAAATATTGAATGAGAAGAACAAAGTCAGATGACTGATACTACCCAAATTCAAGGATAACTATAAAGCTATACTAGTCAAGACAGTGTGCTATTGGCAAAGAATAGACAAGTATCCATGGAACAGAATAGGGAGCCCAGAAACAGAACCACATAAATATAGTCAAGTAATCTGACATAGGAACAAAGACAAGACAAAGGAGAAAAGACAGTCTCTTCAACAACGGTGCTGGAAGAACCAGACATCCACGTGCAAAAAAATAAAATAAAATAAAATAAAATAAAATAAAATAAAATAAAATCTAGGCACTGACTTTACACCTTTCACAGAAATGAACTCAGAGTAGATCACAGACCTAACATAAAACACAAAACTATAAAGCTTCTAGAATATAACAGCAGAAAACCTAGATGACTTTGGGTTTGTTGACGATGTTTTAGATACAACACCAAAGATACAATCAATGAAAGAAAGAATAGGCTGGACTTATTAAAATCAAAACCTTCTGCTCTGTGAAAGACACTGTCAGGAGACTCAGAAGACGAGCTACAGACTGGGAGAAACATTTGCAAAAGACACATTTGATAACAAACTGTTACCAAAATATACAAAGAACTCTTAAAACTCAACAATAAGAAAACAAACGATCCAGTAAAAAAAAAGGGGCAAAAACCTTAACAGACACCTCATCAAAGAAGACATACAGATGACAAATAAGCATATAAAAAGATGATCCACGGGGCGCCTGGGTGGCGCAGTCGGTTAAGCGTCCGACTTCAGCCAGGTCACGATCTCGCGGTCCGTGAGTTCGAGCCCCGCGTCGGGCTCTGGGCTGATGGCTCGGAGCCTGGAGCCTGTTTCCGATTCTGTGTCTCCCTCTCTCTCTGCCCCTCCCCCATTCATGCTCTGTCTCTCTCTGTCCCAAAAATAAATAAACGTTGAAAAAAAAATTTAAAAAAAAAAAAAGATGATCCACATTGTATGTCATTAGGGAACTTCAAGTTAAAACGATAATGAGATACCACCATCTGCCTATCAGAAAGGCCAACATCTGGAACACCCATACCACCAAACACTCACTGGTGAGGGTGCACAGCAAGAGACTCTCATTCTTTGCTGGTTGGAATGTAGAATGGTACAGCTACTTTTGAAGTCAGTGTAGCAGTTTCTTAAAAAACTAAACATACCCTTACCATACAATCCAGTAATCCCGCTCCTTGATATCTACCCAAAGGAGTTGAAAATCTAAGTCCACACAAAACCCTGCACACAGATATTTATGGCAGTTTTAGTCACAACTGCCAAAACTTGGAAGCAACCAAGATTTCCCTCAGTAGCTGAATGGATAAATAAACTGGGATACGTCCAGACACTGGAAAATATTATTCCGTGCTAAAAAGGAAGGAGCATGAAAGGACATGGAGGAACCTTAAATGTATAATATTAAGTGAAAGATGCCAATCTCAGAAGACTACATATTGTATGATTTGAACCATATGACATTCTGGAAAAGGCAAAACTATGGAGACAGTGAAAATATCAGAGGATTCCAGGGGTTTGGGGCGGGGTGAACAGGAGAAACACAGAGGATTTGCGGGGGGGGGGGGGGGGGCATTGAAAGTACTCTGTATGATACTATAATGGTGGATACATGTCATTACACATTTGTCCAATCCCAAAGAATGTACAACATTAAGAGTGAACCCTAATGTAAACCATGGACTTCAGATGATTACGATGTGTCAGTGTAGGTTTATCAACTATAACAAATGAACCATCTGATGGGAGATGTTGATAATGGAGAAAGCTGTGCATATGTGGGGACAGGGGTACAGGAGAAATATCTTTCTCTCTTCCTTACAATTTTTCTGGGAACCTAAAACTTCTCTAAAAAAATATAATACAATACAATACAATGTAATACAATACAATATGATACAATAAGATACAATATAATACCACAACACAACACAACACAACACACGGTCCCACCTAGAAAAATGAGCAGATTATCTACAAAAGGATAAAATGATAAGAACCATTGGAGACAAGTAGAAAAGGGAATAATATTTGTCAAGTGTTGAGGGAAAGTGACTGAATTTCATGTTCTGTTAAATTAATATTTAAACATGAGGGTAAAATAAATTTGAGATATTATGAGGCACGTATAGCCATTGGAAGGTTTGCCACAGAGACACATCTTGAAAACATTATTACAGGAAACTCTTCAGCAAGAAGAGAAATGAATCCAGGAAAATGCCATGGGCTAAGGAAAATAAGAATGAGTGAGTTTGTTTGTAAAGTTTATCATTTTCTAAATGAGCAAGTGTCAGAATAGACAACAGAACAAGTACCAGAATGTATATAATAACAATACAGAAACAAAACTCTAGAGAATGTGCTGGGGTATTTTCTTGTTCATTGGATAGTATGCATGACTTTAATAAGCTTCTAGAAAAAAATGAGTTAGAAGCAACAAAATAAAATGGATGTATCACTTTGAATTAGCAAGAAAAAAAAATTAACCTAGCTAATGAAAGATAGTAAGGAATATGAAGAGGACTTGGAAGTAATTAATGTGCAAAAAGATGACTGAAGTGTCTAAATATAGAAAATAATCGCATTTAATGTAAATGACTTAGAAGCACTTCTGGAATGGAAGGAAGGGTAAGGATCTTGGAAAACCCACTCCTTTATAAAGGTGATGAGAACAATGGCAAAAATGGTCAAAATCAACTTTTTTTTCCAGAATTCTTTAAATTAACCAGCGAAAAGCTTGCAATAATCTGAAAAGTGTCTATTCAAGAAAAACAGCTGAATCTTGGTAAGAGCTTTGTGATGTTTTAACTCACTCTATTCCCATGCCCCTCACACAGCTCCAGTTGAAAAACAACAGCTTTGCAACCATGGTTGCTGTGAAAAACAGCCATCAAGTAGACACGGGAGGTGGAAGAATGGGTTGGGAGCTCTTCAAAAAAAGTCCTATCCTCAGAGAACTTCCATTATTTGACTTGTCTAATGTCTTCCTTGGAAAGCTCCATTCTTGGGTCTTGGTTTTATTTGACCTGAGTCAGAGCTCACTCTATAAAAGCAGGGTATTTGTCAAAATATCAGTGGTAATTCTTTAACACTACAATTGTCTGAGGTGGTGTAATAAGTTTGGGGTAATGAGAGGCTGACCAAAAAAATTAAAAAGAAAAAAATTGAGGAATGAGACGTCCATAGGGGGGTTTCGCAAAGCTCCAAAATATTCCTGGAAATCCAGAAGGCCATGTGCATGTGTGGGGCTGTAGGCATGCACAAGACCCAAGAAGGCCCTAATCTCTGTCTCTGGCTGACCTTGAGGCTCTGAACAAGTAGGAAGTGAAGGCTAAGAGCGGTCACCTGTCTGACTCAGCGTTGGAGGCATGAGCCAACATTCACACAGAGCCCCTCAGCAAAGTCTGAGAGACTTATTCCTTCCAGGCAGTTAAGGAAATCTGTGCAATCATTAGCTAACCACTAAAGCAACCAAGCAGAGACTTCAGTAGTCACACACAACAAAGAATACAGATTTTACAGCATTAGTTCAGGAAAGGAACCATGTGACCCAGCAATTCTACTTCTAGGTATATACCCAAGGGAAATTAAAACATGTTCACACAAAACTTGTACATGAATGTTTACAGTAGCATAATCCATGATAGCCAAGAAGTAGAAATGACCTACATTCTGTTAACTGGAATATGATAAACAAATTGTAGTATATCCACACAATGGGATATTATTAAGCAATAAAAGGAAAGACATATTTTTTTTTTAATTTTTTTTTCAACGTTTTTTTATTTATTTTTTTGGGACAGAGAGAGACAGAGCATGAACGGGGGAGGGGCAGAGAGAGAGGGAGACACAGAATCGGAAACAGGCTCCAGGCTCTGAGCCATCAGCCCAGAGCCTGACGCGGGGCTCGAACTCACGGACCGCGAGATCGTGACCTGGTTGAAGTCGGACGCTTAACCGACTGCGCCACCCAGGCGCCCCAAGGAAAGACATATTGATTGATACATGCTACAATATGGCTGAACCTTGAAAACATTATGCTAGGTGAAAGAAGCCAGTCTTTAAAAACTATATATTGGGATGAGCACTGGGTGTTGTATGGAAACCAATTTGACAATAAACTTCATATATTGAAAAATAAATAAATAAATAAATAAATAAATAAATAAATAAATACAAAACCAAAAAACCCTATATATTGAAAAAGTTTTAAAAACCTATATATTGTACTTTTCCACTTAAATGAAATGCCCAGAATAGACCACTGTATAAAGACAGAGTAGATTAGTGGTTCCCAGGGACTATGAGAGTGGTGATGGAGATTGGGACTGACTGCTATGGGTACAAGGTTTCTTCTGGGGTGATGAAAGTATTCTAAAATTATATAATTAGGCCAGATACACAGCTCTGTGAGTGTACTAATAACCACTGACTTGTACATCATTGAATTAGAAATTTGGTAACAAAATGTTAGCTAAAAAATCCCTTATACCTTGAAACTATAAGGCATGCTGTCAGATAAGCCTTGGATTGAAGAAGAAGTCATTTGGGAAATTATAAAATATTTAGAAGTGAATAACAATGAAAGCATAATGTGTGTCACAGCTAAAACAATACCAAGAATACTTTCTTTTAATAAGACAAGAAAGAATGAAAAAATGAACTAAAGATTCAAATGCATGATGGGAAAAAGGACAATAGAGTAAGCCCCCCTCACAAGGAAATCATAAAGATAAGGAAAGAAAAGAATAAATTGGTGGGGTTGGGTGGATGGGTGGCAATGGAGAGCTAGAAGGAAAAAACAAATGACTCAAAAAATTTTCCTTGAAATGATTACTGAGATAAATAAATCTCTAACAAAATCTGATAAAGAATGAAAATCTCAAATAAACACTAGTAAGAATGGACACAACAGAGGGGCGCCTGGGTGGCTCAGTCAGTTGGGCGTCCAACTCTTGATTTTGCCTTAGGTCATGATCTCATAGTTGTGAGATCGAGCCCCGGTGTGGGACTCCACGCTGGCAGTGCAGAGCCTGCTTGGGATATTCTTTCCCTTTCTCCCACAATCCCTCTCTCCCTCAAAATAAATGAATAAATAAACATTTTTTAAAAAGAACAGATACAACAGAGATTTTAAAAATAAAATGAGATTTGAACAACGTGTCAGTATATTAAAAACCTTAGATGACATGTACCTTCTGACAAATATCAAGATACTGCAGTTGGTAAAAAGGAACAGAAATTTGAAAAGATCAATGTCCATTTAAAATTGAAACTCTAACCCCTAACATCTTTCCCACCAAAATAATCCTAGCCTCACATCACTTTACAAAAGAGTTTAGCCAAACTTTCAAGGGATTGATAATACTTGCCTTGCACAAGATTTCCAGGAAATAGCAAAAGAGAGAATGCCTCTCAGTTCATTTTATGAAGCTATATAACCTTAATTTGAAAGCTGGATAAAGACTGTACAAGAAAAGTATAGGCCCATTTCACTTATGGACATAGATCTAAAAATTCCCGGAATTCTCAGCAACATTAGCTAATGAAATGCAACAGAATCCAAGCAGTTTGCCATTTGTGTTCAACGGTTCCCAAGACCACCCTCTGGTTCAATTACAGTTAAAAGGATACAGTTGAAAAGATACTACAGTGAAAGGATACAGATTAAAATCAGCACAGAAAAGGGACACAGGGCAGGATGTAGGAGAGACCAAGAGAAAGCCCCCAACTGTCCTCACTCAGTGAGGTTTACAGACATTGCTTAATTCTCCCAGTAGAAATGGGTGGCAAAATGGAGAAACACTCACCCAGCATTGATGTCCAAGGCTTTTGACGGTTGATCATACTGGCATGACTGACACTTTCTTGTGGCTGACCTTCAGTCTCCAACATCTCCAGAGGTCAGACTGATACTATACGGCCCAAGGTATCTACCAGAATCACATTGTTAGTATACATTATCTGGTGTGGCCCAAAGCCTCAGGTAAATAAGGACTCTCTTAATGGCAGGATATTCCAAGGGCTTAGAAGGGATCTTCCAGTACCCAGGCAATAGACAAACTTTCATTCGAAATGTGCAGGATTTAGACAACTCAGACCTGCTGAGTTAATCTTTTACTGCATAGCATCTTAATGGACTAAAGTAGAAAGATCATGTGATTCCTCATTAAACGTAGAAAAGACATCTGATACAGTTCAGCATCGACTTAAAAAAAATTTTTTTAAAGATTAATTTGATATCTGCAAAGCCAAGATACTAACCTTCTGTCAATTTTTGTTCAAAGGCGAGTGGGGGTTATATAAACAACACAGCATAGTTGCAGGTAGTTGCCAGGTAGCGTGGGAATCATGGTGGTGGCCCTACACAGCTGAGGTTTGGAAAACTCGCGGCTCCCTGTGGGCTTTGCAGAGAGATCTGGGTCTGAGCCTAAAGCTCAACCACTGGTTGTCTCAGGAAACAAGAAAAAAAAAAAAAGCATGCATACATCTGTAAGTTGGTCATCAATTTTACAGATATAAAGGATGTGAAGTAAAAAATTTACAAATGACAATACAATATAAGATATTCCTTATTGCAGATTCCATCTAGCCAATTAGTTTTCATAGGATGCTTTCATTGCTTTTTGGCAAATACTTTTCTTCAGTCCACCTATGTTTGCAATTGAGAAATAGGATCGTTTGGACATGAGTGTTAATAATACTTTTCTTTAGGTGAAGGAGGAAGGTGAAAGTGAAAAAATAAACACATATGTCAAAATTTGACTTGTTTGTTCATGATGTTGTTTTTGAATACTCAAAGAATACTGCCTCAATTTTTTGTGTTATTCACAATATTACTACTACAGGTACAACATGTATTTTTATATTTAACCTGCACTTTAACGTTTTCTCCATCACTTTCTTAAATCTAGACCAGGGGCTGGTAAATTGTGGTAAATTATGGCCAAATCTGGCCCTCTGCCTATTTTTTTTTTAACATTTATTTATTTTTGAGACAGAGAGAGACAGAGCATGAACGGGGGAGGGGCAGAGAGAGAGGGAGACACAGAATGGGAAGCAGGCTCCAGGCTCCGAGCCATCAGCCCAGAGCCCGACGCGGGGCTCGAACTCACGGTCAGTGAGATCGTGACCTGAGCTGAAGTCGGACGCTCAACCGACTGAGCCACCCAGGCGCCCCTGCCTATTTTTATAAATAAAGCTTTTTGGAATACAGCCTGCCATTCATCTATACTTTTGCCTATGTCTACTTTTGTGCTACAACAGCAGATTTGACTAGTTGCAACAGACTCTGCTGAAATACATTTACTATTCTGGACTTTCTAGAAAAAGATTGCCAGCCCTGGTCTAGACAATTAACATCACAGTAAACCAATCCCAGACATGTAGCTTTTGCCTATTCCTGTGATGTAATTAATTTCACCACTGCTCATTTTAAGCTACCAATGTGACATCACTGAAGAGATTGGGAAGAGATTATCAGAAGCACACTGTATGTATAAGATAGATACAGCTTCAGGAGAATAGATAATGGTAAAATGTAGAGAAATACTTAGAAAGCAGTGTTTTGAACATTATTACCTCTGTTGTTAAAATAATTTATTGTTCATATAATTTCTTTAATTGTAAGCTTATATAATTTAACTTTAATAATGGCTGGATTTAATAACTGGCTCCTGAGAATAACAGGATTCCTGAGAATTTAGCAACCACCTCTCACGAACTGGTCTGAGAATGTTCCAGCACGCCACTGGCCCGATCTGCACCCAGCTGTATGACCAAAGCCGAATCACTTAACCTCTCTATCAGACAGGGCATGCAATAGAATGCAGGCCAAGCCATGCTTCTCCACTTTGTCTCCCACGTACTGCTAACTACCGAGTATCTGGGACTAGCCCACTCAGTTTACAAAGTCTTTGAAATCTGTTATTTCGTCTTTTAGAATGTTTGCAGTTGGTTTACAAATTTTTATGATCAAATTTTGGTAGGGGGAGGGGGACACTTATATGAGTCTTGTGTCCTGTTTGTTGCAGGATGGCTCTGGCCTACCCTGAGCAAGGGCCAGCGGCCTATTTCAGGTCTCCCTTGCCCACACGGTGGCTTCAAACAATCTTAGCCCTTAACACCGGGCGCATTAAAAAAGGACAAGAGGGCTGTGTGTTAGGAAATCCAAAAGAAAAAGATTAAAGCAGTCCTAGGGTCAGGGTGAGATGCTCCCACAGTGCCAGCAGCCCTCTCCTTGTGATGGGTGTTGCTCACGGGAGTGGTGGAGATGCTTTCTGGAACATGGCTCACCTATGTGGTCACCAGCAAAAAGCCAGGGGACTAAGTCAGGATCACATGCAGCATCTAACCAGAGTGTCCCCTTTACCCCCCTCATCCCTGTCCATCAGAGCAAGATGCTCCTCAGCTTTCCTTCCCCCTTCATGCTTCCCTCATTCTATCTGGGGTGGGAGGGTGGGATGGGTTCCATCTCTCACTGGTTCATTCCCCTTCAGAGCAGTAGAGGTGGAATTAGCATCAGCGGCTGAGCTCATCTACTTTATCATAATTGGGCAGACAAGTTAAGGACATCTGAACATTTGAGCTCAGTTTGTTAACCTTGACACCAATAGTCCACATTTTGGACTAGATAATTCTTTGTTATGAAGGGCTATCCTGTGCCCTGTAGGATGTTTAGAAGTATGAGGGTCAGGAGCACTCCAGTAGCACCCCACAAGTTATAACAATCAAAAATGAGATTTTTGGCAACATTAGACATTGCCAAATACCCCCTCGGAGCAAAATATCCTACCGCTGAGAATCACTGTTTTAGTTAAACCAGTAATCTTTGATTCTTATCTCAGTTTGAGCCAAAACTTTTATATCATTATAACTAATAAACCGATATAACCTTTATTTCTGTTTCTAAGAGAAGAAATATATAGCCTAGCTGTTATCACCTCCCCCCAACACACACATTGACCACCAGCGATGGGACTGTTGCCATCTGACTGCTGAGCAGTCCAGTTCTAAAATTCCAACCTGAGGGCTGCTTACCGGGGCCACTCGTGGTACCAGTGTGCCTTAGTGTAGGTTCCTCATATGAGTACTTCACTGGCAAGTGTGAGTCCAAGAACCGGGAGTGACGGACAGGGGTTACAAAGCAGGAAAGGAAGGAGCGCCGTTGCAAGGATGCATTATCAAATTGGCCACTTCCTGAGGCACTTGCTGCTCGATCCTACAAGAGAGTTAGAAAGCTATATGAAATACCTGAAGAGTCTTTCTGAGGAGAAAAAGAGAGAAGCATCAGTTGCTGACCCCATCGGTCAAAAACGTGTCCATGAGGCATCAACCACTCCCCACCCCGGCCCTTCTGGGCTGTTCCTGTCCTGGTGCTGACCAGTTCCAACAGCTCCAGGACCCCATGGGATCAGGACACAAGCCATGAGGCAGGTGAGAACGCTGAGGCGTGGGCCTGAGGAGAAGCCCACTTAGGTTCTACCTGCTGGAGTGGAGTAAGATACATGGTGATGAAATAAGCAGCAGATGAGGCCAGGAGGATCTGAAATGGGGCATGAGGTGTTTAATATACTTGCCCACCTGAATTTGTGCATTGCGATTCATTCCTGATACCTATTCGACCAAAGTACCCTTCTCATATTCTAAGCCTCAGCTTTTTCTTTATAAAATGAGGATAATCACCTCAAGCTTGCATGATTGTTTTGAGAATTAGAGATCCTGCATGTATAAAGCCTGATCAGGATGTCAGCTCAACAAATACACTAAGTGTGAGTGTGAGTGTGTGTGTGTGTGTGTGTGTGTGTGTGTGTGTATGTGAGTCAGATGTAAAGTCTTTCCAATTGACCACAGGGGTCCAGTGTGGTGAGGCCGAAGTCACCCTTTGTGTGAGCCGCCAATTATGCTTATGCCGCTCAGACAGCCAGAACTTGCTCACTCTACAGGTAACCTTTAGTGAGCAACTACTGCGTGCCGGCCCTGGCGACCCAGACACCAGAAAATTCCTGATCATTGCGCTCTAAGTGCTCACAGGCTGGTAAAGATGGGCAGAAAACAGCAATCGCAGTGGTAGAAGCGAGCCCTGGAGACCAGGGGAGGTCAAGAAGTCCTTGCGCGGTGGTGGAGCAAGGCAGGCTTTTTCTGCAAGGAGAAAATGTACCAAAACCTGGAAGGCTGTGTAGGCGTTAACCAGGCCAAGACGGAAGGCAGGGCGAAACGATTCTCACCAGGTTCGATGGTGCACCCCCGCCATCGTTTACGGGGACCCCGTCGAGTGCCGGGTGGCGGTCAGTGCAGTGGAGGACAGAAGGGTGCGTGAGAAAGGCCTACTGCTCCCCCCGCCCCCCGCCCCTACCCGGGGCAGAGGGAGGCGGGTGCGGGAGTGAAGGAACAAATACCACACTCACGGGGGACGGCGGCCACTAGAACAGACGTCATCCTGCGCTCACTCACTCGTTCACAACTCAGAAAGTATTGGACTCATACACTCCCTTACCGCTTCATTAAATTTTTAGCCAAAAAAGAATGCGAGAGGTTGATGACTTTTGGTCTCTCGACAACCGTTCTTCGTTATGTTATTTTATATTTCAATAAGAATAGAGGTATAAACAAACAATAAAAAGACCCCACAAGCTAGAGAATTCTTTGTGCCTCCCCTTCTCCTCCCCCCACTCCACGCCCACCACCGCTCCGGGCTGCGCCTGTCTCTTTAAGAACCCGAGTCTCCGCCTCGCAGGGGCGGGGCTAGGAGCCGGCTCTGGAGGCCGCGGCTGCCCAGTCTCAGAAGCAACGCTTCGGTCTCTTTAAGGAGGCGGGGCTCTGCCCGGAGGAGGTGGAGAAGTTCCGCCCCCCCGGATCTCCGGCTTCCGGCAACTCGACTGGACCTGAACCTGCCTGGTACTACTGAGGTTGGAGTCTCCCCCCCGGACCAGCTGGACGCCGAGCCCCTCGAGGTGAGGCGGCCGGGACTGCGGGGAGAGCCCGGGACGCGAGAGGCCCGCTATCTCCTGCCCGCCGGGCCGCTTCGGCCCAGATCCTCCCCCTACAACCCTGCCTTTGCTTTTTGGGCAGCTCTTGCCCAGGCCTGCCGGGGCTTAGGGTATCCCAGGCTGCAGGGTCGCCGTCACTCCAACGCCTACTAATTGCTCGGCTGTGCACTAAGCGCCTTACACTCACTGTCTCATTTAATGGTCCCCCAGCATCGTGCGAGTAGGTACCATTATGAACCCATTTTACAGATGAGAAAACTGAGGCCCCGAGGAGCTTGCAGTCATACAGCGAGGACAAGCAGAATCGGGAATCAAACCCAGGTCTGTTTGACCCCAGAGCCTGTGCCCTTAACCACTGGCTAGGCTGAACTGTCTTTGCTCTTGACTGCCCTCATAGCCACCTCTCAAACTTCAACCTCCCCTTCCTCACCCTTACATTTCCAGGCTGCACCTGGTCCTTAAACACCCACAGAGTGAGTGAGATTGGATGGAACCTTTGGACCCCTTAGGGTTAGTTTCTTTATATCTGTTGCTAAGTGGTTATCT
Organism: Prionailurus bengalensis; assembly: GCF_016509475.1. NCBI lineage: Eukaryota > Metazoa > Chordata > Mammalia > Carnivora > Felidae > Prionailurus > Prionailurus bengalensis. Next base: position 43,713,122 of record NC_057345.1, on the reverse strand, counting down.
TTATACAGACCTGTCTCACCCTACCAAAGAAGGAGGCAAGGAAAATAGTACCATTTCTAATGCTGAAACAAGATTTGTTTGCGTATATTTTATTCTGGTATCTTATGAAGTTCATTTATTTTTCCTTTTTAGACCTCTGCAAAATTTCTTCTTAATAATTGGGAGAAGACCCGCTGGCTGGATGGCAGCTGTAGGTGATTTGCAGTTTGAAGGTACATCTGTTGGGGGCCCACCTTCTATGATCAGTGTTTCCACAGTCACAGCAATGGGTTCTCATTGATATACTGTCATATATATTTAAGAAGATTATTTCAAGCATCTTGGTACAAGTATGTTGGCCACATCCAGGTTTTTCTGTTTGTCCACATCAGTTGTCCTTTTTTGCCGAATAGCCCTTCAGATTGGTAACGTCATTTTTTTAAAGATGTTTTTTAAGTTTATTTATTTATTTTTGAGAGAGAGAGAGAGAGAGAGAGAGAGAGAGAGAGAGAGAGAGAGAGAACACAAGCAGGGGAGGGGCAGAGAGAGAGAGGGAGACACAGAATCTGAAGCAGGCTCCAGGCTCTGAGTTGTCAGCACAGAGCCCAGTGTGGGGCTTGAACCCACTAACCATGAGATCATGACCTAAGCCGAAGTCCAACACTTAACTGACTGAGCCACCCCAGATGTCCCCGGATTGGTAACGTCATTAATTTAATACTGTGATTACAAAATAGCTATAGAGTTACTGCCTTAGTTCAACAAATATTTACTGAACATTTACTTTGTGCTTAGAACTTACTAGATGCAGGAGATAAAAAGATAAAGGAGGTGTTTTTTCCTCTGCTGGAGTAGATAAAAGTGTAAAAAGCTAATTATGATGAAATGTGATCAGGTCATTCCTTCACTGAATCAATAAGTATCTCATGAATGTGACTATGAGCCAGGCAGTTGTTCCAGTTATCAGGGACAGAGGAGTGACAGTTCACTCCCTAATGTAGCTTTCAGTCTGTTGAGGGAGACATTAATTTGATAAATGATCACTTACATATATATCCACAGACTATGAAAATGTTGGAGGAACAGTTCATCACTCACAGCCTAGAATCTAACCTAGACTAGGGACTGACGAATGCTTATTTGTCTTATAAACACTTGCACAGCACTTACTATACGTCAGGCCCTAGTTTACGTGCTTTCCAAATATTAGCTCATCTAATCTTCATGTTAACTTTATGAAATATTTATTCTCCCTGTTTTACCAGTGAGGAAACCGAGGCAGAGAAAAATGAAGTAATTTGCCTAAGGCCACATAACAAGTGGTAAAGCAGGGTTTGAACCCAGGCAGCCTGGCTTCACAGCCAGTGCTATCTCACTGCTATCTGAGGAAGAGAGAAGATGTTTAAAGAGAAACCACCTCCTCAGCAAATACTGTCAACTCCATCTTCAACGTACATTCAGCATCTGACCACCTCTCCTCACTACTACCTCTCCCTCACCATGCTCAAGGTCACCATCACCTCTCATATGAACTATAGCCCTTACCTTCCTTCTAGTCTTCCTGCTTCCTCCGTTGCCCCCTTACAGTCTGTATTTTGCAACGAGTGGTCCTTTAAAACTAAGTCAGATCATGTCATTCTTTCGGAACCTTCCAATGGCTCCCATCTCACTAGGTATGAAAGCCAGAGCCTTTTCTGTGTTTGGAGGCCGTACATGATCCTGCCCTCCACTCCCTCTGATCTCTCCTGCTACTCTTGTCCTTTCTCTCTCTGCCCTACCCACATGGGCCTGTCACTATCCCTCCTAGACACCAAGTACACTCACAGCTTAGGGCTTTTGTGCTATCTATTTGGGAATTTTTTTCTCCAGATAGCCACATAGCTTGCTCCCTCACTCTGTTCAAATCTCACTTCGTTCGAGAGGCCCTCTTTGGCCATCCTTTCTGAGTACAGTGTAGGAAAGTACAATGTTGAGAACAGCATATGCAGAGTACCCAAGGGGGGAGGAAGTTTGTTTGACTTTTTTCCCAGGTAATTGAAAGAAAGCTAATGTGCAGAGCACAGATGGTTCGGGGTTGGCGGTGCGGGGTGGGGTGGGGGGAGATGAACACAAGGTGAGGTTAGAGAGGAGGCAGGTGCCAAATCACAGAGGACATTGCAGACCTTGTTAAGGACTTTGCTCTTTAGAACAGAATGTAGGATGCTACGGGGGTCATGGAAGGCTTTCCTGAGGAAGATGGGAGTTCAGGTGAGAAAGTGGAGATTGGGACTCGTCAGGTGGAAGACATTGTGTCAGGAAAGGATCAGAGGCCACACATAGCATAGGATATGCCAGCACGTAAAAGTAGAGAAGATGATGGTGGAAATGAAGAACATGCCAGTCTTGTCCTCAGGGAGCTGTGATGGACACCAGTAACTCATATGGAGCAGAATGTGTGGTCAAGTGATCCTGTGAGAGGTACACACATGCTGCGTTCCAATCAAACCATGCTACCTGCTGTTTCTCAGATAGGGGACACATCTTCCATCTTCTGGTTTTTGCTCATCCCATGCCCTTTGTGCGCGATGCCATCCCCACCACATCTGACCATCCTTCTCAGGTGGCATCTTCAAGAAGCCTTTCCTAAGCCTGTCAAATAGACAAGTTATCATCCTCCTTTGAACATCTTTGGCCTCTGTACTTCTTTTTTTTTTTTTTTTATGCTTATTTATTTTTTAGAGAGAGTAAGACAGAGCGTGAGCAGGGGAAGGGCAGAGAGAGAGGGAGACACAGAATCTGAAGCAGGCTCCAGGCTCCAAGCTGTCAGCACAGAGCCTGACGGGGCTTGAACTCACGAACTGCGAGATCATGACCTGAGCCAAAATCAGACATTCAACTGACTGAGCCATCCAGGTGCCCCTGGCCATTGTACTTCTAAAGTGATCCTCTGTTCCTCCTTCTGGTATGCCCTTCTGCCTGCTGAACTACTGCTTTTTAAATATGAGACTTGGGGTACCTGGGTGGCTCATTCGGTTAAGTGTCTGACTTCAGCTCAGGTCATGATCTCGCGGTCTGTGAGTTCGAGCCCCCCGTCAGGCTCTGTGCTGACAGCTCGGATTCTGGAGCCTGCTTCGGATTCTGTGTCCCCCTCTCTGCCCCTCCCCCACTCACACTCTGTCTCTCTCTCAAAAATGAATAAACATTAAAAAAATTTTTTAAATATGAGAAAAGTGTATCTTCCTCTGTCTGATTCCCTCAGTTGTGATCATCTTTTTAAATATATATATTAAATATATATATATATATTAACGTTTATTCATTTTTGAGAGACAGAGCGCAAGAAGGGGTGGAGCAGAGAGAGAGGGAGGCACAGAATCCAAAGCAGACTCCAGGCTCTGAGCCGTCAGCACAGAGCCCGACACGGGGCTCAAACTCATGAACTGTGAGATCATGACCTGAGCTGAAGTTAGACACTTAACTGACTGAGCCCCCCGGGCGCCCCGTGATCATCTTTTTAAATGTTAGTGTCCTGTTCCATCAATAAATGATAGCTATGACAATATTTATTATTATATCATATCATCCTCAAAATCTCTCTGTAAGATAGGTGTTACCTACGTTTTATTTATTTTTATTTTTAAAATTTATTTATTTATTTTTGAAAGAGAGAGCGCAAGTGAGGGAGGGACAGCGAGAGAGGGAGAGAGAGAGAATTGCAAGCAGGCTCAACACTGCCTTCCCAGAGCCTGATATGGGGCTTGAACTCACTAATGGTGAGATCATGACGTGAGCCGAAATCAAGAGTCGGATACTTAACCGACTGAGCCACCCAGGTGCCCCAATTACCTACATTTTAGAAACAGAGACTCAGAGATATAGTGTTATTTGCCCAAGGTCATAGAGCATTAGTCTTAACTAACCCTTTGACCTGGTAATTGCACTGATAGGTGTTCAGAGATAATAACTCAAAAGCTTTTTCTTTGCAGACACTCCTTACAAGTGTTATTATTTAAAAAAAATTTTTTTTTAAGTTTATTTATTTTTGAGACAGAGACACAGCATGAACGGGGGAGGGGCAGAGAGAGAGGGAGACACAGAATTGGAAGCAGGCTCCAGGCTCCGAGCCATCAGCCCAGAGCCCGACGTGGGGCTTGAACTCACGGACCGTGAGATCATGACCTGAGCTGAAGCCGGACGCTTAACCGACTGAGCCACCCAGGCGCCCCACAAGTGTTATTTTTATAATGAAAAGTTGGAAACACCATAAACACCCAACTTACAGTCTCTCTCTCCTACTCCCTCCACCTCCCAGCCGATGGAGTATTACATAGTTATGAAAATGGTTATTATAGACTGATATAAAATGAAAAAATCATTTTTCTATAATCTCCAGTTGACAGAGCAGGATACAAAATTGTATAGTATCACATCAGTACTTGGCGCATTGTAGGCATGCAGTAAATATGTGTTCAGTGAATGAATGATCATCACTGGCATGAATCTTAGAGAGTCACTATATGGAGAAAAGGAAACATATAAAAAATTATTAGTGTTTGCCTTGATGTGGTAGGACTAAGAGTGATTTTTATTCCATGCTTTCTACTCTCATTTTTAACCCTATATTCCCTATAGTGATTACATTGGACTTCTTGGAAAAAATAACTTCCATTAAAATTTTTTGAACTTGAATCAAAGAAGACAGGTATAGATTTGGGTACTTGCGGTGGGCCAGCCACTCTGCTAAGGACTTTACTTAGGTAACATTCCTGACTTTCCCCCAATTCTCTAACGTAGATGTTATTCTCCCCATTGTGTAGATGAGAATACTGAGGCATGCAGAGGTTGAGTTACTTACTCAGGCTCTTACAGTTAGTAAGTGGGTGAGCCAGGACTAAAATCCAGGTCTGACTCCAAATTCTATTGTCTTTGTAACTCCTTTTCTAAGTCAGCCTGATGTCTAGATGAGGTTTTTTTTCAGAGCCTTTTGCCATTTATATCAAATAGGGTCTATAGCAAAGCTGGGGTTGAAACAGCTTGTCTTTAGATTAAAAGTATAGCATTTCCAATGTGGGTAAGGTCTTTGATGCCCTCGTGCTCTAATTGCTTTCAGAATTTGGTAACGCGGCCGCTACTGCAGCAGAAAACCCAGGTGCCACCACGATAAGTATCGAGGGTCCTGGTGAAAGCCCGACGCATCAAGCAGGACTCCCAAGAGGCTCCGGGGGAGAAGAGGATGATGAGTTGCTGGGAAACGATGACTCTGACAAAACTGAGGTTTGAACTTGTCTTTGATTTGTCCTTTTAATTTTTTTAAAAGCTTCTTCATGCATTTATTCACTGTCTCCCGTGTGCCACGAAGAGTGCCAGGCAGTGGCAGCCCAAAGGTGGATCACACGTGGCCTCTGCCTCGGGGGGAGACAGACAGGCACGCAGGCCATTGTTACCCACAGGGAGCGTGCTGGTGGAGGGGACACCGGGGTTGTGGGGGCAGAGCGGGGGCTTTGTGCAGGTAGTGACACTTGAACTGAGTCCTGGCACAAGGGTAGGAGGTGGCCAAGGGAAGAAGGCAGGGAAGGGTGATCTAGGCAAAGGCAACCGTTTCAGCAGAGCCAAAGTGGCACGAAAGAATGTGGCACACACAGCATGTTTCCCATCTTCACGTACATTAGAGCAAAATACAGGTGAAGACAGGAGGTGAGGCTACACGGCTCGGCAAGGACTCAACCAAATGAGTAGGAATTGTGCTCTGAAAGCTATCAGGAGCTACTGAAAGATTTTAGATGATATTTAGCCAGAGAGTTTAAAGATAAAGGTATGGTGGCCTTGTGGGGTAGAAACTGGAAGGAGCGGAGACCGTGGCAGTGGTCTAGGCTGGAAGCCCGAACCACAGCCGGACACAGGTGGTTAGGGGGTGGGCTCAGTTGGGCTTTGTGGAGAAGGGGTGAGGGATAGAGAGCAAAGATTTTATCGAGACTTCTAGGTTTCTGCATCTGGTTGGACGGTGAATAGCAGGTGGCTGTTTTTGGTCACAAAGATTTATCTCCACGTGCACTGGTAGTGTGTTCCAGAAAAATAGTATTTCTATCCATATTTTAAAATTTTTTTTTTTTTTTTAACATTTATTTATTTTTGAGACAGAGAGAGGCAGAGCATGAACGGGGGAGGGTCAGAGAGAGAGGGAGACACAGAATCGGAAGCAGGCTCCAGGCTCTGGGCCATCATCAGCCCAGAGCCCGACGCGGGGCTCGAACTCATGGGCCGTGAGATCGTGACCTGAGCTGAAGTCGGACGCTTAACTGACTGAGCCACCCAGGCGCCCCAACTATCCATATTTTATAAATGCAGTCATGACTGTGATGCCCTAGAGGAGCACCCAGTTTACAGCATTGAGTTCACAGGCTCATTAGGTAACAGAGCTCTAGGGTGCCGGGTGATCTTTCTGGAACTCCGTGAGCCATCACAATAAGCACCGAAGCTTGTGCTAAATTAAATACCCATATATGCTAGACACTGTGGCGAGAGCTTAGACTAGGAGCCTAACTTTGAATCCTGGCCCAGCCAGTAGTAACAGCTATGTGGTCTTGAGTAAGGTACTTGAACTTCCCTAAGACCGGGTTTCCTCATCTGAAATATACGAAAATAATGTGTTGACTATCGCCATCATTATCATGACAATAGCTAATGTTTATTCCATGTTTCATAGCTGCCAGACACCATTTGAAGTTCCTTACTTGGATCATCTCATTTAACCCTCAAAACAACTCTGTATACCAGGAACTGTTCTTACCCTCATTTTACAAAGGAGAAATGTGAGGCGCAAAGTTTAAATAAGCTGCCCTGGAACACACAATTAGTTAGCGTGCTCCAGAGCGCTAGAACCAATAGGATGTGTACATATAGAGAAAGAGGTTTATTTTTAAAAATTGGTTCACGTGATTGTGGATGCTTGGCGAGTCCAAAATCTGCTGGAAGTGGCTGGCAGACTGAGACCCAGGAAGGAATTGGAGTTTGAGGCCAAAGGCATTCTGCTGTAGATCCAGGAAGAGCTGGTGTTGCAGATGAAGGCCAAAGGCAGTCTGCTGGAGCAGTCCCTCTTGCTCAGGGAGGTCGGCCTTTTGTTCTCTTTGGGCCTTCACCTGATTGGCTGTGGCCCAGCCACATTATGGAGGGCAATCCGCTTTACTCAGAAAGCCACAAATTAAAAAAAAAAAAAAATTTCTTAACGCGTATGTATTTTTGAGAGTCGGAGAGAGACTGAACATCAGCAGTGGAGGGACAGAGAGAGAGGGAGACACAGAATCCGAGGCAGGCTCCAGGCTCTGGGCTGTCAGCACAGAGCCCAACATGGGGCTCGAACCCACAAACCATGAGATAATAATCTGAGCCGAAGTTGGACCCTTAACCGACGGTGCTACCCAGGTGCCCTGAAAGCCCACCAATTTAAATGTTAAAGCTTATCCAAAAACACCCTCACAGAAACATCCAGAATAAAGTTTGACCTAGATAAGTTGACACACGAAATTAACCATCACACTGAGCAACAGCGGGTGTCAAAAGTTTGAGTAATGTATGAGGGGGGAGAAAAATCTTAAAATTGAAAACATTCTATCCATCATCTTAATTTGTCTGGGAATTGGGAAGAAGTTACCAATATTCTATGATAGGCACCGAATCCCTTGTCCTAGCTTATAGAACACGGGTCTCTGGAGTTCAATATCTTCTAATGCTAGAGTTCGAAAGAACCTTCAGTCTCCTGTATGTCACCTTCCCTCCCAAGATACTAATGCTGTCTGTGGTAGGTGGGAAAGACACCTACCTTGGATACCCCTTTCTGGAGGCTATTTGTTACCGTGCAAAGCAGCATTGCCACTATTAGACAACTTTAATTGTGGAGAAATTCTCCTTTCAATGGACAAAAAAACCCTGCCCCTTGTCCTGCAAAGCTCCAGCTAGTCCATCCGCACCTTTCACTGTACGAATCCTTATGAAATATCTGAAGTGGCAGTCGTAGTTCCCGGCAAGGGGTCTGCGTTCTGTTGTCAAATAGCTGCGCTGTTGGGATAGATGAGCCCCGTGTGTGCTGCTCATAAATTGGAGTTTTGTGGGGTTTTTTTGGTCAGGGGAGTATATTTTAAGTTTTCAGCATGTTAGAGTGAATCAGTGTATCAGATTTTTGAGAGTTGAGGTGGGGATAGTGGTAAGAATCTTGAGGAGGTAGGGGAGTAGAAGATCTGACACTGACTGCCTTCCGTGTGTATATGTTTGTGCGTGTAAAAATGCGTATATGTGTTATTGTACCTGATACATATTATATATAATCGATCTAATCCTTCCTATAATCCTATGAAGTGGATCTTGTTGGCTGTAATTTTTGGAGAACAAAGTCTAGTGATTTGACAAAGTCTCCCCCTGGTGGAGGGACCAGGAATTGAAACCTTTTGGTCTGACTTCACACGCTTGTTTTCTATCAGGCTGAGTTGGGCAAGGCTGTTGTAAAGTTCATGAATGCAAAAGAGCTTGGTCTCTGATGCATCTTGATTTTCCATTAGATTAGCCCCCTGTCTGCATCGCTGATATAAGGACATTACTTCTGTGTTCATTATGTTTTATTTCACCTCTGACAGTTACTTGCTGGCCAGAAGAAAAGCTCCCCCTTCTGGACATTTGAATACTATCAGACATTCTTTGACGTAGACACTTACCAGGTTTGTAAACCCGTTTCACCTTTCCTTTTACACGTAGTGGAGACTTGTGTCTTTTGTGGTTAAACAATCACATGATGCGAACGCTTTTATGACTGGCTATGGTCTTACAAAAATAAAGGATCATTCGCATTTGAAAATATCATCATGAAAGCTGTAAGAAATCTTCATGAAAGCTGTAAGAAATCTTCAGGAGACTTACTGCTATGTTGTTTTCCAGGTCTTTGACAGAATAAAGGGGTCCCTTTTGCCAATACCAGGAAAAAACTTTGTGAGGTTATATATCCGCAGCAATCCAGATCTTTACGGTATGTGTAGAGCTGTTTGGATTCTTTACCAGGTACCAGTTGAATTCAGGTGCGCGTGAGCGTTGCCTGAAAGATTGGAGAAGTGCACTGTTGGTGGGGCATGCAACATTTCACTCAACTCTTCTGGACATCAGTGACAGCCTTTACAAACAATTTTGGGGAAAATGCAATTCTGTGTTATGAATGCTGTGATTACAAGTAATGGGCATGTCCTTTGAACGTCTTCAAATGACATGCAAACCTGAGACGAATTAAGTCACTTTGTCCAAAAGGAGATTGTTGATTTTAACTTGAGAGGATCTGAGGGTGGGGATCAGTGTGGAGAAGGTGCTCTCATACTTACTCATTGCTGTGCTGAGTCCCAGCTCTGCCCTCAGATGAGCTGGCTCCCCTGGGAATTCAGTCAGCAGCACTGGAAGTCTGTAAGAGGGATGGGCCAGGGGGTGACTGCCATTCCTGACCTCCATGCTGTCTGAGGAGAGGTCAGAGGCCCAGCTGGTACTCCTGAAGGGAAAGGGCTCCTATAGCCGTGGCCTTCCGTGTTTGAAAGGAGAAGCGAGCCAGCGGTTCTGGGTGCTTCCTTTGTGCAGATGCGCTACAAAAGACTGGACGTGGGCACGTGTAATTCTTGCAGCCCCCTTGGGGGTAGGTATTCTTCTCCCCCTTTCTCAAACAAGGAAGCTGACTCTCAGTGAGGCTCAGTGATGTGTATGCTCGATCCTGAAAAAGCATTAGAGTAATATGTTACATATTTTGTACATATGTTGATCATAAGAGGAGAAGGAATTCATGAGGATCTATTGTGTGCTGATGACTGCATACACTTTAATTCTTTCAACAAGACTCTATATTAAGTGTGGTTAGCCCTCTTTTCCTTGTGAGGAAACCAGGGCCGAGAGTTGTCAAACTGAAAAAGCAAGAGCCAGAACTAGTTTGATGTTACGTGAAGCCCATACTCTGTTCGCCTGGTGGTTTTAAGCTACAGAACCTTTTCATCATCTAGCATGGAGGTCCAATAGTTGGAACCAGTGAAAGTGGAACCACTGTGGGGGAGGCTGGGGAGAGGGTCCCTTCTCTATAGCTCCTCTATCTGGCAGCACTGAAAGTTCCATCCAGATGCCGGCGGAATGCCCGGAGCGCCAGGGAGCGCCATGTGCAAAGCACTGCCTTGGCCCATGCCTCTCATCTAAATGTTGCCAAGGCAGTTTCTCCTCCTCGCTCTCTTGTTTATTCTTCTAGCCTGAGATCTTGAGAGACAGGCTATGTGTCTGAGTGATTTATGTCATCAGTGCCTGGTGGAGGCCTGGCACAGAGTAAGCACGCAAACAATTTTTGAGCACCTTATTTCGTGCTACAGGCTGAGGATGCAAAGATAAAGTCAGTCTCCACTGCCAGGAAGAAAGAAATGATAGAACTAACATGTGCCGAGTGCCTCACAAGTGCCAAGAGCTCAGCACTGTGTCACTGTTTTATAGTTTTATATCCCACACCCCGAGGTAGGCTTACCTCACAAAAGAGAAAATGGAAGTTTGGGGAGGATAGCTTGCCCATAGTCACAGAGTTAGCATAGAAAATGACACTAGCAAATGTACGCAGTGCTTATTATGTGGCCCCGTTATCGGGGAAGAACCTATATTAACTCACTTAATCCTCATAACAACCCGAACTTTATGAGGTAGTTACTATTATTATCCCCGTTGTATGAATAAGGACACCGAGTTACTCAGATGTAATGCATTGTGCCTAAGATCGTATAGCTGAGCACAGTTTTCAGATCAGCACCACAGCTCATAATCCATATTCTTTATTACTCTGTTATGCTGCCTCTCCTGATAAAACCAGGATTTGAACCCCAAGTTTGCTTCTTTCCACAACACTGTTAGCCTCATGAGCTCACAGACATGGTTAAAGAAAAAAAAGAGGTACTATATAGGTAAAGTGTTTGATAGTGGAGAGGACTGGGCCTTGTGGGGGAGATTGGAGGAAGGTGGTCGGGGAAAAGATGACAGAAGTGCCAGTCTGCAGAATCAGAGGGTGAGACTGATGAATTTGATTGCATTTAAACTGAAATACAAAATTACTGGGGGAGCCTGAGTGATTCAGTTGGTTAAGTGTCTGACTCTTGATTTCAGCTCAGGTCACGATCTTATGATTTGTGGAATCGAGCCCTGCTTCAGGCTCTGCACTGACGGTGTGGAGAGAGAATCTTCCTTGGGATTCTCTGTCTCCCTCTCTCTTTGCGCCTCTCCCGCTGGTGGGCATGTTCTCTCTTTCTGTCTCTCTCAAAATAAATAAGTAAACTTTTTTTTTTAACTACAAATTTTTTTAATGTTTATTTATGAGGGAGAGAGAGACATAGAGTGAGAGGGGAAGGGCAGAGAGAGAAGGAGACACAGAATTCGAAGCAGGCTTCAGGCTCTGAGCTGTCAGCACAGAGCCCGATGTGGAGCTCGAACTCACGGACCGTGAGATCATGACCTGAGCCGAAGTCAGTCGCTTAACTGACTGAGCCACTCACGCACCCCCTAAATAAATAAACTTTAAAAAAAGGAAAAAAAATTTTCTATACCACAAAATAAACATAAACAAAGTAAATAAATAAGTAAGTAAACTACAGACCGGAGATAATATTTGCAATTCTCATTAGCAACAAAGGATTAAAAGCAAGAATATCTTTAGAACTCCTACCATTTATAAGAATAAAACCAGTTATAAGTTTTAGAGGAAAATGAGCAATTCACAGAAAAGGAAACCCAAATGGCTAACAAATATATGAAAAGATACTTAGCCCCACCTGTAGTCAAGGAAATAAAAACAAGAGATTATATTATGCTCATTTTAGCAAACATACAAATTGACTTGTCTTCATTCGTTCATTCAATTAATTCAACAAGTATTGAGCACTAAACTATTGCAGGCACTGGAGGTATAGTAGTGAGAAAAACAAAAATCCTTGCTCTGAGGCAGTTTAGAATCTACTGAGCTTTATGATAAGTAAAATAAGTCAGATATATAGTATGCTAATGATAAATGCCAAGGTGAAAATTTTAAAGGACAGGAAATAACTTGTGTAGGTGGGTGAATTTGAAATTTAAAAAATTTTTAAGAGGTGAATTTTGAGTAAAGGCCTGGAGGAATTGGGAGCAATTCATGTAGATATCTAAGGGGAAGGCATCTGAAGCAGTGAGCACAACAAACACAAAGGCCCTGAGGCAGGAATTTGCTTGGTATGCTCAGAGAACGGCAGACTAGTGTGACTGGACCAGAGGGAAGAAGGGAGCCTAGGAGATGAGGACGGAGAGACAACATGGTGGGGTAAGTTGTGTAGCATCTTGGTCACAGTGAGGACTTCAGCTTTTACTTGAGTGAGAAGCCATTGGAGGGTTTGAGCAGAGGAATGACGTACCCTTAAGTCAGATTTTCAGAAACATTGATACCAAGAGTTGTCAAGATTGTGCAGCAATGGGAACTAATATGTGTCTAGTGGGTATGTAAGTGGTGCACGAATGGGAGCCATTGGAACATTCTCGTGCCCTACAAATTGGCAGTTGCACTGTATGGTCTAAGAGAAACACACAAATATAAAAGAAGACATATAGAAGAATATTATTCATTGTGGCAACAGTGCTTGTAATAGCAAATATTTGGAAACAAACAAAATATTCATCAGCAGGTGAAGAAATAAGTAAATTGTGGTGTATTCATACACAGAATGCTGTAGTTTTTAAGAATGAATGAGATCTATGAGCATCAGTGTGGCTAACTGTCAGAATAAGGATAAATGAAGAAAGGCACGTTTTTGAAGGATGTGAGTAGCATGACCCCATTAGAAGGATTTGAAAAAGTAGCATGACGGGTACACCAGTGTTTGTTGTATCATTCTTCGTACTTTTCTGTATGTTAGAAATATTTTATAATATAACAATGCATAATACAAACTAAATTAAGACTCCTTCCCACCCCACCCCATAATAAGAGTAGAAGTTGGCAGGAAAGAGGGAAAGAGAAGGTGTATAAAGCAACCTGGCAGGCCCTGTGATGAGTAGGTGGTTGTGTGTCTCTGGAATCCGAGCTTCCTGTTTGCCTTCGGGCACAGGACTCAGCGACTACGTCTGTTGTGTGTCACTGTATCCCTTGCACCTGGCCCAGGGTCTAGAGAACAGTGGGTTCTTACAAATAATCTGCGCTGTCAGCACAGAGCCTGACGTGGAGCTCAGTTCCAGACCGTGAGATCATGACCTGAGCTGAAATCAAGAGTCGGTTGCTTCACCGATGGAGCCACCCAGGCACCCCCTCTGCTTTCTAGTTATAGGTTCTATAATATTTTGGCCACTTGTGGTCATATGCTTGCATGGTCTCAGCCCGTTGACAACACATGGTCACTTTTGTTCATTTTTTCAACAAAGCTTTTGGCAATTTTGTAATCATTAAACTGTAGGAATTTTTTTTTTTTTTTGGCCTTGTCTGTTGCATCTTTTATATGGTTGGTATTCAGAATAATACAGTGAACTTGTCCTTGGTGGTAGCAGAGGGCTTGCAGGCTGATGAGTCAAGAGCAGTATGTGGAAAGCCAATAGTGGTGATTCTTTGGAGTATCCCAGTTGATTGCTTGGGCTCTCTTCCCCACCTTCAGGAGCCAGCTTGGCTTTGAGAAGTGCTAACCCATTTCTGCTAGTCATCTCCTGCGACACAGTAATTTTCTGAGTTTTGTGATATGTCACGGTGCCTGCAGTTATGCTAAAAGGTGTTGCAAAGTATTGGTGACATCGAAACATTAAATTCATAAAATTTATTAGGAATATCTCAATTTAAAAATGTTCTTTGTTCTACTTTTGTAGTACTTTTTCTAGATAAGGAGAAGCAAGGGTGGTGTTCATGAAATCAAGTGAAATGGAGAAAGGGATTTGCAAAGCATAGTGTACTCATTCACTCAGTGGAATAGTTGATAATCACTGAAAGTAGAATAAGCTGATTTTTTAAAATGTTTATTTATTTTTTTGAGACAGAGAGAGAAAGAGAGAGAGAGAGAGAGAGAGAGAGAGAGAGAGAGAGAGCATGAACGGGGGAGGGGCCGAGAGCAAGGAAGACACAGAGTCTGAAGCAGGCTCCAGGCTCTGAGCTGTCAGCACAGAGCCCAACGCGGGGCTTGAACCCGTGAACCTCAAGGTCATGACCTGAGCCCAAGTCGCACACTTAACCGACTGAGCCACCCAGGTGCCCCGTAGAATAAGTTGATTTTTATGAACAGCTATGGTAGAATCCCTAGGATATATTAAAGTGAAAATCGTAAAGTATGGAATAAGATATATATATATATATATATATATATATATACACACACACACACATACATAACTTAAAATTTACCATTTTACCTTTTAAAGTGTACAATTCATTGGCATTGAGTACATTCACAATTATTGTGAATCCACGTATCTTCTGGAAAGCTGTAAAGCAAGGCTAAATGGATATAGATATCTATCTATATATCTACATGTTATCATTATATAAACACGCACACACACAAAATGTGCATTTGTTTATATGTATATAGAAATCTCTGGCAGGATTCACCAGAAACTGGTTATGGCTGCGAGCTCTGGGGAGAAAAAATGTATAGAGCCAGGGAACAGAGAGAGAAGGAATTTACTTTTCTCTATTTTAAAGGAATTTACTTTTCTCCTGCCTGCCTTTCGTTCTCTTTTGAACACTGAACTGTATGCATGTATTGCTTTCTCATTAAAAAGAAAAGTCTTAAACACATTGCATGCACACATACAACCATGACAAACTGGTAGATTAAATGAATTCTTCCCTAAAGTGTTCTGCTTGCACTACTCTTCTGTTTAGACTGCAGAAGGACCTGTCTGATTTAAGTTATTTTTCTCTGGCATTAATTAACATTTGGCACTTAGATAAGGGAAGTAACCTTTGCTTCCTATATCCTGATGGTGAAGATTTAACAAAATGTCCATGAGTTTTTTGACATCCTCTAATAAAAGAAGCTATAAACAAATTAGTGTCTTTATTCAGCTAATTGTAGAAGGTATTTTGGCCTTTTCATTCCAGTCTCCCCTGTCTTTAATGCACCTAATTGCTGAATTGTGTGTTTACCTTTTATGAAAGAAAATTCCCATTAGATGAATATTGATTGCATCTAAAATTCATTTTCCCTTGCTTATATGAATAGGGCGAGGGAGATAACAAATTATTCTGTAAGAGTCTATAAGCTGGTGCTTCATTTTTTTGTCTGAATTTTCTGGTTTTCTTTGCAGGCCCCTTTTGGATATGTGCCACATTGGTCTTTGCCATAGCAATTAGTGGGAATCTTTCCAACTTCTTAATCCATCTGGGAGAGAAGACATACCATTATGTGCCCGAATTCCGAAAAGGTTGGTGAATAGCTTGACTCATTTGGAATGCTTTCAATTTGTTACCATGCATTCCTTTTAGTGAGCTCTTGGGCCCCTGTCTCTAGGTGCTGCAGCCCCTGCTTTTTTGTATTAAAGGATTCAAACACCCTTATCACCTCAGCATTTACCACCCATCTATGTAAATTGACATAGTCTTTTTTTATGATGGTAACATATACATAACTTAAAATTTACCATTTTACCTTTTAAAGTGTACAATTCATTGGCATTGAGTACATTCACAATTATTGTGAATCCACGTATCTTCTGGAAAGCTGTAAAGCAAGGCCAAATAGCAATTGGAACTTATTCAAAGCAAAATGTGCAAAGTAAGTAAAAAGCAGTGTGCATGAAAGTCTCCATTGTAGCATTATTTGTATTACCCAGATGTTGGAAACAATAGGGGCATTGTTATTTAAGTCATGGTGACTCAACTAGCTGGGTCTGTAGCCACTAATTATGAAACACTTAGAACCATGTGGAAAACTGATAATCCAAAATTATGCCTTTGCTGTTAGCTACTCTGTTAGAGGGAAGTCTGCAAATGGTCAGGGTCTAGAAGGGAGAATGTAGAAATGAGTTTGTCCTAGCGATGGGCTTGTGGATGACATTGTTTTGAAAACTTTCTTTCTTGTGGCAGTCTTGGATAATTATACCAACCAACCAACCAACCAACAGCTTTTTAGGGACTTGTAGGCCACCCCAAAATGAGGAAGTTTGGCTTTATAGGAGATTGATGTGTGCCACTTGCTCAGTTCTGTCCTCCTCGCCCCCCACCCCCCTGCCTGCCTGCTGTCCTATGAGAGGCTATATACAGACTGTGTAAGGGCACAGTCTCTGGAACCAGGCCACTGGCTTCAAGTTCCATTTCCATCACTCATTAGCTTCTACTTGTTGGGCAAGTTATTTCATCTCTCTTGACCTCGGATTCCTTATCAGTGAAATGGGAATAATAATACCTATGTTATAGGGCCATTGTAAGAACACAGAGTTGGTGTTTGTAAAGAGGTTGGAATAGTGCCTTGTACAAAAAAGAGTTCATACACGTACACATATATGTGTGTATAGAGAGATATGTAGTTCCTTCCGTGTGTGTATGTGTCTCTGCGTATCCTTCCTTCTACCCTCCATGACCATTTTCATAGAGTCAGACCTGATTCATTTCCAGCCCCATTTGTCAAATGATCCTGGTTTGAGTTTAACTCAGTAAATGTTCATCATGAGATATGGACCCTGCCTTCAAGTTGTTCAATGGTTAAGTAAAGAAAGTCAGGTAAATGAATATTGCTGTAAATGGTATGTGTTAATTTCTATATCAGAGATATGTGTAGGTACATTAACAGAAAAGAAGGAGTGAATTACCCTGCCTGAGGGCCTGGAAACTCAGCAGAGTTTTTATCTTTTCTTATCCTCCTTGGTTGGACAGTATAAGGGAGTCATGGGATGAATCGTTGACTCTGTCAATAAACACTTTTCCATTTTATGTGAAGAGTATACATCCACACATTCAAGGTCAGATCCTGCTT
Organism: Prionailurus bengalensis; assembly: GCF_016509475.1. NCBI lineage: Eukaryota > Metazoa > Chordata > Mammalia > Carnivora > Felidae > Prionailurus > Prionailurus bengalensis. The sequence continues at coordinate 43,696,215 of NC_057345.1, read as the reverse complement.
CCACCACTTGTTAATTATTTGACCTTGACCAAACCACTTAACTTCTCTGATCCTATTTCCTCATCTCTAAAATGAAGATGTAGATTATGTGAAATAATGTATTTACATATCAGTTAATGATATGAAAAGCTAATTCTTGAATAAGCATTTATTTATCAATCAGTGTTATATTTGTTTTTACTCACTTAATTCTTCTAGTGATTTTTTTAAGTTTATTTATTTTGAGAGAGAGCGAGAGCAAGAGAGAGAGAGAGTGTGAAAGAGCATGCACACATGCAAGCTGGGAAGGGCCAAAGAGAGAGGGAGAGAGAGAGAATCCCAGATGGGCTCCGTGCTGTCAGTGTGGAGCCTGGAGTGGGGGCTCAATCTCACGAACCATGAGATCATATGGCCTGAGCCGAAATCAAGAGTTGGACACTTAACTGATTGAGCCACCCAAGAGCCCCTAATTCTCCTAGTAATCTTAGAAGGTAGTATATGCTATGATAATTCCCATGAGGAAACTAAGGCAGGAAAGTTAAGTAATTCACCCTCCAGAGTTACTTAGCTATAAGTGGCAGAGCTAGGATTAGAACTCTTGGAGTCCACATGCAGAGTCTGTGACCTTGACTGTTACACAGTGTTGCCTCAATAAAATACTGAGTGAAATGCCTGACACCCAGTGGATGGCTGTAGGTATATAGGTACTTCCCTTCCCCTTCATTTAGCTATTTAAAAAAAAAAAAAAAAAAAGGCAGTATAGCAGGAGAATTACATTTGGCTATTAGTTCCCAATATGAAAAATCTCCTCTGGGAGCTGAAAACGTTTTGGCCAATCACATGTCTTAACCAGAGTCTGACTACAATTGCTTGGGGTGCCTTTGTGCTTGCCAAGAGCGTTAAGTGCATTACTTACTGATTTTCCCATAGGAAGGGCTGGTGCCATGGGCTTAGCCACACTTTATGGTCCTCCACTCCAGAGGAGGGAAAATGAATCTTCTGGAGGAGGAGGAGGCAGCGGCGGCGGCCTGGACCGTAATAGACTGAACACTGCTGTTCTGAGGAGCCACTCGGTAGCATTGCTACCACAGACACAGAATTATTTAATGAAGAAAGTAAAAGTGAAGAATCTGTCGAGCGATTCATCAATGAACTGAAACTCCCTATTTCAGGGACAGCAGGCACTCTAAATAGCACGCAGAGCAAGTTAATCTGCACCCAGGGCATTTGAATACATTTGCTCAAGACATCGGTGTCAGCTCTTGTTATACTGGGAAAGAGGATGTGTTCTTCCAAGGGGATAGTTGGCTTTCCTTTGACTGAAATGCTTGGTATGTTTAAACACTTGTATTGAGGCCCTCTGAAGTCTTTCAGTTGCATAATTCAGTTGTTCAGTACTGTTTGTTGTTATTAAACCAGTTATAAAAACCATATGAGAGACCACTGGTCACCACACAAAGACAGTACTAAATCTTCGTCAATTCAGCACCGCCTTAGAGTGCTTGCTCTGTGGCAGTACTGTGCCAGGCGCAGGGACTATGAGACCAATAAGACTCGATCCCATGAGCCAGTGAAGCAGGTAGACATGCTAGGGAGTAAGTCCAGTAAGGTATTAGAAGTGCTTTGATAGTAATTAAAGGCACAATGGGGTAAAACTTGTGTCCTGTCATCCTCAGTGTCCATAGCGGCCACGATCATCTATGCCTATGCTTGGCTGGTTCCTCTCGCACTCTGGGGTTTCCTCATGTGGAGAAACAGCAAAGTTATGAACATCGTTTCCTACTCGTTTTTGGAGATTGTGTGCGTCTATGGATATTCGCTCTTCATTTATATCCCCACAGCAGTAAGTACTATACTTATTCTGAGCGATGCCCCGGGGTTGTTGAAAATTCAGCCAGCATCATCATTTCTAGCCTGACACTGAGGCACGCCTGAAGAATACCATTTGAATTTAGAGGTGCAGCGGGAATGGGGATAGGGAGCCAAGTGCCTTTGCTGGATCTTGAGCCCTTTGTTCTGAAAGCATTCGCCTCAGTCTGCATGCTGGGGTGTTTCTCCAGCTGTACTGAGAAACCACAGTGGCACAGGGGGCCCAGCTGCTGATTGGCTCAGGGGCCTTTACAAACACACATGCCTGGAATGAACAAATGCCTCTCCGAAATGCCTCCAAAAAAGCCCTCCCCTTCCTCCTCTTCTTTCAGGTGCTGTGGATTATCCCCCAGAAAGCTGTTCGTTGGATTCTAGTCATGATTGCCCTGGGTGTCTCAGGCTCTGTCTTGGCAATGACATTTTGGCCAGCTGTTCGTGAGGATAACCGGCGCATCGCACTGGCCACAATTGTGACAATTGTGTTGCTTCACACGCTGCTTTCTGTGGGCTGCTTGGTATGGTCTCATTCCTGTGATCTTCCTGTGTGCCTCAGATACAAATGCTGAAAGACCTCAACCTGTTACTCACAACGAACGGGTCTTTTAAGACGGGCTCCATAAAATCAATATTGTTTTGAATAGACTGTCCTAAATGAGAAGCGGTAAATTGATGAGAATTTGATGGTAATCTCTGGCTTTACCTAATTTCTGAAACTTGGTAAGATTTGGAGTCTGGCCAGAGGAAGTCGGGGTGGATGAGTGTCTGTAAGAGGTTGGAGGGCGGGGATGGGCGGGGGGGGATGTTCAACCTTTGGATGTCTTTGCAGTTTTTCTGCACATACCTAGAAAGAGTTTTGAAATTCCCAGTTTCATAGGTGGAAAGTCTGAGCATGAAATCAAATTAGGAGAGGGGAGATATTTTTAAGGTGAGTAACATTTAAAAGAGGTTTTGGGTTCGTGTATTTGGGTGTCTTTTTAGGGAGAACATGTGGTTTTCAGGCAGGTCCAGATTGAAGACCAGCTCTGTCACTGACTGGCTGTGTGAGCTGGGCCATGGTACCTACCTTCTCTGAATCTGAACGACTTAATCGGTAACATGGGCATAAAATTTCCTGCCACCAAGGGTTGTATTGAGGATAAAATAAAATAATACATATAAAACAGTTAATATAGAACTTGTCCCACAAATGCCCATAAATTAGGTCCCTTTCCCTTGGTCCTAAGGAAACACGGTTTTATATCTTTTGTGTACATTGTACAAACCACAATTTTATATCTTTTTGTGCACATTGTACACAAAAATTGCTGCCCATGGCCTTAACAAGGCCTGAAGCAGGTTTTTAAAGAACACCGAGTCCAAGAATGTTAAGGTCACTAATGAAGGAAAGAATGTGCCCACAGGAAGATACCCATTTTGCATGTGTCCAGACCCTTGGCCGGGTTTTACAGCTGTGGGAATAAATATTTCTTTGGCACCATTTGATCTGTGATAGTTTTGTGTAGACAACCTGGGTCATAAATAAGATCCCAATACTTGATCATTGAACAAAGTCTCATACAAAGTGCCAAGTTCTGAAACACGGACCTGGTTTACGTGCAGTTTACATGTCTAAGCTTTAAATTTTTGAGACGGAGGACTATCGGTCTGACTCACGGCAGAGTGACACCATTGATTTCGGGGACTTGGAGTCCCTGGGCTGACCCATTGTTACAATGGGTAACGCTGCTGAGGCCTTTCTTGACCTTTCTGTCTGCGGAGGAAGAATGTCCTTTCTCGCCGTAGCCCTCTCACTGGTGTCTCCCCACGTCTCTCTTGAAAATTTCCCCGCATATACCTAGATGAGTTGGTGGAGAGAAGAAGCAAGAGAAGAAGCACCGCCTTGTTCAGTTCTGTAAAGAATAGAGAGGAGCGTGGCAGATTGGACGATGGGGCAGGGAGGTGGTGGTGATGGTAATATTACTGAGAACCTATTTCCTTTGGTGTGGGTGGCAGGGTCTTTTACCTCCCATGCCTGTTACTCCCTTTCGGGGGTAAATGACACTGAAGTTAGGATTTACCTGCCCGTCCTGCTGCTCCGGAACTTGCTGGAAGAGAGCATTATAATGAAATAAAAAGAGCCCTGGACTGGGCTTAGCTTTGTGAGCCTAGGCGAGTGACTTCGTTCTCAGAGCCCTGGCTTCCTCCTCTATCATGGAGACTCGTATTTTGTGGGCTCTTGTGAGACTCAGGGAGATGGCCGTGAGAGCCCTTCATGTGTCGTGAAGGGTTCTTCAGGTGTAAAGAAGGTACTAAGAGAGCCCTGTGTGATCTGAAGCTGCCAAGGCCACTCTGCTACCTCTTCCTCCTGAGTGCCCCAGTGAGAGTGGCCCAAGGTCACACAGCTCGAAAGACAGGGCCCTTTCATTGGTGCCTCTCACTGGCATCTTCCCACCTCTCTCCAGAATGCCTTTTCCATCATACACCTGGCTGGGAAGTTGGAGGAGAGAAGGAGACAGGAGAGAAGGCTTCTTCTTGTTCACTTCTTAGGGAGTCCAAGGAGCCAGGCACGTTGGATGATGGAGCAGGGAGGGAACTGCAGGTGTAGACCCCCTCTTGGAGGGAGGTGCAGTTTTCTCCTCCTCATGGAAGGGAACCATCCCATGATTGGGTTTAGCCAGGGGCCCTCTGTGCCTGGGGTTTTGCTCTCCATGCTGGAGATGGCCTCCTCTTATCTCTTCTGGAGATGTGCAGTACAAGAGGTTGGAGCAGAAGTTAGGAGATGGGGTCTGGTGCCAGCTCCTTCGCTCCCTGCTTTCGTTATTTCCCCTCTCTGGCCCCTACCTCCTCACTTAGAAAACGGAGCTGCAGGAACATCTTTACTGTTGTAAGGACTGAATGATACATGCAACATGAACAATACAAGCAGATATTGTATGCCGTATGAACAATATGCCGTATGAACAATACGGCAGATATTATTATTAGTGGAAGGGCAGAAGGGAGAAGAATTGTCAGGGGAGGGGCACTGGCTGACCCACACAGCTTGGCTTCTCACTGCCCCAGGAAGCACGGATTGCGGGTTTTAACGTTTATTTATTTTTGGGACAGAGAGAGCATGAATGGGGGATGGGCAGAGAGAGAGGGAGACACAGAATCGGAAACAGGCTCCAGGCTCTGAGCCATCAGCCCAGAGCCTGACGCGGGGCTCGAACTCACGGACCGCGAGATCGTGACCTGGCTGAAGTCGGACGCTTAACCGACTGCGCCACACAGGCGCCCCACGGATTGTGGGTTTTAAAGCTTCAATGTACTAAAGTGTTTGACAGTCCTCTATCTGCCGAGGGCCCCTCAGGGCTCACAGTTGTATGCTAAGTTGGTAGTGGACGCTCACTCCAGGTGGGGAGGACTAAGGAAGCACCAGAGGGTGCGTCCTCGACTGGTGGATTGGAGATGTACAAGCCTGCGTTTGCCGTGGTTACTGCTGATGGTGGACAGTCCTGTGCCCTAACTCTCTGCCAGGGGACACTCCCAGCCCTACTCCTAGAAAGCCTGATGTTTCATCCGGAGGCCTCCACAGTGCCTCGTCCTAGACTGGACATAGTCTACGGCCATACCACCCTGAACACGCCCATCTCGTCTGATCTAGACTGGGCATAAAGTTAGGTGCCAAACTGCAGGCAGCACTGGAGAAGAGCAGAACATAGTTTTTGGAGCCGGACACAACCGGATTGAAGCCCTCAGACACAGGGTTGTGTAGCTTTGGGAAAATCTCTTTGCCACTTGCTCATCTTTAAAATGGGGATAAAATTGCCTATTACAGGATTATCGAGTAGGTTAATGATCTATGCGCCTGATGCACAGTAGGCACTCCCTGAATGACAACTGTGGCTATTGCTAAGTGTTTGTGGAATTGATGAACTAATGAGCCGTAGAATTACACTTTGACCTTAGAGGTCATTTTTTCCAATCCTTCCATTTCACAGATTAGAAAACTGAGACTCATGGGTGGAGTGATTTGTCCAGAGTTACTGTGCGAGTTACTAGCAAAACCAGGTTTAGAACCTGGCCTCTTGGATCATTCCCTCTGATGAGGGTTTCGTCCGGTAGCCTGGAAGAAAGGTACTGTTCCTGCCTCATGAGGGCTTTGTGGCTCCACCTTCACGATATCTGGAGGGGCCCAACACTATAGCAGCATGTCCCCTGTCCCCTCGTTAATTTAGAGACCATTCTTTCCCTGCCTCAGAAAACAAGTGCCAGAAGGGACCCTGGGAGGAAGGCTTTTAGAGCTAATAGGATTGCTCAGGGAATGTGACAAACTAGGGGCGCCCTGTAGCTGGAAACTTTGAAATGGATTGCTGAAGAGCTAACACAGAATAGGAGTATGTTGGGGAAAGTTCTAGTGTGTCATGTTGGTGCCCCCTTCTGGCTGATAGAGAGCAGCGCTGGCAAAATGGTTCTTGACTTGGCTTTTTATCCATTTAATCCCTGTGCCCTTACTTCCAAGGGGGAATCACAAGTGTGCAGTGATCCTTGATCTGTTAAGAGATTCACCTTTCCTTTGAACAACCCAGGTATTTTACTGGGCTAAAGTCAAGATTCGCAGACCTTGAGACAGGTCGGAAGATCCTCCTTGGTTTTTTCCCTCTTCTATCTCCTCCTGATTTTTGACAGTTAAATTGCAGATGTTGACTGAAAGCATTTATCAAACCTTTCATTTTCACCCTGAAGAATTATGAGGTAAGTCCTGCCTGGCGCTTTCTTTCGAAGGTCTTTACCAAGAGCCAGCGGGTTTAGCAGCAATCTGTCGTAGTTCAGTTCATTAAGTATTGGCTGTTTACATAGTGTGCCAGGCCCTGAGTCAGAGGCTGGTGGCACAGGGACAAGAAGGACACAGTCTTTGCCCCGGAGGAGAGACTGTAGGGTAGTGATTAAGAGCCTGAGGAGCTTGGAATCAGAAAAGACGCGACTCTCCCACTTATTGGCCATGTGCACATGATTGAATGGCAGCCTCCCTGAGCCTCAGTTTCTCATTTGTCAAATGAGGATAACAATAGCACTCCCCTGGGGTTGTTATGCAGATGAAGTCAGATGTAGTAAGTGCCCAATAAATAGTGGCTAAATTTTAAAAAGTTAGTCACGGTAGAGTAAGTGAGATGGACAGAAACAGAGTCGGTTGTAGTTCAGCGGATGACAAGTGTGTCAGAGGGAAACATAGGGGCCATGAGAGCCCAGACATACTATTGGCATGAAGACTAGAACACTCGAGCAGATCACTGTGTTTTAACCGCCCTCATGGGTTTCCTTCTCCTGCAGGCATACTTTTTTGATGCACCGGAGATGGACCACCTCCCCACAGCCACAGCTGCTCCAAACCAAACAGTTGCAGCAGCCAAGGCCAGCTGAAAAGGAAAGTAAGAGATTATTTTTCGTTATATTTTTTGCTGTTTGGTACAGTCAGAAGTGGGCAAGCGCAGCACTTCCATTACTGTTAGCATCAAGAACCAAGAGGGCCAGACCCTTTTTGTCTCTCCGTACGATTCACTGTGGTGTTTGTGCACGAGCATGTCTGCATATATGTGTCCTCTAGCTGAAGGCCTCAACTGTGAAATCCACGTGGCCCTGGTTTGCTAGGTTTGGGAGATGTGAGCTCTAAGCTTCTTCATGAGAGGAGCTCCTGCCTTCTGGTCCTAGCATCCCCTCCCCTCTGCTCTCTGCCCCTTTCCCAGGAGCACAGTGTGGGTGTGTTCTACTTGGTTACAGTCCTGGTGGTTTTTGTAGTTTCCCTGTGACTTCTCACCGTGGCCTCAGACCCGGAGCGTGGCTTCTCTTGAATTACTCACGGGGTTCTCCAAAGCTTACACATTCTCATGCCTGGTTTGCTCTCTGGCCTCTTGGATGATTCCACTTCGGTGGTGAGCTCCGTTGGTTAGAGTAAAGGAAGTAAAGGGAGAGCCAATTCCTCCATGGCCTATTCCTTGCCTCCCAGTTCCAGCTCCTCCATGTTCCAAGGCTGCAGCCATGCTGGACTCTTGCCCTTGCCAGAACACATGCCTTTGCACTTGCTCTTCCAGATGGCTGAAATGTTCCCTCTCTTCCAACCGTCATCACTTACCTTGTGATCCTACTATAGCTTGTATTATACATTACTGTTAATGGTGCTTGAACTACTAATTGTTCGCTGTGCGTCCATCTGCCTATTCATTTGTTCATTCATTGATTCATTCGTCCTCTGTGGACTGGTATGTCCTCTTGAGGTATGAACTGTTCAACTCAGTTCCATGAGAACAAGAAATAGGTATTACCCTTTATCTTCATTGCTCACCACAACACAGTGGATGCTCAGTAAATGTTTGTGGAGTGAGTGAATGAAGGCATACTCTGCCCCTGATCTCCCTGTGGGTCAAGAACCTTTCGTCTGTTTTGTAACCACAGGATGACCTTCTCCTCTCCCAGAGTAATTGAGTGTGGTGCAAAGACCAGGGCCTTTAGAGTCAAGCAGAACTAAAATGAGATCTTGGTCCTACCTTATACTGGCCGTGTACCTGGGGCAAGGAGCTTACTCTTTCAGAGCCTCGGCCAACTTAACTGTGAAATAAGAATGATACAACCCATACTCTAAGACTGCAGTGAAGATTAGAGATCACGTTCATAAAAGCTCCTGGCACATAGTTAAGGTACTCAGTGATAGATTCAAAGCTACTGCCCCTCTGAGAGTGGCTTGGTATTTGTGTTGATATTTGGTGGTTCCCACTGACTTTACCTTGACCCTTTATTTCTTTTTTGTCAAACAAGTAGATTTTTTCTGTTAGTTGGGGAATTTGGGTTGCAGGCCTTGCAAATTGACAAGATTTGCTTGGTCAAACAAAGACACCTCTGGCGGGGTTGTTGGTAAGACAATTGCCCTGACCAATGGAATGACTAGGGAACTATTGTAAATGTCACAGCCCACCTTCCCCTCTTCCTCTCTTCACATGGGGATGTAATGTCAGAATCAAAGGTCAGAGCCCTTGCAGATAGGATGGGCTTCCCTCCCCCTTTTTATAATAAGGAAGCTGAGGCCAAGAGAGGACAGTGCCTTGCCCAAGGCCATCCCAGACTTTTGTAGCAAACCAACATGTGTAGTATCACACTTCATTCTGCAAAATACTTTCCAGATAACTCTCTCTTTGTCCACCCTCACCAGCCTTGTTGACCCCATTGTATAGATGAGGAAGATGGACTTAAGAAGTCTGAGTTGACTAACTTCACCTATCTCTTAGAGGCAGAGCTTGGACCCAAACTCATGTATTCTGAAGCCAATTTTGGAGGTTTTTCTGATTTCCTACCTTGAAGGCTGATGTTGTTTTTATTAATAAAACTTCCAGGCTCCCACTGCTGGCTTTTGGCCTCTTTTTTGGAGCCCTCCTTTGATGGTCTAGAGATGCTTCAGTTCATAGAATCCATACTTGTTTGATTGCACAACCTATCAGTTAAGAATTTAAGAATGTGAGGGCTGTATTAATTATCTATGGCTGCCTTACGATATTACCTCAAACCTAGCACCTTAAATGACACTCATTTATTAGTTTGCGGTTTCTGTGGGTCAGGAATCTAGGCATAGCTTAGGTTGGTTCTCTCCTTCAGGTTCTCTTACAGGGCTGTGCTCAAAGTGTTGGCCTGGGCTGGGGTCTCATCTGAAAGCTGGACTGGGGAAAGATCTTCCTCCAAGCTCACATGGTTGTTTGCTGGATTCACTTCCTTGTAGCCTGTTGACTGAAGGCTTCCTTGCTAATTGTCAGCTGGAGGCTGTCCCCAGTTTCTTGCCACATAGGCCTCTCCATAGGCTCACCAGCGTCATCAAAGCTGTAAATGGAGATAATCGACAGTCAGGAAGACAGAAGATCTATAACATAAAATAACCATAGAAATGATATCTATCACCTTTGCTGTATTCTTTTGATTGGAAGCAAGTTACAAGTCTTGCTCATACTCAATGGGAGGGGATTATACAAAGGCATGAATACCTGGAGGCAGGGATCATTGGAGGGCATTTTAATTTTATTTTATTTTTAACCTTTATGAAGGAATCATTAACAAATAAGATGATACAGGTATTTAAAGTGTACATCATGATGATTTAATATACGTGTACATTGTATGGAGGCCATTTTGCTCTCTGTCTGCCACAAGCACATACTCTAGTAATATGTGTGTAGGTGTTTACGTATTTTGTTGTCAATCCATACAGTAACTATTAAAGTGTAGTTTCTTCTTTTTTTGATGAAAAATAGATATTAATAGAAGTTCTAACATTTTTCCTCCATTACCTCAGTGGGTTGTTTTTGCAGCCCACCGCCTTAGAATGAGCATGTGGTAGCTTGTTTGCCTCATGGTTTGATTGTCTACACATTTGTTCAGCTCCTCTTGCAGATGGATTTCATTGACTGTTGCAGAGAAGGCCCTAGGACAAGGCGGGTCTCTTCCTGAGATTGAGTTTCATGGGGAAGAGACTGAGTCTAATTGGACTTGGACTCCCCAGTGCTTGGCCCAATGCCTGCCTGGCACAGACAGAGCGAGTGCTCAGTCAGAGTTGGGTGGTTGGAGGTGACCCTTTGTAAGATTAAGGCAAGAGTGGGATGTGGGCTTTTACCAGAGGTGTCTTGGCTCACGGAGTTCCAGACATCATTTACTCTGTCGCTCAGTGTTTACTTGAGGTGACTCTGTGGTCCCCCATGGACCAGGCATTGGGGACCTAGAGAATCAGATGCAGTCTTCCATGGGGAGCCTCGGTCCATGGGTAAAATAGCTAAACAGATAATAAGCAGATTATGTGAGCAGTGCCCTACCCAAATTGTGAATTGATGAGCGTGGTGGGAGCACAGAAGCACTGATTCATTTGGCCTGAGGGAAGGCTTCGCAGAAGGGATCTTGTTTGAGTCTGGCCCTGAAGGTTGAGCAGAAGCAATCAATTACCTGTTTTTCGGAAGAGTGGTCAGCTTCCCATGGCATTTGGGAAGGTGAGGTCATAGGTTGTTCATTGGGACACAATGATGCGATGTGGGCTCACCTCACTGGGAATAAGAAAATCTGAGCTCAGCTGGAGGATAGAGGTAGAGACCACAAGGGCAACAGTTGCTTGGATCTCTTTGCCTTGGTCGAGAATACTTGATACCAGCCTGGGTGAGGGGCTCTTTCAGCCTGCTCTTGCATTAGGACTTGAGTTCCTTCCTTATATTTTATTATGAAGGCTCCGACTAATGTCCCAGGTGCTATAAACCTTCAGAGAGTCAGAAACTGGCATCTGAGAAAAGCCTGGACCCTAGGACCTTTGCAGACCTCCCATCCTGATTTATACAAATTTGACACCTTTGGGCTTTGCTCAGATCTATAAACTTGGGTGTCAGTGTCTCCATTTGGCCTCACGTCTACAAATGAGATAGTGATGAACAGTTTCTTTGGAGCTTCCCTGGCAGAAGCATCAATCGCTTTGCCAATGAGGGGTCTGTCTAGAGCCCCAGGCACTGTAGATTTATGTGCTGGCTGCTTTCTACTGTAATCTTAAACCTCCCAGCTTTCACTGAAAAAGAATGGCTTCTAATCTCGCAGATAACCTTCCTTATATAAATCTGTGCATTGGAGGGCTTAGCATAGCATGGATTATGGGAAGAGCTCTGTCTGGAAACTCAGGATCACAGAAGAGCTTCTGATTACTTGTGATCAGAGAAATTACCCCTGTATAAGTCATTGAGATATTATAGAGAATATTTGGCTTTCTTCTTCCCTCTTTCCTTCCTTCTTTCCTTTGCTCTTTCCTTCCTTTTTAAAAATTAACTTATCACCTGAGGGCCAGTGCCATTTCTTCTCTGAGCCAAGACCCTGGGGAAGCCTAGAAACTACCTTGGGAGTCTTACTTTGGCTTGTGGGAGGGAGTTTCTGAAGGACCGCATTCAGACGGGGGCTGCCTTCCCGGGAGCAGTGATAAGTGGGTCTGTGTGGAGGAAGGTGGCCAGCAGATAATTATACTGCAGTGTGATGGGGCTTTAATAAAAGATGAGAAGAGGACTGGAGAAAATTCCTTTGTCATTAAAACCCTCCTGATTTGATACCTAGGGTTTATGTGCAATTATCCTTTCACTCACTTGGGTCAGGAGTGTTCCTTTGGTCAACTAAAGCTACAAACCCTTTTGCTATGTTTATACACATCAGTTCCATTCTGAAATCAGCTTTAACCCAGTGCTATCATCCTCTTTAACACAGCATCCAAACAGCAGGACTTTATACCACGGCTAACACTGTTTTCTACCAGCCCCTTATTTTCTACACCATGTCTGAAAAGTCCCTGCACAGAGAATCCATTTTCAGTTTCTGCACTATTTCTTCATTGCTCTTCTTCCTGGTTCTCTTTCTTTGGAGTCATTTGGGGGAACTTGGGTTGGAGAGTGGGTCAACACAATAACTTCTTATTCCTTTTTAAACTTATTTTGTGGAAAGTCTTTAAACACAGGCAAAAGTAGAGTGAACAGTATAACGAATCTCCACATACCCATGGCTCACTTTCCACAGTTTGTCAGCTTGTGGTCAGCCTTATTTCACCCACACACTCATCTAGTCCCTCCTATTCATTTGAAGCCAATCTCAGGTATCCTATTATTTGATGCACAAATATTTAAATTCTGAATCTATAAAAGATACTTTTAAAAACATGACCATAACACCATAGTCACATCTAAAAAAAATGGTAACTCCTTAATGCAGGCATACCTCCTTCTTACTCAGCTTTGCTTATTGCTTCACAGATACTGTGTTTTGTACAAATTGAAGGTCTGTGGTAGCCAGGTCTATCGGCACCATTTTTCCAAAAGCATTTGCTCACTTTGTGTTTCTGTGTCACGTTTTGGTAATTCTTGAAATATTTTAAACTTCTTCATTATCGTTATGTCTGTTATGGTGATCTGTGATCACTGATCTTTGATGTTACTTACTATTGTAATTGTTTTGCGGTGCTATGATCTACGCCCATATAAGATGGTAAACTTAATCAGTAAAGGTTATGTGTGTTCTCACTGCTCCAATGACTGGCCATTCCCCCATCTCTCTCCCTCTCCTTGGGCTTCTCTGTTAAAGACACAATAGTATTGAACTTAGGCCAATTAATAACCCTACAATGACCTCTGAGTGCTCAAGTAAGAAGAGACACACGTCTGTCACTTTAACTCAAAAGCTAGAAATGACGGGTGCCGGGGTGGCTCTGTCGGTTAAACATATGACTTTGTCTCGGGTCTCGTTCTCACTGTTCGTGAGCTCGAGCCCCACATCAGGCTCTGTGCTGACAGTGCTGGGCCTGCTTCTGATTCTCTGTCTCCCTCTCTCTCTTCTCTCTCTCAAAATAAATAAATAAACGTTAATACAAAACAAAACAAAAGCGAGAAATGACTGAGCTTAGTGAGGAAGGCATGTCAAAATCTGAGATAGGCCGAAAATTAGGCCTGTTGTGCTGGTTAGCCAAGTTGTGAGTGCAAAGGAAAAGTTCTTGAAGGGAGTAAAAAGTGCTACTCCAGTGAGCACATGAAAGATAAAAAAGTAAAACAGACTTATTGCCGATATGGAGAAAGTTTGAGTGGTCTGGATAGAAGACCAGCCACAACATTCCCTTAAGCCAAAACCTGACCAAGAGCGTGGCCCTAACTTTCTTCATTTCTGTGAAGGCTGAGAGGAAGCTGCAGAAGAAAAGTTGGGAACTACCAGAAATTGGTTTACAGCTTTAAGGAAAGAAGCTATCTCCATAACATGAAATTACAAGGTGAAGCAGCAAATGCTGATGTAGAAGCTGCAGCAAGTTATCCAGGAGATCTGGCTAAGATGATAAATGAAGGTGGCTACACTAAACAACAGATTTCCAATGCAGATCTTCTTATGTTGGAAGAAGATGCCATCTAGGACTTTTATGGCTATAAAGGAAAGAAGTCAATGCCTGGCCTCAAAGCTTGCAAGGACAGGCTGGCTCTCTTGTTAGGGGCTAAGGTAGCTGGTGACTTTAAGTTGAAGCCGTTGTTTATTCACCATTAATAAAACCCCAGGACCCTCAAGAATTATGCTAAATCTCCACTTTCTGTGCTCTATAAATGGAACAACAAACCCTAGATGATAGCACATCTGTTTACAACCTGCTCAGAAAAAAAGATTCCTTTCAAAATGTTACTGCTCATTGACAGTACATCTGGTCACCCAAGAGCTCTGATGGAGATGTACAAGATGAATGTTGTTTTCATGCCTGCTAACACAACATGCATTCTGTAGCCCATGGATCAAGGAGTAATTTTGACTTTCAAGACATATTATTTAAGAAATAAATTTCATAAGGCTACCACTGCTGTAGTGATTCCTCGGTGGATCTGGGCAAAGTAAATTAAAGACCCTCTGGAAAGGATTCACCATTCTAGATGCCATTAAGAACATTTGTGATTCATGACGAGGTTATGAACATGAGCAGCAGTTTGAAAGATTCCAACCCTCATGGATGACTTTGAGGGGTTCAAGACTTCAGTGGAGGAAGTAACTGCAGATGGGGTGGAAAGGGCAAGAGAACTAGAATTACAAGTGGAGCCTGAAGGTGGGACTGAATGGCGGCAATCCCATGATAAAACCTGAGCGCCTGAGCAGTTACTTCTTACGGATGAGCAAACAAAGTGGTTTCTTGAGATGGAATCCACTTCTGGTGGAGATGCTGTGAAGATTGTTGAAATGACCACAAAGGATTCGGATGATCACATGAACTAGTTGATAAAACAGCGGCACGGTTTGACAGGACTGACTTCCAATTTTGAGAGATGTTCTACTGTCACTAAAATGCTATCCAGCAACATCACACTCTACAGGGAAATCGTTTGTGAAAAGAATCAATCCATGCGTCAGACTTCATTGATGTCTTCTGAGAAATGGCCACAGCCGCTCCAGTCTTACCAGCACCCTGATCGTTTGGCAGCCATTGCCACTGAGGCAAGACCTTCCACCAGCAAAAAGATTGTGAGTCGCTGAAAGGTCAGACGATGCTTAGCATTGTTTAGCAATAAAGTATTTTTTAAATTAAAGTGTGTACATTTTTTAGACCTAATGCTATTGCACATTTAACAGACTATAATATAGTGTAAACATAACTTTTATGTGCTCTGGAAAACCAAAAAGTTCATTTGCTTTCACCTTATTGTGGTGTTCACTTTATTGCCATGGTATGGAATATCTCCACCATATCTCTGAGGTATGCCTGTATCAAATATACTTTAGTGTTTGAATTTCATCTTGCAATTTATTGATATATCTCTTAAATGTTTTTCAAATTATAGATTCCTACTCCGTTTCCCTCTCTCTCCCTTTACCATGTATTTGTTGAAGAATCATTTATCCTGTAGCTTCTCACTGTCTGGATTCTGCTGACTGTATCCGTATGGTGTCATTTAACATGTTGCTCTGTCTTCTGTTTTCTGTAAATTGGTGGTGGTATCTAACGGTTTGTTCAGATTCAGCATTGGTCGGTTGGTTGGTTTTGGCAAGACTACTTGATATGTGGTGGTAAATTCTTCCACCCGTAAACTCATAATGTGTAATTATCTCTTTTACTCTTTGATATTAGTGACCATTAATAAGCAATGCCTACATCTGTTCATTCATTAGGGCTTCCAAAATGGTGATATTTCAATTCCATCTTCGCCTCTTTGTTTACTAACTAGAATATTTATTTAAAAATTTTTTTTTTAATGTTTTTTGAGAGAGAGAGAGAGAGACAGACAGAGCATCAGTAGGGGAGGGGCAGAGAGAGACAGAAACACAGAACCTGAAGCAGGCTCCAGGCTCTGAGCTGTCAGCACAGAGCCCAACAGGGGGCTCAAACTCGCAAACTGCGAGATCATGACCTGAGCCGAAGTTTGCCGCTTAACCGACTGAGCCACCCCGGCACCCCTAGAATATTGCTTTTATAAAAACTTCCCTTTATCTACTCTTTGGCTATCCAGTGATATAGTTTTTATAGAAGAGCAGAATAAATTATTTATTTTTCACCTATTTTCAAAATAGTAGTTGGTTTAGCAGCACGCGGCAACAGTGACCAACTAATTTCAGTCCATCACAAGTATTATGCTTATCAGTACTCAAATTGTCTCATCTTTGGCTGATGGGAACCTCTTCAAATTGGCCTGGGTCCTGTTGGCACGGCCCTAAGAGTTTCTGATGACTGCCTTGTTATCTGTCATAACAAAATTTTCCGGGCTTATTCTGAACATTTCCTGTCCGAGACCCAGGTTGAGTCATGTCTCGAAGGAGCCTCGGTCCTGTTCAGTGGGAAAGTGGTGAACTGCCAGATCGTTGTAGGGGTCTTGGCTGTTTACGGGCCTTTTCACTGTTCAGAGTCGGGAAACAGATTTGTGGTTTGCTTGGTTATTTATTTTTTTAAAGAAGATACATTGTGAGTTCATACCCAGCCTTTCAGTTCTTATGTAGCACTACAGAGTTTTCACTAAATCGCTTTTATCTTATATCTGCATCTCCTTTCTCACCTGAAGATCTCGCTTTTCAACACTACCAGCAGTGGTAGAATTGGCCTGTCACATAAGTACTTAATTGTTGTATCCAGGCACTCACAATGGTCTAATAATAACAGCGACAGCATTACCATTAATTACTGGGAATATTGCTCTAAAACCTTTTAAGTTTTGTTTTGTTTTGTTTTGTTGCGTTTTTTTTAAGTTCTGGAATTCCCTTCCCTGGCTCGCCTGCTTGGAAGCTCACTATTTATTCTTCAGGACCCACTTCAGATACCCTCTCCTTGGGGAAGTTTATATTACTTACTCCTCTGTGCTGTCCTACAGCTCATTGTATGTTCCTGTGTTATGGCAATTTTTTTCTATTTATTGTAATCTAGACTGAGAATTCCTTGAGAGCGGAGATGCATTTACCAGTATACCCGCAGCATCCAGCAGGCATTTGAGGAAAGCTTCATTTTGAACGAGTGACAGTTGGTACACCAATCACATGCACATATCCTCGGTTTGTTTGCCAGGTTACTTAGGAACTTTCATTCATTCAAAGAGAACTACCCTTTGCTACTTTTTGCCGGGTGACTGTGGTGAACAATAGTGATAAGTCCTTACCCTCACAGATTTTACACCTTGATTTTCTATCCCATGTGCTCAGACAGACTAGAAGGCCCTGCTAAATTTAAGAGAGAACTTCTGATTGGAGCACCTCCGATCAGGCTTGGGTGCAGGGCTGTATCGACGAACAGGACACGGGGCATGCCTGTGCCACAGTGGGGCCAAAAGTGGGGAGCCAAAAGTGGCCAGGAATCGGGTGTTCGGCAGGGAAGAGGTGAGGGGGTTCTGGCTGTTGGTGGCATTATGGGCCAAGTCTGGCACAAAGTAACATCTGACTTGCCACCCTCTGGCCCAAGCCCCAGGAATTCCCAGCCTCTGTCCCACAGGCTACCTATAAAGGTTGGCAGCAGGGCAAGGGAATTTTCTGTCTGCACTTCCTCCTCTAGTCTTGACATTAATTTGGAACAGGCAGCTAGAGAGATGAGAGAAAGAGAGTATATTTATGAAAATAAGATCTTTAGTGCCTGCCCTGTGGGCTCGTTTGTCCCTACCTTTATTTAGCATTTCAGAAACCTGAGCTGATGTTTACCAGAAGGCCAGTCAGGACTTTAGGTTCTAGCAATCCAGCAAATCCCAGCATTCACCCTTCTCGAACCACTTTTCACAGATATATTGTTGACAGCATTTCTCTTTTCTGGAGCCGGGCCATTAAGGTAGATTCCCCTGTCTTAGCCCCACCCTGCTAGTGTGGTCAGATGCCGACGTCTAGGTGTGATACTGCCCCTGATGGTTTCTAAGGAGGCCTGGCACATTCTCTTAGGTTCAAGGCCATTTTTTAGGAAACCCTCTCTGCCACATTTCTTAACCACCCCCCCCTGAGATTTAACTATATTTCTGGCGCCTCTTTCCAAATTCCCATCTATTGCAAATCCCCAACTGGGTGTACCAACAGATGACTCAAATTCATTATGTCCGAAACTAAACTCACCCCCACCCCCATCAGATCCTCCTTGTATTTTCCTGACTCAGTGGATGGCACTACCATCCACACCGCCCCTGACTTCAGACTAGGTTAGATTCTTCATCATACTCTCTCACAGTTACCATACAGTTGTAATTAACATAAGTAATGCTTTATGTATTTGTTTCCTCTGTAGTTTCTGCCGCTAGACTGTAATTTCTTGAGAGTTAGGACCACATCTACCTTATTCATCACTGTACCCAGTGCCTGACACATCTGACACATGAGTCCTCACTCAGTATTTGTTGGATTAATTAAGAAACCCAGGGGCGCCTGGGTGGCTCAGTCGGTTAAGCGTCCGACTTCGGCTCAGGTCATGATCTCGCGGTCCGTGAGTTCAAGCCCCGCGTCGGGCTCTGTGCTGACCGCTCCGAGCCTGGAGCCTGTTTCAGATTCTGTGTCTCCCTCTCTCTCTGACCCTCCCCCGTTCATGCTCTGTCTCTCTCTGTCTCAAAAATAAACGTTAAAAAAAAAAAAAAAAAAAAAGAAATCCAACCCAGTCACCCAAGCTAGAAACCTCATCATCAATGTAGATTCCTCTCTCTCATCATCTACATCTTATCTATCAGCACAATTTGTCTATTCTACCCCTGAAATGTTTCTCAGATCTGTCCTATCAGTACTATACCTGGTGTTCAGGATCTAATCATCTCACATTTGGACTGTGGTAATAACTTTATGGGTTTCTCTATCTCTTTTCTTTTTTTCCTTCTAATCTATCTGATGTGTAGCCAAAGCAGTTTACAAAAAATTATAAACTGTGTCACTCCTCTATTTAAAAACTTTTTGGGGGCCTCCTATTGTCTAAAAGACAAAATCTAAACTCCCGGGAGAGTGGGATCTATCCCAAATTTAATTGTCCTGCCTCATATCCTGCCATTGTCCCCCACATAACCTCGTGTCTCAACAACCACAAACAGTTAGTTCCCCAGTTCCCAAATCTTTATATGTGTCTCCATGTTTACTTTCTTCCTCCTCTAGCACCTAACACAGCTGTCACAAAGACAAGAGAAAGAAGGATGGGTGAAGGTAACTGTGGGGTCTGGTAGAGAAAAATCACTGGATTTCCAAAGAAACAGAGGAAAACTTTTAAAAATGTCATCTTCCCTCCAATGGTAAGCCTTGAAGCTCGTGAATCAGGGCTCAAGGCTGTCTGGTATTGAAGCTATGCCTCTAAACATAAATACCGTCCTGCAGTTTAGCTCCTTTCCGTGTGGGGGACTCTTCATCTTAAAAGTTCCTCTTTCTGTTTTTCAGTTCTCTTTTATGTGTTTTGGCGTGTGTCTCCTTTGGACGTGGCATCTCCTGCAGGAAAGCAGAACGACCAAGTGCAGGAAAACTGATGCAATGGCACCACCTTTGGCATCTCTCTGTGAGGTGTCACCCTGAAACCCAGTCACCTAATTTAACACACAGCAATTAAATGTTGTTCAGCGCCTGTGTCTTTCAGCTCTTCTTTCTCAACTGTCGATTACTATCGGGACTATGCCCTGATTTGGAATGGAACACAAGGGAACGTGGTATGTGTGCCTGCCATTTGCCTCTCGCTGTCATGTGACATGCTTCACATTAGGTCTGCCCTTGATACGTGGAATGGATCCATCCTGAGCTTCTCATGTCTTTGTTCTGGATGTTCCTCTAAGGTGATCCTCTCCTCTCCAAATGCTTGCCATCCTAAAGTGGCCAAACTGTATGAACTTTGGTTCGGATCCACTGGGAGCCTGAACATTTGTCTTTGGTGACCTGACACTGAGCAAGCAAACCCAATCGTTGCAAATAAATACCTCATAGAATGTCTGTCTGCATTTGATGACTTTGATCTCAAGTTCTTCCTTGATGTTTTATCTTTAGTATGCTGGAGGCTGCTGGGAATCTTGATTTATTTATTTTTTTTATTTTTTATTTTTTTTTCAATTTTTTTTTTCAACGTTTATTTATTTTTGGGACAGAGAGAGACAGAGCATGAACGGGGGAGGGGCAGAGAGAGAGGGAGACACAGAATCGGAAACTGGCTCCAGGCTCTGAGCCATCAGCCCAGAGCCCGACGTGGGGCTCGAACTCCCGGACCGCGAGATCGTGACCTGGCTGAAGTCGGATGCTTAACCGACTGCGCCACCCAGGCGCCCCGGAATCTTGATTTATTCAATGCGCTAGCTGTTGGGGTGTGGGACATTGGAATTGTTCTTCCTAGAAGTAGGGAACAGAAGGATTAAAGACCATGCTCACTTACAACCTATTCTGACACACACATTTTAGGAAAAACTTGGAGGGCACTTTGAGTAGTGCCTCTTTGAGGTGGCATGACTCCTGGCTAGGGTGCCTTAAGGGGGGAAACCAGTGAAGCCTCACGGATACTTTTAAAATACATTGTATTCAAAATGCATAGCACCTAGGAAGCTGAACTTCTGCCAAGTCAGGATTGCTGATTCCCTACTGTTCTGTTACCCTCTTCAGGATAGGAATTTCCAATGTATTTCTGAGACAGCCACAAAGACGCACTGGAACTTAAAAAGCTGATCACACAGAAAAAGGAAGATGCGTACCAATTCCGGCTCCAGTGAGCTTAAGATGACCTTGGCAAACCTCCCATCAAGTGCAGAGTATTCCTCCCACTGATTTATTTAACACGTATAGGTTGTGCACCTACTATGTGCTGATCACCATTCTAGGTAGTGGGACTAGAGCAGTGAACAAAACAGACAAGGTCCCTGAGCCCCTGGATCTCACCGTCACATGATTACTGCTGGGCAGTCGCCAGCCTTGGCCTCCCCAACGCTGCCATCTCCTCCTCGAACAACTCCTGTGTGTACCTCTGCAGCTTTCACTGCTTGGTCCGAGCTCTACTCCTGGACCTCTCAGATCAGGTCTGAGCTGTTTTCCCTTTGTTGACTTCAGATGTTTGAAAACAGCTCTTCTGCACCCCCTGCGTCTTCTCCAGCTAAGTGTTTCTTTTTTTTTTTTTCTTTTTCTTTTTAATGTTTATTTATTTTTGAGACAGAGAGAGACAGAGCATGAGCGGAGGAGGGGGAGAGAGAGAGGGAGACACAGAATCCAAGGCAGGCCCCAGGCTCTGTTATTTTTTGACACAGAGAGAGACAGAGCATGAGCGGAGGAGGGGTAGAGAGAGGGAGACACAGAATCTGAAGCAGGCTTCAGGCTCTGAGCTGTCAGCACAGAGCCCGACATGGGGCTCGAACTCACCAGCCGTGAGATCATGACCTGAGCCGAAGTCGGACGCCCAACCTACTGAGCCACCCAGGCGCCCCGCTAAGTGTTTCTTTTATCTTCAAGGACTCTTCAAAGAACTTGGTGTCTGTACCTTCTGGTCACCCTCTGAACTGGTACCCTGGTGCTCTTTCTTTAAAATTTAACTCCTTCTGCCCAAGGCAGTGATTCTTATACATGTGGGTCCTGTGAATTCCCTGTACCGGCCATTTGCAACCTCCCCTTCCTGTCCCCTAGCAAGAGTGGCAGGACTTTCCTCCGATTGAAGAATAGAAGCATATTGTGAAATGATAAATCTATATATTGGTTTCTGCCACTGTTTCTGACCGAGCTGCTAAGACCCTTGCCATTTCCTGGATGATAAAGAGTGTCTGACAGAGCTCCCAAATCTCTTGGAATTTCCTAGCTAGTGGAACACTTAAAAAAATTTTTTTAATGTTTTATTTATTTTTGAGACAGAGACAGAACATGGGCAGGGGAGGGGCAGAGAGAAAGGGAGACACAGAATCCGAACCAGGCTCCAGGCTCTGAGCTGTCAGCACAGAGCCTGATGCGGGGCTCAAACTCACAAACCGCGAGATCATGACCTGAGCCGAAGTCGGACGCTCAGCCGACTGAGCCACCCAGGTGTCCCTGGAGCATTTATTTTTTATTTTTATTTTTTAAGTTTATTTATTTATTTTGAGAGAGACAGAGATAGCACAAGTGGGGGAGGGGCAGAGAGAGGGAGACAGAGCATCCCAAGCAGGCTCCACACGGTCAGCTTGGAGTCTGATGTGGGGCTTGAACTCACGAAACCATGAGATCATGACCTGAGCTGAAACCAAGAGTCAGACGCTTAACCGATTGAGCCACCCAGGCACCCTTTTTTTTTTCCTAATGAGGTGACTCTTGGGAGGCTCTGGAGGGGGCTGGTCACCAGGATGACCAGGCCATGATTAGAAGCTTGGAACTTTCAGCCCCACTCCCCATTCTCTGGAGAGAGGTGAGGGGCTGGAAATGGAGGTAATAATCAATCATGCTTATGTGATGATGCCTCCATAAAAGTCCCAAAAGGACGGGGTTTGGAGAGCTTCTAGGTTGGTGAATACAACCACATGCCTGGAGG
Source organism: Prionailurus bengalensis (assembly GCF_016509475.1). Taxonomy (NCBI): domain Eukaryota; kingdom Metazoa; phylum Chordata; class Mammalia; order Carnivora; family Felidae; genus Prionailurus; species Prionailurus bengalensis. The sequence continues at coordinate 43,673,972 of NC_057345.1, read as the reverse complement.
GTGGTGCACCCCAACTCCAAGAGGGACAGAAGCTCCTGTATCTGGGACCCTTCTAGAACTCGCCCTGTGTATCTCTCCAACTGGCTGTTTATTTGTATCCTTTAAAATGTTCTTGGTAATGAATCAGCAATAGTGAGTAAACTGTTTTCCTGGGTTCTGTGAGCAAATTGTCAAACTCAGGGAGGAGGTCATGGGAACCAACGATTTATAGCCAGGTCAGACAGAAATCATGGGTAACCTGGGAACCCACTATTAGCAATTGATGTCTGAAGTCAGCAGGGTGGTCTTGTGGGAGGGTGCCCTTAACCTTTGGGTCTGTATTACCTCCAGGCAGTTAGTGGCAGAATTGCTTGGTGTGGAAAACCCACACATCTGGTCACAGAAGTGTTGTTAAGCGTTAAAGTGAAGGAGAGTAGTGAGTTTTTCCCAGGCACATATAAATATCCATGTTTGAGGGAGAATTTAGTTACTACTGAGTACTTTTAAGTGTGGTATTACTGGTAAAGTTAAAAAAATGTTTAGAGATTATTTAATACATTGGTCAGGATTTAATTTCTAAGTAAGGATGTTAGACACAACCACCCTCATAAATTATCACCATCATCTTATAAAAGAGAGAACATCATAATATCAAATAATCTGGAGGGGCATAATTTCAGTACTAAAGAAGCTGACTACTTTGTTCATTTTTTCTCACCTATGAAGGACCAGTGAACATTTCATGAACCAGACGGCCCTGCCATTTGGGGGCCCCTGCTCTTGGGACCTCCGTGAAGCACTTACAAATTGTATTCAACCTTAAAAGAATTCTAAAAAGCAATAGCTTAAACAAATTAGTAGTTTTACTTTTCTCACACAAATAGAAGTTTAGAGATAGCCCCACCCAGGTTAATATAGCTGCTCCATGATGCCCCTAGGGAGTCTGACTTTTTTTCATTTTTCTTTGGTTCAACAGTCTTTAGCATGAATTTGCCATCATCTGATCCCAAGATGTCTGCTGTCTTCCAGCAAAGTGTAGGCCGTAAGGAGTCCAGCTCCAAGCCAGAACCCTATATCTTTCAGGCTTGACCACAGACAGTGAGGGGCTATGTACCTAAAGACCTTTACCTGACAGGCTCTGGGAAAGCTGCCCACTGCACACCAGACTAGGTGCATGGCCTTAGCACTGTGCTCTCTGAGGGGAGTTGCAGTCAGGGGCTCTGGGCTCACCCTACCACCACCCCAGCCTTGTTCTTTTGCAAATCTGCATTTCTAGCGCAGCTTCCTTCCTTTGGAGGCGTCCTGATGGAGCTAAGGGATGAGGGCCCTAGCCATGGCCTCTCTCAGGTGCCTCTGCTAGACCAACATACTCGGGGGTTGGGGTGAGGTTGGGGTCTTGAAGATGTTTTCTCCACTCTGACCCAGTATTCAGTACCTTCTACCCATAGCCCTCTCCCTCCTCCTACCCTTCGGGGCTGTAAAATGGCAGGCGACTTTTGTTTAGGGATCCTTTGGCAGTAAGACCGCGCCACATCTGTACCAATCCACCTGACCCTTGCCTGTCACTGTTCCATGGAGAAAAATGGAACATTAGGGGAGTCAGTGCTTTCTCCTATTTAGTGTCTTGCTTATACCATCGCAGTAAATGATTAAGACTCGACTGTAACTATTCATGTTTACTACTCAGACACCTGGCAGCCCAGCTCTCCAGCTCAGCTCAGCTTTTGACAGGAAGAAGGGAAAGGGCAAAAGGGGTTGACCAGTTGGACCCACCTTTGAATAAGCTTTCTCCAAAACTGCATTTAATGTCTTATGCTTATATCTCATTGGTCAGAACTGTATCACATGGTCATCCCTAGCTGCAAGGGAGGCTGGGAAATGCTCTTTAGCTGGACACACTGCCACCCTGAATGAAACCAGAATGAGTTTTAGACAGATAGCTATTATGTCTTGGAACTTTTAGAAAAGTTGATGGATGGTGGTTTTTCCATTGTCAGTTTGATTTCACTGGTTGGCATCATATGAAGATTTAAGAGAAAAGAATTCTGAGATGGCAGTGGCATTTTTGAATCTCCCCAAATTCCTCCATTAAAAACAGAACATCTGGGATAGCAAAACCAAAACCTATGGACAACATCTACAACAAACCTGGGTGACAAGATATCAAACCCCAAAAATCAAGCTGGTGGAAACCACTAGCAAAGACTCAAAGACTCACATGGTATTAGCACTTTTGTGGAAAGAAGCAAAGGGAAGCAGCTCAGCTTCTGAGAAATCTAAAAATGAGAGAACCTCAAAATAGCCAAGAGGTACTCCCTAGAGAGGACAGTAGGCCAGTGGGAGAACAGCAGCTGGATTCGAGGGCAGTTTTGTGCAACCCAGTTTGCAGCTGATGAGCGCAGGGGGTCTGAAGTAAGGTCTGAAGAAGCTGGAGCAGTCCAGGTCCTGTGGACTCTCAAAACCAGCCGAAGGCTCTTTCCAGGACATCAGAGCAGAAACTGTAAGGAATGGGATACAGATAGAGTAGGCCAGAGATATTTGGGGCACAGAAAAGGGAAGTCAGAGGAGAGTGGGGGAAGGGCACACAGCCAGGAGGTCTCAGAAAGTGTGAAGCCATGTGTTTGAACGCTTTGTGAAAACAGAAAAAGAATCTGTAGAATCTTGAATTTAGCGAAGCCAACCTAAGTCACCCATCCTTCCTAAGTGTGCAGGAGAACTAATTTCATAGAAAAATGAGCAACAGAAAGGACCGCAGTCATATCTCATCGGGAAGTTATTATTAGAAAAATGAAAATACAGAGCAGAATGATATCCCTAATGATCTGAAAACATTCCAGAAGACACACCCACAAAATCACATGAAAAGGCTAACTTAGTATTTCAAAATAAGCTAAAGTAAGTTAAGGAAATAGTGCAAGTTCCTGCTCAACAGCCATGGGGTAGTTCTAACAGCAATACTGGCTCTCCCTTCGTGTGTGCGTGTGTGTGTGTGCGTGCGCGCGCGTGCATGCGTGCGTGCGTGCTTATGGCTCTAATACAGGAGTAGCACCTTCATAATGTTTGGATAAGGACTCCCTCCTCCCTTTTGCTACTGCAACCCTATTCTTTCTCCCCTATGTTGTTCAGCCCTTCTAATACTTTTGTTATCAATTCTCTGCATTCAGTCCCTCTTTGATTTGGATAACAAAGTTTGTTGTCCTGAACAGACGCTTTCTGATGTAGTTACTTCCATTCATTCTTCTGTTCATTTAACAAACATTTATTGACTACTGTCGAATGTTATGGCATTTCAAAACAGTGATAAACAGGATAGACAAAGCCCCTGCCCATGTGAAGCTTATATGCTAGTGAGGAACTCAGACAATAAATAAGTAGTTACACATGATGATTTCACATTGTGGTAAGTGCTCTAAAAATAAATGTGGTGTAAACAATAAATAATTGTCTCTTGTATAAATGAAGTCAGGAGGTAAGGGCAGGTAGCCTAAGGATTAGTTTAGTTGCTCCAAATAATCAAGTCTCCTTTTATCCATATTCCATGCAGCTGGATGGAGGAAGGGTTTAAGAAGGGGCAAAGACCTTGGATACCTCTCCTTCAAGGGGAGTTTCTGGGAAGCTACCAGGTAACAGTTTGAATACATTTTTATTGACCTGAACTCATCAGTCACCTGGCTCCACCTAGCGGCAAGGGAGACTAGGAAATGTAGCCACATGCCTAGCTAAAAATTGGGGATTCTACTTCTAAGAAGTAAGGGAAGAAGAGATAGGGTAGACAACCAGTAGTCTGAACAAGATACTAAAGGAACTAAACAAGGTAATCTGATCGCAAGTAACCTGGAGTGTTTAATTTTTTTTTAATGTTTGTTTATTTTTGAGAGTGAGAGAGAGAGTGTGTGAGTAGGGAGGGGCAGAGAGAGAGGGAGACAGAATCCTAAGCAGGCTCCAGGCAGCCCGACGTGGGGCTCGAACTCATGAACCAAACCGTGAGATCATGACCTGAGCCGAAGTAGGACACTTAACCAACAGAGCCACCCAGGCGTACCTCCTGGGATGTGTTTAAGGACACTCATTTAGACTGATTCTTTAAAAAAATTTTTTTTCTCAACGTTTTTATTTATTTTTGGGACAGAGAGAGACAGAGCATGAACGGGGGAGGGGCAGAGAGAGAGGGAGACACAGAATCGGAAACAGGCTCCAGGCTCTGAGCCATCAGCCCAGAGCCCGACGCGGGGCTCGAACTCACGGACCGCAAGATCGTGACCTGGCTGAAGTCGGACGCTTAACCGACTGCGCCACCCAGGCGCCCCTAGACTGATTCTTTATAATCTTTCTGTACCACCAGATAGAAGGTTGTCAGATACCTGATCTACCTTTGTATTCCCAGTTTGTTCTTCAGTGCTTCAGACATGATTGATATTAACATGTTTTTGGAAGTGAATATAATCTTAAAGCAACTCAGGAAACCATTACTAGCAAACATTACAAAGCACTATGTGTGATCTCAATTTCTCTCACTAGACTGGGACTTTCTCCAGTCAGTAAATCACTGAATCTCTGTTACTAGAGTACTGAACATTGACCGTGGTATGTAATTGGGTATTAAAAGGTGTTAGCAGTATGCCTCCAGGGATCCCACTGAGGGCTGCTGCAATCAGAGAAGATTTCATGAAGTGGGACTTGGGTTGGTAAAAATCTTTTTCCTTACTGGCAGGAAATTAATATTTGTATAGGATTTTATCATATCTTGGCAACATCACTGGATGCTTTTATTTTTATCTTTATTTTATAGGTGAAGAAATGGAGGCTAAGAGAGGGTCAAGACATTCCACTTAGCAAGTGGCAGAGCTGGAACTAGGAACTAGATCTTAGAAAACCAAATTCACCTTTATGGAAAGAAAATTTTTTCCATCAGTAAAATTAGTAAGTACCTCTGTGGAGAAGGCCACACCATCCTTTGATTTCACTTTCAGGCAGTCGATAAAGAAAACTGGGAGAAATAAGGGCCGATCATTTTGCCAGATCTAACTGTAAAATTCCGACCAATTGTCACTGTTCCTATTATCGGCTTTATAAAAGACTACGATTCCCAGCATGCCACAAGGTACTTCTGGGAAGACTTCCACTCCCGGCATGCCGCACTTTGGAACTGAGTCCCAGAATGCAACGCTCCCCTTGCTCCTAGACTGCGATCGAGACTACAGTTCCCAGCATGCAGCGCCGCCCCCAGTCTCTGGCGCCCCGCTGGTCCCTGCTTCGGGGAGACCTTTTGGACGCCAGAGGGCGGGTCCTGAAGTCCCAGCTCCCTTTGGGGAACGTGTCCGTGGGGCAGTTCTGGCGCGTTGCGCCTGTCCAGAAGAAGCCTCGAAGGGATTGGTTGGGGCCCGGGCCGGGCTTCACTCAGGCAGCGTTTGAGGCAGCCCCAACAGGGTCCTCGTGGGGCCTTTCTCCCTTTGAACTGCTGTGGCGGGCGGGCACACTGTCTCCTGCACCCCTCAGAGTCGGGGCCGCCATCACCATGGCCACGGCTGCGAGTCGGCCCTCCGCCGGCGGGTCGCGGGACATTTTGTGGCGCGTGAGTGCTGCGCGCGCTGTGGCGCGCGCTCGGCCCGCCGCTGCAGTCGGGCCTGGCGGGCGGGTGCTAAACGCGCGTGCGCGGTGAGCGGGTGGGTGGAGGGCGGCTCCAGCGTAGCGTGGGGAGCGCGTGGGGAGGGGGCGACCCGAGGAACCGATTACGGGAATGTGCTGGGGGCATCCCGAGTGGAATCTGGTTATAGGGTGGGCGGAGCGGGCTGAGGAAAGCTGGTTAGTGTGTGCGAGCGGGACGTCCTGAGTGACTTGTTATGGGGTGGGAGAGGAGTCCCAAGAGGAAGCTGGTTGGAATGAGAGGGATGACCTGCGTGGGAATTGGGGCAGGGAATGGGCAAGAGTTTCATGCAGGTGTGGTCTACCTGGTAGGTGCAAAATAAATAGCTTATTGATTACTAGGGTTAAGAAGCGGGAAGGAATGTGCAGAATTGGAAAGACTGTGGTGTGGTCTTAGCAGAGGCTGTATTCCAAGCTAAACGCTTTGAGTCCTTAAGTTTTACTTGTTCTTTATCACCTATGTTATCCATGACTGGTGTTCAGTAGACAGAAAACATGGCTGCAGTTCTTTTCAAAACGTTCCCATTGCCACTGCCTTCCTTCAGGCACAAGCTGTAAACTTTGGCTGTGGGCAATTGTGGTAGACTGCCTCCTAATTGTCTCTTGTGGGTCTTGTCCTTTCTGATCCATCTTCATTATAGCCACTTTACAAACACGAGAGTGTTTTTACCTTCCAAAATGTAAATCCGATTGTCATTTTCTTTCTTCAGACCCCTCAGTATCTCTTCTTCTATTGACTTATTCGGCATTCTATCTTGTGTCTCTTAAGTGGCAGGCTCTGGTGATCACACATGAATACAATGCAGTAACTGCCTGATAATTGCTGTAGCTAATAATGGAAACGCAATTACGATATGCAGATGATTCCCATACAGTGTATACATCTTTTAGATACTAACATATCTATCAGTTAAACCTAGAGAGACAAGTACAAGTTGCTGTAAAATACAGTTGTAAAACTAGATAAGACAATTCCTGCCCTTCCCCAAAGTGTGATATTTAATGTGGCATTGGACTCTGGACTAATACAAGAATCAGTTCAATGATAATTACAAGATTCTGGTAGTCGTATGCAGTGTTATTCATAGGAGTAACCGTTATGATGTGGGTGTAAATATTAGTGCTTAACGTCCTGTATGAAAAGATAGGATTTGCATAACTGGAATAACTGAAATAGTTTGACTTCGTGATTGAGGGATTTTGTTTAATTATAGGTTTTGGGCTGGAGGATAGTTGCGAGTATTGTCTGGTCAGTGCTGCTTCTACCCATCTGTACCACAGTATTTATAATCTTCAGCAGCATTGATTTATTTCATCCTATTCAGTGGCTGTCTGGTAAGTGGTACTCAGTTTGGGGAAATCAAATTTACAGGACCTACTACTTCTCAGCATAAAAATTGTGTTATCAAATAATTTGTTTTTCATCACTGCCTATATTGATATGGCAAAACATTCACCTTGAGGTAATCTTAAGGCACTCCCTTTATGAATCACCTTTTCACTATATAATATTAGGAAACCTGTCAGACTGTATTATCACATAAGCAAAAAGATAATTAGAAGATCACATAAATGAAAACGTACCTTAATTTTTGTTTGTCTTTTTTACTGCTGCTTTTTTTTTTTTTTGACATTGTCTTTTTAAGGACCAGAACTGTTCCTTTTATCTATTTAAAAATTTGGAATAGAAAATATGACATCTATCTCTTTAAAAAAGCCTGTCTAAAATTGAGACTCCTTCATTTCTATATTGTGATTAATAAGAAAAAGATGAGAAGAGAGAAAAGGGGGAAAGAGTTAAAGGCTAAGAAACATAGAGTTAAATGCAAAGAGTGATGAGGAGGAAAAGATTGGAGCAGACTAAATGTTTCTCCGTGGAGACAAAAAAGTCACTACATTTATTACAATATGATTATGTTAATAATACGACCAATTATTGCCATCTACTGTGTGCCACACACTGTACTAAGCACCTTAAGTATATTAGCTGTTATCCTTCCTGCAGCCCTATATAATAAAGAGGTATTATCCCTACTTTATAAATGAAGAAGCTGAGACTTGGTTGTATAAGTCTGTGCAGAGACACACAGTTAGCGAGTAACTGAACCAGAATTTGAACATTGAGCTCTGACTTCAAAGCCTGCGTTTTTCCACTATGCTACACTAGAATTAAAAAGAGAAATGTTGCCAGGATAGATTTTGAACTCTTTAAAGTTTAAAGCTTCTTGCCTAAGGCTAAGAAGCACAAATAATCTTAATTCTTTTTATTTCCCTCTCCCCAACAAGAACAACAAATTTCTTTTGCTTTGGGAAGTGGAAAGTGTGTTGTTGATTTAACTTTCAGAAGAAAATGCCGATTTTCAGGGAGTCAGAAGCTTTACCTTGTGGTCTTTGGAGACATTGCTGCTAAAGAATTATAGTCGTGTTAAGTTTTTTGTTGAGACACCTCAGTCCCTTCTTGCAGGGGTTCTACAAGGCAGATAAAATTAAGCCTTAAGCCAGCACAGGGATGGCAGGTATTTCTGTAACCACCTTGCCTGAGTCTGTATCGCTCATTGATCTTGGCTGTCTGGTCCCAACCTCCGAGTATTGAGCACTGAAATCGAGAACCATTACCAGTTGTTCTGAATTGGCACTTAAGAAAAACTTTTTGCCATTTCACGGGCAAGGGTTTTTTTAATCCTAGTAACACCTTCCCTCCAAATGGGATTTTATTTGTGCCATTTTTCTCATCAAATGTTTCTCATCTCTTTCAACTTTTGCTCACAAAGTCTTTTCAGAGAAACTGTGCTCTTCCCTTTCTTATTTCTAGTCACATGAATCCTTTCTTTCATTCTTTTAGGTCAGTATAATGTTTGGCTTTAATTGTGAATACTTAACAAATATTCTTTATTAGTCTTGGTCAATAAATTATACTCCTAAAAATTATAGGTTTTATTATTAAGTCTCAGCCTATACACCAAATATATTTACTTGTTATTTCTCTTATTTATGTTTTTAGGTGTTTTATATACACATACATATTTTAAACTTGGCCATATTTTTGAAATGGAATATTTGCTTGTTCGGACTACTCTAAAATGTGAATGTTAGTATTTTACAGGAATATCGTGATTTTTAAATTTTTTTAATTCAGCTCACTTAGATGATTTATGGATTATGCTGTTTCCGGAAATGTTACATTTTTTGCTGTAGGAGCTAATTGCATTTATTAAGAAGAGATATGAAAAATGCTATTTATACATTTTAAAAAGAAACCTTGTTGGTATATTACTAAATGTGGTACTTCTCTCTTTCACACGATGAAATACATTTGCATATGGTAGTATTTTGTCTGATGTTAACATCTGGATCATCTAAAGGAAATTCTAGTATAATTTTAAAGGACCCAGAGCTTGGTATAAGTAACTCACACTGTAGTTCTTGAGTTGATGTTCTGTAGGACCTGTCAGCAGGGTATGAGTAAATTCTTAAAGAAAAGATAACTTTTACAATGAAACTTGCAGCTGTGGTTCAAACCCCTTTTCTATTGCAGTGTATTGATCGTGACTACATGACTGAATGAATTTACTAATTCATCTCTCTTGTGTTTTAGATTCTTTCAATGATCTATATAGCTCCTATGTAATTTTTTACCTCCTGCTGCTGTCAGTGGTAGTAGTAATAATAAGTATTTTTAACGTGGAGTTCTATGCAGGTGAGTTTTCAAATGTTAATTGTCTTAAAAATATGTGACTTTATATTATTAAGGGCATACTCAGTGCATTTTGTATGTAGGTGTATATAACAGGCTTGTTTTGAGTCAGTTTGAGTCAGTTTAAGGTATCTATACAGAATCATCTGCTTTGAATGTTTTAACTAAAAATTTATTTGAATGCCAGTTTCTCTGTGTTTAAAAATATTTAGAGGTTTGGGACACGTGGGTGGCTCAGTCAGTTAAGCATCTGACTCCGGATCTCAGCTCAGGTCTAGATCTCAGGGTCATGAGTTCAAGCCCCATGTTGGGTGTGAAGCCTATTTAAAATATTTAGAGCTCTTAAGACAAATATTATTTGATTTCACTTATATAGTAGATTCCTAGAGTCATCAAATTCATACAAACAGAAAGAATAATGGTTGCAGGGGCTGGGGGAAGAGGGAATGAGAAGCTGTTCTTTGACGGACACAGAGTTTCAGTTGGGCAGGATGGGAAAGTCTTGAGGTGGATGGTGGTGGTGGGTATACAACAGTGTGAGTGAACTTATGCTGCAGAGCTACATGCTTAAAAATGGTTAAAATGGGAAAAAATGGTTAAAATGGTCAACTTCTGTATATTTTACCACAATAACAAAATTTAGACCTTTTAATAGTTTACAGCTGCTGTTAAAGCTGTGACTCAGCAGATGTATTATAAAAATAACTCCTTTATAGGGTAGGAGATCAGGACCAGATGATTTCTAAGGTCCTTTTTAAATATAAAAGTCTATAATTCTATAGTTAAAAAAACAACAACAATTGTATGTTTTGCCTTGGGAAAATCACCTGCTAGATTCCAGAGCTTTGTATTTTTTTCGGTTTCTCTTTTTACTCTTTATGCCTTTTCTGATTCCTGCATCTGTCCTTATGGTACTGTAAGAAGCTTTTTCTGACACTTCTTTTTTTTTGACTATACCATCATCCCTCTCTTAGCTCTTCAGTAGTTGCTTCTTAGAGATGGGATAAAATTTCAAGTCCTACTCTGGATGCTATAATATATACCCTTTTCCCTTGCTTTCTTAATCCCTCATGCCTAGCTGATGGATCTCTTTTTCTGTTCAAGCCATACACAACTCTCCCTAGCTTATAGCATTGTGCTCTTTTACACAGTCCCACATTCTCAGGTCATCTTGATGTAAATGCCACACTAGGGCTGTCCAGCTTGTCATTCTTAAAGCCTGATTAGTCACTTTGAATCATTCCTTCAAAAGCATTCTATGTGCCATACATTGTATGGGGATAAGAGATAAGTATTATGGTCCCACTTGTCCCCAGAGGATCTCAGTTAATCAAACATATTCAATTACAATACACTGGATAGTATGGGAATATATAGGAACACATTTACCCAGCATGGGAAGCTTCGTGGAGGAGATGATGCTTAAACCAAGCCTTGAAGGATGAGTTGTGTTAATTGGGAGAAGGAAAATGATGTTCCAGGGAAAAGATACAGCACATAGAAAGGCTTAGGGGCACCTGGGTGGCTTGGTTGAGCTCCTGACTCTTGGTTTCAACTCAGGTCATGATCCCAGCATCATGGGATCGAGCCCTGTGATGGGCTCCATGGTGAGTGTGGAGCCTGCTTAAGATTCTTGCTTGCTCCCTCTATCTCCATCTCCCTAGGCCCCTCTCCCTCACTCGTGTGCTCTCTTAAAAAAAAGGCTTAGAGACAGAAGCTTTGGTATGTTCAGAGCATTATAAGTCAATTGCACGCAAGTGGGTCTCATGGGCATTTCTGGGGGGCAGGGAGAGGGGATAGCAATCTCTTTTACCAAATGTAAAACACCTAAGCCCTCTCCTTTCACAGGAATTTTTCATCTCTCTACTCTCTCTTTACTTGGAGTCTGTTAAAAGAAGAATGTATAGGGGCGCCTGGGTGGCTCAGTCAGTTGAGCATCTGACTTTGGCTCAGGTCATGATCTCACAGTTCGTGAGTTTGAGCCCTTGTCAGGCTCTCTGCTGTCAACATGGAACCTGCTTTGGATCCTTTGTCCCTCCCTCTCTCTGCCTCTCTCCAGCTCACTCTATCAAAAATAATAAATAAACATTAAAAAAAGAAAAGAATGTGTGTATGGGTAGGTCAGGAAACCCTCTGCTAGCTGTTTTCAAAAGTCAAAGTCAATATCCCTCCTACCCACACTCACCTGCCCTAGCACACTTCCTGAAAACTGTTTTGTTTTTTTTTTTTTTAATTTTTTTTTTCAACATTTATTTATTTTTGGGACAGAGAGAGACAGAGCATGAACAGGGGAGGGGCAGAGAGAGAGGGAGACACAGAATCGGAAACAGGCTCCAGGCTCTGAGCCATCAGCCCAGAGCCTGACGCGGGGCTCGAACTCACAGACCGCGAGATCGTGACCTGGCTGAAGTCGGACGCTTAACCGACTGCGCCACCCAGGCGCCCCCTGAAAACTGTTTTTGATTATCACAAGTATTAGAAATTCCTGTACAAGAATTTATTTTAGTATTCAGTGTTGTCATCATTTACCTAGTTTGTGGGTTACTTTTTACAATTGGGCTATATATTGACAAGTTCAAATGCTGAAGTAAAGGTAACTTGTCAGAGGGCAAGCACTATCTTTCAAAAATGATCATTATTTGTTCTTTTATGGCACCTACAAGGTTGGCAGGGTAGACAGTATTTGAACTATTTTAATTAAACTATTTTAATTATTTTAACTTAGAATTCTTTTTTTAAAATTTTTTTTTTTTCAACGTTTATTTATTTTTGGGACAGAGAGAGACAGAGTATGAACGGGGGAGGGGCAGAGAGAGAGGGAGACACAGAATCGGAAACAGGCTCCAGGCTCTGAGCCATCAGCCCAGAGCCTGACGCGGGGCTCGAACTCACGGGCCGCGAGATCGTGACCTGGCTGAAGTCGGACGCTTAACCGACTGCGCCACCCAGGCGCCCCTAACTTAGAATTCTTAATGTAGAGTTTTTCTTTACTTCGCATTGATTCTGGGTTTCCTTGTGCCTTTGGAATATCTGTGCAAGGACGAGAGGGAACGATATGGTTCGTGTCCCCTGACCTCATATGCTACAGATTATAAAGCCACAGTAACGTGCTTTATTTGCAGTTGTGCCTTCCATTCCCTGCTCCAGACTGGCACTGATTGGGAAGATCATTCACCCTCAGCAGCTCATGCACTCATTTGTTCATGCTGCAATGGGGATGATGGTGGCTTGGTGTGCTGCAGTGATAACCAAGGGTCGATACGGTTTTCTTGTGGTTTCCTGCACTGGTACTGAGAGGTAATATGAAATATGTTTTCTCTATGGAACTTGTTTAGTTACTAATCCAAAGGTGACCTGTATAGGTTAATAGTTTGTGGGCATTCTTTGTTTGTTCTAGACTTACACGGAAGGTGCTTTTATACATAACATCAGATGTTTTTGATATTTGTGCTTGTTGAATTTCCGTAGTTTTTTTAAAACCGTTTTCTGTGCAAGGTGCTATGCTAGGTGCTGTTGGATTTGTGAGAGTGATTCACACATACACTGTAAGGTCTTTGAAAGTTAAGAACAGTAAGGGAATTAAGACATGGACACAAATGGATGTGATAGAAGAGAAATAGGAATTTATGTGAAGTGGGAGGGAATAAGAAAGTAATGTGTACACATTAAACCTGTGGCAGTTCAGAAAGCAGGGAAGATCATTGGCTTCTTGGAGGAGGTGGCATTTAGGTTGGAGTTTAAGGAAGGATTGTGTGGGGAGAATGAAGAAAAAACTTTAAAATAATTACAACCACCTTCTTCAGTAGTCGTTTTATCACTTTGAAACTGATACATTTCTTGAACACATGGCCCTGATAAAAATTTCAGGTTGCTATTCTGAGCTTAAAAATAAAAAAAGATTACGGTAGTCTTAAGTTCCCTATTTTTTACCGCCTTTAAAATCTAGGGTTCACGAGTACTACTTAATACTTGATTTCCTTTTGCCCTCCCCCCCCCCCCCCGGTTACTATTACATAGGGCTTTTTTTTTTCCCCTAATGTGATAAATTTTCTTTAGTGAGAAGGGTCCTCTTGAGGGATTGCCCCTTTAGAGGCATTTAGAGAGGTCATTGCCAAAGGCATGACCTCTCTAGCAGGCACACACCCTTCAGTTCTAGCTCCTCTCAGTCCAAATGCAGCGTACCTGCTTGTAAGCAGTGTTGCATGCTATCACAGGGCATGTTCTTCCACAGGAAGAGCTAAGGAGTTAACCTTTAGAGAGGTCAAATTCTCATGCATCCGGGAAAGGGTTTTATTAATCTTTTGCCCACACTTAACCAAAATGAACCATTTAGTTAGCATTTGGGGCATGTCTTAAGTGATTATGTCAAAGTTTGAGCTTTCTAAAACAGTGGTTTGTGTCCTTGACTGTTGAATTAATAACCTTTTTCTCTCCAGTTTAAATAGCCCTGCTGCACAAACCTGCCTAAATGAGTATCACCTGTTTTTTCTCCTGGCTGGTGCATTTATGGGCTATAGCTACAGTCTCCTGTATTTTATTAACAACATGAACTATCTTCCATTTCCTATCATACAGGTAAGATATCATTTGAGCATTACGTTATGTCAGAATTTAGCAGAGTTAAAATTGCCTTTGTATATGTGTATATAACTGGCCTCATCTGATTGATTCAAGATTTCATCAACAAAACTTAGGACTAAGATCATCAAAATGCCATTTGGAGGAGAGTGATTTGTTTTCATGAGACTTTAGCATATGTTTGAGAGCTGTAGCTGCCCTTCACACTGCCACTCTGCGGATACTGCTTTGCCCCACTCTTTCCCCTGCTGCTAGGTAGTGGCAGTTGCTGTGACCTAGCAGGGCTGGGGGAGGAGGAGGATGACATTCATGCAGTGTACTTCTGTGCAGCTGCCAGCTTCCTTTTGCACCTGAGAACTCATGGGCTTGAGGATGTTCACGTAAGTACAGAATGCCAGTTACTGTCTCAGATCTTTTCCAGAATGAGGCATGGTGTATATAAATAAATCAAACAGTTTGACTGGTTTGACTGAATAGTTTAAACTATCTTTCAGTTAGGGTTTTAAAAATCTAATCTGGTAGGAGTCTTTGGTGGAACTCAGAACCACCTCCTTTGGCAGGAGAGAGAAAGATCGGTTGAGATTTCTCCTGTGGCATGAAGGCTGTCTCCAGACTGTTCCCACTCTTCCTGACTGTGCTCTTACTCGCTTCATTCCTGTGCTGTGGCAGGCTAAGGACTGGGCTTTGGAGCAAAACTATTAGAACCATCCCTTTCCCACTGAGACCCAGTCTGGTGGGGAGGGAGGGATGTGCAAACAAATGATGTATCGTGAGAGTGTGAGAATGTAGATTAGGGTTCTCCTGACTTCACTGAAGGTCCCATATGCCTGTTGCTTCCGTGAGAACGATCTGTTAAAAATAGACCTATTGCAAGGAGATAGCGCTCACAGAAAAAGCTGGCAAGGGCACCTGGGTGGCTTAGTCAGTTAAGCGTCTGACTCGGTTTCGGCTCCGGTCATGACCTCACAGTTTGTGGGTTCAAGCCCCACATTGGGCTTTGCACTGACAGTGCAGAGCCTGCTTGGGATTCTTTCTCCCTCTCTGTCTGCCCCTCCCCTGCTCATGCTCTGCTTCTGTCTCTCAAAAATACATAAACATGAAAAAAAAAAAAAAAAGAACAGGAGCTGGCCCTTACCTCCCTGCAGTCTGTGAGTGTATGAAGGAAGAGTCCTGGTTAGAAATTCTTCACATCTTGAGAAGATGAATTAAAAGCAGAGTGTCAGCTTTGCCACCTTAAAATTTTAGGAGGAAAAAACCCCAAATTCTGTACAGAAATATCCATGCTAAATCATATTTGATCCAAATGTAATTAAGAATATAAAGAATAAAAGTGTTAGAGAAAAACGAGATACCCCGAAATCACTTTCTCCTCCATGAACCTCAGTTGATGGCAAAAGAGTACAAGTAGGAACGGTCCGGTAACTGACGGTGCCTGCCAGTAGAGGGTTCCCACTGTGGAAGGCCACATTTGTTTTTTTGTTTCTTTTTTTTCTAAATGTTTATTTTTGAGAGAGACAGAGTGTAAGTGGGGGCGGGGCAGAGAAAGAGAGAGAGAGAGAGAGAGAGAGAGAGAGAGAGAATCCTAAGCAGGCTCTGAGCTGTCAGCACAGAGTTGGACGTGGGGCTCGAACTCATGAGCCGTGAGGTCGTGACCTGAGCCGAAGTTGGACGCTTACCTGACTGAGCCACCCAGGTGCCCCAGTAATGTCACATTTGTAAAATTTTACTACTAAAGTTTTTGTAATTTCTTTTGATAAAATTTTATTTTATTAGAAATAGAGACAGAGTGTGAGCAGGGGAGGGTCAGAGAGAGGGAGACACAGAATCTGAAGCAGGCTCCAGGCTCCGAGCTGTCAGCACAGAGCCCGATGCAGGGCTCGAACTCCAGAACTGTGAGATCATGACCTAAGCCAAAGTCAGACGCTTAACTGACTGAGCCATCCAGGCTCCCCGTCCTTTGATAAAAATTTAGATTTATTTTTATGCCCATGAAGTTTCTTTTCTTTCTTTTTTTTTTAAGGTTTTTTTTTTGGTTTTTTTTTTTGTTTTTTTTTAGTGTTTTTATTTATTTTTGAGAGAGACAGGGCGTGAGCAGGGGAGGAGCAGAGAGACAGGGAGACACAGAATCCGAAGCAGGCTCCAGGGAGCCCAATGCGGGGCTCAAACTTGTGAACCACAAGTTTATGACCTGGGCTGAGGTCAGATGCTCAACCGACTGAGCTACCCAGGCACCCTGAAGTTTCTTTTCTAACGGTAATATTCAGCTTTGGCTTCAGATTCAACTTTGGCAGAATGTTGACTGTTTTAACATTGGGCCATTCTGTATTTGGCCAAAATCTATTTTGGGGGCATCTCTCATAACCATGAGTGTACAGAAACAGTGTTGTTTGGTCTGCCCAGGTGGGTGTTATTCTCCAGCCCCGGGATGGTTGGAACAGGGGTTTTATGGGTGGATGCAGTGGAGTAAGGGAGGTACAGGTTTTTGGCAAGAGTAGTTGAAATGATGGATCTTTGTAACCAGGATCATAGTTTCTCATCCACCAAGTTTGTAATGTCTTTGCCTGGCTAGATAGATTTGCCTCTTGAGAAGATTGACGGGGAAGGAACATACAATAGCTTAGCCTTCTTTGATTAGCCCTAAGAGCATGGTGCACATCGTATGACCTTTCCTTATGCACTTCAGTTGCTAAGGAAAGGAATATTGATAGGAACTTGCAAGCTTAAAGTGAGATCAGGCCCATTTGTTCTTCTGAACCTCCATAAAATGAGATGATGGTAATAGCTGTTTACTTTTTTTCTTTAACTGGCCAAGCTGACCAGAGAATGTTAGACCTTAAATTTTTTTTTTTATAAGCATAACGGCATTATTATTAGCATCACCATCATCATTATTTTTGGTGCTGCCTGTCAGCTTACGTCCTAAGAGTAGAGTGGTAACACTATTTTTATTATAAAATATTCCAATACCGTAGATAAAACAAAAGTTTCCTTTAGTCATTTTGCTGCCAATCTCAATCTTTGCCTCAGAGATCACTGTGACCAGTTTAGTGTATGTTCTGCTAAACCCTTTACTGTATAGTTACATATATATTATATATATGTAGGATGGAGCTTCCATATATATTTTGTAGGATGGAGCTTCCATAAAGTTTTATATGGTACATATTATTCAGTAACTACTGTTTTCATGTAACAGTATGAAAAATTAGCTCTTTTTAAAAATCTAATTCTAAGCAATTTACCATTAGCCTATTAGTTTTTCTCTAAACTAGCCTATAGAACTACAACCAGTTCCATTGTCCTTATTGAGTTCTTAATGATAGACTGATGGGGAAAAACAGAACATCAGCATGGAGTAGGAGACAAAGAAGTGGATGAACATCAGGACAGGGCTTGGCAAGCTCTAGGCCAACAAGACTGAAAGTATAAGTAAGAAAAGATTTATAGAGCCTGGCACATAGTTAATACTCAGTGAAGGGTAGTTTATAGCCACATCACAGAAGAAACCCACTAGGGAATTGGGGAGCACGAAGAGGTTCTATTAGTTATTCTCTGCATATTTACTGATATGCCTACCTCTTTGCCTAACCTCTTTGGATAGTTGTGAGTAGTGGTTGAGGTGAGAGCTTCAGTAGGAACAGTATAGGAACCATAGCCTTTCTTATTGTGCCGCTCTGTCTCTTGGACTTTGAATATATCCAAATAAACCAGGACACTTGGAACTGTGTGGTTAGTGACCAAGTCTTCATATGGGATGCTTTTTGAAAGATACTGTAGGAGTTCACAGACATTGTATGAAGCTGTAATTTCCACCTGAGTAATATAATTATTTGCTCTTCTTTAGCTCCTGAAATTCCTTAAAGAAGGATCAGCCATAATAGAAGCAGAAAAGAAGACCAGAATTTGGGAAATTCATCTTTGCTTCATTAAATTTCCTTTAGATTCTGTCCAATAATTTAAAAATATTTTTCCATTGGCATTTTTGGGGCAGGGAGGGGAGAGGAAAGAAGCAAACAAGCCTTATTTTACAAGAAGTGTAGTTTGTTTTTTTTCCAGGAAAAAAGCATTTCATATTTTTTTCTTAATTGATTTTTCTCTCTTAGATGATTAGAATAGAAGATACCCATTAATGCACTGTTTGGCTGGGTCAGCCTTCTTATCTCACAGATAATTAGGAGACATGACTTGCTCAGTGCTACACAGAGAGGAGTACTGAAACTCAGGTCTCCCGACTCAGTCTCGTGTCTTCTGCCTATTTTTCTTGTAGACAGCATTTGAAAACATTGAGTGTAGAGGCAGTATGCAGAAGATTGTAGTCTCTGAAACCAGCCTGCCTGGTTTAAAATCTCAGCTTTTCCTTTTGCTAGCTGTTAAATTGGTTAAGTCGCACCTTGGCTTCCTCATTGGTAAGATGAGGATAATAATGGAACCTCCTTCATAGCGTACTTAGAGTAGTATCTGGTACATGCTAAGCGGCCAAAGAATGTCAGCTGCTGCTGCTGTGATTATCATGTTTTTTGTATGTACACACTCTATTTCCATAGTCTTTAGTATAACTATAGATATTGTTAATGTTGTCATTTCCGATCTCCTATCAATGAGATGTTGTATATGTAAATATTAAATATTTTAACATCAGAAATTGTTGATTTTTTACCTCTGGAATAAACTTCATCTTTTTATGCAATGATTATTATTTTTTTTAATTATGTGGACTGTTTTAGTGTTTGCTTTAGAATGAACTAGAACCTCTACTTGGAAGTGTCCTTTGATTCTGTTTTTCTTTTTTTTCTCAGCAATACAAGTTCTTGCGCTTCAGGAGATCTCTGCTCTTGTTAGTTAAGCATAGTTGTGTGGAATCACTGTTCCTGATTAGAAATTTCTGCATTGTGTATTATTTTCTTGGTAAGAATTTCTGCTTTTTGATACAGTGTATGTGTTAGCTCACAGCTCAGAAAATGTCAATTAACCAAGTCATTTTTGGTTTTGTTTGTTTCTCAATTGTAGGTATGTGACTAGCCTGATTCAATGTTTAGATTGTTAAAGAGTATTTATTAAGTTAAGGGAAAATATTGTTAAAGAAAATGTATGTACAAACAATGGAATATTATTCAACCTTAAAAGAGAAGGAAATCCTGTTACATGTTACAACATGGGTAAAACTTGAGGACAACATACTAAGTGAAATAAGCCAGTTGCCAAAAGACAAATACTGCATGCTTCCATTTACATGAGGTGTTACTTGAAGCAGTCACACTCTTAGAAATAGAAAGTATAATTGTGGTTGCCAGGGGCTGTGTGGGGGAAGGAAAAAGGAGAGTTGTTGCTAAGTGGGTAGAGAGTTTCAGTCTGCAAGGTGAAAAAGTTCAGGAGATCTGTTGCACAAGGTGCATATAGTGTCTGTACACTTCATGGTTAAGCTGGTTAATTTTGTTGTGTGGTTTTTACCATGATAAAAAAAGAAGAAAATATATGTCATTTTGTCATTCTGTAAATAACATACTCTTTTTTTTATAACCTTTTGTAACTTGGTACTAATATACTAGAATATCCTGCTGCTAAGGGAAACATAGAATTTATTAACATGAATTTTAAGCACAGAAATATAGCTTATTTAATATAATGAGGCAAATCAAGATGAATGGAAAACATTAATCTCAATAGCAACATATAATAGTATAAACAAAATTCAGCATCCTAAAATACTGTTTTCAGACTACAGGTTTCCCACATTATCTGAAAGTGGAGTGTTCCTGGGAAACTTTGTAAGCTGAAATGGCACAAAGTGAAGAAGCAATTACTGTTGATTTATATAGAAAGATTAAAAAAATTTTTTTAAATGTTTATTTTTGAGAAGACAGAGTCAGAGTGTGAGCCGGGGAGGAGGCAGAGGGGGGAAACCCAGAATCCAAAGCAGACTCTAGGCTTTGAGCTGTCAGCGCAGAGCCCGATTCAGGGCTCGAACTCAGGAACCCTGAGATCATGACCTGAGCTGAAGTCAGATGCTCACCTGATTGAGCCATTCAGGCACCCTGATATGGAAAGATTTTTGAGTATCCCAAAATAACTTCTCTTAGGCTTTTCTGATACTTTAGGACGCATCTTGCTAATGGATGCACAAAACAAATTGAGATAAAGCACAGATGCTCACAGCCACAGTTCAAAGCTTTGGAGGCTTGATGCTGAGCTGCAGGAAGGAGCCTGGTGAGGCTGCTCTTGCTGCTCAGGGTGTGCTGCCTTTATACAGCAGCTGTTCGGCTTGGTGCAGAACAAATGCTGAATGTTGTTTTCACTTTTCTGCCTTTTTCATAAATTCGGATTTCTTTCAGTTAGAACAAATGCTAGCGTAGGCCTTTCATAAAAGCGAAGTGGCATAACATGAACTTTCAAAAAGCAGGGGATATCTGCATAACTTTCTGATCCTACTTTTTTCTTTGGAATCATTTTATAGAATTGTTTTTACTCGGTATGGGCTGTGCTGTTGTCCACTTCTTTCATCCTTTGTTTATATAACCCATTGTTTTACATAGCTCTTACAACTGTCATTCTGATGTTAACACCTTGTTGTTTTTTTATTAATCTACTATCTTCAGCCTGGATGTTTCCCCACCATTGTACATTTGGGCTGACATAGCAGCCGTGTGACTATTTCCGTGGTCAACTATTTCTTCTAGAACTCTGTACATGTTCCATTCAGATTTCATTTCAGATGTTAGCACTTTTCATTTCTTTGTTGCACTTGGGTCTTTTTGGCCAGTTTCTTTCAGTTATTCATTTTTATAAAATGTCATGTGGGCTTTTCATAGGAAACAAGGAGGCGACACAATGTTATGCTTTGCTGTCTGCGCCTGAACTGAATAACAGATGTTAGTGACCAATCACAAACAGACTTAGAAAGAAGGGATGTGATAAGTCACAGATTGTGATGTGTTTCCATTATCTACATACTGATTTGTGTACTGAGAAGCTGGAAATATATTCAGTTGCTCACTGTAAATATACCATTGGCAACTGAAATTTGAATTATGCTGTTGGGGGACTAGTGTGATTTAACTAAACCACCACTGAAATATGACTGAAATATATGCATAATCAGACCTGTGCAAAGCAAGGACTTCCTGTATTTAGAAATTATTCTCTTTTCCTGCCCATTCCTAATCAAACAACCTAGCGTTTTGACCCAGGTCTTAGTGTCTACTTGGTCATCTCATCAACCTCATGTTACAAAGTATGATTAAGATTTATTAACTTTTTATGTTTATAGCATTGTATTTTTTCCTGTCAGGCCATATTCCCAAAGCTTGGATTAGCACTGCAATGGACCTTCAGATAGATGAGTAAGTGATATATGAAAAGTCTGTTTTTTAAATCTGTTAGTTGTTTCCATCATTGTAGGTGTTTACCACTTTCCAGGTATTTTGTTTAGATTTAGCCTTTAAATTTTTAAAGTTGAAAACCAATTGTATTCATTTTGGAATATACCTAGTTCATATAACTCAAAATTCCAGTGTCATATAAAAGAGTATACAGTTAAGAATAATCCTTTTGCTCCTGTCTCTAGTCACCAAGGTTCCTCTCCCTGGAAATTAGCAGTGATAATTTGTTTTTTGTTAGATATAGCTTTTATATTATAGAAAAGTGGACTTCTTGAGTTGTATGGGCATACCTCTCTTGTTTTTCTCCTCAGTAATCATTCTCTGCTATTGTGGTAGGTAAGCACAGTGCTATGGTATTGTTTTAACTTTACCACTAAAGAAACCAAAATTGAGCAGGGTCATGTGACCAGTTGAAGGTCAATAAGTGATAATCGAGTGGCAGCACTAGGGTGTCTTACTCTGGTTCTTTCCCATGTACTTTGCACATAGATAAGGCTTTAATCTTTATTTGGAAAAAAATGTAAATTTCTCTATCAGTATTTGTTCTTTTAATTTTTATTATTCTACTGTGAGACTTTTTATATCATGTACATTTAACTAATAGCATTTTGAGGGGGTGGGGATGTTGACATTTGTAGGTGTTTGAGATATTATGGTTTCTACATTGTGTATTTCAATTTCTAACTTTTTTTTTTTTAATGTTTATGTATTTATTTAGAGAGAGAGAGAGAGAGAGATAGAGAGCGAGCAGGGGAGGGGCACAGAGAGAGGGAGACAGAGAATCCCAAGCAGGCTCTGCACTGTCAGCGTGGAGCCTCATGCGGGGCTTGAACACACGAACCGTGAGATCATGACTTAAGCCGAAATCAAGAGTCTGAGCCACCCAGACACCTCTCAGTTTCTAACTTTTAAAATTTTCTAGGTAAATTTAGTTTTGTCCTCGGTTTAATTGCTAGATAATGAAACCACATGCATGGGTCATTTATTACGTTAGTCCGGATTTTACATTGGGTCTAATGGAAAGAGAAAAATGATAATGACATTTGACTGTAACTGAACGTAGTATTTTTTTCCTTCTTTCACTTGAAATACATTTTATTTGTATGGCAGTGTCAAATATCCTGTTCTTAATATATGGCAGATACTTAAAATCTGAAAATAACTTTATTCTCCTAGAAACTGTAAAGCACTATGCTAGACACACCTAACATCAGGTGTTTTAAATGTCAGAATAGCCCTAAGAAAGAAGAGGGGTGTCTGGGTGGCTCAGTCAGTTGAGCGTCCAACTTTGGCTCAGGTCATGATCTCACAGTTCATAGGTTCGAGCCCCGTGTCAGGCTCTGCTGAAAGCTCAGAGCCTGGAGCCTGCTTTGGATTTTGTGTCTCCCTCTCTCTCTGCCCCTGCCCTGCTCACGTTCTGTCTCACTCTCTCTCAAAAATAAACATTAAAAAAAAAAAAACAAAAAAAAACACCTTTTTTTAAATAAAAAAAAAAGAAGAGATTATGGCACCATTGTATGGATGAAGAAATTGGGTGTGGGTTAGGTCAAGCAGTTAAAGGTAATCACAACACACCTAGATAGCAGAGCCAGAGGTTCTAATCCTGTTTTAAAATTACTAGTTGTGTGATTGTAGGATTATGATGACTTTGCTAATTGATCTACTCAAGGTTTTGGTAAAGTAGTGTTCCCTTTATTTAGCCTTCTAACAGTTTCTTAAATTATTATTTTTTTTAAAGTTTATTTATTTTTGAGAGAGAGAGAGAAAGCACCAGCTGGGGAGGGGCAGATAGACCGAGAGAGAGAGAATCCAAGCAAATTCCTTGTGCTCAACTCAGAGCCCCAATGCAGGGCTCAATCTCACAAACCATGAGATCATGACCTAAGCCAAGATGAAGAGTCAGTCATTTAACCAACTGAGCCACCCAGGTGCCCCTTAAATTATTTTAAAAGTAAAGATTGTGATTTTCTGATAGTGCTATGTGCTCCCAACTATTGTGGAACCGTTTTTTTAGGGTATACAGATAGAGCTGAAATTTGGCCCAGGAGAGGTGCTAGTCCTATTGAATGTTTATGTGTCAAGCTACAAAGTAACAGTAAAATTTTACCCAGCTGCTAAGGGTTGGCTTACAGGCTTGGCTCATTCTTTCTCCATAGGAAATGACAGTGAAGATTTGGAGCACAAGAAACTGAGCATAAGTTTAGGTCTCTTCTTCGTTTAAGGCTCCCTTATGTAGTTCGTAAGTAGGTATTAGGGAAAGAATTGTATAGGGTGCGAAAGGAGGGGAGTCTATAGCACCATTATTTACTTATTCATTACAAAAATTTTTTTTTAATTTTTGAGAGAGAGACACAGAGCATGAGTGGGGGAGGGGCAGAAAGCGAGGGAGACACAGAATGTGAAGCAGGCTCCAGGTTCTGAGCTGTCAGCACAGAGCCTGATGTGGGGCTCGAACTCACAGACTGACATCATGACCTGAGCCAAAGTCAGACACTTAACCGACTGAGGCACCCAGGCACCCCCATATCACCATTATTATTAATAAATAAGATTGATTTGTCATTGTGAAGCTGTTGAATGCTGAGATTGTATTTTCCCCGTTGGATTAAATAGTAATTTCTGCTTTCATAGGCAGTTTCATAGGCCTCTTGACACTCTGAGTGGCCTCTTGAATCTCTCATTACTCTACCATGTCTGGCTATGTGGTGTCTTTCTTCTGATGACTTGGTATATCTCATGGATACTCTTCAAAATCTTTGCCACAGAGGTTAGTATTGAGTTTTTTGTTAATACATTTGTGTTTTAGAGTGCACGGGTATTTTTAGCAGAGCACTAAGCAGTATGCTATTGTGCCTAAAGCCATTCTGATAAATTGGGTTTTGGTCTCTTTTCTGAGGCTTTACTAGTGATGTATCATTAGTAACCATAATTTGCTGTGTGTGTGTGTGTGTGTGTGTGTGTGTGTGTGTAAGGAACAGTGTTAGTGTTCTTGATCTTTGGAAACTAAACTGCATGAACTGCTAGTGGAACTTAATTGTGCTTTATCTGTAGTGTAATTCTCATTCCTCTAGTGAGCACATACTAAATGCCTGAATTTTAAATTAGTTTTACATGCTATCGGTATAGCTACTCTGAAAATATTCAATATAAAGCAATAAAATATTTGTTCTTTGAAGGAAAGTCTTAAAATTTGTATAGAAATTATTTTAAATGAATGGGAATTACATTGTCTTTATCATCCAGGTGTTTATCTTAGGAAATGAGTGTTTGTTTTTCAGTTTACCATCTTTGTAGGTTTGTGTCCTTCAGTGGCTTCAGAGAATCTTTGTTACTGGAAGCCAGAGATTTAATAAAATGGGGAGAGTAACATTTCAGAAAGTAGTGTGTTTAGGTATATGTAATTTTGATGCAATCCATTATTAAAACACTGAAGATGTTAATTTGGTTGTATTGTTTCCTGTTGTAATAAATTTCAATTAGTGCTAACTTACTGAATAGAGTCAAGAAAATAATCATTTTCATAGTCTTTATATTTGATTATACTTGATAGGCTCATCTGTTCCCTGTTCAGCCACCATTTTCAGAAGAGTCGGACGAATGCCTCCCGAAGGTCTTAAACAGCAATCCTCCCCTCATCATAAAGGTGCCTGAGCTATGTGTTTTGTGTCTTCACGCAGTAATCTCGAACCTATTTATGAAATGGACTTAATATTTAGCGTATTTAGATCTATTTTTTGAGGGCCTACAATATTCTAGCACCAGTATTGTAAAACATCAACCACACTGCATGGAGTGCCATTCACTTTCTTAGTTTTCATTCCAAGTGACTAAAATGCAAGGATATATTGCAGTGTGTATGTACAAGCTAAGCTAATTTGTGCAAACTAAACTATACTTAGATTAGACATAAAAATATTTCCTGGCACAAAATACTATGATATACAACCGTATGTGTGCATTAGCTTTTCATAAACTTATAGCAAAACAAAATACTGTTTTGGTTTATTTATTATGGAGTCGACATGTTTTTACTCATGTACTATTTAAAAAAATTTTTTTTTTAATGTTTGTTTATTTTTGAAAGAGACAGTGTTGAGTGGAGGAGAGGCAGAGAGAGAGGGAGACAGAAGCAGAAGCAGGCTCCAGGCTCTGAGCTGTCAGCACAGAGCCTGACACGGGGCTCGAACTCACAGACCGCGAGATCGTGACCTGAGCCAAAGTCGGACGCTCAAACGACTGAGCCACCCAAGGGCCCCTACTCATGTAGTATTGTTGGTTGTTATGATCAAAGGTAGTGCTTGGTAGGTATACACATACGATGAGCTGTCTTAAAAGATGAATGAGGGGCACCTGGGTGGCTCAGTCGGTTGAGCAACCAAGTTCGGCTCAGGTCATGATCTCGCAGTTTGTGAGTTCGAGCCCCGCATCGGGCTCTGTGCTGACAGCTCAGCCTGGAGCCTGCTTCGAATTCTGTGTCTCCCTCTCTCTCCGCCCCTCCCCTGCTCATGCTCTGTCTCTCTCTGTCTCAAAAATAAATAAAACATTAAAAAAAAAAAAGATGAATAATGATAATGATCCTAAATTAAATTTTAATCAAAAGAGTTTAAAGAAGTTCTAACAAATTTACAAATTAAACTAAGAATAAATTGTTTTGGGGGCGCCTGGGTGGCGCAGTTGGTTAAGCGTCCGACTTCAGCCAGGTCACGATCTCGCGGTCCGGGAGTTCGAGCCCCGCGTCGGGCTCTGGGCTGATGGCTCAGAGCCTGGAGCCTGTTTCCGATTCTGTGTCTCCCTTTCTCTCTGCCCCTCCCCCGTTCATGCTCTGTCTCTCTCTGTCCGAAAAATAAATAAACGTTGAAAAAAAAAAATTTAAAAAAGAAAATAAACATTAAAAAAAAAAAGAATAAATTGTTTTGATTCAAATTGCATTTTGAAATTTTAAAGTAGATCTATACATAATATGTGTGATCCTGTTAAGAAGTCCTAGTACTTAAAAAATAATTCAAAGAAAATGGAACCCAGAGTTTGGAATACATTCCGAAAAGTTGTAAACGAATAAGAAAATGAACCAGTGAGGTTCTGATTACCGTTAAACATCAATTATGACTAATTTATTAGATATACAAAAATATCAGCTACTCATTTGGTTATTTAACATATCTTTATTTACTGGGTAGGTGTCAGTCATTGCTAGTTGCTTAAGGCATAATAACGAGTAAGATGTAGCAAGCCTAATGGAAAAGGCAGATACACAAAATAATGAAAATTTATTGTGATGAGTGCAGTGGGAGCCACTTTTTCTGCTTGGAACCAAAATAGGAAAGCTTCATAGAAGTGATGGTGTCTTGAATGATGAGTGAACGATTTTGCCAGGAAACAAAATGAAGATTTTTCAGTAAAAAAAGTTCAACGTATGTTGTGTGTCTGCTGTGTGCCAGGCACTGCCTTTGGATGTGGTAGCAAGTAAGATGCTGTCCCTGCCTCAGAGTTTAGTGGGTGGAACCAGATGAGACAAGTAAACAGGCAGTTACAATAAATTATGTTAAGTGTCATGGTTGAGAGCTGTGTAAGTATATGTTGATGTGGGGGAGGCCTGGGAAGTTCTAGAAGGAAGTGATGTTTTAAGTGTCTCACCATAGAGATGGGAGAGAACACAGAGAGTTTCTTGTAGCTGGAGCCTACAGTGGGTAGGGTAGCTTACAGAGGGTAGAGGCAAGACAATTCTGGGAGTCTGGAAAGGAAGGTTATGGCCAGCTTGATTGACAAACTGAATTTCCTTCATGAAAAATTTCAGCGATTTCCCCTTACATATAATACTGAGCCCAATTCATAACTAAGATTTCATATAGAAGTTAAAACAATTAGGGGCACCTAGGTGGCTCACTTCATTAAACGTCTGACTTTGGCTCAGGTCATGATCTCGCGGTTTGTGAGTTCACGCCCCACATGGGCCTATTGTCAGTCCGGAGCCTGCTTCAGATTCTCTCTCCCCCCCGTCTCTCTCTGTCCCTTTCCTGCTTGTGCATGCGTGTGCATGCGTGCGCTCTCTCAAAAATAAACATTAAAAAAAAAAGGTTAAAACAATTAAATAATGTTTGTTTTTTTCCCTTTTAGTATTTGGCCTTGCAGGACCTGATGTTGCTTTCTCAGTATTCTCCCTCACGAAGACAAGAAGTTTTTAGCCTTAGCCAACCAGGTATTGCTAAAAGTAACAGATATAGGCATATGTGTGCAGAAGGTGTTCCACTTAAAATTTTTGGTGACAGAGATGTATTTAATAAAATACACAACTGTTGAGTCCATTAAATGAAGTATTGATTTTAATGCACCTAAATGTTTGCATTGCTGTGGTTAGAGGTTATATTTCTAGGAAAGGTATTTTAAAACTTTCTTCAGCCTCCTCATTCCTTTACCCTGAAGAAATGATGAGGTAGATTGACAGTTTTAGAGCAGAAGAGTACAGTTTAAGTATCCTCAGAGTTTTCATGTTACAAAGTGTCTTGAAAATCAGGTGGTCTAATTCCCTAGATGGGGGATCTAAGTCTCAGAGAGATTAAGTGGTTTATATACAGTTAATGTCAGAGTTGGAATAAGAAATTCTGTCATCTGACTCCCAAGTGCAGAGCTCCCTCCTTCTGTCATGTTACTTTGCCTCCCTTTAAAAAAAAGTAAAAAATAACTAGATTTGATGGTGACCGGAGGATGCCCTTGGCAACTCTGAAACACTTTTCCACTGTCAGTTGTTACAAACTCATCAAGACTGCAACTATGCCAGTGCTCTGCCTGTTCCTGGATGGAAAGCATTCCAGCCTAGCCAGCAATGGAGAACAACCTAACCTAGGTAGCTTTTCATCTCTGTAATCAGCTCTTCATTATTTTGCTAAACTTGCCAATTCCCACATTATAAAAGAAACTTTCTATGGTTAAATGTTACATGGAAATGAAATTCAGTTACATAAAAATATAAATGATTGGAGCCACACTCTCCTTTTAGTAGCATGAAAAATCCAGAGCTGATGCTGTAGAAAATTAACTAGCAATTCTTTTTTGTCAGATTTAGGTTCACTTAGGAATTCTGTATGCATTAAATATTTTCACCAGATATTCCAGTGAACTGTAACAAGGTGACATGTTCTCTGCTAGAGAACTTACATTCTAGGGCATATTATTAAAATTTCCCTGGACAATCACATAGTTGCTTAGTGGTTCTGAGTTACAGCAATACAAAACATTCTGGGACCTACTGATGAAGTATTTTGTTTGCTTGGAGGTTAAGTGGTATTCCTCTTGAGCTGTAGGTGGGGGAAATGTTTAAGGGGGGCTCTAAATGAAGACAGAAAGGTTATTTGGCACCCAGAATGGGAAACAAATTTTCAGTGGACTCCTTGGCTATTCTCAACATAGAAAGTAGCATGGTTGATTTTTATGTGGCAGCTGTGGGAGAGAAAGGTCTTAGGAAATGAAAAGATAATGAGAGTAAGGGAATTTTTACAAAATTGTGGATCGTAGTAGTTTCAGTTAAATAATAACAGATATGTGTATAAAATATGATCGTTAGGAATAACGTGTCATTCCTACAGACATAATAAGAAATAGGGGCCATTGTAAATGAAAATGTAAGGAAGCTTAGTGGGCCAGACACAAGTTTATGGGTCACTGGGGGCCGTGGGGCGCATCTCATGAGACATGCCTGTATTCATTGTCTTCGTCTTCAGTCTGTTCGGTGCTGGTAGGGAAGTAACTCTAGTCTTTTTCACTCACACCATCCTCTAGTATTTGGCTTTATTTTAGCAACCAATTTGGCAGGTTTTTTGTTTTTTCTTTTTTAATGGTAAGATGGCAAGTTTTCGCTTGTAGACTTTTTGGAAAATTATTTCATACAAATATTTATTGAACTCCTTCTGTGTAGATGGCAGTGGTGTAAATAGTAGCTTAGCCGCGGCAAGTGGACCTTCAGGCAAAGTGTAATGTAGTGTTTCTTGCAGAGTTTTCTCCTCACTTTTAGAGGAGACTCTAAGATTATGTACATTTTGAAAGCTGGTTTTTTGACCCCTTAGGTGGACATCCCCACAATTGGACAGCCATTTCAAGGGAGTGTTTGAGTCTTTTAAATGATATGACTCAGAAACTGGTTCTGTATCAAGAAGCAGCTGCTACGAATGGGAGAATGGTGTCCTCGTATTCTGTGGAGCCTAAGAAATCGAATTTTCCAGGTAATGCCTGTACTAGTGAGAGAGGGCAAAGTACATACATTATGTTTCCTAAGAAAGATGACGGTAGTTAATCTAAGGATATGTATACATGAGTGTGAAGGAGTTATAGGGAAATCCTAAATTTTTAGGGAAAATTGATCTCATAAGTGGGATATTGTACTGAACCAAGAAGAAGGCCTGAGTATCATTGTAGATTGAAGAAATTAAGTCTGGTGTGCTGATGGTGTTAAAAAGGTTAACTGTGGCTCATCAAATAGAAGGAAGCGTCAGGTTCCTCAGGTACAAAGCCAGGTGAAGCTTTACATATAGTACTGGTGCAGTATCCCAGACACAGAAAGTCGCTGGCCAATGCCCAGAGAAGAGTAACTGCATGACTGAGTGATTTCATGGTGGGGGCATCGCATTCATGGTTTTCAGAGAGCTTGATAGAATGTTTGAAAGATGAAAGCCGAGGGGAAGAAGTACAGTGGAGGAACCTAGGCTATTTGACCAAATTCCTTATGTCAAAAAATGCCAAGGAACGTTAAGACTAACGAACGGACTTAATGTTCACCTGCCTTCTAGAGCCAGGCCTTTAATGAAAATGGGCAAAACTGGCTGGGTGAGGACTGTGGTAAACCTGAGAGCACTGGCTTCATCTGTAGGGGAAGCTGTGGGTTAGCTTCGGTTCATTGTTCCCATGTGGGAATTTGGACCCAGTATCTGAACTTCTGTGTGCCCCCCCACCCATCCCTACTTTTAAGAGAAGCCTGAAATCTGAAAATATTTTGGGTGAAATTTTCCACTTTTTTTATTTTGAGTTTATTTATCTTGAGAGAGAGAGTACATTGTTGTGAACGGGGGCTGGGGGGAGGGACAGAGTGAGAGGGAGACAGAGAATTCCAAGCAGACTCCATGCTGTGAGCACAGAGCCTGAATCAGGGCTCGATCTAACAAACCAATGAGATGGTGACCTGAGCTGAAATCAAGAGTTGGATGCTTAACCAACTGAGCTACCACAGGTGCCCTGAAATTTTCCACTTTTTAAATGTTGGTAACTAATTTTGATATTTACAAAATCACTACATGGGTCACAGTAAACATCATGATTCTGAGGGGGTCATAGACCAAAATTAGAGATTACAAATGGAAAACAATTTAGGTAAGATCGTGAATGTCAGATTTTAAAAGATTCTAGTGTTTCACTTGTTCTCCACATTCAGATTAGCATTTATTTATTCAACAAATATTTATTGAATGCTTAGTATATGCCAGGCAATGTGCTAGAAACCAGAGAATCAAAGATGAAACACTCTTGGAACTGACCTTTTAGTGGGAGACCCACAAATAATTACAAGACAATGGAATTGGTAAAAAAAGAAGTCTGTCACAGATTCTGAATGGGTAGGATGATTGTTGATAACAAAAGGAGGCCTGGCATATATAGTTTATGTTTTGTAGCATTATGGAACCGTTAGAGAATTTTGAATAGGCTAATTATATCAAATTAGCATGTTAGATCAGTGCAGTCCCAGGTTAGGAGGGAATCATGGGGGTGACCAAATAGGAATTATTCATTATTTTAAATTGTTGTCACATCCCATTGCTCAGTCAGTATTTCACATTTTGTAGAACTTAAAAACCCCAGTCTCAATTTTTAAATTGATTCTTCAAATATTTCCAATTAGCACTAACCTTAAAAAGTCATTCAAAAACGTTTGGCACTTTAAATGTTTGATGTTTTATGGTGGTTTTATTAAGAAGCTAGAACACCAGTGTAATCTATTTGTCTTTGTGCCTTGCACTGGAGTGGCTGGAAAAATATTCCTTTGTTTTTGTACAACGGAATTTATAAGTTGGTGATTATAAGATGAATTTTGAACAAAGTGTTTATAGATCATATTTGTAGATAACCCTGGGCAAATTCATCTCTGGTGTGACTTCTGTTAACTTGAAAAAATTCTGTGGAAAATGGGTAAGTGTGCATTTATCAGTACATTTCACAATACAAATTTGTTTTAGCCAAGTAATAGCTGTAGTAGGAGCTTGCAGTAACATTGGACACATTCTAGCGCAGTAACTGAGATTGTTGCCATTTAAAAATAAAATAGAAATTGATAGGTTCGTTCAAAATAGCGTAGGTTTAGAGAAACTGACCTTGAAGGTGAAGATCTTCTCTGGGGGGAGAAAACAAGGGAAGCTGCACCAGTCTGGCCGAAGATGTAGAACACCCCCGTGAGTGGTCGCTGAGTTGCTGTCGTAAAAGCTGGATGTTGAGAGTGTAAACATACATGGAAACAAGCTACTGAACTTTGGGTAAATGCATTAGCCCAAAAACTGAGATGTGTAAAATTTGTTCAGGCTGCCTGTTCAGCACTGGCTCTGTTCTTTTACAGAAGAAACTACTTTTCAGACCCCGAGATCTAGCCAGATGCCTCGGCCGTCAGTGCCACCATTAGTTAAGACGTCACTGTTTTCCTCAAAATTGTCTACTCCTGATGTGGCAAGTCCCCTCGGAACCCCATTTGGTTCTAGTGTAGTGAATCGGATGGCTGGAATTTTTGATGTAAATACCTGCTATGGGTCACCTCAGAGTTCTCAGCTGATAAGAAGAGGGCCAAGATTATGGACTTCTGGTGAGGATTGTTTTCTAAAGTTTGAAATGTCATAGTTGTAGAGAATCTGATATCCTAAGTTTTCACTTTCTTGATTTTGTTTTGTTTTTTGTTTTTTTATTTAGATCAGCAAATGCCTGAATTTTCTAATCCTTCTCCATCTACCTGTGTTGGTGCGGAGGGTAAGACAGCAAGACAGCCTAGCATGATTTATTCATGGATTCAGAATAAACGTGAACAGGTAGGATGATATGGTTATAGGATTTATATTTGCACGTAACATTGAGAGCATCAGGAATCTCACAAGAGTAACCCATCAGGGATAAATAGGACTTTTTTTGATGCTTCATGTATTAAGTTGACCCAAATGAAATTGCCAGTATTTGACGGGCTTTGAGCTATATAAATTGTAATTTCATATGACTGAGACTAATACAATGCCTTTGATCTGTGAATTCTTTCGTTTAATGAATATTTACAAAGTTCTTTATATATGCTGGGTGTGGTTTTAGGCACTGGGAAAACAGCAAACAAAAGTCCCTGACCATATGTTTATATTCTAGTGAGGGGAAATAGATGAGCAAGCAAATGTATTAAACCATGTCTCTCTGAATAAAAAAAAAAAAGTATTGTGAGACTTATTTCATATGCTATTAAGAAAAAAAGTTGCCATGACATGCTGTCAATTGTTAAGACGTGTCCCAATATGTTATACTCAAAATATGAAAAATATGTGTCTTAAAGGGGAAGAAATTTGATGTCTTAAGTGCTGTATAGGAAAATAGAGCCATTAAAGGAAGTCTCCTTGATAAGTTGATACTTGATTAGAGACCCTGAAGGAAAGGCAGTGAACAGACAAATGCAAAGGTCCTCAGGTGAGGGTGTGCTTGATTTGTGTGAGGAACAGCATGGACACTAGTAGGTGGTGATGAAGTCAGAGAGGCAGCAGGCACCCAGAGCTCATCAGGCACGTTAGTTATTGTGAAAACTGACATTTTCTCTGAGTGAGATGGAAAGCCACAGGATGATTTTGTCCACAAGAATGACGTGATGTAACCTTACATTTTGAAAGTGCTGCTTTAGCTGTTGTGTTGAGACTACGTTCTCAGATGGCAGGAGTAGAAGCAGAGAGACAGTTGTAAAGCTGTTGAAGTAACGTAGTGGGAGAGGATGGTATCTGTGATCAGGGTACTTGTGGTGGAGATGTTAGATGTGATCAAGGTCTGGATGTATTTTGAAAGTAGGTGGCATAGGATTTGCTTACTGTTGGGTTGTGTGTGAAAGAGACAGTGTTGACTTTCAAGTTTTTGGCTTGAGGATCTGAAGTAATGTAGTTACAATTTATGGAGTAAATTTAACTGATTTGAAGAGATTTGGTAGAGATGAGGTAGGGAAATTATGAGTTTTATTTACATCCATTTTAAGGTATTTATTAGACAACCAATTGAAAATACTGAGTAAGAACTGAGACGTATATCCAAAGTGTAGGGGTAAGTTCTGGGCTAGAAATACAAACTTGGAAGTCATCAGAATATAGACAGTATTTAAAACCATGAGACTCCCATGAAAAAATGCTTTGGGAGTGGATACAGAAGAAAAGACATGTAAAAACCAGACTCTGCAATGACTAAAGAGGTCTGAGAGATGAGGAGGAATAGCAAAGGAGACCAAGTAACTATTGAGGTGAGAAGAGAACCAAGAAAAGGGGAAGTAAATGCCACATGCTGCCGATACGTAGCCTGAGATCCACACTAGGAATGAACTATTGTGCTAGAAATGTGGAGGTCATTGAGTCCTTGTCCAGCTATTGGGTGGAGCCTTGGGGATGAACGCCTGATTGGATGGGTCCAGGAGAGATGGGAGGAATTGCCGGCCACAAGAAAAGCTGGATCTTTCAAGGAGTTTTCCTATAAGTGGTACAGAGAAATGGGGTAATTAATAGCGGGAAGGAGTTGAGGGGTCAAGGAAAGGTTTTATATTTTAAGATGGGAGGAATAACATCTATTTTGACGGAATGATTGATTAATAGAGAGGGACTGTAGGCATTATACAAACTTCAGGATCCCATTTGCCCTACCTGTCGTAAGTACCGCCGTATCGTGAATTCCCTTTCAAGTCAGTTGGGGTATATAGCTTTCAGCTTAATACTAAGAAAATTGTTTCCCATGTAAATACCAACTAATAGAAAACAATTTCATGTCTTAAGATTTTTTGTTGCTTTCTAAGGAAACATTCTTTTTTGGCATTAAGAAGTTAAAGGGCAAGACAGTTGTCAAGAATTGAGTAAGAAAATATCACCAGAACCAATTCAGATTCCTTTTATTGTGGGGTTAGACATGTGTACTTGAGAATGCAGTTTAAGTAAGATGGCCCATCTTCGTTTTCCAGTTTATAATACGAAGGTATTTACTTATGTGGTTTACTATAACTATTCTCTGTAAGATATGAAGTGTTTCATTTAATGTAGTGTCAGGGAGAAACTGGGGATGTGTTAACATTATGTTTGAATAGATCTGAAAACTTCCATGTGTTAATTCTTCCTTCTTTCCAACTCAGGTTAAGAATTTCTTATCAAAACGGGTGCTGATAATGTATTTTTTCAGTAAGGTAAGAATATGTAGTTACAGCATTGGGAATGGGGGGAGAGGAAATGAAACGAAATGAAGTACCAGACTAGATTTGACTTCTAAATATTTAGTTCGATCCTAGGAAGCTTGGCGTAGTGCTCTGCTAAACCTCCATGTTAGTAGTTGCCCTAGACCCCCACCTCACCTCAGTGGCTTCCCGAGGCTTGACTGCAGTTGGCCTCCCGAGTCTCCTGGCTGAGGACAGCTTTGTGCTCATATTCAGCCTCTTCCTGCGGAGTGATCAAATCCATGGCGATCCTTCATGGCTCATTGTCCTGCCAAAATCTTTGTGGCCAATTTGGTATTCAGAAGAGAGATGACTGGATTAGATTATACATGTTACGCTTGCGTGGGATAAAAAGTTGTGATTCAGGCCACAAATGAAATGACGTTCCACCTTGTCCGTCCGCTGCCCAGCTGCCGCAGGAGAGTAACTCTGAATTGCAGAAGTGAAAGAGTCGATCCTGTTTCACTGACTACAGCTGTTGCATGTTAATCCTTTGATAAGCAAAACTTCTGCCCATATGTAGGGGAAAGAATTTTTGTTTTGTGTTAGCTATTTAAATCTAACTTCTTTCATTCTGAAGATACTGCAGTATTAGCTAATGTTGTACTTTGTTAAAGTGAAAAGTTTGCACTGGCATACCTTATTCATTTTCATTCTGTGGGGAGAGAGATCTGAGTAACTCTGATGGAACATAGGCACACACAAGAAAAGAATCATTTCAAGTGCTTGAAACTTTTTTCTCGCTTTGGTGGCAGGGAAGATCCACCCAACTAGCAATTACCTTTACAAAAAAGAATCTACCTCAGGCTCTCCATTAGAGCTTTGGGAAAACTATCAGCCCCCCCGAGGAAGGTGTCCTGTCTTCCACCAAGAGGAAGAGGGGTTGTCCGAAGTTTTACTTCAGAAGGATGGGAAGAGAACTCACCTTTGTGTCTTATGTATGCCATGTTCTTTTCTCTTAAGTTCCCTCATTTAATTCTAACAGCATTCCTGTCAGATGTCTTTCTGTCCTCATTTTACAGATAAGGAAACCTGAGGCTCAGGGGGGTGGGGGGGGGGGGGTCAAGTAGCTAGTCTAAGGGCATATAGCCAGTAAGTGGCAGAGCAGATGCTGAACGAGATCTCCTTTTCCCTTGGAAGTGAACGTCTACTTTTGATTTTGATTTTGCAAGTGGCTCTCTTTTAAGATGAGGAGTTGTAGACACTGCCGTTGGATGTTGAAAAACGTAACGTGCTGGTGTATTTAATAGGCTTTGTTGGGCATTACCAAAGCCAGCATTTGTTAAAATGCTCCATACTATTTGACCTTGCTGTATTAAAGAAGGTTGGATGGTGTTTCTTTGGAGTGGGGCTAAGGGTAGACAATTTAAGAATGGGTAATATGTATTTAGGCGTCCTGAGGTTTTGACGCCTGAGCATTAGGTGTTCTGAGCATTTGTAACCATTGTCTCTCAGGTGATCTGTATACCAATCTGAGGTGGGTTGAGTGTATGTAACTCTTATTTTAAGTGGGAAACTGAGACACATAGAGATTTAGAGATTGGGCAAGAGTCACACAATAAGTTGGTGATAGACTGCTTTATTGCAGTGAAATCATATTGTGTAAGAATTTCAGATTTTAATTCTTGAGAGCCAGCTGTGAATTTTGTACTGTTACAGCTATGTAGTTGATAATTGACATAAGAGTTATTGCCCAGGGGAACTTATTGAAATGTTTTTGTTGTATTTGTAGCACCCAGAGGCATCTATTCAGGCTGTTTTTTCAGATGCCCAAATGCATATTTGGGCATTAGAAGGTAAGCAACCTCAGTGAACTACGATTCTGATTTTCATTATCAGTTAAATACTGAAGTATAATCCATGAAAGGTCAGTTCTAGACTCTGATATCAGTCTTTGAATTTTTAGATACATTTTTATATCTTTGTTTTATATGGATCATTTTTCTTTCTTAGATACTTAGGTGTGCTTTAATTTGGGCAGAAAATTTCCTTATATAGAAGCAGAGAAACTGAGCCTGGGATTCTTACCTATCTTTTCCTGCTTCAAAAAACTGCAACAATTAATAGATTGTTTTCAACTGTCAACTTATGTTGACCTAACATTTAACATTTTAACGTATTTAACTTGAATTTCATATTTAGCTTGAATATGAAAATTTAGTTGTTAAAGAACTGTTTTTTGTTTTTTTGTTTTTATCTCCTAGATACTGCCTTCTCAATGCTTAAATAATACTTCCTCAGAGAGCCCTTTCCTGAGTACCCTAATGAAAGTGCCCTCAATAGCGGTCACTCTTTTCCTTTATCCTGCTTTGGTTTTCTTTCTACCAGTCATCACTACCAGACACAATATCATTTAAAAACTTTTCTTCCTACTAGAATGTAGAGACTCCTCTTTTTCAAGACTGGTGTAGTGAGGACCTTTTCAGTGCATGTTCCAATCTTTTGTGCATTTTTCTAGCGTAATACCCTCCTCCTCTATTTCAAGTTCTTTAGATACTCAGGATATTAATCCCTTCTCGATAGATGTATCGTCAGTAGATTTGCCTAATTTTTTTTCTCTTTTCTTCTTGAGGTCTGTCTCACTTAGTAGCAGCATCATTCACCGAAGATAGATTTGGAGTTGTCCAGACTACACTACCAGCTATTCTTAACACTTTGTTGACGCTGCAAGAGGTAGGCGGTGTGTGGGTTGCGGGGAGGTAGACGGTCATGTTTTTCCCTGCCTCCCAGGTTTTTCAGTTTGTTTCTCACTTATCACATTTATTGAGTAACAAAACATATGTTGGAAGTTAAAATGTGGTACTGTTCTCACCCATGGGAAATTCTAATCTAAGAGAGACCAGGAAGAGAAACTTCTAATTCGTTTGTAAATAATAATTTTATAGAAACAGAAAAAGGAAGTCACTAAACTTCTGGTATTAATCAGATGACTTAGAGTATTAGAATTCTGTTCAGTGATATAAATTTGGATCCTTACACATCTTGTAGCTACTAAAAATAACCTGAAGTTAAATTATCCTTGCAGATAAATGTTACCTATTGGCCAGATCCCTTGCTGCCAGGCTGGGTGAACAGTTTCAAAGTAGTAGGA
Source organism: Prionailurus bengalensis (assembly GCF_016509475.1). Lineage (NCBI taxonomy): Eukaryota > Metazoa > Chordata > Mammalia > Carnivora > Felidae > Prionailurus > Prionailurus bengalensis. The sequence goes on along the minus strand of NC_057345.1, from coordinate 43,636,170 downwards.
CTTTTTAGTCCTAGACTTAAAGTCAGAAAGATAAAACATATGCTTCTTGCTTCTGAATAGGCTGCCTTTCCTCATTTCATGTTGGGTGGTGTGTTTTACGCTGTCTTGGCATTGTCATTGTACGCCAGGTGACAGATGCAAACACTGAGTGCCAAAAGCATTTCCAGGTGGGAGCTGGGTTGTGCAGTAGGTGTTCCGGAGGAGCGGTGTTGAAGTAGGCTCAAAGAACGATTGGTGCATCTGTGCAAGAACGTCTTGGGAGGGAATGTAAAATACGAGAAGAAAACATGCTTTGCCGTTCTTTTCTTCCACTCTCAATTTATTTTGCCTGTTACAAAGTCTTAGGCATCAGAGCCAGTGATTCATTTTTTTTTTCCTTTGAGTTCTTTTTGTGCCCACTTTCTCACGAATGTGTTTTGAGACGTGTGTACATGTGTATAGTTTTATTTGTGCTCTTTTCCCAGATACCTTTCTCTAAAGAAATCATTTCCTAGTATTTCCCCACAACTTCTAGTATTTGGCTTGCCTGACAACACAGTAGGATACCCAGGATTTGGGCGTGTATTTTTTTTTTTAAATGTTTATTTATTTTTGACAGAGAGAGAGAGAGAGACAGAGCATGAGCAGGGGAGGGGCAGAGAGAGAGGGAGACACAGAATCCCAAGCAGGTTCCAGGCTCTGAGCTGTCAGCACAGAGCCCGACATGGGGCTTGAACTCACAAACCACGAGATCATGACCTGAGCTGAAGTCAGATGCTCAACCGACTGAGCCGCCCAGGCGCCCCCTTTTTTTTTAAATTAAAAAAAAATTGTTTTTTAATGTTTTTTTTTTTTTTTTTAATGTGGGCGTATCTTTTTTTTTTTTTTTTTTTTAAATTTTTTTTTTTTTTTTCCAACGTTTATTTATTTTTGGGACAGAGAGAGACAGAGCATGAACGGGGGAGGGGCAGAGAGAGAGGGAGACACAGAATCGGAAACAGGCTCCAGGCTCTGAGCCATCAGCCCAGAGCCCGACGCGGGGCTCGAACTCACGGACTGCGAGATCGTGACCTGGCTGAAGTCGGACGCTTAACCGACTGCGCCACCTAGGCGCCCCTGTGGGCGTATCTTTAACACACATAGCATTGTTTGTTTTTTATCACTCGGGCGGTGTAGTTTACAATAAAATAACAATAACAGTACAGTGCTTTGTAGTCTACAGAGCGATTACTTACCATTTTTGTTTTGTTTCATTTAGGAAGACTTAGTTTTAAATTCTCTAACTACCAAACTTCTGGGGTTGTTAAAGTATATTTTTTATTTAAAATAGTTATTATTCAAGTATAATTACCATACAGTGTTATTAGTTTAAGGTGTACAACATAATGATTCAGCAGTTCTGTCTGTTGCTTAGTGCTCATGCGGTAAGTGTACTTTTAACCCCCCTCACCTATTTCACCCTTCCCCCCACCCATCTCCCCTTTGGTAACCACCAGTTTGTTCACTACAGTTAAGAGTCTGGGTGTTTTTGTTTGTTTGTCTCTTTTTTCTTTGTTTGTTTCTTACACCTAACCTTACACCCTTCAGAATGGCTAAAATAAAAAAACACCAAGAAGTAAGTGTTGGTGAGGATGTGGAGAAAAGGAACCCTCCCTCATGCATTATTGGTGGGAATGCAAACTGCTACAAACTGCGGAAGACAGTATGGAGGTTCCTCAAAAAATTAAAAATAGAACTACCCTATGATCTAATGATTCCACTACCAGGTGTTTACTCACAGAAAATGAAAACAGTAACTTGGAAAGATACATGCACCCCTGTGCTTATTGCAGCATTACTTACAACAGCCAAGATAGTGGAAGCAACCCAAGTGTGTCCATCCATAGATGAATGGATAAAGAAGATGTGCGGGGGGGACACACACACACGATGAAATATTACTCAGCCATAAAGAAGAATGAGATCTTGCTATTTGCAACAGCATGGATAGATCCAGAGGGTATTATGCTAAGTGAAATAAGTCGATTAGGGGCACCTGGGTGGCTTAGTCAGTTGAGCGTCCGACTCTTGATTTCAGCTCAGGTTATGATTCCAGGGTGGTGGGACTGAGCCCCACATCGGGTTCCATGCTGAGTGTGGTACCTGCTTGGGATTCTCTCTCCCTCTCTCTCTGCTCCTCTCCCCAGCTCACACTCTCTCTCTCTTAAAAAGTAAGAAAAGAGAAATAAGTTAGAAAAAGACAAATACCATACAATTTCACTCATACCATTATTATTATTATTATTTTTATTTTTATATTTTTTGGTCCTCATAACTATCTTGTGAAGGAAGTAGGATGGAGGTATTTTAGGCCTATTTTAGAGATGAGGGAGGCTAGCTTCAGGTCTCGCTCACAAGTCTCAGGTGGCAGAGCTGGAACTTGAACCTGAGCTGTTTGCAGGGCATTAGCAGTGTAGAACTGTGGGTTTGAAGGCTCAGAGACACTTGACCAATATTCTTTTATAAGTCGCAGTTCATTTTTTGTTCCTCTAGAATCCTCTGCTGCTCTACCTAACGTTTGTGTGGTATTCCAAAGAAATGATTTTTCTTAAAATTTTAACAACTAAGGTTAGAATAAGGGCTGTTGTACATGATTGTATCTGTCTCAAAAAGGCTACTGTCTTTTGGTATGACTTAAGATTATGCTCAGTAAATGGTCAAGTCAGATTTGAAAACCAGGCTTTCGGACTCCTAGTCCTTTGCCTCTGTGAGGGCTTGGAGGGTTATGCATCTCCTAACCTTTCCTGAGATAGAATGGCAGTATGTTAGATGGACCAAAGCGCGAGATCTAGAATCAATCCCACTTGTGTCTGAGTCCTAGCTCCTACTACTTCCTAGCTGTGCAACCTTAGAAATACATTTACCATATTTCATTGAGTCTAAGATATCATTAATTAGAAGATACATCTCCATTTCAGGAATTTTAAAATGGAGGGGCGGGGGAGTGCATTGTATAACCAGTGAAAATAGTAATCTCTAAACATCGGTTTCTGTATCTGGAAAATGGAGATAGTAATAGTAGTACTTACCTCATGGGGATGTGAACGATGAATGAGATCAGTACTCAGGATGCCTGTCCCATATTAAGTACCCAACAAATGTAAGCTTTTATTACTTCGTTATTATTTCCATGTTGTATGACAGAATTCTTATACAGTGTACAGGAGAAAACATCTTTCAAGATTAAAAAAAAGTATTGCTATCACTACTGTAAGCAAGCAGTCTAAGAGACATAGTGTCAGACAGATGCCCAGTTCAAGTCCAGGCTCTTGTACTTTCTGAATGATCAAGGGTAATTTATAAAACATCTGTCAGGTTAGAGTCTTCATCTTTAAAACAGAAATAGTACCTTGCAGGGTTATTATGAGGGTTCGAGATAAAATCGGTATACAGAGTCTAGAGTGGTGTCCTAAGTTATCAATTGCCTGACAATAATCAAACAGTTACCATGTGCTAAGATACAGAATAGAGAAAGACAGACATGGTTCCAGCCCTCTAGTTTACAGAGTATAAAACAGATAATCTATGAATAATTAACTACAATTGTAATAAGTGCCACAATGTACAGAAATGTAGAATGATCAGAGAACATGAAACAGGTATGCAATAAATAACAATTAAATGAACATTAAATGAAATGCTTGTGATGTCAGCATGGTGTCTTTGTTAGCAAATTATTTTAATATTTAAATGAGGTAACATATATAAAGCAGTTAAACTCCGTGCCTGGCACACAATAACTGCCATCAGTAAATTTAGCTATCAGAATCATCTAAGAGTATCATTTTGTAGCTATGGTTTTTGCCAGGGGCAGTTTTGTTTCCCAGGAAACTTTGGGCAATGTCTGGAGACATTTTGATTGTCACAGATAGAGGGGAATGCTACTGGCATCCTTTGTGGAGGCCAGGGATGCTGCTAAACAGCCCATAATGCACAAAGCGGCCCCCACAACTGAGTATTACCCAGTCCAAGATGTCAGTAGTGCTGAGGTTGAGAAACTCTGTAGTCATGATTACATTTAACAGAGTCTGGTGTTCTCCTTGCCATTTGTTTGGGACTCTGGCTTTGGTGGAATAAACCTCTATTTTAACTAGGTTGTGAGTAAGATCCTTGAGACGAGGTGCTTTCAAAGCTCTGCACGGTGGACAATTTGTTAATGACACTGACAGATAAATAGTCACAGGAGAGCAACGAGAGTTTTCTCTTTATTCGGCTTTTGTGCATATACGGTGCATATAAATATAAATGGGCCAAAAGTGCCTGTTTTCATAGTATAGCCCTTTTTCAGGCTTCTATAAGGGCTAACGTAAGGCCTTTTGGGGATTTTTCATTTTTACTGAAGAGTATGTTGTTTAGTGGTGTACTCTACTCACTGTTTACCCTTTTCGTTGTTTGGGATAATTCTTAACTGGATATTTGAGATCCCAGTTGTGTAATCTCAATCTTCAGGCCAGAAACCATGTGTAGTGCATAAAATGAGTGGTCAATAGATACTTGTTTAACCTCACAGCTGATTAAGTACTTCGGTTCTAACTATGGCATATATCACTAAATACTGCAAACTGGTGTTTCCTAGAGTGAAGTTATTCATGTGCTACTTCCATAGTTTTTGCTGTCATTGTTTATTACCACATGTTATTGCCATAATTTTAGTCCTATTTGCCACCTGAACTATTATTTACTTATTTAGTATTTTAAGTCGTTCATTATAAGCTTAATTAATTCATTAATTTGGATTTTATTTTTAAGTGATTTCTATACCTAACATGGGGCTTGAACTCACAACCCTGAGATCAAGAGTCTCACGCTCTCCCAACTGAGTCAGCCAGGTACCCCTAACTTAAATTTACTTAAAAGGAAATTTTATATCACTTTTGTAAAAGGAAAACTAGCTTGAATTGCTACAAATAGAACATAGGTGCACAGTTCCTTATCTCAAACCTTAGGATATATTTCAAAATTCAGATTTTTTTGGATCTTAAAAATATAACATTGTATATATATCCTAGATTACAAAATACTCCTATTGGAATCTGAGGCAGAATCCCCTTAATCAGATACATTAATACTTTTCTGCAGTGAAATATCTGGGTCTTCATATTAAGTAAATAAAGACTGTAAATAGCCTATGTCAGCTCAGGTCAGGTTTTACTGCCAGATGAAGTCAGGTCAGCTTTTGCCACCAACAGTTAGAAAAGTTTTTGTTTTCAGGGCTTTTTGGATTTCAGTATTAAGGGTAAGACAGTCAAAGTGAGAAAAGATAATAATTGAAAGCTCTAGCTGTAGATACTGTTGTTTGCTGAAGTCCCTGAACCTGAAACATATTTGTCCTTTGTCATAGAAAGAGATTAATGAGGATTCAAGATGTGTTAGGGACACATTAGCTCCAAACCCAGACTTTCCTCCCTTGTTTAACCCTTATCTCATTAGGGTCTGTCGTTCCTTATTTTTTAAGAGCTGATATTTTATGACTTTTATTCTTAGAGGTCTTTCAGAGAACAGATAAAAAACAATTTAACAAAATTCATTCTTTTGCATTTACCCTTCAGACCCTTTTAAAATCTAAGATGTGGGTGCTTGGGTGGCTCAGTCGGTTAAGTGTTCGACTTCAGCTCAGGTCATGATCTTGCAGTTTGTGGGTTCAAGCCCTACATAGGGCTGTGTGCTGACAGCTCAGAGCCTGGAGCCTACTTCTGATTCTGAGTCTCCCTGTCTCTCTGCTTCTCCCCCACTTGTGTGTGTGCGTGCGCGCGTGCTCTCTCTCTCTCTCTCTCTCTCTCTCTCTCTCTCTCTGCCTTTCAGAAAAAGTAAATAAACATTTAAAAAAAATCAGCAGTCTAAAGAAAAGTAAGCTAACCATTTAAAATAAATAAGTAAATAAAACCCAAGATGTATTTTGGAATCTTAGTGATTTGATGTTTTCCGGTATCTTGAAATGTAAAGATTTCAAGATTTGCTGTTTGAGCATCCTAGGAATTATTTCATCATTACTCATTATTTATTCCCAATTGTGGTAGAAAAGCCCAATAAGAAACAGGAAAATGATGGAATCACACAGTATTCCATCATCTTTCAAGAAAAGTATATAAGCAATATGGACATACGTTTTTATAGTCTTTTTTTTTTTTAAACTTTCATTGAATATAGTTGCTAATTCAGAATTAAAAAAATTTTTTACTCACTTTGGCAATTGGAAGAAAATTGCCAGTATGTGCAATATTATTTAGATAAATCAGAAGATGAATGCAAATAGCACTCTAGACCAGCTTTGTCAGATAGAAATATAATGCAATATAATTTTACATTTTCTAGTAGTTACATTAAAAAAATACAGGTGAGGTTAATTTTAAGGATATATTTTATTTAACTCAGTTTATCTAAAATGTAATTTTATTATGTAATCAATACAAAATTATTGAGATATTTTATACGTATTTATTTTTTATTTTAGAGAGAGCATTTGCGGGTCAGGGAAAGGGGTAGAGTTCAGCAGGCTCCACACTCAGTACAGAGCCTGACGTTTGGCTTGAGCCTACGACCCTGGGATCATGACCTGAGCCGAAATCAAGAGTTTGGTCACTCAACTGACTGAGCCACCCAGGAACCCTTAGATATTTTATATATTTTTTAACACTAAGTCCTCAAAATCTGATGTGTACTTTTCACTTAGGCAAATCTCAGTTCAAACCTGCCACATTTCCATGTATCTTAGTGGTTACCGTATTGGATCGCACAGCTCTAGATTTTAATGAGGATCATAGAAGAGAAATTTTAAACCGTAAATCTTCAGATGATAATATTCTAGATGTATTTTTTCAAACTCAAGAATTGATGACAGAATGATGTATTTTTTTTTATTTTATTATTTTTTTTTTAAATTTTTTTTTTCAACGTTTATTTATTTTTGGGACAGAGAGAGACAGAGCATGAACGGGGGAGGGGCAGAGAGAGAGGGAGACATAGAATCGGAAACAGGCTCCAGGCTCTGAGCCATCAGCCCAGAGCCTGACGTGGGGCTCGAACTCACGGACCACGAGATCGTGACCTGGCTGAAGTCAGACGCTTAACCGACTGCGCCACCCAGGCGCCCCCAGAATGATGTATTTTTAAGGAAAAAGGAAATATATGTGATATTCTCATTCAGTAAGTCATTCAAGAGGAAGGACTTTGTCCCAAAATATTTTATAATAAGAACCTGTGGATCATCCCATTTTGTTGAGAGTATATGTGACAGTATTCTTTCATTTTCTGTGATATTTTACACCAAAATTTACTTTATATGGCTTATAAGTGGATAAATGCTGAAGGGATACAAAGGTGTATACAGAGGTGATTGGAAAGAAATAGATGATGTTGAAATGAAAAAACTCACTAGATTTGTCATTTGAATTTTTCTTTATAAACCTAAGAATGAAAATATTTTACCATTATGGTGCAAGGAAAATGGATAAACTCTCTTCAACAAAATTATGAGCTGTCAAAAAATAATTGCATTTTGATGGTATCATTCTTCTGTAGATTTTTTGTAAGGTGACTTTAAATTATAAAAAGGGACCATTGGACCCAGGCGGTAAATGATGATAGCTATTTTTCCTGGTCTAATGAGGGTTAATCAAAGTTTGCAAGAAAATTGAAAAGGAAGTAACTTTTCCATTATGATTCGGTGTTATCTAATGTTGCTTAGGTACGTCACTGAATACCACCTCCCATTCTGCCTAAAATTATTTCAGGTATGTCCTGGTCTCAGGAAACACTCTTATAAGTTACTGTTGAAAGAATAAATGATTAGACTTGAACTTGTCATGGCAGACCGAACACACACACTAAATCTTGTTCCTTCCCCCACACTCTGCTAAACCACAGTAAAAGGACTTTTAAAAAGACATAAATCCACAAACAGGAGAGGAGACAACAGCAACAGAGTCTTCAAAGCTGGAGAGGAGATGGTTGAGATAACTAACTTGGCAGACCCCAGAAGCAAATCTGAAGTTGGTAATGAGACAGGCCCCCAGTACCTCTGGAACGAAGGATGAAGAGATAGGTACCAAAATAAGAACGATGGCTGAGAGCTGTTCGAAAATTAGATCTGTAGATTCTCTGCTGCTGGTGCCCCCGCCTCCAGCAGCTGAGGTTTGTCCTTTAGAGAGGATAGAGCACTGGGCTCTCTGGGCTGGCAGAGTTGTGAGTGGACACGACAGACACGCTTGTGGCTTCTGTATTAAATAGATAGGGGTATACTCCCCTGAATACAGGCCCACCAGACAGAGTACTGGAAAACTCTTCTCTGGGAACTCTGACTAATCCAAGAAGAAAAACAAAGTTACTGAGTTGGGCAACCCTAAAAAATCCATGCAGGTCACCTCTTGTGAAGCCTGTTGTCAGTAATCTCTATGTATTCAGTGCTTTTGGTCAGCTTTTTGGGAGGTCCCTCTCGCATTCATGAGCCAGGGATCACTAGATTTCCGAGCACAGTCTCTAATGCAGAAAATAGAGACCAAAGAAACAAAGATGGGGAAAGTAGCTTGGAAGAAACTATAAAACCAAAAACCAACACCACAACAATCATCAAAATCCCCAGAAATAGGAGAGGATATTGCATCCTTGAAACAAAAATAGGATGCTAAAATAAAAGGGATCACTCAGATGATATAAAAGAGCTCTTGAAATTAAAAACATGATGGCAGAAATCATTTTAACTGTATTTAGTTCTTTTGGTGGTTCTTTCCATAACTATGAACAATAATCTTAAAGTATTATTTCTTGTCACTATAGTATCATCTTTCTGTAATAGTTTAATACACTTATACTTCTGTATCTTTAGTTCTTCCTTTTCTTAATGTGGTTATATCATTTAAAAATTATATTATTTACCGTTGGCCTTCAAAAAATACACTTAAATCTATATTTCTTTTTCTATCAAGTATAAATAAAGTCACTTTCATTTATGGATTCTCTCTCTCTCTACCTATTCTTGCTCATAGATGTTTTATCATCTAGAAAGGAAGATAAGCTAGCTTATAGTAAATAAGTTTATTTATGTAAAGCATAAAGTTTTGGTCTTTTTTTTTTCTGAAATTTATAATAAAAGTACTCTTAGCTGTCACACACCATAAGCAAAGTAGGATATCTGTATTTCACTTCCCAGCTTTGCATTTTCAAGACCGTTGCAGAATGGCTCCTCTTGAGACGACAGGTCTGAACTTTTCTCTGCTAACTGCTGTAGTGGCTAAACATCCACTGCATTGTCTTTCAAACTTTTGACTGTGATCCAAAATAAATGTTTTCTAGAATGCCTGTATGATGTGTGTATCTCTCTCTCTTAATTTATTTGAAATAAAATCTCCTTGATTCTTTGGACTAATATGGCTTTATTGATATTCTGAACTAATGTGCCTTCTTTCTTTCTTGATCTAGGCAGTTGACAAGTACTTCAAGCTTCCTCATGCTTCCAGTAAACCACCTCGGATTTCAGGAAGCCTTGTGGACACTTCTTATAAAACACTAAGATTTGCATTTAGAGCATCATTAAAAACTGCCATCTATCGAATAACTACTACATTTGGTGAACATCTGAAGTAAGTTTACCTGTTTTAACCCATGATGATAATCTACTTTCAGGAGTTCCCATGAGGAACAGGTATGAGAATTATAAAGGCTCACATGTTCAACATGTGACTTTCATGATTCCTACTGGGAATTAACAGCTTTGATATCGACGTTATATTTTAAAATTGGGCCTATCATATAAGCTTTGGGGCCTTCTTTCAAACAGACAAAAAAGGATAGAAAGTTATAAAAGCAGCAAACATCCTTATGAGATAAAAAGCAAAAAATTGAGTACCTTTCCAGAAAAGCATATTAAAAATAATTCTGATATTACATCTTAGCTAAGACTTTAGGTGAGCAGAGTGTTCCATAAATGAGTCCTTGGTGCTTTGTGAATCATGCTAGAAAAACAATGACAGATCATGACACCTTTGGAAACAGAACCAGAAAGAAAACCACAAATGCCAAGCCTGTTTATATTTAGTTTCATTGATGTTTACTGCTTTCTTCTCATGAAATAATCCAGCTCGGCAGGATAAGGGATGCTAGTTTATTAACTAAACTGTGTTTATCACAATTATAAATGAACTTTAGAAGGCACAAAAGATTGTTTTTTCTGTATGCGGTCAATGAGTAGTTTAGAACTTCTGCATGCTGCCTACTTTTAGAAAGAGTAGTATATTTCCTTTTACTTCCACAATGCACAGCAGTAATAGCAGGTTTTTATGGGACACGTGGCTCTGTGGCAATGTAAAGAGCACTAGATAATCCTCTCTCTTTTCAGAGGCTTATTCACTTGTTTAAAAACAAAAAAAAAAACAATTTATGGAGTGCCTTCTACCTCTGTGCTCTCCAATATGATAACTCCATATTACTGTTCAAATTTAAATTAACTAAAAATTCAGTTTGTCAGTCAAACTGGCCAGTAACTACATGTGGCTAGTGGCTACTGTATTGGACATCTTAGGTCTAAAACATTTGTTGGGGCGCCTGGGTGGCTCAGTCGGTTAAGCGTCGACTTCAGCTCAGGTCACGATCTCGCGGTCCGTGAGTTCGAGCCCTGCGTCGGGCTCTGGGCTGATGGCTCAGAGCCTAGAGCCTGCTTCCGATTCTGTGTCTCCCTCTCTCTCTGCCCCTCCCCCGTTCATGCTCTGTCTCTCTCTGTCCCAAAAATAAATAAACGTTAAAAAAAAAAAAATTAAAAAAAAAAACATTTGTGTCATTGCAGAAAGTTTATCAAGACAGCACTGTTCTAGACAATACACTTAGCACTTTAAATACATTTTTTCATTTCCTTCTCTCAAAGCATCTATGAGGTATAGAGGTTATCATAACTGTACAGATATGGAAACTGAGGCTCAAGGAGCTTAAGGACTTGCCTAATAGCACAGTCTAGTTGGGTTTAGAACATGAATCTGAAATCTGGTCTTACTTACTCTTAAAATCCCACCATTTCTCCCTATATTATAGACTGCCTCTGAGATATAAACCACCATGGAGGATGCTTGATGAATGTGGAGCATGAAATATGTATATGATGATAGAGCAAAAGCAGGGAGAAAGGGGGAAATAGAGAGTTTTAGATAAGAATGGGGGATGCATGACTGATAAATTATGACATTGAAATTCTGCCTTAGTTTCTTTTCTCTGAGAAGAGCCATCTTTTATATATGATGAGGTCAGTAGACTGTTGTATGTCCAGGACAGAATGGTATGGTGGGGAAAAAAGATTTGGAGTTAAAACATTTGGATTTATGTCTGGTTACATCATTGACTATCTGTGGTTGCAGTCAAGTTACCTAATGATTTAACTTGCCCACGATTATGTAGAACCAGAATTCAGACTCCAGTCTCTCTGACCTAGTGTTCTATTTAATGGTGTCTATAATCTTAACCAGTAGGCTGAGTTGTCTCCCCTAATCTCTGACCTTTGTGATACTGTTTACCCTCCTGTGAAATGGGTATGTTATCTGGCCTCACTAGCACCCGGAGGGAGTCCACACAGTAAAGTACTTGAAATGGTTCATTTGATAAATTAGCTATTGCCCCTAACTGAACTGGTTTCAGTACTCTGGTTTCAGCAAGCAGAGATGCGTATTTATAAGGCGATTTGGGATGATTTGAAGCAGAATTATTGTAAGAAGACTTTTTTGGCACTTTTAAAAGTGGTAACTTTTATAACCTGGATTTTTTAAATCATTTAATAATACCATCTTCAACTAGAAGACCAGAATCTTTATTCATTTTTTACCCAAAAATTTGAAAAGAAGTTTTATACTAATTACAGAATATATTTACTCCGCTTTTATCAAGGTAATGTATTTTTGTGGGAGGCAAGGGTAGGGAGAGAACTCTATTTCCCTATCCAAGACATAACTTATGTTCAAAGGGAAAACTAAATCTAAACCACCAAGCTGTTACCTTTGAAAACGATTAGTGGAGTCTATTGTGTTTTAACCAAACATTTTAGTTTAAAGGATTTTATATTAAAGGCAATTCAAATACTCCACAACTCAAAGATAATGTTGGAATCTGGTTTAAATAAAATAATAAAATCCAGAAAATCTACTGCAAGGCCTGGAACTCTGCACAGCAGGTTCCACAGCAGAGCAGGTTAAAATCGATGCTTTCACTTGTCAGTCTTAATTTGCTTTGGTCTCTTAGAAGGTAGAAGCATGCTGTTACTGAATGCAAGCCCTCCTCCTCATTAGATTAAGGAGGGTTTTCATCCAGCTTTCTCAGAAGTACTAAATAAGTGAAGATTTCTATTCATTTTTAATTGTTTTGAAAAATATTGACTCTGTGCTCTGTGGTTCACTTAATATGCTTAATGTAAAATAAAGCTTATGCTTTGAATTTATGTTTCATTTAGTGCTGTGCAAGCATCTGCAGAACATCAGAAAAGACTTCAACAGTTCTTGGAGTTCAAAGAATAGCTCAGTAATATAAACTGTGTTCATTACACTGCTGATACAGCTACAGATGGGACAGTAAATGTTCAGCATTCTTGGATCAGAAGAAAATGGACTAATTAGATGCTTCCTTTGTCGTGGTGGTTGCTTTGAAAACTATACTTTAATGGGAGAAATCATGGAAAGAAATTCTCAACAGAATAACCGAAAACTGCCTTTTCTGTACCGATGGCTTTTTGTGTGTGTGGTATAATAAAATCTTTATTCAATTTTACAGAAGCCTCTCTGGCAGTAGAAATGTCTTTAGCTTCTATAGCTTAATAATAATAACTGGAAAATGTTTAGAATTTACTTTTGAGCTGAGTAGAACCAGTTCAGAAGGTAAAATAGATTGACTTGATTCAGTCTTCCTGATTGCTGTGAGTTTAACTCTCTGTGCACTCGAAATACATAAACTTTTTAAGAGTGGTTTCTGCTTACTGAAGGATGAAATGGTAATAGTGGAGAAAAATTCACAGAAAAATTATTGTTTAAAGGACATATTTTGTTAATCTGGTAGGTTGTGTTTTTCTTTCCAGGGACAAATTAAATTTGCATGATTGTCCAAAAAAAAGGTCTCAATTTACAGATGCTAACTCTCTATAAAGGAATGTGGAAAAATTCAGTTCTTAAGTTACAAGATCAAACATTCATATTTGATTTTTGAAAGACGATTGACTGACAACTATGAATTTGTTTTGTATCATGCTAGTAAACAATAAGTGTACGGGTATTTTCCCTAACTAGTTTTGCTTTCTTTTTCTGGAACAAAACATTAAGCGATTGCAGAGCTTTTTAAGTGAGAGAAGAAGTTTTGCAACAAAAACCAGGAAACTTTCCCTTTCCCCCCGCCCCCCCCCCCCCCCTTCATCTTCATTAGATCAAATTATTTGGTGAAGCTCGTTTGGCCTCACAGAGGGAGCAGCCTTTGCTGTGTTAACTGGCTAATAAAAATATATTAGGAAAATCTTTACAACCAGAAACAACTTAGTCATCAAATAGCAAGTGAAACCAAAATGTCAGAGGGCTTACTGTACTTGGGAGTATGTTGTATGCCCCCAAAATGAGCAAAGTAATTTTACAATTTATTAGATCAGCTTCTTTGGAGATGGAAGATTGGAAATCCCACTGGTAGTATTCACTGGACTAGCGTTAGACTGAAATGCTCCCTTGTAATTCTTTCCCTATTATCTTTTCCTTCCACCCTTTCCCAGTTTTTTCTTTAAAGTCAGCACAGTATTGTATATGAATCTTTAATGTGGTATGTATGTCTGCCATTTGTCTGATTACTTGATGTATTATATCTTTATTCCTTTTATTTGTTGCCCCATCAACCAGCGCATGCCAAATTATAAATGAATCCTGCTGGCCTTTTGAGCGTCTTTAGGAGACAGTTCCCCAGTTGTCAAGTGTTTGGAGTATTTAGGCTAATTGCCATTGCTTTATTTTTTCTCATCTGAAGTGGAGTGATCTCTTTTTTGAATATGAAAATTGAATTTCGAATGTGGTAATTCCTTGGAGATGGCCAGAAGAGTGTGGCGAGGTTGACTGAAGACTGTTGAATTCCATGTTTTGGAGCCGTTGAGCTTTTTCTGTTGCACTGTCTGTGCTGTCTCTGGCTGAGGCATTTTGGGAGAAAAGGACTCTTAACCTTCTGCTTCCCTTAAAGAATTGTGGCACTTCACCCACTGGATCCTGGAGATTGACGAAGAGATGGTTCCTGTAAGCTTTCAGTGACTTGGGTAAAGTATCTGGCCAGGCTTAGGTTTTTGCCATTTCTCATATGCTTTGGGAAAAGGTACATGTGATGAGCAATGTGAAAATTTGAGAGGTGTTCATCCCTATTTTCTCTCAAGGGAATGTGCTGTGTACAAAATACAGGTCACATAATGTCCGCCTGGTGGAGATTTGGAAACTCCGCCCAAATGTGGATTGTATTCAGTAGATAAGAGAGGTAGTTCCTTTTCCCCATTATGTGTTGATAACCTATACACCATCCGCTGAGGTAGGGTATTGCTCGGCCACCTGTTATTAAAGGGAGCTCCCTCTCCTGTGTACAAGGAGGAGGGTCTTAGAAAGGCTAAGAGGAGGGAAGCATTTCCTTTGACGAAGTCCTATCCTGCCTGTGAGCCCACAGGTGCTTTATAACATTGGCCTGAAAATTAGAGAGTGTTCTTTAAAAGTGTTTCTCTGTCAGTACAAAACATGGTTCTTTTCAGCACTTGTAATGTTTGCTTCACCTTATGGGGGGTATAAATTCAGGTAGCTTCTTTCCTGGGGAACCGGGAAACTGTCCTAGAATGAACCGTGTATATACCCTTGAGTAGATGTGTGTAAGCAACAATTTGTTACTTTGCTGGATTGTTCCTTGATAGTTGGTTTGTGTATCTTCCTGTAAATGTGGTAATCTATTTTATCCTTTTGTATATCACTGATACTGAATTGGGTAGAAAAATAAATCGACAGTTTTGCTAAATGGGACTGTTAAAATACGTGTATCCTTAAGGTCATTTATTTAATATCTGGTGTGTGTGTGTTCTTTTAGCCCTTTCAATCAAGCCTCAGTTGCTTACAAAACTTGAAAAGGTTTAACTTCTTGATAAATTAGCTATTGCCCCTAACTGAACTAATTTGGTGGATATCTGTGTTCAACGATAACCAAGGAACCTGAATTCTGAAGGTCTCTTTCTTCCTTGTCTTGGCTGCCTTTCTTCCAGAACTAAGCAAAGGATGTAGGTGCTGAAAGCCATCTCTTAATAGAATTTTCTTTTCTTGCCAGTATACTGTTTCTGAATGGCTCATATTCCCCAGGCTCACGGTTATGTCTGTCAACTTTACTTGAATTAGTCTCAGTCTGAACGTCACCTCGAGGTTGTTGAGGCACTACACTAAGGCCCTCAACTCCCTCTTATGCTCTCCCAACCCATAGTTCTCTTTCTTTAAAACCAAATAGCTTAAAACAAAGATGGCTTTAATTCCTCAGTTAATAATCCAGCTGTTATTAGCAAGCTGCTGACCACTGTTTTAAAATAGACAAAATTGTTCTTGTTTTAAGGGGTATAAGACAAGGTAGGACAAGCACATAGGCCTGTAGTTCTCAGTCATGGTCCTAAGCAACCTTGGCAGTTGCTGTACTGATGTGCAGGTTGATCCAGAGCTAGCTAATCATTCAAAAACATTCACTGAATGTCTGTTACAGTCCAGCTATTGGAAACAAATTGAACTGTGAACAAGACAGTTCTTGCTTGCCCTTGAGAAGTTTATAATCTAATGCAGTGGCATTTGAAACTTGGAATCAGAAACATGAGCCTCTCAGAGAGTGCTTATTAGAGGTGTAGAGTCCAGGCTCCCCTTTGGTACAGATGATGCCTGTGCGCTGGTTCCCAAGAGATGTAGTTTGTAACAAATTCTAAGCAGTGGTCTGAGAATCACACTGTGAGAAGGGTTTATTTTAGATCAGGAGTTCTCAAACTTAGCATACGTCGGAATCCCTTGGAAAGCTTGTTAAAACAGATGGCTAGGCCCCACCTCCAGAGTTTCTGATTCAGTAAGTTTGGGGTGGGGCCCAAGAGTTTGTATTTCTGGCAAGGGGCAGGTGGTGCCGATGCTGCTAGTTAAGAGACCTCACTTTGAGAACCATGGCCCTAGTGGCTGGTCTTCTATGTGGTGCTCTCAGATGAGTGTCTGAAGCACGTGAACCATCATTTGCTATAAGGCATACTTCTGATGCACTTATTGGAAAGCGTGAAGAATATGGTTAGACCCCAAAGGCTGAGAAATAGGTGTTCATATACTTCCTTTGAAATTGCAGCAAGTGATAGAACATGAACTGCCCTTCCATGTCATTATATACTCATGTTCGTGTTCCCTTTGCCTGGGTTTGTGTCTTGGCATACTTCCTGGTCTTCAGGATGAGCTTAGCCTTTCTACATACTCCCAGATAGAATTCAATGTGTTTTTTTCAACATGTTGTCATTCCCTCTTTGTACTTATCACATTGATTTGTAATTTAACTGATTATAATATGTATCTCCTTTTAGACTATGAGCTCTCTCTCTTTCCAGGATTCCAGTTACACTTTCTTAATATACCATATGTGTCTTAACTCGTCTTCTCTATTTTAATATTTTTGACTTTCTATGCTTTATTTTGGATAGTTTCTTCTGACCTATCATTTTCTTCCAGTAAGTCTAATCAGCGGTTAAATTTATCTGTGAACCCATGGAGACTATGTGCTCCACTAACCATGGTTTCCCAATAAATAAGTGAAAGTTAGTAGTCTTTTCTATGGTTACTTTAGTTTTCATCTTTAGCAGAGCTTTGTCTACAAAGTCTGAAATCTAGAGCGTTTTTTTGTTGGTAAGTTTTGTGACAAAATTTATTTGGCAGCAAAACCTGACCTGATGTGAGGCTCTTTGTAGACTTAATTTATTCCACATAGTGAGACTATGCTTACGTTTGCTCTAGTATGCTTGCTTATGAGGTGCTGTCCCAGACCCCATGAGAGTGTTATGTAATACACATGGTGATTACCTAACACCTGAAAAACTGTATTCTGAAACATCTGGCCTTGGGCATTTAAGACAAGGTGTTGTAGCATTTTTGCAAAATGCTGTTAATTCTTCCATTCACTCATCCAGCATTCACTCACTGCCTACTGTATACCAGACCCTGTGATAGGCTCTGATCGTACAAGGTCATAGACCTTATCCTCAAAGGGTTCTCCACCCTGTGTGAGAGAAGTAAATGGAGGCAACGCATGTTCCCACAGAACCTTTCCCTATTTATTTACAAAATTGACGTGTCCTGGGGCGCCCGGACGGCTCAGTCAGTTAAGCCTCCAACTTCAGCTCATGTCATGATCTCATGGTTCATGAGTTTGAGCCCCTCATTGGGCCCTGTGCTGTCAGTGCAGAGCCTGCTTCAGATCTTCTGTCTCCCTCTCTCTCTGCCCTTCCCCTGCTCATGCTCTTTCAGAAATAAACATTAAAAACAAAAGACAAAAGAAGTCAAAATTGATCTGTCTTGCTGTTGCTGTTTGCTGATTGAGCATCTATTCTGGCCCTAGCCTACTCCAAGCAATAGCTGTTGCTTGCATTTGTGCCCACTTCCTTTACGGACCCTTTCAGCACTAAATGCAGCATCTCCTTAGGTGTCCTGGTGCTAGCTTGCTTTGTCACTTGTATTATTTTGCAGGAGCTGTGTGACTCTGCCTTGCTCTCAACTTCTCATGTTCTCTCTGAACACACGTCTTATCAGATTCTGTTGAGTGTGCCTTGCAAGTGATCCTGGTGGTAAAGCAGTCCTGGAAGATCTATGGGATGTTCCCTGGCAGGCAAACATTAAAAGGTGACCTCTAAATCACAGACCTTTACCTTGACAGTCTTTTAAAGATACGTGGACTCTTTTTTTTTTTCAATATTTATTTTTGAGAAAGACCGAGGATGAGCGGGGGAGGGGCAGAGAGCGAGGGAGACACAGAATCCGAAGCAGGCTCCAGGCTCTGAGCTGTCAGCACAAAGCCTGACGCGGGGCTCAAACCCACAAACTGCATTTATGACATGAACCAAAGTCAGACGCTTAGCTGAGCCACCTAGGTGCCCCCAAATTTAAACTATTTTAAAAACTTATTTGTTTTAGAAGATAGAGAGCAAGCAGGGGAGGGGCAGAGAGAGAGGGAGAGAGAGAGCCCCAAGCTGGCTCCATGCTGACAGCACAGAGCCCAACGCAGGGCTTGATCCCACAACTGCGAGATCATGATCTGAGCTGAGATCAAGAGCTGGTCGCTTAACAGACTGAGCCACCCAGGTATCCCCGGAAGTAAAAATTTCAACTATACTGACATCCCACTACTCACCCATCAGAAGGGCTTAAAAAAAAAAAAAAGACAATGACAGGTGTTGATGAGGATGTGGAGCAACTAAAACTCCCATAGACTTGCTGGAAGGAGTGAACAAATGGGCAGTAACTACTAAAGCTAAGCATATGCCTACCCCAGAATCTACCAGTTTCACTAATTGGTATTAGTGCATATCCCAAGATATGTTAGAGAGATTAGTGCATCTCCCCCTCCAAAATTCATTTACTAAGGATGCTTGTAGGAGTCTTAGGATTTTTCACAGTAGCCCCAGATTGGAGACAATTCAAATGTCCAT